>NC_136409.1:123635000-124952500 GCF_051521515.1 Lactuca serriola | reverse complement strand
ATTTTGAAATTTAAAATAAAAATCACCACTATAAAATAACTGAATTACTTAAAGTGTTAATTAGTGTTTTCAATAAATAAATAAATTTATGGTTCCATAGGTTTTCTACTCCACAACTATAAATACTTAATAAATATGTTTTTTTAATAAAATCATGTAAATACAGTACATGTATGAAAAATAAAATTTTGCCTATATAACAATTTCTCCTTGCATTTTCTTAATAAATCTTATTCATGATTAACATGTTATACGTCAACACTCTTCTAAAAAAATATTATACGGCAAAAACATTCAAAAAAATATAACAACTAATTACTCATAATGGATTAATAAATATTTGCTATGCTTTCATTCATATGATGTGTTGATATTAATCGACTTCATAACATATTATGTGTAAAGTATATATTATCGGCTTTAACACATATAAAATACATATTATTTATATTGAGTCATGTTTATTTAACCTCCACTCCCCTCCACTCCACTCCCTCCTGACACCTATATCTCATGGTTTTTAAATTCATTATTATTTGATCTTTATATGTTTAGTAACTAATATCATTTTTTCTTAATATAACTACTTTTTTTTTTCAGATTCAAAGCCCACTGTGAAGACAAAGAAAGGAGAAAAGTAAAGAATTATATTTGGATATTAGAATATCTAAAGTTTATTCATGATTATTATCAAATTAAATTTAAAATTCTATCGCCTACAATGTTATGTTTCTTGTGTACAAATAAGTACTTTATAAAATTAACTAAGTTAAAACCCGTAGAATCCACCGGTGATAATTTTAAACAATATTAAAAAATTGATTATATAATAAAGTAATATATCATTAATTGAGTAAAACAGAAATTGAAAATCGTATTAGTAAAACTACAAGCTTGCTTGTTAACCCAAAATGGCAACACTTTTATCCTATTTAGAAGCAATAATCGACGAATTAGGATAACCCCAGATCAACGATTGCTCTAAATCATTTTTAAAAAAATTCCGAAAAAAAAATTCATCAACGATCAAACTCATAATGTCATAAGAAGAGAGTGAAGAGGTGGAATTCTTATGGAGTATTAGCATGTTGAATATCTGCTTCCACCTGTAAAAATAAAATAAAAGTAATTTAACTTTAGAAATTTGAAAACAATTGAGGGCGGCCCCTCTTCATCATATTAAAGGGGCGCGGCTTTGTATGAGGCTCGTACTGCAGAGCATTTTTTTACATAAAAGGGTATTTTTGGAAATTTAACTTTAGAAAACTGAGAAGAATTTTTTTTACATAATAGGGCATTTTTAGAATTTTAACTTTAGAAAATTGAAAAGAAAAAAGTTGGTGTTTCTTTCCAACTAACTTGCCGGATTAGTAGCCGATTTTGGTATTGTAGATAAATATTAACCATATGTCCTAGTGGTATATTCTTTAATTTGTAAGGCACATTCACTAAGCAAGTGAGGCCCTACCACCTAACATCAATCTCTTTGCGGTACATACCCAACATCAAATTACATATGATTATTTAGAATTTTAGAAGAAACTTGATATAAATCTACAACTAATTTGAAAACCGTTTTGATTTGAATAGTTGGCCTTAAAGAAATTTATGGCAATCAAATCTTAGAAAAAAGGAGCTCATATGTCCTATTCTTTATCAACAGCATAATGTGGTGATGCCCATAGAAACAAACCATTATCACTAATGAAGTACAGATTTTTATATGAACCAACCATTTTATACTCAACAAATAAAAAACAAACCAAAAATTATATTAAATATCATATATCGAACAGAAGGGATCTTAGACCTATTTTGAGCATAGTTGTGAAATCTTTTCAACCATTGATAAGGTATCTTAGACCTATTGTGGCATTTAATTTTTTCTACATATAAATTTTAATCATATCAATCGTGGTTTTCACGGATTATAACCTAGTCTATTAATAAAATTAATTAGTATGAGGTGACATTTAATAGGTGGAATTTGAATAAAAAAGAAAAAGACTATAAAAATGACAAGTGGATATTAAATAATTTTAAAAAATCTAGAAAATAACAAGTGACAAAATGAAGGAGAAGATGACAAATGGCAAAAAAGTTCTTTATTTAATAGGGATGATTTGTTTCAAACGGTTTATGATTGATTTCAAAATATAATTTTAGACCAATTTTAAGACTGTTTGGAATGATTTCAACCAAGTTTAATTTTTAAAGATTAAATGGGGGATATGGAGCCGTTTAAGGACTCATGAGCGAATTCCACTCGTTTAGGACCGTTTTTAAGTCAGACACAACCATTTATAAACTGTTTTAGCTATCTTGAATTGCACTTATGTTTTATTGGGAAACTTCATGTAATGCAGATTTCAACACTTTTGTCATAATTTCTTATGACATTTTTTCTGTAAGTTTTTATTTTGAGTTTCCATGTAGTTTTTGTATTTTCAAAATTTATGTTTGATGGTCTATGATATAAGTTTATAATAAAAAAGGGATGGAAATTGTCTATGAGAGAAAACGACATTGAATTGACTATGCTAAATTAGCGTTTTTATGTGGTCCTAAGATTACTTATCACATGTTACATGACACTCAAGAAGGTTCTTTGTTTGGGGCCCTTATAAAAGAGAGATCACCTTTTGTAGTGTTGAACATTAAAAAATGATGATATTAAAGAAAAACACATATGCAATCTTATATTGTTTGGCTAACACAAATGAAAGATTATTCTTTGCTACATGGTGAACATATCGTTGAATAAAGATTTTATAGAATTCATATATTGTTTATTATATTCTATTAGGATTGCTAATCATATACAATAATAATTAAAGAAAGCTTCAACATGGAATGGAAGTTATGTGGTATAGTGATGGACTTTCTTGCATGTAAAATTTTGTGGTTAAAAAAATGTTGAAGGATGTAGTCGGGCACATTTTACTCGGCTTATTAGGCTTCTTTGGACCGGACTGTCATATTTTCCCAAATGATCACCGTTAGGTCGTTTGAGCCTAAGGGGCAATTTGACAAACTGTCATTTAGTGTTGAATGATTCCAACATCAGCTTAATAATTTCAACATCTTAATCATTAAGAGAACTAGGTTTAGAGGCTTTTGATTTGTTCAGCTGTTGTATCAAACACGTTAAATGCAGATAACCTCCGAATGTATTCGGTTCAGAACTTATTAAACAACCCCTAAATTCATTCTTAGGCAAGACGATCCATTTTTTTCCATAGGTTTAGACTATGACAATCTTGCTATGATGTGTATTCGCTTTATCTCGACTTATGTTGTATGAAGAAGATTGTATACATTTGATTGATAGATTGCTTGAAAGATTAAAAGAATGATGGCAAGAAGTTTTATTAATTACATGGATATAGACACCTAACCATCATAGGATGATAACATGTATACAACTTACAAGAATACAAATGTGGAGGTGGATCACAATTCACAATGAAAGATAGGACTAGAGACGAAGATACAGAAGAGAGGAGACCTGTACACAAACAAATAAAAACCTTTCAGTAATCAAAGTAATCGATGTTTTCAGGTTAGTGTTTTTTCTTTGCATCTAAAAAAGTTATATATTTTCATTTTTGGTCCATATTTTCAAGTTTTATTTCGGTTTTGGTCCTGACCGACTAATGTAATATCATTTTGCTGGTTAATCTATTTGTAATACGAGACTATTTTACCTCAATATTATAGTTTTTCAGAATAAATTACATAAATGTTCTCTATAATTTTTAAATCTTTTTCAATGTTAGTGCTTATTCAAGGTTCCATACCTATTTTGATCCTTAGTACCTTGAATTTTCAAGGACTAAAATCTACATAAAATGTTAAAATAAGGACCAAAACGGTCTTGATGACTAAAATCAATATGAAACTTTGAAATAAGAACCAAAACTGAAAAACAATTACAACTTTATGCTAAACACATTTAAAATTAGAAAGCATAGGAGTAAGGAGTTATTTTTGTAATTACTTTAGTTTAGCTAAAACCAAAATGAAACAAGGAAATAAGGATCAAAACTTAGTTATACTCAAACGTACAAAATTGAATAAAAATGGAAATTTACAAGGCATACTCATTGCTCAACAAGTTTCTATCGCAATTTTGGTCCCATGTTGTTTCAACTTGAGCTAAAAATTAAGAGAAATTACATCTTTGACAAAATTTTCAATTTGTCTCAATATACTTCAAGTTTTTGTAGTGTTTTTGTTTCTTGTTTTAAATAAAATGACTATATTTGTTGGACCAAATTTCCAAATACTCCAAAGGACAAAAAATAGTCATTTTACTTAGAACAATAACCAAAATCATGACACGAAACTCAAAAAAAAGACCAAATTTACATAGAATTTTATGAAACCAAATTTGCAAAACTGAATTAATACTCGGGGACCAAATATGTGATCCATCGAAAAATTAGATTTGTCGGATTCACAAACCCTAGTCTCAGTATCAGTATGATACATATCAAACACAATATTAGTTTGATACATACCAAACACAGTATAAATCATTAAAAGGCAAGCATATTAAAAAATTGGGAGCTTACAAGGCATTTTAGTGACTATTATGATCATGTTCGTGGGCCCGCGGCTGTGATCCCGAGTCCCCGGAAGACGATCTTGTCACCGTACTCGAACCCAAATTTACCGTATTAGCCCTCGGCGATGAAAACAAGCTACTAAAAGGCCAAGGAAAAGATACAGAAAACCGCCTCTCTTCATTATTCCTATTTCCCGATTCACCCGTAGCCCCGTTTGATGAATTTCCAATAATACCCCTGGACCCTTCTTGTTCTCGGTCAACCTTTGACTCATCAGCTGGCATCTGATACCTACAAACCGGACATGAACTATGAAGCTCTAACCATGGCAAGATACAATCCCCATGAAACCTATGTTTACATGGCATTTCACGTGCTTCATTCCCGATTTCAAATTCCTCCAAACAAACCGAACATTGAATTGAATCTTCTTCGATTTTGACTTTTGGCATTGACTCGATTGCTTCTTTTTTGGCGGGTGGTGTTCCATATCGATTCGGGTCGTTTTCGGATAACTGTTGTAAGAGTTGTTCTAAACCAGGTCCGATGAAGTAATCACCAAAAGATCCAAATGGGTGGTTTTGCGAGAGGTTTCTGGAGTCAAACGGGTTGCCACCACCACTGCCGCCGTGGACAATGATAGATGGGGTGAAAGGATTGATCAGAATAACTTGTTCCTGGTTGCTGTCTCTGTCTCCTCCGGCGACCTCCTCGTTGTTCTCCGATTCAGATGCCATTCCCGCTTGAATACCTTGAAGAAGGTGGAAGATGGCAGCGGTGCTCCTCCTTCTCCTCTGTTCAGGGTCCAACTCCGACTCTCCTCCTCCTCCTCCTCCTTGGTGGCGGTTTTGTTCTTCATTCGCTTCGTCTAAACCAAGTTGTCTGAATCTCCGGTGACGGCGAGGGGTGTCCATCATAGTAAGCAAGATAGGAGCCCAAAAAGAGATGCCACGGTCGGAGTCGGAACCAGAACCACCGTCGTGTTGGTGGTGGTGGTGGTCGTCATCACGTCTTACGCTGCCCATTTCCTCCACGAACCCGCCGTGACAAACTGAACATTTGACCGATTCGACCTCCATGACTGGATCGACGACTCTATCACATGCATGGCACCAATATCTTGTTGACTCTCTCTCTTCCTCCATCTCTCTCTCTCTTTCTCTTTCTCTTTCTATCACCAAAAAGTTTCTGCAATTTTTCGTTGAATCAGGAATTACCCAGAACAAATCTTGAACTAATTTAAGAAAAAGCATACAACTTTCGAATCTTTCAAAACTAAAACAGAAAACCCAAGATTTAAAATTTAATACCCACAAACAATATAACAAAAGATAATAATTTTTCAAGAAAAAAAATATAAAACCCATCTAACCTTATTCTGCAAGATGATCGAGGCAATAAGGAAGGGCCCCAAAAAACTAAGACCACAAATTAATTTTCAATCTTTTATATTTTTTGTAAGGTGATTACCTGATTTTTTATACCATGACTCATATATGCATCATAGGAAGAATCTAGAAGAATATAGGGAAATTAAATACGAAAGCCTATGTTGACTACCACCTGAAATGAATGTCATGCTTCTGGAATTCTATTTGGATCTAGTAAGTTCTTTAAATAGGCACATTTCTTTTACCGATTCAGATGAAGAAAGAAAGGAAAAAGAAAAAGATTAAAAAATAATTACCAGAAACAGCAAGGAAAGAGGGAGCTGGATTTGGGCAGATTTTCTCCTCAAACCTTGAAATTTGAAGGTTTTTGGAGAAAAGGTGAGAAAGGAGATGAGGAAATTTGAAAGGTTGGTTGTTTATATAAAATTCCCTCTGTAAAATTTTAGGGGTTTAGATTGAAGTGAATTGGGAATTTTGTAGCTGATCCATTGACGACTCGAATAAGCTTCATGGAATTTGTCTCGAAATTTACGGAATAAATCTTTCTAAAAATAGATGGGAATTAAACCCTATTGTTTAGGGAGTGGGGCAACACATCTCAAATTATTTCTTTTTAAATAGAGGAATTAAATATTTTTTTTTTACTTTTTATTCCTATTAAATCATTCATTCTATGCATTTAAATTTAAATGACGATATTTGTGATATATTGGTATATTAAAATATTAGGTGTGAAACTCATATATTATACGGGTTGATTTAAAAAATAAAATTAAACATTAAAATGTAAATAAAAAATATTTTTTAATGTACAACTTTAAAATAAGAAAGAAAGAAATGTATTTATTGTAATTTAATATCATATATATGATATTTAATACTTTACATATATAAATATATGACTTTAATTTAAAAATTGAAACAAACCAAAAATTGACAAGTGGATAATATTTATTTCAAAATTACTACAAATTGACAAGTGTAAAAACTCATAACAGATTGATATGTGACAAAAAAACCTTCATTTATTAAGGAGGATCATTAAATGGGCATTAAATGTTACATATGTAACTATTTTTTTTTGAAACGGCAAATCTTAGATACTCCTAAATTACATCTTAAATTCACATATGTCCACGACGGGACTTGAACCATTAACCTCAAAGAGAGAGGACAACACCGGATACTGCTGGGCTAGAAGCCCTTTGGTTGTAAGAATTTTTATAACTAAAATTTGTTGGTAACTATTTAATTGAGTAGATGATTTGTAAGAACAAAAAATAACAAGATATTTAATTTCTTTTTTAAGTAATATCTGTATCAGAATTTGTATAGGTAAAATTTGTTGTTGAACTTTGCTGATTTGTTCCATTTTATTAAAAATGTATTTCTAGTTGCTAATTTTGTTCATTTGCTGAAATCTATTGTTGATCTTGTTGTTATGTGTTGAATTGTTATTGAAATCTATTGTTGAGTGACTGGGGTTGGTGAATAGAAGTTGATGGTGTCGTGAAGGTTGCAGTGATGATGATAAAGGTCGATGACATGTGGATGTCCGGTGATGGTGTATGATGGTTGTGTGTAATGAAGAGGGTAATGAGTTGTTGCATGTTAATAGTGAAGATGTCATCAATGTGTGTTTCTGTAGATTAGCAACATTTTTTCATTCACATGTTCAAGAACCAAAAAAGATTATATACATTATTTCATGTAAACCTTATATGGGGTGTGATGTTTGTCACACCCTAAAACCAAGAACGGCGGAAACGTTCTGGGGTGGAGGACGTCATGTATAATATCAACAACAATGTAAAGTAGTAAACAAGCAACAACATCATCCATTGCATTAATAATATAATTATTATACAAATGTGTTCTGTCAAATTTTGATAAACACTAAAGCAAAATCAAAATGAAAGATAAGTCTTCAACAAGCTCCATCTTCCTTTCTCCTTGCATCGGTACCTGTCTATGATGACCTGAGGATACAAGTAATTTTGAAAGCGAGTATCAGCTTTGAAGCTGGTGAGATCATAAGTATTTAGTGTCTTAATTTGTATGCAAGTATTTGTATGTAAGAATTTGTAAGTCTATGTATTGTAAGTATTGGAAGTGTATATGAACTGTAAGTGTCTGAAAAACCCTAGAATCCCTATGATTCCTACTAGTATAAGAAGGTGTCTCCTACCGAGACCTAACTGTTCTCAATGTTCGTTCCTTGTAAGAGTGTGTAATTTTCTCAAGTGTAACTATTATTTACAAAATATAGTTTGTACATTAATGTTTAAGTGAGGTTATCACTAAAAATATGTAATGGGTAAATCATTGTAGTGCTAAAACGTAGCTCTAAAAGGACTACTACCGTACTAACTACCTTAAACCGGATTTTAGGCTAAGGCATTATGTGATAAATTGTACCATACTATCGACTCGTAACAACGACATAAGAATGGTCGTAATAAGAAATGACGTTTGGCACCCGCAGATCTGCAGATCCCACTGTAGCTAGCAGTAAGGTGTAGGATAGTCAATCCAGTATAGATCTATACACAAACTCATACTATAGACTGGTTACATCGACATAAGAATGGTTGAAATTTATGTATGACGTTTGGCACCCGCAGATCTGCATGTCCCGTTGTAGCTAGCAACAAGGTGTAGGATAGTCAATCCATTATAGAATCTATACGCAAACTCACACTCTCCCTTCAAGAGACTTTGGCTACAACTCGGGCCATGTCATTTAAGTTATGCTCCGATTTAAATCACAGTAATTAACGTATTCTAGTATATGTAATGTAATGAACTGTTCTAGCTGTAATGTACGTGCTCTCTACCTAGCAATTATAGTAATGTAATCGTTCTAGTATCGTTGTATATGTTCTCGTCCTAGTATAGTTGTATATGTTCTCGTCCTAGTATAGTTGTATATGTAATGTACAGTAATTTTCTAGAAAGTATTGACTCATGAATGAACTGACTCATTTTATGATATCGCGTTCTAGTAATGGTTCTAGTATCTTCCTAAACTACCCATATGGTAGTTTACTAGTAATCTATCTGGTACGTATGGTCTTGGATGTATACCCTTGCTACCCAAGGGCATGGGATGAACATGAGGACCTTTTATGACTATATATGTACACATGATATATAACTAATATTTAAACGACCTTCGGACGAGTACTCGATATCCCACCAGACCACATCTCAAGCGCAAAAAGGAAATAGGGTGGATAGCCTTCCTAAGTCTTTTAAGCATTTCTTATATAACTATACATATAGAGGCATGAAATTTATAATATAAAAGCATAAATAAGTTTTGTAAGACATTTGAAACATAAATATTAGTTTAAGAAAATATCGACTTGATGTCAATCTATAAAACAATTTGAAGGCATATGTTTGATAAAACAGTTTAAGTATAAGGAAACATTTGTCTGAAACATAGTTGTAAATAAGTTTGAAAGGTAATGTACAGAGTAAGATGTACAGTGTAATAAGTAGTTTTAAAACATATAAAATGTTTATAAAAATCATTTGAAGGAAACTGTTTGGTAAAACGGCTAATGAGTAGCCAAATTCATTTGAATGCTGTATATTAATCACATGTGATTGATATAATAACTAGCGTAATTCTACTTATTAATCGCATGTGATTGATATACTAACTAACATGATTCTACTTGTATCCCCCCATAAAAACATTTAAAATAGTTTAAAACATTAGTTAAGGGGTATGAACTCACCTGCAGTAAGTGACTGGAATTGAACGGACTGTTATCGTAAGGAAGGATCGGGCAAGTGCTTGGTGTCAAGTGAAGACTTAGATACACACAATGATCCTAATTACATATGAAGACATATGTATATAAATAATTAGATATTAAATCACTAATTATACAAGTATAAACATTTAAACGCGAGGAAAACACTTTTGGTCAAGTGCTAGGAGGCTAATGGGTTGCAACAAAGGAGTGCAATGCCCCTAATGTGAGATTAAGGTCTAATGACCATATTCATTGGAGTTTACGGCCCAGGGGAGTAAACTCCTGGCCGTAAACTCTCAACCAATGCTCTAAATGGTGCTTAGAATTACTACAACTCTAGTGGGAATTGTTTCAAGGCTTATACAAGTGTTTGGGCACCATATTGACTCCTTTGGGGAGTTTACGGCCCAGAGACCACTTTCCCTTGGAGTTTACGGCCGTAAACTCTCTTAGGAGGGTGATTATGGTGCTTTCAAATCTCTATAATAACTAGGAACAATTCTAGGCTTTTGTACTTGGCTTTAGAAGAGTTTATGGCACCATTTGGTACCATTTCATGGAGTTTACAGCCATAGAACCTTTTGGGCCCTAAACTCCCTCACTCTTGGAGTTCTAAGTGTTTTAACTAGTCCATAACTCATTTAGGTACATGCCCAAATTTTCTCTTGGCTTAAGGAAGGATTTAGGGTGGCCTTTGACCCCTTAATAGGAGTTTACGGCCCAAGAACCACTCTTGGCCGTAAACTCTTCAACACTTGTGCTTTTCTTATGTTTTCTAGGTTCTAAACACATTAGTGTACATGTCTATAATGAAGCCTAAGCCTTTGGGGTAATTAGGGCACATTTAAGCCCTTGAAATTGGTGTTTACGGTCCAAGAATCTCTTGGGCTGTAAACTCCTAAAACTAGGTGTTCTTGATTGATTTCTAGTCTCAAGTGTACATACATATTATCCTTAACTAGTTGTCTAACAAGGAAATGGGACTAGGTGGCCTTTAAGCTTGATTTTGGAGTTTACTCCCCAAGAACGTTTGTAACGCCCGGGTTTCAGGGCTAAGCATTTTTGTCAATGTAATAGTCTAGGTCAACTCTTGTAACTCTTTTTGAAGTAATAAAGATGAAATATTTGAGTATTATGTGAATTATATGTGTTTATTATTTAATTATAAATGTATAATTAATAAAGAATAAAAATGAGCGTCAAAATTAAAGTGTGAGATAATCCCGATATCTCTACATAAAGTTGTAGAATATGTCTCAAGGTTTCCGTGCATATAAGGAACGCCGAAATCCGAGTTATAACGAAGAAGTTATGACCCGTCGAAGTTTCACGACAGAACCGACACGATACCGGGAAGCGTGAATAGTGAATTTACGATAGAGCGAGATTTAGCCTTAGTGATCTAAACGAAAGTCGTAGAATATGTTAAACTAAGAACATCGATAAAAAGAACGCCCAAATCTGACTTCGTATGAAGAAGTTATGAGATTTTAAACAGACCAATCATGTCCCGGCTTGTTAAAAATATAACTTTAAAAATAAAGTCAAAATTAGCCGACGGACTCTAAACGAAAGTTGTAGAGTACGTCTTCACCTACGCGTGGATATAAAGAACGTCAAAAACGGAGTTCGTATGAACGAGTTACAAATTATAATAGCATATTTACGTATTAAAATAAAGTATAAATCATGTATACGTACACATATATATATACATATGTATATATCATTAGAAAGGTATCGACGATGCGGTCATTATAAGACTAATGTTGAGTTCTTTCGACATTAGTTTAGTACAAATATCATTAAATCCATTTATAATAGTATTATAGAGGGGTGTTTAGTTGTTTATATAACTAAAAGGTCATTAAGTAATTATGGAGGGTAGTTTTTGAAAATTCAATTAGTATAAATAAGAGCCTTGGGCTCTCATATTTCTTGCACCATTCTCTTGATTCAAGAGTCTTTCTCTCCTTATCCCCCGAGCATTTCGGTCCCTCGTGATTCGACTTCTCTTTCTGTAGCTTAGTATAGTAAGGTGAGCGCTGAAGCGCTGCACGAATCTTTCTTAGAAAGATTCAGCGACGAAGTTCTGCCCCTGCAGAGCCCGACTCCTAGCTAAAACCCCCTTGTAAGTAAGTTATGCTTACCTTATTTTAATATAGCTTATATTTAAAATTAGTATTGTTATTATGAACTTATAATAAATATTTGAGCTATTATTATAACTTATATAAGTGTCGTTATAATATATTTTTTTTAACTACTCGCGGTACGGGGAATCTGGTTTAAAGGGCCGCATAGGGTTGTTGGATTTCAGAAGTGCTATATGCCAAAATGGTCCTGCCCTCCGGTGTTTTATGTCTGGCCCCTGTCTGTACATAGTGGTTGGAAAATATTGTTTAACGCTTATATAATAATAATAATACTAAGACTAATAGTTGGTCACGGTAAATATTAGACTAAAATTTAGCGATAATAATGCTAGGTTTCGTCGAAGGAAAATAGAATCGTTAGAAGCAAGCGCTGCCCGATTTTGGAATCATCACCTTAACAAGTGAGTGCATAGTTACTTTCAACTTACACATAGATATGAAGTATTTTATATAAATTACGTGCTATGTGTGCATATTATCTGAATACTTGATATCTATGCTAGATGAACGTTGTTATACATGTTTTCAATGATTTAAACTGTATATGTATTTTATATCTACGAAAATGTTGGGGTAAAACATGGGTAGATGCAATAGGTGATGTGTGATAAAATGATGAGAGGCCTCGATGTTGATGTTGTTGATTCTGTCATCTAGCGGAGTATGGATGACGACCACGGACTCTTCTAGACAGTCCAGTGGAACACTAGCAGGCTCGCAACCTGTAGGTGTTTGTGAACGATATGTTCACCGGTGTACTCCATCCCCCACATGGTTGCCTTTAGGACATTTATTGCTGAGGAATCCCCTTAGCAATAGTGTTCGTCCCGATGATGATCCTTAGGCTAGGTCCCTTATGATAGGTGTTTAGGGACGTAAAGTGAGGATAACGGGAACGGGTAATCGGGTTATTGTTGATCGATGAAATTAATAAACTTATTTATTGTGGGTTGAAAACCCTATGTGCTCACCAGGCTCCCAAGCCTGACCCACTCAGTTTTATGTATTACAGGTAGTGGTGCATGAGCATAGGTGTGATGTTTTGGACGAGGGATTACGGATATAGGCCTGTAGATATGAAATAATGTAGTAAGGCTTATATTGTATTGTTTATGCTTTTGATCTGTACGAACATGACATCCCGAGTCTTTTAATGAAATACATTTCTATGGAAATGCTTTTGATAAATCTTTATCATATTTTTGTTTTGGGACAAATTCCGCAACACTTTCATTTAAAAATGTAACTCTGATTTTTAAACAAAGCATAAACAAACCGGTCTTTTCTGGCCGTGAATTTGGGGATGTCACAACGTTCTTGGGCGGTAAACTCCTGGATCTCATGTATTTGACATACAATCTATGTTAATAAGCATAAAAAAAGCCTTATAACAAAACTAGAGAAGTGTACTCACGATTTGGGATGAAAACCCGAAGATCCGTGAGAGGGAATTTGGCTTTTCTCTAATTGGAATTCAACTAATGAACCAATTTGGTTCATAATTCTATTTATAGTTCTGAGATTTTTGGCAGAAAATATTTCTATTCTCGGAATGAATTCTAATGTCCTAGAGTATTGGAATTACAGTGTTGCACAAAACCCTAGTGCATCCACTCTCCTAATATCTCCTTAAGTGTAAAATCCTGAAAACTGCCAAACTTATACTCAAAATCTGAGTTTACATTGTAACTGATCTACATCTATTGGCTTGATATGGTTTGTTCAGAATAGAAATTTCGGGTTGTCACATCATCCCCCTGCTGAAGGGAATTTCGTCCCGAAATTAGAATTTAGGCAAGGATGTATGCACTAATGATCGAGTCGTGAGGAGGAAACTTCCTAATTGATTGCTTCTAGCGCACTTAAGTGAAATTGGGTTCTCGGTTGGAATCCCAACGAACCTTCACTATCGGGTGATGGCGATGCTTCGTCCGCTTGACCTCTCGGTCGAGGGTCACTACGGTTCTAATACAAAGGCGAGGATCTCGACGAGTGGACTTACAAGAGTCCTAACGGAAAGGTATGGTTTCACGATCGAGACGCGAAGAGTAGAATGTACGTTACTGAGTTCGCGGAGTAGGTCTAGTTTGTGCGAGGCACAGGACCGATTCTGATAAGAATCTCGGAGGTCCTAACTATATTGGATTTAGCTTTCCACGCGATACGAAGCGTATTAAGCCATTCCTAGAGTGAGTTAACCTAAAGAGCTTGGTCACTCACTTGGAATTCCAAAGGTTCCTCTTCTTGCTTAACTTCCCAGTCAAAGGCCACCCCTTGCTGGGTCAAAGTCATATGGGTTTTTGTAGCTTGCGAGGAGTTCTAAATGAACTGAGGCGGTAGGTCGGTAAGACCTAGAATTTGGCGAAAGACTGTCGGCGTCTCTGGTGTCAATAAATGCTCAACGGTTTTGACAAATTGAAAGAGTGCTCTTAATTTCTCACATTACTAACAGCGTGTCATAGAAATTTGACTCTTCAATTTCAAAACTCGTGTCTAGAGAACTTCGCTAAGGTTCTTCTGTAGGGACTGTTTCCATGGGTTTTCTTCTAACTACGAGGGTAGATAAGTAAGTCATTACATGGAGAAATGACGAATTGACCCAAGTAAGAAAGACGTACCCTACTCATTTAGCTCATGAAAGCTATGGGCGTATTGGTCCTATCCGAAGGGTATCACTACGGACTCGAAGTGTCCGCATCGAGTTTAGGAGATAGTCTTCCGGACATCTTTCCCTAACACTCGAACTGGTGATATTCGGATCTCAGGCCCATTTCTGAAAGTAATTCTGTCCTTGTGTTTGCCCAACCATTTCATCTATGTGCGGCAGAGATAACGATTTCAAATGGAAAATCTTGACGGAGTCCTCGATATCCGAGGCACATACGTTGCAATCCGTCGATCTCTGGGAGAATATGACCGGGGTTCTCCAGGGTGAGAAACCTAGTCCTCTAATTCTATTTCTGTGTAGTTCGTTAAGTTGTCCGGACTGTTCTTGTATCTCCGTAGGTGTTAAACTATAAGGCGATTTGTTTACAGGAGTCGTACTGGGTTCTAAGTTTGTTCACATGACAATGTGATTACTCGTAGGCTTAAGTAGTTCTCCGTCCTGAAGTTCATATTAGAATTCATACACGGTTTTACAATCACAATTTCGGGTATACGAGTCGCATATAATTAAGGTTGAAAAGGTAGTCGAATAATTGATTCTTCTTTAAGCTCACATCCCATCGGGGAAAAAAAAGTTAAAGTGGAATCATCAATTCTAAACCTGTAGAAGCTTGATTATATATAACTCTTACGTATACCTTCCTCAGTGATAGATCAATCGCATGAATCCTTGGATTGAACTTGACGTACTGCACGAGTGGTACTTCGGGGATTTCTTCGGAAAGAAAATAACTAAAAGGTACTCCCGGCATGAGTACTTCGGCGTTCTGATGTGACGGTTTCGCTGGGAGAGTGATCTAGAAGAAAGAGATGTACGTATGAAGTTGTTTTTGTGAGGATCAAATTGAATCGAGTCATATGATAATGTCGGAATCATACTGAAACTTAAAGACATTAGATTTGAACATAAGACGTTTACAGACAAAACACAACCGTGCAACCATGAACAGAGTTACAGTACTTTAGATTTACCACAAGACTATTGCTGCGAATAAGATATACTACAAAAGACAAGTATACGCAGCACGAGACTCCCTATACAGACAGGATCTCGCAAAAGGTATGACTCTAGTTGCACTAGTTCTAGATAGTTTATAAGTCTGTTACAACGAAACGCCTTAATTACATTAACGTGGTTCCGGAGCAGGCTCTCCTGCAGCTGTGATCCTGAGAATCTTCCCCTCAACACCCAAGTTCTTTGTTATCGGGCAATCTCTCTTGAAGTGTCCAATTTCACCGCATTGGTGACATATCTGGACAGCACCAACATTGGTGGTAGAAGTGAAGTGTCGAGTGGGATTTATGGGGATGCGGGTTCTTTCCTTGATTTCCTTCTTCGGGCAATCTCTTTTATAGTGCCCTGCCTCACCACAACCATAGCAAAGTAGGCTTACTCCAGTAATGGAGGTAATTCTACAGAAACGAGCAATGTGTCCCATCTTGTTGCAATTTTTTCATTGCAAGGCTCGGCAAATTCCCTCGTGGTGGTAGTTGCTTCGGTCGCACTTCGGGAGTGTTCCTTTGTATGGTCTGCTTGGTACTGGGATGGCAGAGGTTTGTGGTTGTTGCATGGCAAGTTTTCGGGGTTTCTTGCGTTCTTTCTGAGCTTGACGCTTCCGTTTCTTGTTCTTTGATTTTCGGCTTTGCGGGCCTGAGGCTGTTACTGTTTGATGACCTTCTGGATGGATACCACGATTGGAAACTTCATTCCCATCAGCAGCATTGATTGTGCTGTTAGCGCTACGGTGCGCAAGGACTGCGGTTACGGCAGCCACCACGGCAGCTGTAACTGCTGTTTGAAAGGTAGCGGCATCCATAGGAAAAGCGGATGTTTCCTTGTTCGACTGATTGCTTCCGGATGACGACATGATTCTGTAACACGAAAGATAAGGGTTTATGAGCGATTCTGATTGACCCTGATGTACTTAGATTGTTCATGTAAAGAGTACGACTATGTTCTCAAAAGTTTGACCGACATCCCTATGATGCAGTCCTAGCACAAAATGAAAGTATGTTCGCGAAGGTTTGACCTACATCCCTATGATGCAGTCCTAGTACGGAATGGAAGTATGTTCATAGAATGGTCTCAAGACGTTTGTTGTTCAAGCCGAGGTATCGTGGGTTGGTGAATAACGAGGTCCAACCACTGAAAGAGACTTGGAATTGTCTCCGGAGCTAAATTACTATAGTCCAATGACTTGACTAAAGCATGATTCAGATAGACTCCAATGAAAGTAAGATAAAAGTACTTGAATGAAGAATGACACAAAAGTTAGCCGGCTGTCAATATCTACTATATTCACGACATAAAGGTTCAGGAAAATGACCTTGTAAAGGTCTTACATCATATCCACAGAAGATAGTTCCTGACAGCATAAAGACCTAACTAAAGTACTTACGGTACAAGATAATTTCATAGAAAATGCCACATCGGGCATAGACAGAAAAATACGATTCCTCTTTATAAGGAAATAAAGTAAAGCGTCTACTACTGGCGACGGTCATCCCTCTGGTGAACTCTTAGTTCAGCCAATTGACGTTCCATGTCAAGTAGGTGTCTTTCGCACACCATCTGGCGTACTCGGAGCTCTATGACTTCGGCTCGTGATTCAGCCAGTGCTTGCAGCAGGGTTTCATGGTTTCTCTCTGATCTCTCATGAGCATCTTCTAGATGAATGGTGTGGAGAGTATGCATTCTAGCATAGGCGAATATTTCTGTAATCTGATGTAGGGTTGTCCTGCCTTGAATCTCATTTCGGGTCACTCTGCGGACCAAGATTGGCAAGACTCTAACTGTTGAGCCTCCATTGCTCAAGTCGTAAAAGCTTCGGTCGCCATTAAATGGCATGGCTGATCTTGTCCTTGGCTCCATGTTTCCAAGCATTCCACTCACTCAGGGGGTCGGGCCATGAAAAGCCGGACGAGGGTTAGGAATTTGGAAAGGGAGCTGCTCGGGGTAGGTTCTCAACCCCTGGTTCGGAGTTAGCATCATACGAAAAGTCTTCATCATGGTGATCATTCAAGGGGATAGGATGATCATTCTCTGGTTCTTCTCCAAACCAACCAGCTATGACTTCGTTCGGAAGATACTGGTTGCTGAGGGGATGGAGCCCATCTATGTTTTCTATGCGATAATTTAAGGTAAGAGAATAATTATTAGACGAACTATCTAGATAATTATTTAGAAAACCTTCATTAGTTACATCGCTATTTGTGAAGTGCATACCAGCTATGTGTAATCTAAACAGGATAGACCTTCGAATAAGTGACCTTAATTCCAAATTCACACATAATAGGGGTAAGGCAAAATTTCCACAAATTCTAAGTCTATAACATCCTAATTACATATAGCCTTAGTGTATCCACTTAGCAACTATCAACTTAGTAATGAGGATCCCGTTTTAGTTCTCAAGTATAACGTACTTATAATTCCACCAAATACTCCTATAGTATTTTAAATTTTAATGTTATGTTCTATTGTTCTCATTGTGGTAGGGTTGGTAAGATTTTAGCATTGTTGCAACCACACAATTAAACTTAGGCACATGCTAGTCAACCCTCGGATAATATAGGTGATCAGGCTATATCTTCCCAGTTTTGACCATATGTCTCTAAGCCCACTTGTGTTGTCCAACAATCGTAATTCTTTTATACTGTACTAGTGACATTGATTTTAGTATGAATGCAGCACGTATACTTACTTAAATATTTTACTATTTAAAGTATAAACTCTTGGTCAGAGTATTTTTAATCCCTTATGTATTTATAGTTAGTATATCTTTTATGGGTTGATATACTTAATTCACTATAAACAATGCTCTGATACCAATCTGTCACACCCCAAAACCAAGAACGGCGGAAACGTTCTGGGGTGGAGGACGTCATGTATAATATCAACAACAATGTAAAGTAGTAAACAAGCAACAACATCATCCATTGCATTAATAATATAATTATTATACAAATGTGTTCTGTCAAATTTTGATAAACACTAAAGCATAAATCAAAATGAAAGATAAGTCTTGAACAAGCTCCATCTTCCTTTCTCCTTGCATCGGTACCTGTCTATGATGACCTGAGGATACAAGTAATTTTGAAAGCGAGTATCAGCTTTGAAGCTGGTGAGATCATAAGTATTTAGTGTCTTAATTTGTATGCAAGTATTTGTATGTAAGAATTTGTAAGTCTATGTATTGTAAGTATTGGAAGTGTATATGAACTGTAAGTGTCTGAAAAACCCTAGAATCCCTATGATTCCTACTAGTATAAGAAGGTGTCTCCTACCGAGACCTAACTGTTCTCAATGTTCGTTCCTTGTAAGAGTGTGTAATTTTCCCAAGTGTAACTATTATTTACAAAATATAGTTTGTACATTAATGTTTAAGTGAGGTTATCACTAAAAATATGTAATGGGTAAATCATTGTAGCACTAAAACGTAGCTCTAAAAGGACTACTACCGTACTAACTACCTTAAACCAGATTTTAGGCTAAGGCATTATGTGATAAATTGTACCATACTATCGACTCGTAACAACGACATAAGAATGGTCGTAATAAGAAATGACGTTTGGCACCCGCAGATCTGCAGATCCCACTGTAGCTAGCAGTAAGGTGTAGGATAGTCAATCCAGTATAGATCTATACACAAACTCATACTATAGACTGGTTACATCGACATAAGAATGGTTGAAATTTATGTATGACGTTTGGCACCCGCAGATCTGCATGTCCCGTTGTAGCTAGCAACAAGGTGTAGGATAGTCAATCCATTATAGAATCTATACGCAAACTCATGCTCTCCCTTAAAGAGACTCTGGCTACAACTCAGGCCATGTCATTTAAGTCATGCTCCGATTTAAATCACAGTAATTAACATATTCTAGTATATGTAATGTAATGAACTGTTCTAGCTGTAATGTACGTGCTCTCTACCTAGCAAGTATAGTAATGTAATCGTTCTAGTATCGTTGTATATGTTCTCGTCCTAGTATAGTTGTATATGTTCTCGTCCTAGTATAGTTGTATATGTAATGTACATTAATGTTCTAGAAAGTATTGACTCATGAATGAACTGACTCATTGTATGATATCGCGTTCTAGTAATGGTTCTAGTATCTTCCTAAACTACCCATATGGTAGTTTACTAGTAATCTATCTGGTACGTATGGTCTTGGATGTATACCCTTGCTACCCAAGGGCATGGGATGAACTGGAGGACCTTTTATGACTATATATGTGATGGGTTTTTGGTCATAAGACATCCTATGTGCTCATGCAAACCCTAATGCTTGGATCTAGGTTTCTCTATTGTACATGCAAGTTATCCAAGGCTATAAACCCTAATTCTAGCATATGGAAATCAATATTAACATTTAATTAGGTTTATGATATTACCTTGATTGTTATGTAGCAATAACAATCCCAATTCCTCCTTGAATTGACTTGGAAGGCTTAGAGTCACAAGTGTCACTCCTCTAATGGCTTACAAACACCAAGAGAAAATGGAGAAGGTATAAAGAGAGAGGAGAGAGGTAGGAATTCGTCCTTAGGACTTCTTGGGAAGGGTTAGACGAATTCATGAGCCTTAGGGGGTTTATATAGGTGTAAAGATTAGGGTTTTAGTCCTTATCCTTATCTAGTTGCTTGCCCACCAAGCAACCATAAGATAAGTCTTAGAAACCCTTATCCTAGTCGAATTCTAAGGCATTATCTCCTTAAATTCGTTCACCCTATATTTAAGATAATCCTTACCTTATTTTGTAACTATCACATAATTACAATTCAGCCCCTCTAGTTTAATTAATTACACTTGATCACAAAATTAATTCTTAATTAATTATTGACCAATATTAATTAAACAAATATGATTTCTCCTTTAATATATTATTCTTATAACATATTAATAAATCATAATAACCTCTCTCTCTATTTATTTCTCCAATCAAGTTGCTTTGGTGAAGGCAACCCAAAAGGACCATGCACCATCGGGTCAAGTACATACCAAAATAGTTATGGACTTAGACACTAATCCAACAGTCTCCCACTTGGATAAGTCTAACAACTATTCTGCGTATGACTTCGGATCCCGATCTGCAATCGTAGCTTTCCAAAGCTGCTGTCAACTCTGATCATATCAAATACGTGTGTCCTTAGATAAGGGATCATATATTCCTCCATTCTAGATATCATATGAGATATGATTTCAAATCATTCTCTTTGTACTATATCTCGATTTCCGATTTATGACGACTGACTAATTGAACAAATCAAATTAGCCCTAGCCCGGCCGAGCATTTACGTTTGTCATCACTAAACCATCGAGGGTCCCAAAGATATCGCTTTTATCCTACTTTGGATAAAAGGAACGGATAAACTTTGATACAATGCTTGCTTGTACTCACGCACCGAATCACACACAACAATATGTTTTATAACACCAAGTTACTAGTACGTTTACATATTATCAATGTGAAACCGATTCGCAAGATACAACTCACACATCTCAGTTTCAAGAATATAAGATGTTATCGTCTCAACAATCACTCGTGATACAATCCATGGAGTGATCCAAGTGAGCGTGGGTTTAATCCAATGCTCAAATCATATTCATAAGCACTCATGAACGTTGCAGCAAACATTTGCTTATGTCTAATACTCTTTTAGACAATCCACACACCAATTCACGACAGTCTTCATTCATATCTACTTCCAACATATGAACGACTGTGGCCCGTTTGAATAATTCGATTATTCTTAATAAACTCAATTATTCTGGAAGTCAAAACATGCAAATGTGAAACACAAGAATAATACTAATCCCATATGGCCTCAATCCTTTGAGTATAAATAAAACTCCTTTTATTTATCACCATATCGATTACTCATTATTTGTCATTTCGGGTAATCAACTTCTTACTTGAATTATTACACTTGTCCCATGCTCCTAGCATGCACACAATGTTTACCTATGGTTCTTACTTTGTGAAATAGACCAAATTGAGCACATTTCCAATCATTCTCATTTCACAACTCCAAATCCTTTTTTTTCATAAGTTAAAGAATATCAAATTCTTGCTACTTATAGAATATGCTAGATTCTAACATTGTATGCAATTGTCCTTTCGTAATGTCACTGCACCAAAGTCACAAAGACTATTGCCAATGATATTACAAAGTCCTCTATCGGAGATTGTTACAAGACAATTCCTTAGATATGATGTCTCTCACTCAAAGTACATTCCTTTGAACATCCTTTTGCATAAAGGTTTCTAATCTAGTTATAGATTTTCAATATTCAATTCCCAATATGGATACATTTCCATATTTTCCATATGACAACTTATTCTTAATAGAATCTTTTCTATTGATGATAATGTCGATATTGTCCATCCAATATGGAAACATTTCCATATTTTCCAATACTATACTTCCAACTACTCACAAGCGACCAATCCTAGTAGAACTTTGGATTGTCCTTTGATAGTTGTTCAATTATTTTAGTCAAAACCGATTCTAGTCCTTTTTCCCTCTAAATGCGCTAGACATTTGGAAAATTTTAGAATGGCCAAACATTAAAACATTTGCAATCGATCCTCTACCGGAAGCGTATGGGACACGACGCATAATGTTTTATTTGCTATGTTCTCAAAATTCGAATTGTGAAGAGGAATGCCGTAATCATAATCGAAATTTTAAGAACACACTATGTACCCTTGACTAAATTTATTAACATTTCTCAACCTAAACCTTTAGATTTGAAATGAAGCATAATATTCTCTCCCTTAATTATAGCAAAACAACTATTCCTTCCTTACAACTTTGTAAAGAATGACTCTTGTTTTCTATAATTAATATTGCCAACTTGCAATACGTGCCTTAATAATCATACAACCATAACATTTATGCTCCCACTATCATGATGATTATTATAAAATATAACATCTATGCTCCCACTAGCTTCGACATGTATTCATAAACATCTTAACTTTCAGAAAAACAATGCTTATTGAATTTCTTAAGTTCATGTTTCTAATACTTAGTGCTTTGATAATCTTTTATCAAGGCTTCTTGAACTTATACACCTTTGCCTTAGATAGTTCATATGTGTGTGTAAACAATTGCCAAACATTACAATTCAAATTATGGAAAGGGATACCGTAACCATAATCGAATTCGAGAATGCAATTTTACAATCACTATCTTCTTAAAATCTTTCTTAGTGAAAGCATTTCCTCACAATCATTTTCATGAAGGAGGAAATCTTATGACACTTAGATTTAAACAGTGTGTGTGTTCCTATCCATGTGAATTTGTTAAAACTAAAGTTTACGATAAATTCAAACTCATATGGACCGAACTTTCTTAATCTTGATTTCTTGCCTTTTGGTAGCACAGCTGCCCACCATGTCTTCCAAGTAGTTAAGCAGCTCACCCTTTCCTATCAATGTACCTTTCATTGATTAAAGTGCTTTGCCTTTTATGCGTTCAAAATGAGAATTCATAGAACTCACATGCATAATTAACTCAATTGGAACAACACAGAAACAAAATAATGTCAACACGATAGGTTGTAAACCTCAACTCGTGTGCTAGTGATGATCGATAAGGTTTATTTGATTTGTTCTTGAAACCTTTCAAGACCATTAAGACTCCCACTGACTCCTTGACATATAAGATTCTCTTGTCAATAAATATTTCTTGACAACCAAATATTCAAGAGTTAGTGTAGTTTTTATCAAAACACTTCATAAATTGGTCCTAGTTGGTCTTTGTCTTATCCAAGACATCACAACTTTCCACATTTGATGAATGTTAAAAACCTTCTTAATACTTGTCACTTATTGCCACAATCTTATCTTTAAGACTTGTTATTGGAATGAAGTATGATTGACTTTTTGATTTAACCATTTCTTCAATTCTTGATTCCTCTTCTTAGACATACAATTGTACTAAGACTCACTTAGAGGATCAATTGAGATAAGGTTCTTAATCATTAAGACCTATCATAAAGCATAAAAGGTACTCTCCCTTCTTCTTAGAATGGAGAAACTTCTATCTTTCTGCCCGCTTGATTCTTCTTATTCGTTCTGCTATTGATTTAAACCTTTTTAATCAATTCAGAATTACACTTAATCTTATAAGTATAATCATATTTACTAAACCTTTACTAAATCATGACGAATATCTTGGTTACTCTTATGGTGGACTTGATCAATACGCAACTTTGTGTATTCGATCTCCTAGTCCTTCACTTGACACTTTGTCAATGAATTAGTCTAATTTCCAAATATGAATATTCTCATTCATCGTGCAACCAAGTTGCATGACTCCAAGTTTCTGTCCAATTAAAACTTGGGCGATGAGAAACTCTCCCTATTTGGTAAATTTTCGACATTTCCATAACTAAGAATCAAATCCATTATTGCTAATATTCAAACATCAATTTTTCATATATGCCATTGCAAGGATAAATAAATAAAATTTAAAATCAAAATTTATTTTATTGCGGAAAAAATTTGTCCTTACAATGCAATTCATTGAAAAACTTATGCTAATACATCTTTCTTAGCAATCTAACTCTAACTCTAAGTAGTAGCTTAAGAATCTAATCTTCGAGAAATGTGATCGAAATCCATTCCTTCATGGTTAGATTCTGCTAACTTCTTCCATTAAGCTTTCTTTCTTTTCTACGATCCTTCAAAACATCAATTGTAATCTTATCACATTATGTATTAAGAATCTAGAATAGAAGCTTAAAAGAGTTAGTTAATGGATTTTACCTATATTAGAGCCATACGTTTTGACTCTCCCATCTCTTAGATCTCTTAGGTAAATGGGGCAGCTTCGTCTCCAATGCCCTTTCTCTTGGCAATAAAAGCAGATTGACTCTTTTGGAACATGACATGGAACTACTTTAGACATTGCCTTTCTCTTATGATCAAACTTTTCGATCATAGCATGTCTTTCGTTGCCTATATCCATAGAGGTCTTGAAGGCAGATTCACCAATCAACTTTGCTTTTGCATTGCGCTAAACCATTGCTGATTTAGCAGCAATAAGCATATAGGTGAGATCTTTAAGGGTCACGTCGCAGTTCATCATATAGTACTCTCTTACAAACTCACTATATGAGTCAGGAAGTGACTGAAGAACCCAATCAACAACCATTTCCTCACAGACAACGGATCCTAACATTCTTAACCTATCAATGTGTGACTTCATCCCTAGGACGTGTGCACACACCGACTTTCCTTCTTTATGTTTACTTGCCAAAAGGGATTGAGTGATCTTGAACTTTTCAAGCCTTTGAACTTGTGGGTTAGGGAGAATAATTGGAGGAGGAGGAGGAAGTGAAGTATGATCTCTTGTTCCTCGATCAAATCGTGGAATGTCATCTTCATGTGGAATGCTTGTTCCACGGGATTTGGGAAGACCATAGTTGTCAAACTTTGACATCTACAAACCGGGAGAAAATGAATTCAAGTTAGTTGATTGATTGAGTCCTTAGCAAATCACCCAAATGAGATACTAAGGCTAGGACCCAACACAATATTCTACAACTCAGGAGAGGGATGCCGTAACCCAAATTGCAGAACATTTGAAGGTAAGTGAATGACGATTCACTAATTTCCACCATGAAAAATGAAAAAGAAATCTAAGTTTTAAATCTATGAAAACTCCTAGATCCTTTGAGATTCATTGAACTTTCAATGGCATGTTTAAATCTCGATATGCCCCTCTTGTTTGTGACTGGGATGCCGAGGATCACAAAGCGGGTGTGAATAACCATGCAAACTTACATGGTGCCCTCACATGTTACAGTCATCTATTCGATGTGCCGGTAAACCACACACACTCCACCGAACTATGACAAACATTGAGTCACCCTTTGCTACCTTTGCTTAGAACCATTTAGTGTGCCGGTAAACCACACACGCTCCACTAACGTTTTCGCAAGGGCACAAAGTGTAATTTCATGGAAATGCATCAATTCACTTTTGCCTAAGTAACTAAGATTGAGAATTTTGAAAACATTTAGTTACTTTTATAATTCATTATACTTTTAATGGAAGGTTTCGTCCTATCCTACCCTTTCGGCTAACGACCCTCCACTAGTCAAGAGTGCGGTGGGTAAGAGTGGATACCCATTCAATCGCCATTTTATTGGTAATTTCCTTAAACACCCCTTATAGACCAGCTTCGTGAATGAGGCCTACTAACGGTAAGACTGACTTTTACTCATACATATATATAATGTTAGACTTTTAATGTTATATATAGTATAGGGTGTATTTTACACTTTTAAAATATTAGGTGGTCAAATTTAACAATTATACTTTTAATTCAATTAAATTTTAAACCTAAACTTTTATGGATTTATTAAACCTCTTTTAATTATACTCTTTAATTAATTAATAAAACCATAAGGGTGTGATTTGAACTTTTTCAAAACAATACTAGAGTTTTAGAATTTAACATTCCTAATTAAACTTTTAATTAACATTTAAATTCCAAAACTTGAGGGCAAGTTTTGAAACATTTCAACACATTAGGGTTTAGAATTTAAATATACATCAAAATTAAACCATTTAATTTAAATTCCAAAACTTGAGGGCAAGTTTTGAAACCTTTTTCAAAACATTAGGGTTTTAACTATTTAAATTTCAAAACAACAAAACTTTTGGGTTCAAATTTAAACTATAAAACCTAAGGGGAAAATATGAAACTTTTCATAACAACAAGGATAAAATAACAAATAATCTGAATTAACAATTAATCACATAATTATCCATATTTGATTTATTTAATGATTTCTTGCAAAACAATTTATCAATTTAATCAAAATAATTTAAACAATTATCACATAAGGAAACAATTGTCTTATTAATTGATAAATATCTTCAATTAGATCAAAAATATAGTCAAATATATCATATAGTCGAATTAATATTGATCTAACATGATAAGGTAACCATCCATAATAAAAAACAGCAAGAAATCCCGAATATACCTCTGTCTGACGCACCGACTCGCCGAGTCACCCTCTGGAACTCGCCGAGTAGGGGCAACTCGCCGAGTCCACAGTGGGACTCGCTGAGTCCATCAAGCAGAACACCAAAAAATCGAATTTTTTCAAACTTCTCAAGCATCAATACAATAGAAACCAATCAAGGCTCTGATACCACTGATGGGTTTTTTGTCATAAGACATCCTATGTGCTCATGCAAACCCTGATGCTTGGATATAGGTTTCTCTATTGTACATGCAAGTTATCCAAGGATATAAACCCTAATTCTAGCATATGGAAATCAATATTAACATTTAATTAGGTTTATGATATTACCTTGATTGTTATGTAGCAATAACAATCCCAATTCCTCCTTGAATTGACTTGGAAGGCTTAGAGTCACAAGTGTCACTCCTCTAATGGCTTACAAACACCAAGAGCAAATGGAGAAGGTATAAAGAGAGAGGAGAGAGGTAGGAATTCGTCCTTAGGACTTCTTGGGAAGGGTTAGACGAATTCATGAGCCTTAGGGGGTTTATATAGGTGTAAAGATTAGGGTTTTAGTCCTTATCCTTATCTAGTTGCTTGCCCACCAAGCAACCATAAGATAAGTCTTAGAAACCCTTATCCTAGTTGAATTCTAAGGCATTATCTCCTTAAATTCGTTCACCCTATATTTAAGATAATCCTTACCTTATTTTGTAACTATCACATAATTACAATTCAGCCCCTCTAGTTTAATTAATTACACTTGATCACAAAATTAATTCATAATTAATTATTGACCAATATTAATTAAACAAATATGATTTCTCCTTTAATATATTATTCTTATAACACATTAATAAATCATAATAACCTCTCTCTCTATTTATTTCTCCAATCAAGTTGCTTTGGTGAAGGCAACCCAAAAGGACCATGCACCATCGGGTCAAGTACATACCAAAATAGTTATGGACTTAGACACTAATCCAACAATATGTACACATGATATATAACTAATATTTAAACGACCTTCGGACGAGTACCCGATATCCCACCAGACCACATCTCAAGTGCGAAAAGGAAATAGGGTGGATAGCCTTCCTAAGTCTTTTAAGCATTTCTTATATAACTATACATATAGAGGCATGCAATTTATAATATAAAAGCATAAATAAGTTTTGTAAGACATTTGAAACATAAATATTAGTTTAAGAAAAGATCGACTTGATGTTAATCTATAAAACAATTTGAAGGCATATGTTTGATAAAACAGTTTAAGTATAAGGAAACATTTGTCTGAAACACAGTTGTAAATAAGTTTGAAAGGTAATGTATAGTGTAAGATGTACTGTGTAATAAGTAGTTTTAAAACATATAAAATGTTTATAAAAATCATTTGAAGGAAACTGTTTGGTAAAACGGCTAATGAGTAGCCAAATTCATTTGAATGCTGTATATTAATCACATGTGATTGATATAATAACTAGCGTAATTCTACTTATTAATCGCATGTGATTGATATACTAACTAGCATGATTCTACTTGTATCCCCCCATAAAAACATTTAAAATAGTTTAAAACATTAGTTAAGGGGTATGAACTCACCTGCAGTAAGTGACTGGAATTGAACGGACTGTTATCGTAAGGAAGGATCGGGCAAGTGCTTGGTGTCAAGTGAAGACTTAGACACACACAATGATCCTAATTACATATGAAGACATATGTATATAAATAATTAGATATTAAATCGCTAATTATACAAGTATAAACATTTAAACGCGAGGAAAACACTTTTGGTCAAGTGCTAGGAGGCTAATGGGTTGCAACAAAGGAGTGCAATGCCCCTAATGTGAGATTAAGGTCTAATGACCATATTCATTGGAGTTTACGGCCCAGGGGAGTAAACTCCTGGCCGTAAACTCTCAACCAATGCTCTAAATGGTGCTTAGAATTACTACAACTCTAGTGGGAATTGTTTCAAGGCTTATACAAGTGTTTGGGCACCATATTGACTCCTTTGGGGAGTTTACGGCCCAGAGACCACTTTCCCTTGGAGTTTACGGCCGTAAACTCTCTTGGGAGGGTGATTATGGTGCTTTCAAGTCTCTATAATAACTAGGAACAATTCTAGGCTTTTGTACTTGGCTTCAGAAGAGTTTATGGCACCATTTGGTACCATTTCATGGAGTTTACGGCCATAGAACCTTTTGGGCCCTAAACTCCCTCACTCTTGGAGTTCTAAGTGTTTTAACTAGTCCATAAATCATTTAGGTACATGCCCAAATTGTCTCTTGGCTTAAGGAAGGATTTAGGGTGGCCTTTGACCCCTTAATAGGAGTTTACGGCCCAAGAACCACTCTTGGCCGTAAACTCTTCAACACTTGTGCTTTTCTTATGTTTTCTAGGTTCTAAACACATTAGTGTACATGTCTATAATGAAGCCTAAGCCTTTGGGGGTAATTAGGGCACATTTAAGCCCTTGAAATTGGTGTTTACGGTCCAAGAATCTCTTGGGCCGTAAACTCCTAAAACTAGGTGTTCTTGATTGATTTCTAGTCTTAAATGTACATACATATTATCCTTAACTAGTTGTCTAACAAGGAAATGGGACTAGGTGGCCTTTAAGCTTGATTTTGGAGTTTACTCCCCAAGAACGTTCTTGGGCGGTAAACTCCCGGATCTCATGTATTTGACATACAATCTATGTTAATAAGCATAAAACAAGCCTTATAACAAAACTAGAGAAGTGGACTCACGATTTGGGATGAAAACCCGAAGATCTATGAGAGGGAATTTGGCTTTTCTCTAATTGGAATTCAACTAATGAACCAATTTGGTTCATAATTCTATTTATAGTCCTGAGATTTTTGGCAGAAAATATTTCTATTCTCAGAATGAATTCTAATGTCCTAGAGTATTGGAATTACAGTGTTGCACAAAACCCTAGTGCATCCACTCTCCTAATATCTCCTTAAGTGTAAAATCTTGAAAACTGCCAAACTTATACTCGAAATCTGAGTTTCCATTGTAACTGATCTACATCTATTGGCTTGATATGGTTTGTTCAGAATAGAAATTTTGGGTTGTCACAATGTTGACCAAATTATTGGTCGATAATTGTAATGCAGTATTAGGTTGTTTAGTTTATGTAAGTCCCCAAATTTGCTTGAGTATCAATCTGATCCACTTGATGGTGCGGAATCACAATGATGCAAGATCAAATAGAGAAGAAGAAGAAGAAGAACTTGATGAATCTATGGTATAGTTAATAATATGAATGATGTTCCATACACATAAGATCCACACACATACACTCTTCTTCTCTCTAGTTTCTCTCTCTAGAACACCTTGATTTACTCACACACACACACACACTGTAAAGCCTGTGTTTCCGGGCTTGCCATATTTAGCAATATAATAGTCTAGGTTAACCTTTGTAACCCGTTTTGAAATAATAAGAATGTATTATTTGAGTATTATGTGTTTTGTGCTTAATTTCTTAATTATGTGGTCTGATTAATTAAGAATAAAAATAAGCGTCAAAATTTAAGTGTAAAATAAACTTAATATCTTTAGTTAATGTTGTAGTAGTCGGAACGAGGTTTCCGAATATATATAGAACGCCCAAATCTGACTTCGTATGAGGAAGTTATGATTTATCGAAGTTCTGGCTTAGCGGTATACAGCCTGAAATACTCGAATTGAGATCGAGCGGTTGTTAGCCGAAGCAATCTAAATGAGAATCGAAGATCTCGTTGTTGGTATCGAAGCGATAAAAAGTTAGGCGAGAACGGACGTCAAACGAAGAAGTTATGAATTTATAACGAAAGTTTCTGTCGCGGCCTATTAAAAATAATTAATAAAAATAAAGTCAAAATTAGCCGACGGAGTCTAAACGAAAGTCGTAGAGCATGGTCTCACCTTTCCGTGGATATAAAGAACGTCGAAAACGGAGTTCGTATGAAGAAGTTATGAATTTCCGAAGTTTATTAATCATTTTGTATTTAAATTTAAATCAAAATTCGGAAGCATTATCCGAAGGAGTCACCGATCTGATCCGAGGTACGCCCCGCGTACTCCGAGGGATGTCGACACTCGCACTCGAGCACTTCGGATACGTAAGCAATGACGTTTTGGGCAGTGCGCCCCGCGTAACGCAGTACGCCCCGCGTACTCCGAGGTTCCAGCCTCTATATAAAGGATCCGAAGGCAGCCTCATTTCTTGTTCATTTTCTTCTCTTCTCTCTAGTCTTTTGCATCGTTTTTCGTGCCGAAGCTACCCCGAAGTCCCGGTATCATACTCTAGCCCCGAGGCAAGTCCCGAGATCCCGAAGATCCCGAGAAGCGCGGTTCCCGAGTCGAAGCTCTGCCCGCGAGAAGTTCGATTTTCGAGGAGATCTTCCAGATCTGCTGAGGAATACTACTTCTATAAGCCGTAGTGCTGTCGGATCGTCTTCTGATCAAGTGAGTGTGTAGTTATTTCTTCTAATACAATAATACGAAGTATTTTATATAAAAATACGTGCTATGTGTATATATTTGGTTGTGTTATGTGTGAATGAGTATTCACTCTCTTCTATCTTATAGATCTGCTTATTTCTTTATGAGATATGTGTTATGTGTGTGTGTGCCTCATCTGTTATGTGATATATGTGTTGATTAAAGCATGCTATACAGGTTTTTCTTTAAACTACGTATGAAAATATATATTTTATCTACTAATATGTTGGGTAGAACATGGGTAGATAGTTGGTGTGTAATAAACAGATGAGAGGCCTCGATGTTGTTGTTGTTGTTGATCTAGTTATTCAGCGGAGTATGGATAACGACCACGGACTCTTTCTAGACAGTCTAGTGGAACGCTAGCAGGTTCATAACCTGTAGGTGTTGTGAACGATGTGTTCACCGGTGTACTCTATCCCCCTCATGGTTGCCTTTAGGATATCTATTGTTGAGGAAACCCCTTCGCAGTGATGTCCGTCCCGATGAAAATCCTAGATTAGGTCCCTTGAGATAGTTGTTTTAGGGACGTAAAGTGAGGATAACGGGAATGGGTAATCGGGATAGTGTTTGCTTGGTGAAATTAAATATAACTTATTTATTGTGGGTTGAAAACCCTATATGCTCACCAGGCTCCCAAGCCTGACCCACTCAGTTTTATTTGTATTACAGGAAGTGGCACAAGGGCGTAAGATGGATGGATCATCTTGTTGTTTTGTTTACAAGTCTGTATATGTATATATTTGTTGAATGACTTGTAATGTTTATCGTTTATGCTTTATGGTCTGTATCGGAACATGACATCCCGAGTTTTGATTATATAATGAAATGCATCTCTTGATGAAATGCTTTGATAAATATTATTTTATCATGTTTTGTTTTGGGAACAAATTCCGCAACTCTTTCAAATCAAAAGGATTTACTCTGAAAATATTTAAAAGCATAAATGAAAATCGGTCTTTTCTGGCCGAGATTTTGGGGATGTCACAGTTGGTATCAGAGCATTAGTTTAAGGGAACTAGGAATTTGTAGGATTTCTAGACTTAAACTTAGAATGCTAAGTGGAATTTTGAGATGTGTGTCTGTTGGATTTTAGACACGAGCACTAGTTTATTTTAGGAAAGTTGCCTAAAATGCTTTTATGTGCTAAATGTTATATGTTGCCATATATGATATTATTTGTTTGGATCTACGGTCTGTTGCCGACCGGATCTGGAAACCTTATGTGTGTAGGATTCTAAGCGTATGCCTACGTTATTAGAACTAGCATGTAAACGTTTCGAAGTGATAAGGATGATTTGAATATCTATCGTGAATGAGGATCTAATTTCACCTTATTCGGTGTGTAGATCAAAAATGGTGAGAATAAGGAGTGGCGTTGGAAACGCGGATGAAAACAGGAATCAACCGCCAGTGATTGAACAGATACCTGTTGTAGCAGCAACACCAGAACCAATAACAATGGCTGCGGTGCAAGCCATGATTCGGGCTATGCTAGCCGAACAAAGGGAGGAGATGCGACAAATGTTGCATAATAATAGGGATGAACCTGTCATACCTATTGAGGAACCTGAATTGATTCCCGAGCAATCGGAGGAAGGGAACAATAGTCGCATGATGAGTCAAGTTGGGACTCAAGAGGAACGAAGGAACGATCCAGAAAAGAGAAACAACAAGGATGGGCGTATGTACAAGAATTTCTTGGGCGCCAAACCGCCAAGTCTTTCTGGGAGCCCAAAGCCTGTTGAGATAATGGATTGGATCTCCGAAATGGAGATGGTATTTGAAAGTTGCGACTGTAGCAACAAGCAGAAGACCATCTTTGCAGTTAGACAACTGAAGACTGGAGTCTTGAGTTGGTGGAAGTTGTTGGCAGATACTATGCCACGAGGAGAAGCCCTGAAAATGTCATGGGAGGAGTTCTTGGAACAGTTAAGGGTGCAGTATTGTTCGGAGATAGATCTGATTGATCTGAACAATGAGTTCCAAAACTTGAAGAAAGGGAAGATGAGCATAAATGACTATGCTACTGCATTTACTGAGAAGATGAAGTTGTTTCCGTACCTAGTGCCGACGGAACTCTCCAAGATTGAGAGGTTTGCTAACGGACTGCCTGCTGACTTTGGTCCGACAGTCAAAATGGCAACCACTCTGAAAACGGCTGTTCGTGCAGCTAAGAATGTGGAGGCCCAGCAGAAGGAAAAGGGTCTGGAAAGAATAGATGTTGGTGAGAAGAGGAAGTTCGATGGAACTTCAGGGTCCAACAAGAAAATCAAGTTCTCGAAGTCTGGTTCGAGGGGAGGTGGAGGTGAAGCGAAATGGTGCGACAAATGTAAGAAGAAGCATCATGGAAAATGTGAGGTGGCGAACACATGCTACAAGTGTGGAAAGCCAGGGCACTATGCCAATGAGTGTACCCTCACAAAGAAAGTTTGCTATGGTTGTGGTGAGGAGGGTCATATGTCGAGGGACTGCCCGAAAAAGAAGGAGGCAGCTAGACCCAACATTCCGCCAAAGCCAAAGGCGAGAGCATTCCAGATGACACTGGAAGCTGCTAAAGATGAAGCTGATGTCGCTTCAGGTACCTTTCTCGTTAACGAATTGCCTGCCCAAATTTTATTTGATTCTGGAGCCAACTACTCCTTTATATCGCATGAATTAGGTAGAAAGCTAGCTTTGCCTGTTGTTAGACTAGATAATGCTTTATTAGTCGAAGTTGCTAGTGGCAAGTTTGTACCTGTTAGCTATCGCATGAAAAACATCTTAATTGATCTGAATGGGAATAAGTTCCACGAGGAATTATTGCCTATCGAACTTAATGGTTTCGACATCGTATTGGGAATGGATTGGCTTAGCGCCAACGACGCCGAAATTTTATGCAAGAAGAAAATAGTCAAAGTAAACCCGCCTGGGAAAGATTCGTTTATGGTGTATGGAGATAAACGCAGAGTGGATTCTGGAATCATTTCATTGATGAAAGCCAGAAAATGTTTGACCAAGGGGTGTACATCGTATTTAGCATTCGTGATTGATGCTAAGAAGGAAAAGAAGGTGATGCAGAATATTCCAGTGGTGTGTAATTATCCGGAAGTATTTCCCGAAGATCTTCCTGGATTACCGCCTGATCGACAAGTGGAATTCCGTATTGACTTGTTGCCAGGAACGACGCCAATTGCAAAAGCACCTTATCGATTAGCATCGACGGAGATGAAGGAACTAATGATGTAACTTCAGGAGTTATTGGACAACGGTTTCATTAGACCTAGTTCATCTCCCTGGGGAGCTCCGGTGTTATTTGTAAAGAAGAAAGATGGAAGTATGAGAATGTGCATCGATTACAGAGAGCTGAACAAGGCAACAATAAAGAATAGATATCCGTTGCCGAGGATTGATGACCTGTTCGATCAATTGCTAGGTTCGAGTTATTTCTCGAAGATCGATCTTAGGTTAGGATATCATCAGCTGAAAGTAAGAGAGCAAGATATCGAGAAGACTGCATTCAGAACAAGATATGGACACTACGAGTTCTTGGTTATGTCGTTTGGACTAACCAATGCTCCAGCAGCGTTCATGGATTTGATGAATAGGGTTTGTAACCCGTTCCTTGATAAATCTGTGATAGTGTTCATAGACGACATTCTGATTTACTCGAAAAGCCAGGAGGAGCATGGCAGACACTTGCGAGAAGTGTTAGAAGTCTTGAAGAAGGAGAAGCTGTATGCTAAGTTCTCCAAATGTGATTTTTGGATTCGTGAAGTCCAATTCTTGGGTCACGTGGTCAACCAAGAAGGGATAATGGTTGATCCAGCGAAGATCGAAGCTGTGACGAAGTGGGAACAACCGAAAAGTCCCACGGACATTCGAAGCTTTTTAGGATTAGCCAGATATTACCGAAGGTTTATCCAAGGCTTTTCTTCGATCGCTAGTCCATTGTCAGCTTTGACCCACAAAGGAGCTACTTATGCTTGGGGTGAGAAGCATCAGGAAGCATTTGAGAAGCTAAAGAAGAAGCTATGCGAGGCACCGATACTTTCTCTACCCGATGGAGTTGAAGACTTCACTGTCTATAGCGATGCGTCTGGTGTTGGTTTGGGTTGTGTTTTGACCCAAAGAGAAAAGGTGATAGCATATGCGTCTCGACAGCTGAAAGAGCATGAAAAGAACTACCCGACTCATGATTTGGAGTTAGCAGCGGTAGTTTTCGCTCTGAAAATATGGAGGCATTACCTCTATGGAACGAAGTGCAAACTTTTCACTTATCATAAGAGTCTCCAATACCTCTTTAATCAGAAAGAATTGAATATGAGGCAACGACGCTGGCTAGAATTACTTAAAGACTATGACTGCGAGATACTTTACCACCCTGGTAAAGCTAATGTTGTTGCTGATGCTCTCAGTCGGAAAGTCAATCCCGAAAGGAAAAGGCCAAGAGCGTTGAGAATTGAAGTTGTCTCAACTATTTTGGAAAGTATAAAGAAAGCTCAGAGCGAAGCTTCTGAGAAGAATGACAGAAAGGCGGAACGTTTGGGCAAAACGTTGGTGTTCGGTGTAAACAGTCATGGACTGAAGGTGTTCCAAGATCGGATTTGGATACCTAAGACAGGAGGAGTCAGAGATCTTCTGATGGAAGAAGCTCACAAGACCATGTACTCGATTCATCCGGGTAGCACTAAAATGTATAGGGACCTGAAACCCTACTACTGGTGGCCGACGATGAAGCTTGATGTTGCAAAGTATGTGGCCGAGTGTGTGACTTGTGCGAGAGTCAAGACACAACATCAGAAACCGTACGGGAGTTTAGAACCTTTGCCTGTGCCTATGGGGAAGTGGGAAGACATTGCTATGGATTTTGTCACTAAACTGCCCAGAACAAAGAATGGTCACGACATGATTTGGGTGGTCGTTGATCGATACACTAAGAGTGCACATTTCATAGCGGCCAGGGAGAAATGGTCTATGGAGAAGCTTGCGAATTCTTACGTGAAGGAAATTGTGAGGCTTCACGGTGTTCCGTTAACGATTGTGTCGGATCGTGATAGCCGTTTCACATCGAGGTTTTGGAAAAGTCTACAAGAGGAATTGGGTACCAAGTTATGTTTAAGTACAGCTTACCATCCGCAGACTGATGGTCAGAGCGAACGAACGATACAAACACTTGAAGATATGCTGAGAGCATGTACTCTGGAATTCCTAGGTAATTGGGATGAACATTTACCGTTGGTAGAATTTTCCTATAATAATAGTTTCCACTCGAGCATTAAGATGGCACCTTACCAAGCTTTGTATGGACAGAAGTGTCGTACGCCGTCTTGTTGGCTTGAGGCTGGGGAAAAGCATTTTATGGGACCGGAGTTGGTTCATCAAACTGCTGAAAAGTTGAAAATAATTAGGGAAAGAATGTTAGCGGCTCAGGATCGTCAAAAGAGCTATGCTGACAAGAAGCGGGGACCGATAACTTTTGAGGTTGGGGATTCGGTTTTGCTTAAAGTCTCGCCGTGGAAGGGACTTATAAGATTTGGTAAAAGCGGAAAGTTGAGTCCAAGGTTTATTGGACCGTTTAAAGTTCTTCAGAGGATTGGGAACCAAGCTTACAAGCTCGAATTACCCGAAGAACTGAATGGAATTTACAACACTTTTCATGTGTGTTATTTGAGGAAGTTCACGGGAGAAGTTCCCGACATAATTCCAATTTCTGAATTGAGAATTGATGAGAACAAAAGGTTGATTGAAGAACCAGAGGCAATTGTTGACCGAAAGACTAAGAAATTGCGACGCAAGATGGTTGGGTTAGTGCTTGTCCGATGGAAACACACGAATGGGCCGAATCTCACCTGGGAGACGGAGAGTGACATGATGGGTCGCTATCCGCATTTGTTTGTTGATGTGTGATTCCGGGGACGGAATCATTCTAAGGTGGAGAGAATTGTAACGCCTGTGTTTCCGGGCTTGCCATATTTAGCAATATAATAGTCTAGGTTAACCTTTGTAACCCGTTTTGAAATAATAAGAATGTATTATTTGAGTATTATGTGTTTTGTGCTTAATTTCTTAATTATGTGGTCTGATTAAATAAGAATAAAAATAAGCGTCAAAATTTAAGTGTAAAATAAACTTAATATCTTTGGTTAATGTTGTAGTAGTCGGAACGAGGTTTCCGAATATATATAGAACGCCCAAATCTGACTTCGTATGAGGAAGTTATGATTTATCGAAGTTCTGGCTTAGCGGTATACAGCCTGAAATACTCGAATTGAGATCGAGCGGTTGTTAGCCGAAGCAATCTAAATGAGAATCGAAGATCTCGTTGTTGGTATCGAAGCGATAAAAAGTTAGGCGAGAACGGACGTCAAACGAAGAAGTTATGAATTTATAACGAAAGTTTCTGTCGCGGCCTATTAAAAATAATTAATAAAAATAAAGTCAAAATTAGCCGACGGAGTCTAAACGAAAGTCGTAGAGCATGGTCTCACCTTTCCGTGGATATAAAGAACGTCGAAAACGGAGTTCGTATGAAGAAGTTATGAATTTCCGAAGTTTATTAATCATTTTGTATTTAAATTTAAATCAAAATTCGGAAGCATTATCCGAAGGAGTCACCGATCTGATCCGAGGTACGCCCCGCGTACTCCGAGGGATGTCGACACTCGCACTCGAGCACTTCGGATACGTAAGCAATGACGTTTTGGGCAGTGCGCCCCGCGTAACGCAGTACGCCCCGCGTACTCCGAGGTTCCAGCCTCTATATAAAGGATCCGAAGGCAGCCTCATTTCTTGTTCATTTTCTTCTCTTCTCTCTAGTCTTTTGCATCGTTTTTCGTGCCGAAGCTACCCCGAAGTCCCGGTATCATACTCTAGCCCCGAGGCAAGTCCCGAGATCCCGAAGATCCCGAGAAGCGCGGTTCCCGAGTCGAAGCTCTGCCCGCGAGAAGTTCGATTTTCGAGGAGATCTTCCAGATCTGCTGAGGAATACTACTTCTATAAGCCGTAGTGCTGTCGGATCGTCTTCTGATCAAGTGAGTGTGTAGTTATTTCTTCTAATACAATAATACGAAGTATTTTATATAAAAATACGTGCTATGTGTATATATTTGGTTGTGTTATGTGTGAATGAGTATTCACTCTCTTCTATCTTATAGATCTGCTTATTTCTTTATGAGATATGTGTTATGTGTGTGTGTGCCTCATCTGTTATGTGATATATGTGTTGATTAAAGCATGCTATACAGGTTTTTCTTTAAACTACGTATGAAAATATATATTTTATCTACTAATATGTTGGGTAGAACATGGGTAGATAGTTGGTGTGTAATAAACAGATGAGAGGCCTCGATGTTGTTGTTGTTGTTGATCTAGTTATTCAGCGGAGTATGGATAACGACCACGGACTCTTTCTAGACAGTCTAGTGGAACGCTAGCAGGTTCATAACCTGTAGGTGTTGTGAACGATGTGTTCACCGGTGTACTCTATCCCCCTCATGGTTGCCTTTAGGATATCTATTGTTGAGGAAACCCCTTCGCAGTGATGTCCGTCCCGATGAAAATCCTAGATTAGGTCCCTTGAGATAGTTGTTTTAGGGACGTAAAGTGAGGATAACGGGAATGGGTAATCGGGATAGTGTTTGGTTGGTGAAATTAAATATAACTTATTTATTGTGGGTTGAAAACCCTATATGCTCACCAGGCTCCCAAGCCTGACCCACTCAGTTTTATTTGTATTACAGGAAGTGGCACAAGGGCGTAAGATGGATGGATCATCTTGTTGTTTTGTTTACAAGTCTGTATATGTATATATTTGTTGAATGACTTGTAATGTTTATCGTTTATGCTTTATGGTCTGTATCGGAACATGACATCCCGAGTTTTGATTATATAATGAAATGCATCTCTTGATGAAATGCTTTGATAAATATTATTTTATCATGTTTTGTTTTGGGAACAAATTCCGCAACTCTTTCAAATCAAAAGGATTTACTCTGAAAATATTTAAAAGCATAAATGAAAATCGGTCTTTTCTGGCCGAGATTTTGGGGATGTCACACACACACACTTGACCGTAAACTCCTACCTTCCATCTGACATCTACTGACACTATTTATAGGGATCAGTAGTTGTAAACACGTTTACAACCGTAAACGCCACCCAACCGTAAACCTAAGGTTGTTTTCGGTCCCTGACCGAAAACTACAATTGCCTAGAAAAGTAAAGTATAAACCATATTTTAGACCCAACAATCTCCCTCTTGGTTTATAACTTTCTTTTCTTTTTTACCCAACAAACTCCCCCTAGTATTGTAGCTTGCATTTCTTCTAGATCTTCGCTCCGTGCTTGCCTTCAGTGTTTATCTTCGATTTTTTCACAGCTTCAAGATGAACAAATGAATCTTTTACGTGAGTGACTTCATCTTCAAAATTTAGGCTTCTTTAAAATTTAACATTGAACGCACGTTGGGTGTGGAGGCTTCATGTAGAGATTCTTGAAAATTGGCGCTTTCAGCTTGAGAATCTTCAGAGAGAATATCAGAGAACGAATCTTCTGGATCACTTCAGCAGGTTCATAGATAGCAACAAATTGATTAAGGAGGCTTCAACGCAATATGTCACATAACCTTCAAATACATCTTCACCATGCTTCTGGGGTTGAAAGATTGAATGTTGAAAGAATAATCGTCATTTCTTGTTCCTTTGAATGAGAATTCTTCAATGATCACGGATGAAGTCTTGGCTCAGAAATTCTCGATACAGTCTTAATGAGTCTCATCTACATCTGAATTCACTTTTCAAGACAAAGAAAAATTTGAGATAAAAACAAAACTAAAAGAAAGCTTAGCAGACAATATTTTTGGATTTTTCATATTTTCTGAAAAAATAAAACAGAAAAAAACTATTTTTGGATTTTTGATTTTTCTGAAAAAGAAACAAAACATAAATAACACTATTTTTGGATTTTTAATTTTCTGATTTTTGTTTGATTTTTAAAATTTTTAATTCTCCCCCTAAATTTGTGCATAGAGGAAAACTATGAACAAATTTAACAAAAAAAAAACAAAATAATAGCTAAACTGAAGACCGCTTTGGGATCAAAGTTTTCAGGCAATTCAATATCGTTTATCAGCACATACCTACATGTTTCGATCTGGTCAATCACCGATATTGTGGTCCACTTAAACACAAAGGATATGGACAAATTTGACAGATTATAAGTGACCGGACATTGTGATCTTATTCCTAAATGGACCATTTAGTTGACGACGACCAAGGATATTATTGTCCACTTAATTTCAGCAGTGAGATCTACATACAACCTTTTAAATGGTTCAATTTTAGGTGTACTAGAACGTGTTCCCCGCTTCCCAACATAGCCCGATAATCAAGAACTTCCAAAGAACTCCTTACTTTAGGTGAGTATTCAATCATTAAGAAAGAAGATAGATATAGAGATGCATATGTTGTATCCCATGTCAGATGTTTTCCAATCATATAGATGGAACAACATATGACTAACATAAATAGAGGGCTAGAGAAGTAGAAGGGTGCATATGGTGTGTCCCAGGTCGGATCTCCCGATCACGCAGAGGGAACATAATATCGCTAACAGATAAAAAGAATTGCATAGATAAGAAGATGCATAGAAATAGAGTTGCATATGTTGCATTCCAGGTCGGATATGTTCCAATCGCACAAAGGAGGCAACATATGACTGACAGATAGAAAGCAATAAAATAATTTCCTACAGACCTACTTTATCAGAACCCCCAGTTGCCCTATCAGTACCAGAATTAAGGAAATGAGTCCATACATCGAGGAAATGTTAAGCCACAATTCTAGATAATTAACTTTTAGTGTATCTCGCAGGTTCCCATGTTTATTTCGCTGCTCAATCTACCCAAGCGTCGTATTGTCAGTCCGAATGAGACTATCTAAGTCTATACTGTAAAGTCCTTTCATTTGTTGTCACACCCCTGAACCAGACGGCGGAAACGTCTGGGGGCTTGAGTGTGACTTTTCAACATTGTAGTATCATTACAGAGTATATAATTGAAACATAACATCATCATCATCACACATGTAATATAACAACATTCATTGTTTACATCGAGTATTGTATTTGAATATTACATGCCAAAATAGTCAGAATATGATGAAACAAAATATAACAACATATCCATTAGTTTGTTTCGTTCATCCTGCTTCAACGACTTCCTGAGAATACAAGTTAATTTAAAAAGGTCAACATAAAAATGTTGGTGAGTTCATAAGCATGTTTGTGAAAATGATTTGTATAACTTGGAAACCACCAGAAAATCCTATATTTTCTGTAGACTATTTAGTATGTTTGTGTCAGATCTTGTATTAATGCATGTATGTTATTGTTTATTTGACTAAAAGGGTAAAGAGAATGTAGAGAGAATGTAAAGAGCATGTAAAGAGAATGTTCCCAGACAACCTGATGTTGTCTGTAAAAGAGAAAGCTTCCATACCAACCCCCGAGGTTGAGTACCAGTACGAGTATGTTTCCGAGTAATCCAAGAGAAAAGAGAATGGTCTTCCGTAAACTTCATAACGCTAATTCCTTTAAGTGAGTCGTCATAACCATACTAAATAATGACAATTTCGCCTATCTTGGCGTTGTTGGACGTCGGTTTTGATTTTTGATTATAAGGTTTTCGTCACCCTAGACTGAGTTAGTCTAACTGTAGCGAACAGCTCAGGTGTGGGGTGTCATCCATGTATAGATCTATACACAAATCCCCGCTCTCCCTCCAAGAGACTCTGGTTATAACTACAGGCTACGATAGTACACTTAATAGGTGCCAACCGACAAAACACACTAGATCCTTAATCGAATTTACGTGGAGAAAGATAGAATCTCATTCCAGGCCCAATGAACCGTGTAAGTGAACCACTAAGGCATCGCTAAACATGTCAATCATTTCAAGGCCCAAATTGGAATGAAATTATATAACATGGGCCCGAAATATATATATATGAAAGGACAACTAAGGCCCATTTCACATGTAAGGTATTTACAGGCCCAAATAGCACACAAATAGTATCCAAGGTCCGTCGCACATGTTAATGGGTCAATGAGGCCCACTAAACATATAAATAGTATACAGGACCTATCACACATAAAAATGGGCCACTAAGGCCCAATAACCTAGAAAATGATCAAATTAATCCGTTTGTTAGTTATCGTTGGTTTTGGTTCAATTATTCACTAAAATAGCATGAAAGCCCACTTTTTGTAAAAATGACGTTCTTGGCCTAATAAGCCAAAGATTTACAATTAAGGCCCAATTTTTGTAAGAATAACACTTTAGTCTCCATTTTGTTCAAAACTTGTGTTTATGACTAGTTTGTGGTAAAAATAACATTTTAAACCCATTTTTGTCAAAAATATCATTTTTGGCTTGATTTTTGTGAAAATACATATTTTCTGGTTTTGAGCTTTTCCGACCTAGTTGTTGGAAAATTTGTAGAAAAATCATCGTAAGTCGAAATTTTGATCCGTAAATTCTGGAAGTTTGGAAATTTTGTCTATTTTATTCACAATGTTTATAATAATTTTTAATGGCTTCTAACAAGTGTGAAATTGCTCATCTTCACACGCTGGTCCAAAATTATTTCAAATCTGATAGGCAGTTTTGTAAAATTCGCCAAAAATTGTAGAAAACTCGTATGAAAACGTGAGAGTAGTCATTTTAAAGGTAGAAACCTAAAATTCTTGCATGTAAAACAGTTTTGAAAAATATTATAATTTAGGTGGTCAAAACATTTCAAGATTGGACCAAAACGTTTCTATGAAAGGCTGATTTTTAAGTTTTGTTTATTGTTCTTAGAACACAACACTCATTTTTACTATTTTAAGTGTATAATTCCCAGATCTACTAGTTTACATGTATTATATTTGATAGCACATACTTTTATCAAGGTTTTCATGTAGATCTAAGTGATAAACTTTATGTTCTTAACATATTCTTAGGTTTATGAAGTAAACAACACATAAACACCAAATAAATCATGAAAAACACACATATTCATGCATACACACATAGATCTACACAACACAACTTGTATTCTCCCCCAAAACAAAGTAAAAATCGAAAATAGGGGGTATGAACTCACCTTGTTTGAAGATTTCGGATTTTGATGAAGAAATGAGGAGGTCTCGACTTTAGCAAGCCTCTTGAGGAGGTTTTTGAACTTGGATGGTTCTAATGAACATGATCCACAAAATATGGTGGTAAGAGGAGATTTTTGAGGAGATCAAGAAGTTAAATCCTAGATCTAAGTAAGAACTTACCAAAGTTGATGATCTTGAAGAAGAACCTCTTGAAAACACACTCAAAGTCTCGAAAATTTAGAGGAGGTAGGAGGAGTGTTTGAAGGAAATGAAGATGGTGGGGAATTAGGGGTTCGGCCGAGAGTAGAAGAAGAGAGGGAGAAGAGATAAGCTAGTTGCCTTGAGACATGGGATTGGGTCAATTACATGGAGGGTAATTATCATGGAAGACCACAAGTTAAATTTGAGGTGGCACCATTTAACCCCATGCACAATCTTTTCTATTATTTATTATTATTATTATTATTATTATTATTATTATTATTATTATTATTATTATTATTATTGTTTTGTTCTGAGAGTTTGGGCTAGGAAGGGGGAAATGGAATAGTTTGGGCCCATTCTTGGTTTTTGCTTGATTTTTATGAAGCTAAAAATCATTTTTCAACCCATTAGGCCCCCCTTAAGGAGCTTTACGACCCAATATGGTAAAAAGAAATGGGTTTATGGTCCATTAGGGCTAATTGGAGTTGTTATGGCCCAATAGGCCCATTAAAGGCAAACAAATTTATTTTAGGCCCATTATGGCCCAAAATGTTAAGTTTCATGATTGTGGGTCCAATTAGAGCCCATTTATGGTTCCTAGGCCCAATATGGTGAAGTTGGAGATTTATTGGTCCATTAGACCCAATAAGAGAATCCCAGTCCATAATCAACTTGAGTCGGGATTTCTAGGGTTTCCAACCCTTATTTAAACATATGAGATATATTTGAACGAGAAGAGAGTATAGTATTCAATGAGAGTACAAGTTATTACACTAGGTGAATGATTACATGAGAGTAGAATTTCCTAGCAAAAATGCTAGTTGTGACATTTATCAATCTAAGTCTAGTCCATTTGAATCCTTTGTGCCTACCAGCATATTGAACACAGAGTCTAGACAATTCGGCTTTAGTGCATTACATGCATCATAAATTTCCCTTTAGCACTATACTTCATATCACTTCCCAATAATACCTACTAAAGAAAGACTATAAGAAAATAAAAGATTATCTTCAAAACAATCATTGTAAGAAAAACTCAGGAGTATCGAGAAGAAAACTCAAACCGTAAGTCATCAATTGAATTTGCATCCAGAAGGTCTAAGAATAGCACGCATATTTCAATCTCAAAATAGGTCCGAAAATTCTTCACATCGTTAAGCACAAACCCCCTGTGCGATCCTTTCCTTTCTTCCTTTCCCGCAAAGGACACATACTCTCACTTAAAGTTCTAAGTGTTGTACAGTTGAGAGATGACTCCTATCATGTGCTTGGAACAGCCACTATCATCAAACTGAAGTCTGATGATATGCCTCAATAACTGCTCCAGCACAGAGTGCGGAATTAGTTGATCTTTGGAACCCAATCCATTTTGAAACTGAGTTGAGCTTTTTCATCTGTGCAAGGTACTCTCTCCCATGACATATCCTGCTTATCACAAACAGAAGATGAAGAAATGTTAGAATCACTAGGTGATTTGTGAGAGTGAACCTTTGGTACCCATCTATAGTTGGGTTTAACCCATTTCTTGTTCATTCGGATGGGTGGCTCAGTACTTGCTTTTGAACTTGAAGTCGGTGGTCGAGATGGCTTTGACCTAACCGGTCTTGGCTTCATTGGAGCATCTCTTGAACTTGGCTTCTTGGCTGACATTGCCTTCTTGTTGTTAGGAGTTGATTTCTTGTTCTTCTTTGCATTCCAGTCACCATTTCGCGTGTAACAACGTAAATTTTCATTTATTTAAAACATAATTTCGTTCAAGACAAACCATAGAATCCAATGTGACATGATCATAATACAAAACATATCAATCCCAAGATCAAACATATCCAAATCCGCCTGTGTGTGTACGAGTCATGCTGGCGCCTTCCCACGGTTCTCACTAGTACCTGAAACACATTACACATAAACACTGTAAGCAAGAAGCTTAGTGAGTTCCCCAATATACCACTTACACACATACGCCTTTCCAGGCCATACTCCACACAACCTTCCGGTCCATGTATCTCAGGGGACTTCCGTCCCAACCCGGTAAACCTTCCGGTCTTACCCGTGTCGACCTTTCGGTCCATAATTCCCTGACCTTCCGGTCCACATCATAATGCCTTCCGGCCCATATCATAATGCCTTCCGGCCCATATGAAGCATAGCATACATAGCGCATACGAAACAGGCAACTCATAGCATACAATGCATATATCTCATAACATACCAGACCTTTCGATCACACATAGGTACCCTTCCAGGTACATTATAGTGAGAAGACTCACCTCGTATGATGTCTAGTATCTCACATGCTTGATATCTCTAAATCTCGAAACAACGACCTAGCCTCGCCTAATCACAACAAATAATCATTCCAAATCATTAACGGCTCTCAAGGCTATACTACACCCCTTTCTACAATCCCATAGAAAGGGTAAAATACCATTTTACCCCTCCCTGACTCAAAAGTCCACATATTGACCAAAACCCTAAAAGTCAACAAAAGTCAACAACAAGCAGTACGCGGGGCGTACCAACTCCTGTACGTGGGGCGTACCCTTGCACTCCAGAATCGGGGAACGCGACCCCCTACGCGGCGCGTACTGGGATTATGCCCAACGTAAATCCCAGTTTCTTACTTTCCTCATTTTAGTGTCTTAAACAGTTAAGACATAATCTCACATTCCATCTAACACCTTTCCTTTCTCCTCCAAAAGTATAGATCTCATGCATGGCTCAACATTCACGTCCAAGATTGCATTTTTATGAACATACAACTCATATAGTCCTGAAATATGATAGATCTAGGCCAATGGAGACTATTTGCTCATAAAGTCTCCATCTTGGGACCAAAAACCCTAGAATTTGGTCCAAGAAGCACACAACACAAATAACAAGGCAAGTTCTGAACTTTATACCTCAGGAAGAAGCTCCAACCTTTGTAGACCTCAGATCTACTCTTTTCCACCAACTTCTAGCTTCTACAATGGCCTCCTCTTCTCTTTCACCACCTTGAAATGGAACTTTGAAGCTTAGAACACTCACACACAAGCTAAGGACGAAGGGAATACTCTCTTAGGGTTTCTTTCTATAAGATGGTGGCTGAGAGACAAGACCATCTCATTCCTTTTATAGCCCTCAAGTCATATTAGGGTTTTGCATCTGGGCCGGTTACGCCCAACGTAACCTTAGGTACGCCCAGCGTACCCAGATGAATCCGTGTACAAAATAAGCGCGCGAGTACGTGCGGCGTACTCCTTAGTACGCCCAGCGTACTCACAATTTTAGTATTTACACAAAGGGACCTAACATGACAACTTGGAAAAAAGAAGGGTTAAATGGTTGAACCTGAATTTCGGGATGTTACAATTCTCCCCCACTAGAACCAGAATTCGCCCTCAAAGTGTTATACCGAAAACAACTCTGGATGCTACTCCCGCATCTCTGACTCTGACTCCCACGTCAGCTCGGACCCCTTCCGATGCTGCCACTGAACCTGCACCAATGGTGCCTCCTTGTTCCTCAGAACCTTGATCTTTCGATCCCGAATCACAATTGGTCCCTCGGCATAATTCAGACCCACATCCACCTGAATATCCTCCAGTGGCACTACTGCCGACTCGTCGACTATACACTTCCTCAACTGAGACACGTGGAAGGTATCATGAATCTGGATCAACTCCTCAGGTAGCTCCAATCGATATGCTACTCTGCCTACCCTCGCAATCACTCTAAACGACCCAATATACCGGGGCCCCAACTTGCCCCTCCTCCTGAATCGAATCACTCCTTTCCAAGGAGACACCTTCAGGAGCACAAAATCCCCAATCTGAAACTCGAGCTCGGATCGTCGCCTATCTGCATAACTTTTCTGGCGACTCTGAGCGGTCATCAACCTCTGTCTGACCTGCTGTATCTTCTCTGTCGTCCAAAGCACTATCTCCATACTGCCCATCACACGTTGCCCTACATCACCCCAGCAAATGGGGGTCCGACACTTCCTCCCATACAACAGCTCAAAGGGTGGCATACCAATGCTCGAGTGATGGCTGTTGTTATAGGAAAACTCAGCCAAGGGCAAATACGTGTCCCAACTCCCTCATACGCATGCCCGAAGCATCTCCTCGAGCGTCTGAATCGTCCACTCACTCTGTCCGTCCGTCTGTGGGTGGTATGCAGTACTGAAATGCAGCCTCGTACCCAACTCCTCGTGAAACTTCTTCCAAAATCTGGAAGTAAAACGCACATCTCGGTCTGAAACAATCAAGACCGGAACCCCATGCCGCGATACCACCTCCCTCACGTACAACTCTGCCAGCCTCTCAGCAGAAGAGCTCTCACTGATAGCAAGAAAGTAAGCGCTCTTCGTCAACCTGTCCACAATCACCCAAATCGCATCGACACCTCTTGCAGTCCTTGGAAATTTGGTGATAAAATCCATGGTAACCTGTTCCCACTTCCACTCGGGAATCTCCAATGGCTGCAACGTACCATGTGTATGCTGGTGCTCGGCCTTAACCTTGCGACAGGTCAAGCACCTCTCCACGAAACATGCGACATCTCTCTTCATACAGGGCCACCAATATTCCCTTTTCAGGTCCAAAAACATCTTAGTGGCCCTGGGATGGATCGAGAACCTCGATCTATGGGCCTCCTCCATCAAGATGGTACGCGTTCCGCCCACAAACGATACCCAAATCCGACCCTAAAAAGTCATAAGTCCTCGACTATCGGTAACGAACTCTGATACTTGCCTGATCACCCGCTCCCTTTTGCGGTTCTTCGGTCTCACGGCCTCCGCCTGGGCCCCTCGAATGGTGTCCAACACCGGAGTCATCACTGTCAACCTCATACAAACGTCTCGTATTGGGGCGCTCTCCACCCTACGGCTCAAGGCATCGGCTACAACATTAGCCTTGCCCGGGTGGTACAGGATCTCACAATCATAATCCTTTACCACATCCAACCATCTCCTCTGGCGCATATTCAGGTTGGGCTGATCCATCAAGTACTTCAAACTCTTGTGGTCCGTGTATACGGTACACCGAACCCCATACAGATAGTGACGCCAGATCTTGAGGGCGAACACTACAGCCCCCAACTCCAAGTCGTGGGTGGGATACCTTGACTCATGAGGCTTCAGCTGCCTCGATGCATATGCTATCACATGCCCCCTCTGCATAAGCACTGCTCCCAACCCGGATATCGATGCATCACAGTACACCACAAAATACTCCATCCCTTCCGGGAGTGTGAGCACTGGGGCTTCGCACAACTTCTGGCGAAGTGTCTCAAATGAGGTCTGCTACTCCGGACCCCAGGAAAAAGCGACACCCTTCCGGGTCAACTTGGTGAGTGGCACGACGATCTTGGAGAAATCCCTAATAAATCTCCGATAATAGCCGGCCAATCCTAGAAAGCTCCTAATCTCGGTGGGCGATCTCGGTACCTCCCACCTCATGACCGCCTCAATCTTAGCTGGATCGACCAATATCCCATTCTGGTTGACGAGATGTCCCAAGAACTGGACCTCTCGTAACCAGAACTCACACTTGGAGAATTTGGCATAAAGCCTCTCCGATCTCAGAACTCCAAGGATCTCCCTCAAATGCTCCTCATGTTGTTCTCTAGACCTCGAATACACCAAAATATCATCAATGAATACGATCACCGATCGATCCAGCATCGGTCTGCACACCCTGTTCATGAGATCCATGAACGCAGCGGGTGCATTGGTGAGCCCAAAAGGCATCACCATGAACTTGTAATGCCCATAACGAGTTCTGAATGCTGTCTTCTGGATATCTTCATCCCGAACCCTCATCTGATGATAACCCGACCTCAAGTCTATCTTGGAGAACCAAGACGCCCCCGCAACTGATTGAACAGATCATCGATCCTCGGCAACGGATAATGGTTCTTTACCGTCAACTTGTTTAACTCCCGGTAATCAATGCACATCCGGTGTGAACCATCCTTTTTCTTGACAAAAAGGATCGGTGCTCCCCAAGGCGAGCTACTCGGTCGAATAAACCCCTTCCCCAGCAGCTCCTGAAGCTGCGAGGATAACTCCTGCATCTCTGGCGGCGCGAGGCGATAAGGCGCCTTGGCGATAGGTGCTGCTCCCGGAACCAAATCGATACAGAACTCCACTTGCCTCTCGGGAGGCACACCCGACAATTCCTCGGGAAAAACATCCGGGAACTCGCACACTATCAGAACCTCATCAATCGAACCTGGCCTCCCAGTGGCCATTCGCGTGTCCATCACATAGGCTACGAATCCACTGCAGCCCTGCTGCAAACTCTGTCTCGCCCTGGAATCCAAGCAAAACGCTGACCCACATCGGGTTCCCTCTCCATACACCGTAAGTACTCCCCCACTAGGGTCTCGTATCGTCACCAACTAACGCTCGCAGTCTATAACAGCTCCAAATCGACTCAACCAATCCATGCCCACTATAACACACACGTACCCCATCGCAATCGGGACCAGATCTATCGGGAACTCCACACTGAAGATCTCAAGGATACGTCCTCGAATCACATCCGTAGCATACACTACTCGCTTGTCAGCTATGGAAACTCGCAGAGGTCGACTCAACGCCTCTCAACGGATACTAATGTGCTGACTAAATGCCAAGGAAACAAATGACCGACTCGCACCGAGTTAAATAACACCAAAACAGATACATAACTCACAAGAAAAGTACCTACGCATATCATCATATAAGCACAATATCTCAACAAAAAAGATAAATACATAATACATACCAGCCACAACATCGGGCGCTGCGCGGACCTCCTCTGCAGTCAACTGGAAAGCTCTCCCACGAGCCTTCGGAGCCTCAGCCTTCACTGATCGAACCTCGGTAACCCTAGCAGCAGGTGCAGATCCCTGTGCTGACCCCTGATGCAACTGTGGACACTCGACCTTCCGATGGCCAGTCTGGTTGCAATGAAAGCAAACCATAAATCCCTTGGGGCATTCCTTGGCGATATGCCCCTCCTTGACACATTTGTAGCAAGCACCCGATCGACAGGCCCCCTCATGACCCTTGCCGCACTTCCCGCAAGTGCGGCCCTTCTGGCCTCCAGTCCTCGAATCAGCGGACTTGGTCCGCTTGGCTGCCGGCTGAGACTGAGCCGACCGCCGATCCATCCTCTGAGACTCGGCCTCCTCCCTGGCCTGAGTCTCCAACTCAATCTCCCTCTTCCGGGCATTTTCCTGGAGCTCAGCAAATATACGGTACGTCGAGTTCGAAATGAACTCCCGAATGTCCCTCCTCAAAATGCCCAAATACCTGCTCATCCGTGCCTGCTCAGTAGACACCTGCTCAGGGCAGAATATCGCCCTCTCATGAAACTTCCGGGTGACTACAGTAACCGAATCATTACCCTACTTGAGGGTCAAGAACTCCTGAACCAACCGTTCCCTCTCCACCGGGGGAACATACTCGTCTCTGAACATGGTGGTGAACCTCTCACAGGTCACCACTAAAATCTCTGCAAGAGTGAAGCTCGCCGTCACGAACTTCCACCAATCCTTCGCTCCCAAGCGAAGCTGGTTCAAAGCGAACCGTACCCTCAGATGCTCCGGACATGAACACGTATAGAAGCATCCCTCAATATCAGTAATCCATCTCATCGCAGCGATCAGATCCTGCGTCCCATCAAACTCAGGTGGCTTCGTGTTGCTGAACTCCCGGAACAACAACGAGTCACCTCCCTGAGGCCTGGCAGTAGCCACAACTGCTGTAGCTACAGCTCCTTTAGCCTCAGTCACCGCGGCGTACCACTCATCGAAAGTCTCAATCAGTGTGGTCTTGATAGACCCAAACATCTCCAGAATATCGGCCCTGATCGCCGCAGCCACCTCATCGTGGATCATCTGACGAAGCTCCTCGTCACTCACACCGCTGGCCTCAGGTCTGTGGCGTGTCCCAACCATGATGTCTCTGAAATATAACATAATAATATCAAAGACTCATTCGAGCATGCTTGCACTCGATAACTCGACCCTACTTGTTCCTTAGTATCCAATGGATTCTTACTTAGAGTGCGCACTGTTTCGGTGTCTTTGGTAGTACGGGCCCTTATACTACCGCCTACACCGCATCAATATTCACCCTAAGTCCTCCTCCTTGGATCCTAGATCACAAGTAATCTATATCTCACTAGCATAGGCTACCCTTCGGTAGACCTCTTATCAGCCCCTCACTGCTACCTACTCGCTCTCAAGCATCACATAGCAGCACAATCCTTCCTAGGCTAAGGCATCACAAAATCAGGCCACTCTACTCCTAATATAAATACCTAGCCAACTCTAGCATTCATAATATAACATATCATATCTCATAACACATAATGTAAGGGCATTTTGGGGGTTCACCGTTCGGGCGCTGGCTGACCGTACACACTGCTCCGCTGTGGTTGTCTCAAAATCTCTTGCTTTTTAGAAAAAATAGTTTTTATCGTTTGAAATTTTTTTCAAATCCTCAGTTTGAATTCAGCTACGCCCGAAGGTGCATCCGAATCCCTCAAACCAAGGCTCTGATACCAACTTGTAACAACGTAAATTTTCAAAACAATTTTTCATTTCTTTAAAACATAATTTCGTTCAAGACAAACCATAGAATCCAATGTGACATGATCATAATACAAAACATATCAATCCCAAGATCAAACATATCCAAATCCGCCTGTGTGTGTGTACGAGTCATGCTGGCGCCTTCCCACGGTTCTCACTAGTACCTGAAACACATTACACATAAACACTATAAGCAAGAAGCTTAGTGAGTTCCCCAATATACCACTTACACACATACACCTTTCTAGGCCATACTCCACACGACCTTCCGGTCCATGTGTCTCAGGGGACTTTCGTCCTAACCTAGTAAACCTTCCGGTCTTACCCGTGTCGAACTTCTGGTCCATAACTCCCTGACCTTCCGGTCCACATCATAATGCCTTCCGGCCCATATCATAATTCCTTCCGGCCCATATCAAGCATAGCATACATAGCGCATACGAAACAGGCAACTCATAGCATACAATGCATATATCTCATAGCATACCAGACCTTCCAGTCACACATAGGTACCCTTCCAGGTACATTATAGTGAGAAGACTCACCTCATATGATGTCTAGTATCTCACGTGCTCGATATCTCTGAATCTCGAAACAACAACCTAGCCTCGCCTAATCACAACAAATAATCATTCCTAATCATTAACGACTCTCAAGGCTATACTACACCCCTTTCTACAATCCCACAGAAGGGTAAAAGACCATTTTACCCCTCCCTGACTCAAAAGGCCACATGTTGATCAAAACCCAAAAAGTCAACAAAAGTCAACAGCAAGCAGTACGCGGGGCGTACCCTTGCACTCCAGAATCGGGGAACGCGACCCCCTACGCGGCGCGTACTGGTATTACGCCCAGCATAAATCCCAGTTTCTTACTTTCCTCATTTTAGTGTCTTAAACAGTTAAGACATAATCTCACATTCCGGATCTGGCCATTCTAATACCTCTTAATCCATAAAGTCGAAACCTTTAAGCCTTTGCATGGCTAAAAAGGTTCCCACACCTTCTAACACCTTTCCTTTCTCCTCCAAAAGTCTAGATCTCATGCATGGCTCAACATTCACGTCCAAGATTGCATTTTTATGAACACACAACTCATATAGTCCTGAAATATGATAGATCTAGGCCAATGGAGACTATTTGCTCATAAAGTCTCTATCTTGGGACCAAAAACCCTAGAATTTGGTCCAAGAAGCACACAACACAAATAACAAGGCAAGTTCTGAACTTTATACCTCAGATCTACTCTTGTCCATCAACTTCTAGCTTCTACAATGGCCTCCTCTTCTCTTTCACCACCTTGAAATGGCACTTTGAAGCTTAGAACACTCACACACAAGCTAAGGACGAAGGGAATACTATCTTAGGGTTTCTTTCTGTAAGATGGTGGCTGAGAGACAAGACCATATCATTCCTTTTATAGCCCTCAAGTCATATTAGGGTTTTGCATCTGGGTCGGTTATGCTCGGCGTAACCTTAGGTACGCCCAGCGTACCCAGATGAATCCGCGTACAAAATAAGCGCGCGAGTACGCGCAACGTACTCCTTAGTACGCCCAGCGTACTCACAAGTTTAGCATTTACACAAAGGGACCTAACATGACAACTTGGAAAAGAAGAAGGGTTAAATGGTTGAACATGAATTTCGGGATGTTACATCGCGAGTGTGACCTCGAAGGGTTTCTTTTGAAAGATCTCCCTCTTGACGCGTTCTACCATCCTTGTGAATAGTAGGGAACGTATGCGTAATTTGGACAATTTCTGGAAATGTGTCAAGGTGTTCCACAACGAAAACATGTCTTTTTTTCACGTAGGAATTGTTTCTTCCTGCCTCTGTTGGCGTTACCTTGCCTTGTTTCTGATTGTTCCCACAAGCACACTTGCAGCAGGCACTTTGTTTCGCTTGTTTTGGTGGCCTGTATTTACCAACAACAGGTTTAGAAGTAACTGAGGTAGAAGCAACAGATTCAGAGTTCAAGGAGTCATTAGTTTGTTCAATAATGTTCTCCTTGTTCTCATCTCCCGCTACTTTACCTGCACAAGAAGTAGAATCATCAGAAACGTTCACCTCAATATTCTCAGTTGGCCCGGATTGTTCACTATTAACTGAAGCTTGTTCAGGGAATGGGCCAAACTGAGCAGTAATTTCTTCCTCATTGGTCTCAAGGGGTGGGTTATAGTTGTCATTGAAGGGAGGTGGTACACTGTGATACCCTAGACCCATGGTTTGATTATCTTTAAATGTTAATTGTTTTTCTATCATGGATGCAACTACCTCACTTGACACATCAAATTTCTTAAAGTTGAATTCAGCATCTTTATATTTAGCTTTCAATGCATCAAGTTCGGTAGTCAAGTTAGCAAGTTGTTCCATAACATAATCATAATTGACACATTTGTTACTGTATTCTTATTGAATTTTTCTAAAATCCTTGGTTTTGGCCTCTAGTTGTGCTTTTAAGGGTTTTTGGGCCTTCCTAAGTGTATATCCTTCATATTTAAGGTCCTCATTTTCCCTTTTTAGCAAATCATTTTGTTCACGAAGAAACATAATCGTAGCTTCACAAGATTGAGAACATAAAACTTTATTGACCGGGATGTTTGAGGAACTCATTGTTAACCAAAAATGCCCTTTGACTATAAACCTCAAAAGTCAACCTTAGAAGTCAAGTTTAAAAAGTCAAACTTGAAAAGTCAAACTTAGAAGTCAAACCGAAAAGCTAAACGTGAAAATTTGAAGGTTGAACGAGAAAGTCAAAGGTCAAACTTGGAAGTCAAAGTCAATTTTTGAGGTCAAAAGTCAATTTAGAAAGTAAAAAATTAAAAGTCAAAACTTTGGGTTGAAAATGAAACTTTAAAATTTGAAAAGTTAATTCTTTTTGGGCTAAAATTGTCAAAAATCCGAAAATAGGAACGAAATTGCGAAGCTATATGATTTAATCAGGGAAGATGTTAAACATTTGGCTTGCTAGATCAGTCGGTAAGGCATGGGTTGTGTATGGGAGAGACCTGGGTTCGATCCTTGCTCCCACCAAGATCCTTTTATTTATTCATTGCTGACTAAACTAGACCACACATGCGAGCTGTTGACCACACACGTGGGATGAAAACTTGCTGGCCGCAAACGAGGACTGGACCGAACACGTGCGCAATGTTCGAAGCCGAAAACGTATCACGACTGTAAACGGGTTTATGACTATAAACACTTCAAAAAAACACGCTGAATGCGAAAATGGCCGCCAGAGTTCGCTGTTTACTACCAAAAAACACAAATTTTCACCTTTTTAGCTCCAAAACTCGATCAAAAACTTTTTTTTATGAAGAGCACGAAGAACAAACCCCCAATAAATTTTTAAAAACTATCCAAAAAACGAAAAATCCTTCAAGAAAAAGTGAAAAAATGCTCCAGATCTTGCCAAAGAGATTGATACAATCCAAGCTCTGATACCAACTATAAGTCCCCAAATTTTCTTGAGTATCAATCTGATCCACTTGATGGTGCGGAATCACAATCAAGTGGATGATGCAACATCAAATAGAGAAGAAGAAGAAGAACTTGATGAATCTATGGTGTATTCAATAATATGAATGATGTTCCATACACATAAGATTCACACACACACACACACTCTTCTTCTCTCTAGTTTCTCTCTCTAGAACACCTATATTTACACACACACTTGATCGTAAACTCCTACATTCCATGTGACATCGACTGACACTATTTATAGGGAACAGTAGCCGTAAACACGTTTACAACCGTAAGCAGGTTTACGGCCGTAAACACGTTTACAACCGTAAACGCCACATGAACCGTAAACGCGACCCAACCGTAAACCCAAGGCTGTTTTCGGTCTTAGACTGAAAACTACAATTGCCTTGAAAAGTGAAGTATCAACCATATTTTAGACCCAATAGTTTACATTGTACTTTTTTTGTAATCTTTGGTGTAATGCTTATATTTAGCATCCTACTTTGATGCAAAAAAATTCACATGCATGATGTTTATTTCTAACATTCTACTTTGTTGTAACTTATTTCAAGGGTATGATGTTGTAATTGATAGAAACGATACAGAAAGGTAAAATGGTCATTTTTATCAATCAACACAAAATTCAGATGTTCCAACCAAATAGCATATTAAAATTCAGATTTTAAAAATTCAGACCTCTTAAAAATTCAAATCTTAAAAATTTAGATCGTGCTAAACAACCGTAAGTTGTTATTTGTAGGTATACAAACAATATTCCGTTTAAATGGATATACAAAACAATTTAGATGAAGGATACGTATAAAATTTCTCTTTAATTTGTTTAAAATTAGAAATTTGGATATGAAATTAAAACATATGAAATATAATAATAAACATAGAACTTACATATTATATATACAATTTTTTTTCTTTCATATTTCGGCTTTAACCTTAGATGCCAATTCATGTTCCTCCCATTTATATCGAGACATGCCTTGCAATAGGAATTTCGGGTCACCTAACTTTTTTTTTTCTTTTGCAAAGTTCAAGTACTTTTCTAAATTACTATTTAAGCCAACGAGCTCCGACTTCATGTCGTTTACATGACTTGAACCACCCACGACACCTTTTCCATTTAGTTTAGTTTGGCCTTTTACCACAGGACGGCTAAGTCTTTTGTGACATCCTCAAATTTACGGTCATTTTAAAATTTTTATTTATTCTTTTTTAAAAATCAGAATATCCATTTTAAAGAATAATATTGCAGAATTTGTTCCTAGAAAACATGATAAAGATATTATCAAATCATTTTCGAAGAAATGTATTTTGTTTATATTAAAACATTGGGATGTCATCGTCAATATAGAAACATAAGCATAAACAGACCTTACATTCATTTACACTAATGATTTACATCTCCTTTAATCTCTCAGTGTAATGTATCTTCGTATCGACACGTGTGATACAAATAAACTGAGTGGGTCAGGTTGGAAAACCTGGTGAGTACATAGGTTTTCATCCCACAATAATATAATTATTATGTTTAGTCATCAAACAATTAACCCAACTTCTCATCCCCGTTATCTTCTTTATTCTTTAGGATCTACCCTAAGAATAATCTATTCTCCATTTTATTCATTCCTAGGGATTGTCCTAAGAAATAGGCATGAAGTCCATCGCTGCCAGGGTATATCTAACAGACACTAAGTCCATAGCTGTCGATGTTATCTATTAGACACTAGTGTTGAGTTTAAAGTGTTGCGTCATATGGGCTTAATGTTGAATTTTTGATTACCCAGATTGGGCCTGTCCAACCGTGGTTTAAGCTTAGGGTTAGACTATATATTATGCATGCATGTATAACTTTAAGTAGAGTGATCTCATTAATGGCTTTTGCATTGTAACCCTAAACACACCTCTACAGTCGAAATTCTTCATCGAGCTCTTCTGAGGTGTGAGATTTTAATCATTCGACATCATTTGATCCATTATTGTGTTCTTGATTACTTATTTCTTGTTCATCTATTTTGAATCTATCAATCTTATAGCACGTTAAACTCATCAACTAGTCCATAGCTTCCAATATTCATCTATAGGACACTAAATGCATAGTTGCTAACGTTCATTTGTACGACACTAAGTCCATAGCTACTAGGGGTTTTTAGAGTACATCTGGTGAACACGTCGTTCACAAACACCTACAAGTTGCGATGTGACATCCCCATTTTTCACGGCCAAAAAAGACCGATTTCGTTTATGCTTTTAAAATAAAATCAGAGTAATCTTTCAAAAGGTGTTGCGAAATTTGTCCCCAAAACAAAATATGATAAAAATTTATCAAAGCATTTCTTAAAGAAATGTATTTTCATTATATTACAAAACCTCGGGATGTCATGTTCCGATACAGACCAAAAGCATAAACAGTACGATATAGGCCTTAAAACAGTTATTTACATCTACTAGCCTATAATCTAAAAATCCCTCGTCATCATCCAACTATGCTCTGGGTCCACTACCTTTAATATAAAAAGCTGAGTGGGTCGGGCTTGGAAGCCTGGTGAGCATATATGGTTTTCAACCCACAATAAATAAATTTATTAATTTCATCAATCAACAATAAATTTATTAATTTCATCAACCAACAATAACTCTGATTACCCGTTTTCGTTATCCTCACTTTACGTCCCTAAACACCTATCATAAGGGACCTAGCCTAAGGATCATCATTGGGATGGACTTTGTTGCTAAGGGGATTCCTCAGCCATATATGTTTTTAAGGCAACCATGAGGGGGATGGAGTACATCAGCGAACATATTGTTCACCAACACCTACAGGTTGCGATCCTGCTAGCGTTCCACTGGACTGTCTAGAAAGGTCCGTGGTCGTCATCTATACTCTGCTAGATGACTACAACAACAACAACATCGAGGCCTCTCATCATTTTATCACACATCAACTATTTCATCTACCTATGTTTTACTCAACACATTTGTAGATAAAAATACATATACAATTTAAAACTTGTATAAAACATCTATTCAACACTCATCTCAAATAGTCAAACAATATATATACACATAACACATATTTTTATAGAAAATACATCATATCTATGTGTAAGATGAAAGTGACTACACACTCACATGATTTAACAATAATTGGACAACACTTCGTCCCTTAAAACAATCTTTTTCGATGAAACCAGAATGTTTTCTCAAAAACCGGACTTCACGTGGGCAGAGTTTCGACTCGAAAAACTCTTTTCTCGGGATCTTCGGGCTCTCCGGGGCTTGCTTACGATGCTAGGATGATACTCTAGGCTTGGGGATATTTAGTGTAGGTAAAAAGAAAGTAGAAGGTGAAAAGGGGCAAATTTTGTAAACATTTTCGGGGCAGCCTCGCATCCTATTTATAGGAGGCCGAAACTCCACATTACGATGGGCGTAATTTCTAGTACGCGGGGCGTGCTGCCTTGCAAGGCTCTTTGCTGGGAGTACGCTTTCGTACGTTGGGCATACGAAGGGATCAGCTCGGACGCGTCAAGGCTACGAACACATGTTCATCATGCGAAGGAGTATGGGGGTGACTGACTCCGGATCACGTCCACGAGTACGTTGGGCGTACTCCAATTTTTCAAACTTCAAAAATCTGTAACTTTCGCATACGAGCTCCGTTTTTTATGTTCTTTATATCCATGCATAGGTGAGATCATGCTCTACAACTTTCGTTTAGACTCCATCGGCTAATTTTGAATTTATTTTTAAAGTTATATTTTTAACAGGCTAGGACAAGAAAAGTTCGTTAAAAATTCATAACTTATTCATCCGACGTCCGTTTTTTTTCTTTCATTTTACCGTTAAACTACTATCGACGTGATCTTCGATTCTCGTTTAGATTGTATCAGCTAAAAATCGCTCGATCTATAATTCAAATTCCGGGTTGCATGCTGTTATGCCAAATCTTAGAAAATTCATAACTTCCGCATACGAAGTCAGATTTGGACATTATTTTTATGCACGTTCTCGGTTTTACGTGTACTACGACTTTCATTTAGACCGCTAAGGCCCATTCGTGTGTTTCCATCGCACAAACACTAAATCGACCATCTTGCGTCGCAACTTCTTAGTTTACGGTCAACGATTGCCTCTGGTTCTTCAATTAATTGCTTTCATCCAACCTTAATTCAGAAATAGGAATTATGTCGGGAACTTCTCCCGTGAACTTTCTCAAATAACACACGTGGAAAGAGTTATGAATACCATCTAGTTCTTCTGGTAGATCTAGCTTGCAAGCTTGGTTCCCAATCATCTGAAGAACTTTAAATGGTCCAATAAACCTTGGACTAAACTTTCATCTTTTACCAAATCTTATAAGTTGTCACACCCCAAAACCATGAACGGAGGAAACGATCTGGGGTGGAGGACGTCATGTACAGTATCACAACAATGAAAAGTAGTAAACAAGCAACAACATCATCAATTACATTAATAATATAGTTTTAATACAAGTGTGTTCTATCAAATTATAATAGACACTAAAGTATAAATCAAAATGAAAGATGAGTCTTGAACGAGCACCATCTTCTCTGAACCTTGCATCGGTACCTGTCTATGGTTGACCTGAGGATACAAGTTATTTTGAAAGAGAGTATCAGCTTTAAAGCTGGTGAGATCATAAGTATTTTAGTGTCTTAATTTGTATGTAAGTATTTGTGTGTATATGAATTGTAAGTATTGAAAATGTTTTGAATGATCCTAGGAAGCCCTATGTTTCCTACTAATAGTATCCTTCTACCAAGGCATCTAGTGTCTGTGTGTGTGTCTCTTTTAAGAGTGTGTATTTTCTCAAATCTGACTATCATTAACCAAAAATATAGTTTCTACATTACCGTGCGTTGTGTGAATGTTCACGAAGTGAATGTAATGGGAAAATGAAATAGTACTATGGTGTAGTGTCGAACTACAACCGTACTAATTACCTTAATTCTAGGGTAATTCTTATAAGTATTGTAGTATTTGTAATAAGTGACTACTTCTGTACTCCTATTGCCTTATTTGAGGGATAAGGCCTAATGTGATGGCTAGATCCCAGGCTAGACGCTCCCCTGTCAAAGGAATTTTGGGACCTTTACACGACCCCTGCATATTTGCATACCGTGAACATCCACATTACTATGATCAAGTATACCCAATATAACTATCTCAATGCGTTGCGATTCATTGGTATAGTTAGATCCTGAACTCGTTCTATGATATAGCACCTAGTGATGTCTGTCCTATTATCGTATATGTAAACGCACTCATGTAAACGTATATGTGTAAACGTACTCATGTAAGCGTAATCATGTAAACATACCTATGTAATAATATAGTTGATGGGTTTTGGTCATAATAACATCCTATGTGCTCATGCAAACCCTAAAGCTTGGATCTAGGTTTCTCTATTGTACATGCTTTGAATCTGAGACTATAAACCCTAATTCTAACATATGGAAATCGATATTAACATATAAATGGGTTTAAGAACTTACCTTGATTGTTATATAGCAATAACAATCTAATTCCTCCTTGTATTGACTTTGGAAGACTTAGAGTCACAAGTGTCACTCCTCTAATGGCTCACAAACACCAAGAGCAAGTGGAGAAGGTATAAAGAGAGAGGAGAGAGGTAGAAATTGGTCCTTAGATGCTCTAGGGATCAAGTGCACGAAATCCTAAGGCCTTAGGGGTCTTTATATAGGGTTGGGATTAGGGTTTCAGTCCTTATCCTTATCTAGTTACTTGCCCATCAAGCAACCATAAGATAAGCCTTGAAAACCCCTATCTCTTGGACCTTAGACGATTTTAAGGATATCCTTATCCTTGAATTCGTCCATCCTTTAACAAGGATAACCATTGCCCTATTTTGCAACTATCACAGAATTACAATTCAGCCCCTCTAGTTTAATTAATTACATTTGATCATAAAATTAATTCCTAATTAATTATTGACCAATATTAATTAAACAAATATGATTTCTCCTATTAATATATTATTCTTATAACATATTAATAAATCATAATAACCTCTCTCTCTCTTTATTTATTTCTCCAATCAAGTTGCTTTGGTGAAGGCAACCCAAAAGGACCATGCACCATCGGGTCAAGTACATACCAAAACAGTTATGGACTTAGACACTAATCCAACAGTCTCCCACTTGGATAAGTCTAATAACTATTCTGCGTATGACTTCAGATCCTGATCTGCAATCGTAGCTTTCCAAAGCCGCTGTCAACTCTGATCGTATCAGATACGCGTGTCCTTAGATAAGGGATCATATATTCCTCCATTCTAGATATCATATGAGATATAATTTCAAATCATTCTCTTTGTACTATATCTCGATTTCCGATTTATGACGACTGACTAATTGAACAAATCAAATTAGCCCTAGCCCGGCCGAGCATTTACGTTTGTCATCACTAAACCATCGAGGGGCCCAAAGATATCGCTTTTATCCTACTTTGAATAAAAGGAACGGAAAACTTTGATACAATGCTTGCCTGCACTCACTCACCGAATCACACACAACAATATGTTTTATAACACCAAGTTACTAGTGCGTTTACATATTATCAATGTGCAACCGATTTGCAAGATACAACTCACACATCTCGGTTTCAAGAATATAAGATGTTATCGTCTTACCAATCACTCGTGATGCAATTCATGGAGTGATCCAAGTGAGCGTGGGTTTGATCCAATGCTCAAATCTTATTCATAAGCACTCGTGAACATTGCAGCAAACATTTGCTTATGTCTAATACTCTTTTAGACAATCCACACACCAATTCATGACAGTCTTCATTCATACCTACTTCCAACATATGAACGACTGTGGCCCATTTGAATAATTTGACTATACTTAATAAATTCAATTATTCTGGAAGTCAAAACATGCAAATGTGAAACACAAGAATAATACTAATCCCATATGGCCTCAAACCTTTGATTATAAATAAAACACCTTTTATTTATCACCATATCGATTACTCATTATTTGACGTTTCGGGTAATCAACTTCTTACTTGAATTATTACACTTGTCCCATGCTCCTAGCATGCACACAATGTTAACCTATGGTCCTTACTTTGTGAAATAGACCAAATTGAATACATTTCCAATCATTCTCATTTCACAACTCCAAATCCTTTTCCATAAGTGAAAGAATATCAATTCTTGCTACTTATAGAATATGCTAGATTCTAATATTTTTATGCAACGATCCCTTTTGTAATATCATTGCACCAAAGTCACAAAGACTATTGCCAATGAAATTACAAAGTCCTCTATCGGAGATTGTAACAAGACAATTCCATAGATATGATGTCTCTCACTCAAAGTACATTCCTTTGAACATCCTTTGCATAAAAGTTTCTAATCTAGACATAGATTTTCAATATTCAATTCCCAATATGGACACGTTTCCATATTTTCCATATGACAACTCATTCTTAATAGAATCTTATCTATTCATAAAGTCGATATGCTCCATCCAATATCATCCTTTCAACTACTCAAAAGAAACCAATCCTCGTCGAACTTTGGATTGTTCTTTGATAGTTGTTTAATTATCTTAGTCAAAACCAATTCTTGTCCTTTTTCCCTCTAAATGCGCTAAACATTTGGAAAATTTTAGAATGGTCAAATATTATAACATTTGCAATCGATCCTATACCCGAAGCGTATGGAACACGATGCACAATGTCTTACATGAAGATTTAATACTTTATCAATCTTCTGCCATAATATTTTTTTGCTATGTTCTCAAAATTCGAATTGTGAAGAGGAATGCCATAATCATAATCGAAATTTTAAGAACACACTTTGTACCTTTGACTAAATTTATTAACATTTCTCAACCTAAGCTTTTAGATTTGAAATGAAGCATAATATTCTCTCCCTTAATTATAGCAAAACAACCTTTCAACTCTTACAACTTTGCAAAGTATGACTCTTGTTTTCTATAATTAATATTGCCAACTTGCAATACTTTCCATAATAATCATACAATCATAAAATTTATGCTCCCACTATCATGATGATTATTATAAAACATAACACTTATGCTCCCACTAGCTTTGACATGTATTCATAAACATCTTAACTTTCAGAAAAACAATACCTATTGAATTTCTTAAGTCCATGTTTCTAATACTTAGTGCTTTGATAATCCTTTATCAAGGCTTCTTAGTCTCATACACCTTTATTCAAATAGCTCATATGTGTCTTAAACAATTAAGACTAATTGCCAAATCTCACAATTCGAATCATGGAGAGGGATACCGTAACCATAATCAAATTTGAGAATGCAATTTTATAATTGCTATCTTAAAATCTCTCTTAGTGAAAGCATTTCCTCACAATCATTTTCATGAAGGAGGAAATCTTATGACACTTAGATTTAAACGGTGTATGTGTTCCTATCCATGTGAATTTGTTAAAACCAAAGTTTACGACAAATTCAAACTCATATGGACCGAACTTTCTTAATCTTGATTTCTTGCCTTATGGTAGCACAGCTGCCCACCACGTCTTCCAAATAGTTAAGCAGCTCACCTTTTCCTATCAATGTACCTTTCATTGATCAAGGTGCCTTGCCTTTTATGCGTTCAAAATGAGAACTCATAGAACTCACATGCATAATTAACTCAATTGGAAACAGCACATAAACAAAATAATGTCAACACGATAGGTTGTAAACCTCAACTCGTGTGCTAGTGATGATCGATAAGGTTTATTTGATTTGTTCTTGAAACCTTTTAAGACCATTAAGACTCCCACTGACTCCTTGACATATAAGATTCTCTTGTCAATAAATATTTCTTGACAACCAAATATTCAAGAGTTAGTGTAGTTTTTATCAAAACACTTCATAAATTGGTCCTAGTTGGTCTTTGTCTTATCCAAGACATCACAACTTTCCACATTTGATGAATGTTAAAAACCTTCTTAATACTTGTCACTTATTGCCACAATCTTATCTTTAAGACTTGTTATTGGAATGAAGTATGATTGACTTTTTGATTTAACCATTTCTTCAATTCTTGATTCCTCTTCTTAGACATACAATTGTACTAAGACTCACTTAGAGGATCAATTGAGATAAGGTTCTTAATCATTAAGACCTATCATAAAGCATAAAAGGTACTCTCCCTTCTTCTTAGAATGGAGAAACTTCTATCTTTCTGCCCGCTTGATTCTTCTTATTCATTTTGCTATTGACTTAAACCTTTTTTCAGTCAACTAAGAATTACACTTAATCTTATAAGTATAATCATATTTACTAATCCTTTAGTAAATCATGACGAATATCTTTGTTACTATTATGGTGGACTTGATCAACACACAACTTTGTGTACTCGATCTCCTAGTCCTTCACTTGACACTTTGTCAACGAATTAGTCTAATTTCCAAATATGAAATTTCTCATTCATCGTGCAACCAAGTTGCATGATTCCAAGTTTCTGTCCAATTGAAACTTGGGCGATGAGAAACTTTCCCTATTTGGTAAATTCTTGACATTTCCACTATTAACATAATTAAGAATCTTATCCATTCGTTGTAGAAATATGCAAACATCAATTTTTCATAACGATTTCATTGCAAGGATATAAATAAACAAAATTTATTGTATTCATAAAGCAGCGGAAAACATTATTCCTTACAATGCAAAATCCATTGAAAACTATGTATTATAAAAGGAAAATTTCTAACAACTCTATCATAACTATCTAAGCTCAAAATCTAATCTTCAAGTCCATGCGATTAAGATCCATTCCTTGTGATTAGATTCATCTTGCACTTTCACCAAGCTTCCTTTCTTTTCACCGATCCTGCAAAACATTCAAATGCAATCTTATCACATCATGTATTAAGAATGAATGAATAGGAACTTAACGATAGTGGATTTTACCTGAAGTGCAGCCATACACTTTGACTCTCCCATCTTCTGGACTCTTCAGGCTCTTTGGGCAGACTTGTATCCAACACCCTTTCTTTTGGCAACAAACGCAGGTTGGTTCTCCTAGAACGTCCTCGGAAGCATGGTCGGTTGACTTTCCCAACAAATACGCTCCATTGATTTGCCAAATCATTTCTGATTCAGTAGCAATGAGCATATAAGTTAGGTCAATGAGGTTGTCGTCATGATCCATCATATAATACTTTATTTTGAACTCATTATATGATTCAAGAAGTGACTGCAAAACCCAATTCACAGCGAACTCATTCGGGAATGACACACCCAACATTATCAACCTATCAATGTGTGATTTCATTCCTAGAACGTGGGCACACACGGGTTTACCATCTTCATGTTTCATTTCCAATAGGGCTTTAGTGATATTGAACCTTTCAATTCTTCGATCTTGTGGGTTGGGGAGAACAATAGGAGGAGGAGAAGGAAGTGAAGCATGATTTCTTGTTCCTGGATCGAATCGTGGAATACCATCTTCATGTCGAATGCTTGTTCCACGGGATTTGGGAAGACCATAGTTGTCGAACTTTGACATCTACAAAATGGGAGAAAACAAATTCAAGTTAGTTGATAGATTGAGTCCTTAGTACATCACCCAAATGAAATACTAAGGCTAGGACCCAACACAATATTCTACAACTCGGGAGAGGGATGCCGTAACCCTAATTGCAGAACATTTGAAGGTAAGTGAATGACGATTCACTAATTTCCACCACGAAAAAACGAAAAAGAAATTTAAGTTTTAAATCTATGAAAACTCCTAGATCCTTTGAGATTCATTGAACATTTCAATGACATGTTTAAATCTCGATATGCCCCTCTTGTTTGTGACTAGGATGCCGAGGATCACAAAGCGGGTGTGAATAACCATGCAAACTTACATGGTGCCCTCATATGTTACGGTCACCTATTCGATGTGCCGGTAAACCACACACGCTCCACCGAACTATGAAAAAACATTGAGTCACCCTTTGCTACCTTTGCTTAGAACCATTTAGTGTGCCGGTAAACCACACACGCTCCACTAACGTCTTCGCAAGGGCACAAAGTGTAATTTCATGGAATTGCATCAATTCACTTTTGCCTAAGTAACTAAGATTGGCAGTTTTATGAAAACATTTAGTTACTTTTATATTTCATTATACTTATAATGGAAGGTTTTGTCCTATCCTACCCGTTCGGCTAACGACCCTCCACTAGTCAAGAGTGCGGTGGGTAAGAGTGGATACCCATTCAATCGACATTTTATAGACAATTTCCTTAAACACCCCTTATAGACCAATTTCGTGAATGAGGCATACTAACGGTAAGACTGACTTTTACTCATATATATAATGTTAGACTTTTAATGTTATATATATATATATATATATATATATATATATATATATATATATATATAGTATAGTATAGGGTGTATTTTACACTTTGAAAATACTAGGTGGTCTAATTTAACAATTATACTTTTTAATTCAATTAAATTATAGACCAAAACTATTATGGATTTATTAAACCTCTTTTAATTATACTCCTTAATTAATTAACAAAACCATAAGGGTGTGATTTGAACTTTTTCAAAACAATACTAGGGTTTTAGAATTTAACATTCCTAATTAAACTTTTAATCAACTTTTAAATTCCAAAACTTGAGGGCAAGTTTTGAAACATTTCAAAACATTAGGGTTTAGAGTTTAAATATACATCAAAATCAAACTATTAATCAAAAATTTAAATTCCAAAACTTGAGGGCAAGTTTTGAAACCTTTTTCAAAACATTAGGGTTTCAACTATTTAAATTTGAAAACAACAAAACTTTTGGGTTCAAATTTAAACTATAAAACCTAAAGGGGAAAATATGAAACTTTTCATAACAACAAGGATCAAATAACAAATAATTTAAATTAACATTTAATCACATAATTATCCATATTTGATTTATCTAATGATTTCTTGCAAAATAATTTACCAATTTAATCAAAATAATTAATCAATTATCATATAAGGAAATAAATATTTTATTAATTGATAAATATCTTTAATTAGATCAATAATATAGTCAAATATATCATAAAATCGGATTTATATTGATCTAGTATGATAAGGTAACTATCCTTAAGCAAAAACAACAAGAAATCCCGGATATAGCTCTATCTGACGCTCGAACTCGGCGAGTACCCCCATGGACTCGCCGAGTAGGGGCAACTCGCCGAGTCCACAGTGGAACTCGCCGAGTCCATCAAGCAGAATCACAAAATTCAAATTTATTAAACATACAAGGCATCAATACAATAGAAACCAATAATGGCTCTGATACCACTGATGGGTTTTGGTCATAATAACATCCTATGTGCTCATGCAAACCCTAAAGCTTGGATCTAGGTTTCTCTATTGTACATGCTTTGAATCCGAGACTATAAACCCTAATTCTAACATATGGAAATCGATATTAACATATAAATTGGTTTAAGAACATACCTTGATTGTTATATAGCAATAATAATCTAATTCCTCCTTGTATTGACTTTGGAAGGCTTAGAGTCACAAGTGTCACTCCTCTAATGGCTCACAAACACCAAGAGCAAGTGGAGAAGGTATAAAGAGAGAGGAGAGAGGTAGAAATTCGTCCTTAAATGCTCTAGGGATTAAGTGCACGAAATCCTAAGGCCTTAGGGGTCTTAATATAGGGTTGGGATTAGGGTTTCAGTCCTTATCCTTATCTAGTTACTTGCCCATCAAGCAACCATAAGATAAGCCTTGAAAACCCCTATCTCTTGGACCTTAGACGATTTTAAGGATATCCTTATCCTTGAATTCGTCCATCCTTTAACAAGGATAACCATTGCCCTATTTTGCAACTATCACATAATTACAATTCAGCCCCTCTAGTTTAATTAATTACATTTGATCACAAAATTAATTCCTAATTAATTATTGACCAATATTAATTAAACAAATATGATTTCTCCTATTAATATATTATTCTTATAACATATTAATAAATCATAATAACCTCTCTCTCTTTATTTATTTCTCCAATCAAGTTGCTTTGGTGAAGGCAACCCAAAAGGCTCATGCACCATCGGGTCAAGTACATACCAAAATAGTTATGGACTTAGACACTAATCCAACAATAGTAATGTACTGTAATGTTCTGCGTGGGTTAGCTATAATTTGTGTTCTCTCTCTGTCTAGCATGTATAGTAATGTACCGTGTGTACTAGCTATAATGTGTGTTCTCTCTCCGTCTAGCATGTAGAGTAATGTACTGTGTGTACTAGCTGTAATGTGTGTTCTCTCTCTGTCTAGCATGTATAGTAATGTACTATGTGTACTAGCTGTAACGAGTGTTCTCTCTCTATCTAGCAAGTATTGACTCATGAATGAACTGACTCATTATATGATATCGCGTTCTAGTAATAGTTCTAGTATCTTCCTAAACTACCCATATGGTAGCTTACTAGTAATGTAACTGGTACGTATGAACATGGGAGTGTACCCTTGCTACCCAAGGGTATTGAACTGAACTGGAAGAACCTTTATGACTATATATGTACACATGATATATAACTAATATTTAAACGACCTTTGGACGGATACCCGATATCCCACCAGACCACATCTCAAGCGCGAAAAGGAAATAGGGTGGATAGCCTTCCTAAGTCCTTTCAACATTTCTTATATAACTATACATATATAGGCATGCAATTGACAATATAAAACCATAAAATAAGTTTTGTAAAACCTTTTGAACATGATTTCTATCTAAGAAAAGATCGACTTGATGTCAATCTATAAAACAGGTTGAAAGCATGTGTTTGATAAAACAATTTAAGTATAAAGAAACATTTGTTTGAAACACAATTATAAATGAGTTTGAAATGAAACATACAGTGTATAATGAACAGTTTAATAAGGAGTTTTAAACATATAAAACTTTTATGAAAATCATGTGAAGAAAATTGTTTGGTAAAACGGCTAATGAGTAGCAATTCATTTAAATGCTGCTTATTAATCACATGTGATTGATATAATAACTAGCATGATTCTACTTGTACCCCCCATAAAACATTTAAAAACATTTAAAACATTGATTAAGGGGTATGAACTCACCTGCTGTGAGTGGTACGGATGAACTGAAGAGGTAGGATGGCTAGGTGTCAAGTGAAGTCTTGAACACACTCTATGATCCTAGTTAACATATAATATCACATATATGTATCAAATTAGTCTATAAACAACTAATAAACAAGTCAAGACACCCTAGGACATGCTAAACACCTTTATCAAGTGTTATTAGCCTCTAGGATTGCATCTAAGTGTTGCAGGGAAAAGCTATTGTGTGTAGGGTTCGAGGAAAACTCCATCATGGAGTTCACGGCCCTAATGTCACTACCAAATGAGTTTATGGTCGTAAACTCAAGAGTTTACGGCCGTAAGCTCATACTTACATGACCATTTGATGTTTGATGCTCTACAAGACCCTAAGAAGCATTTCTACTTAATGGCTTGGTCTTTGGAAGAGTTTAGGGCATTATATAACTCCTTTTAGGAGTTTACGGCCCTGGGACCAAACCCCTTGGAGATTATGGCCGTAATATACCTTGGAAGGGTGTTTTTTGTGATTTCAAGTCCCTAATTTAACTAGGAACTAAACTAGGCTAGTGTACAAGGCTTTAGAAGAGTTTATAGCCCCTTTTGGCCCTATTGTTTGGAGTTCACGGCCCTGGAACTTCTTGGGCCGTGAACACCTTACTCTTGGTGTTCTAAGGGCATTTTCTAGTCCCAAACACATTAGGATGTGAGTCTAAGTTAGTTTCATTGCTCAAGGAAGGGACTAGTGCATCATTTGACCCTTAAAGAAGGGTTTACGGTCCAAGATGTTCTTGGGCGGTAAACTCTTAAATCTTAGTGTTTTCCTATGATTTCTAGTGTATTAAGCACATAAGAAGCTTTAAAACAACACTAGATAGAAGTACTCACTTTCCGGGACGAAAGTCCGAAGATCCTTGAGAGAGAATTCAGTTTTTCTCTAGTTGGAAATGGAATTAATGAATAAATATGGCTCAGATTCCTATATATAGTCCTGGGATTTTTGGCAGAAAATATTTTATTCACACAATGAACTCTAATATCATAGAGTTTTGGAATAACAGAGTTGCACAATACCCTAGTGCATCCACTCTCCTGATATCTCCTTAAGTGTAAATCCTGAAATACTCAAACTTATACCCAAAAGTCTGCAAATTCACTGTAACTGTTCTAACTTCTATTGACTTGATATGGTTTGTACAGAATGGAAATTTCGGGTTGTCACATAAGTCCCTTCCATGGCGAGACTTTAAGTAAAACCGAATCTCCAACTTCAAATGCTATCAGTTGTGTTTTCTTATCAACATAGCTCTTTTGACGATCCTGAGCTGCTAACTTCCTTTCCCTAATCACTTTCAGCTTTTCAGCAGTCTGATTAACTATCTCAGGTCCCATAAACTGCTTTTCTCCAGCCTCAAGCCAACATGACGGCGTTCGACACTTTTGTCCATACAAAGCTTGATAAGGTGCCATCTTGATGCTTGAGTGGAAACTATTATTGTAGGAAAATTCTACCAAAGGTAAATGTTCATCCCAGTTACCTTGGAATTTCAAGGTACATGCTCTTATCATATCCTCCAATGTTTGAATCGTTCGTTCGCTCTGGCCATCGGTTTGCGGAAGGTATGCTGTACTTAGACACAATTTCGTACCCAATTCCTCTTGTAGACTTCTCCAAAACCTCGACGTGAAATGACTATCACGATCTGATACAATCGCTAAAGGAACACCATGAAGTCTTACTATCTCCTTCACGTAAGCATTTGCAAGTTTATCCATAGACCATTTTTCATTGGCTGCTATAAAGTGTGCACTTTTAGTAAACCGATCAATGACTACCCAAATCATGTCGTGACTGCTCTTCATTATGGGCAGTTTAGTCAAAAAAATCCATGGTGATGTCTTCCCATTTACCCATGGGTACAGGTAAAGGTTCTAAACTCCCATATGGTTTCTAATGTTGTGCCCTAACTCCCGCACACGTCACACACTCGGCCACATAATTTGCAACATCGAGCTTCATCTTTTACCACCAGTAGTAGGGCTTCAGATCCCTATACATTTTCATGCTGCCAGGATGAATCGAGTACATGGTCTTGTGAGCTTCTTCCATTAGAAGATCTCTTATTCCTCCCGTCTTAGGTACCCATATCCTATCTTGGAATACCTTCAGTCCTTGACCGTTTGTATCGAACACTAACATTTTGACCAACCGTTCTTCCTTTCGGTCATTTTTCTCTAAAGCTTCTTTCTGAGCATTCTTGATGATTTCCACAATCGTTGCGACAACTTCGATTCTTAATGCCCTTGGTCTTTTCTTTTCAAGGCTCACTTTTTGGCTTAAAGCATCAACTACAACATTTGCTTTACTAGGGTGGTAAAGTATTTCACAATCACGATCCTTAAGCAACTCCAGCCAGTGTTGTTGTCTCATATTTAATTCCTTCTGATTAAAGAGATATTGAAGACTCTTATGATTAGTGAAAAGTTTGCACTTTATGCTATAAATATAATGCCTCCAAATCTTTAGGGCGAATACTACCGCTGCCAACTCCAAATCATGAGTTGGGTAGTTCTTTTCATGTTCTTTCAATTGTCTCGATGCATATGCTATCACCTTATCTTTTTAGGTCAGAACACAACCTAACCCAACTCCAGATGCATCGCTATAAACTACGAAGTCTTCAACTCCTTCAGGTAGGGAAAGAATCAGTGCTTCACACAATTTCTTCTAACTTCTCAAATGCTTCCTTATGCTTCTCACTCCAAGTATAAGTAGCTCCTTTGTGGGTCAAAGTTGTCAATGGAGCAGCTATCGAAGAAAAACGTTGGATAAATCTTCGGTAATATCCGACTAATCCCAGAAAGCTTCGGATCTCCGTGGGACTCTTTGGTTGTTCCCACTTTATTATAGCTTCAATCTTAGTTGGGTCAACTATTATCCCTTGTTGGTTAACCACATGACCCAAAAATTGGACTTCTTGAATCCAAAAATCACATTTGGAGAACTTTGCATACAACTTCTCCTTTTTCAGAACTTCTAACACTTCTCTTAGATGCTTGTCATGCTCCTGCTTGCTTTTTGAATAAATCGAAATATCATCTACGAACACTATCACGGATTTATTGAGGAATGGTTTACAAACCCTGTTCATCAAATCCATGAATGTTGTTGGAGCATTGGTTAGTCCAAACGACATAACCAAGAACTCGTAGTGTCCATATCTTGTTCTGAATGCAGTTTTCTCAACATCCTACTCTCTCAACTTTAGCTAATGATATCCTGAACTAATATCGATCTTTGAGAAATAACTCGAACCTTGCAGCTGATCAAACATGTCATCAATCCTTGGCAACAAGTACTTGTTCTTTCTTGTTGCCTTGTTAAGCTCTCTGTAATCAATGCACATTCTCATGCTTCCATCTTTCTTCTTAATGAATAACACCAGAGCTCACAGGGTGATGAACTAGGTCTAATGAAACTGTTGTCTAACAACTCCTGAAGTTGTTTCATAAGCTTCTTCATCTCCGTCGGTGCTAATCGGTATGGTTCTTTTGCTATCGGTGTTGTTCTTGGTAACAAGTCTATTCGAAACTCCACTTGTCTATCAGTGGGCAATCCAGGAATATTTTTGGAAAAAACTTTCGGAAAGTCACACGCCACTGGTGTACTCTGCATATCCTTTTTCTCCTTCTTAGCATCAATCACGAATGCCAAGTATGAGGTGAATCCTTTAGACAAACACTTTCTGGTTTTTATTAGGCAAATGATTCCAAAATTTACTCTGCGCTTGTCTCTTTATACCATAAATGACTCTTTTCCAGGCGGGTTTACCCTCACTATCTTTTTCTTGCACAGTATCTTGACATCATTTGCACTAAGCCAATCCATCCCTAGAACAATGTCAAAACCATTCAACTCAATGGGTAACAGCTCCTCGAGGAATTCGTTTCCGTTCAAGTTGATAACAATATACTTAATACAACCGCTAACAAGTATGAATTTGCCACTAGCAACTTCTACAGTTAGGGCATTATCAAGTTTTTCTATAGGCAATGCTAGTCTTTCACAAAATTTTATGTGATATAAAGGAGTAATTCGATCTGAAATCGAACAATAAATTGGCAGGAAATTTATTTACAAGAAAGGTACCTGAAGCGACATCCACTGCATCCTTTGCGGCTTCCAGTGTCATCTGAAAAGCTCTGGCTTTTGGCTTTGGTGGGAGATTGGGCCTTGCTGCATCCTTCTTCTTCGGACAGTCCTTCAAAATGTGTCATTCTTCATTGCACACATAACAGACTTTCTTATTGAAGGTGCATTCATTGGCATAATGTCCAGGATTTCCACATTTATAACACGTGACCTCCTCTCCACATTTCCCAACATGTTTCTTCTTACACTTGTCACACCACTTTGCTTCGGCTCCTCCTCCGAATTTCCTCGAACCAGACTTCGTGAACTTGCTCTTCTTGTTGGATCTCGAAGATCCATCGGAATTTCTTTTCTCACCAACCTCTGCCCTCTCCTGGCCCCTTTCCTTTAACTGGGTCTCCACATTTTTAGCTGCTCGGACTGCTGTCTTAAGAGTAGCTGTCATATTGACCGTTGGGCTAAAGTTGGCTGGCAGTCTGTTTGCGAACCTCTCAATTTTTGAGAGTTCAGTTGGCACTAAGTATGGAAATAACTTCATCTTTTCGGTAAACGCAGTAGCATAGTCATCAATGCTCATTTTCCCTTTCTTTAGGTTCTGAAATTCATTGTTTAGATCTATCAGATCTATCTCTGAGCAGTACTGCATCCTTAACTGCTCCTAGAACATTTCCCAAGACATTTTCAGGGCTTCTCCATGTGGCATCGTGTCTACCAATTTCCACCAGCTTAAAATTCCGGTCTTCAGTTGTTTGGCTGCAAAAACAGTTTTCTCCATGTCGCTATAGTTGCAGCTTTCAAATACCATATCCATTTCAGACATCCAATCCATAATCTCTATAGGTTTTGGGCTTCCGGTAAGACTTGGCGATTTGGCGCCCAATAAATTCTTATACATAAGCCCATCTCTATTGATTTCGCTCTCCGAGTTATTCCTTTCTGCCACTGTGGGTTCCACTTGACTGACAGTACGGTTGTAATTTCCTTCCTCTAATTGTCCGTCATTTAGTTCAGGTTGTTCAACAGGCATTGAAGGTTCATTCCTGTTGTTCAGCAATAGTTGCCTCATTTCTTCCCTTTGTTTAACCATCATTGTTTGAATCATGGCTTGTACTCCAGCCATTGTAATTGGTTCTGGTGCAGCTTCTGCTATAGGCACCTGTTCCATCACTTGGGGTTGAGGTTGCTGATTTCTATTTGCATTTCTAGCTCCACTTCGATTTCTTGTCATTATAATCTATACACCAAATAAGGCGAATTTAGATCTTTATTCACGATAGACTTTTAAATTCTCCTTATCACTCTGAAACGTTTACATACTAGTTCTAATATCATAGTCGTACACTTAGATTCCTAAACACATAAGGTTTCCAGATCCGGTCGGCAACAGACCATAGATCCGAACAAATAATATCATATATGACAAATATATAACATTCAGCACATAAAATCATTTTAGGCATCTTTCCTAAAATATACTAGTGCTCGTGTCTAAAATATGAGAGACACTCATCTCACGATCATCACTTAGTTCTAAGTTTAAGTCTAGAAATCCTAAAAATTCGTAATTCGCTTAAACTAATGCTTTGATACCAACTGTGACGTCCCCATTTTCACGGCCAGAAAATACCGATTTCGTTTATGCTTTTAAAATAAAATTAGAGTAATCTTTCAAAAGGTGTTGCGGAATTTGTCCCCAAAACAAAATATGATAAAAATTTATCAAAGCATTTCTTAAAGAAATGTATTTTCATTATATTACAAAAGCTCGGGATGTCATGTTTTGATACATACCAAAAGCATAAAAAGTACGATATAGGCTTTACAACAGTTATTTACATCTACTTGCCTATAATCCAAAAATCTCTCGTCATCATCCAACTATGCTCTGGGTCCACTACCTGTAAGTCATATCTACGTGTAAGACGAAAGTGACTACACACTCACATGATTTAACAATAATTGGATAACACTTCGTCCCTTAAAACAATCTTTTTCGATGAAACCGTGATGTTTTTCTACAAAACCGGGCTTCACGCGGGCAAAATTACGACTCAAAAAACTCTTTTCTTGGGATCTTAGCGCTCTCTGGGGATTGCTTACAATGCTAGGATGATACTCTAGGCTTGGGAGTATTTAGTGTAGGTAAAAATAAAGTAGAAGGTGAAAATGGGCAAATTTTGTAAACATTTTCGGGGCAGCCTCGCATCCTATTTATAGGAGGCCGAAGCTCCTCATTACGTTGGGCATAATTTTTGGTACGCGGGACGTACTGCCTTGCAAGGCTCTTTGTTGGGCGTACGCTTTGGAACGTTGGGAGTACGAAGGGATCAGCTCGAACGCATCAAGGCTACGAACACGTGTTCATCATGCGAAGGAGTAGGGGGTGACTGACTCCGGATCACGTACACGAGTACGCTAGGCGTACTCCAATTTTTCAAACTTAAAAAATTCGTAAACTTCGCATACGAGCTCCGTTTTTGACGTTCTTTATATCCATACGTAGGTGAGACCGTGCTCTACAACTTTTGTTTAGACCCCGTCGGCTAATTTTGACTTTATTTTTAAAGTTATATTTTTAACAGGCCGGGACAGGAAAAATCCGTTAAAAAATTCATAACTTCTTCATCCGACGTCCGTTTTTGTCTGTCTTTTTACCATTAAACTACTATCGATGAGATATTCGATTCTTGTTTAGATTGTGTCCGCTAAAAATCGCTTGATCTATACTTTCGAATTCCAGGCTGCATACCGCTATACAAAATCTTAGAAAATTCATAACTTACTCATACGAAGTTAGATTTGGACATTCTTTTTATGCACACGCTCGATTTAATGTGTACTACGACTTTCATTTAGATTGCTAAGGCTAAGAAGCACTTTATCATAAATTCACTTTTTTTACGTCACATAGCGTCGTGCCGGTTCTGTTGCGAAATTTCGACAGGTCATAACTTCTTCGTTATAACCCGAATTTCGGTATTCTTTATATCTCCGGAATCCTTGTTTCAACCACTACAACTTTCTTCATAGATATCGGGTTTATCTAACATTTATTTTCGATGCTTATTTTTATCATTAATTATTAAATCAAAATAATTAAGTATAAAACACATAATACTCAAATAATACATCTTATTATTTCAAAACGAGTTACAAAGGTTGACCTAGACGATTACATCATCATTAATGCCTAGCCTAGAAACACAGACGTTACATGCAAGCCTGCTAGTGCTCAATTGAACTATCTAGAATAGTCTATAGTCGTCATCTATACTCTGCTAGATGATTGGGTCATCATTTAAGTCAAGGCTTCTTATCATATTTCACCTCTCATCATTTATTTCATCTTTCATCTCTCATTTTCCATATCATATTTCATCCACCCATCTTTACCCGATATATTTATAGGTATAAGAATACGTATACCGTTTAAATCATGTAAAACATGTATAAATTGCTCATCTAGCATATATATTAGGAACACATATAATAAGCACATATAGCATGTATTAATATTAAATACTTCATATCTATGTGTAAGATGAAAGTAACTATGCACTCCCTTGGTAAAGTGACGATTCGAAATTTGGGTAGTGCTTTGCTTCTAGCAACTGTCTTTTCCTTTGACGTAACCTAGTGTCATTATTACTATGTCTTTGTTTATTATTTGTTGCGACTAATTATTAGTCTAAATTTATCATTAACTAAAAGTATACTTCAATATCTATCAAGTAAGGAAAAACCAGGTAGGATCATATCAGGGGTAGGGTCCGTTTGGTATACGAAGTATTCTGTTTGGAAATCCCACTTTGAACACCTCACTAAATCATAGCATAGAAATCATCCCCGTAAGTAGATCAATTAGTATAACGACTTGGAATCACTGATAAATCTTGTTTATAGGTTCATAATAATGATAATGAACTTAAACATAAGTTATACTTAAATTAGGGTAAGCATAACTCACTTACAAGGGGTTTAGCCAGGAACCGGGCTCTGCGTGGGCAGAACTTCTGAACTGAAAGCTCTTCTTCTCGGGGCTTTCTGGCGCTTCGGGACTCGCCACTGACACCTAGGAGGTGGTAGGGAAAGGCTTATAGGGATTGGGGAGGTTTGAAAGAGAATAGGTTATAATGATATGAGAAATGAAGTGATTTGCGTCTCTAGTTGAACATTGGGCGTTCGGTGGCCACATGTCACTATCTGGTGGCAAGGCGTGGGGAGGAAGCAGTGGCTCATATAGCGCCACGTGTCACTTGCTGGTTACTCCAAAAACTAATTATTTTCTAAAATCCGTAACTTTCGCATACAAGCTCTATTTTTGACGTTTATTATATCCATGCGTAGGTATTAAAGGGATCTACAACTTTCGTTTAGACTTTGTTGGCTAATTTTGAATTTATTTTTAAAATTCATAACTTTGTCATCCGACGTCCGATTTCGACTGTGTTTATATCTTTGAGCTCCTATTAATGAAATCTTCAATTCTTATTTAGGTTGTGTCGGCTAAAATTCGATCGATCTAAAATTCGATTTCCGGGTTGTGCACTGCTATGCTAAATCTTAGAAAAACTGTAACTACCTCAAACAAAGTCAGATTTGGAAGTTCTTTTATGTAAGTTCTCGATTTAACATATACTACGACTTTCATTTATATTGCAAATTCTAAAAATTAGCTTATCAAAAATTCACTTTTTACGATACGCAGCGCTGTGTCGGTTTTGTCGCAAAACTTCGACGGGTCACAACTTCTTCGTTATAAGTCGGATTTTAGCATTCTTTACATGTTCGGAATCCTTGTGACATATACTATAATTTTGTTAAGATTATTTACTCTAAATAATCTTCTATCAAAAATTCATTTTTAACGCTTATTGTCTCTAAATTGACTTGCCCTAATCTGCGGGCGTTACATCTTTGAACCTCAGTTGGATCGTCTTCGTTGACATGTCCATCTGAATTTTGGCTTTAGGTAGATTCGCATCTTTTGGTTCTTTTATAACCATTTGATAATGATTATAGTGCAATAGGAACCAATGCATCATTCCATGTATTCACCAAATTCCTTTTCTTATCAAACTGTTTCATAATGTTTTCCCTAATTTCATCAAGGAGATCAAGCACGGGTTTATAGCGTAATTTACCAAATCAAGAATTAAATGTTTCTGAAATATTTATAGTGATGTAACCACACTTGGAAGTAGTACCAAACTTGCTTCTACTCCATATTTTTTGTGGTTGGTTTTTACGCATGCAATGACATATTCATTTTTATCACTAATTTCCTTCAATAATTTGTCATGCTCGGTAGAATGGTAGGTGTTCGCAGCAACCCATAGTTTGGTGTTGAAAAAATCACCAGGAAGTGTTTTATGAAGTTGTTATATAAGTTCCTAACACATTCTCTATGCTCAACAGTAGGATAAACATTCATCATGGCTACTTCTAACCCTTTTTTCATGTCGGGTGAGATAACAAGACCATTTGGCGTTCCAATCACTTTTTTGAGTGAGTCAAGAAACCATGTCTATGATTGTGTCTTTTTTGATTCAAGCACATAATATGCTATTGGAAAGATATAATTTTTACCATTAATACCAGTTGTAGCAGCTACTAGACAATTGAACTTTCCTTTTAAATGACAAGCATCAAGACCAAAATGCGGACGACAAAAAAAACAAACCCTCTAGAACAAGCTATTAAATAAATGAAAAACCTTTTGAAAACTTTCTTGTCACTAAATATGTCAAATTCAATTTCAACAACGCGTCCTTCATTCCTTATTAATATTTATTTTCTAAATTCATCCATCTTCATGAAAGAGTCTTCCCACTTACCAAATATGTCGGTATTAGCTTGCTCTTTTCCTCTAAAGACTTTTAGGTATGACACTTCAACATTGTAAGTTTTCATAATCCAATTCCTAAGCTCATTGGGAGAGAGACATCCCATCATATTTCAACTAGTTAGTAAGTATATTAGCAATCCATCCTTGAGTGGTGCACTTATTGCCACCCTTGTTGCTTCGAGTGCAAGTATATACTTCTACCATTTTCTTAACCCAAAAGAGAATTAAATAAACATAAATATATTTTTAACATAAAGCATGTTAAATATAACTTAGGGTATACACTTACTTTAAAGGTCACTTCATCTTAAGTAATAGAAGCATGAATCTTCCACTTGCACACTAGGTTTTCACACCTTGCTGTGAATCGTGTCGTGTCACTTTTCTAAATGTAGTAGTTAAACTCATTAATGACCGCCAATTGGTTCAAAGCTCTCCTAAAATTAACAACGCTTTCAACTTTTGAGCTGACTGTCATGATTATACTATTCTTATTACATGAGTAAACTTCTTCATCATCATTCATTAGATCGTTTTCATTATCAGAACTGAGATGACGATGATAACTTTCTTCACCAGGAAAATGGTTTGCATCATCCTAGTTGTGTGGTTCATCTATGTTGGCACACAAATGGTTATTGGAGCCATGGTTAATTTATGTTGTCACATAAATGGTTACTTTTTTCTCTTTTCCACACATCCTAAGCATAGCCATGATCTTTTTCATCATAATCAAGCTCAATAAAGGATTTGTCCGGTGTATACTTGTCAACATAAAAAATAGAAAATTTTGGATTATTCTTTGATGAATAACGCTTTATCACTTCTTCATGTAGTTGACTTAACTTGTATAAAAATGTGTCTATGTAGATACATTTTTGAGAGCCAAAGCAATATACTTGCCTACAACTATTCTTGTTAGCCGAAAGTAACCCCCATATTTTCATTTTAATTTAAACTTGCATGTTGGTATACGCCTAATGGAAGGTTTTGTCCTATCCTACCCGTTCGGCTAACGACCCTCCACTAGTCAAGAGTGCGGTGGGTAAGAGTGGATACCCATTCAATCGACATTTTATAGACAATTTCCTTAAACACCCCTTATAGACCAATTTCGTGAATGAGGCATACTAACGGTAAGACTGACTTTTACTCATATATATAATGTTAGACTTTTAATGTTATATATATATATATATATATATATATATATATAGTATAGTATAGGGTGTATTTTACACTTTGAAAATACTAGGTGGTCTAATTTAACAATTATACTTTTTAATTCAATTAAATTATAGACCAAAACTATTATGGATTTATTAAACCTCTTTTAATTATACTCCTTAATTAATTAACAAAACCATAAGGGTGTGATTTGAACTTTTTCAAAACAATACTAGGGTTTTAGAATTTAACATTCCTAATTAAACTTTTAATCAACTTTTAAATTCCAAAACTTGAGGGCAAGTTTTGAAACATTTCAAAACATTAGGGTTTAGAGTTTAAATATACATCAAAATCAAACTATTAATCAAAAATTTAAATTCCAAAACTTGAGGGCAAGTTTTGAAACCTTTTTCAAAACATTAGGGTTTCAACTATTTAAATTTGAAAACAACAAAACTTTTGGGTTCAAATTTAAACTATAAAACCTAAAGGGGAAAATATGAAACTTTTCATAACAACAAGGATCAAATAACAAATAATTTAAATTAACATTTAATCACATAATTATCCATATTTGATTTATCTAATGATTTCTTGCAAAATAATTTACCAATTTAATCAAAATAATTAATCAATTATCATATAAGGAAATAAATATTTTATTAATTGATAAATATCTTTAATTAGATCAATAATATAGTCAAATATATCATAAAATCGGATTTATATTGATCTAGTATGATAAGGTAACTATCCTTAAGCAAAAACAACAAGAAATCCCGGATATAGCTCTATCTGACGCTCGAACTCGGCGAGTACCCCCATGGACTCGCCGAGTAGGGGCAACTCGCCGAGTCCACAGTGGAACTCGCCGAGTCCATCAAGCAGAATCACAAAATTCAAATTTATTAAACATACAAGGCATCAATACAATAGAAACCAATAATGGCTCTGATACCACTGATGGGTTTTGGTCATAATAACATCCTATGTGCTCATGCAAACCCTAAAGCTTGGATCTAGGTTTCTCTATTGTACATGCTTTGAATCCGAGACTATAAACCCTAATTCTAACATATGGAAATCGATATTAACATATAAATTGGTTTAAGAACATACCTTGATTGTTATATAGCAATAATAATCTAATTCCTCCTTGTATTGACTTTGGAAGGCTTAGAGTCACAAGTGTCACTCCTCTAATGGCTCACAAACACCAAGAGCAAGTGGAGAAGGTATAAAGAGAGAGGAGAGAGGTAGAAATTCGTCCTTAAATGCTCTAGGGATTAAGTGCACGAAATCCTAAGGCCTTAGGGGTCTTTATATAGGGTTGGGATTAGGGTTTCAGTCCTTATCCTTATCTAGTTACTTGCCCATCAAGCAACCATAAGATAAGCCTTGAAAACCCCTATCTCTTGGACCTTAGACGATTTTAAGGATATCCTTATCCTTGAATTCGTCCATCCTTTAACAAGGATAACCATTGCCCTATTTTGCAACTATCACATAATTACAATTCAGCCCCTCTAGTTTAATTAATTACATTTGATCACAAAATTAATTCCTAATTAATTATTGACCAATATTAATTAAACAAATATGATTTCTCCTATTAATATATTATTCTTATAACATATTAATAAATCATAATAACCTCTCTCTCTTTATTTATTTCTCCAATCAAGTTGCTTTGGTGAAGGCAACCCAAAAGGCTCATGCACCATCGGGTCAAGTACATACCAAAATAGTTATGGACTTAGACACTAATCCAACAATAGTAATGTACTGTAATGTTCTGCGTGGGTTAGCTATAATTTGTGTTCTCTCTCTGTCTAGCATGTATAGTAATGTACCGTGTGTACTAGCTATAATGTGTGTTCTCTCTCCGTCTAGCATGTAGAGTAATGTACTGTGTGTACTAGCTGTAATGTGTGTTCTCTCTCTGTCTAGCATGTATAGTAATGTACTATGTGTACTAGCTGTAACGGGTGTTCTCTCTCTATCTAGCAAGTATTGACTCATGAATGAACTGACTCATTATATGATATCGCGTTCTAGTAATAGTTCTAGTATCTTCCTAAACTACCCATATGGTAGCTTACTAGTAATGTAACTGGTACGTATGAACATGGGAGTGTACCCTTGCTACCCAAGGGTATTGAACTGAACTGGAAGAACCTTTATGACTATATATGTACACATGATATATAACTAATATTTAAACGACCTTTGGACGGATACCCGATATCCCACCAGACCACATCTCAAGCGCGAAAAGGAAATAGGGTGGATAGCCTTCCTAAGTCCTTTCAACATTTCTTATATAACTATACATATATAGGCATGCAATTGACAATATAAAACCATAAAATAAGTTTTGTAAAACCTTTTGAACATGATTTCTATCTAAGAAAAGATCGACTTGATGTCAATCTATAAAACAGGTTGAAAGCATGTGTTTGATAAAACAATTTAAGTATAAAGAAACATTTGTTTGAAACACAATTATAAATGAGTTTGAAATGAAACATACAGTGTATAATGAACAGTTTAATAAGGAGTTTTAAACATATAAAACGTTTATGAAAATCATGTGAAGAAAATTGTTTGGTAAAACGGCTAATGAGTAGCAATTCATTTAAATGCTGCTTATTAATCACATGTGATTGATATAATAACTAGCATGATTCTACTTGTACCCCCCATAAAACATTTAAAAACATTTAAAACATTGATTAAGGGGTATGAACTCACCTGCTGTGAGTGGTACGGATGAACTGAAGAGGTAGGATGGCTAGGTGTCAAGTGAAGTCTTGAACACACTCTATGATCCTAGTTAACATATAATATCACATATATGTATCAAATTAGTCTATAAACAACTAATAAACAAGTCAAGACACCCTAGGACATGCTAAACACCTTTATCAAGTGTTATTAGCCTCTAGGATTGCATCTAAGTGTTGCAGGGAAAAGCTATTGTGTGTAGGGTTCGAGGAAAACTCCATCATGGAGTTCACGGCCCTAATGTCACTACCAAATGAGTTTATGGTCGTAAACTCAAGAGTTTACGGCCGTAAGCTCATACTTACATGACCATTTGATGTTTGATGCTCTACAAGACCCTAAGAAGCATTTCTACTTAATGGCTTGGTCTTTGGAAGAGTTTAGGGCATTATATAACTCCTTTTAGGAGTTTACGGCCCTGGGACCAAACCCCTTGGAGATTATGGCCGTAATCTACCTTGGAAGGGTGTTTTTTGTGATTTCAAGTCCCTAATTTAACTAGGAACTAAACTAGGCTAGTGTACAAGGCTTTAGAAGAGTTTATAGCCCCTTTTGGCCCTATTGTTTGGAGTTCACGGCCCTGGAACTTCTTGGGCCGTGAACACCTTACTCTTGGTGTTCTAAGGGCATTTTCTAGTACCAAACACATTAGGATGTGAGTCTAAGTTAGTTTCATTGCTCAAGGAAGGGACTAGTGCATCATTTGACCCTTAAAGAAGGGTTTACGGTCCAAGATGTTCTTGGGCGGTAAACTCTTAAATCTTAGTGTTTTCCTATGATTTCTAGTGTATTAAGCACATAAGAAGCTTTAAAACAACACTAGATAGAAGTACTCACTTTCCGGGACGAAAGTCCGAAGATCCTTGAGAGAGAATTCAGTTTTTCTCTAGTTGGAAATGGAATTAATGAATAAATATGGCTCAGATTCCTATATATAGTCCTGGGATTTTTGGCAGAAAATATTTTATTCACACAATGAACTCTAATATCATAGAGTTTTGGAATAACAGAGTTGCACAATACCCTAGTGCATCCACTCTCCTGATATCTCCTTAAGTGTAAATCCTGAAATACTCAAACTTATACCCAAAAGTCTGCAAATTCACTGTAACTGTTCTAACTTCTATTGACTTGATATGGTTTGTACAGAATGGAAATTTCGGGTTGTCACATAAGTCCCTTCCATGGCGAGACTTTAAGTAAAACCGAATCTCCAACTTCAAATGCTATCAGTTGTGTTTTCTTATCAACATAGCTCTTTTGACGATCCTGAGCTGCTAACTTCCTTTCCCTAATCACTTTCAGCTTTTCAGCAGTCTGATTAACTATCTCAGGTCCCATAAACTGCTTTTCTCCAGCCTCAAGCCAACATGACGGCGTTCGACACTTTTGTCCATACAAAGCTTGATAAGGTGCCATCTTGATGCTTGAGTGGAAACTATTATTGTAGGAAAATTCTACCAAAGGTAAATGTTCATCCCAGTTACCTTGGAATTTCAAGGTACATGCTCTTATCATATCCTCCAATGTTTGAATCGTTCGTTCGCTCTGGCCATCGGTTTGCGGAAGGTATGCTGTACTTAGACACAATTTCGTACCCAATTCCTCTTGTAGACTTCTCCAAAACCTCGACGTGAAATGACTATCACGATCTGATACAATCGCTAAAGGAACACCATGAAGTCTTACTATCTCCTTCACGTAAGCATTTGCAAGTTTATCCATAGACCATTTTTCATTGGCTGCTATAAAGTGTGCACTTTTAGTAAACCGATCAATGACTACCCAAATCATGTCGTGACTGCTCTTCATTATGGGCAGTTTAGTCAAAAAAATCCATGGTGATGTCTTCCCATTTACCCATGGGTACAGGTAAAGGTTCTAAACTCCCATATGGTTTCTAATGTTGTGCCCTAACTCCCGCACACGTCACACACTCGGCCACATAATTTGCAACATCGAGCTTCATCTTTTACCACCAGTAGTAGGGCTTCAGATCCCTATACATTTTCATGCTGCCAGGATGAATCGAGTACATGGTCTTGTGAGCTTCTTCCATTAGAAGATCTCTTATTCCTCCCGTCTTAGGTACCCATATCCTATCTTGGAATACCTTCAGTCCTTGACCGTTTGTATCGAACACTAACATTTTGACCAACCGTTCTTCCTTTCGGTCATTTTTCTCTAAAGCTTCTTTCTGAGCATTCTTGATGATTTCCACAATCGTTGCGACAACTTCGATTCTTAATGCCCTTGGTCTTTTCTTTTCAAGGCTCACTTTTTGGCTTAAAGCATCAACTACAACATTTGCTTTACTAGGGTGGTAAAGTATTTCACAATCACGATCCTTAAGCAACTCCAGCCAGTGTTGTTGTCTCATATTTAATTCCTTCTGATTAAAGAGATATTGAAGACTCTTATGATTAGTGAAAAGTTTGCACTTTATGCTATAAATATAATGCCTCCAAATCTTTAGGGCGAATACTACCGCTGCCAACTCCAAATCATGAGTTGGGTAGTTCTTTTCATGTTCTTTCAATTGTCTCGATGCATATGCTATCACCTTATCTTTTTAGGTCAGAACACAACCTAACCCAACTCCAGATGCATCGCTATAAACTACGAAGTCTTCAACTCCTTCAGGTAGGGAAAGAATCAGTGCTTCACACAATTTCTTCTAACTTCTCAAATGCTTCCTTATGCTTCTCACTCCAAGTATAAGTAGCTCCTTTGTGGGTCAAAGTTGTCAATGGAGCAGCTATCGAAGAAAAACGTTGGATAAATCTTCGGTAATATCCGACTAATCCCAGAAAGCTTCGGATCTCCGTGGGACTCTTTGGTTGTTCCCACTTTATTATAGCTTCAATCTTAGCTGGGTCAACTATTATCCCTTGTTGGTTAACCACATGACCCAAAAATTGGACTTCTTGAATCCAAAAATCACATTTGGAGAACTTTGCATACAGCTTCTCCTTTTTCAGAACTTCTAACACTTCTCTTAGATGCTTGTCATGCTCCTGCTTGCTTTTTGAATAAATCGAAATATCATCTACGAACACTATCACGGATTTATTGAGGAATGGTTTACAAACCCTGTTCATCAAATCCATGAATGTTGTTGGAGCATTGGTTAGTCCAAACGACATAACCAAGAACTCGTAGTGTCCATATCTTGTTCTGAATGCAGTTTTCTCAACATCCTACTCTCTCAACTTTAGCTAATGATATCCTGAACTAATATCGATCTTTGAGAAATAACTCGAACCTTGCAGCTGATCAAACATGTCATCAATCCTTGGCAACAAGTACTTGTTCTTTCTTGTTGCCTTGTTAAGCTCTCTGTAATCAATGCACATTCTCATGCTTCCATCTTTCTTCTTAATGAATAACACCAGAGCTCACAGGGTGATGAACTAGGTCTAATGAAACTGTTGTCTAACAACTCCTGAAGTTGTTTCATAAGCTTCTTCATCTCCGTCGGTGCTAATCGGTATGGTTCTTTTGCTATCGGTGTTGTTCTTGGTAACAAGTCTATTCGAAACTCCACTTGTCTATCAGTGGGCAATCCAGGAATATTTTTGGAAAAAACTTTCGGAAAGTCACACGCCACTGGTGTACTCTGCATATCCTTTTTCTCCTTCTTAGCATCAATCACGAATGCCAAGTATGAGGTGAATCCTTTAGACAAACACTTTCTGGTTTTTATTAGGCAAATGATTCCAAAATTTACTCTGCGCTTGTCTCTTTATACCATAAATGACTCTTTTCCAGGCGGGTTTACCCTCACTATCTTTTTCTTGCACAGTATCTTGACATCATTTGCACTAAGCCAATCCATCCCTAGAACAATGTCAAAACCATTCAACTCAATGGGTAACAGCTCCTCGAGGAATTCGTTTCCGTTCAAGTTGATAACAATATACTTAATACAACCGCTAACAAGTATGAATTTGCCACTAGCAACTTCTACAGTTAGGGCATTATCAAGTTTTTCTATAGGCAATGCTAGTCTTTCACAAAATTTTATGTGATATAAAGGAGTAATTCGATCTGAAATCGAACAATAAATTGGCAGGAAATTTATTTACAAGAAAGGTACCTGAAGCGACATCCACTGCATCCTTTGCGGCTTCCAGTGTCATCTGAAAAGCTCTGGCTTTTGGCTTTGGTGGGAGATTGGGCCTTGCTGCATCCTTCTTCTTCGGACAGTCCTTCAAAATGTGTCATTCTTCATTGCACACATAACAGACTTTCTTATTGAAGGTGCATTCATTGGCATAATGTCCAGGATTTCCACATTTATAACACGTGACCTCCTCTCCACATTTCCCAACATGTTTCTTCTTACACTTGTCACACCACTTTGCTTCGGCTCCTCCTCCGAATTTCCTCGAACCAGACTTCGTGAACTTGCTCTTCTTGTTGGATCTCGAAGATCCATCGGAATTTCTTTTCTCACCAACCTCTGCCCTCTCCTGGCCCCTTTCCTTTAACTGGGTCTCCACATTTTTAGCTGCTCGGACTGCTGTCTTAAGAGTAGCTGTCATATTGACCGTTGGGCTAAAGTTGGCTGGCAGTCTGTTTGCGAACCTCTCAATTTTTGAGAGTTCAGTTGGCACTAAGTATGGAAATAACTTCATCTTTTCGGTAAACGCAGTAGCATAGTCATCAATGCTCATTTTCCCTTTCTTTAGGTTCTGAAATTCATTGTTTAGATCTATCAGATCTATCTCTGAGCAGTACTGCATCCTTAACTGCTCCTAGAACATTTCCCAAGACATTTTCAGGGCTTCTCCATGTGGCATCGTGTCTACCAATTTCCACCAGCTTAAAATTCCGGTCTTCAGTTGTTTGGCTGCAAAAACAGTTTTCTCCATGTCGCTATAGTTGCAGCTTTCAAATACCATATCCATTTCAGACATCCAATCCATAATCTCTATAGGTTTTGGGCTTCCGGTAAGACTTGGCGATTTGGCGCCCAATAAATTCTTATACATAAGCCCATCTCTATTGATTTCGCTCTCCGAGTTATTCCTTTCTGCCACTGTGGGTTCCACTTGACTGACAGTACGGTTGTAATTTCCTTCCTCTAATTGTCCGTCATTTAGTTCAGGTTGTTCAACAGGCATTGAAGGTTCATTCCTGTTGTTCAGCAATAGTTGCCTCATTTCTTCCCTTTGTTTAACCATCATTGTTTGAATCATGGCTTGTACTCCAGCCATTGTAATTGGTTCTGGTGCAGCTTCTGCTATAGGCACCTGTTCCATCACTTGGGGTTGAGGTTGCTGATTTCTATTTGCATTTCTAGCTCCACTTCGATTTCTTGTCATTATAATCTATACACCAAATAAGGCGAATTTAGATCTTTATTCACGATAGACTTTTAAATTCTCCTTATCACTCTGAAACGTTTACATACTAGTTCTAATATCATAGTCGTACACTTAGATTCCTAAACACATAAGGTTTCCAGATCCGGTCGGCAACAGACCATAGATCCGAACAAATAATATCATATATGACAAATATATAACATTCAGCACATAAAATCATTTTAGGCATCTTTCCTAAAATATACTAGTGCTCGTGTCTAAAATATGAGAGACACTCATCTCACGATCATCACTTAGTTCTAAGTTTAAGTCTAGAAATCCTAAAAATTCGTAATTCGCTTAAACTAATGCTTTGATACCAACTGTGACGTCCCCATTTTCACGGCCAGAAAATACCGATTTCGTTTATGCTTTTAAAATAAAATTAGAGTAATCTTTCAAAAGGTGTTGCGGAATTTGTCCCCAAAACAAAATATGATAAAAATTTATCAAAGCATTTCTTAAAGAAATGTATTTTCATTATATTACAAAAGCTCGGGATGTCATGTTTTGATACATACCAAAAGCATAAAAAGTACGATATAGGCTTTACAACAGTTATTTACATCTACTTGCCTATAATCCAAAAATCTCTCGTCATCATCCAACTATGCTCTGGGTCCACTACCTGTAAGTCATATCTACGTGTAAGACGAAAGTGACTACACACTCACATGATTTAACAATAATTGGATAACACTTCGTCCCTTAAAACAATCTTTTTCGATGAAACCGTGATGTTTTTCTACAAAACCGGGCTTCACGCGGGCAAAATTACGACTCAAAAAACTCTTTTCTTGGGATCTTAGCGCTCTCTGGGGATTGCTTACAATGCTAGGATGATACTCTAGGCTTGGGAGTATTTAGTGTAGGTAAAAATAAAGTAGAAGGTGAAAATGGGCAAATTTTGTAAACATTTTCGGGGCAGCCTCGCATCCTATTTATAGGAGGCCGAAGCTCCTCATTACGTTGGGCATAATTTTTGGTACGCGGGACGTACTGCCTTGCAAGGCTCTTTGTTGGGCGTACGCTTTGGAACGTTGGGAGTACGAAGGGATCAGCTCGAACGCATCAAGGCTACGAACACGTGTTCATCATGCGAAGGAGTAGGGGGTGACTGACTCCGGATCACGTACACGAGTACGCTAGGCGTACTCCAATTTTTCAAACTTAAAAAATTCGTAAACTTCGCATACGAGCTCCGTTTTTGACGTTCTTTATATCCATACGTAGGTGAGACCGTGCTCTACAACTTTTGTTTAGACCCCGTCGGCTAATTTTGACTTTATTTTTAAAGTTATATTTTTAACAGGCCGGGACAGGAAAAATCCGTTAAAAAATTCATAACTTCTTCATCCGACGTCCGTTTTTGTCTGTCTTTTTACCATTAAACTACTATCGATGAGATATTCGATTCTTGTTTAGATTGTGTCCGCTAAAAATCGCTTGATCTATACTTTCGAATTCCAGGCTGCATACCGCTATACAAAATCTTAGAAAATTCATAACTTACTCATACGAAGTTAGATTTGGACATTCTTTTTATGCACACGCTCGATTTAATGTGTACTACGACTTTCATTTAGATTGCTAAGGCTAAGAAGCACTTTATCATAAATTCACTTTTTTTACGTCACATAGCGTCGTGCCGGTTCTGTTGCGAAATTTCGACAGGTCATAACTTCTTCGTTATAACCCGAATTTCGGTATTCTTTATATCTCCGGAATCCTTGTTTCAACCACTACAACTTTCTTCATAGATATCGGGTTTATCTAACATTTATTTTCGATGCTTATTTTTATCATTAATTATTAAATCAAAATAATTAAGTATAAAACACATAATACTCAAATAATACATCTTATTATTTCAAAACGAGTTACAAAGGTTGACCTAGACGATTACATCATCATTAATGCCTAGCCTAGAAACACAGACGTTACATGCAAGCCTGCTAGTGCTCAATTGAACTATCTAGAATAGTCTATAGTCGTCATCTATACTCTGCTAGATGATTGGGTCATCATTTAAGTCAAGGCTTCTTATCATATTTCACCTCTCATCATTTATTTCATCTTTCATCTCTCATTTTCCATATCATATTTCATCCACCCATCTTTACCCGATATATTTATAGGTATAAGAATACGTATACCGTTTAAATCATGTAAAACATGTATAAATTGCTCATCTAGCATATATATTAGGAACACATATAATAAGCACATATAGCATGTATTAATATTAAATACTTCATATCTATGTGTAAGATGAAAGTAACTATGCACTCCCTTGGTAAAGTGACGATTCGAAATTTGGGTAGTGCTTTGCTTCTAGCAACTGTCTTTTCCTTTGACGTAACCTAGTGTCATTATTACTATGTCTTTGTTTATTATTTGTTGCGACTAATTATTAGTCTAAATTTATCATTAACTAAAAGTATACTTCAATATCTATCAAGTAAGGAAAAACCAGGTAGGATCATATCAGGGGTAGGGTCCGTTTGGTATACGAAGTATTCTGTTTGGAAATCCCACTTTGAACACCTCACTAAATCATAGCATAGAAATCATCCCCGTAAGTAGATCAATTAGTATAACGACTTGGAATCACTGATAAATCTTGTTTATAGGTTCATAATAATGATAATGAACTTAAACATAAGTTATACTTAAATTAGGGTAAGCATAACTCACTTACAAGGGGTTTAGCCAGGAACCGGGCTCTGCGTGGGCAGAACTTCTGAACTGAAAGCTCTTCTTCTCGGGGCTTTCTGGCGCTTCGGGACTCGCCACTGACACCTAGGAGGTGGTAGGGAAAGGCTTATAGGGATTGGGGAGGTTTGAAAGAGAATAGGTTATAATGATATGAGAAATGAAGTGATTTGCGTCTCTAGTTGAACATTGGGCGTTCGGTGGCCACATGTCACTATCTGGTGGCAAGGCGTGGGGAGGAAGCAGTGGCTCATATAGCGCCACGTGTCACTTGCTGGTTACTCCAAAAACTAATTATTTTCTAAAATCCGTAACTTTCGCATACAAGCTCTATTTTTGACGTTTATTATATCCATGCGTAGGTATTAAAGGGATCTACAACTTTCGTTTAGACTTTGTTGGCTAATTTTGAATTTATTTTTAAAATTCATAACTTTGTCATCCGACGTCCGATTTCGACTGTGTTTATATCTTTGAGCTCCTATTAATGAAATCTTCAATTCTTATTTAGGTTGTGTCGGCTAAAATTCGATCGATCTAAAATTCGATTTCCGGGTTGTGCACTGCTATGCTAAATCTTAGAAAAACTGTAACTACCTCAAACAAAGTCAGATTTGGAAGTTCTTTTATGTAAGTTCTCGATTTAACATATACTACGACTTTCATTTATATTGCAAATTCTAAAAATTAGCTTATCAAAAATTCACTTTTTACGATACGCAGCGCTGTGTCGGTTTTGTCGCAAAACTTCGACGGGTCACAACTTCTTCGTTATAAGTCGGATTTTAGCATTCTTTACATGTTCGGAATCCTTGTGACATATACTATAATTTTGTTAAGATTATTTACTCTAAATAATCTTCTATCAAAAATTCATTTTTAACGCTTATTGTCTCTAAATTGACTTGCCCTAATCTGCGGGCGTTACATCTTTGAACCTCAGTTGGATCGTCTTCGTTGACATGTCCATCTGAATTTTGGCTTTAGGTAGATTCGCATCTTTTGGTTCTTTTATAACCATTTGATAATGATTATAGTGCAATAGGAACCAATGCATCATTCCATGTATTCACCAAATTCCTTTTCTTATCAAACTGTTTCATAATGTTTTCCCTAATTTCATCAAGGAGATCAAGCACGGGTTTATAGCGTAATTTACCAAATCAAGAATTAAATGTTTCTGAAATATTTATAGTGATGTAACCACACTTGGAAGTAGTACCAAACTTGCTTCTACTCCATATTTTTTGTGGTTGGTTTTTACGCATGCAATGACATATTCATTTTTATCACTAATTTCCTTCAATAATTTGTCATGCTCGGTAGAATGGTAGGTGTTCGCAGCAACCCATAGTTTGGTGTTGAAAAAATCACCAGGAAGTGTTTTATGAAGTTGTTATATAAGTTCCTAACACATTCTCTATGCTCAACAGTAGGATAAACATTCATCATGGCTACTTCTAACCCTTTTTTCATGTCGGGTGAGATAACAAGACCATTTGGCGTTCCAATCACTTTTTTGAGTGAGTCAAGAAACCATGTCTATGATTGTGTCTTTTTTGATTCAAGCACATAATATGCTATTGGAAAGATATAATTTTTACCATTAATACCAGTTGTAGCAGCTACTAGACAATTGAACTTTCCTTTTAAATGACAAGCATCAAGACCAAAATGCGGACGACAAAAAAAACAAACCCTCTAGAACAAGCTATTAAATAAATGAAAAACCTTTTGAAAACTTTCTTGTCACTAAATATGTCAAATTCAATTTCAACAACGCGTCCTTCATTCCTTATTAATATTTATTTTCTAAATTCATCCATCTTCATGAAAGAGTCTTCCCACTTACCAAATATGTCGGTATTAGCTTGCTCTTTTCCTCTAAAGACTTTTAGGTATGACACTTCAACATTGTAAGTTTTCATAATCCAATTCCTAAGCTCATTGGGAGAGAGACATCCCATCATATTTCAACTAGTTAGTAAGTATATTAGCAATCCATCCTTGAGTGGTGCACTTATTGCCACCCTTGTTGCTTCGAGTGCAAGTATATACTTCTACCATTTTCTTAACCCAAAAGAGAATTAAATAAACATAAATATATTTTTAACATAAAGCATGTTAAATATAACTTAGGGTATACACTTACTTTAAAGGTCACTTCATCTTAAGTAATAGAAGCATGAATCTTCCACTTGCACACTAGGTTTTCACACCTTGCTGTGAATCGTGTCGTGTCACTTTTCTAAATGTAGTAGTTAAACTCATTAATGACCGCCAATTGGTTCAAAGCTCTCCTAAAATTAACAACGCTTTCAACTTTTGAGCTGACTGTCATGATTATACTATTCTTATTACATGAGTAAACTTCTTCATCATCATTCATTAGATCGTTTTCATTATCAGAACTGAGATGACGATGATAACTTTCTTCACCAGGAAAATGGTTTGCATCATCCTAGTTGTGTGGTTCATCTATGTTGGCACACAAATGGTTATTGGAGCCATGGTTAATTTATGTTGTCACATAAATGGTTACTTTTTTCTCTTTTCCACACATCCTAAGCATAGCCATGATCTTTTTCATCATAATCAAGCTCAATAAAGGATTTGTCCGGTGTATACTTGTCAACATAAAAAATAGAAAATTTTGGATTATTCTTTGATGAATAACGCTTTATCACTTCTTCATGTAGTTGACTTAACTTGTATAAAAATGTGTCTATGTAGATACATTTTTGAGAGCCAAAGCAATATACTTGCCTACAACTATTCTTGTTAGCCGAAAGTAACCCCCATATTTTCATTTTAATTTAAACTTGCATGTTGGTATACGCCTAATGGAAGGTTTTGTCCTATCCTACCCATTCGGCTAACGACCCTCCACTAGTCAAGAGTGCGGTGGGTAAGAGTGGATACCCATTCAATCGACATTTTATAGACAATTTCCTTAAACACCCCTTATAGACCAATTTCGTGAATGAGGCATACTAACGGTAAGACTGACTTTTACTCATATATATAATGTTAGACTTTTAATGTTATATATATATATATATATATATATATATATATATATATATATAGTATAGTATAGGGTGTATTTTACACTTTGAAAATACTAGGTGGTCTAATTTAACAATTATACTTTTTAATTCAATTAAATTATAGACCAAAACTATTATGGATTTATTAAACCTCTTTTAATTATACTCCTTAATTAATTAACAAAACCATAAGGGTGTGATTTGAACTTTTTCAAAACAATACTAGGGTTTTAGAATTTAACATTCCTAATTAAACTTTTAATCAACTTTTAAATTCCAAAACTTGAGGGCAAGTTTTGAAACATTTCAAAACATTAGGGTTTAGAGTTTAAATATACATCAAAATCAAACTATTAATCAAAAATTTAAATTCCAAAACTTGAGGGCAAGTTTTGAAACCTTTTTCAAAACATTAGGGTTTCAACTATTTAAATTTGAAAACAACAAAACTTTTGGGTTCAAATTTAAACTATAAAACCTAAAGGGGAAAATATGAAACTTTTCATAACAACAAGGATCAAATAACAAATAATTTAAATTAACATTTAATCACATAATTATCCATATTTGATTTATCTAATGATTTCTTGCAAAATAATTTACCAATTTAATCAAAATAATTAATCAATTATCATATAAGGAAATAAATATTTTATTAATTGATAAATATCTTTAATTAGATCAATAATATAGTCAAATATATCATAAAATCGGATTTATATTGATCTAGTATGATAAGGTAACTATCCTTAAGCAAAAACAACAAGAAATCCCGGATATAGCTCTATCTGACGCTCGAACTCGGCGAGTACCCCCATGGACTCGCCGAGTAGGGGCAACTCGCCGAGTCCACAGTGGAACTCGCCGAGTCCATCAAGCAGAATCACAAAATTCAAATTTATTAAACATACAAGGCATCAATACAATAGAAACCAATAATGGCTCTGATACCACTGATGGGTTTTGGTCATAATAACATCCTATGTGCTCATGCAAACCCTAAAGCTTGGATCTAGGTTTCTCTATTGTACATGCTTTGAATCTGAGACTATAAACCCTAATTCTAACATATGGAAATCGATATTAACATATAAATTGGTTTAAGAACATACCTTGATTGTTATATAGCAATAATAATCTAATTCCTCCTTGTATTGACTTTGGAAGGCTTAGAGTCACAAGTGTCACTCCTCTAATGGCTCACAAACACCAAGAGCAAGTGGAGAAGGTATAAAGAGAGAGGAGAGAGGTAGAAATTCGTCCTTAAATGCTCTAGGGATTAAGTGCACGAAATCCTAAGGCCTTAGGGGTCTTTATATAGGGTTGGGATTAGGGTTTCAGTCCTTATCCTTATCTAGTTACTTGCCCATCAAGCAACCATAAGATAAGCCTTGAAAACCCCTATCTCTTGGACCTTAGACGATTTTAAGGATATCCTTATCCTTGAATTCGTCCATCCTTTAACAAGGATAACCATTGCCCTATTTTGCAACTATCACATAATTACAATTCAGCCCCTCTAGTTTAATTAATTACATTTGATCACAAAATTAATTCCTAATTAATTATTGACCAATATTAATTAAACAAATATGATTTCTCCTATTAATATATTATTCTTATAACATATTAATAAATCATAATAACCTCTCTCTCTTTATTTATTTCTCCAATCAAGTTGCTTTGGTGAAGGCAACCCAAAAGGCTCATGCACCATCGGGTCAAGTACATACCAAAATAGTTATGGACTTAGACACTAATCCAACAATAGTAATGTACTGTAATGTTCTGCGTGGGTTAGCTATAATTTGTGTTCTCTCTCTGTCTAGCATGTATAGTAATGTACCGTGTGTACTAGCTATAATGTGTGTTCTCTCTCCGTCTAGCATGTAGAGTAATGTACTGTGTGTACTAGCTGTAATGTGTGTTCTCTCTCTGTCTAGCATGTATAGTAATGTACTATGTGTACTAGCTGTAACGGGTGTTCTCTCTCTATCTAGCAAGTATTGACTCATGAATGAACTGACTCATTATATGATATCGCGTTCTAGTAATAGTTCTAGTATCTTCCTAAACTACCCATATGGTAGCTTACTAGTAATGTAACTGGTACGTATGAACATGGGAGTGTACCCTTGCTACCCAAGGGTATTGAACTGAACTGGAAGAACCTTTATGACTATATATGTACACATGATATATAACTAATATTTAAACGACCTTTGGACGGATACCCGATATCCCACCAGACCACATCTCAAGCGCGAAAAGGAAATAGGGTGGATAGCCTTCCTAAGTCCTTTCAACATTTCTTATATAACTATACATATATAGGCATGCAATTGACAATATAAAACCATAAAATAAGTTTTGTAAAACCTTTTGAACATGATTTCTATCTAAGAAAAGATCGACTTGATGTCAATCTATAAAACAGGTTGAAAGCATGTGTTTGATAAAACAATTTAAGTATAAAGAAACATTTGTTTGAAACACAATTATAAATGAGTTTGAAATGAAACATACAGTGTATAATGAACAGTTTAATAAGGAGTTTTAAACATATAAAACGTTTATGAAAATCATGTGAAGAAAATTGTTTGGTAAAACGGCTAATGAGTAGCAATTCATTTAAATGCTGCTTATTAATCACATGTGATTGATATAATAACTAGCATGATTCTACTTGTACCCCCCATAAAACATTTAAAAACATTTAAAACATTGATTAAGGGGTATGAACTCACCTGCTGTGAGTGGTACGGATGAACTGAAGAGGTAGGATGGCTAGGTGTCAAGTGAAGTCTTGAACACACTCTATGATCCTAGTTAACATATAATATCACATATATGTATCAAATTAGTCTATAAACAACTAATAAACAAGTCAAGACACCCTAGGACATGCTAAACACCTTTATCAAGTGTTATTAGCCTCTAGGATTGCATCTAAGTGTTGCAGGGAAAAGCTATTGTGTGTAGGGTTCGAGGAAAACTCCATCATGGAGTTCACGGCCCTAATGTCACTACCAAATGAGTTTATGGTCGTAAACTCAAGAGTTTACGGCCGTAAGCTCATACTTACATGACCATTTGATGTTTGATGCTCTACAAGACCCTAAGAAGCATTTCTACTTAATGGCTTGGTCTTTGGAAGAGTTTAGGGCATTATATAACTCCTTTTAGGAGTTTACGGCCCTGGGACCAAACCCCTTGGAGATTATGGCCGTAATCTACCTTGGAAGGGTGTTTTTTGTGATTTCAAGTCCCTAATTTAACTAGGAACTAAACTAGGCTAGTGTACAAGGCTTTAGAAGAGTTTATAGCCCCTTTTGGCCCTATTGTTTGGAGTTCACGGCCCTGGAACTTCTTGGGCCGTGAACACCTTACTCTTGGTGTTCTAAGGGCATTTTCTAGTACCAAACACATTAGGATGTGAGTCTAAGTTAGTTTCATTGCTCAAGGAAGGGACTAGTGCATCATTTGACCCTTAAAGAAGGGTTTACGGTCCAAGATGTTCTTGGGCGGTAAACTCTTAAATCTTAGTGTTTTCCTATGATTTCTAGTGTATTAAGCACATAAGAAGCTTTAAAACAACACTAGATAGAAGTACTCACTTTCCGGGACGAAAGTCCGAAGATCCTTGAGAGAGAATTCAGTTTTTCTCTAGTTGGAAATGGAATTAATGAATAAATATGGCTCAGATTCCTATATATAGTCCTGGGATTTTTGGCAGAAAATATTTTATTCACACAATGAACTCTAATATCATAGAGTTTTGGAATAACAGAGTTGCACAATACCCTAGTGCATCCACTCTCCTGATATCTCCTTAAGTGTAAATCCTGAAATACTCAAACTTATACCCAAAAGTCTGCAAATTCACTGTAACTGTTCTAACTTCTATTGACTTGATATGGTTTGTACAGAATGGAAATTTCGGGTTGTCACATAAGTCCCTTCCATGGCGAGACTTTAAGTAAAACCGAATCTCCAACTTCAAATGCTATCAGTTGTGTTTTCTTATCAACATAGCTCTTTTGACGATCCTGAGCTGCTAACTTCCTTTCCCTAATCACTTTCAGCTTTTCAGCAGTCTGATTAACTATCTCAGGTCCCATAAACTGCTTTTCTCCAGCCTCAAGCCAACATGACGGCGTTCGACACTTTTGTCCATACAAAGCTTGATAAGGTGCCATCTTGATGCTTGAGTGGAAACTATTATTGTAGGAAAATTCTACCAAAGGTAAATGTTCATCCCAGTTACCTTGGAATTTCAAGGTACATGCTCTTATCATATCCTCCAATGTTTGAATCGTTCGTTCGCTCTGGCCATCGGTTTGCGGAAGGTATGCTGTACTTAGACACAATTTCGTACCCAATTCCTCTTGTAGACTTCTCCAAAACCTCGACGTGAAATGACTATCACGATCTGATACAATCGCTAAAGGAACACCATGAAGTCTTACTATCTCCTTCACGTAAGCATTTGCAAGTTTATCCATAGACCATTTTTCATTGGCTGCTATAAAGTGTGCACTTTTAGTAAACCGATCAATGACTACCCAAATCATGTCGTGACTGCTCTTCATTATGGGCAGTTTAGTCAAAAAAATCCATGGTGATGTCTTCCCATTTACCCATGGGTACAGGTAAAGGTTCTAAACTCCCATATGGTTTCTAATGTTGTGCCCTAACTCCCGCACACGTCACACACTCGGCCACATAATTTGCAACATCGAGCTTCATCTTTTACCACCAGTAGTAGGGCTTCAGATCCCTATACATTTTCATGCTGCCAGGATGAATCGAGTACATGGTCTTGTGAGCTTCTTCCATTAGAAGATCTCTTATTCCTCCCGTCTTAGGTACCCATATCCTATCTTGGAATACCTTCAGTCCTTGACCGTTTGTATCGAACACTAACATTTTGACCAACCGTTCTTCCTTTCGGTCATTTTTCTCTAAAGCTTCTTTCTGAGCATTCTTGATGATTTCCACAATCGTTGCGACAACTTCGATTCTTAATGCCCTTGGTCTTTTCTTTTCAAGGCTCACTTTTTGGCTTAAAGCATCAACTACAACATTTTCTTTACTAGGGTGGTAAAGTATTTCACAATCACGATCCTTAAGCAACTCCAGCCAGTGTTGTTGTCTCATATTTAATTCCTTCTGATTAAAGAGATATTGAAGACTCTTATGATTAGTGAAAAGTTTGCACTTTATGCTATAAATATAATGCCTCCAAATCTTTAGGGCGAATACTACCGCTGCCAACTCCAAATCATGAGTTGGGTAGTTCTTTTCATGTTCTTTCAATTGTCTCGATGCATATGCTATCACCTTATCTTTTTAGGTCAGAACACAACCTAACCCAACTCCAGATGCATCGCTATAAACTACGAAGTCTTCAACTCCTTCAGGTAGGGAAAGAATCAGTGCTTCACACAATTTCTTCTAACTTCTCAAATGCTTCCTTATGCTTCTCACTCCAAGTATAAGTAGCTCCTTTGTGGGTCAAAGTTGTCAATGGAGCAGCTATCGAAGAAAAACGTTGGATAAATCTTCGGTAATATCCGACTAATCCCAGAAAGCTTCGGATCTCCGTGGGACTCTTTGGTTGTTCCCACTTTATTATAGCTTCAATCTTAGCTGGGTCAACTATTATCCCTTGTTGGTTAACCACATGACCCAAAAATTGGACTTCTTGAATCCAAAAATCACATTTGGAGAACTTTGCATACAGCTTCTCCTTTTTCAGAACTTCTAACACTTCTCTTAGATGCTTGTCATGCTCCTGCTTGCTTTTTGAATAAATCGAAATATCATCTACGAACACTATCACGGATTTATTGAGGAATGGTTTACAAACCCTGTTCATCAAATCCATGAATGTTGTTGGAGCATTGGTTAGTCCAAACGACATAACCAAGAACTCGTAGTGTCCATATCTTGTTCTGAATGCAGTTTTCTCAACATCCTACTCTCTCAACTTTAGCTAATGATATCCTGAACTAATATCGATCTTTGAGAAATAACTCGAACCTTGCAGCTGATCAAACATGTCATCAATCCTTGGCAACAAGTACTTGTTCTTTCTTGTTGCCTTGTTAAGCTCTCTGTAATCAATGCACATTCTCATGCTTCCATCTTTCTTCTTAATGAATAACACCAGAGCTCACAGGGTGATGAACTAGGTCTAATGAAACTGTTGTCTAACAACTCCTGAAGTTGTTTCATAAGCTTCTTCATCTCCGTCGGTGCTAATCGGTATGGTTCTTTTGCTATCGGTGTTGTTCTTGGTAACAAGTCTATTCGAAACTCCACTTGTCTATCAGTGGGCAATCCAGGAATATTTTTGGAAAAAACTTTCGGAAAGTCACACGCCACTGGTGTACTCTGCATATCCTTTTTCTCCTTCTTAGCATCAATCACGAATGCCAAGTATGAGGTGAATCCTTTAGACAAACACTTTCTGGTTTTTATTAGGCAAATGATTCCAAAATTTACTCTGCGCTTGTCTCTTTATACCATAAATGACTCTTTTCCAGGCGGGTTTACCCTCACTATCTTTTTCTTGCACAGTATCTTGACATCATTTGCACTAAGCCAATCCATCCCTAGAACAATGTCAAAACCATTCAACTCAATGGGTAACAGCTCCTCGAGGAATTCGTTTCCGTTCAAGTTGATAACAATATACTTAATACAACCGCTAACAAGTATGAATTTGCCACTAGCAACTTCTACAGTTAGGGCATTATCAAGTTTTTCTATAGGCAATGCTAGTCTTTCACAAAATTTTATGTGATATAAAGGAGTAATTCGATCTGAAATCGAACAATAAATTGGCAGGAAATTTATTTACAAGAAAGGTACCTGAAGCGACATCCACTGCATCCTTTGCGGCTTCCAGTGTCATCTGAAAAGCTCTGGCTTTTGGCTTTGGTGGGAGATTGGGCCTTGCTGCATCCTTCTTCTTCGGACAGTCCTTCAAAATGTGTCATTCTTCATTGCACACATAACAGACTTTCTTATTGAAGGTGCATTCATTGGCATAATGTCCAGGATTTCCACATTTATAACACGTGACCTCCTCTCCACATTTCCCAACATGTTTCTTCTTACACTTGTCACACCACTTTGCTTCGGCTCCTCCTCCGAATTTCCTCGAACCAGACTTCGTGAACTTGCTCTTCTTGTTGGATCTCGAAGATCCATCGGAATTTCTTTTCTCACCAACCTCTGCCCTCTCCTGGCCCCTTTCCTTTAACTGGGTCTCCACATTTTTAGCTGCTCGGACTGCTGTCTTAAGAGTAGCTGTCATATTGACCGTTGGGCTAAAGTTGGCTGGCAGTCTGTTTGCGAACCTCTCAATTTTTGAGAGTTCAGTTGGCACTAAGTATGGAAATAACTTCATCTTTTCGGTAAACGCAGTAGCATAGTCATCAATGCTCATTTTCCCTTTCTTTAGGTTCTGAAATTCATTGTTTAGATCTATCAGATCTATCTCTGAGCAGTACTGCATCCTTAACTGCTCCTAGAACATTTCCCAAGACATTTTCAGGGCTTCTCCATGTGGCATCGTGTCTACCAATTTCCACCAGCTTAAAATTCCGGTCTTCAGTTGTTTGGCTGCAAAAACAGTTTTCTCCATGTCGCTATAGTTGCAGCTTTCAAATACCATATCCATTTCAGACATCCAATCCATAATCTCTATAGGTTTTGGGCTTCCGGTAAGACTTGGCGATTTGGCGCCCAATAAATTCTTATACATAAGCCCATCTCTATTGATTTCGCTCTCCGAGTTATTCCTTTCTGCCACTGTGGGTTCCACTTGACTGACAGTACGGTTGTAATTTCCTTCCTCTAATTGTCCGTCATTTAGTTCAGGTTGTTCAACAGGCATTGAAGGTTCATTCCTGTTGTTCAGCAATAGTTGCCTCATTTCTTCCCTTTGTTTAACCATCATTGTTTGAATCATGGCTTGTACTCCAGCCATTGTAATTGGTTCTGGTGCAGCTTCTGCTATAGGCACCTGTTCCATCACTTGGGGTTGAGGTTGCTGATTTCTATTTGCATTTCTAGCTCCACTTCGATTTCTTGTCATTATAATCTATACACCAAATAAGGCGAATTTAGATCTTTATTCACGATAGACTTTTAAATTCTCCTTATCACTCTGAAACGTTTACATACTAGTTCTAATATCATAGTCGTACACTTAGATTCCTAAACACATAAGGTTTCCAGATCCGGTCGGCAACAGACCATAGATCCGAACAAATAATATCATATATGACAAATATATAACATTCAGCACATAAAATCATTTTAGGCATCTTTCCTAAAATATACTAGTGCTCGTGTCTAAAATATGAGAGACACTCATCTCACGATCATCACTTAGTTCTAAGTTTAAGTCTAGAAATCCTAAAAATTCGTAATTCGCTTAAACTAATGCTTTGATACCAACTGTGACGTCCCCATTTTCACGGCCAGAAAATACCGATTTCGTTTATGCTTTTAAAATAAAATTAGAGTAATCTTTCAAAAGGTGTTGCGGAATTTGTCCCCAAAACAAAATATGATAAAAATTTATCAAAGCATTTCTTAAAGAAATGTATTTTCATTATATTACAAAAGCTCGGGATGTCATGTTTTGATACATACCAAAAGCATAAAAAGTACGATATAGGCTTTACAACAGTTATTTACATCTACTTGCCTATAATCCAAAAATCTCTCGTCATCATCCAACTATGCTCTGGGTCCACTACCTGTAAGTCATATCTACGTGTAAGACGAAAGTGACTACACACTCACATGATTTAACAATAATTGGATAACACTTCGTCCCTTAAAACAATCTTTTTCGATGAAACCGTGATGTTTTTCTACAAAACCGGGCTTCACGCGGGCAAAATTACGACTCAAAAAACTCTTTTCTTGGGATCTTAGCGCTCTCTGGGGATTGCTTACAATGCTAGGATGATACTCTAGGCTTGGGAGTATTTAGTGTAGGTAAAAATAAAGTAGAAGGTGAAAATGGGCAAATTTTGTAAACATTTTCGGGGCAGCCTCGCATCCTATTTATAGGAGGCCGAAGCTCCTCATTACGTTGGGCATAATTTTTGGTACGCGGGACGTACTGCCTTGCAAGGCTCTTTGTTGGGCGTACGCTTTGGAACGTTGGGAGTACGAAGGGATCAGCTCGAACGCATCAAGGCTACGAACACGTGTTCATCATGCGAAGGAGTAGGGGGTGACTGACTCCGGATCACGTACACGAGTACGCTAGGCGTACTCCAATTTTTCAAACTTAAAAAATTCGTAAACTTCGCATACGAGCTCCGTTTTTGACGTTCTTTATATCCATACGTAGGTGAGACCGTGCTCTACAACTTTTGTTTAGACCCCGTCGGCTAATTTTGACTTTATTTTTAAAGTTATATTTTTAACAGGCCGGGACAGGAAAAATCCGTTAAAAAATTCATAACTTCTTCATCCGACGTCCGTTTTTGTCTGTCTTTTTACCATTAAACTACTATCGATGAGATATTCGATTCTTGTTTAGATTGTGTCCGCTAAAAATCGCTTGATCTATACTTTCGAATTCCAGGCTGCATACCGCTATACAAAATCTTAGAAAATTCATAACTTACTCATACGAAGTTAGATTTGGACATTCTTTTTATGCACACGCTCGATTTAATGTGTACTACGACTTTCATTTAGATTGCTAAGGCTAAGAAGCACTTTATCATAAATTCACTTTTTTTACGTCACATAGCGTCGTGCCGGTTCTGTTGCGAAATTTCGACAGGTCATAACTTCTTCGTTATAACCCGAATTTCGGTATTCTTTATATCTCCGGAATCCTTGTTTCAACCACTACAACTTTCTTCATAGATATCGGGTTTATCTAACATTTATTTTCGATGCTTATTTTTATCATTAATTATTAAATCAAAATAATTAAGTATAAAACACATAATACTCAAATAATACATCTTATTATTTCAAAACGAGTTACAAAGGTTGACCTAGACGATTACATCATCATTAATGCCTAGCCTAGAAACACAGACGTTACATGCAAGCCTGCTAGTGCTCAATTGAACTATCTAGAATAGTCTATAGTCGTCATCTATACTCTGCTAGATGATTGGGTCATCATTTAAGTCAAGGCTTCTTATCATATTTCACCTCTCATCATTTATTTCATCTTTCATCTCTCATTTTCCATATCATATTTCATCCACCCATCTTTACCCGATATATTTATAGGTATAAGAATACGTATACCGTTTAAATCATGTAAAACATGTATAAATTGCTCATCTAGCATATATATTAGGAACACATATAATAAGCACATATAGCATGTATTAATATTAAATACTTCATATCTATGTGTAAGATGAAAGTAACTATGCACTCCCTTGGTAAAGTGACGATTCGAAATTTGGGTAGTGCTTTGCTTCTAGCAACTGTCTTTTCCTTTGACGTAACCTAGTGTCATTATTACTATGTCTTTGTTTATTATTTGTTGCGACTAATTATTAGTCTAAATTTATCATTAACTAAAAGTATACTTCAATATCTATCAAGTAAGGAAAAACCAGGTAGGATCATATCAGGGGTAGGGTCCGTTTGGTATACGAAGTATTCTGTTTGGAAATCCCACTTTGAACACCTCACTAAATCATAGCATAGAAATCATCCCCGTAAGTAGATCAATTAGTATAACGACTTGGAATCACTGATAAATCTTGTTTATAGGTTCATAATAATGATAATGAACTTAAACATAAGTTATACTTAAATTAGGGTAAGCATAACTCACTTACAAGGGGTTTAGCCAGGAACCGGGCTCTGCGTGGGCAGAACTTCTGAACTGAAAGCTCTTCTTCTCGGGGCTTTCTGGCGCTTCGGGACTCGCCACTGACACCTAGGAGGTGGTAGGGAAAGGCTTATAGGGATTGGGGAGGTTTGAAAGAGAATAGGTTATAATGATATGAGAAATGAAGTGATTTGCGTCTCTAGTTGAACATTGGGCGTTCGGTGGCCACATGTCACTATCTGGTGGCAAGGCGTGGGGAGGAAGCAGTGGCTCATATAGCGCCACGTGTCACTTGCTGGTTACTCCAAAAACTAATTATTTTCTAAAATCCGTAACTTTCGCATACAAGCTCTATTTTTGACGTTTATTATATCCATGCGTAGGTATTAAAGGGATCTACAACTTTCGTTTAGACTTTGTTGGCTAATTTTGAATTTATTTTTAAAATTCATAACTTTGTCATCCGACGTCCGATTTCGACTGTGTTTATATCTTTGAGCTCCTATTAATGAAATCTTCAATTCTTATTTAGGTTGTGTCGGCTAAAATTCGATCGATCTAAAATTCGATTTCCGGGTTGTGCACTGCTATGCTAAATCTTAGAAAAACTGTAACTACCTCAAACAAAGTCAGATTTGGAAGTTCTTTTATGTAAGTTCTCGATTTAACATATACTACGACTTTCATTTATATTGCAAATTCTAAAAATTAGCTTATCAAAAATTCACTTTTTACGATACGCAGCGCTGTGTCGGTTTTGTCGCAAAACTTCGACGGGTCACAACTTCTTCGTTATAAGTCGGATTTTAGCATTCTTTACATGTTCGGAATCCTTGTGACATATACTATAATTTTGTTAAGATTATTTACTCTAAATAATCTTCTATCAAAAATTCATTTTTAACGCTTATTGTCTCTAAATTGACTTGCCCTAATCTGCGGGCGTTACATCTTTGAACCTCAGTTGGATCGTCTTCGTTGACATGTCCATCTGAATTTTGGCTTTAGGTAGATTCGCATCTTTTGGTTCTTTTATAACCATTTGATAATGATTATAGTGCAATAGGAACCAATGCATCATTCCATGTATTCACCAAATTCCTTTTCTTATCAAACTGTTTCATAATGTTTTCCCTAATTTCATCAAGGAGATCAAGCACGGGTTTATAGCGTAATTTACCAAATCAAGAATTAAATGTTTCTGAAATATTTATAGTGATGTAACCACACTTGGAAGTAGTACCAAACTTGCTTCTACTCCATATTTTTTGTGGTTGGTTTTTACGCATGCAATGACATATTCATTTTTATCACTAATTTCCTTCAATAATTTGTCATGCTCGGTAGAATGGTAGGTGTTCGCAGCAACCCATAGTTTGGTGTTGAAAAAATCACCAGGAAGTGTTTTATGAAGTTGTTATATAAGTTCCTAACACATTCTCTATGCTCAACAGTAGGATAAACATTCATCATGGCTACTTCTAACCCTTTTTTCATGTCGGGTGAGATAACAAGACCATTTGGCGTTCCAATCACTTTTTTGAGTGAGTCAAGAAACCATGTCTATGATTGTGTCTTTTTTGATTCAAGCACATAATATGCTATTGGAAAGATATAATTTTTACCATTAATACCAGTTGTAGCAGCTACTAGACAATTGAACTTTCCTTTTAAATGACAAGCATCAAGACCAAAATGCGGACGACAAAAAAAACAAACCCTCTAGAACAAGCTATTAAATAAATGAAAAACCTTTTGAAAACTTTCTTGTCACTAAATATGTCAAATTCAATTTCAACAACGCGTCCTTCATTCCTTATTAATATTTATTTTCTAAATTCATCCATCTTCATGAAAGAGTCTTCCCACTTACCAAATATGTCGGTATTAGCTTGCTCTTTTCCTCTAAAGACTTTTAGGTATGACACTTCAACATTGTAAGTTTTCATAATCCAATTCCTAAGCTCATTGGGAGAGAGACATCCCATCATATTTCAACTAGTTAGTAAGTATATTAGCAATCCATCCTTGAGTGGTGCACTTATTGCCACCCTTGTTGCTTCGAGTGCAAGTATATACTTCTACCATTTTCTTAACCCAAAAGAGAATTAAATAAACATAAATATATTTTTAACATAAAGCATGTTAAATATAACTTAGGGTATACACTTACTTTAAAGGTCACTTCATCTTAAGTAATAGAAGCATGAATCTTCCACTTGCACACTAGGTTTTCACACCTTGCTGTGAATCGTGTCGTGTCACTTTTCTAAATGTAGTAGTTAAACTCATTAATGACCGCCAATTGGTTCAAAGCTCTCCTAAAATTAACAACGCTTTCAACTTTTGAGCTGACTGTCATGATTATACTATTCTTATTACATGAGTAAACTTCTTCATCATCATTCATTAGATCGTTTTCATTATCAGAACTGAGATGACGATGATAACTTTCTTCACCAGGAAAATGGTTTGCATCATCCTAGTTGTGTGGTTCATCTATGTTGGCACACAAATGGTTATTGGAGCCATGGTTAATTTATGTTGTCACATAAATGGTTACTTTTTTCTCTTTTCCACACATCCTAAGCATAGCCATGATCTTTTTCATCATAATCAAGCTCAATAAAGGATTTGTCCGGTGTATACTTGTCAACATAAAAAATAGAAAATTTTGGATTATTCTTTGATGAATAACGCTTTATCACTTCTTCATGTAGTTGACTTAACTTGTATAAAAATGTGTCTATGTAGATACATTTTTGAGAGCCAAAGCAATATACTTGCCTACAACTATTCTTGTTAGCCGAAAGTAACCCCCATATTTTCATTTTAATTTAAACTTGCATGTTGGTATACGCCTAAAATTGAAAAATTAATTATAGAATGTGACATCCCCATTTTCACGGCCAGAAAACACCGATTTTGTTTATGCTTTATAAAAATCAGAGTATCTCTTTTAAAAAAATGTTGCGGAATTTGTTCCCAGAAAAACATGATAATCGCGTTATCAAAGCATTTCTAAAGAAATTTATTTTTATTTACTTTTAAAACATTTGGGATGTCATCGTCAATACTGAAACATAAGCATAAACATAACTTACATTCATGTACACTAGTGATCTACATCTTTTAAATCTCTCAGTATAATGTGACTTCATATCAACACCTGTGATATAAATAAACTGAGTGGGTCAGGTTGGGAAACTTGGTGAGTACATAGGCTTTTCAACCCACAATAATATAATTATTATTTTTAAACAATCAAACAATCAACCCAATTACCCATCCCCATTATCTTCTTTATTCTTAAGGATCTACCCTAAGAATCAGCTATTTCTCATTCATTCATTCCTAAGGATCATCCTAAGGAAACAACATGAAGTCCATTGTTGTGAATGACACATTAGTCAAGCACAGCTGCTAATATTATCACTTTAGCGCAACTGCCGGAATTGGGACATTTTCTATGAGGCGCTTCTGCCGGTATTGACCTTTAAACGCTACTGTCATGGTCATAAGGCTCCCTGTTAGGCGCAGCTGCCAATACTGTCCTTAGAGCGCAGCTGCTAGGACGTTTACCGTAGATCTAAATCATCTACGGGTTGTGGCACAGCTGCCAGTGCTCATCTATAGGGTACTAGGTCAATTGCTCCCAATGTATACCTATAGGGCACTAGGTCCGTACTACTAATGTTCCTCTATTTTAGCTTTTATTCCTCATCATTCATCTACCCATGTTTTACCCAACATATTTTGTAGATATAAAATACTTATATAGTTTAAATCATTGAAAACATGTATAAAATGTTCATCCAGCATAGATAACAAGTATTCAGATAATATGCACACATAACACGTAATTTATATAAAATACTTCATATCTATGTGTAAGCTGAAAGTAACTATGCACTCACCTGAGGTGGTGACTCGGTACTCGGACAACGCTTCGATACTCTCAAAACAATTTTCCTTCGATAAAACCTAGTACCAATACCACTAGGGTTTAGTCTAATGATAACCGCGACAAATAATTATTTTAAGGACCTAATAACATTACTATAATTATTTGGAATCTATATTAAAAATTGCGTAAGCGTAGCTCACTTACAGCGGATTTTAAAGAAAACCGGGCTTTGCTCGGAGCAGCGTTTCCGAAACCGAAAGACCCTTTTTCTCGGGACTCCGGGAGCCTCGGGGCTTCCTTTCGGTGCTAGGGGGTTTTATCTAGGGTTTAGGAGTGGTTTGGGGCCTTAGAGAGAGAAATATTTTAGAGAAAGAAAGGATTTTGGTGCATGAAACTCAGCAGCCTTCACTGCCTTTTATAGGCCGAAGTTCGGACATTACGGTGGGCGTTCAGCATGCTTACGTTGGGCGTTCTTTGGATAGGACTGCCAGGTGGTGGATCCTTGGTGGTGCGACGTGGCGAAGTCTCGGACCGCACAATAGGAAGGTACGCTGGGCGTACTTCGTTTCGGACGCGGGGCGTAATGCGAAGGTGGCGTGTCACTCATCCGAAGCGGGTTCATTTGACAGCTGGGAGCTAGGCCACGTCATCAATCCATGCATCAGCTTCGCAAATCTCACCCTTAACTTCTAAAAATCGTAACTTTCGCATACAAGCTCCGTTTTCGATGTTCTTTATATCCACGCGGAGGCGGGAATGTACTCTACAACTTTTGTTTAGACTTTGTTGGCTAATTTTGACTTTATTTTAAAAGTTACATTATTAACAGGCCGGCACAGGATTGGTCCGTTAAATTCTCATAACTTCTTCATCTGACATCCGTTTTCACCCATCTTTTTCTCGTTACGCTAATCTTAACGAGATCTTCGATTCTCGTTTAGGTCGTGTCGGCTAAAAACCGCTCGATCTATTATTCGAATTTCGGGCCGTACACTGCCAATCCGAAACTCCGAAAAATCATAACTTCCTCATACGAAGTCAGATTTGGACGTTCTTTTTATGGACACTCTCGGTTTTATGTATTCTACAAATTTCATTTAGATTTCTAAGTCTAAATCTCGCTCTAACATAAATATACTATTTACACTTCCCGGTATCGTGCCGGTTTCGTCGCAAAATTTCGACGGGTCATAACTTCTTCGTTATAACTCGGATTTCGGCGTTCTTTATATGTACGGAAACCTTGTGACATATACTACAACTTGGTTAAGATTATTTATTCTAAATAATCTTTTTTAGAAAAGTCATTTTCGACCCCTATTATCTCTAAATTGACTAGCCCGGGTCTACGGGCGTTACAATTATCTCCCCCTTAGGATGATTACGTCCCGGAATCATCAACAAAACAGGGCTCACATGATGACTCCGTGCTTTATCTCTTCATCCTAAGTAACAACCGTAACTTTGATGTTTCTTCGAACGAGTATCTAACTCTTAAGACTTCCTGACTGTAGGCGGTGCTCGATCTTGCACTTGCTCCCTATTTCACGTCAGACTCCAAATTATGACCTTTAAGTCAAAATCTCAATCCTTGTTGGGCATGAACTTAGGATAAGTTCTTTTATTACTACATTGGAACGATGTGTCATATTATAATGACCTATCATTGTATGTTGCAACGTTCAGACTCAGGTCTCTTAGAGTCAAATTCCAGAACATACCATACCTTCCTTCATGTTCTAATGTGACATAATCATATCTTAAAACTTATGTCTCTAGTTGAAAGCTTCTTTAACAATCATCGCGATACTTCTACTGATCGCCTTGGTTATCTTTTATTTCAATCTTCCGACTTAAGTCAGATGCTACATCAAACTTGGTTCTCTCAACCACGTAACATACTCATTGTAGTCGGACTCAATTCGATATTACCACTAGCGTCGGAATAACAATCATCCTTTTAGTCATTACCGAAACAATGGTAACAACATATTTGAATAAAACGGTATCAATTACTAGCTTCTTGGTAACCTTGTGACTTTCCCTGATCCAAGCGTGAGTCCTGCGCTTCCGGTAGTATAGGCCTCTACTACCATCCACACCTACTCATACTTGTCCCAAGTATTGTCTCGCAGTTTTCCAAGTCACCATACAAGAAAATCACATAACAGTTTAACACATCAAATATCAAAAATGAAGGTTTTATATTATTCCTTGAAACTATTACATAGGTGTTCAAGCTCACCCTAGACTATGCCTCTAATAGGATACATCATATGATTCTATGGCTACTTCATAACTCGACCTTTGGATGTCAAGCCTTCACTCCTGATTCCTCGCATTGTCATCTGCTTCGTCAAGGATCATTTGAAATGCTCTCGCCTTTGGCTTTGGTGGTACATTTGGCTTTGTAGCCCCCTCTCTCTTTGGACAGTCTTGCTTGAAGTTCCCTTCCTTGTTACATCCATAACACACCCTTTTGTTAAATGTACACTCATTGGCATAATGCCCATGCTTCCTACACTTGAAACAAGTCACCTCCTCACCGCATTTTCCAGAGTGTTTCTTTTTGCACTTCTCGCACCATCTTTCTTCACTCCCTCCTCCTCTAAACTTCCTGGTACTGGATTTTCTTCTCTCATCGGGCTTCGTAGACCCCTCAAACTTCTTCTTTTCACCAACCTCGCTCATGTTGGCGGTCCTTCCCTTGATCATCTCCTCAACCGACTTGGCAGCCCAGATAGCTGCCTCCAAAGTAGGTGCCTGACGTACTGGCACTGCATACTCCCATGGAAGTCCTTTTGCGTACTTGTCGATTTTCGTCAGCTCATCCGGAACAAGACGTAAAGCGAACTCCATCTTTTCTGTGAAGTTGTTGGTGTATTCATCAATAGACATGCTTCCTTTCTTCAAGGTAAGAAATTGGTTTTCTAGCTCGAGCAAATTTTGGGTTGAGCAGTACCTACGTTTGAACTGCACCAAAAACTCTGCCCATGTCAGTTGAAGGGGCTCATTGGGGCTTAGATTCTTCCCCAGAGTGTTCCACCAAAGAACCGCGCCTCCTCTGAACTGGCGTACCGCAAACGTGGTTTGTAGTTTTCCTCTGCAACCACACGTCATGAAAGTTAACTCCTTCTCCGAGATCCAATCCATGACCCTGATCAGATCTTCCTTTCCAGTGAAAGTCGATGGCTTGCAAGTCAGAAAATCCTTGTACTTGCATCCATTCCTCTCGACTCCGTCATCTTGGTTGTTTTGTCAAACTATTGGTGGGTTGACTTGACCAACTGTTCCACTGTAGTTCCCCTCCTCAGTCTGCCCTTCGTTCAACTCGGGTTGTTCAATCTGAATGGTTGCTTCCTCTCGATTTTGTTGGAGCAAACGTCTGGTTTCCTCCATTTGATGATCCAACATCGCCTGGATCATCACTTGCACTCCGACCATCGTTATTGGCTCAGCAGCGGCCACCACAACCGGTATTTGCTCAATCTGTCACACCCCAAAACCGATAATGGCGGAATACGTTTCGGGGTGGAGGACGTCATGTACAGTATCATCACAATTGCACAATAGTAAAAACAAGAAACATCCAACCTTTGCATTACATAGTGAGTTTAATTACAAGTGTGTTTTGTAATGTTCAACAAACACCAAAAGTGAATCAAAAATAAGAGATGGATCTTGAATGTTCCACCTTCTCCAAAATGTTGCACCTGCAACTGTCTATCTTTGACCTGAGGATATAAGTTATTTTGAAAACGAATATCAGCATAAAGTTGGTGAGTTCATAAGAGTTTAGTGTGAGTTTTTGTATAAAAAGCATTAGAACCGATAGTATGAAAAGCTGCAATTTACATTCATAAGTAGTAGAAAAGCCTAGAAAATCCTATATTTTCCAGAAAAACATTGTGAGTGAAAAAAAAACTTTAAGAAACATGAAGTTTTCATCCTTGAAAACAATTTCTTGTACAAGTATAATATCAAATCTCCAATAAGTAACGCAAAATGATAGGTTATGCCTGAAGTCAATAATAGTGGTTGCAAACTTCCTTTAGTGTTAGATACTTGATTACTTCGGGATATTAACTCGACTCTTAGTTTAGTATTTTAGTGTGGTTATAGTGTATTTCTGTATGTTACCGATAATGTGAGTAATAGAGGACCCCATGACCTTCCCGGTCATGCACAGTGTAGTGAAGTAGTGGCATCCCTGGGCCTGTGCGGCTCGGACTGAAGTTACAGTCGGGATGTAATAGCGTCTGCCCCGTATAGATCTATACATATAGCGTCGTCTTCCTGTCAGAAGACTCTGGGCGTAGTGCATAGCGAATAGAGTATCTTGTAGTGGGTTAGTGTGTTATCTCTTGATTAGTGCTTTCTCTTGTATTATAGTGTAGTGGTCTTTTGTATAACTCGTAGTGCGTTCTCTTATTAGTGTATAGTATCATAATAGAGTGTACTATAGTGTGTAGAGTAGTAGCTATAGCGAGTAATAGTAGCCTTAACTATACCTATTATAGTTAACTTAGTGTGTATGATTCGTGTCAGTTTAGTGATTTAAACATCGAATGAATAGAAAATACTCGTATCCAACCCTAATATATATGATATATAACTAAGAAATCAACGATAGTTGGACGGATAACAACTGCCCTAAGCCCACAATCAAAGAAGAACAGGAAATAAGGCGAGCTATCGGTCCTAAGTCCTCCAAGTCTTACTTATATAAATATATTGGTGTGGTTACATTTTATAAGAAATTTATTTAATAAGAATCTTGTCAAAAGGGAACATTTAGAAGGTTGTTTATTTATCCAAAATAGTTTTGAAAACGAAAATCCTTTTTATAGAACATAGTGGTAAATCACATGTGATTTGAACTACAGCTAGTGAATCACATGTGATTAATTTCCGAAACATGAAAAATTTACTTGTATTAATTTCCATAAACATGTATAATTGGCTTGTATCCCCCCCCCCCCTAAAACATATAAAACATTTGAAAGGTTCATTAAAGGGGTATGAACTCACCTGAAACCGAGTAAATCGGGTAAATCGGGTGAAAGTGTCGGTTGAGCGTTTTGTACCAATTGAGGACTTGTGCACCTTTTAAGACCCTAATATCATATGAAATATGTATTTTACAAGAAATTAATCATTTTGTGCTTTTCTTTAAGATATTTAGATATTCTCGCATTGATTCGGGGTCTTAGGGCTTAGAAGGGGTTCCTGGGGATCGTATAAGGCCAAGTAGGGGTTACGGGGGAGTCCAAGAGTTTACTCCCTTGGAGTTTACGGCCCATAGGCCACTCCTTGGGAGTTTACGGCCGTAAGCCCCTAGGCTTGGCCATAAACTCTTGTCCTTCACCCAAAAATGCAAGATAAGGCCTTTAATCCATCCCCTACTTTTCTAGTGAATGCCTAGGACCAATTTTGGGGGCTAAAACCTTCATTTGGTGGTGTTTGAGGGAGTTTACAGTCCTATCTTGTGCTTGGGCCATAAACTCCATTTTGTCCCTCAAAATGTGTTGCTTAATGGCCTTAAGCATTTCCTAAGGTCATATCTTAATTCCAACATGCCTTAGATGAGTTTTTGGGGCTATTTAGCATAGAAATTTGGTGTTTACGGCCTAAGCATGTGCTTGGGCCGTAAACTCCCTTTTAGGTCCTAAAAACTTGTGTTTTGGTGTCCAAACTCATCTAGGTATATCCCTTATTTAGTATTCAGGCTTAAAGGAAGGGAAAATAGGGCATTTGGCCAAGTTTTGGGTGTTTACGGCCTAAGGGGCTTCTTAGGCCGTAAACTCCATGTTTTCTACCAATTCTTGTTCTTTTCGTGTTCTAAATACAATGGAATATGTTTAGGACAAGATAGGGAAGAAGATCTTACGTTTGGAAGCCGGAATTTGCAGTTTTTGGGGTCGGAATCGAGTCTAGAGAGAGAAATTAGTGAGAGAGAGAGAGAGTAAATGAGTGGTAAAAGGGTTTAAGTGGTGTTCATTTACTTTATATATGCCTCGGGTATTGCACCCGATACACGGCTACCCGATGCTAAAGTTTAACAGGGTTAAAACTTTTTACCCGGGTGAAGTGGTTAAAAGTAATATAGTTTTGTTTGGTTAAACGGGGTTAACACTTAGAAGTTACATTTACTCAATAATAAAATGATAATGTCAAGCAAATATAAATAGATAGATATTTATTTATTGATGACTCCTAATATCATGGGAATTAATACATAACGACGAATTCCGTTAGTGGAAACGGGATTATGTAACGACAATAAATTTGGGTTGTCACACAATCACTGGGGGATGATGTCGGTTCCCATTTGCATTCACGTTTTCGCTACGGGTCCTTGCCATCTTGATCTATACACTGAATAAGGTGAATCTATATCTTTATTTAGGATTGACATTTAAATCATCCTTATCACCCTGAAATGTTTATATGCTAGTTCTAATATCATAGTTAAACGCTTAGAATCCTAAACACATAAGGTTTCCAGATCCGGTCGGCAATAGACCATAGATCCGAACAAATAACAGCATATCAGGAACAAGCATTTAGCACATAAAAGCATTTTAGGCACAATCCCTAAAATAATCTAGTGCTCACACCTCACAATCATCGTTTAGCATTCTAAGTTTAAGTCTAGAAATAAATCCATATTCCTAGTTCGCTTAAACTAATGCTCTGATACAAACTGTGACATCCCCATTTTCACGGCCAGAAAAGACCGATTTTGTTTATGCTTTTTAAAAATCATAGTATCTCTTTTAAAAAAAATGTTGTGGAATTTGTTCCCAGAAAAACATGATAATCGCGTTATCAAAGCATTTCTAAAGAAATTTATTTTTATTCACTTTTAAAACATTTGGGATGTCATCGTCAATACAGAAACATAAGCATAAACAGAACTTACATTCATTTACACTAGTGATCTACATCTTTTAAATCTCTCAGTATAATGTGACTTCATATCAACACCTGTGATATAAATAAACTGAGTGGGTCAGGTTGGGAAACTTGGTGAGTACATAGGCTTTTCAACCCACAATAATATAATTATTATTTTTAAACAATCAAACAATCAACCCAATTACCCATCCCCATTATCTTCTTTATTCTTAAGGATCTACCCTAAGAATAAACTATTTCTCATTCATTCATTCCTAAGGATCATCCTAAGGAAACAACATGAAGTCCATTGTTGTCAATGACACATTAGTCAAGCGCAGCTACTAATATTATCACTTAGGCGCATCTGTCGGAATTGGGACATTTTCTATGAGGCGCTTATGCCGGTATTGATCTTTAAATGCTACTGTCATGGTCATAAGGCTCCCTATTAGGCGCAGCTGCCGATACTGTCCTTAGAGCGCAACTGCTAGGACGTTTACCGTAGATCTAAATCATCTGCAGGTTGTGGCGCAGCTGCCAGTGCTTATCTATAGGGTACTAGGTCCATTGCTGCCAATGTATACCTATAGGGCACTAGGTCCGTACTACGAATGTTCCTCTATTTCAGCTTTTATTCCTCATCATTCATCTACCCATGTTTTACCCAACATATTTTGTAGATATAAAATACTTATACAGTTTAAATCATTGAAAACATGTATAAAATGTTCATCCAACATAGATAGCAAGTATTCAGATAATATGCACACATAGCACGTAATTTATATAAAATACTTCATATCTATGTGTAAGCTGAAAGTAACTATGCACTCACCTGATACGGTGGTGACTCGGTACTCGGACAACGCTTCGATACTCTCAAAACAATTTTCCTTCGATAAAACCTAGTACCAATACCACTAGAGTTTAGTCTAACGATAATCGCGACAAATTAATAGTATGACTATTATTACTATTATATAGTCGTTAAATAACACTCAATATAACTCATTAAAATAGCCTAAATAATTATTTTAAGGACCTAATAACATTACTATAATTATTTGGAAGCTATATTAAAAATTGCGTAAGCGTAGCTCCCTTACAGCGGATTTTAAAGAAAATCGGGTTTTGCTCGGAGCAGCGTTTCCGAAACCGAAAGACCCTTTTTCTCGGGACTCCGGGAGCCTCGGGGCTTCCTTTGGGTGCTAGGGGGTTTTATCTAGGGTTTAGGAGTGGTTTGGGGCCTTAAAGAGAGAAATATTTTAGAGAGACAAAGGATTTTGGTGCATGAAACTCGGCAGCCTTCACTGCCTTTTATAGGCCGAAGTTCGGACATTACGCTGGGCGTTCAGCATGCTTACGTTGGGCGTTCTTCGGATAGGACTGCCAGGTGGTGGATCCTTGGTTGTGCGACGTGGCGAAGTCTCGGACCGTAGAATAGCGAGGTACGCTGGGCGTACTTCGTTTCGGATGTGGGGAGTAATGCGAAGGTGGCGTGTCACTCATCCGAAGCGGGTTCATCAAACGTCTGGGAGCTAGGCCACGTCATCAATCCATGCATCAGCTTCGCAAATCTCACCCTTAACTTCTAAAAATTGTAACTTTCGCATACGAGCTCTGTTTTTGATGTTCTTTATATCCATGCGAAGGTGGGAACGTACTCTACAACTTCCGTTTAGACTTCGTTGGCTAATTTTGACTTTATTTTAAAAGTTACATTATTAACAGGCCGGGACAGGATTGGTTCGTTAAATTCTCATAACTTCTTCATCCAACATCCATTTTCTCCCATCTTTTTCTCGTTACACTACTCTTAACGAGATCTTCGATTCTCGTTTAGGTCGTGTTGGCTAAAAACCGCTCGATCTATTATTTGAATTTCGGGCTGTACACTGTCAATCCAAAACTTCGAAAAATCATAACTTCCTCATACGAAGTCAGATTTGGGTGTTCTTTTTATGGACACTCTCGGTTTTACGTATTCTACGACTTTCATTTAGATCGTTAAGTCTAAATCTCGCTCTATCATAAATATATTATTTACGCTTCCCGGTATCGTGCCGGTTCCGTCGCGAAACTTCGACGGGTCATAACTTCTTCGTTATAACTCGGAGTTCGGCGTTATTTATATGTACATAAACCTTGTGAAATATACTAAAACTTGGTTAAGATTATTTATTCTAAATGATCTTTTGTCGAAAAGTCATTTTCGACCCCTATTATCTCTAAATTGACTAGCCTGGGTCTACAGGCGTTACATAGAAACATTGATACATTTTAGTAAAAGTCCAATAAATTAAAATTAAGATATTTACATAAACATACTCGATTATAGGAGACGTAGCCCTTCTCTCCCATATTATATTTGATGTGTCATGAAGGTTAATATCCTCTATTTGAAAATGATCTTCCGACATTGGTTTGTATCACCTCTAAAACATAATTTCAAGTCGGCAATAAGAAAAAAAGATATAGAAGTTGTATGCCTTATAATTCACTTATTAACTAATAATCATTTGATTTGGTTATAGTTTCAGAATCAAGACACCATAACCCATATTGTAACATCCCAAAATTCAGAGTAAAATTTTCATTTTTCAAAACAAACCCAAAGACCATAATTGTTTACAAATAATTGTTCCAAAAGTAAAAACCATATATAGAGTGTCCCAAAATCCAATATCATTAAAATCAGAAGGATGTGCACGATCACACATTCACCTTTGCCATGATAATCTTAATTACCTTAAATAATAAATTGAAATATTAAGCACGAAGCGTAGTGAGCTCCCTCAAAGTAACACCACACAAACATATAACATCATGCATATTGGGTCCACAACTAACAGACTGGATTACCCCTGATCGCATAACATGCTTTTGGCTTGCCTTCCGGTCCACATCTCATGTCTGGCTTGCTCTCGAGCCCACAACATAAGTCTGGCTTGCCTTTTCGGCCCACACCTTATGTATGGCTTATTGTAACACCCGTAAATTCGGATTAGGCAATAAATTCATTATAAGCCATAATAATGACTTTTAAATAAGAGATTGTTTAGGATAAATAATCTTAACCGAGTTATAGTATATGTCATAAATAGTGAGTTGGATATAGGTTACTTATTAGCCCTAGTGAGCTAAACAAAAGTCGTAGTATTAGGAAAAAACGAATTTATGCATACAGGGAAAGTCCAAATCTGACTTCAATAGAGTGATTTTTCTAAGATTTCAACATAGCAGTGTGCGCACCGAAATCGAGTTTTAGATCGGTTGATTTTTGGCCAAAACAATCTAAACGAGAATTGAAAGTCTCATTAATAGGATTCTAGAAATAAAAAAACCATCGAAAACAGACGAGTGTAAATAAAATGAATTCTAAACTAGCCAACGGAGTCTAAAGGAAAGTTGTAGATCTCGTCGAGAGCTTTCCGTGGATATATAGAACGTAAAAAACACAGCTAGTATGAAGGAGATACGCAATTTCTAAATTCTGAAAAATCGGCACGCACTACGTGACGCGCGTAACTTGCACGCGAAGTCAGCCACTCTGCTCCAGTTGACGAGTGATACATGTCAGTTAACCGATGGATTGACGTGTTTGAAGTGCACGACGCGTACGCCTTAGGTGCGGCGTGCATATGCGTTTTTGACCCTATAAATAGCCAACAGTCCCTAATTTATTCCAAATACTCTTACAAACACACACACACACACTCTCTCTCTCTCTCTCTCGATTATCCCTCTTGTACAACTATTTTTCTTTCGTTTCTAGTCTAAGGCGAAGCCCTGAGACACCCCGCAGTACGCGTTCGAGTAGTAGCCTTCAAGTAGGAGACCCTGAGTCAGAGTTCTACCCACTTGGACCTTGGTTCTCATCCATAATCTGTAAGTGAGCTACACTTACTCTGCCCTCACGTAATATATAATGATAGTCATATTTGTTGTTATTGACATATAATTAAGATTTATCAGTGATTTCAAGTCATATATTGATTGATCTACTTATATGAGAGGTGTCTAGAATGGTCACGTCAGCTTGGTTGTTGGATTTCCAAAAGACTATATGTCGAAATGGTCCTGCCTCCCAACTGTCCTGCCTGGATGATCCTTATTTGATAGAACTATCAGTATTCATTAGAATGATTGATAGGTCTAGATTCTCTCTTGTCGCATACAATATTAAACTAATACTTAGTGATGATGATACTAGGTCATGTTAAAGGAAATGTCAGTTGCTAGAAGCGAAGCTCTGCCTGAATTTCAAGTTATCACTTTAACAAGTGAGTGCATAGTTACTTTCAAGCTTATGCATATATATAAGTATTCTAAATGCTTAACTACTATGTCTGATATCTTTTTTGTGTTTAATGTCATTGTACAAATATGATTACTACTTGATTTATTGGTACGTTTAACATACTTAATAATATGACTGGGTAGTTGATATGTGCATATTTAGCCTATATTTCGATTAGAGTTTATTACTTTTTGGCTAATTTATTGCAATTTATGGAAAAAAAGGTACTTAATTATGTTTAAATTGTATTTTCAGTCTAAAAGATGAGCTCGGAAGCAAAAGGAAGCGGGAAATGCGATCGGAAACTCGGGAATTGAAGAAAGAAGAAATAAAGAAGAAAAGAGTCAAAATCCTGAAGCACTCGGCGATTTGGACGACTACTCAACGAGTCCCCACGGATGTTCGCGAAGCAAAATACAAAGTCCTTGCCCTATACGGATTCTTAAAGGGGACTCGGCGAGTCGGTTATCTACTCGACGGGTAGCCCCTGTTTTCTGAAGACTATAAATAGAAGCCAATTGTCGAATTAAAACCTCTCTTTGGAACCCTTGGGGATTACTTTGCGATTAAGGTGCTGCTGGAGCTTTGAAGTTCGTGAAGACAATCCTATACTTCAACTTTAAGGAGATTAAAGGCAAAATTAGTGTACTCTGTACTTTATCTTTTATTTGAACCATGTTTGAGTTATTAGACATTGCTTGTGAGCTACTATCTGCTGTGATTATGAGCTAAAATTATTAACTTCTGTTTAGGATAGATAAATTTACAACTGTGGATTGATTTGTGGATGGATTAATTGTTTATTGGTGAATTTTGTTTTATTAAGTTTGTTAAAGAACCTTATGCATTAACCACAACTATTTTTTGTTAATTAACAAGTAATTAAGCTGCATGAACATCACTTAATTGCTTATCTCATATGATTTATGTGAAAACATTGTTATGTGCCTAGGAATAGCGAATGTGAAACCAGGGTTAACTAGAAAATGGGTAAATTAATGTGTGAGCTTGTATGATAAACCATCAACAAGAGGTTAATTGAATTAGTAATTTGATTAGCTACTTACAAGTCTTATATATTTAACCTGAATATAAAACTAGGAAATTCATTAGTTTAAACACTTGATCATTGCTTAAATTAGTCTATTTTCTACGGATTGGTAATAGCGAATGTGAATCTAATCACTTTAATCGGCAGCCGATAACAATTAATCCATTGTACTTGCCATAAAATCAATCATAGGGGTAAATGAATCGAACCTAAACAGAAGCTTTCTTATTATTGAATTTAGTTGGTTTTACTTGCTTTAGTTGTAGTTATTTAATTTGCGTGTTAGTTAATTTGTTAAGTTTCTAGTCTTGAAAAACTAGAGAAAAACTTTTACTTCTATTTGTTGTTTTAGTTAATTCTAGTTATTAGTTTAGTTACCGTTCCCTGTGTTCGATACCCTGCTTATTCAACTATACCACCAATTGACAGATTCACTGCCTTTGTGTGTTTAAATTATATCTTAAAAGTAGGACTAAAACTAGTGCATTTATATACACATCAGTAGTGAAGGGGTGTGCAAAATAATAAATGAGAGATCTGATAGGGTTGTATGAAACAGTGGTTGTGATAGGTTAGAGAGAAAGAGAGTCGTTTGAAATAATAAGTCGTGTCTGTCGTGTCTATCTCAAGTACTTTGTACTGCTATGCTAAACCCATGTACTTTTGTATTGATGTGCTAAACCCAAGTACTTTTGTATTGCCAATTCTCCCAAGTACTTCTGTACTGCCGTGCTAAACCTAAGTACTTTTGTACTCTCGTGCTAAACCCAAGTACTTTTGTATTGTCGTGCCTGTCGTGATTATACAAAAATTACTAATGTACTATCGTGTTTTCGTGAGTATTATCATACCGTCATGCCTAATCACCTAGGAATTATAGTTGTTTGTTGATAAAGATCCTTTGGGAAAGATCCCTCAAGATCATCATAATAGGATGAGTAAGTGAGAGTGATGGAAAATGGGGTAATTGGGTTATTTAAAAGTTGATGGTTATATAATTAAAAAGTTACAATATTATCGGTTGAAAACCCTATGTATCTCACCAGGTTTCCTAATCTGACTCACTCATTTTATTGCATCACAGGTAGTGGAGCCAATGTTGAAATTTCCTAGTTAGGATGCTAAGTGGAATAAAGGATACACTTGCATTAATGATTCTAGGACCTTTTTATTTACGTTGTAACGTATGTTCAAATATAAATGAATGACATTCTGATGGTTTTAATAAAATAACTTTTGTTATTTCAAAAATGTTTATTTAACTGGGAACTTTCGCATTTCAATACTTAAATGCGTAAATTTTTTAATTTGGTTCTGAAAAATGGGGGATGTCACACTTACTCTCAGGTTTTTTGGCTTCTGCACAGATCAGGATTGCCTCAACCCAACTGTACTATGTCGACATATACATAACATATAACATATATCCAACAAATAGACAATCATATAACCAATCAGACGAACAGGCAGATCTATAGATCACTACTGCACAACAACATCCTATATACTAGGACATAGATATAACAGGTCACTACTACATAGCAACATCCTCTATACCAGGATACATAACCTAGTGGGCCAGCATTTGTGCCTTCGTCCTATGATATTGCAATATATATATATATATATATATATATATATAGACATTATTTTAATATATTTTAAGTTATATTTTGGTTCATAGCAAAGATATTTGATACTTATTAAGTTAAATTACACTTTTTGAAAGCTAAATAGGACATTCTTGAAGAAAAAAGGCCAGAAGTGACGAATATTGGAACTTGGAAGGACTGGAGTTGAACCGGGAGTTTAATGGAGCTTAAAAGAAGAAGAACCAAGCAAAAACACTCCCCACGACGTGGTTATAAGGAAATTCGCAATGAATTTTGAAAGTAGGAAGCTCCCGACGTGAGCCTTATAAACTCACAATGTGTGAAGCAAAGGTTCTAGAAGATCACTATGCGGAATCCAAGTTTCCTTGTCAGATACGGATTGTTACTGACCACATGATGTGAGATCTCAAGGAAACTATAGATAGTTGTGACATCCCCATTTTCACGGCCAGAAAATACCGATTTGTTTATGTTTTGTTTTATAAAATCAGAGTAATCCTTTGATTAAAAATGTTGTAGAATTTGTTCCTAAAACAAAATATGATAAGAATTTATCAAAGCATTTCTTTAAAGAAATGTATTTTCATTAAAAAACAAAATCTCAGGATGTCATGTTCCGATACAGACCAAAAGCATAAACAGTATAAAATAGACCTTACAACAATTATTTATAACTACTGATCTATAATCCAAAATCTCTCGTCAAGTCCACCAACTTATACTCTTGTGTCATTACCTGTAATGCAAAGAAAACTGAGTGGGTTAGGCTTGGGAGCCTGGTGAACATATAGGGTTTTCAACCCACAATAATATAATTATTATATTCAATAATCAAACAATCAACCCAATTACTCACCCCCATAATCTTCTTTATTTCTTAAGGTTTTACCCTAAGAATCAACTATCCTTCATTCATTTGTTCCTAAGGATTGACCTAAGGAATTGGCACAAAGTCCATTGCTGCCCAAGGTTCCTATAACCAACACTAAATCCATAGCTGCCAAGGTTCATCTATACAATACTAAATCCATAGCTACCATCATATTATTATAAGGCACTAAATCTATAGCTGCCAGGGTTTTTAGAGTACACCGGTGAACACATCGTTTACAACACCTACAAGTTGCGAGCTTGCTAGTGTTCCACATGACTATATAGAATAGTTTGTGGTTTTCATCCCTACTCTGCTGAATGACGAGGGCCATCGTTTGGGGTAAAGGTTTCACTCATTTTTCACCTGTCACCCTCATCTCATGATCTACATTATCTTTCGTCTCATCCACAAACTAATCTCTCATCACACACCAACTATTTCATCTACCCATGTTCTACCCAACCTATTTGTAGATAAAAATTACATATACAGTTGAAACCATTTAAAAACCGGTATAAAACATTCATTCAACATCCATCTCAAGTAAACAAACAATGTATAAACATGTAACACGTATTTCATAGCAAATACTTCATATCTATGTGTTAGAAGAAAGTAACTACACAATCACTTGATAAGACGATGATCGGGAAGCACTATGGCTCTAAGAGTAGTATTTCTTTGGTGAAACCAGGAGATCTTCACAAAAATCGGGCTTCTCGTGGGCAGAGTTTCGGCTTGGAAACTTTACTTCTCGGGATCTTCAGGGCTTCGGGACTCGCTTTGGGTCTCGGGATGATACCGGGTCATCGGGGGTATAAATTGCATGCAAAACGAGGCAATAAGAAGTGAGAGAGAAGAAATGAGCAACAAATCCCAGAGGCCTTGCATTCTATTTATAGTGCTAAAGTCGGCCTCGAACGCAGCGCGTTCCACACGAACGCAGCACGTAGAAGCGGGGTTCCGATCCTATCCCTTATCCATTGAGTCAGCATCGACGTGGCCAATCCGGAGCCATGTACTGAACGTAGGGCGTTCCCTAATTGAATGCGTGGTGTTCCCTCTTTGGGATACATAGCTCGAACTTCAGAAAATCATAACTTTCGCATACGATCTCCGTTTTCGATGTTTTTTATATCCAAGCGTAGGTGAGATTATGCTCTACAACTTTCGTTTAGACTCCGTCGGCTATTTAAACTTTTATTTTTATTATATTATTTTTAGTAGGTCGGGACAGGAAAACTATGTTATAAACTCATAACTTCTTCATCCGACATCCGTTTTCATCTGTCTTTTTGCCGTTGGACTACTATTGACGAGTCATTCAATTATCATTTAGATTGTTTCAGCTAGAAATCACTCGATCTCATATTCGAAATTCGGGTTGCACACTGCTAAGCTGAAACTTAGAAAAAATCATAACTTCCTCATACGAAGTCAGATTTGGACGTTCTTTTTATGCATGCTCTCGGTTTAACATATTCTACGACTTTCGTTTAGATCACTTAGGCCAAATATCGCTCGATCGTAAATTCACTATTTACGTCGCGCTGTGTCGTGCCGGATCTGTCGCGAAACTTCGATAGATCATAACTTCTTTGTTATAACTCGGATTTCAGCGTTCTTTATATGCACGGAAACCTTGTGAAATATACTAAAACTTGGTTAAGATTATTTCTTCTAAACACTCTTTTATAAAAACTTTATTTTTGACACTTATCGTCTCTAAATTGACTAGCCCGGATCTATGGGCGTTACAATTATCTCACCCTTAGGATGATTACGTCCCGGAATCATCAACGAAATAGGACTTGTATAATGATTCCATACGTTATCTCTTCATCCTAGGTAATAACCGTAACTTCTATGTTTCCTCGAAAGAGTATCTAACCCTTGGATTTCTCGATAGAAGGCAGTGCTCAATCCTGCATCTGCTCTTCGTACTATGTTGGACTCTCAATCGTAACCTACAAGTTACAAAATAAATCCTTATTGAGGACTCCTTCTTCTTCTTAGGATAAGTACTTCCCCTTATCTATTGTAACAGACCGATGGGTCGTGTTCTAATGACCTCTCATCGTATGATGCAACGCTTAGACTCAAGTCTCTTAGAGTCAAATTACAAAATGGAATTATACCTTCCTTCATATTCTAATGTGATATAATCACATTTTACCATCTAGAATTTCTAGCTACCAATGTCTCTAACAGCGAGCGCGATGCTATTGATCGCATTGATTTCAGTCTTTTGTCTTAAGTCAGATGTTACATCGAACTTGGTTCTCTGAACCACGTAACAAACTCATCGTAGTCGGACTCAATTTGATATGACCACTAGGGTCAGAATATCAATCATCTTCTTAGTCATTACCAAAACAATGGTAACGACATACTTGAATAAAAACAGAATCAATCACTAGCTTCTTGGTAACCTTGTGACTTTCCCTAATCCAAGCGTGAGTCCTGTGCTTCCAGTAGTATAGATCTCTACTACTATTCACACCTACTCATACTCGTTCAAAGTATTGTCTCTTAGTACCGAAGTCCTAAAATCACAAAAACAATTTAACACTTACGAATGTGTCCAATTAATCATACAAATTTTCCTAGACTCTACTAGGACTTCTTCCATGCGCATCTTCACTCATCAATTCTACTTCAACTCGGTTGATGATGGAAATTCCAGATGATGGGACAACTTCAAGAATTACACCAACCGTTCCATCATCCTGCCAATTGAAGGTGTACTTCAGACGTACCGTACTCCTCTAAACGTTCCGTTATTTTATCAGACATATTCATAAGGCAAGATACCACTTTCGACATCTTCCGATAGGTGTCACTCAATACCTCAGATAAAAAAACCAGGGTTTATATTAATTCTTGAAAGTATTACACAAAAGTTCAAGTTCACCCTATATTATGCCTCTAATAGGCTACACCATAAGTTACTTCATAATTTGATCTTTAGATATGAAATCCTATTCCTGATTCCTTGCGTCATTGTCTGCTTCGTCGAGGATCATGTGGAATGCCATTGGCTTTGGTGGTGCCTCTAGCCTTGCTGCCCCATTTTTCTTTGGGCAGTCTCTAGACATGTGCCCCTTGCCTCCGCATCCATAGCATACCTTATCATTATGTGTACAATTCGAGGAATAGTGGCTGATCCTTCCACATTTGTAACCGGTTACTTCTTCGTTACATGCTTCAAAGTGCTTCTTCCTGCACTTTTCACACCACTTGGCTCCATACCTCTGGTCATCCAGGTTAGACTTTGCAAACTTTCCCTTACTATCAGGTCTTGAGGATCATTCAAGCTTCCTCTTCTCGCCAACTTTAGCTTTCTCCAGACACTTTTCCTTTATTTGGGTCTCAACATTCTTGGCTGCCCAGATGGCGAATTTCAAAGTGGTTGCTTGCTTGACCATTGGACCAAAGTCCGCTGGTAATCCATTGACAAACTTGTTGACCTTGGAAAGTTTCGTTGGAAGTAGGTAGGGAACAAGCTTCTTCTTCTCTGTAAAACTAGTAGCATACTCGGTGATGCTCAATCTTCCCTTCTTCAGATTCTGGAACTCATTATTGATTTCCAGAAGATCCTGCTCAGAGCAGTATTGCATCTTTAGTTGCACCACAAAATCTTCCCAAGATATCTGGCTAGCTTCTCCCTTGGGCATCAAATCAACTAGTAGCTTCCACCAGTTCAACACTCCAGACTTTAACAGAGGAATCGCAAGAGTGGTTTTTTGTCGGTTGCTACACTCGTAACTCTCAAACGTTTTCTCCATCTCAGAGATTTAGTCCATAACTTCCACTGGTGTTGGGCTTCCAGATAGACACGGCGGTTTGGATGCCATGAAATCCTTGTACTTGCACCCACGCCCATCATTTCATCCATCCTGGTTGTTCTGTTGAACTAATGGTGGGTCGGCTTGACCAATAATCCCACTTAAGTTTCCTCCTTCTGATTGCCCTCCATTCACTCCGGGCTCTTCAACTTGTATTGAAAGCTCTTCACGATTCTGCCGAAGCAGACGTCTAATTTCTTCCATCTGACGATCCAATATCGTTTGAATCATAAATTGTACTCCAGCCATTGTCATCGGATTAGGTGGTGCTATTGCAACAACTTCTTGCTCAATCACAGGTGGTTGATTCCTGTTTTTGTTCACATTTCCAGCTCCACTCCTGATTCTTGCCATTTTTTTTATCTATACACCGAATAAGGTGATTTTAGATCCTCATTCACGGTAGATATTCAAATCATCCTTATCACTCAGAAAGGTTTACATGCTAGTTCTAATATCGTAGTCGTACGCTTAGAATCCTAAACACATAAGGTTTCCAGATCTGGTCAGCAACAGACCACAGATCCGAACAAACAATATCATATATAGCAAACATATAGTATTTAGCACATAAAAGCATTTTAGGCATCTTTCCTAAAATATACTAGTGCTCGTGTCTAAAATATGGTAGACACTAATCTCACAATTATCGCTTAACATTCTAAGTTTAACTCTAGAAATCCTACAAATTCCTAGTTCGCTTAAACTAATGCTCTGATACCAACTATGACATCCCCATTTTCAAGGCCAGAAAAGACCGATTTGTTTACGCTTTGTTTTATAAAATCAGAGTAATCCTTTGATTAAAAGTGTTGCGACATTTGTTCCCCAAACAAAATATGATAAGAATTTATCAAAGCATTTCTTTAAAGAAATGTATTTTCATTAAATAACAAAATCTCGGGATGTCATTTTCTGATACAGGCCAAAAGCATAAACAGTATAAAATAGACCTTACAACAGTTATTTATAACTACTGATCTATAATCCAAAATCTCTCGTCAAGTCCACCAACTTATACTCTTGTGTCATTACCTGTAATGCAAAGAAAATTGAGTGGGTCAGGATTGGGAGCCTGGTGAGCATATATGGTTTTCAACCCATAATAATATAATTATTATATTTAATAATCGAACAATCAACCCAATTACCCATCCCCATCATCTTCTTTATGTCTTAAGGTTTTACCTTAAGAATCAACTATCCTTCATTCATTCGTTCCTAAGGATTGACCTAAGGAATTGACACAAAGTCCATTGCTGCCCGAGGTTCCTATAACCAACACAAAATCCATAGCAGCCAAGGTTCATCTATACAGTACTAAATCCATAGCTACCATCATATTATTATAAGGCACTAAATCTATAGCTTCCAGGGTTTTTAGAGTACACCGGTGAACACGTCGTTCACAACACCTACAAGTTGCGAGCTTGCTAGTGTTCCACATGACTATCTAGAATAGTCCGTGGTTTTCATCCCTACTCTGCTGAATGACGGGGGCCATCGTTTGGGTAAAGGTTTCACTCATTTTTCACCTGTCACCCTCATCTCATGATCTACATCATCTTTCGTCTCATCAACAAACTAATCTTTCATCACACACCAACTATTTCATCTACCCATGTTCTACCCAACCTATTTGTAGAAAAAAATTACATATACAGTTTAAACCATTTAAAAACCGGTATAAAACATTCATTCAACATCCATCTCAAGTAAACAAACAATGTATAAACACGTAACACGTATTTCATAGCAAATACTTCATATCTATGTGTTAGAAGAAAGTAACTACACAATCACTTAAGACGATGATCGTGTAGCACTACGGCTCTAAGAGTAGTATTTCTTTGGTGAAACCAGGAGATCTTCACAAAAATCGGGCTTCTCGTGGGCAGAGTTTCGGCTTGGAAACTTTACTTCTCGGGATCTTCGGGGCTTCGGGACTCGCTTCGGGTCTCAGGATGATACCGGGGCTTCGGGGGTATAAATTGCACATAAAATGAGGCAATAAGGAGTGAGAGAGAAGAAATGAACAACAAATTCCGGAGGCCTTGCATTCTATTTATAGTGCTGAAGTCGGCCTCTAACGCAGTGCGTTCCGTCTGGGAACGCAAGGCGTTCCCCGAATGCAGCGCATTCCACACGAACACAATGCGTAGGAGCGGGGTTCCAATCCTATCCCTTATCCACTGAGTTAGCATCGATGTGGCCAATCCAGAGCCATGTACTGAACACGGGGCGTTCCCTCTTTGGGATGCGTGCCTCAAACTTCAGAAAATCATAACTTTCGCATACGATCTCTGTTTTCGACGTTCTTTATATCCACGCGTAGGTGAGATTATGCTCTACAACTTTCGTTTACACTTCGTCGGCTAATTTTGAATTTTATTTTTATTATGTTATTTTTAGTAGGCCGGGACAGGAAAACTCCGTTATAAACTCATAACTTCTTCATCCGACGTCTAATTTCGTCTGTCTTTTTACCGTTGGACTATTATCGACAAGACCTTCGATTCTCGTTTAGATTGTTTTGGCTAGAAATCACTCGATCTCATATTCGAACTTCGGGATGCACACTACTAAGCTGAAACTTAGAAAAACCATAACTTCCTAATACAAAGTCAGATTTGGACGTTTTTTTTATGAACGCTCTCGGTTTAACATATTCTACGACTTTCGTTTAGATCAATTAGGCCAAATATCGCTCGATCGTAAATTCACTATTTACGTCGCGTTGTGTCGTGCCGGATCTGTCGCGAAACTTCGACAGTTCATAACTTCTTCATTATAACTCGGATTTCAGCGTTCTTTATATGCACGGAAACCTTGTGACATATACTAAAACTTGGTTAAGATTATTTCTTATAAAAAGTCTTCTATCAAAAAGTCATTTTTGACACTTATCGTCTCTAAATTGACTAGCCCGAATCTACAGGCATTACAATGGCCTTTTCCATGTTTGATTTTAGGAGGTTGGATTTGATTTGCTGGAGAGATAGTCAGAATCATAAGCCAGAGAAGAGTAAAAAACAACCTTTTAGAAGAAAGGAAGTTTAAAGATTGAAGATTTAAAGATTACACATTGCATTCGGTTTGCATTAATTAATCATGTCTAATTCTTATGATTTTTTATGTTTACTTTCTGCCATGAGTAGCTAATTTGTAGACTTTCATTTAGTTAGTTGAAACCCAAGACTATGAGTCAGTTTCTTATTTTATGGATTATATGAAGTTGGATTTAGTTTGTTTTTTATTAACTATTCCTAGCATGTTAAAGCTTTAATCTTTGTTTCTTACATTTAAGTTAAATGTAGTTAAATTATTTGTTTAGATTACATGAACTTGATCACTAAGTAGTTTATGATCATTAAACGATTAGAGTTGGGATTCATCAAATCTTAGATTAGGTAATAAAGACAACAACTTTAACTGTGTTAGAGAACATGATTTGATCATAATTGTGTTTGGTTAATCGTCTTAGTCATAGATATTTACCTTAGATATATCTTACATAGCTAAATTATCATTAATAATCAATTATGTGTTTCATTGTGTATGATCATTACATAGTAGGTCATGAATTGAGGATATTATTAGGAGATCTGAACAAGATTGCTAATAATATCTATTTTAGTAACCAACTTTACTAATCCATAAATAAGAACTAGTCATGGGATAAGGGTGGATTCAAAACTAAACGAAAGTGCTTTGAATATCTTGATAACAACCGTTCTTAGTTAAGTGTTTGCTAGTTTTAAGTTAATCAGATAAAACCCCCCACTTTAGTTATTTGTTTTTAGATTAATTTTTAGTAATTATTGTAGTATACTGAATCTGCTCCCTGTGTTCGATACCTAACTTACTTTTTTATCCTATAAACTGACTAGGTACACTGCCTATTGGTGCATTCATTGATAATTTTTGTTAGGACCTAAATTTAATTTGGTAGGTATATGTAGTGCACATCAACCCACAAGTACTATGAGGAAAAATCACCTCTCATTCTAAAAAGATCGCTGAATAGGAAACTGCTCTAAATATCCTATCTAGCAGCCACCTATACATCAAATAGTGACCAATCTCAAATACCACTCAAAATACCCAAAATACCCTTAGGTCAACCTTGGTCAAAACCTTAGTTAAAGGTCAAAGTCAACAAGCCAACTCAGTCAGTCGTCACATCGTGGGATGCCTTCACCACGTCGTGGGGGCTACAGGACAAAACAGTCACGAGGCAGCCATCCACCACGTCATGGTGACTATTCAAACCAACTTAAACCAATAAGTTCTTAATTTATCAAAATAACCACCATACTTCCTAGAAGGCATTATCTTATCCAATGGACCATAAAAATCATTGCTTTAAAGACATGCATGTCTTGAACTCAAACTAGATCAAAATAAAGTAAACAAAGTCAAGATCTCTTTAAAGAGTTCAAAACTCTATGAAACTCCATATTTAACACTCCTAACCACAAAGGGACTCTGGGGATCCATAAAAGTAGCACCTTTATGGAATCCCAACACTCCAATAAGTCCCAACATGAAGAATAAGGCATAGAAACCTAGATCTATGCATAATAAACCAAAAAGCATGGAACTTGAGGACTTACAAACATATAGAATGTGCATAATAAGATGATTAGAAGAGTTGCTTGCTAAATCCCAGTCTAAATGTCACCTTCTTCTTCTTCTAATTCCCAAAAATCAACACAAAAGGATTAGAGAGAAAAATGAAGTTTAGGGTTAGGGTTTCTAAGTTTGGGAGGAGGATGGAGGCTAAAACCCTAGCCTTAATGTTATTTATTTAGGGTCCAAAGCCCGAAATTAAGGTTTTCACTAAAACACCCGCCACGTCGTGGTGCCATAAGGCCACATCCTGGCAGGCCATTTAAATCCCGCATTCCAGAACATTCTGTCACGTCATGGTGATGCTCCACCATGACGTGGTCACCCAATTAAAAGTTAGAACATAAAAATAATCTATACATGGATTGGGTGTTACAATTCTTCCCCACTTGAATTAGACTTCTTCCTTAAAGTCCACTCTTACAACTTACTCTTAAACATCCTCTTCCAAGTTCCATCCCTCCTATACAAGTTGAGGTCGTTCTCACATTCAAAATAGTAAACAAGATCTTATGGATACCAAATCCGATTGGACATTCCAAACCTTTGTGAAACTCCAAATGATTTGGGAACACCATGACTTCTGAGACTCTGTGTGACATCGTAAACAACCGACTACCTTTCGCTACCGGTGTTGATTCCATCCTTAACAAGAAATATGCGACTTGACTAGAACATTCCTCACAACTAACCTGTAGGACCCAAGTTTTAGTGAAAATCTATCAAACCAGGAACTCTCAAAACTATAACCACAGCCAAATCCATCAATATACTTCCTGAAACCAGGCACTCATCAGTTTAAACTTCAGAAACCATATCCTAAGATTGATGATCATCCATTTGTCGTACCTACAACTAGTTCCCTAACCAAGAGCACCACTAATTCATGTAGAAAGAATACTTAAAACACCCCGATCGTGAACTTTAACAAATCGTAATTCCAGAAGTTGTGCCCAAAAACCTTAAATATACGCTTGAATTCCTGACAAGTCATCACCAACCCACTGCTGCCGTCAGCATAATGATGGTTCACCCAAGAATTTCACGTTGCATCTGAATCCCTTATCAGCTTGTGTGCACATTCACCTGGAAAATCACTTGGAACATTTAGAACGAACCTAGTGACTCAAGACTTTAGAACAAATACCCATATTGGTAACCAAACCCCTAATAACCATCTTCATGAAGACGAGGTCCACAACTGCAAACATTCATTAAGTGACTTCCGATGCACAACCCATACATCAACCAACAAACTTTTATTGACCACATGATCCAACTAGCTGGTCACTGAGTCTCTCAGCCCCCAACAATTCACTAACATCCAAAGCACCACACACAAAAAATAAACAAAAATGATCACTGGGCCCACAGTCTATTTCTAGAATACCCATACAAAGTCCTCAACAAATGTCTTAATTGCCTCTGAGATCACAACATGAGTCTGGAATGCCCTTCCTGACCCTCAGCCCATGTTTGGAATGCTCCCGGTATCTTAGCCTCCAAATGACTACCAATCCTATATATGCCAATAAGAATAATGATTCTTGAGATCTAAGAGTCTCAATCAACTGACTACCAAGCCATACCCTTTTATCACGTGCCCTTCCCTTCACAGTGCAGGTTGTTACCAATGCAAGATCATACGAAAGCATGGTCACACTCAACCAGAGAATGAGATAGGTAGTCACACTTTTGTTCCAATTCAAAGGCTATTACCTAAATAAGTACCAAACATATAACTTGAACCAAGTGCTACATTGCTATCTTGTGTAGACCACATACGTCCCTCACAACAAAATATAACGAATTTACCACCATACACATCGATAAGGAAACCCATAACCAACCCTAGATCTATTGAGTTCCCTTTTCTTCACAACCTTACCTAAAGGGTGAAGTACTAGCAGATCTAATGGAATAGCGACCCTCAATCATTAAAAGAAACATCCTCATGAATGACCAAAAAAGATCCCATCAATATGTAACTAGCTCAATAAAACTTTTAAATTTAACCACAAATGTCACTAAAACCATGGTCAGATCCATCCAATTATGAACCCTGCCAGCATGACATGCCTAAAACTAGATTCTACATAGATCTAATGCCCTGCTTGGAAAGCTGAACAACACTGTCCCAAATTCTAGACTCCTAATAACTAAGGACATCTTCCAAACTCGAGCCAAACTTGATGATTGGTTAATGAATCCATTAAACTTCAACTGGTACAGCTCAAAACTATTGGATTAGTGTCTAAGTCGATAACTATTTTGGTATGTACTTGACCCGATTATGAGCATGGTCCTTTTGGGTTGCCTTCACCATAGCAATATGTTGGATGAATTAAGGAGAGAGAGGTTTAAGTATGATTTATTAATATATTATGAGAATAATATATTAAAGGAGAAATCATATTGTTTAATTAATATTAGTCAAGAATTAATTGATAATTAATTTTGTGGCTAAAAGAGATTAATTAAATTTAGGGGACTGGACTGCAATTATTGGATAATTGAGTTATTGGGCTAAGGAATGCTAAAGGAATAAGGGGTGAACGAAATTATGATGCAAGCCCATCATATTTTTGTCCATGGCCTTATCCAGAAGGTTCCATGGGCTGCTTAGAGTTTAAGCTGTCCATTAGGGTTTTGACTGAAACCCTAGCAGCCCACACAAGTATATAAAGGACCCCTTAGGCCCAAAAAACGTGGGGAACTGATTCTCTAGGGTTTCTAGTCGTTTTTGGCAGCCTCCTTTCTTCTCCTCTTCATCCAAGTTGCATAAGGTGTTTGTGACTCCATTAGAGGTGCAACACTTGAGGCACTAAGCTTTCTAAGGCCAATCCAAGCAAGGAATTGATTGTTATTGCTATATAACAATCAAAGGTAGTTCTCTAAACCCTAATTCAGTTTATAATATGTTAGATCTAAGTTTATTAGTCTTGGATTCAAAGCATGTACAATAGAGAAACCTAGATCCAAGCATTAGGGTTTGTATGAGCACATATGATTGTTTTTTATGCATAAAACCCATCAGTGGTATCAGTGCCTTGATTGGTTTCAGTTTTATTTGATGCTTATCTGTTTTTATTTACTGAAAAACGAATTTTTGGCCTCTGCCCGACCTGACTCGGCGAGTCAGTGGATGAACTCGGCGAGTCCAGTCCCTGACTCGGCGAGTCCAGGGGTCAGACAGAGGGAATTTCGGGATTTAACTGCTGTTTTGACTAGGATTTAATGCCTAATTCGTTTTTGAAGTTAAAAATCCAATTTTTATCTTAAATTAGTGATTATCCTTGCCAAAACAATAGATAATTTCAAATCTTTTAAATATTGGTTGTTTATATGATAAATATGGATTATTTCAAATTATTTGGTAATTATCTAGTGACTAAAATAAGATTAGGTCAAATATAGATAATTATGAAATTAATTGTTTAATTTGAATTATTTGTTATTTGATCCCTAATGTTTTGAAATGTTTCGAAACTTGCCCTCAAGTTTTGGAATTTAAAAGTTGATTAAAAGTTTAATTTTGAAATGTTAATTTCTAAAACCCTAGAAATTTGAAAAGTTCAAATCACACCCTTATGGTTTTATTAATTAATTAAAGTGTATAACTAAAAGTGATTTAATAAACCCATAAAGTTTTGGTTTACATTTAAATTAAAAGGTATAATTTACTAAATTAAACCACCTAGTATTTTAAAAGTGTAAAATACACCCTATACTATATATAACATTAAAAGTCTAATATTATATATGTATGAGTAAACAGTCAGTCTTACCGTTAATAGGCCTCATTCACGAAGCTGGTCTATAAGGGGTGTTTAAGGAAATTGCCTATAAAATGGCGATTGAATGGGTATCCACTCTTACCCACCGCACTCTTGACTAGTGGAGGGTCGTTAGCCGAACGGGTAGGATAGGACAGAAACCTTCCATTATAAGTATAATGAAGTACAAAGTAACTAAATGCTTTTTCAAATTCCCAAATCATAGTTATTTTAGGAAAAATGTGAAATTGTATGCTAATCCATAGAATTACACTTCGTACCCCTGTCAAACATTAGTGGAGCATGTGTGGTTAACCGGCACACTAATTTGGGGATGACATTGGTAGCGAAGGGTGACTCGATGTTTGTCATAGATCAATGGAGCGCGTGTGGCTAACCGACACATTGATTGGGTGATTGTAGCATTGGGTGCACCACGTGATTCGTATGGTTATTCACACCTTGTTTGTGATCCTCGACATCCCAGTCACAAATAGTAGGGCATAATCGAGATTAAACATGCCATTGAAAAGTTCAATGAATCTCAAAAAGATCTAGGAGTTTCAATTCATTTAAAACTTAATCTTCCATTTTCATTTTTCATGGTGGAAATTGGTAAATCTTCATTTACCTACCTTCAAAAATTTTGCAACTAGATTACGACATCCCTTTTCTAGGTTGTAGAATATTGTGTTGGATCCTAGCCTTAATAACTCATTTGGGTGTTTTATTAAGGACTCAATCAACTTAACTTGAATTTTCTCCCATTTTGTAGATGTCTGACTCTGACCGTGGTATTCCCAAATCCCAAGGAAAAAGTGTTCCTAATGAAAGTGAAAGCTTGATTCAAAGTGAAGGATCACTGTGGACTAGCTTGATTTCACTTCCCCCTCTTCCTCTGATTGTTCTCCCTAACCCACAAGTTCAAAGGCTTGAAAAGTTCAAGCTCACTCAAGCCCTTTTGGCAAGTAAACACGAAGATGGGAAACCTGCGTGTGCACACGTCTTAGAGATGAAGTCACACATTGATAGGTTAAACATGTTGGGTGTCGAGATTTCAAGTGAGTTGGCTGTTGACTGGGTTCTATAGTCACTTCCTGAATCATATAGTGAGTTCGTTAGAGAGTACTATATGATGGACCACGATGTGACCCTTATGTTGGATTAATGTCTAAGTCCATAACTATTTTGGTATGTACTTGACCCAATTATGAGCATGGTCCTTTTGGGTTGCCTTCACCATAGCAATATGTAGGATGAATTAAGGAGAGAAAGGTTTAAATATGATTTATTAATATATTATGAGAATAATATATTAAAGGAGAAATCATATTGTTTAATTAATATTAGTCAAGAATTAATTGATAATTAATTTTGTGGCTAAAAGAGATTAATTAAACTTAGGGGACTGAAGTTGTAATTATAAGATAATTATAATTGGGCTATGGATCACCTAATAATATATAGGTTGGACGAATTCTATGGGAAGCCCATTAGAAATCATCCAAGGGATATGTTTAAGGAGTCCATGGACTGCTTAGGGCCTAAGCAGTCAGATTAGGGTTTCCTAGTTGTAAACCCTAATAGCCTACATGTATATAAAGGACCCTTAAGCCCCAAAAACGTGAACAACACATCCATTAGGGTTTCCATCCGTTTTTGGTGCCTCCCCTTTCTTCTCCTCTTCATCCAAGTTGTATATGGTGTTTGTGACTCCATTAGAGGTGCAACATTTGAGGCACTAAGCTTTTGAAGCCAATTCAAGCAAGGAATTGATTGTTATTGCTATATAACAATCAAAGGTAATTCTATAAACCCTAATTCAGTTTATAATATGTTAGATCTAAGTTTATTAGTCTTGGATTCAAAGCATGTACAATAGAGAAACCTAGATCCAAGCATTAGGGTTGTATGAGCACATAGGATTGTTCTTATGTCTAAAACCCATCAGTGGTATCAGAGCCTTGATTGGTTTCTGTTGTATGTGATGCTATGTTGAATTATTTACTGAAAAACGTGTTTTTGGCCTCTGCCCGACTCAACTCGGCGAGTCAGTATCTGGACTCGGCGAGTCAGTATCTGGACTCGGCGAGTTGGCCCCTACTCGGCGAGTTCAGAGCTGACTCGGCGAGTCAATGCGTCAGGCAGAGGGTATTTCGGATTCTAGCTGCTGTTTTGACTTGGATTTGATGCTTAAATTATTTTATGAAGTTAAAATCCGAATTTTATCTTAAAATAATGATTATCCTTGCCAAAACAATAGATAATTTCAAATCTTTTGAATATTGGTTATTTATGTGATAAATATGGATTATTTAAAGTTATTTGGTAATTATCTAGTGATTGAAATAAGATTAGGTCAAATATAGATAATGACTAAATTAATTATTATTTGTTATTTGATCCTTTGTGATGAGAAAAAGTTTCAATTGCACCCTTTAGGTTTTATAGTTTAAATTTGAACTTAAAAGTTTTGTTTATGAAATTTAAATAAGTTAAACCCTAATGTTTTGAAATGTTTCAAAACTTGCCCTCAAGTTTTGGAATTTAAAAGTTGGTTAAAAGTTTAATTTTGAAATGTTAAATTCTAAAACCCTAGTAATTTGAAATGTTCAAATCGCACCCTTATGGTTTTATTAATTAATTAAAGTGTATAATTAAAAGTGATTTAATAAACCCATAAAGTTTTGGTTTACATTTAATTAAATTAAAAGTATAATTTTACTAAATTAAACCACCTAGTATTTTAAAAGTATAAAATACAATCTATACTATATATAACATTAAAAGTCTAATATTATATATATGTATGAGTAAACAGTCAGTCTTACCATTAGTAGGCCTCATTCATGAAGCTGGTCTATAAGGGGTGTTTAAGGAAATTGCCTATAAAATGGCGATTAAATGGGTATCCACTCTTACCCACCGCACTCTTGACTAGTGGAGGGTCGTTAGCCGAACGGGTAGGATAGGACAGAAACCTTCCATTATAAGTATAATGAAGTACAAAGTAACTAAATGCTTATACAAATTCCCAAATCATAGTTACTTTAGGCAAAATGTGAAATTGTATGCTAACCCATGGAATTACACTTCGTACCCTTGTCAAACGTTAGTGGAGCGTGTGTGGTTAACCGGCACACTAATTTGGGGATGACATTGGTGGCGAAGGGTGGCTCGATGCTTATCATAGATCAATGGAGCGTGTGTGGCTAACCGGCACATTGATTAGGTGATAGTAGCATTGAGTGCACCACGTGATTTATATGGTTATTCACACCTTGTTTGTGATCCTCGGCATCCCAGTCACAAATAGTAGGGCATAATCGAGATTAAACATGCCATTGAAAAGTTCAATGAATCTCAAAAGATCTAGGAGTTTCAATTCATTTAAAACTTAATCTTCTTTTTCGTTTTTCATGGTGGAAATTGGTAAATCGTCATTTACCTACCTTCAAATATTCTGCAACTAGATTACGGCATCCCTCTTCTAGGTTGTAGAGTATTGTGTTGGATCCTAGCTTGATGTTTCATTTGGGTGTTACATCAAGAATTCTAATCAACATAACTTGAATTTTCTCCCGTTTTGTAGATGCCTGAATCTTACAATGGTCTTCCCAAATCCTTTGGAACAAGCTTTCCAAATGAAGATGACGTTCCGAGATACGATCAAGGAAATGAGAGTCATGCTTCACTTCCTCCACCTCCTCCAATTGTTCTCCCTGACCCACAAGTTCAAAGGCTTGAAAAGTTCAAGCTCACTCAAGCCCTTTTGGCAAGTAAACACGAAGATGGGAAACTTGTGTGTGCGCACATCTTAGAGATGAAGTCACACATTGATAGGTTAAACATGTTGGGTGTCGAGATTTCAAGTGAGTTGGCTGTTGACTGGGTTCTTCAGTCACTTCCTAAATCATATAGTGAGTTCGTTAGAGAGTACTATATGATGGACCACGACGTGACCCTAATTGATCTCACCTATTTGCTTATAGCTGCTGAATCAGCAATGATTTGGCGTGCTGGTCAAGCAAATTTGTCTAGTGAATCAAACTCCCAAACTTCAATGGACACTGGCAACATTGGAAGTCCAGAGAGAACTAAGTATGTGATTGTCCGATGTGCTGTGCCAAAGGAGTCCATTTGCTTTTATTGCCAAGAGAAAGGGCATTGGAGACGAAGCTGCCCAAACTACCTGAGAGATCTAAGAGATGGGAGAGTCAAGACGTATGGCTCTACTTCAGGTAAAATCCATTAACCGACTCTTTTAAGTTCCTATTCTAGATTCTTAATACATGATGTGATAAGATTACATTTTGATGTTTTGCAGGATCGAAGAAAAGAAAGGAAGCTTAATGAAGAAGCTGCTGAATCTGATCACGAAGAAATGGATTTCAATCGCATGGATTCAAAGATCAGATTTTTGAGCTGCCACTTAAGAGTTAGGGTAGATTGCTAAGAAATATGTAATAGCATAGTTTTTCAGTTGAATTGCATTGTAAGGACAAGTTTTTCCGCAATAAAATAAATTTTGATTTTATCTTATTTATCCTTCCAATGGCATGTATGAAAAATTGATGTTTGAATGTTTCTATTATTAGCAATAATGGATTTGATTCTTAATTGTATTATTTGTGGAAATGTCAAAAGTTTATCAAACAGGGAGAGTTTCTCATCGCCCAAGTTTCAAGTGAACAGAAACTTGGAATCATGCAATGTGTATTGTATGATGAATGAAAAACTTTCACATTTGGGAAACTTAGACTAATTCTTTGACAAAGTGTCAATTGAAGGACAAGGAGATCAAGTACACAAGGTTGTGCGTTGATCAAGTCCACCACAAGAGTGACAAAGATATTCGTCATGATTTACTAAAGTTTAGTAAATGTGATTATACTTATAAGATTAAGTGTAATTCTGAGTTGATTGAAAGAGTTTCATTGAATAGTAGAACGAATAAAGAAGAATTAAGTAGGCAGAAAGATAAAAGTTTCTCTATTCTAAGAAGAAGGGAGAGTACCTTTTATTGTGTTTTATGATAAGTCTTAATGATTAAGAACCATGTCTCAATTGATCCTCTAAGTGAGTCTTAGCGCAATTGCATGTCTGAGAAGAGGAATCGAGAATTGTAGAAATGGTTAAATCAAGAAGTCAATCATACTTCGTTCCAATATCAAGTCTTAGAGTCAAGATTGTGACATTGAGTGAAAAGTCTTAAGTAGGTTTATAACACTCATCAAATGTGGAACTTGGAAAAGTTTTCTTATTCTTGCACATTTGAAATTTGGTAAGTTGTGCTGTCTTGGATAAGACAAAGATCAACTAGGACCAATTATGTGAAGTGTTTTGTCTTGATAAGAACTACGCTAACTCTTGAATATTTGCTTTGTCAAGAAACGTTTCTTGACAAGAGAATCTTATATGTCAAGGAGTCAGTGGGAGTCTTAATGGTCTTGAAAGGTTTCAAGAACAAACCAAGAATAAACCTTATCGATCATCACTAGCACACGACTTGAGGATTACAACCTATCGTACTGACATTATTTTGTTTCTATGCCATTCCAATTGAGTTAATTGTGTATGTGAGTTCTATGAGTTCTCATTTGAATGCATACTAGAGCCTTAGTCGATGGAAAGTACATTGATATGTAAGGACAAGTTACTAAACTACTTGGAAGACATGGTGGGCACTCGTGTTACCATATGGCAAGAAATCAAGATTAAGAAAGTTCAGTCCATATGAGTTTGGATTTATCGCAAACCTTTGTTTGGCAAATTCACATGGATAGGAACTCATACACCATAAAATCTAAGTGTCATAGGATTCCCTCCTTCATGAAAATGATTGTGAGGAAATGCTTTCACTAAGAGAGATCTTAAGAAGATAGCAATTGTGAAAATTGTATTCTCAAATTCGATTATGGTTACGGCATCCCTTTCCATAGTTCGAATTGTGAGATTTGGCAATTAGTTTGAACATTTGGAACTTAGTAACATAAGTTCTAAATTGTTTAAGCACACATATGAGCTATCTAAGGAAAAGGTGTATAAGTTTAAGAAGCTTAGATAAAGGCTTATCAAAGCATCTGGTAATAGAAATATGAATTTCAGAAACTCAATAGGCATTGTTTTCTGGAAGTTCATTTGTTTTCTAAATACATGTCAAAGCTAGTGGGAGCATAAGTGTTATGCTTATATGATAATCATCATGATAGTGGGAGCATAAGTGTTATGATTGTATGATTATTATGGCAAGTATTGCAAGTATTGCAATATTAATTATAGAAAAACAAAGATTCAATTTGCAAAGTTGCATGGGTTGAAAAGTTGTTTTGCTATAATTAAGGGAGAGAATATTATACAAATATTATACTTCGTTTCAAAATCTAAAGCTTAGATTGAGAAATTTTAATATTTTTAGTCAAAGGATACATTGTGTGTTCTCAAATTTCGATTATGATTACGGCATCCCTCTTCATAGTTCGAATTGTGAGAACATGACACATAAAATATTATGGCAAAAGATTGGTAAAGTATCATATCTTTATGTAAGACATTATGCATCGTGTCCCATACGCTTCGGGTATAGGATCGATTGCAAATGCTATAATATTTACCATTCTAAAATTTTCCAAATGTCTAGCGCATTAAGGGGGAAAAAGGACTAGAATTGGTTTTGACCAAAAATAATTAAACAACTATCAAAGGACGATCCAAAGTTCGCTGAGGATTGGTCACTTGTGAGTAGTTGGATGTATGGTATTGGATGGACCATATCGACATTATTATGAATAGATAAGATTCTATTAAGAATGAGTTGTCATATGGCAAATGTGGAAATGTTTCCATATTGGGAATTGGATATTGAGAATCTATGTCTAGATTAGAAACTTTTATGCAAGAAGGATGTTCAAAGGAATTTACTTTGAATATGAGACTTCACGTCTATGGAATTGTCTTGTGACAATTTCTAAGATAGTACTTTGTAATTTCATTGGCTAAGTCTTGGTGACTTTTGTGTTATGATTTTGCAAAGGGATCATTGCATAAAATGTTAGAATCTAGCATATTCTAGTAGTGGAAAGAACCTTGTGTTCTTACACTAATAATTAGGATTAAGGAATTGTGAAATAAGCATCATTGGAAGAGTTTTCAGATGATCTATTTCACAAAGCATGGACCATAGGAAACAAAGTGTGCATGTTTAGAGCATGGGACAATTGTTGTTGTAATTCAAGTAATAAGTTGATTATCCGAAACATTAAATGATAAATAATGAGTAATCAATATGGTGGATAAATAGAAGTGTTTTATTTACTCTCACAAGTTTGGGGCCATATAGGATTAAGTATTATTGTTATGTTTCAGTTTGCATGTTTTGACTTCCAGAATAACTAGGTTATTCAAACATCCACAGTCGGTCATACGTTGGGAGTAGGTATGAATAAAGACTGTCATGAATCTGTCTGTAGATTGTCTGAAATGTTTAGACATGGCACAAGTTTGCTGCAGAGTTCATGAATGCTTTGATAAGATTAGAGTATTGGATTAAACCCACGCTCACTTGGATCACTTCATGGATTTATCACGAATGATTAGTGAGACGATAATATTGTATATTCTTGAAACCGAGACATGTGAGTTGTTATTTGTTGGTCGGTTGCACATTGATAATAAGTAAACGCACCAGTAACTTGGTGTTATAAAACTTATTGTTGTGTGTGATTCGATCAATAAATGCAAGCGAGCATTTGAGTCGAAGTTTATCCATTCCTTTTACCCAAAGTGGGATAAAAGCGATATATATGGGCCTCTCGGTGATTTAGTGATGACACCTAAGCGCTTGGCCAAGCCGGGACTAAGTTGATGTGTTCAATTGTAGTCTGTTATCAGTCGTCATAAATCGGAAGTCGGGAAACAGTATAGAGAGAATGATTGAAATTCATGTCTTTTGTCTATACGATATCTTGAGAATGGAGGAATATATAATCCCTTATCTAGAGGACACGCTATCTGATAAGATCAGAGTTGACAGCGACTTTTGAAAGCTACGATTGCTGATCAGGTTCTGAAGTCATATGGAAAATAGTTATTAGACTTATCCAAGTGGGAGACTGTTGGATTAGTGTCTAAGTCCATAACTATTTTGGTATGTACTTGACCCGATTATGAGCATGGTCCTTTTGGGTTGCCTTCACCATAGCAATATGTAGGATGAATTAAGGAGAGAAAGGTTTAAATATGATTTATTAATATATTATGAGAATAATATATTAAAGGAGAAATCATATTGTTTAATTAATATTAGTCAAGAATTAATTGATAATTAATTTTGTGGCTAAAAGAGATTAATTAAACTTAGGGGACTGAAGTTGTAATTATAAGATAATTATAATTGGGCTATGGATCACCTAATAATATATAGGTTGGACGAATTATATGGGAAGCCCATTAGAAATCGTCCAAGGGATATGTTTAAGGAGTCCATGGGCTGCTTAGGGCCTAAGCAGTCAGATTAGGGTTTCCTAGTTGTAAACCCTAATAGCCTACATGTATATAAAGGACCCTTAAGCCCCAAAAACGTGAACAACACTTCCATTAGGGTTTCCAGCCGTTTTTGGTGCCTCCCCTTTCTTCTCCTCTTCATCCAAGTTGTATATGGTGTTTGTGACTCCATTAGAGGTGCAACATTTGAGGCACTAAGCTTTTGAAGCCAATTCAAGCAAGGAATTGATTGTTATTGCTATATAACAATCAAAGGTAATTCTATAAACCCTAATTCAGTTTATAATATGTTAGATCTAAGTTTATTAGTCTTGGATTCAAAGCATGTACAATAGAGAAACCTAGATCCAAGCATTAGGGTTGTATGAACACATAGGATTGTTCTTATGTCTAAAACCCATCACCTTATTGATCTCACTTATTTGCTTATAGCTGCTGAATCAGCAATGATTTGGCGTGCTAATCAAGAAAATTTGTCTGGTGAATCAAACTCCCAAACTTCAATGGACACTGGCAACATTGGAAGTCCAGAAAGAACTGAGTCTGTGATTGTCCGATGTGTTGTGCCAAAGGAGTCCATTTGCTTTTATTGCCAAGAGAAGGGGCATTGGAGACGAAGCTGCCCTATTTACCTGAGAGATCTAAGAGATGGGAGAGTCAAGACGTATGGCTCTACTTCAGGTAAAATCCATTAACTAACTCTTTTAAGTTCCTATTCTAGATTCTTAATACATGATGTAATAAGATTACATTTTGATGTTTTGTAGGATCGAAGAAAAGAAAGGAAACTTAAGGGAAGAAGCAAGCATAATCTAATTGTGAAGAAATAGATTTCGATCGCATTACTTGAAGATTGGATTCTTGAGTTACTACTTGGAGTTAGAATAGATTGTTAAGAAATATGTAATAAAATAGTTTTTCAATTGAATTGTATTGTAAGGACAAATTTTTTTCCGCAATAAAATGAATTTTGATTTTATCTTATTTATTTATCCTTGCAATGGCATGTATGAAAAATTGATGTTTGAATGTTTCTATTATTAGCAATAATGGATTTGATTCTTAATTGTGTTATTTGTGGAAGTGTCAAAAGTTTACCAAATAGGGAGAGTTTCTCATCGCCCAAGTTTCAATTGGACAGAAACTTGGAATCATGCAATGTGTATTGTATGATGAATGAAAAACTTTCACATTTGGGAAACTTAGACTAATTCTTTGGCAAAGTGTCAATTGAAGGACTAGGAGATCAAGTACACTAAGTTGTGCGTTGATCAAGTCCACCACAAGAGTGACAAAGATATTCGTCATGATTTACTAAAGTTTAGTAAATATGATTATACTTATAAGATTAAGTATAATTCTAAGTTGATTGAAAGAGTTTCGATGAATAGTAGAACGAATAAAGAAGAATCAAGTAGGCAGAAAGATAAAAGTTTCTCTATTCTAAGAAGAAGGGAGAGTACCTTTTATTGTGTTTTATGATAAGTCTTTATGATTAAGAACCATGTCTCAATTGATCCTCTAAGTGAGTCTTAGTGCCATTGCATGTCTAAGAAGAGGAATCGAGAATTGTAGAAATGGTTAAATCAAGAAGTCAATCATACTTCGTTCCAATATCAAGTCTTAGAGTCATACTCCAAGATTGTGACATTGAGTGACAAGTCTTAAGTAGGTTTATAACACTCATCAAATGTGGAATTTGGAAAAGTTTTCTTATTCTTGCACATTAGAAATTGGTAAGTTGTGATGGATAAGACAAAGACCAACTAGGACCAATTTGTGAAGTGTTTTGTCTTGATAAGAACTACACTAACTGTTGAATGTTTGCTTTGTCAAGAAATGTTTCTTGGCAAGAGAATCTTATATGTCAAGGAGTCAGTGGGAGTCTTAATGGTCTTGAAAGGTTTCAAGAACAAATCAAGAATATACCTTATCGATCATCACTAGCACACAACTTGAGGTTTACAGCCTATCGTGCTGACATTATTTTGTTTTTGTGCCATTCCAATTGAGTTAATTGCGTATGTGAGTTCTATGAGTTCTCATTTGAATGCATACTAGAGCCTTAGTTGATGGAAAGTACATTGATATGTAAGGATAAGTTACTAAACTACTTGGAAGACATGGTGGGCACTCGTGTTACCATAAGGCAAGAAATCAAGATTAAGAAAGTTCAGTCCATATGAGTTTGGATTTGTTGCAAACCTTGGTTTTGGCAAATTCACAAGGATAGGAACTCATACACCATAAAATCTAAGTGTCATAAGATTCACTCCTTCATGAAAATGACTGTGAGTAAATGCTTTCACTAAAAGAGATTTTAAGAAGATAGCGATTGTGAAAATTGTATTCTCAAAATTCGATTATGGTTACGACATCCCTTTCCATAGTTCGAATTATGAGATTTGGCAATTAGTTTCAACATTTGGAACTTAGTAACATAAGTTCTGAATTGTTTAAACACACATATGAGCTATCTAAGACAAAGGTGTATAAGGTTAAGAAGCCTAGATAAAGGCTTATCGAAGCATCTGGTATTAGAAATATGAATTTCAGAAATTCAATAGGGATTGTTTTCTGAAAGTTCATTTGTTTTATGAATACATGTCGAAGCTAGTGGGAGAATAAGTGTTATGCTTATATGATAATAATTATCATGATAGTGGGAGCATAAGTGTTATGCTTGTATGATTATTATGGAGAGTATTGCAAGTTAGCAATATTAATTATAGAAAAACAAAGATTCAATTTGCAAAGTTGCATGGGTTGAAAAGTTGTTTTGATATAATTAAGGGAGAGAATATTATACTTCGTTTCAAAATCTAAAGCTTAGATTGAGAAATTTTAATATTTTCAGTCAAAGGATACATTGTGTGTTCTTAAAATTCGATTATGATTAAGGCATCCCTCTTCATAGTTCGAATTGTGAGAACATGACACATAAAATATTATGGAAAAAGATTGGTAAAGTATCATATCTTTATGCATCGTGTCCCATACGCTTCGGGTATAGGATCGATTGCAAATGTTATAATATTTGACCATTCTAAAATTTTCCAAATGTCTAGCGCATTAAGTGGGAAAAAGGATTAGAATCAGTTTTGACTAAAATAATTAAACAACTATCAAAGGACGATCCAAAGTTCGCTGAGGATTGGTCACTTGTGAGTAGTTGGAAGTATGGTATTGGATGGACCATATTGACATTATTATGAATAGATAAGATTCTATTAAGAATGAGTTGTCATTTGGCAAATATGGAAATGTTTCCATATTGGAAGTTGGATGTTGAGAGTCTATGTCTAGATTAGAAACTTTTATGCAAGAAGGATGTTCAAAGGAATGTACTTTGAATGTGAGACTTCGCGTCTATGGAATTGTCTTGCAACAATTTCTGAGAGAGTACTTTGTAATTTCATTAGCCAAGTCTTGGTGACTTTTGTGCTATGACTTTATGAAAGGATCGTTGCATAAGATGTTAGAATCTAGCATATTCTAATAGTAGCAAAGAACCTTGTGTTCTTACACTAATGATAAGGATTGGGAATTGTGAAATGAGCATCATTGAAAAGGCTTTTCAATTGATCTATTTCACAAAGTAAGGACCATAGGAAACATAGTGTGCATGCTTTATGCATGGGACAACTATTGTTGTAATTTGAGTAATAAGTTGATTTTCTGAAACAGTAAACGATAATAATAAGTAATCAATATGGTGGTTAAATAGAAGTGTTTTATTTACTCTCACAAGTTTGAGGCCATATAGGATTAAGTATTATTATTATGTTTCAGTTTGCATGTTTTGACTTCCAGAATAACTAGGTTATTCAAACATCCACAGTCAGTCATACGTTGGGAGTAGGTATGAATAAAGACTGTCATGAATCTGTCTGTAGATTGTCTGAAGTGTTTAGACATAGCACAAGTTTGCTGCAGAGTTCATGAGTGCTTTGATAAGATTAGAGTATTGGATTAAACCCATGCTCACTTGGATCACTTCCTAGATTTATCACGAGTGATTAGTGAGACGATAATATTGTATATTCTTGAAACCGAGACATGTGAGTTGTTATTTGTTGGTCGGTTGCACATTGATAATAAGTAAACGCACCAGTAACTTGGTGTTATAAAACTTATTGTTGTGTATGATTCGATCAGTAAATGCAAGCAAGCATATGAGTCAAAGTTTATCTATTCCTTTTACTCAAAGTGGGATAAAAGCGATATCTGTGGGCCTCTTGATGATTTAGTGATGACGCCTAAGCGCTTGGCCAAGTCGGGACTAAGTTGATGTGTTCAATTATAGTCTGTTATCAGTCGTCATAAATCGGAAGTCGGGAAACAGTATAGAGAGAATGATTGAAATTCATGTCTTTTGTCTATACGATATCTTGAGAATGGAGGAATATATAATCCCTTATCTAGAGGACACGCTATCTGATAAGATCAGAGTTGACAGCGGCTTTTGAAAGCTACGATTGCTGATCAGGTTCTGAAGTCATACGGAAAATAGTTATTAGACTTATCCAAGTGGGAGACTGTTGGATTAGTGTCTAAGTCCATAACTATTTTGGTATGTACTTGACCCGATTATCAGCATGGTCCTTTTGGGTTGCCTTCACCATAACAATATGTAGGATGAATTAAGGAGAGAGAGGTTTAAGTATGATTTATTAATATATTATGAGAATAATATATTAAAGGAGAAATCATATTGTTTAATTAATATTAGTCAAGAATTAATTGATAATTAATTTTGTGGCTAAAAGAGATTAATTAAATTTAGGGGACTGGACTGCAATTATTGGATAATTGAGTTATTGGGCTAAGGAATGCTAAAGGAATAAGGGGTGAACGAAATTATGATGGAAGCCCATCATATTTTTGTCCATGGCCTTATCCAGAAGGTTCCATGGGCTGCTTAGAGTTTAAGCTGTCCATTAGGGTTTTGGCTGAAACCCTAGCAGCCCACACAAGTATATAAAGGACCCCTTAGGCCCAAAAAACGTGGGGAACTGATTCTCTAGGTTTTCTAGTCGTTTTTGGCAGCCTCCTTTCTTCTCCTCTTCATCCAAGTTGCATAAGGTGTTTGTGACTCCATTAGAGGTGCAGCACTTGAGGCACTAAGCTTTCTAAGGCCAATACAAGCAAGGAATTGATTGTTATTGCTATATAACAATCAAAGGTAGTTCTCTAAACCCTAATTCAGTTTATAATATGTTAGATCTAAGTTTATTAGTCTTGGATTCAAAGCATATACAATAGAGAAACCTAGATCCAAGCATTAGGGTTTGTATGAGCACATAGGATTGTTTCTTATGCATAAAACCCATCAAAAACTTCCAAAGAATTTCTGCTTTGATGATGAATGAAATGACTAATTATCGAGAATACACTGACACCTAATCCAATGAACCAATACACTACTGAACCAAAACCCACACGAAGCTGAATATACCCATCTCTGAAACTGGTTTACCAATCGAGAACTACCTAATCTAGACTATAAATAGCAATCCATACAACGAGCTGAAAATCCGTCAACAACTAATACTCAACCTGAGCGATCCTAGCACCTCCCCATCTATTCATTGGTATCCCAAGAGGAACCAATGGCTACAACGATCTCCTTGACCAACTACTTCCTGCTGCGAGACAAATCGTGTATTTCTTGGACACATACATTTGATAACCACTTTCTCTACACCCCCAACTTGACCAAATCTTGAATCAAAGTCTCGCTTACCCGCACCGCACATCCCTATGAACCATTCTTTCGACACCACAACCTCGAACATAGTGATGATCCTTGTAGTGACCCAGATTATGATGACATGTGCAAAATTGTAGAGATCAAGTGAATTATACAAACATGAAGAACACAAAGAGTAAATAAACACGTTTAAGCTCCATTAAAATAGTAAGAGTACAAGAGGGTATTGTTATTTGTATCACTAAACTAAACTCTCCAAATGGGTCTTACAGACTCTTACATAAATGGGAGTCACTCACTTCCTATTTATAGGAAAGACTCAACCCATTACACATACAAGAGGGTAAGCCACATCCAAGGAGAACTTTGGACCCTAACATTCCCCCCATCAGAGTTAGGATTGGATGTCCCAGCTTTAATTTCCAAACATGTAACATCCCATTTTGGCACGTATCACAATATTGTCCGCTTTGGGCTCCCGACACGTAAACTTCCCAGGGGGTCACCCATCCCTGGATTTCTCTCGCCCGGACACGCTTAACTGTAGAGTTATGATGGAATGTGGTGCATTAGTTCTGGTATGATTGCACCCATCCCGAAACAATAAGTGTAGGAAACACCTGTTGATTTCTTTCTTAATTTTAAATTGTGGGTTGTACATGATCCCACATCGACCGGGAAGGAGAACTAAGTATTCCTTATAAAGGGTGTGGATAACTTCCTTATCACAACGCGTTTTAAAGCCGTGAGGGTAGCATATCCCATAAGAACTCTGCAGTTAAGCATGCTTGGGCGAGAGCAATCCAGGGATGGGTGACCCTTTGGTAAGTTTTCATGCTGGGAGACCAAAGCGGACAATATTGTGATACGTGCCAGAGGGGGGTGTTACAAATGGTATCAGAGTTGGGGCATGGGTCAATGTGTTCGACGTAATGGGGGGGTGAAGGAGGGATGGGTGACCCCCTGGGAAGTTTTCGTGTCGGGAACCCAAAGCGGAAATATTGTGATACATGCCTGAGGGGGATGTTACAAATGGTATCAGAGCTAGGGCACGAGTTGATGTGTTCGACGGGGACATTGAACCCTATAATGCGGGGTGAAGGTGGGTTGCACCTTATCCCACATCGGCTAAGAAGGAGAACAAAACATTTCTTATAAGGGGTGTGGATACCTTCCCTAACACAACGCGTTTTAAAAACGTGAGGGCAGCAGATCCCATAAGAACTCTGCAATTAAGTGTGCCCGGGCAAGAGCAATTCGGGGACGGGTGACCCCTTGGGAAGTTTTCGTGCTGGAAGCCCAAAGCAGACAATATTATGATACGTGCCAGAGGGGGATGTTACAAAACAAGTTTTCCCGATCAAGACCAACTCCCCCTCGAAGTAACATCGGTCTTCAAATCCGCAAAATGAATACCCAAGAAGCTTCGAATACCCATTTCTACATTCTCCCCACTTTTTATAATCAACAAATGATTATAAAACCCACAAAGGATGAGAAGCTTTCAAGGAATAAACTTGATGAAACTCCCCCTCGACGTGTGACAAAAATGCAACCGCGAAAATCTTGCACGAAAAACAATCACGAAAAGCCGAGAAAATTTTCCAAAACTTGTGAAATATTTCGACTTTCGGGTGAGACTTGCAAGAAATTCGAAAACTGGTTATAAACTGTCAACTTTGCAACCTCTATAGGGACCCGTTGCCCCAAAACAGTTTCAAATGCGAAACTTTAACCCAAATGCAAAACTGGGCATAAAGTGACAATTCGCATCAACTGCAGGGGCTCGAAATGAATTTTTTTCCATTTCTCAGAATTATACCCCAATGTCGAAACTGGTTATTTTCTACCAAATTGCTTAAACTGTAGTGATTCGAAATGAAAATTCTGCATTCATCAGAAAAAATGATCCCATTTCGAAAGTGGGTAGAAATTGTCATACTATTGAGAGATAAGGGATTCGAATGCAATTTTTTTTCCTTTCTTCTCCAATTCGCTTTCCATATTGTGACCAAAGAATTTCATATGTCGAATTTGACGTCGACTCAAGAAACTTGTTCGATCCTAAGACGATCGACCCCAAAAACCCGTTCAAGTGATTTCGACTCCAACGATTCCCTTCAAGTGATTTCAACCATTAGCCCCATCGAATTTGCATTCTTTCTATAAAAAAACACATCGAACTCCAAGAAATAACAGTTCGGCTTCAAGGATTTTTCGTTCGACTCAAAGCAACACATACCAACACCCTACACATCGAAATCGATTTCACCCTACCAACGAATTCGACCCCAAATCAATTTCGAGTTTGACTCGAAGGAAAACTCGAAACACCAATTCGTTCACATATGTGAACCACATAACAAAATCAATCGAACTCGATTTTGATTCCAAGCAAAAACATTTGTCTTTAATAACGTCTAATAAAATTCAAATATGAAGCAGTAGAAGCAGTCGTTAGAATGGGTCATAAAAGTCCTGGTCTCAAGGCATAATTGTTCACGTGCCTATGTATTAGGAATTAGGTATTCCTTTGTATTTGCTTTGTGTATAAATACGTGTATCAGAAGTTGTATCAATACAAAGAGAAAAATTTACTTTCACATCAATTCTTACTAGCTTATATGGTATCCAGAGCCTAGCCTAGGTGGTCCACCGATTATTTTTTCCACCATGTCTACCCCTGCCACCACCCAGCAGCTTCTTGCAGCAGCGACGATTGCCTCTACAAATCTGAACTTTCAGATTCCTTCCCTTAGCATCAAATTAGACAGAGACAATTATTCCCTTTGGCGCACCACTATCATCTCTTCCTTGGAGTGTTTTTACCTAGAATCGTTTGGTCTCAACCCCTCTCCATCGGCTGAAACAATTTCCCCCACTGCTGAACCTACTCCCTCCATAACTCCTACCACACCCACTCTCAACCCCGAATACACCACTTGGAAGAAAAGGGACTGTTTGTCCTCCTTTGGCTGAAATCAACTCTCACTAAGCGGTGTCTTGCCTATGTTGCTCGCTCTTCATCTTCTCACGAAGTATGGCTTACTATTGAGCGTACCTTTCAAGCCCAAACCCGTGCCAAACGGATGGCTCTTCGCACACAACTACAAACTCTTGCAAAGGGCTCATCTTCCATGATAGATTATCTTGACCGAAAACGCTAGATTGCAGACTCTCTCGCTGAAAATTTGACTCCCGTCTCAGATGATGACCTTATGGCATACATTCTCCAAGGCCTGGATTCTTCTTACAGCTACTTCACTTCTGTGTTTCTTATGCACTCTGCAACCGCCATTGCTGATGAACTTATCGGCTTGCTCCTACATGAAGAAGCTCGCATTGATGCCGATCTTGCTCGTCATGCTACGTTTCAACTGCCCTCCACTCCGATTCCTCCCTCCACACCGTCACTCACAATTGAAAATTAGGTCTCTCGCACCAGCACAAACACCAATCGTCTCTCTACTCACTCATTTGGTAGTTCATCCAACTCTCGTGGTCCTGAAAATCGCAGACGTCGCCTCCACTATCAACTATGCAACAAGCCAGGTGACGAGGCTATAAACGGTTGGCAACGGGGTAACCAGACCGACTACCCCTTCAGTCGGCCCAATTCTTCTTCTCGTGATCCACCAAGACAGGCCCATCTCACCACTGGATCAACTCCATCCGCAATCATGGATCCGGCCTGGTACTACGATATTGGTGCCACTGATCATGTCTCACCAGATCTCAGCAAACTACAAATCACCGAACCTTATACAGGCGACGACAAACTCCAAGTTGGGAATGGTAACCACTTAATTATAACTCATTCTGGCTCTCCATCTATATCTTCATTGCAATTACCAAAAGTCTTTATTGTTCCTAGATTAACCAAACACCTGTTAAGTGTTTCCCAACTCACAAGGGATAACAATGTATATATCGAATTTTTGTCTAACTATTGCTTTCGGGGCAAACCTCTCATTCGAGGCCACGTTGAAGGCGGTCTCTATCGATTGTCACCTTCTCCAAATAAAACAACCATGGCTCTCTCAGGGATTCGCACTTCTATGGCTGGCTAACACAACAGGCTTGCGCACCCACATGAGGGAATTCACATACGTCTAGTTTCTACATACAACCTTCCCACTTCATCAAATAAACTTCCCTCTGTTTGTGAACCATGACAATTAGGCAAAAGTCACAAACTTCCCTTTTCTTTAGCTCATGTTTCTTGTTAGAACCCATTTGAATTGATTTATTCGGATGTTTGGGGACTGTCTCCCCTGTTTTCAATAAATGGCAATCGATACTTTGTTCTCTTTGTGGATGATTTTACTAAATTTGTGTGGATCTACTTTATCTCTACCAAAGCACAAGTCTTAAAATCATTTGTTAATTATCGCACCATGATTCAAACTCATTTTAACTGTGAAATAAAAAAAATCTTCAATCAGATTGGGGTGGGGAATTTTGTCCTGTCTCCAAATATCTTCAATCTTATGGCATTCACCACCGTGTTTCATGTCCTTATACATCCGAACAAAGCGGATATATAGAACGTCGTAACCGTGTTATCGTTGAAAAAAAAAAAACTCTCTTATCTTGCTCAATCCAGCCTCCCTCATTCATATTGGGAACATGCCTTCAAATCTGCTACATACCTTCATAATCGCACAATTACACCAACACTTAACTATACTTCTCCTTATTCCAAATTATATAACAAGGACCCTGACTATGCCTTTTTACATACCTTCGGTTGTCTATGTTACCCCTTCCTCCATCCATACAACAATAACAAGATGGACTTTCGCTCTCTTCCTTGCATCTTTATTGGGTACAACGCCTCCCATAAAGGATATCTCTGACTTCACATTCCCTCCTCTGACATTTATATCTCCAAACATGTCATCTTCAACAAAGATGTTTTTCCATATGCCACTACAACTTCACCGACTACTCCCTCTTCTCCCCTCTCGCCTATGGACCCCATTCCTGATACTTTTCTTAGTCATGCAACCTCACTACCACCTCCACCTTCCCCACCCACACTTGTACCTTCTCCTTCATTGTCTACCACCTCTTCTACCCCCTCCCCACCATCCCCATGTCCTTCTCATCAGCTCCCCAATGTTAGTTCTCAAGCTAAACAAGCAACTCGTTTTCTTCGTCCAGCTACCAACACTCGCCATCCAATGGTTACTCGAGCCGGTACAAATTCACTCAAACCACGCTCCTTTCTTACTTCCACCACCACTCCTCCCATAATTGAACCTCGCAATATTCCAACAGCCCTTCAAAACCCATATTGGTTAAATGCAATGAAGTGTGAATATGATGCCTTAATGAGAAATAATACGCGGTCGCTAGTTCCACGTCCCACTAATGCTAAAATTGTTGGTTGTATGTGGATTTTCAGGATAAAATGACATTCGGATGGAATAATTGAACGCTACAAGGCACGCCTTGTTGCAAAAGGGTTTAGTCAAGAAGAAGGTGTGGATTTCTTTGAAACTTTCAGTCTAGTAATCAAGCCAACAACCATACATTTAGTCATATCTGTGGCTTTATCTCGCGGTTGGAACATTCGTCAATTGGACATCAACAATGCATTCTTAAGTGTCATGTTAAATGAAGAAGTTTACATGGAACAACCGCATGGATTTGAAGACTCATCTCACCCCACATCCGTATGCAAACTTCACAAGGCCCATTATGGCCTCAAAGAGGCTCCTAGAGCATGGTATAATCAACTTAAACACCACCTTGTTACCCATGGCTTCAAATCCTGTCATTCTGATACCTCCTTGTTTGTGCATACATCTTCCATTGCCACCATCTACATCCTCATCTATGTGGATGATTTGATAATTACCGGGAATAATCCACATCAAATCCAAAAAATCATCACCACCCTAAATAAGTCCTTTTCACTCAAAGATCTAGGCCAACTTAACTATTTTCTAGGTGTCCAAATAGCAAAAATACCCACTGGTCTCACCTTATCCCAAACCAAATACATTCAAGATCTTCTCACCAAAAGAAACATGCTTCACTCCAAACCCATAACCACTCTAGCAGATCCATCCACTCGCCTTATACTTTCTGGTGAGCCATTCCCTGATCCAAAATTATACAGACAAATTGTTGGTTCTCTCAATATGCAAGCATCACCTGTCCCGATATCGCCTTTGCAGTCAACCGTGTGTGCCAATTCATGCATGCACCTACCACTCGTCATTGGCAAGCTGTGAAACGCATACTACGAAATCTATACGGAACCTTACATCATTGCCTTCACTTTAAACCACATCATAACACTTCTCTGCTTGCATACTCAGATTCAAGATGGATATCCGACACCGACAATAGTCAATCACAGTATGGCTTTGCTATTTTCCATGGACCAAATTTGATAAGCTGGACCTCACGGAAACAAAGGGTGGTTGCTTGATCCAGCACTGAAGCTAAATATAGAGCCATTGCATACACAACACCTGAATTACTTTAGATTCAACAACTCCAACGTGATCTTCATATCACCTTACCACAACCTCCTACTCTCCTATATGATAATATTGGTGCGACATTCCTGTGTAAAAAACCAGTTATCAGCACAAGATTGAAACATATCGCCTTAGACTTTCATTTTGTTCGCGAACAAGTCGAATCTGGTGCATTAAAAATCTCCCAAGTTCACTCGGTTGACCAAATCGCTGACATATTCACAAAACCGTTGGGTAAAGATCGCATAGCTCAGCTTCGAACCAAGCTTCAAGTCACTCTAACCCTTGAGCTTGTCGGGGGGTAACAATGTCTAATAAAATTCGAATATGAAGCAGTCGTTAGAATGGGTCATAAAAGTCCTGGTCTCAAGGCATAATTGTTCACGTGCCTATGTATTAGGAATCAGGTATTCCTTTGTATTTGCTTTGTGTATAAATTCGTGTATCAGAAGTTGTATCAATACAGAGAGAAAAAGATTACTTTCACTTCAATTCTTACTAGCTTATAGTCTTTAACGCATTCGATCCCAAGGCTACATCTGCTTTCGACTTGGACTCAATCAACAAACACCAATCGAAATTAGGATGCTTGAATTTTTCATTTAACCAACGATACACCTATCCAACATCATAAAATTATTCTAGTCTTTCCCAAACCCATCGTATCATCACTTTCGTTTTCAAGCCGATTAAAGTTTCAATTATCAAAAACTTTCCAATCAAAAATCAATACCTCATAGTCCCTAGTTTCGACTAATGCAAATGATTAAAGTTATTCACAATCAAAATCCGACTTTCATTCCTCACATAACCGTTTTTTGATGATAATCTCCAAACCCAATTTCGACATTGACCAACCAACATCCAAAATCAACTTTTAAATCCTTCAATTCGAAATTAATCATTCCTGATGTCCAAAAGTGAACCTTCCGATGAATCACAAATATAAAATCGAGATCTGAAATAGAAATTCAATATCCAAGCTACAAGAATTTCAGTTACGAAACCTCCAACCAAAAAAAATAAGACCACTTCCAAGTTGCAGTATGAAGCGAGAACTATTCAGAGACTTTCCAGTTTTGACTTTCAGCTTATTTGTATTATTGAACAGTAATTAGTTAATAGACTGGGCACGAATTGATGAATAGTAAAATAATTAATTGATTGGGCTCAATCTCATAAAAAGATGAACATTAACAGATCTGGTTTGGGCTTCGAAATATGAATAGTGGACTGTAAAAAAATATGATAATTTAATTTTGATTTTGATGCTTGATCTTATAAAAAATTATTGGATCGTCAATGGGATTGAAACAAAATAGATCCATCGAGTCAAAACGATTAACAATAAAAGACGAAAAGCATGAATTGAATATAAGATTGAATTGGGATTTCAAGAAACAAACCTTGATCGTTCATCATCGGATCTTTGAGAACAAGGTTTTGATCTCAACATGAATATTTCATAATCCATTTGAAAATTTGAGAAACCTTCTTGATGATTCTTTTTCCATTTGCAACACATGAATCAATCATCGAAGATCTCGGTTCTTTGGTTGGAACAAAAAAATCACCAATCTTCACATTGTACCACCCACCATGCATGTTGTACAATTCGTTCTCGTTTTCCCAAAATCTAACTTTGTCTTCAATGAGGATCTTCAACAACTTTGAGTTTGGAATTCGATTTCATTGCAACATTTGATGATTGTTGCTTTGGAACTCAAACTTGTTTCATTATTTTCGGCTTCAAGACAACTTCTGAATATTTTTGTTTAGAAACCTAATTGTTCTTTCTTTTGATATTCTTCTTCTTTTTCTTCCTTTTCATCTTTTGGATCTTGAATTTTTGAATTCAAGAACAACATCATTCTTGAAACGAATCACAAGAACTCAAGCAATTATCGGTTTGAACTCCAATTAAACAAAAAAAACTTTCACATCTTCATGGAAATCACATTGAATTCCCATTTCTTGAACTTCAACAAATTTACGAACATGAAGTTCATTTGGGTCTTCAATAAGAGAAACATATTCCTTTTTGAATAATTCTCTTTCTTTTTCTTCCTTTTGATTTTCACACCAAGATAACATATTCATGGTAATTTCAATTAAACTTCCAATCTTCAAAAGAGGTTGAAATATCAATCTTCCATGATCATCTTTCAAGCCTCCATAAGAAATCAAAGTTTCGCATGTAATCGACCCGCCTTTCAATAATGACCCATAAAATTGTTTCTCATTGACTTTGTATTTGACATCTTTAATCATCACGATCCAAGAATCATAAGCCATATACGCCATGATAACAAGAACTCGGATATTTCTAGGGAGATAAAGTGATTATCGAATGAAATCTCTAAAGAGAGAAAGTGAATATGAACCAAGTTGTAGAGAGAGTAAGTGAAAATTACAAGTATTCTATAGAGGGAAATAGAATTTTGAATCAAATCAAGGATTAAATTCGATTTCTAGATCAAAAACTCTCTTACAGATGAAGAACTTACACCCATTTGAGATTCACCAAATCAAAAATTGTCATCATGGATCAATTCTTGAGAACTTCAAGAATACCCACTCTAATACCAATTGTAGTGACCCGGACTATGATGACATGTGCAGAATTGTAAAGATCAAGTGAATCATACAAACATGAAGAACACAAAGTGTAAATATACACATTTAAGCTCCATTAGAATAGTAAGAGTACAAGTGGGTATTATTATTTCTCTCACTAAACTAAGCTCTCCAAACGGATCTTACAAGTTCTTACACAAATGGGAGTCACTCACTTCCTATTTATAGGAAAGACTCAACCCATTACTGTTGGATATAGTGTCTAAGTCCATAACTATATTTGGTATGTACTTGACCCGACTCGGCATGGTCCATTTGGGTTGCACTTCACCCTAACAATTTATGGATAATATTTTGAGAATAGTATAAGTTATGATTTATTAATATATTATAAGTTCTAATATATTAATATAAGATCATATTATTTAATTAGTATTGATCTATAATTAATCTAGGATTAATTTAGAGATCAAAAGTATTACTAATTAAATATGGGCTCCAATATTTATATAGTGTGGGCTAATGCTCATTTGGAATGGGCTAGGCTTGCATGGACAGTCCATGGATACTCCATGGAGCTTTAACCCATGGATCTCATGGAAATGAAGAGACATGAGTATTAGGGTTTACATGGATGTAACCCTAATCCACCACACTATATAAAGGAGGCTTTGGTTCTTGAAATCACACTAGTTATGGTGAGTAAAGAAGAGGGCCGATTTCAAGAAGAGTTACTATTCTCTCAAAGTTCCAAGTTTGTGGTGATTTGTGATTTCCAGTTGAGGCATCCACACTATTGGTGCTAGGCTCTAAAACTCCAAGCAATCAACTACAACTACAAGGTAAGTAATTCTACTAGCTTTATTTGATTCAAGTTCCCCATGCCATTCTAGATATGATAAGAACCTTGGAAAATAATTATTTGCATGTATCTTAGTCAAACATAGATCCAAGGTTTATTAGGGTTGCATGTACACTTAGGAAGTGTTAGATTGCTCAAAACCCATCAGTGGTATCAGAGCCTAGGCTTGTTTGTTTGATACTTGATGCAAAATATTTGAAAAAGTCGAAATCTTGCTGTCTGCCTGATGAACTCGCCAAGTCCATGGGGGGACTCGCCGAGTTCATGTATATCTTCATCCTACTCGCCGAGTAGGTTCGTGCACTCGACGAGTAAGAGCCTCAGAATGCAGATTTTCGACTTTTGCTGCTGGAAATGGACTAGAAACATTACCCTAAACTATTTTGGTGTTATAAAACTTGTTTTAGATGGTGTAATGTTTATGCTAATCCATTTACAATGGCTATAATAAAAAATTACAAGATTTATGAGTAATTTATGATTCTTGAAATGTTCATATTCATGTTCTTGAACTTATGAAGATTAGATGATCATAGGAATTGTTTATAACCTACTTGGTAGTTTAAGTCTTGATCATAATGTGTTTTAATGGAGTCCATAACTTGTCCTCAAGTTATGGAAAATCAAGAGTCACACTTGAATTAAAACCATTAAAAGAACACAAGAGTTAGAAAAATGAAAAGTCTTCATTTTAATACTCAATTAACTTCATAAGTTATAGAATGAAAAGTTTTGAAAGTTTACAAAACTTGCCCTCAAGTTTTGGAACAAGTAAAGTCATGATTAAAAACTTTAGTTCCAACCCTTAGAATTTTAAAAGTTAAAATTCAAGCCTTATACTTATAATATTATAAGTTAATAATAATATATATATGTATAAGATCAAAGTCGTCTTACCGCTAGTACGCCTCATTCACGAAGCCGGTCTATAAGGGGGTATAAGGTTGTTGCCTATAAAATGGCAACTTAATGGGTGTCCACTCTCACCCACCGCTTCCTTGATCGGTGGAGGGTCGTTAGCCGAACGGGTAGTATAAGGACTTATAAATTCTCATTAAAAGTATAATGATAATACTAAAGTAACTAAACTTTATTGAATTCCCAATCTTAGTTATTTTAGGAAAATGTGAATAAGGTGCTAATCCATGAAATTACACTTTACACTTTGTTTAAGTCGTTAGTGGAGCGTGTGTGGTTAACCGGCACACTAACTTGAACTTAACAAGGTAGGTAAAGGGTGACTTAATGTTTATCATAGTATCGATGGAGTGTGTGTGGTTAACCGGCACATCGATTGAGGGGTAATACATTAAGGGTACCAAGTAATTTGCATGGTTACTTCACACCTTGTTTTGTGATCCTCGGCATCCCAGTCACAAAACTTGAAGGGTACACTCAAGATTGAAACATGCCATTGAAGGAAGTTCAATGAATCTCAAAGAATCTAGGAGTTTCTAAACCAATTAAAACCTAATTAAAAACTTCGTTTTTCATGGTGGAAATTGGTGGATCGTCATTCACCTACCTTCAAATATCTTATAGCTTAGATTACGGCATCCCTCTTCTAAGTTATAAAATATTGTGTTGGATCCTAGCCTTAATACTAAATTTGGGTGTTTTATTAAGGACTATCTCTAAATCTAATCTAATCTATTCCCTATTCTTTTCAGATGTCTTCCAATAACAATGCTTCTGGCTCTAACCCTACTAGCTCTTTCTCTCTCATGAATCTTTGTGGGAGAGTCATCTTCGATGGATCCAACTTTACTGATTGGATCAGGAACATCAGGATGGTCACTCGGTATGAGAACAAAGAATATGTTCTCGACAAGGAGCTAAAGGTACCCGAGCCAACTGCTACTCCTGAAGAGATTGCTGAATATGAAGTACATGAAAGGGATGCTACAAGAGTAGCATGCATCATGATGGCCACCATGACAGCTAAGCTCCAAAAGTCCTATGAGGACTATTATCCTTTTGAGATGCACCAGGATTTGATGGACCGTTACTATCAAAGTGCTCGTCAAGAGCGATATGAAATAATCTCCTCCATGATAACAACCCGAATGAAGGATGGTGAACCCATCACGGGCCACATGCAGAAAATGCGAAGGTATGTGGACCGTTTACTAAAGCTGAATGTGAACTTCCCCAAGGAGTTAGCAATAGACATCATTTTGCACTCCTTACCATCATTTTATGATCGATTCCGCATGACATATCACATGAACAAGGAAGAAGTCACCCTCAGTAAACTTCAGGGACTCTTGAAGACCGCGGAAAGTGGTCTAAAGGGTAAGTCGGTTGTTACTACTCCTACTCCTACTCCAACTGCGGCCAATGTCTTGGCAATCGGGCATGGCAAAGGGAAGAAGCGAAAGAGCCCTTCTAAGGGTACCAAGGGTAAGACCCTTGAAGACTCCTCTTCAAGAAAAACCAAGAAAGGTTTTGTCACTCCTTCTGCTAACCCTAATGAGGCTGAATGCTTCTATTGTCATGAAAAGTCGCACTGGAAGCGAAACTGCCCAAAGTATCAGCAAGATGTGAAGGATGGGAAAGTAAAACCCAACCATGCAGGTATATACACTATATTGTCTAATAACTCACCTCATTCTAAGTCTTGGTTCCTTGACACAGGTTGTGGTATTCACATATGTTGTGATTTTCAGGGACTAAGAAGAAGTGAGAATGTGGAGCAGGGAAAGATAAACTTGATCATGGGAAACAGGAAAGCTTCACCTGTCACCAAGATAGGAGTTTATTCCTTAGTGCTAAATAGTGGGTTTACATTAGATTTGAATAAGTGTTATTATTCGCCAAAAATGGCAAGAAATGTTATTTCCTTTCATCCATTGTATAAACAAGGTTTTACCTTTTATTTTGATAATAATAATGGTAGTATTGATTCTTTCTTTAATAATGTTCATTATTTTAAAGCATTACCTTGTGATGGCGTGTATGAAACTGTATCTGTTGTAGATAATCTAGGAAATAATATATTGTATATTGACTCTTCCACTAGCTTAAATAAAGCATCTTTATGGCATTGTCGTCTTGGACATGTAAGCAAGAAACGCATAGGCCAACTCCAAAAGGATGGAATCTTGGAGTCATTTGACCTAAAGTCTGATGATAGTTGTGAATCTTGTTTGCTTGGTAAAATGACAAAGTCACCTTTTACTGGCACTTGTCCTAGGGGTGAAGGTTTGTTGGACCTCATACACACGGATGTGTGTGGACCCTTCAGAACCACCACAAGAGATGCTAATCGGTTTTATGTGACTTTCACTGATGATTTTAGTACATATGGATAAGTCTACTTAATCAAGCATAAGTCAGAAACCTTTGAGAAATTCAAAGAGTTTAAGCAAGAAGTGGAGAATCAGTTGGGAAGGAACATTAAGATGCTTCGATCCGATCGTGGTGGTGAGTATCTTAGTACTGAGTTCCTTGACTATCTTATGGAATGTGGGATTATCTCACAACTGACACCTCCTAGGACACCACAATTGAATGGTGTAGCTGAGAGGCGCAATCGGACCTTGTTGGACATGGTTCGTTCCATGATGAGTCGAGCTTCGCTACCAATCTCATTTTGGGGGTATGCCTTAGAGACTACCGCCCATATCCTTAATCTAGTCCCTATAAAGAAGGTTGCCAAAACACCTCACGAGATGTGGACTGGAAAAGTTCCTAATCTAGACCACATCAAGATTTGGGGTTGTGAGGCTTTCGTGAGACACGAGACTCATGATAAGCTCGAACCCCGAAGCGAAAGGTGTATTTTCATCGGCTATCCACAGAAATCCTTTGGCTACATCTTCTACAGACCCAGTGATAATGTGGTCTTTGTAGCAAGAAGAGGATTCTTTCGAGAGAGAATTCATGAGTCAAGGAGACAGTGGGAGGCAAATTGACCTTGAGGAAATTCAAGAGTCAAGTGATGAAGGAACCTCAAACCCTAGCCCTCAACCTGAGGAGGAAACTCCTGTTGAGCCGACTGAAGAATCTATACCTCTTAGGCGTTCCACTAGAGTTAGGAATGCACCTGAGCATTATTATGGTTTCCATATTACTGCGGAAGGTGAGACACTTATCAGTGATAACACACTAGTAAATTTGGATGAGCCTAACAGCTACACAGAAGCCATGGCAGGCCCTAAGGCTGCTAAATGGAAAGAGGCTATGGATAGCGAGATACAGTCCATGTATGACAATCAAGTTTGGAACATGGTTGACAATGTACCTGATCGTAAGATAGTCGAGTGCAAATGGATCTTCAAGAAGAAGACCGACATGGATGGTAATGTACACACTTATAAGGCACGACTGGTTGCAAAGGGTTATTCTCAAACTCCAGGAGTTGATTATGATGAGACATTTTCACCAGTGGCCAAGATTAAGTCTATTAGGGTTCTGTTAGCCATTGCTGCATTTCATGACTATGAAATATGGCAATGGATGTCAAAACCGCTTTCCTTAATGGAAAGTTGGTTGAAGATGTTTACATGGTTCAGCCAGAAGGTTTTGTCAGTACAGAGTACCCTAATAGAGTGTGTAAACTCGAGAAATCCATTTATGGATTGAAACAGGCACCTTGCAAATGGAATCTTTGCTTTGATGAGAAAGTCAAAGAATTTGGCTTTTCAAGGAGTGAACACTACTAGAAAAACAACCTTTTACGACGCTCATTGTGCGTCGTAAAACGCTCAGACGACGCGCAAATGCGCGTCAAGGAAGGCCCTGTCATAAAGAGAGACGACGCATTTACGACGCTCATTTACGACGCGCAATTACGACGCGCGTTTACGACACGCAATGCGTATCAAGGAAGGCCCTGTCATAAAGGAAGACGACACGCATTCGCGTGTCGTAACCTTACGACGCGCGTGTTAATGACACGCAATGTGTATCAAGAAAGCCCTTGTCAAGAAAGGCCATGTCATAAATGAAGATGACACACATTTTTGCGTATCATAATTTTATATGTTTAAAACAAATATTATTTATAGATTTATTAATTTTCAAATTAAATTTTCATTTAATGTCTCTTAATAAATAAAATATCATATACAAAAATACAATCCATTGCACAAAATATAATGTTATTGCACAAAATACAATCCATTGCACAAAATATAATGTCATACAAATAATAGTATTACAAATTACAACATTACCCCTTTCAAAAGTGAATGTGCTTCACTTGACAAGAATCCTGGAAGCACTATTTTCTCCTGAATCTTCTGTCTGTTTCCACCTCTAAACGAAGGCTGCAAAGATACAATGTCGAACAAAATTACATTATTACCCTCACGCTAAAAGTAATGGGAATTTAATAGTGATTTATTAAAAGTAATTAAGGGTGACAGCACACCAACCTTTCCAGAAAGCATTTCATACATTAAAATTCCAACACTCCACCAATCAGCGGCCTTATCATGGCCCCTCCCTTGTACAATTTCAGGTGTCATATATTCTAATGTCCCACACATGGAATTTAACCTTGTGCTTTCATCAAATTGCTTTGCTACCCCAAAGTCAGTCAACATAACCTGAATAATAATAATTCAGTAAAGTTAAACCAAAACATTTTACCAAAATAATAAACATCATCGTTTTAGTGACAACTGCCAACCTGGATGGTTAATACAAGTGCAGGGTCAACAGCCATTGCTTCATGGTCAATGTTTTTTAATGTCTCACCCGATGCCTCCCATGTTGAGGAGTTTGCTTTCACTTGACTGCTAGGAACAGCAGGGGGAAGAACACGAATAATCTTCAACATAATACAATCCTTGGTTGTATCATGCTAAACAGTAGTAGAACAGTAACTTGTAGAAGACAATGTAAAAGAAGAAATTGCAGAAAAAACATTGATCTGATAGTGTGTAATTAGATTAAAGATTATGAGAAGATAATAATGTAAACCTTGAGTTGCTGGATTTGGGATCTTAGTTGACTTCTTTCAATGCTGGTCAACGAACATGAAAGCACCGGTTTTTTAACTCCACATGCTCTCCCCAATTCTTCTTTTGAAGGAACAAAAATATTAGAAACATACCTTATATTTAGTAAGGAATGGAATATGGGAAATCATTTCAAAATCTTCAGTGTCTGCAGCCATCACTACAAATTCAGAAAACCCCTATTCAGGTCCCTTGTAACTGTTTAAAAAAAAGAAAAAAAATAGAAGTTAGAACCAACATTAAGAACAAAATATCAAAAATAAATATCAAAACAAGTCAGAATAATATTCACAAAGTTGATAAACTTTGGTTAAGAAAAAGAACAAGAAACATAGCCAATTTAGTTAGGCATTGAAACAAACCTGAATAATATCAAGCATTATGCAACTCTGGGAAAAGATAAGAACCATAAGGTCCCAATTCAACAATCGATATTATCAAATAAGGTTTTTAATTGAGATGTCTGCTTCTAAAGATTGGTTAAAAGAAGTTCAAGTGTATTCTTCTGATTTAACTACAGGTGAAAGGATTATTTCTAAATGTAAAATTGAATATGCTTGGAATCCTTCTAAGTGTTCTCACTGTAAAGTTTATGGTCATAAGGATATAAATTATGGAATTTTAATTGCTAAACAAATGAAAGAAGAAGAGGAGAGAAGTAAAATAGAGAAAGGAAAAGAAGGAGCTACTGTGGATCTTATGCAAGTGCTTCTTGCCAGCACTAAAGAAGTAAAGGAACAAAATGATGGGTTTGTTGATGTGGTGAAGAAAACCAAAGGAAATAATGGAAATTTTTTTTCAAAAGAAGCTACAGGGGGGGGGGAAAACAGTTTTTGAGTCAGGGGCATCAAGGGAATTTCTCGAAAAATGAAGGTTTAGGGGTTTTTGCTGGAAACCGCAAGCAGGGGCAAAAAGGGAATTATCCGAAAATTGGAAATTTTGGGGCTTCTACTGGAATTCACTATCAGCGGTATAATGGGAATAATCAGGAAAATTTGGAATTTAGTTTTGATAGAGGTAGGAAGACAGGAGGTAAAATACCCCATTATGGGAATATTCAGCCAATGAAAGGAAATTCTAATGATTCAAAGATTAAATAGGGGAAAAGTTGGAAAAGTAACAAGGTTATGGGAAAGAACAAGGATGGGGGTGATGTTTCGGAAGTCAAAGGGTTTGTGGGGAATAATTCTATGAGTCGGCCTACCAGGAAGCTAAAAAATCAGAAGCAGGGGTGAATTTTAATGGTAGCAGGCAGGGCTATATTCCAAAATCCGGGGCAGCTTTTAAAATTTCTTCTAATTTTGATTTGGTTAATCATTCTATGAAGGGTCATGATGCTGAGAATTTTTTGTCTACCAATAAATTTGAAACTTTAAAGGATTTGGAAGATGAGAATAAATTTGTTTTCTCAAAAGGAGGTGTTGATGAGGATGATCTTGCTTATTTGGATTCTGTGAATCAGATGGATGTCATTGGTAGTGTCCCTGTGTTTGACACTAAAATGGAAGCTGGTCCTAATGATATTTAATCTTGGAGTTTGGTACTTTAGGGGGTTTGTTCTTTCTCCTATGATTAAAGGTCTAAAAATCGGTTTTAAGATGTATATGCTGTGTGTTTTAGCCATTCATATTTCATTGGCTTGGTGGAAGATAAAGAGGTTATTAAAGAGAGAAGCTTTTGATACTTCTTTGAGATGGGATTTTTTTGAGATTGTCCTCTTTGATCTCTTCTTTTTGAGCTATGTTTGTTTTCATGCTGCTCAGTGGAATTGGATTTGGAAGTGGATAGGTTGGCATCCCTTAGATAGATTGTTGTTTTTTTTAAATTTGTTTCTTTGTTTAGCTTAGCTTTGTTAGTTTTGTTTCTCGTAGTTAGCTGTTTTTGGGCGGTTGCCCTCTTCTTATTGTAATTTTTTCCTTTTTTTTAATAAAATTTGCCAAGGGGTTCTTTTCCCCTTTTATCCAAAAAAAATACACTCACAATCAAGTACAACATCAAGAAAAATCTTACCATACTAGTTACCAATTCGAATATAAAACTGATCTGGAACATCGAATTGGAAGGATTGGGACAAAATTAGCGATCAATACAAACTGAAAAACAAATTTAGCGAATCACTTTGTTCTTCCATTTTTGTCGAGGCGATGCTTAGGGCAAAACCAGAATAATCGAATTCTACAAACATGAATATTACCGGAATAGGCTGGATTTCAAAATCGATATTATGGCTTGCTTTTAAAATCAATTTCATTAATTTTATATAAGAAGGGTACAGATGACCTAATTTTATATAAGAACTCTAGAACTGATACGTACGTTTCTCTTTGATAATTTCTTTTAAGATGACTATTGTTTAGGGCTATCAACAACACCGTCATCTCCGCTACCATAGTGTAATAAACAAAGCACCATTGAAGGCCCTTCATCATCTTCCGCTGCCATTACTTCCTTGAGTGAAAATTTCGAACTCGATGGGAGAGGAAATGAGTCTCCAATAAGAAATCTGAAATCATAAAATCAGATGGGAAGAAATCTGTGAAAAGAGTTGAAGTCGTTTGAGATACCGATGTAAATCCTTAGAAATCTCAATCGAGAAGAGAATGGAGAGCCGCTTCTTTTTTTGGCGCTGAATCGTTTCACCACCGGTCGATCACCATGGAAACAGGAGAACTGGAAGCTTAAAATAAAATAAAACCCTACACATATTTGTACTCTTCAATCGTCGGATCTAGGGCAGAAGTAGATGGACGATGGGAAGTAGAGCAGATGTGAAAATAACCCCCAATCGCTAGTAGGCTCTGGAATCGTTAGCTTGTGAAAATTTTGTGAGGCAATGGATGTGGGTGAGAGGTGGAGACGATGTAGGGTAGATATGAGAGTCATATGGAAATGAATGTAGGAGAAGAAGGCGGGTGTTTAAAAAATTTGGGGATTTCATTTTCCCTCTTAGAGACGCGCGTTTCTTAAAAAAAAATATAAAACGACATTCACAGAGGACGCACGAGTGCCCTCCGTGTTTTTAATTTTTTTACATGAGACACTATTTAAGGGCATGCAATAATGCGTGACCTAAATCCTTAAATTTTTTGAATAAACGACACTCTTTTAATGTCACTCTCCTTTGCGTAACATAAATCACTGAGTGTCGTGGTTTGCACGTCGTAAAAGGGTCTTTTTCTTGTAGTGGAAGATGAATCTTGTGTCTATATCAAGGCTAGTGGGAGCATAGTCAGCTTTTTGGTACTGTATGTGGATGACATACTACTCATAGGAAATGACATCCCAACCCTGCAGGAAGTAAAGTCCTAGCTTGGGAAGTGTTTCGCTATGAAGGACCTTGGTGAAGCTGCCTATATCCTAGGGATAAGGATTTTGAGAAACAAGAGTAAAAGACTAATTGGACTTAGTCAAAGCACCTATGTGGACAAAGTGTTGAAAATATTCAACATGCATAACTCCAAGAAAGCTGAGTTACCCATCAAGAGTAACGCCAGATTGAGTAAGACACAAAGCCCTAGTACAGAGGCTGAGATAGCAGAAATGAGTCGAATACCTTATGCTTCAGCTGTAGGATCGATCATGTATGCTATGACGTGTACTCGACCTGATGTAGCCTTTGCTTTGAGCATGGTTAGCAGGTATCAGGGGAACCCTGGCAAGGCACACTAGACTGCAGTAAAGAATATCCTCAAGTACCTGCGAAGGACTAAGGACTGGGTCCTCACCCTTGGTGGGAATGATGACTTGAGAGTTGTAGGATACAATGATGCTAGCTTTCAGACTGACAGGGATAATTCCCGCTCTCATTTGGGCTGGGTCTTTACCCTAAATGGAGGGGCAATTACTTGGAAAAGTTCCAAGCAGGAGACAGTGGCTGATTCCACTAGTGAATCAGAGTATATAGCAGCAAGCGAGGCAGCAAAGGAGGCTATATGGCTAAAGAACTTCATCGGAGACCTTGGAGTTGTACCAGCTATAAAGGCGCCAATGGAGATTTTCTGTGACAACAATAGTGCGGTTACCTTAGCCAAGGAACCAAGAGATCATGGGAGATCCAGACACATTGACAGAAAATATCACTTCATTAGACATCGAATAGAAGAAGGAATCCTCGTGGCAAAGAGGGTATCATCGGATGAGAACCCAGCAGATCCCTCACGAAGGGACTGACTCGGGCTAAGCATCTCCAGCATGCTCGGAGCATAGGGCTGAAGGATGATATTAGTTTCAGTGGTTAGATAATCTCGAAATTTGTAAAATGTAGTTGAAATTTGATGATAAATAAAGCTGTTATTTGTGAGTAAAGTGTTTCTATCACTTGTCAATCGTTTACTATATTTCTTTTGCATGTTTTGACTTCCAAAATAATTATGTTTGGTATATCATATTATTCGACTCTCCACAGTCGGTCATACGTCGGAAGTAGGTATGAATCAAGACTGTCATGATTGGTTGCAGAGGTCTAAGGTGTTAGACATGGCTACAACAATCATGAGTGCTCGTAATTTCTGAGCATTGGACTCAACCCACGCTCACTGGAATCACTTCATGGAATTTATCTCGAGTGATCGTGAGACGGTAATATCATATAAGTCTTCAAACCCACAGATATGATTTGTTGCCTATGAGTTGGTTATGCATTGATTGTACGAAAATGCATTGGTAACTCGATTTTATAATACATACCTTTGTGTGTAATTCAACAAGTAGTAGAGCAAACATATGAGTCAAAGTTTATATGTTTCCTTCTTGGATTAGAAGCAATATCTGGGCCCCTCGATGATTTTGTTTTGACCTATGTATCGGGCCCGGTCAGAACTATTTGATGTGTTCAGTTAAGTTCTATGTCAAACAATTCGGAAATCGGGAAACAAATGTTGGACAATAAGCAAGACTATGTTCCATGTATTTGTCCGACTGATATCTAGAACAGAGGATTATATGATAACTTATCTAAAGTGGCGCGTTCTAGTTCAACAGAGTTTAAAGAGCTACGATTGCTGATCGGTTCCTAAAGTCATACTTGCAACTATAGTTATTAGACTTATCCAAGTGGGAGACTGTTGGATATAGTGTCTAAGTCCACAACTATATTTGGTATGTACTTGAACCGACCCGGCATGGTCCATTTGGGTTGCACTTCACCCTAACAATTTATGGATAATATTTTGAGAATAGTATAAGTTATGACTTATTAATATATTATAAGTTCTAATATATTAATATAAGATCATATTATTTAATTAGTATTGAACTATAATTAATCTAGGATTAATTTAGAGATCAAAAGTATTACTAATTAAATATGGGCTCCTATATTTATATAGTGTGGGCTAATGCTCATTTGGAATGGGCTAGGCTTGCATAGAAAGTCCATGGATACTCCATGGAGCTTTATCCCATGGATCTCATGGAAATGAAGAGACATGGATATTAGGGTTTACATGGATGTAACCCTAATCCACCACACTATATAAAGGAGGCTTTGGTTCTTGAAATCACACTAGTTGTGGTGAGTAAAGCAAGAGGGTTGATTTCAAGAAGAGATACTATTCTCTAAAAGTTCCAAGTTTGTGGTGATTTGTGATTTCTATTTGAGGAATCCACACTATTGGTGCTAGGCTCTAAAAGTCCAAGCAATCAACTACAACTACAAGGTAAGTAATTCTACTAGCTTTATTTTATTCAAGTTCCCCATGCCATGCTAGATAGGATAAGAACCTTGGAAAATAATTATTTGCATGTATCTTAGTCAAACATAGATCCAAGGTTTATTAGGGTTGCATGTACACTTAGGAAGTGTTAGAATGCTCAAAACCCATCAATTACATATAGAAGAGGGTAAGACACATCCAAGGAGAACTTTGCACCGTAACATTCTTCCCCTCGCAGTTAGGATTGGATGTCTCAGCTTCAATTTCCAAACGAGCTTGCGCGATAAAGACCAACCCCCTCAAAGTAACATTGGTCTTCAAATTCACAAAATGAATACCCGAGAAGCTTCGAATACCCATTTCTACGATCCTACAAACAGAACACCTAGTTCTCCCTAACTTATGGTTCGAACTACCACCCACCGGTATTGTAACCAAATCATATCTTAAACTGGCTCAACCAGGTACAAATCATCCCTGACTCTTGGAATGAATAACACACAATATATGATCTTCCAAATAAGGACTAAGAAAACCCAAAGTGATTCTAAATCTCATATGAAGGCCTTAGATATTTCCACTCATAACCACTTCTAACATTAAGAACCCTGCGCATTACACAAGAAATAATTTTGGCAGTCCATTCTAAGCACCGATTATTTATCCTGAAACAAATTGATTACCACTTACCTCGTCCACAATTCCTCAACCATCAATATTGTACCTGACCTGCCTATATCCAAAAAAATAGACCTTAGATCGCATATAAAGGTAACCAATCCACAAAAATTCTCTTATGCATTCCCATACTGCCACACTGTCGTAAACAACCGCAGTCACATAGCCCCATGTTGGGTCTACATCCTAATTCTGAAGATCACATATCCATTATCTCTCTCTCTCTCTCTCTCTCTCTCTCTCTCTTCTGAACATGGAAGGAAGGAAGAAAAAGCCCCTACCAAAGATAGTGTTATTCCAATCCATCTACCAATCACTCAGCATCTAGCTGCAATCCTCGATCAAATCATAACAATCGCTGCTTTCTTGAGTCCTGTGACTCAACTGGCATTACCATCGAGCAAGGCCCTCGAGACCTCGAATCAACTAACTCACCTACGTCTGCATCCATCAAACCTAAACTGACATGACCATTAATGCCTAAAAAACCACCAGACTCACCCCCAGCCTGGACAACCATAACCACAATATCGATAGATACAAAAACACGGTCGCGAATCATGGTATCAACCATGTCATCTACCCTCACCTAGCTCCTTAGAATCCTTGTGACTTCCCTCAATTCGAGTATGGATCTTGCGTTTCCAGTAGTATGGGCCCAATACTACCTTCCATACCTATCCATACTTTTCTCAAGACTCAATCTCGAGTCCTCTAAGTCACCTACTCATAATAATACTCCCAATACCCGCTAAACAGTGGTAAACCACACTAAAGCACTTCCTACGCTCTCCTAGGGTCTCCACCTCACCCTTCCGTAATAACATAATTACATGCAACAAAACTTAAATAATCTTTCGACTAAAAGGCCTGACCCTATAATGGTTCGATGCAAACGATAGTTGCACAATAGGGATCAATACATCATTCTATAATTATTTAACCTTTGCAACATGTAACTTAGCATATTCGTTCCTTATTTAACTCGCATCAATATGAGTCCCACAAAGCACAAAGCAAGCAACATTCGAGCAATGAAACTGAATGACTATAAGATATCATAAAAATATCATGCAGACCTTCATACGCAATTCCTAACAACTAGGCCCAAACATATATGATACACATACATCCTAAATCTACTCTCTCAAGAGTGGCTAATCATTTCTCAAATGGCTTACTATACCCACATACTCATTCATGAAACTTCCACCAACCCTATAGCCACTCGTGCATGATAATCATACATAATGATGGATCCTATAGACAGTCGAATACTTGATTCTACCCTAAGCCCTTTATCAGACAAGAACAAGAAATAAAGCTATACCAAACATTCTCTAGCTATATTGTAACATCCCAATATCAGGTATTATTGTTATTGTTCTTTATTTTATGAGAAAGTGTATATTGGTCACTTAAGAAGAAAAAGGTTTGCACTTTGGTCGTATGATGGCCGTACTCGAGGGTACGCGCAGCATACTCGTGTATGTTAGAACGCGGACAATCTGCTAGTATGCTAACCGTACATGTGGTACGTCGGGCATACTAGCCCAGACTCCAAACCCTTATTAGTCACCATCCCCTCCCCAAACCCTAATTCCGTGTTTTAGTTGCTTGTGTGAGTTTTGTGAGCTTATTGAGCGTTTTTGATGCATTTTGTTGAAGAAGGAGTCTAGAGAAGAAGAAGAAGTGGTTTCTTGCAAGATTGAAGATCCAGAAACCTTCCCTCTTAGTGCATCTTTATCATGTATAAAGTTTATTCCTTGATGAGATTTTCATTTGATCTTCGTGAATGAAGTTTTATGTGCTTTTGTCCCCAAGAATTGGACCTTTACTACTTGGAACACTCTAGGGAATTTTAGTTTTCCTTTCATGCATTTTAGGACCTGTAGATTCATAAAAATGGTTGCTTGATCATTCCCTTTGGCTCATGCATGAGTAAAGTAGCTTATAGTGTGTTAGAAGTTAAATTTTGTTGCATTGGGTCCTTCCTAGCCATGCAAAGGCTTAAAGACAATGACTTTATGGATTAAGACATCTTAGAATGGTCAGATCTAAGGTTGGTTTAGTTGTCTTGAAGGATTAAGACACAAATTTGGTGAAAGTGGAAGTAGATGGAGTGCACTGGGTGTACTTCAGGCTACGCCCCGCGTAGCCGGTTTCACCGCCAATGGGTTTTGATTGCGTTGTATGCCCCACGTAAGGAGCGGTACGCCTAATGTATGCGTTGGGCAGTTGACTTTCGTTGACTTTTGACTTTTGGTCAAGATTTAGGATTTTGGACCATGAGAAGGGAAAATGGTATTTTTTCCCTTAAAGTACTTAGTTGTGGGATTTTGAATCACGAGTTGAGTTTTGAACCTTAATTATTAATTAGGGTTAATTATTTTATTGACTAGGTGGAGTCTAGTTCCGGCAGTTCGGGTGTGAGGTTTACCTGTCATCAGTATCAGGTGAGTCTCCTCACTTATTCTTACATGTGTTATAATTTTGTATCAAAGCCCTGGTTTGAGGGATTTGGATGAACCTCAAGATGATTCCAAACTCAAACTAAGGATCTGAGAATTTTTATAAAAACATAACAGAGAAATGAAGATTCTTACATGAGCAGAACCCAGTGAAGCAGTGTGTACAATCAACCAGAGCTCGAGCAGTTGTTTCCCAAAATATCTCAATTAATATATGAGTATTGTAGAGCTAATAGTTTCTGGATTGATATAATTACATGCTAGTTAGTGGTAGGCTAAGGATCCAGCACGAATGGTGTGATAGTGTTGCCTGATTTGTGATGCCTTTAGCCTAGGAATTCATTCTTATGAGATTGAATCTGTCTTTGCTATTTGATTGGTCTATGCTATACAAATTGTACATAGTTAGTATTTTGTAGCCTTAGAATGCCTGATTTGGCCTTCTTCCTGTTCCTTTTCTGGTTGTGGATTTAAGGTAGAATCATTTATTTGAATATCTATCGTGTCTCGTATTGTGTACAATTGGCATGCGTGGAGAAAATGGTAAGGATACCAGAGGTCTTGTGAGGCGGAGCAGTGTTGGGGAACAATCTAGAAGTAGTGTCTCGATTCTAAGTCGTGGTTCTAAGGAACCAGCAGGGCGAGTCTATAACTGATTTGAGGAAATAGAGTCCTTGTGACTTAGGGTCTTTAGATGATGACTTAAGACAAATAAGGGTTTTCTTGTGTGTTTCAGTATGGTGGTTACCCGAAGTTCAGGCTCCGGCGACCTCGAGAGGTCGAGTGCTAGTGATGAGGAAATCTGCAGGATCGTTGCCACCGAGGTGGCCGCAACGTTCATAGAGGGTATTCCAGAGATGTTTGGGTCTATCAAGACCATGCTGATTGAGACTTTGGATGAGCGTTTGTGACAACCCGAAACTTCTGTCTCGCACACTTAGCCATTTCAATCAAAGTTCAACATGTTTCGTTGACTTCTAGCACTGTTTGAGGGTATGTTTAAGCAATTCTAAGCTTGAGTATGACCAAGGGTGAGTTTAGGAATGAGTCAGCAAGTCGTATACTGTCAAAACAGGGTCATACACACCCTTAGAGGGAGTGTACGACCGTACACACACCTCCTGGCAGCACACTCCTTTCTAGGCTGCACACCCACCCTATATAAAGGGTAGACCCTTCCCTTTCAATCCTTTAACATCCTTGCAGCACACAACAACTTTTCTCTCAAGACTCTTGATGTGCACAAAAGTACCCACTAATTTTAATATTTATAACCTAACAAACTTAAACTAACTATGCACTTATAGGCAGTGTACCTAGTCAGATTACAGTATAGCTTGGGTAAGTCGGGTTTCGATCACAGGAAACGGTGTTACTAATTAATCTACTGACTATTAAATTAACCTAATTATTAACAAGTTTAAAAGTGGGTTTTATCTGATTTTACAAGATCAGATGAACTTTACTCAAATCCAATCAATAAGTAAAAACACACTCTTGTTTAGTTCGAATCCACTTCATCCTTATGGCTAGCTAATATTTATGGATTATCAAGTTGGCTTTAATTGTATTAGTAATTTAGTTCTAACTTTACCAATAATTAATTAATTCATGTCAAACTATGTATGGTCACACACAATTGAACATAGAATCAATTATCAATATAAATATGCTATGTAAGATTTATTATCAAACGCAATTATAGTCACAATCCACGTTCTCTAACACAGCTAAGTTTATTTACTCTAATTACTAACTAAGATTGGTCAATCCTAGCTCTAACAATTTAATGTTCACTAAATCATTAGGTAGACAAGTTGATGCAGTTAATGGTCACTAAGCTACACAGAACATGTAATCAAGCAAATAGAGAAACAACCACAAGCATGCTAGGTAACTACAAATCAAACACAAGCAATTTACCAACTAAATAAATCCATAAAAATTAAGTTATTCATAAATTAGAAGCTTCATCTAGCCAAACAAGAGTAGCTAGATTCAGCTTCTCATAATAGCAACTAACACATTAACACAAATCAAAGTGTAATAAAACATGTTCCTAGGTAACAAATAATTAAACTAAATTATGGACCTTCACTCTTTTGGTGTTGAAAACCTTTTTCCAGAACCTTTCTTCTGCTCCAAATCTCCTTTTGGAACTCCTTTCTTCAGCCAAAAAGTCCCTTCTTGGTAATGATCAAGAATGCTTAAATATCCTCCAAAATCTCGCGCCACGTCGTGGCTATCCAGGCCACGTCATGGCCCCCAAGTTATCCTTATCGGGCAAGGATTCCTCCATAACGCGATCTTTATCTTCTAGAATTCTCATGCCACGTCGTGGCTAGCCAGGCCACGTCGTGAGTTTAGGAATTTTCGTGGATTTGTTCATCTCTTGTGTTCCAAGTCTCCCATGTTCTACATATTGTCACTTTTGGTCCCTCTCTTCGAAAATACTTTTAATTGACTGAAAATTACAATTTAAAGTCATAAGTACCATTATTCTAAACATATTATCAACTTATTAATAAAACTGTACTTAAATATTGCCTAAAAATAGGTATAAATATGGCAATATCAAAATACCCCACACTTAAGCTTTGCTTGCCCTCAAGCAAATTTAAACTTAACCCTTGATTACTAACATCACATAGAACAATCCGACTCCAGCTCAGCCTTTATGCCAAGACCTCAACGCATGCATTTGTGTCTAAAATTTTCCTAAAGTACCCCCATACTTTAATTACTCACAATCTTCATAAACACTCGCCCACTTTTTCCGAACAATGCTCATTTTATGCAACCCTCCGAATCCATCCGAAGAAAACCTCCTATCCTCAAGGTATCTTTAGTTGAGCAACCTAAGCATACATAATCTAGAATTACAATCTATGATACCACTATGGAGCTCTTTTGGAATTCTTCACTTCCTTGATAATTTGATCTTTGATTTCTTTGAATTCCCCACCTTGTTGTTTGATTTTTGGTATCTTCAACTTTTTGAATTTGTTGGAATTTTGATCTTTTGATCTTCACTTTAATTGCTCCAAAATTCTTCAAACTTTTCTCGCAATTCTCTTTTTTTTATTTATTATTATTACATGTACCTCACTTTTTTCACTCAAAACCTACATGCTTAAGCAGAGGCACCTCAACCTTTATTGGTTATGGATAATAATTTTCCTTGATACATTTCAGGTTTAGGCTGCTAAACATATTGCATTCCTCAGACCAAGCGGGGTTATGTTTTTGTTCCATGATTTCACTAAAATAAGGGAGGCCACAAATGCACTATAACGTGTATTGGCTCAACTAAACATTTGAACTTTTATCGGATCATCCGACATAACACTAGCACCTACAGTTCAAATTATTATTACTAGATTCAATGATTAAAAATTTCAATTTTCAAATTTTAAATTTTTACTATCAAATTCTATCATTATCTAGCAATTTACTTTTTCTACCCCTACCCCACACTTATTTCATACAATGCCCTCATTGTATGCATAAAATAAATCAAAATTAAAGAAAAGGGAGAAAAAGGAACAGACTCCCCTGGGATAGCGGTGTAAACATCTCCAAAAGTGTGGAAAACGTGCATCCTGAATATGGACCTCTCAAAAATAGAAAGTTGGTGTAGAACTGGATGAATATGTAAATAAACCACGAACATGATTCGAAACTTCAATTCTTCAAAGTGGGTGCTAGTAAGTAGAAAAATGTGGGAAAGGATAAACTGATACACGTCGTGGCAAAGAGTACCATGTCGTGATATTAGATGAAAACGCGAACAAAAGGCTGCTTTAATTCTTCAAATTGTATGAGAGCCACGATGTGGTGTAAGGAGCCCACGTCGTGGAAACTGAACATCAACAAGAATGCCTCATTGCTTTATTCATCCTAGCAGCTTGACCAGTGTCTAAATGGGTTAAGACTCTTCTATGTAAATATACTTCCCAACTGTAACCTCTCTCCTACTAACGTACCCCACACTTATCTTGAATTGTGGGTTCCAACTCACGACTTTAAGTTTCCTTGACTTGACTAGACAAACACGACTCTTGACTTAACCTTATATGCTCCTGAGAATTCCAATGCTAATCTGAAAAACGGAGCAACCCAAAAGAAATAAAAGAGTAACATCATAGTTCAACAAAGTCTTACATTACAAACCAAATTCAAACATAAAAGAACACTACTTAAACAAAACAAAAGAAAATAAATAGAAAAGAAAATCAATCATCATCTCCTTGTCCCTGCGCTCCACTTGGTCCTGCCCCGTCATTCTGCGGATGCCAAAGCTCCTCCCATGTTGGAAAATAAGGATAATGTGGTGGCATAGAAGGTGGCTGGGTCACACCCAAATGCGAATAAATACCCTCAGTAAGTTGAGTATGATAAATAGCATGCCCCCGGAGGTTATCCAAATAAGTTCCCACCCGACTCTGAAAAGAGTCGGTAGGCACTCCCTGTACATGCTGTGAAGCAGCACGCTCTCTCTCCATCTCTCCTTTAGCTCGCACATTTCGATGCCGCGGTTTGGCTGGTGGTTGCTGCCCTGGCTGCGCCTCCTCCTGATCCTCAACTATCGGCGGTATAACAAAACCACCCCGACATTCACCATTGCCCGCATAACTCCCAAGACTTGAATGGTTAAATCAGTGTCCGGGAACCGGGTAAGATTCCTCACAAAGTCGTGGGTCAAAATATGATACGACCTAGCAAGGCGAGCAACCAAATGTCCCCCCGTAATCGGACTCCCGGGCCTAGAATTAGCTGCTTTCTTCCCCATGAACCTCGCCAACATATACGGTAAATCACAGCAAACCCCAGGGGTAATAAGAGTCCACAGATAAAACAAATTCTGAATAGGGACTTTATCACCATGATGCTTGTGATTTATATAAAAAGTGATAAGGCGATGTAGAAATCGGAAAACAGGATTCCGAATTTGTGACTCACTCGAGTCACGAGTATTATACTCATGGTTGGAAATACTCCACCAGAACTGGACATCCATAATACCGGGATTAAAATCCCGAACACATCCAAGTAGGAATGGTATGAAAAACGGAGATTGAGTCTCCACTTCGGTATAAAGTCCCATCCGCCAAGCGAATTCCTAAAGACTACATTCCCTATAAACACCACCCAAGCGGAACACAAGCGCCCGGTTGTAAGTAAAGTCAATGGTGCGTTCCTCGAAGCATACGGTAGAGAAAAGCTCCACCGATAACTCCTGGTACACGGGTTCTTGAATTGCAAACAAATTCCTCCACCCGTGACAAGTGAAAGAAAAATGATCCCCTTTGTATGTTTTCGTACAATAGCGTTCTAATTCAGCAACCATTCCCACACCACCGTGCCATCCCCAATCGATAATCGGAGCTATTGCAAATTCCCTGTTGTACAACCATCCCAACCGATTTTCATATGTAGTCAACAACGGTAGGGGAATGTTTTGTGGAAACTGATATAAAGGATGTATAGTCGCCACATCAATAGGATTTTCCTCCTGTGGAATAGCCCTTCGAGGTCCCATTTCTACATATAAAATTAAACCAAAGCAACAAACACCCAAAACATTCAAATAAAACTGTTTGCCAGAAATCACGATGTGGAGAAGCTCGCCACGTCGTGGACCGCAGTCGGGACATGGGTATAGATCGGTTACTTTATATGTGATTTCAACCAAAAACAATGCTTGGGGTTTGTTCCTATGGATATTCAAAGGACATGAAACCTAGAATCAACAACTAATTTCAACCAATTTCGTGAATCTCATTATTCAGATAAACCCTAACCATGAAAATGTAGAATTGTAAGAAATAACTACTATTAATGGGTAGAATACATACCAAATGGAGTTAGACGACAAGAAATTCGAAGGATTTGGAATACAAATTAAGAAATCGACTGTGGGTACCCTCTTGTTTCCGTTCGTGAGGCAGCATGCAAATGGAGAATGGGGAATGTGCGGTCAAAGGGTTTTATGAAATGGTCCCCCCTGTGACTTTTTAAAGGCCACGTCGTGGCTGGCTTTGCCACGTCGTGGACTTTGAAACATTATGAGCTGTGTTAAAAAAAAATCATCTGATCCCGTAATTACTCTTTAACCACGACGTGGCGTATGTCTGATCGCAAAAATTGTGTAAAATCACACATTTTAACTAACTACTTTGCATTTTATTTATTAATTAAAGCTCCCCACAGCTAATTCTTTACTAAGTATCAGTTATTAGACGATGAGTTGATATCTTTCCTAATTAAAAACTCAAAAATTAAAAGAAAAGAAAATGCAAACCAAGCTCGGGTTGCCTCCCGAGAAGCGCTTCTTTTTCTTGGAGTCTTGAGCTGGACTCCGTGCCTCCTACATTGAATCCTCTGAAGAGTCCATCACCAAATGGACCTTTTGTTCCTTAAAACGGCTCTTGTAAGCTTGAACTCGTCTTTTGTACGCTTTCTTTGAATTCTCTTTTTTAGCTTTGACCTCTTCTTCAAGCTTGCGTTTAATCCCTTAAGTCTTGAATTTTTCTTCACTTTTCATCTCCATACCACTTGTCTCTTCCTTCACCATTTGCCTTGTCACCTTTGAAGTAACCTCTTCTTCATCACTTGTTATCCCCTCATCTTCTTTTCTCACCCAAAAATGTGGACTCTTGTAAGCTATGACTTCAACCAAATATGGAACAGATGCCCTCGGTTTTGTTTTTTTTTTTACTTGATGAACTGTCTTGATCTCTTCTTCCATAAGCCTTTCTAGATCTTCTAGTTCATTGTCTTCATTAATTGTGAACACCTCTTCTTGAACATGATCCTCTTGGAAGTCATCTTGCATTCTAAAAATTTCTTTTTCATCTCCAACCCTCAAAGTGAGCTTAGACTCACGAATATCAACAAGAGCTCCAGCAGTGTTAAGCAATGGACGACCAAGGATAATTGGGACATCGGGATCTTCCTTCATATCCAACATTACAAAATCTATTGGAAAAACAAATTTTCCAATTTTCACCAAAATATCCTCCACGATGCCTCTGGGTTGTGTCACTGAACGGTTCACCATGTGAATCGTCATTTTTGTAGCCTTCATCTTCTGAATTTCCAATTTTTGATAAAAATGAAAAAGGCATCAAATTAATGCTAGCCCTAGAATCGGCTAAAGCATTAACCTTCATTTTATTACCAAACTCACACGGAAGAGTGAGGCGTCCAGGATCCCCCATCTTCTTTGGTATCTCTCCCAGCACAACTTTTGGGCTTTGCTCACTTAGAATCACCTTAGAATTATTCTTTAATTGGTTACGGTTGTCTATCAAGGCTTGCAGTAAACTTTGATACTCGGGAATTTTGGATAAGGATTCGACAAAGGGAATATTAATTGGGATTCCCTTCACATGTTTGACTAGCTCTATATGTTCCTTCTCCAGTAGACTAAGTGCAGCTCGGGATGGAAACAGCAAAGGCGGCTGATAAACCGGAACGAGCTCAGAAACTTTTTGTTTAAACAAGAGCCACGTCGTGGCGAAGCTGTTTCAGCAACCCCTTCACTTTCGAACTTTGGCTTCTTTGGTTTTGGATCGGGCTGCTGTGGTTCTTCTTCCAATGCCTCCAGGAACTCAGAGATTGCTTCTTCTTCAGTACCGATGGCCATTACATGAGATTGGGTCTTCACTTCGGGATTCTTCGGGGACAACTTTTCATGAACCAGAGTGGCTAGTTGACCAAATTGTACTTCAAGGTTATGGACGAAGGCTTGCTGATTCTTTATTAAAGTTTGTAGTTCAATAATAGTAGAATCAGTGGCATCGTGTCTCTTTTCCGAAGCTTCCATAAACTTCATCAATATGGTCTCTAGATCGGGTTTCTTCTCAGCTGGTGGCTGCTCCTTTTGATAGAAGCCTCGACCTGTCTGCCTATACTTCTATTCTTTTTGCTTCTTATACTCTTCATATGGAAGCCACTCCTTCTTTGGTTTCCTCCAGTCCCCATCAAACTTATCCCTACTCGAGTAGCACACTTGAGCTTTTCTGTTCCCAAACTCATCTAGATTGCAGTCCTTGGTCAAGTGTGGACCACTACATCTCTCGCAACCCACTCTTATGTCATGAATTGACTAGTCCATTTGTGTCATCCTTCAATCCAAATTATTCAGCATGGCCATTACAGCTGCTATTTCTTCAGTTTGGGCCCCTCCACCGCCTTTGGTTCCATCTTGCCTAGGGTTGTGGTATTCGCGAGAGTGCTTCGCGAATTCTTCAACCAGCTCCTTGACCTCCCTTGGATTTTTCTTTGTCAAAGGTCCTTGAGAGTCAAGGAGTTGTCTCATCATAACGTTGACCCCATCATAGAAAATCGACATCTCTTGTTGCACATTTAGATCATGCTGAGGGCAATTTCTAAGCAAGCCCTTGTACCGCTCCCATGCTTCGTATAATGACTCCCCCGGCTGTTGCTCAAAGTTGGCTATTGCCTTCTTGAGTTTAGCTATCTTGGATGGTGGGCAAAACTGGTCCAGAAATTGCTCACGCATTTGAGCCCAAGTGGTGATTGTACCCGGTGGAAGTGATTTTAACCACTCTTTAGCAGCTCCCTTGAAAGTAATGGGAAGCATCCTAAGCAAGACGGTGCTTCTATTGACATTTGGGACATTGAAGTAATCCGCAATGTCATTGACTTCATCTAGATGCTTAAAAGCATCCTCATGATCTTTCCCAAAAAATGGGATATCCTTCAGTGCAGTCAAGATGTGCCCCTTCAGCTCGAATGTGGCAGTGGCAGGTATTGCGGGTTGGACTAAACCGGGACCCACATCATCTCGGATCCGCTTCTTGTAAGCTCCCATGGACATATCTTCAAGTGCTACCATCTCGTTCCTTGGCTCGTTCTCGGGTTCGCTCGTATGTTCTTCAAATTCGGGCTCGGTATCGTATTCAGATTCGTTTTGGACGGGTATTTGATCCAAGTGCTCAAAATTGCTCTTGTACTTTGAGGATGAACTTGACTCTCCTGTCTTCTTTCCTGACTTCCTTGAAAAAGCTGACTTGAATTCTTGTAAGGGCATCTTTTTCTTGTGAATTGCAGACTCGGGATCTTCAAGTGGTGGCACCAAGGGTGTGTTTGAGCCTCTGGTCATGAACTCCTGCAGATAAACTAAATAAACAAGGTAAAACTGAACTAAAATAAAAAAACTAACTAACAACTAAAAATCTAGAGTTCTAGGTGTCCACGTCGTGGCACGTATCTAGCCACGTCGTGGACTCTGTGACTAAAATAAAAATTAAACTTTGCTGAAAAATTAACTTTTTGTGGGTTTTACTCCACAAGAAGGATCGATTAATTTAATGCAAATAAATAAGCTAAAAAACTAAGTCGTTCCCCGACAACGGCGCCAAAAACTTGATGTGCACGAAAGTACCCACTAATTTTAATATTTATAACCTAACAAACTTAAACTAACTATGCACTTATAGGCAGTGTACCTAGTCAGATTACAGTATAGCTTGGGTAAGTCGGGTTTCGATCACAGGAAACAGTGTTACTAATTAATCTACTGACTATTAAATTAACCTAATTATTAACAAGTTTAAAAGGGGGTTTTATCTGATTTTACAAGATCAGATGAACTTTACTCAAATCCAATCAATAAGTAAAAACACACTCTTGTTTAGTTCGAATCCACTTCATCCTTATGGCTAGCTAATATTTATGGATTATCAATTTGGCTTTAATTGTATTAGTAATTTAGTTCTAACTTTACCAATAATTAATTAATTCATGTCAAACTATGTATGGTCACACACAATTGAACATAGAATCAATTATCAATATAAATATGCTATGTAAGATTTATTATCAAACGCAATTATAGTCACAATCCACGTTCTCTAACACAGCTAAGTTTATTTACTCTAATTACTAACTAAGATTGGTCAATCCTAGCTCTAACAATTTAATGTTCACTAAATCATTAGGTAGACAAGTTGATGCAGTTAATGGTCACTAAGCTACACAGAACATGTAATCAAGCAAATAGAGAAACAACCACAAGCATGCTAGGTAACTACAAATCAAACACAAGCAATTTACCAACTAAATAAATCCATAAAAATTAAGTTATTCATAAATTAGAAGCTTCATCTAGCCAAACAAGAGTAGCTAGATTCAGCTGCTCATAATAGCAACTAACACATTAACACAAATCAAAGTGTAATAAAACATGTTCCTAGGTAACAAATAATTAAACTAAATTATGGACCTTCACTCTTTTGGTGTTGAAAACCTTTTTCCAGAACCTTTCTTCTGCTCCAAATCGCCTTTTGGAACTCCTTTCTTCAGCCAAAAAGTCCCTTCTTGGTAATGATCAAGAATGGTTAAATATCCTCCAAAATCTCGCGCCATGTCGTGGCCCCCAAGTTATCCTTATCGGGCAAGGATTCCTCCATAACACGATCTTTATCTTCTAGAATTCTCATGTCATGTCGTGGCTAGCCAAGCCACGTCATGGGTTTAGTAATTATCGTGGATTTATTCATCTCTTGTGTTCCAAGTCTCCTATGTTCTACATATTGTCACTCTTGGCCCCTCTCTTTGAAAATACTTTTAATTGACTGAAAATTACAATTTAAAGTCATAAGTACCATTATTCTAAACATATTATCAACTTATTAATAAAAATGTACTTAAATATTGCCTAAAAATAGGTATAAATATGGAAATATCAACTCTTCAACCGCAAACCCTCCCAAGGCTTCAAAAACGTGAGTAATCCATCCCTTATCTTGTTATACTTGAAGAACCTCTTGATCTAGGCCTTGAATCATGAAATTCCTGTCACGTTCTTCATCTTGTTGAAGGAGTGCGACCACACACTCGTGTGTGCGGCAGCACACTCATTTGTGCGACCATACACACACACCATAGGACCACAAACCCATTTCTAAGACCCTAAACTTGTACTACAAAAAAGTATGGGCCAAGGACACTTCATGGATGCAAGTTTGGACCTTGAAAACACCTTTAAGGTGGCCATACACCTCACTCATTCCATCCTTTGAGGTCCTAACACTTAGTGCAAGTAGTCTCAAGTTCTTAGAATGGTTCCTCATCACATCTAGTGGTGAAATACCATCATTTAACTCCTTTATGTGTCATTACTTATTGATTAGGATCAAATCGTGTTCAAGGCTTCACTTGAACATCCCGCATTCCGTATCGATCCTTCATTCAAATCACCCGAGGTGAGTTCGTACCCCTACATTTTTCCGTATTTTTAATGTTTTCAGGGGGAATACAAGCTAAACATAAATGTTTTCAAAACTCATGAAGTTCTCATACTTTATCCCTTTTGTATTGTGTTGAGCATAAGGGTCGTTTTTTCATTGAAACTTCATAAGTTTTCTGGATTCGCTATTCACTACGTTATTCATGCAAACTATAATCAGTATATTTTGGGATTTTTCTAAACATAAAAAGCATATAAACTTTCACTACTAAACGCAAGCACTAAGACATAAATAGTTTACAGTTTGCACCAGTACTCTATCACGTTTTCATAACTGTAATTATCACTACAAACGGTATACATTTGGATTTTCACTACGGTAGAACGCTACTACACTACATATAAACTAGATTGTACGATACTGTGAGGCGCTACTTCACTGTTGTACCTTTAGGTGTACAGGGATAAATCCTATCATAGTATAACCAGAGTCTACTGGAGGGAGAGCGTGAGATTTGTGAATAGATCTATTTGGGACTAACAATCCCACACCCGAACTGCTAGCTACAGTTGGGCAGGCATGCCCAGGGTGACAAATGTCATTTAACTCGACGCCTGAAGAACGTTGGAAAGGTCTCTAGTCATATCAAGTATGGTTTTACGACTCACATTATGTATAAATCATCTTTAGTTTACAATTCGGCACACTTCAATAGTTTTATTTATCCTAAATAGAACTGAACATACAATGGTTTCACGTACGAAATACTTACGTATCATGATTAGTATTAGCTAGTGACATGAAGTATTATTTTCACATACCACTACGGTTTTCAGTAACAAACATTCACGATTTCATACAGAATTTGGAACACTACATTTCTACTAAAGAAAATATCGGATTTTCTTGACGCTATACAAAAATACTTTTTACGAGCTCATCAACAAGTTTTCATTACAAATTACCACTTATGAACTCACCAGCTTTATGCTGATATTCTTTCAAAACTGCTTGTATTCTTAGGGAATTAGTAGACAGGTACTTCCAGGAGTTCGGAGGAGACGAGGAGTTAGAGTCGCGTCTGTCTATTTGCTTTTACTAGGAATAAAAACTATGTATTAAATAATGTAAAGCTTTTCACATATGTATTCAATGTCTGGTTGTGTTTACTATGCTTGCTATGAAAAAATTGTTGTGATACTACACATGACGTCCGCCACCCCCGAACGTTTCCGCCGTTCCGGTTTAGGGGTGTGACAATGTTATGTTGCTATCATTGAGGTTGTTGCTGCCGCAGCCACAACAGTTGTTGTTGATGTGAGACCGTAGGGGGTGATTCGTTGTGGTACTGAGAGTTTAACAACACGAAGCCACCCGAGTTTGATGGGACTCAGGATCCGATTGATGCGATGAGATGGATCTCTGATGCCGAGGGATGTTTTTACACTTGCTCCTGTCCGAAGAATTTGAGGGTTTGCTTCATGTTGAACCTACTTTGCTTAGGAGTGAAGGATTGGTGGATGTTTGTAACAGTTGATTATACTATTGAAGAGCATTCTGCGGTGACTTGGGAGAGGTTTACTGAGATGTCCAGGGTTGAGTTTGTACCCGTGGTTGATAGGGAAAGATTGTCGCATGATTTCATGTCTTTCAAGAAGAAGATAGAAACGATGACTGAGATAACCAGGATGTTTCATGAGAGGGCATTGTTTTGCCATGAGCATGTATCTATGGAGCAGGCACGTGTGAGTTGGTATTTGAGCATTCTGAGGAGGGATATCTGTGAGTTTGTGGCGAACACCACATATAAGAAATTGGCTAAGCTGTAGACCAATTCTAGAAGGAGAGAGATTAAGGTGGAGACCTAGGCTAGGGAGGAGAGGGAGACCCAGGTGAGAGATAGGAGGCATGTACAGTCGTAGCCGGTGACAAAGCGGCCCACACCTGCTGATCAGAGAGCTGGAGGCCAGAAGGACTGCACTTGAGGAAAGTACGGCAAGGGACATGAGGGACCTTCTTGGTCAAGGTCGGCTTGCTACCTGTATGGCAAGGAGGTGCATTTGGCTAGGGATTTCCCCAAGGGATTTTGCGTTTTCTTCAATTACAACCAGATGAGTCACATGAGGATCGAGTGTCCTCAGCTTGCATCTAGGGCGGTTCAGACTATGGCCCCACGACCATATACATTATTGATGGCCGACAGGGGACGGCTGAGGCACCGAGGGCTCGAGGGAGATCATTTCAGTTGACAACAGAAGAGGCCCGTGTAGCTCCAGACGTCGTGGCCGATATGTGTTATTTATTATTCTGCTTATTTATTCATGTTGCTTATATTATTGATTGTGTAGGTACTTTTATTGTGAGTTTTGTGCCCGCTCTTGTGCTGTTTGAGTCAGGTGCGAGTCGATATTTTGTGTCGTCAACCTTTTGTCGCGAATTTAATATCGCGTGAGAGACTTTGAGAAGGCCCTTGAGAGTCTCTATACCTGATGAGCATCCAGTCTCTGCTAGATATTGATTATCAAATATATCTTACCATATAATTCTTAGATTTATGGGATCTCTAATAACAAATTTAATTAGACATGTTGATCCCATCTATGCCTCGAAACTCTCTTGCTTAGGTATCCTTTATCACAAAAGGATTTCCGATCAAATCGTCCAATTTGAAAAACTTGTGTAATCGGCCTATAACTTGGTTATAGAAATCGTGAAAACACCTCGGCCATCAAAAGATAACACTAAGCGGTTAGGTATCATTTATCCCACTAGACGTGCGAGTGTTCTTTAAACAAGATTGCATAGATTTGAGGTTTGCAAGGGGTCTTTGATTTTTTTTTATAATTCTAGTTTTAAAAAATTTTATATCATGGTTATTGCATGCATTCAATAAACCATGGTATACATAAAAAAAACTTATTTCATGTTAAAATCACATTTTTAACAATGTTCTATATATAAAACTTGGTTTTATATAATTAACGCGATAAAAGTTTTAAATTAATAAGTAGTATTAAGTTATATCGTTTGAGCGCTTTAGAACATTTGGAAACCTTTCAATAAAACTTCATTTTATAAAATAAGGTTTGGAGTTTGATAAGTTTATAAATCTCAATTTAAACTTATACATTTTTAATCCTGAAATTTTATCGGTTATTAGTTTTAAGGATAAAGCTTGCTTTATTGTAAGACTATTTTTAGCATCTTATGTTAAAAGCTAAATTTCATTACAACCAAACTCCTTGTGATGTTTATTTATGTTCAAATATTATTTTGCATTTGAAAAACTAATTTATCAACCATAACATAATAATAACAACATAAACATAAAACAACACAAGCATGCATAACAATTATAACATATGTGCATAAACCAAGCTGTAACGCCCGTAAATCTGGGCTACTCAATTTAGAGACGATAAACGTCAAAATGACTTTTTGATAAAAGATTATTTAGAATGAATAATCTTAACTAAGCTGTAGTGGTCGTGGCAAGGTTTCCGAAAATATAAAGAATGCCGAAATCTGAGTTATAACGGAGAAGTTATGACCTGTCGAAGCTTCGCGACAGAACTGGCACGACACAGCACGATGTAAATAGTGAATTTATGATAGAGCAATATTTGGCCTTAGCGATCTAAATGGAAGTCGTAGAATACGTTAAACCAAGAGCGTGCATAATATCACCTACATGTGGACATAAAGAACGTCAAAAACGGAGCTCGTATGCGAAAGATATGAATTTTTGAAGTTCGAGGCACGCATACCGAAGCTTATCCGGAGGGAACGCCCCACGTTCGTTTTGATTGGCCTCGGATTGGCCATATCGCCCTCTAGTCGCATAGCCATCACTTACGAATTTCGTAAGCCATGACGCACCGGAACGCACTGCGTTCGGAGGGTCAGCCTCCCCTTATAAATAGAATGCAAGGTCTCCGGGATTTGTTGCTCATTTCTTCTCTCTCACTCCTTATTGCCTCGTTTTGCATGCAACTTATACCCCCGAAGCCCCAATAACATCCTGACACCCGAAGCGAGTCCCGAAGCCCCGAAGATCCCGAGAAGTAAAGTTTCCGAGCCGAAACTCTGTCCGCGAGCAGCCCGGTTTTTGTGAAGATCTCCCGGTTTCACCGAAGAAATACTACATTTAGAGCCGTAGTGTTGTCCGATCATCGTATTATCAAGTGAGTGTGTAGTTACTTTCTTCTACCACATAGATATGAAGTATTTTCTATGAAATACATGCTATGCGTTTATACATTGTTTGTTTACATGAGATGGTTATTGAATAAATGTTTTATACATGTTTTTAAATGATTTAAACTATATATGTAATTTATATCTACAAATATGTTAGGTAGAACATGGGTAGATGAAATAGTTGGTGTGTGATGACAGATGAGTTTGAGGATGAGACGAAAGATGATATAGATCATGAGATGAGGGTGACAGGTGAAAAATTAGTGAAACCTTTACCCAAACGATGGCCCCCGTCATTCAGCAGAGTAGGGATGACAACTACGGACTATTCTAGACAGACTTGTGGAACACTAGCAGGCTCGCAACTTGTAGGTGTTGTCGACTTGATGTTCACTGGTGTACTCTAAAAACCCATTGATATGTATTGCTAGAGGAGTCTCAGAACCAATACTGTCAATAAAGGAGATAAACCCCGTCGACTATGGAGTTAGCGCCTGTTAAGTGAACCTTGGTGACTATGGAGTTAGCGCTTGTTAAGTGAACCTTGGTGACTGTGGAGTTAGCGCCTGATAGCTATGGATTTAGTACCTGATAGATAAACTTTGGCAGCAAGACTTCGTGCCAATTCCTTAGGTAAATCCTAAGGAATGAATGAATGAAGGATAGTTGATTCTTAGGGTAAAACCTTAAGAGTAAAGAAGATAATGGGGATGGGTAATTGGGTTGATTTTTTGATGATTAAATATAATAAATATAATATTGTGGGATGAAAACCCTATATGCTCACCAGGATCCCAAGCCTGACCCACTCAGTTTTCTTTGTATCACAGGTATCAATACGAAGACATATTTCACTGAGAGATTAAAGGAGATGTAAATCATTAGTGATAATGAATGTAAGTTCTATTTATGCTTATGTTTCTGTATTGACGATGACATCCCAAATGTTTTTAAATAAATAAAAATATTTTTCTTCGGAAATTCTTTGATAACATATTTATCATGTTTTACTGGGAACAAATTCCGCAACATTTTTATTAAAAGAGGTAATCTGATTTTTATAAAGCATAAAAAAAATCGGTATTTTCTGGCCGTGAAAATGGGGATGTCACACAAGGAATTAACTAGTAATAATTTTTTGAGCCATCACAAAATTATCAAATCCATTCCTAAAGGGACATAAGAGACCTTTATCTTTTAAAGTCTTCATGTGCTTCCACTTGCTTCAACACCTTGTAGCAAGTTTATAAAAATAATTTTATAAAGTTTGAGTTATCCCATATAATAAAAACCCATAAGTCATGTGTCTCAAAACAAGTCATAATAATGTAAGAGTACAAATCCCAAGAACATCACAGTGCGGACAATAGTAGTGTGATGTGATACAGTCATGCCTGCTCCTTTCCCTTCGAAGAAGAAGTACCTGAGCCCAAGACTGAAAATTGTAACCATACAATAAACATACTGCCAGACATATTTGGTGTCAGACCTACCCTACTGAGCATATATGGATGCTCAACCTACCCTTTTCACGCATACCGAGGTGCCCGACCTACCCGTGCCAAGCATATATGGGTGCTTGACCTACCTTGCCAGGCATATCTAGGTGCCCGACCTACCCTCCGGTTTATTTCAACCGGTTACGGGGACTATTTCACCCCTACCACTACCACATAATAAAATAGCATAACATACTGTCAGGCATATCTTGGTGCCTTACCTACCATTCGGTTTATCTCAACCGGATACGGGGTCTAACTTACCCCTCCTATCACTATCACATAATATCATAGCATACTAGCACATAAAGCATAACAGATAGTGGCACACCAGACAATTATCACAAAGACAATCATCTTAACTATAATCAACTACTAGTGGGCCGACATTGGTGCCTTCGACCCACTTCTACTGGAAGGTAACTCTCCTCAATTTCGTGAAGTAACTGAACTGTCCTAGGCTTTGGAATCAACTCCTCTCAAACTCCTACACATAAAAATGTCCGTTAATTACCCTTTCATACTCATAACCCCTTTAAGGGTCAACTCTGATCAAAGTCCAAGACAAGGTCAACCTTCTGGTCAAAGTCAACGTATTGGTCAAAGTCAACCTTCTGGGTTGACTCAACTCTCCGAGTTGGTCCATCAACTCGCCGAGTTCCAAAAATTATAAACCTTGAAATCTCAACCCAACTCGTCGAGTTCTTTCATGAACTCGTCGAGTTCCTTCCTATAATAGAAGCGGGACATTTTGCTACAACTTGTTAAGTCCTTCCTTGAACTCGTCGAGTTCTTTAATCTTTAAAACTCGGAAAACCTTAACCAACTCGCTGAGTCATCTCCTAAACTCACCGAGTTTGCTTAGGAATCAGAAAAGCTTGGGGATCACAATCCAACTCGCTAAGTTGCATGAACAACTCGTCGAGTTCCCTAAGTATACACCCATTCAGTCGTTTCCAATCGAGTTCAATGCTTCGAAACCATAGATCTGGTCCCCTAGGACTAAGTTACCACGTAAAGTTGCTAACTTTACGTCCATGCACGGTGTCATGAAGCTAGAAACAACAAAATTGAGCTATATAAGAGATCTAGGGCATGGGGAAGGGCCAAGGCTTGATAAAGCTGGCAACTTTAAGCCTCATCGGGTCATGATTGCCTAGATCTGAAGTCACAACTTCATGATATACTCAAATCCTGGAAATAACTTCAATATGGACCAAAAGTAACAACATATTACCCTAAATGAAGATCTAAGTAATAGAAAGCCAAGGTATCAACTTTATACCTCAAATGAGTCAGAAATGCAGCTCAAACTCTGGATCCACTAGCTTCCTCTTGAATCACCAACCTTCTCTTTCCTTCACAAGCTTCAAAATCACAAAGAATGCACAAAATAGCTCAAAACTCTCCAAAAGTGGATTAGGGTTTCTTGGTTAGGGTTTGGGATGATCGAGGCTATAAATAAGGCCAACATTTAGAGGTTAAGGTGTTTAAATAGGGTACAAAACCCTTAAGATTAGGGTTTTATTATGGCAGCCCTACTCTTCCAGTTGAGTCCCTCAACTCGTCGAGTAGACTTTAAGTTCCGCGTCCAGAATCCATTCCTACTCGATGAGTTTGGGGCTCTAACTCGTCGAGTTCCTGAATAAAAATGAATAAATCTTATTTAAAATATATACCAGGAACCGGGCATTACAAATCTCCCCCACTTATTTTAGACTTCCTCCTCGAAGTCTGCTGCGTCTAGAAATAGCTCTGGGTAGTGCTCCCTCATCTCGTCCTCCAGCTCCTAAGTCCATTCCGACCCCTTGCGGTGCTGCCATTGCACCTTCACTAACTCAACCCTCTTATTCCTCAGTCCTCCTGTCGAGGATGGCTACCAGTCACTCGATGTAGTTCAAGTTGTCATCTACTTGAATATCCTCTAGAGTCACTATTGCGGAGTCATTTACCAAACACTTCGACAGCTACGAGACATGAAAGGTACTGTGGATCTGATTAAGCTCGGCTGGCAGATCCATTTGATACGCCACCCGGCCCACCCGGCCCAATACCCTGAACGGACCAATGTATATGGGGCCCAACTTGTCCCGCTTCCTGAACGGGATGACAGCTTTCCAAGGCGACACCTTCAGGAGGACCATATCTCCTACCTGAAACTCCAGGTCTGATCGTCGTCTGTTGGCGTAGCTCTTCTGTCGTCTCTAGGCCATCTCAAGTCTACTCCGGACCTGTTGGATCCTTTCTGTCATCTTGAGTGCCACTTCGGTACTACTTATAACCCTCTGTCCAACCTCACCCCAACATATTGAGGTTCTGCACTTTCTCCCATATAACATCTCGAAGGGAGGAGGATCGATGTTGGCATGGTAGCTATTATTATAGGAAAACTCTACCAAGGGAAGGTAGGTACCCAGCTACCACCAAAGTCTAAGACACATACCCACATCATATCCTCCAAAGTCTGGATGATCCGCTCGCTCTCACCATCCGTCTGCGGGTGAAAAGCAGTGTTAAAGTGCAGACAGGTACCCAACTCGTCATGAAATTTCTTCCAGAATTTGGAAGTAAACCGTATGACTCGGTTAGAAATCACGGAGACTGTCACCCTATGTCGAGCTACTACCTCTCTGATGTAGATGTCGGCCAGCTTCTCGGCCAAAATGCTCTCCTGGATCGTGATGAAATGGCCACTCTTGGTCAACCGATCCATGATGAACCAAATCGAATCCACTCCCCATTCGGTCCTGGGAAGCTTCATGATGAAATCCATAGTAATAATCTCCCATTTCCACACAGGGATATCCAATGGTTGTGTCTTTCCATGAGGTCTCTGGTGCTCGGCCTTGACCTTCCTGCAAGTCAGGCATCTCTCGATGTACCAGGCTATATCCCGCTTCATGCAGGGCCACCAGTAATCAGGGCGAAGATCTTTGTACATCTTCGTCGCCTTGGGATGAATGGAAAATTTGGACTTGTAGGCCTCCTCCATCAGTATCTGGCGCACACCGCCTGCATACGGAACCCACACTCTACGGTGATGTGTCGACAACCCGTGGCTATCACAGCCAAAGGAGGAAATCTTGCCCACTATACGCTCACTCTTCCGGTGTTCCTCCTTCATAGCCTCCTGCTGGGCCTCCCGTATCTTCTCCAGAAGCAGAGTCACTACTGTCATCCTTAGACATATATCTCTAATCGGGGCTACGAAGGCCTTGCGGCTAAGTGCATCGGCCACAACATTGGCCTTCCACGGGTGGTAGAGGATCTCGTAGTCGTAATCCTTCACTACATCTAACCACCGACGTTGCCTCATGTTCAGATTTGGCTGATCCATGAGGTACCTCGAGCTCTTATGGTCCGTGTAAATGGTACAATGGACCCCATAGAGGTAGTGTCACTAAATCTTGAGGGCGAAAACAACCGCCCCCAACTCCAAGTCGTGTGTCGGGTAGTTCGCCTCGTGAGGCTTCAGGTGCCTCGAGGCGTAGGCGATGACGTGCACCATCTGCATCAACACTGCACCCAAACTTGAGATGGTCGCATCATTGTATACTACAAAATCCTCAATGCCCTCTGACAGGGCTAAATCGGCGCCTCGCACAATCACTGCCTCAACGTCTCGAACGCTGCCTGCTGCTCAGGCCCTCATCAAAATACAACGGCCTTTCTTCGTCAGTGGGGTCAAGGGTACTGTGTAGCGCCCGTATTTCTAGGCTAAGCATTAATGTGATGATGTAATAGTTAGGGTCAACAATTATAACCTATTTGACGTAATAAAGAATAATTATATGAATATTATGTGTTTCATGATTATTATAATATAATAAAATTAGAAAGATCAGCCGAATCGCCCATAAATCGTAAAAATAAGTGAGCCAAAACATATATATTATTAAAGATTTAGAAAGTACATGTCTTCCCGATCCCGAAAATATAAATTTTGTAGAAATCCGACTCCGTATAAACTAGATATGATTTTTATAAGATGTTTGACGTAAAAAGCTACGAAGAGAACGCTTGACTATTAGCTAATGCGGCCAAAATGAAAATCGTAGTACTCCTTAAAATAGGATTTTTGAGAAAAAGCATGCCAAAAATGGAGTCCGTACGAGAGAGTTATGATTTTATCAAAATGATTTAATTTTATAAAAATAGGGACAAAAATATAAATTCAAAACTAGCCGACGGAGTCTAAACGAAAGTTGTAGATCTCGTCGATAGCTACGCATGGATATAAAGAACGTCAAAAACGAAGTTCGTATGAACGAGTTTTAATTTTTAATAGCACATTTACATATTAAAATAAAGTATAAACCATATATACGTATACATATATATACATATGTATATATCATTAGAAAGGTATTGACGATGTGGTCGTTATGAGACTAGTGTTGAGTACTTTCGACAATAGTTTAGTGCAAATATCATTAAATCTATTTAAAATAGTATTATAAAGGGGTGTTTAGTCATTTAAGTAAATATAGAGGGTAGTTTTTGAAAATTCAATTCCTATAAATAAGAACCTCTAGCCTCTCATATTTCTTGCACCATTCTCTTGATTTAAGAGTCATTCTCTTCTTATCCCCTGAGCATTTCGGTCCCTCGTGATTCGAATTCTCTTTCTGTACTTTTTAGTATAGTAAGGTGAGCGCTAAAGCATTGCAAGAATCTTTCTTAGAAAGATTCAGCAACGAAGTTCTGCCCCTGTAGAGCCCGACTCCTAGCTAAGTAAGTTATGCTACCCTACTTTAAATATAGCTTATAATATCGTTATTATGAACCTATAAATAAAATTTATTAGTGATTCAAAGTCGTTATACTGATTGATCTACTTATGGGGATGATGTCTAGGCTGTGATTTAGTGAGGTGTTTAAAGTAGGATTTCCAAACAGTATACTTCGTATACCAAACGGACCCTACCTCCGATATAATCCTACCTGGTTGTTCCTTACTTGATAGATCATGAAGTAGACTCTGAGTTAATGACGAATCTAAACTAATAATTAGTCGCAATAAATATAAGACTAAAATTTAGTGGTAATAATACTAGGTTTCGTCGAATGAAATCATATTGTTAAGAAGCGAAGCGCTGGTCAAATTTTGAATCGTCACTGTAACAAGTGAGTGCATAGTTACTTTCATCTTACACATAGATATGAAGTATTTTATATAAATTACGTGTTATGTGTGCATATTATCTATTTACTTGATATGTATGCTGGATGAACATTTTTATACATGTTTTAAATAATTTAAACTGTATATGTATTTTATATCAAAAAAATGTGTTGGGTAAAACATGGGTAGATGTAATAGACGATGTGTTATAAAATGATGAGAGGCCTTGATGTTTTAAGATGATCCAGTCATCTAGCGGAGTATAGATGACAACCACGGACTATTCTAGACAGTATAGAGGAGTGCTAGTAGGCTCACAACCTGTAGGTGTTTATTTGAACTTAGTGTTCACCAGCAGTACTCCATCCCCCACATGGTTGCCTTATTTGACATAAATTGTTGAGTAACCCCCGAAGCAGTGTTTTCACCCCGATGAAAGTCCTTAGACTAGGTCCCTTGAGTTAGATGTTTTAGGGATGTAAGGTGAGGATAACGGGAACGGGTAATCGGGTTTGTTTGGTTTTATAAAGTTAATAATTTTATATATTGTGGGTTGAAACCCCTATGTGCTCACCAGGCTCCCAAGCCTGACCCACTCAGTTTCTTGTGTTACAGGTAGTGGCACTCGGGCATAGATGTGATATTTTGGATGAGGGATTACGGATTATAGGCCTGTAGATATGAATAAATGTTGTAAGACTTATATTGTACTGTTTATGCTTCTGATCTGTATCGAACATGACATCCCGAGGTTTTTAATGAAATACATTTCTTCGGAAATGCTTTGATAAATCTTTATCATATTTTATTTTGGGAACAAATTCCGCAACACTTTTCTTTAAAATGTTACTCTGATTTTTAAACAAAGCATAAACAAAAAAAATCGGTCTTTTCTGGCCGTGAAAATGGGGATGTCACAGTTGGTATCAGAGCATAAGTTTAAGCCAACTAGGAATTTGTAGGATTTCTAGACTTAAACTTAGAATGCTAAGTGATGATTGTGAGTTGAGTGTCTAGTATATTTTAGACACAAGCACTGGTTTATTTTAGGAAAGATACCTAAAATGCTTTTATGTGCTATATGCTATTATTTGTTCGGATCTATGGTCTGTTGCCGACCGGATCTGGAAACCTTATGTGTTCAGGATTCTAAACGTACGACTACGATATTAGAACTAGCATGTAAACATTTCAGAGAGATAAGGATGATTTAAACGTATATCCTAAATAAAGATCTAAATTCACCCTATTCGGTGTATAGATCAAAATGGCGAGAACCTGTAGTGGAGCCGGGAAAGCAAATGGGAACAGAAATCAATAACCAGTGATTGAACAAATACATGTTGTAGCAGAAGCTCCTGAGCCAATTATAATGGCTGGAGTACAAGCCATGATACGGGTTATGTTAGCTGAACAACGGGAAGTGATGAGGCAAATGTTTCATGAAAATAGGGACGAACCTACAATGCCAGTTGAACAACCCGAATTGAACGATGGGCAGTCAGAAGGAGGGAGCTACAGTGGGACTGTTGGTCAAGCCAACCCACCAATAGTTCGACAAAACAACCAGGATGATGGAGTCGAGAGGAATGGATGCAACTATAAGGATTTTCTGACTTGCAAGCCATCGACTTTCACTGGAAAGGAAGATCCGATCGGAGTCATGGATTGGATCTCAAAGATGGAGTTAGCTTTCATGACGTGTGGTTGCAGAGGCAAGTTACAGACCACCTTTGCAGTACGTCAGTTCCGAGGAGGCGTCGTGCGCTGGTGCCTGGTGGAATACCCTGGGGAAGACTCTGAGCCCCAATGAGCCCCTGCAACTGACGTGAGCAAAGTTTTTGGTGCAATTCAAACGCAAGTACTACTCGGCCCAAAACCTGCTCGAGCTAGAAAACCAATTCCTGACCTTGAAGAAAAGAAGCATGTCAATTGATGAATACACCAACAACTTCACAGAGAAGATGGAGTTCGCCTTGCGTCTTGTTCTGAATGAGCTGACGAAGATCGACAAGTGCGCAAAGGGACTTCCATGGGAGTACGTGGTGCCAGTGCGTCAGGCACCTACTATGGAGGCAATTATCTAGGCTGCTAAGTTTGTGGAGGATATGATCAAGGGAAGAGCCGCCAGCAAGGTTGAGGTGGGCAGGAAGAGTAAGTTCGAGGGTTCTGCGAGGCCGAACAACAAGAAAATCAAGTCTGGTTCAAGAAAGTTTGGAGGAGGAAATGAAGCGAAGTGATGCGAGAAGTGCAAGAAGAAGAACTTCGGGAAATGTAGCGATGAGGTGACCTACTACAAGTGTGGGAAGACCGAGCATTATGCCAATGAGTGAACCACCAACAAAAGGGTGTGCTATGGATGTAACCAGGAAGGGCACATTGCGAAGGATTGCCCGAAGAAGAACGAGGCGACAAGGCCCAATGTCCTACCGAAGCTGAAGGTGAGAGCCTTCCAGATGACGGTCGAGGCTACGAAAGAGGCAGCATATGTCGCTTCAGGTACCTTTCTTGTAAATGGTTTGCCTGCCAGTATACTATTTGATTCGGGAGCGAACTACTCTTTCGTGTCACATAAATTTGGAGGGAAATTAGCATTACCTGTAGAAAAGCTTGATAATGTCCTAATTGTGGAAGTTACCAATTGCAAATTCGTACCTGTTAGTGATCATATTAAGAACATCATCATTGACTTAAACAGAAACGAATTTTATGAAGAGCTATTACCCATAGAGTTGAACGGTTTTGACATCGTTTTGGAAATGGATTGGATTAACACTATTGGAATAGTGTCTAAGGCTGCAACTATATTAGGCAAGTATTTGACCCGGTTGTGCATGGTCCTTTTGGGTTGCCTTCACCATAGCAACTTGATAGGATGATTTAATAAGAGAGAGTAAATATTATTAGTATATTATGAGAATAATATAAAGAATAATATATTGTTATTTGATTAATATAAGTCATAGAATTAAATGGAATTAATTTGGTGACTTAAAGAGGTTAATTAAATAAAGGGGTATAAACTGTCAATTGTTTGATAGTTAAGCTTTAGACTGTAAATCCTTATAGATATACAAGGGACGGATTCTAGAGGCTAGGATAGCTTCAAAATCGTCCATGACTTATCTAAGGAAAGGATTTGGATAGCCTTAAGAGAAGATTATCCAAATTAGGGTTTAGGTTGTAACCCTTAAGGAGTCTACAAGTATAAATAGATCCCATGGGCAAGGCAAATCGGCACCTCACCTAAAGTAAGAGAACCCTGGCCGATTTCCTCCCCTCTCCTCTCTCCTAAATCATCTTTCTTGCTATTGGTGTTTGTAAGCCATTAGAGGAGTGACAATTGTGACTCTAGAAGCTCCAAGACAACAAGGTCAACAAGGAACTCAAAGGTATGGTTCTAGATCTGTTTCAATGTTGTTATTTAACCTAATTAGTCATTAGAAGTATTGGATTCAAAGCATGTTTAATTAGAAAGCCTAGATCCAAGCATTAGGGTTTTGCATGCGCACATAGGAAAGTTCTTATGGCTAAAACCCATCGGTGGTATCAGAGCCTAGCTTGGTTTTCTTTAAATTGTTGATTGATTAACTGAAACAAACCTGAAAAATTCGATTTTTTGGTTTCTGATTCATGGACTCGGCGAGTCTCAAAGTGGACTCAGCGAGTAGGCCTGACTCGGCGAGTCCCTTTGTGCACTCGGCGAGTCCAGGCGTCAGGAATGGCCAGATTCGGGTTTTTTTTCATAATTATCTTATGGAAACTTACCTTAATCATAATAGATCAATCTAAATCCGATTTTATGATATATATGACTATTATCTTGATCTAATTAAAGATATTTATCAACTAATAAAATATTTGATTTTCTTATATGATAATTAATTAATTATTTTAATTATTTTGGTAATTATCTTGCAAGAAATCTTGAATAAATCAAACATAGATAATTAGGAAATTAATTGTTAATTCGAATTATTTGTTATTTGATCCTCCATGTTTTAAATGTTTAAAACTTGTCCTCAAGTTTTGAAATTTACATTTTGTGATTAAAAGTTTTAATTTAGAAAATTTAAATTTCAAACCCTAGATTTTAAAATGTTTAAAATACAACCCTATACTAATATGATATTACTAGAATAATATATATATGTATAACTAAATGCTAGTCTTACCGTTAGTAGGCCTCATTCACGAAGCCGATCTATAAGGTGGGTATAAGGTTGCGGCCTATAAAATGGCGCTTAATGGGTGTACACTCACACCCACCGCTTGCTTGATCGGTGGAGGGTCGTTAGCCGAACGGGTAGGATAGGGCAACCTCATCCTCTCATTAAAAGTATAATAAGTAATACAAAGTAACTACATATTTTTTTAAAAAATTTCCCAATCATAGTTACTTTAGGAAAAGTGAATTGATGCAATCCCATGAAATTACACTTTGCACCCTTGCTAAGAAGTTAGTGGAGCGTGTGTGGTTTACCAGCACACTAATTGGTTCTAAGCAAAGGTAGCAAAGGGTGATTCATTGTTTATCATAGTTCGATGGAGCGTGTGTGGTTTACCGGCACATCGAATAGGTGATCGTTACAATGAAGGCACCATGTGAATTTGCATGGTAATTCACACCCGCTTTGTGATCCTCGGTATCCCAGTCACAAACAAGAGGGGCATATCGAGATTTAAACATGCCATTGAATAGTTTCAATGAATCTCATCCGAACCTAGGAATTCTCAATACACTTAGGACTAATAGTTTAGGTTTTTGTGATGGAGAATTAGTGAATCGTCATTCACTTACCTTCAATTTATTTGCATGTTAGATTACGGCATCCCTTTTCTAGTATGTAAATGTTATTGTTGGATCCTAGCCCTAATTTTTCTTATTGGGTGATAATTAGGGATTCTTATTCTAATCTATCTTTGTCCTTTCTATTTGTAGATGTCGAATGCTAACAACGCTGCTGCTAGTTCTTTCACGTTGATGAGCCTTTGCCAAAAGGTCACCTTCGATGGAACGAACTTTAGCGAATGGATAAGATACATTCGCACCATTGCTCGCTATGAGGATAAGGAGTATGTCCTCGATGAGAAGCTCGAGAAGATCAACCCCGAAATCGCTACTCCGGCCGAAATCACCGCTTTTGAGACTCATGAGCGAGATGCAACGAAGGTACACTGTATCATGATTACCACCATGAACTCCGAATTCCAAAAGTCCTACGAGGACATGTACCCGTACGAGATGCACCAAGACTTATTGGAGAGATACCAGCAAAACACGAGACAAGAGCGTTATGAGATTTTCACTAACATGATTTCCGCTAAGATGGGTCATGGAGAATCTCTTACCGTGCACTTGCAAAAGATGCAAAGGTATGCCGACCGCCTTCGCAAGTTAAATGTTGACTTTGGGGAAGACTTTGCGATCGACATGGTGCTTCACTCTTTGTCTCCGATGTACAACCAATTTAGGATGACCTACCACGTGAACAAAGAAGAGGTCACCCTAAGCAAACTCCAAGGTCTCTTGAGGGTTGCTGAGAGCAACTTCAAAGACAAGTCTGTTGCACCGACTCCCAATCCACCTGCTGCTCCTGTCTTGGCTATTGGTCAAGGAAAGGGAAAGAAGAGGAAGGCTTCATCGAAGAACTATCGCAAGGTCAAAGCCCGAGATGGTGCCTCTTCTAGTGGGACCAAAGTTGATCCCGCTAAGCCCTGCCCTAACCCGAAGGAGGCAGAGTGCCACCACTGCCACAAGATAGGACATTGGAAGAGAAGCTGCCCAGAGTACCTGCAAGCAATCAAAGAAGGAAAGATCAAGCCATCTTTCGCAGGTATATACACAATTAAATCTAACGATTCTAATCATGCTATTTCTTGGGTTCTTGATACCGGTTGTGGTTACCACATTTGTTCTAATGTGCAGGGACTAAGAAGAAGTAGGGATGTGGAGCAAGGAAGAATCAATCTAATCATGGGGAACAGAAGATCGTCGCCTGTGACCAAGATTGGAGTGTATTCTTTAGTGCTTAGGAATAATTTGTGTTTAGATTTGAACAATTGTTGCTATTCACCAGAAATGGCTAGAAACATCATTTCATTTCATGGTTTGTTTAGACAAGGTTTTAGATTTTATTTTAATAATGAGAATGGTTCTATTTTGGCTTATCTAAATGGTGTCTTTTACTTTGAAGCTATACCATGTAATGGAATATATGAAACTGTTATGATTGTTGATAACTTAGGAAATGATGTTTTGAATATAGATTCTTCCACTAGTATGGATAAAGCATCCTTGTGGCATTGTCGTCTTGGACATGTCAACAAGAAACGCATAGCCCAACTCCAAAAGGATGGAGTGTTGGAGTCATTCGACCTTAGGGAAGATGACACATGCGAGTCTTGTTTACTTGGAAAGATGACTAAGTCACCCTTCACGAGTACATGTGAAAGGGGTGAAGGTCTATTGGACCTAATACATACCGATGTATGTGGACCGTTTAGATCAACCACGAAGGATGGGAACCGCTTCTATGTGACTTTTACCGATGACTATAGTAGATATGGGTATATCTACTTAATCAAGCAAAAGTCAGAAACTTTTGAAAAGTTCAAAGAGTTTAAGAATGAAGTAGAGAATCAATTGGGCAGGAAAATCAAGATGCTTCGATCCGATCGAGGAGGAGAGTACCTAAGTCTTGAATTCCACGATTATCTCAAGGAGTATGGAATAGTTTTGCAATTGACGCCTCCTAGGACACCGCAGTTGAATGGTGTGGCAGAAAGGCATAATCGAACCTTATTGGATATGGTTCGCTCTATGATGATTCGTGCTTCACTACCTATCTCTTTCTGGGGGTATGCCTTAGAGACTGCTGCCCATATCCTTAACCGAGTCCCTACCAAGAAGGTTGCCAAAACACCTCACGAGATGTCGACAGGGAAAGCTCCCTCGTTGGCACATATCAAGGTTTGGGGTTGCGAGGCTTTCGTAAGACGAGATACTCACGAAAAGCTTGAACCTCGAAGTGAGAGATGTATTTTCATCGGCTACCCGCAGACATCCTTTGGATATCTCTTCTATAGACCGAAGGACAATGTTGTCTTCGTTGTGAGGAGAGGAGTTTTCCGAGAGCGAGAACTCATAGGCCAAGAAGACAGTGGGAGGCAAATCGAGCTTGAAGAGATTCAAGAGTTGATAGATGAAGGAACCTCTACTGCTGGCACTCAACCCGAGGAGGAAACTCCGGTTGAACCAATTGACGAGTCCTTACCTCTTAGACATTCCGATAGAGTTAGAGTTCTACCCCAGTTTTATGGTTTTCATATTACTACTGAAGGGGACACGTATATTAGTGATGGTACACTAATAAATCTTGATGAACCTAATAGCTATAAGGAAGCCATGGCAGGCCCCGAGTCTGCAAAATGGAAAGAGGCAATAGATAACGAGATCCAATCCATGTATGACAACAAAGTTTGGAATTTGGTTGATTATGTGCCCGGACGTAAGACCGTTGGGTGCAAATGGATCTTCAAGAAGAAGACCGACGTGGATGGAAAAGTACACACATATAAAGCGCGATTGGTTGCGAAGGGCTTTACTCAAACTCCCGGAGTTGACTATGATGAGACCTTCTCACCAGTTGTGAAGATTAAATCTATTAGAGTGATGCTAGCAATTGCCGCATTTCATGATTATGAGATTTGGCAAATGGATGTCAAGACCGCTTTCCTTAACGGGAAGTTGGTTGAGGATGTTTACATGGCTCAGCCAGAGGGGTTTGTGGATCCGAAGCATCCGAATAGAGTGTGTAAGCTTGAGAAGTCCATTTATGGACTTAAGCAAGCGTCTCGCAGATGGAGTCTTTGCTTCGATGAGAAAGTCAAAGAGTTTGGATTTGTACGAAGCGAAGATGAGTCATGTGTATATGTCAAAGCTAGTGGGAGTGTAGTAAGCTTCCTCGTTCTATATGTCGATGACATATTGCTCATAGGAAACGACATCCCGACTCTGCAGGAGGTTAATTCCTGGCTCGGGAAGTGCTTCGCTATGAAGGACCTCGGAGAGGTTTCTTACATTTTGGGAATAAGGATAGTAAGAGAAAGAAGTAAGAGACTAATTGGACTTAGTCAGAACACTTACTTAGAGAAGGTACTAAAACGATTTAGTATGGAAAAGTCGAAGAAGGGAGAATTACCGATACAAAGTAATGCCAAGTTGAGTAAGACTCAAAGTCCGAGTACCGAAGCTGAGATAGCAAAAATGAGCCGAGTACCATACGCTTCCGCAGTTGGCTCAATCATGTACGCTATGACTTGTACTCGTCCTGATGTAGCCTTCGCTTTGAGCATGGTTAGTAGATATCAAGGGAACCCTGGCAAAGCCCATTGGATGGCGGTGAAGAATATCCTTAAGTACCTTCGGAGGACGAAGGAATGGTTCTTAGTCCTCGGAGGGAGTGATGACTTGAAGGTCCGAGGGTACAGTGACACCAGTTTTCAGACCGACAGGGACAACTACCGTTCGCAGTCGGGTTGGGTCTTTACCCTAAATGGAGGAGCAGTGACATGGAAAAGTTCCAAGCAGGAAACCGTAGCTGATTCAACGTGCGAATCAGAGTACATTGCAGCGAGCGAAGCATCGTAGGAGGCAATATGGCTGAAGAACTTCATCGGTGATCTTGGAGTTGTACCTGCCATAAAGGAGCCCATGGAGATTTTCTGTGATAACAAAGGAGCGGTTGCCTTGACCAAGGAACCGAGGGATCATGGTAGATCAATACATATCGACAGAAAATATCACTTCATTAGACATCGTGTAGAAGAAGGACAACTCGTAGTGAAGAGGATATCATCAGAAGATAACCCAGCAGATCCGCTTACGAAGGGACTGAGTAGGGTTAAGCACTTGCAGCATGCTAGGAGTATTGGGCTGAAGGATGATATTAGCATAGATTAGATAGTATTAGAAACGTGTAATAGATAAATGTAATTAACATTTGATGATTAAATAAATGAGTTTTATTTATGAGTAATGTTACTGCCTTATGTTAATTGTTTAACTATTGTTTCACTTTGCATGTTTTGACTTCCAGAATAATTGAATTTATTAGGAATAATCGAATTGTTCAAATTGTCCACAATCGTTCATATGTTGGAAGTAGATATGAATGAAGATTGTCATGAATTGGTGTGTAGATTGTCTAAATGGTGTTAGACATAGCAAAGGGTTGCTGCAACGTTCATGAGTGATTATGAACTAGTTTTGAGCATTGGAACAAACCCGCGCTTGCTGGAATCACCTTATGGAATATGATATAAAAGGTGATCGCAAGACGATAATATCATATAGTCTTAAAACCTAGATATATGGTTTGTTATTTCCTCCCCTCTCCTCTCTCCTAAATCATCTTTCTTGCTATTGGTGTTTGTAAGCCATTAGAGGAGTGACAATTATGACTCTAGAAGCTCCAAGACAACAAGGTCAACAAGGAACTCAAAGGTATGGTTCTAGATCTGTTTCAATGTTGTTATTTAACCTAATTAGTCATTAGAAGTCTTGGATTCAAAGCATGTTTAATTAGAAAACCTAGATCCAAGCATTAGGGTTTTGCATGCGCACATAGGAAAGTTCTTATGGCTAAAACCCATCACAACGATGCCGAGATATTATGCCGAAAGAAGATAGTAAGAGTAAACCCACCTGGAAAAGAGTCATTTATGGTGTACGGGGACAAGCGCAGAGTAAATTCTAGAATCATCTCCCTGATGAAAGCCAAAAAATGTTTGTCCAAAGGATGTGCATCATATTTGGCATTTGTGGTCGATGTTAAAAGGAAAAGAAGGAGGTGCAGAATATACCAGTGGTGTGTGATTATCCGGAAGTCTTTCCCAAAGATCTTCCCAGATTACCGCCTGATAGACAAGTAGAGTTCTGAATAGACTTGTTACCAGGGACGACACCAATAGCAAAAGCACTGTACCGAATAGCACCGACGGAGATGAAGGAGCTCATGATGCAACTTCATGAGTAGTTGGACAACGGTTTTATTAGACCTAGTTCATCACCTTGGGGAGCTCCGATGTTATTCGTGAAGAAGAAGGACGGAAGCATGAGAATGTGTATAGACTACAGAGAGCTGAACAAGGAAACGGTGAAGAACAAGTATTCATTGCCAATGATTGATGACATATTCGATCAGCTGCAATGTTCGAGGTATTTCTCAAAGATCGATCCTAAGTTAGGATATCATCAGCTGAACGTAAGAGAGAAGGATATTGAGAAAACTGCGTTCAGAACGAGATATGGACACTACGAGTTCTTAGTTATGTCGTTTGGACTATCCAATGCTCTAGCAACATTCATGGATTTGATGAATAGGGTTTGTAAACCATTCCTCGATAAATTCGTGATAGTGTTCATAGATGACATTCACATTTACTCGAAAATCCAGATATTACTGAAGATTTATCTAATGCTTTTCTTCGATAGCTACTCCATTGACAGCTTTGACCCACAAAGGAGCTACTTATACATGGAGTGAGAAGCACAAAGAAGCATTCGATAAGCTGAAGAAGAAGTTGTGTGAAGCACCGATTCTTTCTCTACCCGATGGAGTTGAAGATTTCGCAGTGTATAAAGATGCGTCGGGAGTCAGGTTAGGATGTGTTCTAACTCAAAGAGAAAAGTTGCTAGCATATGCATCTCGACAATTGAAAGAGCACAAAAAGAACTACCCCACTCATGATCTGGAGTTGGAAGCGATAGTATTTTCCCTAAAGATATGGAGGCATTATCTCTATGGCACGAAGTGCAAACTTTTCACTGGTCATAAGAGTCTCCAGTATCTCTTTAATCAGAAAGAATTGAATATGAGACAACGACGCTGGCTAGAGTTATTCAAGGACTACGACTGTGAGATACTTTACCATCCTGGTATAGCAAATGTCGTCGCTGATGCTCTCAGTCGGAAGGTAAACCTTGAAAAGAAAAGGCCAAGAGCATTAAGAATAGAAGTTGTCTCGACTATTGTGTAAAATATCATGAAAGATCAAGAAGAAGCTTCTGAGAAGAATGACCGAAAGGAAGAACATTTGGGCAAAACATTAGTGTTCGGTATAAACAGTCAACGACTGAAGGTATTCCAAGATCGTATTTGGGTACTTAAGACGGGAGGAATAAGAGATCTTCTGATGGAAGAAGCGCACAAGACCATGTACTCGATTCATCCCGGTAGCATTAAATTTATAGGGACCTAAAACCCTACTACTGGCCAACGATGAAGCTCGATGTTGCAAAGTATGTAGCCGAGTGTGTGACATGTACGAGAGTTAAGGCACAACATCAGAAACTGTATGGGAGTTTAGAACCTTTACCTATACCCATGGGTAAATGGGAAGACATCACCATGGATTTTGTGACTAAACTGCCCAGGAGAAAGAACGGTTACGACATGATTTGGCTAGTCGTGGATCGTTTCACTAAGAGTGCACACTTCATAGCAACCAACGAGAGGTGGTCTATTGATAAGATCGCAAATGCTTACGTGAAGGAGGTAGTCAGAATTCACGGTGTTCCTCTCACGATTGTATCGGATCATGATAGTCATTTCACGGAAAGGTTTTGGAGAAGTATACAAGAGGAATTGGGTACGAAGTTGTGTTTGAGTACAGCTTACCATCTGCGGACTGATGGTCAGAGCGAAAGAACAATTCAAACACTGGAAGATATGCTACGAGGATGTACCGTGGAATTCCAAGGTAACTGGGATGAGCACTTACCTTTGGTAGAGTTTTCCTACAATAACAGTTTCCACTCGAGCATCAATGTGGCACCTTATCAAGCCTTGTACGGACAGAAGTTCCGTACGCCATCTTGTTGGCTTGAGGCTGGAGATAAGCAATTTATGGGCCCCGAGATAGTCCGTGAGACTGTTGAGAAGTTAAAGGTGATCAGGGAAAGGATGTTAGCAGCTCAGGATCGTCAGAAGAGCTATGCTGATAAGAAAAGACGATCGATGACATTCGAAATTGGAGATTTAGTTTTGCTTAAAGCCTCACCTTGGAAGGGACTTATAAGATTCGTAAAGAGAGGAAAGCTAAGTCCAAGGTTTATTGGACCATTCAAAGTTCTTCAGTGGATTGGGAACCAAGCTTACAAGCTCGAATTACCAGAAGAACTATATGGTATTCATAACACTTTTCATGTGTGTTATTTGAGGAAGTTCATGGGAGAAGTTCCCGACATAATACCAATCTCATAGTTAAGGATGGATGAGAATAAGAGGCTAACTGAAGAGCTCGGGGCAATCGTTGACCGAAAGACTAAGAAGTTACGACGCAAGATGGTCGATTTAGTGCTTTTTCGTTGGAAACATACGAATGAGTCGAACCTCACCTGGAAAACAGAGAGTGATATGATGAGTCGCTATCCACATCTGTTTGTTGATGTGTGATTCCGGGATAGAATCATCCTAAGGGGCAGAGAATTGTAACCCCCGTATTTCTAGGCTAAGCATTAATGTGATGATGTAATAGTTAGGGTCAACAATTATAACCTATTTGACGTAACAAAGAAGAATTATATGAATATTATGTGTTTCATGATTATTATAATATAATAAAATAGGAAAAATCAGCCGAATCGTCCGTAAATCGTAAAAATAAGTGCGCCAACATATATATATATATATATATATATATATATATATATATATATATATATATATATATTAAATATTTAGAAAGTACACGTCTTCCCGATCCCGAAAATATAAATTTTATAGAAATCCGACTCCGTATAAATTAGATATGATTTTTATAAAATATAAAAGTGAGATGCGCACAAGGAATATGTGACTTAAAACGCTACGAAGAGAACGGTTGACTTTTAGCTAATGCGACCAAAATGAAAATCGTAGTACTCCTTAAAATATTAATTTTGAGAAAAAGCATGCCAAAAACGAAGTCCGTACGAGAAAGTTATGATTTTATCAAAATGATTTAATTTTATAAAAATAGGGACAAAAATATAAATTCAAAACTAGCCGACGAAGTCTAAACGAAAGTTGTAGATCTCGTCTATAGCTACACATGGATATAAAGAACGTCAAAAATGGAGTTCGTATGAACACGTTTTAATTTTTAATAGAACATTTATGTATTAAAATAAAGTATAAACCATATATACGTATACATATATATACATATGTATATATCATTAGAAAGGTATTGACGATGTGGTCGTTATGAGACTAGTGTTGAGTACTTTCGACAATAGTTTAGTGCAAATATCATTAAATCTATTTAAAATAGTATTATAAAGGGGTGTTTAGTCATTTAAGTAAATATAGAGGGTAGTTTTTGAAAATTCAATTCCTATAAATAAGAACCTCTAGCCTCTCATATTTCTTGCACCATTCTCTTGATTCAAGAGTCATTCTCTTCTTATCCCCTGAGCATTTCGGTCCCTCGTGATTCGAATTCTCTTTCTGTACTTTTTAGTATAGTAAGGTGAGCGCTAAAGCATTGCAAGAATCTTTCTTAGAAAGATTCAGCAACGAAGTTCTGCCCCTGTAGAGCCCGACTCCTAGCTAAGTAAGTTATGCTACCCTACTTTAAATATAGCTTATAATATCGTTATTATGAACCTATAAATAAAATTTATTAGTGATTCAAAGTCGTTATACTGATTGATCTACTTATGGGGATGATGTCTAGGCTGTGATTTAGTGAGGTGTTTAAAGTAGGATTTCCAAACAGTATACTTCGTATACCAAACGGACCCTACCTCCGATATAATCCTACCTGGTTGTTCCTTACTTGATAGATCATGAAGTAGACTCTGAGTTAATGACGAATCTAAACTAATAATTAGTCGCAATAAATATAAGACTAAAATCTAGTGGTAATAATACTAGGTTTCGTCGAATGAAATCATATTGTTAAGAAGCGAAGCGCTGGTCAAATTTTGAATCGTCACTGTAACAAGTGAGTGCATAGTTACTTTCATCTTACACATAGATATGAAGTAGTTTATATAAATTACGTGTTATGTGTGCATATTATCTATTTACTTGATATGTATGCTGGATGAACATTTTTATACATGTTTTAAATAATTTAAACTGTATATGTATTTTATATCAAAAAAATGTGTTGGGTAAAACATGGGTAGATGTAATAGACGATGTGTTATAAAATGATGAGAGGCCTTGATGTTTTAAGATGATCCAGTCATCTAGCGGAGTATAGATGACAACCACGGACTATTCTAGACAGTATAGAGGAGTGCTAGCAGGCTCACAACCTGTAGGTGTTTATTTGAACTTAGTGTTCACCAGCAGTACTCCATCCCCCACATGGTTGCCTTATTTGACATAAATTGTTGAGTAACCCCCGAAGCAGTGTTTTCACCCCGATGAAAGTCCTTAGACTAGGTCCCTTGAGTTAGATGTTTTAGGGATGTAAGGTGAGGATAACGGGAACGGGTAATCGGGTTTGTTTGGTTTTATAAAGTTAATAATTCTATATATTGTGGGTTGAAACCCCTATGTGCTCACCAGGCTCCCAAGCCTGACCCACTCAGTTTCTTGTGTTACAGGTAGTGGCACTCGGGCATAGATGTGATATTTTGGATGAGGGATTACGGATTATAGGCCTGTAGATATGAATAAATGTTGTAAGACTTATATTGTACTGTTTATGCTTCTGATCTGTATCGAACATGACATCCCGAGGTTTTTAATAAAATACATTTCTTCGGAAATGCTTTGATAAATCTTTATCATATTTTATTTTGGGAACAAATTCCGCAACACTTTTCTTTAAAATGTTACTCTGATTTTTAAACAAAGCATAAACAAAAAAACGGTGTTTTCTGGCCTTGAAAATGGGGATGTCACATACTGCTATCTGGGAGAAGTCCTGTATGAATCTCTGGTAATAGCCTGCTAACCCAAGGAAACCTCGAATCTCAGATGGAGATCGGGACCTCACATCTCATCACGACCTCCAGTTTGGCCGGGTCGACCAAAATATCGTTCTGGTTGACAAGGTGCCCCAGAAACTGCACCTCCAACAACCAGAAATCGCACTTGGAGAAATTGGCATACAATCTCTCCCTCCTCAGGGTATCCAAAACCTCCCACAAGTTCTCCCTATGTTGCTCCTGCGTCTTGGAGTAAACCAAGATGTCATCAATAAAGAATATCACAGACTGATCCACATCGGTCTACATACGCGGTTCATGAGGTCCATGAATGCGACAGGGGAATTGGTGAGCCCAAAGGGTATCGCCACAAACTCATAGTGGCCATAGCGAGTCCGAAAAACAGTCTTCTGTACATCCTCCTCTTTAACTCGCATCTGGTGGTTGCCTGAATGCAAATCTATCTTGGAAAACCAAGATACCCCCTATAGATGGTCGAAGAGATCATCAATCCTCGGGAGTAGGTAACAGTTCTTCACTGTTACCTTGTTCAGCTCCCAATAATCTATACACATCCGATGCGACCTGTCCTTCTTCTTTACAAACAGGATCGAGGCTCCCTAAGGCGAACTGCTCGACCTAATGAGTCCTTTGTCTAATAACTCATGTAACTGTGTAGACAACTCCTGCATCTCGGGAGCAGCTAACCAATATGGTGCCTTGGCTATCGGAGCCACACAAGGGTCTCGGTCGATCCTGAACTCCACCTGTCTCTCCGGAGGTATCCCAGGAAACTCCTCTGGAAATATGTCTGGGTACTCTCGCACAACTGGCACATCACTCAAGGTCGCCTTACCCGCCTCCCGGGTATCCATAACGTAGGCGACATACCCTACGCAACCCTGCTGAAGGTAGCACCTAGCCCTCGCTGCTGATTACAAAGTTGGTCCACGCTGCAGCCTCTCTCCCTGAATCACCAACTCTCCCCCACTTAGGGTCCTGACACGTACCAAATGTTGCGCACAGTCGATCACCGCCCCATTAGGGCTCAATTAATCCATGTATATGATAACCTTGTTCCCCCTCAAAGGAATGGGAACCAAATCCATAAGATAGCGCTCGTCTTACAACCTTAAGACACAATCTCTGAAAACCTCTAATACTCGGATGGATCGGTCGTCAGCAATCTCGACCTATAAAGGGCAATCCAACATGACTGAAGACTCAGAAAACCTCTTGCTAAGTGCAAGAGAGACAAATGATCGGGTAGCCCCCGAGTCAAATAACACTTGTATCGGGATGCCGTTCACATGGAACGATCCTAAACAAAACACATAAAACATAGAACATAAATATCATAACCGACATGGAATAAGAGTTAAGGAGAAGAAAACATACCCGTCACCACATCCGGTGTGGCACGCGCCTCCTCGGCGTTCAACTGGAAGGCTTGGCTCCTCACCATTGGAGCATCTGTCTTGCCCTGTCGGCCATCTGTGATCTGCAGGGTCGTTGGATCCGGTGTCGCCACTAGCACTCCTTATGTCAGTCTAGGGAAGTTGACCTTTTTATGGCCCCTCTGATTGCAGTGAAAGCAAATCAAGTCTGATGTCTAAATAATGGGGGTAGGGGTTGTACAATCCTTGCTAAAGTGTCCAGTCTTGTCGCACTTGTAGCAGCCCGATCCCTCAGCCCTGCACACTCCCTCATGTGGCCTGCCGCATTTCCCACAGCGACTCCGGCCCTGCTGTCCCTTCGGCCTCAAGTCGAATCCCTTATCTCTCTTCCCAGAAACCCCAATCGTCCGCCCAATCTCCTCCTTCCTCTTCCTGGTGTGCTCTATGTCAATCTCCCTCTCCCTCCCCCTGGCTATCATATCCTCCAAGGTCGGACATGCTAAATAGCTGACATGCTTCCGAATGTCAGCTCTTAACATGTCATGGTACCAGGTCTTCCTCATCTCCTCGTCACCCGCATACTGGGCACCAGTAAGGCCCTCTCCCTGAACTTGGAGGTATTCTCCGCCACTGACTCAGTCATTTGTCTCATATCAAGAAACTCCCTGGCTAGCTGTTGAATCTCCACAGCTGTCGCAAAGTTAGCCCTAAACCTGGCCACAAAGTACGACTAGGTAATAGCCTCAATGGTTGGGGCTCCCAACGAATCACTGACTACCTCCCACCAGTCTCTAGCTCTGTCTATCAAACAACTCACAACATATCAGACCTTTGACCCCTCAGGGCAGAAGCTCGTCAACTATGCAGACTCGATGCCTGTAATCCATCTCCTGGCCACAACTCGCAAAATATCAAACAACTCGCAGCATACCGCATCCCCTTAAATCCTTGAAGGAGAGCGTGCGTGTCCCGTATTGGCCAGGTGACATGTCGCTCCTAAATGCCCTAAGGCGCTCCTACATCAGCTCGATGATCCCTTCCTTGATCGACCCAAAAATCACTAGGGTCGCCTCAAGGATGCCTCTCATAATCTCAGATGCGATGAACTCGCGTAATCCGTTATCAACCGGCTCGAAACCAGCACTCGAAATTGAACTTGAACCTGACCCAGACCCTGAAACTCCTGCTCCGTGACGTGTCACTACCATTCTGAAACAAAATATATTATTGTCAGGGTCATACATAACCTCGAGAGGTCTCACACACTATACAAGTTCCCCAGTTCTATCTCAGTCCTCCTGGACTCGAGTACGAATCCTCTGCTTTCAGTAGTATGGGTTCATACTACCTTCCACATCTATCCATACTATCCTCAAGGATTGCCTTAACTTCACCAAGTCCCTTTCACTACTAGTGTCCGTTGCACTGATCTCATCCTAGGCTTACCCTAGGGTAACTCTCCGACTTACTCTCCGCCATCAGTTGCATAAGAAATCCCTACTACCTTTACCTAACTAGCTCGCAAATACCATACATATCACTAAGACCAGGTAATTCTTCGAATGAGAGGTCCTACCCTACAACGGTTGGACTCAAACAAGAGCTGCTAAATAGGGCTAAACCTAACCTTCTGAAATTATTTAGTCCTTGTAATATGTAACTTAACGTATTCGTTTACTAGTTAATTAAAGATAACTAGGACTCCTAAAAGCACAAAGCACGCAACATTCGGGCATTGAGTAATCCAAACCAATTATATCCTAATCAGGCTATCATATCTCTGACTAGTCAGTATTATCATGCAGCTTAACAAGCACATACATTAGGCATATAAGGCATCTTCCTAGATCCTTAGACCTAATCTAGCATGCAGTTCTCATAATCATATCATATCATATCATATTATAACATGTGTGGGTATCTTGGGGAAAAGTTGCTTGAGCTTGGCTGATTGCACGCATCACACACCTTGTTCTTTCTCAAAACTCTTAATTTTAATTTTATTTTGAAAAATTATTTTCTTTGTAAAAACTTTCAAACCCTCGGTTTGAGTCCAAACACCACCAAAAGGTGTGTCCGAATCCCTCAAACCAAGGCTCTGATACCAACTTGTAACATCCCAAAATCCAAGACCAAAAATTTCATTTTTAATTTAATACTTCATAAAACAGATTATTAAAAACATCATTGAGTTATCCCATATCATAAAAACCTATAAGTCATGTGTCTCAAAACAAGTCATAATAATGTTAAAGTACAAATCCCAAGAAAATCATAGTGCGGAAAATAGTGGTGTGATGTGTTGCAGTCATGCCGACTCCTTTCCCTTCGAAAAAGAAGTACATGAACCCAAAACTGGAAACCGTTAGCACAAAGTTTAGTGAGTTCCCCCATCATACCACATACCATACAATAAACATACTGCCAAGTATATTTGGTGCCCGACCTACCCTGATGAGCATATCTGGGTGCTCAACCTACCCTTGTTAGGCATGCATGGGTGCCTGACCTACCCCTCCCAAGCATATATGGGTGCTCGACCTACCCCTCCCAAGCATCAGATGATACCATACACTAATCGTCATGTGCCGATACTCCTTAATAAAACAATGTTACATAAAGAAAACAGCAACATCTTGTTAGAACTGCTCGCTCTTTGTTACTATTCTCTAAGGTTCCTAATGCATTTTAGGGAGAATTACTCCCAACCACTGATTACGTGATCAATCGAATCGATACTTCACATAATCTCGAGATATCTTCGTTCGAAAAGCTATATGGTCACGTACTTGATTACTCATCATTATTAATTTTTTGGTGTACTTGGTTTGTTCTCCACCCACATGTTGAGAGAAACAAATTATCTCCACGATCATCATGTATATGGTATTGGTCAGAAATGATATCCCTCCTATGATCCAACGACTCAGAAGTTGTATGTCTCGTGACACACCAGTTTACTTAAGCATATTTTGTTCTTCTACATTCCTACTAAGTCTCATGAAATGACATAGCCAAATCTACGGTCTATTGTTCTTTTTGATAGCTATGTCGATGACATTGCATTTGATGACCCAGTTTATAATACAACCACAATATCAGACCCCTCCTACTCCTAAGACTACTTCTTACCTACATTGACTATGGATCTTCCACTACTTTGTAAGTCCATTGGTACTTTTAAGTCTACCTAACTCATGGAGTTTTCTTCTTCATCTTATTCGACTTTTTTTGCTTTATTTATTGTCAATATACATAATTGTCAAAACCTGAGTCCTAAGTCCTATAGAGAGGTTGTTACTGATATCTTTTGGTAGGATGCTATGGTTGAGGAACTTAAGGCTCTTCACCACACGTATACATAGGATCTAGTTTCGCCCCCACACAAAATTGATGACAACAACGACGATCGTCGTTTCTAATAACATTTGCATCCATTCGTCGGTGAAAATCTTCCAAATGGATGTCAAGAATATGTTCTTGAATGACTATCTTCATGAGCTCTACATGACTACTCCTCCATGTATTGTCCACTAACCAGGTGAAGTTTGTTGCTTTGAAAATCCCTATATGGTCTCTAACAAGCCCTTCGTATTTGGTTTGAGAAGTTATCTTTGGTGATTACTTAACTTAGTTTTATTTGTGCATAAATGTACCGCAAAAGTAATTATTAGCATTTAAAGGTGTACAATTTACATAAAAACAAAAAATTAAAACATATTAAAAAACTAAAAGGTTCTAAAATCTATTTGAAATAACTTTTGAAGTAGAAACTTAAAATTCGTGCTACCAAATGATTTTTTAGAACCGTGGACTTTATTGAAAAGAAAAAATTAACAATTTTTTTTAATTCTAGTTTTTTTTTTAATATAACTAAAACTTGTATTAAAAGCTTGCTGCTTAATATACCCATTGTAGACACCGTTGATCATTTACATGTAAATGTCTATTAATGTGGAATTATCAATGAATGATAATGTTCTTGACATTTTTGGTTACAACATATGTTTTAGGATAAAAGACCCTCTGCTCATCGGTGATTACAGGCCAATCAGCTTAATTGGCTCTCTATACAAAATAATCTCCAAGACCTTAGCTAACAGACTCAGTATTGGCAAGAACATTGGAGATATTCAAACGACTTTTGTGAAGGGACGCAATATCCTTGATGGACCGCTAATCGTAAATGAGTTATGTGCCTGGGCCAAGAAGGTTAAAAAAACAGATCCTACTTTTCAAGGTGGATCTAGAGAAAGCCTTTGACTTCATTAACTAGGAGTACCTTGAATCAGTACTTATTCAAATGGGATATGGAGATAAATGGCGTATGTGGATCAAAAGATGCCTTCAACCAGCAAGACTCTCAGTTCTTATAAACGGGTCTCCAACGGTGGAGTTTGGAATGGTAAAAGGTGTACGGCAGGGTGACCCTCTCTCACCATTCCTATTTATAATTGCCATGGAGGGATTAAATGTTGCGATGAAAGCAGCTTGCAAGAAGGGTCTTTTTCAGGGCATAAAAATTCCACATTCAGAAATCGAAATCTCCCACCTGTTCTATGCCGACGACGCCATTTTTGTGGGTGTGTGGAATTAAAGCAACATAAAAAATTTAGCAAGGGTGTTAAGATGCTTTCAGGTGGCGTCAGGGTTAAAGGTAAACTTTAACAAATCCAGGGTATTTGGTGTCGGAGTTGACATGGCTGAAGTTGCTCGATGGGCTGCTCCCTTGGGTTGTCAACCAGCGTCACTACCCTTCACATACCTAGGGGTCCCGGTAGGTGCGAACATGAAGCTAAAGAAGCATTGGAAGCCTATAATTGATCGTTTTTACTCTAAACTCTTGCCTTGGAAATCGAAAGCATTGTCCTTTGGAGGGAGATTAACCTTAGCCAAAGCAGTCCTTGGCAGTCTACCGTCGTATTATTTCTCTATATTTATGGCCCCGGTGAGAGTTATTGACCTTCTTGAAAAAATTCGGCGGCAGTTCTTATGGGGCGGGTGTGACAACAAGTTTAAAATTGCTTGGGTGTCGTGGGAAAAGATAGTTGGCCCAAAGGACATGGGGGGACTTGGTCTTGGATCACTCAGGGCCTTCAACATTTCAATGATTATCAAATGGTGGTGGGCACTAAAAACAAACAAATCAGCTTTGTGGAGTCATGTAATTATGGGTATTCATAATTTGCATAATAAACCTGCTAACGTCTTATCAAAAAGAACTATTGCAGGTGTGTGGAACAATATCGCTGAGGTGATGAATGATCTGCCCAAAGCTGGGATAAGCTTTCGAGACATCCTAAAAAAAAAGTGAAGAACGGTAACGATACCCTATTATGGATGGATGATTGGTGTGATGGTGAACCACTAAAGGATCAATTCCCAGAGTTGTATCAACTTGAAAGACGTAAAACTTGCAAGGTTAGTCAAAGAGTGCAAGCGGATGGCTATTCTTGGGAATGGAGATCATCCCCTGCAACTGATGAGCAGATCCATAGCTTTCAGCTGCTGCATGAGGTCATTGGCGAGCACCGACCATCTCCAGATCCAGACTCTTGGATCTGTCCTTTATCGGATGATGGTATTTTCCATGCAGAGACGATCAAATCAAAAATCGATAATATAGAGCCAACAATTAATGAAGTTATCATCCCATGGATTCATGAAATTCCCATAAAGGTCAATACCTTTATTTGGAGAGCTAATCTGGGACGTATCCCAACTAATCTGGCACTAAAAAAGAGAGGAGTCGCAATTATAAACACATCATGCCCCAGTGTCATCTTGAGGACGAAGATACGGAGCACATTCTAATACGTTGTCCAGTGGCGAGCAATGTCTGGGATTTGATATTTAAATGGTGCAACATTCCGAAACCACAATTTCAAACCATCGGGGAACTTATCGGTTTTGTGAAAACGTGCGGGAGATGTCGGAGGAGGAGAAACAACCTAATTTGTGTTTGTTTTGGTGTAATGTGGATATTATGGAAAACAAGATGTGAAGGTGTATTCAAAAACATACGAACTTCCCATTTCCAGATCATTGATAGTGTTAAGTCTATCGTATTCACTTGGCTTAGACACAGGAGAGTAGATTATCGTTTTAGTTGGGTTGATTGGTGTATTTGCCCTTTGAATTGTTTGTAATTCAAACTCAATTGTAACTTTCTTTTCGTGGCCTGCCTAGCAACTTGCTGTGTAGTGGTCCGCTAATAAAATTTGCCGGTTCTAAAAAAAATGTATTAAATTATTACTATAAGCCTTTTCATATATTAGACCAACTAATAATTATTGCAATAAATAGAATTAATTTAAAACTTTTAAGAAACTTTTTGGTTACGTATATTTAATTCTATCATATGTTTTAGTTGGTGTAAATGAAATATTACAAGGGTTTGTTTGGTGTAGGGATCTGACGTATACTTTATAGTCGTTAGCAATACTCTTATGCCAACTCCAATCATAACCACTAAAAAACACAAAAATTATGACTTTTTAACTCCAACCACACCCTACATGTTTATACTAAAAACTTACTTTTAATAATATCATATTAAAAAATAATTTCATTATTATTATATAATTCAATTTAATTTATTTAAACCAATTCTATTGAATTTAATATTGGCATGAAAAAGCAACTTTGGTATTGCACATGGATAGCCGCTATATTTGGCGGCCAAAAATTTTCACAATATAATACCGGCCACTATAGCTTACGATTGTAAAACTTTTTGTCTGCATTCAACTATTTTAGTGGGCGGTTGGAGAAGCCCTTAGTACCTAGATTATGACTGTTGACTGCATTTCTTCCACTCATCCAAATCCATAGTTTTTGCAACGCACCAACAATAATTGAGGCTTGTTCATACAGTACTTCATATATTGGCCTTCTTCTTCACAATTCGAACCACTTGTTCACATACATACTTTACAAAGCAGCAAAAACAGCAAGCATTAGCACAGGCCCATACAGTAGAGCGAGGTACGTTTTTGTAGAAAGTTTTTCTCTTTGTTTATGAATAACTTGTTTTAGCTGGCTTTTGTTTTGAATCTATCGATCCTTGACTAAATTATATGAAAAAAATGTTCGCTGTGCTACTCTTTGTGGATTGTTCGTGTATGCTCTACAGATAGAATCAACTTAATGTTTAAATGAATTGACAATGCCTCCTCATTTTCCTTGTTTTGAACAATGTATTGGAGGAATAGTTTTATGAGGACGGATGCTTCCACGTAGAGATCAGCTCTATCCCCAATAAAACCCCTAATTTTATCACTGTAGCACTCTGTTTCCAATTACTAAATCCCCTGTTTAAAGCTACGATATTCTTCCTCATCTTTCACAATTTTACACGATGATGAGGATGTTGAAATTAACACTCTATTCCCACTTTCAATCATTTCAAAGAAAACAAAGGTTAAGTTGACAAGGAAGACAAACAACAAATTAAATCTGAAGTTACCAACTACCAATTCTTTTCTAGCCAAACGTGTTATGTGTGAAGGAAATTTTTATAACACTAACTATCTATGGATTGTATATGATATTTGAAAAAAGATAGTTCTGCAAGTTAATAATGAAAATATCCGTGGATAAATGTATACCAGTCAACAACTTTTAACAATTTCATTCCTTGTGTTGATTTTTTACATGGTTTGCAGGTCTCATTAACAGCTAGAATATTGGAAGATGGAGTTTGTATCCGCAATCATTGGTCCTATTGTTGAATCTTTAATTGCTCCTGTCAAGAAACAACTGGGATATCTATTTTCCTCCACGAAGCATGTTAGGAACATGAATGCTAAAATAAAGCTACTGGATGATACAAGCCGTGATGTCAAAAATCACATGGAAACAAACGATAGAAGTAATCTGGAGATACCTGCTCATGTACCGGGGTGGTTGGAAAAAGTCGAAAAGACTAAAGAAAAAGCTCAAAGGCTAAACATTCCAAGTACTAGGAATGGATGTTTTAACATGAAAATGAGGTATCGAGCAGGAAGGAATGCATTCAAGATCACGGAGGAGATGGAAAGTCTTATTGATGAAAATATTAGGATAATGTGGACAAATGCTCAAAAACCTCTTGGGAAAGTGAAGTCTAATAACGCGTCCACTTCTACACCATCAGTTGGTGATGCCCAAAATCACTTCAAATCGAGAGAGAAGTCTTTTAAGGATGCACTTGAGTTCCTTCAACAAGATCACATGAGCAAAGTGATAGCCCTTTGTGGAATGGGTGGAGTGGGGAAAACCATTATGATGGAACAAGTGAAAAAGACTGTAGAAGATAAGAAAATGTTTAACTGGATTGTGAAGGTGGTGATTGGGCAAAAGACTAACATGCTTTCTATTCAGCAAGCTGTAGCAGAATACATGGGCCTATCTCTAACTGAAATGAGTGTAGCAGCAAGGGCAGATCGTCTTCGTATCACATTTGGGAAAATGTCAGAAAGAAAAGAAAAGATTTTAGTGATATTAGATGATGTATGGGAGACGATTGAACTCAAAGATATTGGACTGAGTCCTTTGCCTAACAGCTTTAAGCTGTTGCTGACATCACGATATGAAAATATTTGCAAACAAATTGCAGTAGAAGCTGATCCAGATTTGAAAATCATTAAAGTGGATGTGGTGGAGGAGCCCGAAGCACAGAATTTCTTTTGGCAAATTACAGGTGCTTTAAAACAACAAGATAAGGAGCTGAATAAAATAGGAACAAAGATTGTGAGAAGATGTGGGTTTTTGCCCCTTGCCATTAATCTCATTGCCAGTCGTCTTAAGTTTGAAGAAAAGGGTGCATGGAGAGATACACTTCGACGTTTGGAGAATAAAAATCTTGATTATGTGCAAGAAAGTATCAAGATAAGCTATGACTATATAAAAGAAGAGGAGGAAAAAGCGATTTTTCTTCTGTGTGGCTTGTTCCCCGATGACTTTAATATTCCAATCGAGGAACTCACAAGATATGCATGGGGCCTACGGTTGTTAAATGGAGTTTCTACATTGAGAGAGGCTAGAGATGGGACAGAGACGCATGTGCACAGTCTCAAAAAAGCAAATTTGTTGATGGATGGCGATTACATTGGGTGTGTCAAAATGCATGATCTTGTGCTCGATTTTGTTTTAAGTAGAGTTTCTAAGAGTGACCGTCCTTGGGTAATTAATCATGGTGATAACTCAATGTGGAGTAGTGATGGAATGAGTGAAATTTGTAACAGAATTTCTATTACTTGCACAGGCATTTTTGAGTTTCCTAGAGACTTTATATACCCAAACCTTTCACTTTTGAGACTTATGGATGGAGATAAGTCGCTTAAGTTTCCTGAAGGTTTTTATGAAAGAATGGAAAATCTTGAAGTTATAGCGTATGAAAAAATGCAGTATCCGTTGCTTCCCAGATCACTTAAGTGCTCCACCAAGCTTCGGACACTCGTTTTCCATCGATGTTCATTGATGTTTGATTGGTCTGCTATTGGAGAACTCTTGAATCTGGAAGTGCTCAGTTTTGCTCATTGTGGCATCACAAATTTACCATCCGCAATCGGAAAGTTGAAGCAGCTAAAGCTACTGGATTTGACGGGTTGTACCAATCTTCGCATTGATGATGGTGTCTTGAGAAAATTGGTCAAGCTCGAAGAGCTTTATATGAGGGTAGATGATAAAAAGGCAATTAGGTTCACAAACAGCAATCATGCTGAATTAGCAAAACTGTCAGAGCACCTTTCTGCATTAGAAGTTGAGTTCTTTGATAACAGTGGTAAGCCCATGAATGTGTTGTTTATGAAACTTGAAAGGTTCAGGATCTCCATGGGATGTGCTTTAGGAGATTATACGGGCTTCAAGAAGCACTCATTTGAAAACACATTGATGTTGGTCACTAGCAAAGATGAGCTGTTGGAATCTAGAATGAATGAGTTGTTTGAGCAAACCCAGGTGCTTTATTTAGAGGTGGATGGCATGAAGGATCTTGAAGAAGTTTTAGTGGAACCCAAATGTGTGCCTCAACATTTGTTTAATAATTTAAAAGTCCTTGATGTTTTCAAGTGTGCAAACTTGAAATGCCTCTTCACAGTTCCTATGGTAAGTGGTTTGATGAAGCTTGAGCGTCTCACAGTTTCAGAGTGCCCTGTTCTGGATGTACTGGCATATGGTGGAGATGGTGTAATTAAGTTTCAGGAGCTAAAGTTTCTAAAATTGGATAGGCTACCAAAGTTGGTTGGTCTTTGCAACACTGTTAATGTAATTGAGCTACCAGAGCTGGTGGAGTTGATACTAGATGGCCTTCCTAATTTCACTAGCATTTATCCTGGGAATACATCTGCAACATCATCTATATCCAGTAACGTTTCTGAAAATCAACCATTATTTAACAAAGAGGTACCTCTATACTAACATTTATGTTAACAGTTATATAGATTGACTAAGTAATGAAACTTTATATGGAGTATTATTTAAGGCATTCCTTAAGAAAAATATATTGATGATCAACATGTCTTTATTATTGTGCAGATGCTGATTCCTAAGTTAGAGATATTGAAAATTTGTAGTATGGATAAGCTGAAAGAGATATGGCCTTATCAATTTAGTAGTAGTGACAAACTTAATGCCTGCATGTTGAGAGAGATTAAAGTGGGGGATTGTGATAATCTTGTGAATCTGTTTCCAACCAATCCCATGTCTTTATTAGGTCGTCTGGAAGACCTTGGTGTTTTAGGATGTAAAAGCATTGAAGTGTTATTTAACATCGACATGAGTTGTGTTGGTGAAATTGAAGAATACAGTAGCAACTTGAGACACATTGAAGTATATGGTTTGGGGAAGCTAAGAGAGTTGTGGAGGATCAAAGGTGAAAATAGCTCTGATATCCTCATCCGTTCCTTTCAATCTGTTGAATGGATACAAATAAATTGGTGTGAGAGGTTTGTAAATGTATTCACACCGACCCTCACCAATTATCATGTGAGAACACTTATGACTGTGAGTATAGATGGTAGGAGACCTTGTGAAGAAATCAAGACAAACATTCAATCGCTTCAGAAAAGCCAAGAGGTATTCTATTTCTATTTTGATGTTACAACACTTATATATTTCTTTGTAGGAGATTTGTAATTATATTTTTTGTTGAGATATGTGCAGATTAATGTCATATCCTCAATTCATCCCAAACCGTTTCTTAATTTCCTTCAAGTAACTGACAGTAAAGATGTTGAAGTGGTGTTTGAGATAGAGAGTTCCAGTAGCAACACAGATTTCACAACAACTCCACATAAAAATAATCATCAACCACCACTACTACTACTTCCCTACCTCAAGGAATTGAGGTTAATTGATATGGAGAGGATGAGTGATGTGTGGAAGTGCAATTGGAAGAAACTTGTAATTCCTCAAAACCAATCACAATCCTACTCATTCCACAACCTCACAAACATACACTTGATGTCTTGTAATAGTATAAAGTACTTATTTTCACCTCTCATGGGCAAACTTCTTCCTAACTTAAAGAAGGTGGAGATATATAGGTGTGATGGTATTGAGGAAGTTGTTTCAAATAGAGATATTAATGATGAAAATAAAGAAATAATATCTACTCACACAAACACCATCTCCTCCTTCCCTCTTCTTGAAAGACTCGAACTGTGGAATCTGCCATGCCTAAAGAGTATCAATGGGGTTACTACAATCACAACTACTTCCATCCATGATCAGTTCAAGGTATCATTTCTCTTAAATGCATCCTTTACATATTCAGTTATTTGTTTTATATGTTTTTTTTAATATTCTATTCTCCTTTAGTTGCTTTATATGACTCCCTAAGCTAATTCTTCGGAAACTGGAAACACAAAATAAATAACTACATACCAATTTTTTTTATTATAGTTTATAGTTTATAAATCATATCAAATGCATTTTTTATTCAGTTTTAGACCGGATTGTGAGGGAGAAAAAAAAATTGATTGATAAATGTATATAAGTCATATCAACATTACTCTTGACTTTTTGTTAAGTAATATGAGAAATGGAACAAAAATGATTTTATTGATGCTTTTTTTGTTTCCTAGCTTGCAATTTTAGCTTAATAAAGTTCAGTTTGTTGTTTAAAAGATTTTTTTCTGACATGGAACTAAAAAATAAGAAACTTTACCTAACTATATCTAGTGTTCCAACTGAAAATATATAAATACAATATGTGGCAAAAGACTCCTGTTTACAACTTTTTTTAAAAATATTAAATCCAAGACATTGATCTATCATAGAGCCAAAAAAACAAGATTGTCAGTTATGAGAAAATCTCAAGATCTTTATTTATCAAGTATAATTTCCCAAGTCTTTATTGAAAATGACTCCCTTTGAAAAAAAACATTGTTCTAAAAATGCTTTCTATTCTGAATATTAGAATCAAGGTACATTTTGCAATATACAATCTAATGAACAATCATAGATGTATAATAAATGGACCTTTATTTTTGATAAGAGTGATTATTTGTTTCTTGGAGTTGGCCTTCTAAATAATTCTATATTCACAAATGCTAAAATATAAACTTTCTTTTCTAAAGATCAGATAAGCTAGATCAAAATATTTGGGTTTAGATGTAGCACACACATATGATGGAAGACTTGGAATAAATTAATTATTAATCAGATGCTAACATTCTCCATATTAAATTTATCTTCTTTTTGTCACTGTGTCCTAAACTAATCGTTCATGTTAGTAAAATTATTTAAAACAAGAAGAAGATGATGTAATCAATGCAAGTACAAAAATTATAAACATATTGATTGCAAACTCATGTCCTAATAATAAATTTATGAGTAAAGTTATGTTTTCATTTTCCCACATTAAGGGGGTAATGGGTTATAGAGTCCAATGCCTTTTATTTTCTCTTCATAATTCATGGCACTATACTAATTTTGAACTGGGCCTGAGACGTATACAGAAAAACCACTATAATTTAGTCATTTTTGTTGTTCGACATACTTTCCTTTATTTGCTTATTATAGCATCCTACTTTCATTTCTTCCAATTATAGCATCATACATTCATACTTTGAAATATATATATATATATATATATATATATATATATATATATATATATATATATAACGAGGGTATTTTGGACATTTGACAAACCTTCTTCCTTAAGGAGTCCAAACAGCACGATCTGGTTTCTCTTTATTTCTAGACCTCTTATCCATTTTTTCACCATAAATCCATCTTGAACTCTCTATCATCTTGTAGACCATTTGAATCCTTCAAAAGTGGGCCCACATTTTGGTCTTCTATCCTTACCTTGATTCTGTTCAGATTGATTGTCTTTTATCTTTCAGATTGATATATAATGAAATTTTCAGACTTGGGTAGGTTTAATGAGCTAAAACTCAAATGGAGTTGTTAAACTCCAAAAAAATGCCCGAATTATAGTGATTTTTCTCCCTTTCATAGTTCAACTTACCTTAGTTGTGGGAAGCACTTTGTTTGTAACCACATTTCTAGAAACAAATATTGCGTTAGATTGTAGTGTGCATGTACAAAGCAAACAGCTAAGCTTTGTTAAGTTAAATAGATCCATTGATTTTTCATGTGTTGTTGTAGTGTTCTCAAGTCGGTGTTGCTTCTTGGTTCTTAAGCCAATACTCCAAAGAGATTATTATACTTGATTGTCATGCCTTGTCGAGAGTGTTTCCATCTTATGCAGTGGATCTATTTGATAGTGAAAGAGTCAACAATGATGGAGTTGATAGTACTACTAATGTTGGTGATGGAAGTGATGATACTTGTAGTACTGAAATCACCATCCCAAGGTCCGCAAATATGACTTTGCTTCAATTGGCCAACCTAACGATGTTGAAAATCAAAAAGTGTGATGTTTTGGAATATATATTCACAAGTTCCACACTTGAAAGCCTCAAGCATCTCAAAGAATTGACTGTAGAAGAATGCAAGGCAATGAAAGTGATTGTGAAGGAAGATGGAGAGCACAGAGAAACGTCTAAATCTATAATAGTGTTCCCACGTCTCAAGTCTCTTACACTGGGTGGCTTACCAAATATCAAGGGTTTCTTTTTGGGGATGAATGAGTTCAGATGGCCAGTATTGGAAAAGGTTAAGATTTATGGCTGCCTACAAATGATGACTTTCACATCTGGTCACTCCAAGGCTCCGAAGCTCAACTACATACATACAATATTAGGCAAACATAGTCTTGAATGTGGCCTTAACTTCCATTTGACCAATGCTACACATGAGGTATGTTGTTAGTTGTTACTTTACTTCATCATTTAACCAAGTCAACATGTTTGTTTTATGATCTTCTAACATATTATTTGCGTACAAATTTAGTCGCTTCATATAAATAAATAAATAATAATCGATAAAATCTAAATTGTTGATTGGAAATACATGTTGGCTCATTGAAGAATAATAGAACGTGCAATCATTTAATACGTGTGTATACTAAATGTATTTTTCTTTTACAATTGTCATGTTTCTGATGATCCATGTTTGATTTTTTCGTAGCATACTCAACTCCCTATGTGCTCTACTCCAGATATGATAAAGCTACTTCAATTCCCTTGGTCTTTTTCAAATTTAATTGAAGTAGATGCATATGAGTATGTTGACAAATTGTTGAAAAGCAGCATAATTTTTCCATGCAAGGAGTTGCTTAATCTGAAGAATCTTGAAAAGGTTTATATTATCAAACCCAAGTATCTTGAATCCACAATAGAGGAGGTATTTGAAGTAGTAGATGAGACAAACGAGTATGTGGTAGTTCCAAAGCTAAAGGAGGTGGCTCTGGATGGACTAGAGAAACTAAAACATATGTGGAAGAGCAATCGGTGGATAGTGTTGAACTTTCCAAACCTTACAAAGGTGTCAGTTAGTAAATGTCCACTTCTTGGACACGTTTTCAGTGGTTGCATGGTTGGTAGTCTATTGAAGCTCCAAGTGCTAAAAATAAGTGACTGTGAGAGTATGGATGTGATTGTGAAGCAAGTTGAAGATTCCAAAACTAGACCGACTACTGAGGTTGTGTTCCCTTGTCTAAAATCCATGACACTTGAAAAGCTTCCAAATCTCAAGGGATTTTGCTTAGGAAAGGGAGATTTTCTATGGCCATCATTAGATGCTTTGGAAATCAAAAATTGTCCGGAGATAGCGGTTTTCACAAATGGACAATCAACTACTCCGGATCTGAAGTTAATAGATACAACTTTCGGACTGTGTCATGTAATGGAAGACCCAAACTCTTTTATAAAGACCAAACAACAAGAGGTATGTGGTGTCTTCTTTGGTTATTATTATCATATTAATGTTTTCTCTAACAAAAAGATTACATTACTCTACAATTTACCACTTGTTGTAATCTCCTACAGGGATGGCAGTTTTAGAGAAACAACAAATTCACACATGCAGTTTGATGCATTTTTGAAGTTAGCTATAAACTATAGGTAAGATTACATCCTATACTTTTTTCCTTTGTCCTTCTCATGTACATGTTTTTCTACCTTAATTGTCTGATTGAATTGACTTGTTGTCATAGTTGCTTGCTTACTCTTTCAATCTTGGTTATTGAACTTCTAGTTTCAAGTAATCTCATGTATGATGTATCTACTAATCTACTTCTTGTATTTGATTAAGATGTGACCAACTAGGCAATAAATACACAAGCTTTTCTCGAGTGGTTTGTTATATTCCATTATTTTAAATAGTGCATAAAATTCAGGGTTGAAGGTGCATAGAATGATAATCTATAAATGAAAACAAAAAGTATCTACCTAATAGAAACCTAATTTGTTGTTACATAAAACTACCCTTAATTTAACATATATGGTTTTTTTATTTTTATGGACACCAAGTGTTTGATAAAATTCTTCAATGTCAACAAGCTTTTGGCTCCTCTTGTAAGATTAAGAACGTAAACAACCAATCAAAGTAACATAGGATTTATAGTGGAAAAAACCCGAAATCGGGAAAAAACCACTTGAAAGAACAATTTATTAATCTCAATAATTTTTAAGGGTTATAATGGCTTGTGTTGGTGTAAAAATGAGAATGAAAGGATAATCAAAGTTGTATCTAATATATCCTATATATAAGAATCAATTAAGAGTCCTAATAGAACTCTACTTGGATAGCATGAAAAAAAAAGAAAAAAAAATGACAGCCTTATTGAAAAAGGAAGCTATGACAGCTTGCCAAACTCTCTAGCGACAGCTTCCAAAATGTGTCACCAAACAGAAAAATCTCATGCATGCTTTGATTCAGATCATATTCAACAATCTCCACCTTGAGACGAAACCAAACTTCAACAACGTAACCTGCAACCATCGAGTGAACTGAAAAACATACGGTGTTCAAAAGTCAAAGTGAAATGAAAAACATACAGTGTTCAAAAGTCACTAAGGACTTAATTTGAAATACAAACCAAATATGAACAAAGTTTAAATTTGGTGGTCGGAATCGGCTTCGTCATCATGTCGACCGGTTTTTCCTTGGTGTTAATCTTTGTCACATTGACATTTCCTTGGGCAATGACATCTCTAATGTAATAGTATCATATGTCAATGTCCTTAGTTCTTTCATGGAACATCGAAACCTTCGTGAGGCATAGCGCACTTTGAATGTCGCAATAAATTGTAATGCATGAGAAATCACCACGTAGCTCACCTTACAACCCTCTACACCGCGAACAAGCCCTTTGACCGCGCCATGGTCCCAATGTCAGATCATGATGGCTTCCTTCCCACTGTGCAAACGGCCAGACTTATGTCGTGTTATGATCTCGTTGATGAGCCACTTGAATAATTAAGAGATTAATCTGACAAGTGCAAGTCTCATACTTTCCATAAGGCCTTAATGCACTCCCATGACTTATTAAAAATCGTAACATTATAGACATGCTTGTCCAATGCATGTCTCATAGCATTCTAGATCAAAAGTGACCAAAATCAGATCCTAACTCTAAGCATGATACCTAAAGACCATGAAAGACCAGATCCATGGATCAAAATACTTATGGGACAAGGTGGAATGATAAAGTTACTTGGATCAAAATACTTATGGGACAAGGTGGAATGATAAAGTTATTGTAACACCATGTTTCAAGTCGTATCATAATTTGGGGCCGTGACCCGAAGATCAAGCCTCATAAGGCTTCGGGATTTGGGGAAAGAGAGGTTTAGACCCATTTAGATGTGGGTAACATAGATTATGTGATCCAAGAGTTCGGTTTGTGTTTTGGAGTCAAATGGTAAAATGGGAAAAGTGGTGTTTCAGACTTCTTTTATGAATTAAGGATTTTAGTTTGATGTGTTTTAAGTCAAAAGTAATTAGATAGCGTTGAAGAGCTCTACAATACCTTTCTGTGGATTTAAAGATAATCGAAAACGGAATTTGAACGAATAAGTTATGACCATTAGAAGTTAGGAAGGTTTTGGGCTTAGTCTAGTACGTTGGGTGTATAGGAAGTACGTCGGGCCTACGCGATTGGAACCTAAACCCTATTTTTGTGGTTTGAGCCCTATTTAAGCTCCTTAAATTCCCCAAACTCATTTCATTCTTAGCCTCCACCTCTCCAACACCCTCCCTTGAAACCCTAACCCTAGTTTGAGCATTGTGAGAAAAAGAAGGTGTTCTTGAGTGCTTTGGAGTGTTCTTGGTGCATCTTGGAGAAGAAGGAGCTCGTTGGAGAAGTGTTGGTTGCATTGGAGCTTGTAGATCCAAACTTTGTTCACCTTGATCTTTCTTTGAATCTTGATGATATGTTTGTTAAATCTAGCTAGTTTTAGGTGTTATGAGCTTTTGGTCACTTTAGTTCATAAAGTTTAGATCTTGAAAGTTTGTGACCTTGTTATAGATAAAGTTGGAAACTTTATCCATCTAAACATCATATTGATTCAGATCTAAAGGTTGGAGGCTTGGACTTAATGTATTAAGTTAAAAAAGAAGCACCTTTGGTCCTTTTGAGACTTAAAAGATTATTTGCTATCATATGGGGTTGATATGAACCTGACACAACTTTTTGCTGTCATATGGGGTTGATACGGACCCGACACAACTATTTGCTGTCATACGGGGTTGATACGGACCCGACACAACTATTTGCTGTCATACGGGGTTGATACGGACCCAACACAACTATTTGTTGTCATATGGTGTTGATATGGACCTGACACAGCCATATGTTGTTATATGTATATATGTTGTATGTGGTACTTTGGGGAACCACTAAGCTTTGTGCTTAGTGTTTATGTTTATGGTTTCAGAAACTTCCGGTGCGAAAGGGAAGGGCCCAATGTGACTGCACAGCATCCCATAAAGTTTATTCGGCATTGATAAATTTTACTCTAGTGTTTATATATTATTTTTATCCTAAATGGCTTTGATAACAAGTTGTTATATGAATTATTGTTTTAAAAATGAAAATTTACCTTGGATTTTCGGGACGTTACAGTTGCAAACTTTAACACATCCAACAACACAACTTCATCCAATGGACCAAAAACAAGCTTAGAATGTAGATCTAGCAACTTATAAGCACAAAGATGGAAACTTGCATCATACCCAAGGTCCATAAGGTAGATGGAAGTTGAGATCTTCTTATGCAAAGCTCCAAAACTCAATCTTGCAAGAAACTTCCTTCTAAAAGTCACCAAAATCTCACAAAATGGAAGAGAGAAGAGATCAGAGGCTAAAAGTAGTGAAAGGGAGGGTATGGTTTGTTCCTAATGCACTCTTGATGTGTTGGAGGCTGAAAAAATGACCTAAAACACGGAACCAATCCTTTAAATATGGGGAAAATACTAAATTTGTGGGCTTGGGCTACACAGATCACCACGCTGTGGTTACAAGCTTTCCTAGATTTCATTCAAGCTTCAACAATCATAAATTCTTCATTTCAAATCCATTTTCAGTGATTTTTATATCCACGAAAAGGTATTAACAAACATCATAATCTTATATAATTAGTTTTGACTTAATTAATACCAAACTTAATCCATTAATACATGCAAATAGTTCAGTATGTTACTTTTTCCCATTCTACCCTTTGGCTCCAAGGCATAACTCAAGGGCTTAAATCACTTAACCAACATAATCAACACCCGATAAGGACTAAAGTTGATCTCCCTTAAAGCCCAAGATCCTTACTTGATCAAATTACGGTCCTCTATTCGACATTTGAAACATCTTGAAATTGGATGTTACTATAACTTTGAACATTACTTATATGTTTCTGCTTGATTTTTTTACTCCAAGGGTCAAAGCCTTTGGTTACAAATGCATCTCTTCCACTTTATCCCCTACTATGTCTCCAAACAAGTAGCAGCACAAACAATATGTCTTCTTCTTTTTAATGTTATACTCTAACCATGGAAATTCATCAAACCATTCCACAACAAAACTTCTTAGCTTCTTACCGGCTAACTTTGATTCAAAATTATACCCATTTGGTTGAAAAGGTCCTTCAATCAAATATTACCTCCTTATTTCATGTCTTTGATTAGTATGATAAAATGTAATTTTTGGCCTATCCACCGGATCCAAAGGAAGATCATCCAGATCAAAAGTTTATAACACTTGTAGTATTTGAGTAGCTTCATTTGGTTGTCGTCCTTATGGAACTAGTGGTCTTTGAGTTGGTTCATTAGGTTATGGTTCTTTGTGGAACTTGTGATTTTTTATTAGGTTCATTAGGTTGTGGAACTTGTGGACTTTCATTAGGCTTATTTCTTTTGGAAGTTCCTTTACCATTGTCATCTAATTGTCTTTTGAAAATTTTGATAATAGAAACCTATAATCAAAATATTTCAACTATAAACTTGATTTCAAGTTTTAACAACAAATAATCACTAAGTATTAAATATTAACCCTAAATCCCTAATTAAACAAACATAATTGCTTATTTTCAAAATTTCAAGTTTCAACAATCAACATAATGTCAAATAATGATAATGGACTATGATTGAGTTAACTTCCTTATTGTGCAATGAGACTATGTGTCTATGTTAGCCTCTTAAAGTCGCTGGCTGGAAAATGGAGATGATAGTTGGTCTTAGAGAAGCGACCGGGGATGGAAGAAAGACGAAGGAAGGGGCGTCGACTTGACAGATCGAGCCTTCTGTTTTGTTTCACAATTCACACATTTTTTTAACTAAATAAGTATAAAGATTTGGATTAGGTTATTTTTTATCATTAAAACATTTGGCTAACATATTTTGGGCTATTTTAAAAAAGTAAAGTATTAAATTTAGGTTTTAAATATTTTTTATTTTTAATATAGAACTAGATTATGACCCGCGTTAAACGCGGAGAATATAAATTAAATACACGTCACATTAATAGATGATATTGTTTTAGGTGAAATTTTAATAAAAAATGTTAGTTAGATTCATTTTGAGTTTTTGAACCAAATTTATTAAATAAAAATATTTAATATTTATATTAGAGCAATTTGGTGTTTTAATACAGTAATTTTTAACATAAATGATCCACGTGATATTTGTTTTATCACAACATGATGCGAATCATTGATTAAAACATGTTATGTAGTAGCTTTATGAATTGACTTTGTTCGGTATACAAACCCCCATGGAGGCTCATATGACACTTTTCATATTGGTCATTTAAAACCAAAAGCAACAATAAGTTGTTATATGTACCAGCAACGTTAAATTCTATAAAGAAATTTGATAAACATTACAATTAAAGTGCATTGCCATAGCCATAAACATCAAACTCATACATTGTAATTTGGTCAATTTCTAAAGTATTTTTTCCTTATAAGAATTAAAATATGATTTTTCAGGCTACACCTAATGAGATATACATATATTTCGATCAAAGAAGTTATTACAAAAAAACCTTGTTATGAAAAAAAATATAATATTAGTTTCATAATTTGCCAAAGGTTAACACTAATAAATAATAATGAACTTTCACAAATCTTTCATTTTGGTCACTGCATCTAACTAACAAATGAATTTCAGTTTAGAGGATTAATTCAAGAAATGCATCCATGACTTCTTGTAGCTGAATTTGGGGAATGCTAAGACCTATTAAGATATGTGGGAATGGTCTATGAGACTACAGTTGGTTTCTGGAGGGCAATACAAATTCAAAATGTTAACACGTATCTTTCCTCTAGTAGATTGATTAATTTTTTATGACATCTCAACAGGAATATAGTAATAACAGGTAATAAGAACAGATTAAATGCATGAAATTAGAGAAAAAGAAGAAGACAGAGTAAAGAAAGAACCTGGAAAAAAGAAATGGAGAAGGCCATTGAAGAAGAGCATTATAAATCGTACGACTCAATCCAAAATCGTAAGAATAAAAAATTCAATGTATATATATATATATATATATATATATATATATATATATATATATATATATATATATATAGTATTTTTGAATAAGGAAATCATTATCTTCCAAAAAATTGGGTTCCTAAGATATCAACTTAGAGATTTTCGGTTATTCAACTGGAAAAAAAAAAGATATCAGTTATATTGATTCAAGATTTCTAATTAATTAACTTGCTTATTTAATGAGTTTTAAAATCCAAACTGTTATCTCAAATTAATTCATTTTACGTGGGATATATTGAGAAATAAATTATGAATAATATTTGTAACACCCATAAAATTCAAGCCAAATTTAAACTTTTTAACACATTTTAAACCGTTAAGTTATTACAGGTTGTTTTCAAAATAGTTTAGACATCAGAGTATTCCCAGAATCAGTCATGAAAATATGAGGAGGTGCACGATCATGCTTTTGCCTTCCCGCAATCATCCGAAGTGCCTGAAACAAAATCAACAACTGTAAGCCCAAAGCTTAGTGAGTTTCCCCAAAATACCAACACCATACAAACATAACCATATCATATAACCAATACAGAACAACATGCATAATAAGTCGTCAGCCTAACTGGACCTCTTCCTCTTCCTCTTCTTCTTCTTCTTCTTCTTCTTCAACCAATACAGAACAACATGCATAATAAGTCGTCAGCCTAACTGGACCTCTTCCTCTTCCTCTTCCTCTTCTTCTTCTTCTTCTTCTTCTTCTTCTTCTTCTTCTTCTTCCTCTTCTTCTTCTTCTTCCTCTTTTTCTTCTTCTTCTTCTTCTTTTTCTTCTTCTTCTTCCTCTTCCTCTTCCTCTTCCTCTTCTTCTTCTTCTTCCATGGTTGTCGAACTATCCATGACTACTCTTCTTCACATGCTCACCATTAAACTTATATCTACCAATTATCTTCTGTGGAAGAATCAAGTTTATCCACTCCTCTCTCATAAAAAACTCCTCCCTCATGCGGAAGGTACTTCTCCTTCCCCCTCTCAGACAATCATAGTTGATGGGAAGGAATCCCCTAATCTGAACTACATATCCTGGCTCGAAAAAGATCAAACAGTCATGCTTCTTCAATCTTCTCTAACCGAGGAAGCCATGGCTGAAGTTATTGACGTCACAACTTCTCGAGACCTGTGGACCACTCTAGAAAGGGCTTACAACCATCACTCATCTGAACGTACAGAAAACTTGCGTGATTCTTTGCGCAAATTGAAGAAAGGTACCTCATCTGTCTCTGTTTTTGCCAAAAAATTTAAATCTCTCTGTGATTAATTGACAGCTACTGGATATTCGGTCGATTCTATGGACAAAACTCACTGGTTTTTATGCGGTCTTGGTCCTGCTTTTGAGACGTTTTCTACTGCACAACAGGTTGTCCAACCACCGCCATCCTTTGTTGGTCTTGTCTCTCAGGCTGAAGGGCACGAGCTTTTCTTGGTTTCTCTTCATGGATCTGCCCCACCTGTTGCCGCCTTTTATGCTCAACATCAGCCTTCTCGAGGCGGCCGAGGTCGTGGTTTCGGTTTCTCTGGTGGTCACGGACGTGGGAAACGTCCTCCACACTGTCAATTGTGGAGGATAATAAAAAAAGTAAAATGAAATATAAGGGTAAAAATAATCCAAAAACTATTTAACATAATGTATATTTCATAAATGGAAGTTAAGTATATAAACCTCATCTACTTGTTGGAGATCAGCAAGAACATGAAAATCAAACTTATGAAGGAAATCGTCATTTGCAGAGTAGAGGATGGAGGACAAAGCGTTGCTACAATTAGCATATGTGCTTTCTGGACTGACTTTTTCAAGAAATCTTAACAATAAATAAGATGTTATTTTTGTTGCTTTAAAATAGGATCATTGATAAAGATCCTAGTCGTGGTGAAACAATTTGTGACGGAGAACCGTTCTAAAATGATGCATAATGAAGTTAGTATAAATGTATATTCATTTATAGTAAAAGGAAGAATCATATTTGAAATTTTTTTAAGGTTTAAGTTGTGAATCAGAGTAACGAACAAACCTCTATAATAAGATATTTTTCCGTATTGAATACCAACTAACATAGGAGTTTGTTTGTTATTTTCCAAATAGTTAGCAAACTGTTGTGCATACCCATCCCAGAGTGTTACATTTATTTGTTTGCTTCTATAAAAATAAAAAAAATAAATATACAATATAAAATGAAATTATAAAGTAAAATTTGACACAAAATTTTGAAAAGTAAACATACTCTAGATCTTCCAAGCTCAAATTTACTCTCTTTGATAATTTATTTTTCTTGTTCACAAGGGTTCCATTGGGAAGCATCTCACAACATCTCCAATAACATATATTATATAAGATAAAAAAATGGAAGATTAGTATAAAAGTTTCGGTATGGTGAGTGATGGTTAATAACATAATATCATTGTATAAATCGTTAGATTGTAACATATAAACTAACCAACATGTGTGTTCTCAACAAAGGCACCATCCAAAATGGTGTTGAAGTTTGCAAAAGAGAATCCATAAAGTGATCCAGTCCACTCATTGAATGGTGTAACTTTGGTTGTGATATAAATATTGATTTTGTTTTCATTATCAACAAAACTATTTTTGTTTTGATTAAGACCAAGTTGTGGATTTTAGATGTAGTAACAACCATCATCATGAAGCAAACTTTTAAATCTTTCAACCCATCTATTAGTAACCTTTTTCTCGACCTTCCTTCCCTAAATGCACAAAAAACTAGTTTATATATTGTTATATGTGATTAGAATGAACTGGTAAGAAAAATTCATAAATAAAAAAATTGTTATTACCTCTTCATCAATGAGAATCATATCAATTTTTTAAGTCTTTGTTGAAGATCCATAAGCAAGATGTTTTATGAGACAGATTATTTTTACTCTCATGGTAAATTGACTTTTTGAAGCATCAAGTTGGTATATGAATGTAATGTTGCTTTGAACCGTGTTTCTGTTTGTGAAAATACTAATCATTGTTAACCACATGTGACTAAATCAAGTAATATGGACCACGTAAAATAGGCAAAACATGAACAATTCAAAATTATAGGGTCAGAGTGAAAATATAGTTTTAAGGATGAAATTTATAACTTTTGACATAGCTCAAGGACGCCGAATGTAATTTAGTCTAAAACATATAATGTAGAAAGTATTTTGTATGTAATCAAAATCAAATTATAAAAATAAAATAAAATTCTTATCATCCAAATATTAATGATGTAATATAATTTTTAAAAAACCTCATAATGCAAACCTGACAATAAAGTTAGTATAAATAGTTTTTTCTAATGCTCATCAGAAAACATATTAAGTAGTAGAAGGGGCAACAGTGGCAGGGGTAGGTGTAGCACCCGGTTCCTGGTACGTAAATGTTATTTGAGTATTTCCTTTCTTTTATCCTTGGACTCGGCGAGTCATAGGTCCGACTCGCCGAGTGGATGCGGGACCCGGGACACGTTTAAGTTGGCGACTCGGCGAGTCCATATCCTGGACTCGGCGAGTCATAGCTGTCGGATGAAACCCTAAGTTTCAGGGGTTTGCACCCTATTTAAAGGACTTATCAGCCCCAAGCCGGCCCCCATTGACCCTTAAAGCCCTGTATCTCTCGTTCTAAGCTATTCTTTAAGAGTTTGAGGTTAGTGTGTGTGTGTTTTTGAAGGTTTGGAAGGAGGAAGGAAGTAGATCCAGAAGAAGGGAAGCCATCCAGGCATTATTTGTGTTCTTCCAGCAGTTCCTTTGAGGTATAACCCGTTTTCCCCTTGATTTTATGCTTAAAACTTCATTTGGGTCCTTCTTGGTCAAATCCCCAAGCTTGTATGTGCATTGTATGTCGTAATAAGATGTTTGGCCTCTGGATCTAGGCAAGATTGAGCTCCAGGAGCTCAGATCTGTTAGCTTTATGGCCCCATGTTGCTTGTTAGCCCTAGATCTACCCTTTTGAGACATTTTGAGCCCTAAAATCCATATTGGTGAATATCCACACGTAAAGTTGGAAACTTTACGTGTGATTCGTGTCCTAGAAGTCCAGATCTGTGAATGGCATGGACTGGAATCGAGCAAATCTGTGTATTTAGTGGATGCATGGCAACGACTCGGCGAGTCGTTCATATGACTCGGCGAGTCTGTTCGCGAGTCTCCGAGTTTGTCCCCTTTTCGTAGTGTCGAGTGAGTAGTGAGTCACGGGGTGTGGCTCAGTGAGTCGGAAGCTTAACTCATCTATGGAGGTACTCGGCGAGTCAATGCCCTGACTCGGCGAGTTCAAGGCAATCTCCTTAGATCAAGAACAGACTCGGCGAGTTGTTCATACAACTCGGCGAGTCTCAGCATAAGTGTTCTTCGGATGAAGATGGACTCGACGAGTTGTTCATACAACTCGGCGAGTCTTAGCATCAGTGTTCATCGGATGAATATGAACTCGACGAGTTGTTCATACAACTCGGCGAGTAGGATGAAGGACTTGAATATTGGTTAAGAAGGTAAACCCGTCGAGTCGTCGCCTAACTCGACGGGTAGGACCGGGATTCAGGGCAGTCGTCTGGATAGGGACTCGGCGAGTTGGAAAGCCAACTCGGCGAGTCGGGTCAACTGAAAGTTGACTCTGACTTTGACTTAGGGCATGGTCAGGGGTAAAATGGTCTTTTTACCCAAAGGTCAGTGCGCAGTGTTTGATTGGGTATATTGTGGGAATTGCAGCCGGAGGATTTCCGGAGCAGCAGCAGTAGCAGCAGTAGGCAGTCAGTTCCCGATCAGATCAGCAGCTACTTCGAGGTGAGTTACCTTCCAGTAGCGGTGGGTCTAAGGCCACAACGCCGACCCACCAGTAGGAGACGTATGGTAGATGATTGTCTTTGTGATATCATCTAGGTTTACTACTACCTGATATGTTATATGCTAGCATGATACGTTGTATGTGATAGTAGTCGAGTTCGGTTGTTAGGACCGACGGGTAGTCAGACACCCCAGATACGTCTGACAGTATATGATGATATGTTTGCATGTTGGCTTGTTATGTTATATGCGATAGAGGTAGTATGAGGGGACCAGTCCCTGTGGTCGGTTGTTAGGACCGACGGGTAGTCAACACCCCAGAATGGCTTGACATGGGTAGTCAGCACCCCAGAATGGCTTGACACGGGTAGTCAGCACCCCAGAATGGCTTGACACGGGTAGGACGGCACCCCAGAACGGTCGTACCGGGTAGTCAGGCACCCCAGAATAGCCTGGCAGTATGTATGTTATGTGTTTGTATGGTATGTGGTACGACGGGGGAACTCACTAAGCTTTGTGCTTACAGTCTTCAGTTTTGGTTTCAGGTACCTCCTCAGCTAGGGGAAAGGAGCCGGCGCGGTAGCAGCATGTCACACACACACTCTCCGGTTTCCGCATTTACGAGCTTCACCGGGATTTGTACTCTGATATTTTGATTGAATGTATGAATTGGCTTTTAGACATGGTTCACTTGTGTTATGATTTGATCAGACAATGTTTTTAGCTTTTAATATTTTCTAAAGTAATGTTTTTAAAACGAAATTTTTGGTCATGAAAATTGGGTCGTTACAAGTTGGTATCAGAGCCCTGGTTTGAGGGATTCGGACACACCTTCGGGAGTGTCTAAACTCAAATCGAGGGATTAAAAGATTTTCTAAAAGAAAATGTTTTCTAAAATTGAGAAAAGAGTTTTGAGAAAGAACGAAGTGTGTGATGTGCGCGACCGGCCGAGCTTAAGTAAGTATCCCCAAAGTACCCATACAAGTTTTTGTTATGTTTATCAGCTTTTGTAGAACAGCATGCTAGAATAGGACTAAGGATCTAGGAGTGATGCCTTATGTGCCTGCTTAATGTGTTTCAATTGTATGAGAATTTGCATGCTAGTTATTGAGTAGATAGTAAGTAGGATAGCCTGATTAGGTTATGCCTGGTAGTATGAGCTTAGCACTTTATGCTAGCTCAGTTCCTGAAAGTGGATAGAGTTAATTGAGATTGTTACCCTTATCTGAATGCTGCTTGCTTCGTGCTTCGTGGGACTCTGAATAATGGGAGTTAGCCATTAGGCGAATGCGTCACGTCACATGTGATCAGGGTTGAATAATCTTAGAGTGCCGGATTTGATCCTACTGCGCAGCTCTTGTTTGAGTCCAACCGTTGTAGGGACGAGTCCGATACTCAAAGGATTATCTGAGCCTCGTCACATGTGATGGTATTCGGGTAATGGCTAACTGGCATTACAAGGAGGCTTGCAGTAGCTGAGGACTGGTTAGAGTGGAACTAGAGATTTCCCTAGGGCAAGCCTAGGATGAGTATAGCAGTAATCAGCAGTAGTGAAAGGGATCTGGTGGAGTCGAGGCATTCCTTGAAGAAGGTACGGATAGATGTGGAAGGTAGTATGGGCCCGTACTACTGAAATCAGAGGATCCGTACCCGAACCAAGGATGGCCAAGATAATACCAGGGAACTTGTAAGTAGATGTGATCCCTCAGGGAGTATCAGTATCACTAATGATTGTTGTGATGTATTGCAGAATGGTGGTACTTCGATCGAGGCCGGTAGATGGCGGTTCAGGAGAGGGGTCAGGTTCGGGATCAGGTTCCGAGCCGGTTGATGAGGGACTACGCGAGTTCATCGCGTCAGAGATTACCAGGGGTATCCTTGAGTCGACTCCCATTATCTTCGGGTCGATCAAGGAAGGGATCATCGAGTTGATGGAGGATCGCCTCAGGGCGTTCAGGAGCGACATGGCATCTGGCCAGTCGGGGTCTCGCACACTGTCCTTTAAGGACTTCAGGGGCAGTGGTGCGCCGGATTTCCATGGGGTGAAAGACCCCATTGCTGCCAGGCGATGGATTGCAGACATCGAGTCTGCCCAGTTGACTAGCTTCTGCCCCGAGGGGTCGAAGGTGAGGTATGCAGCAGGATGTTTACGGGACCGAGCCCGGGATTGGTGGGAGTCAGTGGGTGACTCGTTGGGAGCCTCGGCTATCGAGGCCATGACCTGGTCAGACTTTGTGACCAGGTTCAGGGCAGAGTTTGCGCCGGCGGTCGAGCTTCAGCAGCTGGCCAGGGAGTTTCTTGACATGAGACAGACGACGGAGACTGTGGCGGAGATCACCGCCAAGTTCCGGGAGAGGGCTTTGTTGGTGCCCCAGTATGCCGGTGACGAGGACATGAGGAGGACTCCTTACCATGATATACTACGAGCTGACATCCGGGAGCATGTTAGCTTTTCGGCTTTCCCTACCTTGGACTCTATGATTGCCAGGGCGAGGGAGAGGGAGATAGATTTGGAGCACATCCGGAAACGGAAATTGGAGGAGGGACAGGCAGGAGGGGCTTCGGGGAAGAAGCCCAAGGGATCAGATGGTAGGCCGAAAGGCCAGTCAGGACCGAGTCGCTGCAGGAAATGCGGCAGGCCGCATGAGGTGGTGTGCAGGATGGGATCATCAGGCTGCTACAAGTGCGACAAGTCCGGGCACATCAGCAGGGATTGCACTGCTCCGGCAGCAGTTATTCAGACATCAGAGTTGCTGTGTTTTCACTGCAACCAGAGGGGCCACAAGAAGGCCAATTGCCCCCAGTTGATAGTTTCAGCTCCGGTGAAGGCGCCAGCTCCAGCGACCCTGCGGATCACGGATGGCCGACAGGGCAAGTCAGAGGCTCCAGTGGTGAGGAGCCGAGCATTTCAGCTGACTACCGAGGAGGCACGCGCCGCACCCGATGTGGTGACGGGTATGATTCTTTCCCTCTATCTTATTTTTATAATGTTATGTTGTTGATATGTGCTCTGTATGTATACGTATGCATTAGGATCGTACCATGTGAACGGCCTCCCAGTTCAGGTGTTATTTGATTCGGGTGCGTCCCGATCATTCGTTTCCCTTGCACTTAGCAAGAAGTTTCATGAGCCATCAGGCGAGTTAGATTGCCCTTTGGAGGTGGAGATTGTTGATGATCGATCGGTGCGAGCATCGATGGTATTTCGAGATTGCGTGCTGCGTTTGTTCGAGGAGCGCTATTTGGTAGATTTGGTTCCCATACTATTGCGTGGGAACAAGGTGATTATAGGCATGGATTGGCTGAGCCCTAATGGGGCTGTGATAGATTGCGTGCAGCAGCTAGTGCGGGTCAGGACCCCAAGTGGGGGAGAGTTAGTGATTCATGGAGAGAGGCCCCAGTGTGGACCCGCTGTATGTTCAACAGCGAGGGCTAGGCGCTACCTTCAGCAGGGATGCGCAGGATATGTCGCGTATGTGATGGATACCCGGGAGGCGGGTAAGTCGACAGTGAGCGAGGTTCCGGTGGTCCGAGACTTTGCAGATGTTTTCCCAGAGGAGCTTCCTGGGATACCTCCGGAGCGACAGGTGGAGTTCAGGATTGACCTTGTTCCTGGTGCGGCTCCGATAGCCAAGGCACCGTATCGGTTGGCTCCTCCCGAGATGCAGGAGTTGTCTACGCAGCTGCAGGAGCTGCTAGATAAGGGATTTATTCGTCCGAGCAGTTCGCCCTGGGGAGCCCCGATTCTGTTTGTGAAGAAGAAGGACGGGTCGCATCGGATGTGTATAGATTATCGGGAGCTGAACAAGGTAACAGTGAAGAACCGTTACCCGCTTCCGAGGATTGATGACCTCTTTGACCAGCTTCAGGGAGCATCTTGGTTCTCCAAGATTGATTTGCGTTCGGGTTATCATCAGATGAGGGTTAGGGAGGAGGATATGCAGAAGACCGCGTTTCGGACACGCTATGGCCATTATGAGTTTGTGGTGATGCCGTTTGGGCTCACCAATGCTCCTGCCGCGTTCATGGACCTCATGAACCGCGTATGCAAACCGATGCTGGATCGGTCTGTGATAGTCTTCATTGATGACATCTTGGTTTATTCCAAGACTCGGGAGGAACATGAGGAGCATCTGAGAGAGGTGTTAGAGACCCTGAGGAGGGAGAGTTTGTATGCCAAGTTCTCCAAGTGTGAGTTTTGGTTGCGCGAGGTGCAATTTCTTGGACACCTCATTAATCAGAACGGGATTCTGGTCGATCCGGCCAAGGTCGAGGCCGTGATGAGATGGGAGGTTCCGAAGTCTCCATCTGAGATTCGGAGTTTCCTGGGATTGGCAGGCTACTATCAGAGATTTATCCAGGATTTCTCCAAGATAGTCGTACCCCTGACGCGGCTGACGAAGAAAGTCGTGGTCTTTCGGTGGGGACCCGAGCAGCAGGCTGCATTTGAGACGCTGAGACAGAGATTGTGTGAGGCGCCGATCTTAGCCCTGCCAGAGGGCGTAGAGGATTTTGTGGTTTATTGTGATGCGTCCATTTCTGGGTTGGGCGCGGTACTGATGCAGAGGGGGCATGTCATTGCCTACGCTTCGAGGCAGCTCAAGCCTCACGAGGCGAACTATCCGACACACGATTTGGAGTTGGGGGCGGTGGTCTTTGCCCTCAAGATTTGGCGGCATTACCTCTACGGGGTTCGATGTACCATCTACACGGACCACAAGAGTTTGAGGTACCTCATGGATCAGCCGAATCTGAACATGAGGCAGCGTCGATGGTTGGACGTGGTGAAGGATTATGATTGTGAGATCCGTTACCACCCGGGGAAGGCCAATGTGGTGGCCGATGCGCTTAGCCGCAAGGCGGCGCCGATTAGGGACGTTTGCATGAGGATGACCGTGGTGACTCCCCTGTTGGAGCAGATTCGGGAGGCTCAACAGGAGGCTATCAAGGAGGAGCATCGGAAGAGCGAGCGTGTGGTGGGTCAGGTTTCCTCTTTTGATTATGATAGCCGAGGACTTTTGACACTACACCGTAGGGTGTGGGTGCCGTATCACGGAGCCGTGCGCCAGATTTTGATGGAGGAGGCACACAAGTCCCGATTCTCTATTCATCCTGGGGCGACGAATATGTATAGGGATCTTCGTCTAGACTATTGGTGGCCCTGCATGAAGCGGGATGTGGCATGGTATGTCGAGCGATGTTTGACCTGCAGGAAGGTCAAGGCCGAACATCAGAGACCGCATGGCAAGATGCAGCCGTTGGATATTCCACTGTGGAAATGGGAAGATATCACGATGGATTTTATCACGAAGCTTCCCAGGACCGCACGTGGAGTGGATTCGATTTGGGTCATCGTGGATAGATTGACCAAGAGTGCTCACTTTATTCCGATTCAGGAGAGCATATCGGCCGAGAAATTGGCCGACATCTATATCAGAGAAATTGTGGCACGGCATGGGGTGCCAGTATCGGTGATCTCGGACAGGGATGTGCGTTTTACTTCCAGGTTTTGGAAGAGATTCCATGATGAGTTGGGCACTCGTCTGCATTTTAGCACTGCCTTTCACCCGCAGACGGATGGGCAGAGCGAGCAGACCATCCAGACTCTGGAGGATATGCTGCGGGCGTGCGTGCTAGATTTCGGTGGTAGCTGGGATACCTATCTTCCCCTGGCCGAGTTCTCCTACAACAACAGCTATCACGCGAGTATCGACCGCCCTCCCTTCGAGATGTTGTACGGGCGGAGGTGTAGGACCCCGATATGCTGGGGTGAAGTTGGCCAGAGGGTCATGGGGAGCACCGAAGTGGTGCTCAAGACGACCGAGAGGATCCAGCAGGTCTGGAGCAGGCTTCAGACTGCTCAGAGTCGGCAGAAAAGTTATGCCGACAAGCGTCGATCCGATTTGGAGTTCCAGGTCGGGGATATGGTTCTCCTGAAGGTGTCGTCGTGGAAAGGCGTCATTCGATTCAGGAAGCGGGGCAAGTTGGGCCCGCGATTCATCGGACCGTTCAGGGTCGTAGCCCGGGTGGGCAAGGTAGCGTATAGGCTGGATCTGCCAGCCGAGCTTAGCCAGATCCACAGCACTTTCCATGTTTCTCAGTTGCGAAAGTGCCTAGGGGACGATTCTGCAGTAGTACCTTTGGAGGATATTCAGGTTGATGACAGCCTGAATTACATTGAGCGCCCAGTCGCAATCCTCGACAGGAAGTCGAAGGATTTGAGGAACAAGAAGGTGGAGCTAGTGAAGGTGCAATGGCAGCACCGCAAGGGTTCGGAATGGACTTGGGAGCCGGTGGACGAGATGATGGAGCATTTTCCCGAGCTGTTTCAGGATCGAGCAGCAGACTTCGAGGACGAAGTCTAAAATAAGTGGGGGAGATTTGTAGCACCCGGTTCCTGGTACGTAAATGTTATTTGAGTATTTCCTTTCTTTTATCCTTGGACTCGGCGAGTCATAGGTCCGACTCGCCGAGTGGATGCGGGACCCGGGACACGTTTAAGTTGGCGACTCGGCGAGTCCATATCCTGGACTCGGCGAGTCATAGCTGTCGGATGAAACCCTAAGTTTCAGGGGTTTGCACCCTATTTAAAGGACTTATCAGCCCCAAGCCGGCCCCCATTGACCCTTAAAGCCCTGTATCTCTCGTTCTAAGCTATTCTTTAAGAGTTTGAGGTTAGTGTGTGTGTGTTTTTGAAGGTTTGGAAGGAGGAAGGAAGTAGATCCAGAAGAAGGGAAGCCATCCAGGCATTATTTGTGTTCTTCCAGCAGTTCCTTTGAGGTATAACCCGTTTTCCCCTTGATTTTATGCTTAAAACTTCATTTGGGTCCTTCTTGGTCAAATCCCCAAGCTTGTATGTGCATTGTATGTCGTAATAAGATGTTTGGCCTCTGGATCTAGGCAAGATTGAGCTCCAGGAGCTCAGATCTGTTAGCTTTATGGCCCCATGTTGCTTGTTAGCCCTAGATCTACCCTTTTGAGACATTTTGAGCCCTAAAATCCATATTGGTGAATATCCACACGTAAAGTTGGAAACTTTACGTGTGATTCGTGTCCTAGAAGTCCAGATCTGTGAATGGCATGGACTGGAATCGAGCAAATCTGTGTATTTAGTGGATGCATGGCAACGACTCGGCGAGTCGTTCATATGACTCGGCGAGTCTGTTCGCGAGTCTCCGAGTTTGTCCCCTTTTCGTAGTGTCGAGTGAGTAGTGAGTCACGGGGTGTGGCTCAGTGAGTCGGAAGCTTAACTCATCTATGGAGGTACTCGGCGAGTCAATGCCCTGACTCGGCGAGTTCAAGGCAATCTCCTTAGATCAAGAACAGACTCGGCGAGTTGTTCATACAACTCGGCGAGTCTCAGCATAAGTGTTCTTCGGATGAAGATGGACTCGACGAGTTGTTCATACAACTCGGCGAGTCTTAGCATCAGTGTTCATCGGATGAATATGAACTCGACGAGTTGTTCATACAACTCGGCGAGTAGGATGAAGGACTTGAATATTGGTTAAGAAGGTAAACCCGTCGAGTCGTCGCCTAACTCGACGGGTAGGACCGGGATTCAGGGCAGTCGTCTGGATAGGGACTCGGCGAGTTGGAAAGCCAACTCGGCGAGTCGGGTCAACTGAAAGTTGACTCTGACTTTGACTTAGGGCATGGTCAGGGGTAAAATGGTCTTTTTACCCAAAGGTCAGTGCGCAGTGTTTGATTGGGTATATTGTGGGAATTGCAGCCGGAGGATTTCCGGAGCAGCAGCAGTAGCAGCAGTAGGCAGTCAGTTCCCGATCAGATCAGCAGCTACTTCGAGGTGAGTTACCTTCCAGTAGCGGTGGGTCTAAGGCCACAACGCCGACCCACTAGTAGGAGACGTATGGTAGATGATTGTCTTTGTGATATCATCTAGGTTTACTACTACCTGATATGTTATATGCTAGCATGATACGTTGTATGTGATAGTAGTCGAGTTCGGTTGTTAGGACCGACGGGTAGTCAGACACCCCAGATACGTCTGACAGTATATGATGATATGTTTGCATGCTGGCTTGTTATGTTATATGCGATAGAGGTAGTATGAGGGGACCAGTCCCTGTGGTCGGTTGTTAGGACCGACGGGTAGTCAGCACCCCAGAATGGCTTAACATGGGTAGTCAGCACCCCAGAATGGCTTGACACGGGTAGGACGGCACCCCAGAACGGCCGTACCGGGTAGTCAGGCACCCCATAATAGCCTGGCAGTATGTATGTTACGTGTTTGTATGGTATGTGGTACGACGGGGGAACTCACTAAACTTTGTGCTTACAGTCTTCAGTTTTGGTTTCAGGTACCTCCTCAGCTAGGGGAAAGGATCCGGCGCGGTAGCAGCATGTCACACACACACACTCTCCGGTTTCCGCATTTACGAGCTTCACTGGGATTTGTACTCTGATATTTTGATTGAATGTATGAATTGGCTTCTAGACATGGTTCACTTGTGTTATGATTTGATCAGACAATGTTTTTAGCTTTTAATATTTTCTAAAGTAATGTTTTTAAAACGAAATTTTTGGTCATGAAAATTGGGTCGTTACAGTAGGGGTATTTCAGGTAAAGAGAACGTATACATAGATGTTGTTCTACCCTCATTCATCATGCAAATAGTATTCAATATAGAGGAGTATTTTTTTATTTGGTGTATAGAAATATACCAGTTTCATTTATTGATATATATATATATATATATATATATATATATATATATATATATATATATATATATATATATATCATTGTATTTGATTCATGATTACATTTGATTACACAAGTTTCAGAAATGTTGCAAATAGAGGATATAACGTTGATTATACACAGACTCACAAACAAACATAGGTCAACACATTAAAAAAATCGATATAAAGGATATACTTTTGTTTTTGTAAATGAACGAAACAAATATGCTTAAAGTAGATTGATTAATTTTTTTTCATGACCTCTCAACAGGAATACAATAATAACAGGTAATAAGAACATAGTAAATGCAAGAAATTGGAGAAGAAGAAGGAGAACAAAGTAAAGAAAGAACCTGAAAAAAAAAAGAATTAGAGAAGAAGATCGCTGAAGAAGAACACTGTAAATCATAGGGCTCAATCCAAAATCCTAAGAATAACAACTTCAATGTAATTGTATATAGGATGTTTTTGAATAAAAACAAGCATTATCTTCCAAAAAAAAATTGAGATCCTAAGATATTATCTTAGAGATTTTTAGTTATTCATTTGGAAAAAAAATTAAGATATCAGTTATATTAATTCAAAATTTTAAATTAATTGACTTGCTTATTTAATGAGTTTTAAAATTCAAACCAATATCTGAAACTGATTCATTTTATGTGGGATATACTGTTAGATAAATTATAAATAATATTGATTTTAATTTTAACTATCACATAGATTTAATGGGATTAGATTAGATTTTATATGTTAATAACCGAATTATTGATATGCTTATTTAATGAGTTTTTCAAAAAAAAAAAAAGCTAAACGGATTTGAATTTTGAAGCCAAAAACTATAAATGAGGAAGTTAAATTATGGACAATATTAATTAGAAAAACTGATATCTGGTATATAAATAGAATGATATGCTTTAATTGATAACATAATTGCCGAATATAAATATTCTCGTATTTCTCGAAAAAGTGATTCGATTGATGGGATTCTATAATTAAATGTATTTGTTTTTTAATTCTATTTGGGGAAGATGATATCGGCAATTTGATCTAGGTGAAAAATAAAGGATTGAAATACAACCAAAGACCCTGATTGCTTCATTGATGAATTAAATGTTCTCTTTTAATAATATTAGAAAAGATAGTAAAAATTAACAAAAAAATAAATAAAAAATAAATAACTGCATATTTTATTGGGATCGCTACGAAATGTTAGCGGGTTATATGAAACGAGGGATTTTCTCATAAATATTGTTTGAGAAATTAAATATCCTCCATTTTTATTCCTATTTATTCTTCTGTTAAATTGAAATGATGATAAATATCTTAAAATATTATCAATTTCATCAAAATATAATATTTTTCATCATTTAAATAAGTAGAAAGATAGATATGAAGAAAATGTAGGAGAATATTTAATTTCTCATGTTGTTTTGATATTTTTACTCAGACTATAGGGTATCATACCATACTGACAATTTGTCAGTATTACAGTGTCAAGTCATCGTCATATCATTTTTCCCCTAACCCCACGAAGTTGGTGAGTGACATACCACACACACATACATACAAAACACACACTCCAACCGTAAAAAAAAAAGTATGGTAAGGGCTTCTGGTGCGGTTGCCATACCCTAGTGGCAACTGAGGGGTCGCTACAGTGTTTATCGCACACTGCGGTGCCACCTTTGCAACCGCATTATGCGGTTAGATGTATACCGACCGGCCTTAGGATGGAGGGAGTGGTGTCAAGGTTGTCACATTCCATGTAGACGCTACCTAGAATTTGCCACACTGCTTCATATTTTTTCCATTTACAGGGTGTGAGTTGTCACATTTGTCATGCTAGTTTTTTTTCTAAAATTAATAAATATTAAAAATTAAAATTTCAAACAAATTATTTTATAAAACCTAAAATTTCATTAAACTAAAAAATAAAATTACAACAAGAAAACATAGAATTCAAATTTACAAAACCTAGAAATTTAAAACATGAAACATAGAAATTTAAATAACGAAACCTAGATATTATATTTTTTTTTTTCGCAATCTCCTCTTTGACCTTTAACGTAATTTTTTTTGTGTTCGGTAAGATTGCAAGTGTTTTTTGTTAAGATCGACATGATACAATTTTTTTTTTCTCTTGTGCGAACACCAGGTATTGCTCCAATGTCAACTTCAAATTGTCTATTTTGGTTGTCATATGTGATGGGTTTTGGTCATAAGACATCCTATGTGCTCATACAAACCCTAATGCTTGGATCTAGGTTTCTCTATTGTACATGCTTTGAATCCAAGACTATAAACCCTAATTCTAGCATATGGAAATCAATATTAACATATAATTAGGTTTAAGATAGTACCTTGATTGTTATGTAGCAATAACAATCCCAATTCCTCCTTGAATTGACTTTGGAAGGCTTAGAGTCACAAGTGTCACTCCTCTAATGGTTCACAAACACCATAAGCAAGAGGATGAAGAGGATAGAGGTTAGAGGCTGCCCAAAAACGTGTTCTAACCCTAGCAAGAAGCTTAGCCACGTTTTTGGTCCTTAAGGGATCTATATATAGTGAGACAATTAGGGTTATCTAACATGGAAACCCTAATTTAGTTGCTTAAGCCCTAAGCAACCCATGGACTCATTTAATCAAGCCCTTGGACGATTTCCTTATGGGCTTCCCATAAGAATTCGTCCACCTCTTGATTTAAGACAATCCATGGCCCAAATTGCAATTATCTTATAATTACAATTCCAGTCCCTTAAGCTTAATTAATCTCTTTTAGTCACAAAACTAATTACTAATTAATTCTTGACTAATATTAATTAAACAATATGATTTCTCCTTTAATATATTATTCCCATAATATATTAATAAATCATATTTATTCCTTTCTCTCCATAATTCATCCTATCAAGTTGCTTTGGTGAAGGCAACCCAAAAGGACCATGCACCATCGGGTCAAGTACATACCAAAATAGTTATGGACTTAGACACCAATCCAACAGTCTCCCACTTGGATAAGTCTAATAACTATTCTGCGTATGACTTCAGATCCTGATCTGCAATCGTAGCTTTCCAAAGCCGCTGTCAACTCTGATCCTATCAGATACGCGTGTCCTTTAGATAAGGGATCATATATTCCTCCATTCTAGATATCGTATGAGATATGATTTCTAATCATTCTCTCTGTACTATTTCTCGACTTCCGATTTATGACGACTGACTAATTGAACAAATCAAATTTGCCCTAGCCCGGCCGAGCATTTACGTTTGTTATCACTAAATCATCGAGGGGCCCAAAGATATCGCTTTTATCCTACTTTGGATAAAAGGAACGGATAAACTTTGATTCAATACTCGCTTGCACTCACTCACCGAATCACACACAATAATATGTTTTATAACACCAAGTTACTGGTGCGTTTACATATTATCAATGTGCAACCGATTTACAAGATACAACTCACACATCTCGGTTTCAAGAATATAAGATGTTATCATCTCACCAATCACTCGTGATACAATTCGTGGAGTGATCCAAGTGAGCGTGGGTTTAATCCAATGCTCAAATCATATTCATAAGCACTCATGAACGTTGCAGCAAACATTTGCTTATGTCAAATACTCTTTAGACAATCCACACACCAATTCACGATAGTCTTTATTCATACCTACTTCCAACATATGAACGACCGTGGCCCGTTTGAATAATTCGATTATTCTTAATAAACTCAATTATTCTGGAAGTCAAAACATGCAAATGTGAAACACAAGAATAATACTAATCCCATATGGCCTCAACCCTTTGAGCATAAATAAAATACCTTTTATTTATCTCCATATCGATTACTCATTATTTGTCATTTCAGTTAATCAACTTCTTACTTGAATTACAACACGTGTCCCATGCTCCTAGCATGCACACAATGTTTACCTATGGTTCTTACTTTGTGAAATAGATCACATTGAACACATTTCCAATCATTCTCATTTCACAACTCCAAATCCTTTTTCATAAGTGAAAGAATATCAAATTCTTGCTACTTATATAATATGCTAGATTCTAACATTCTATACAACGATCCTTTCGTAATGTCACTGCACCAAATTCACAAAGACTTTTGTCAATGATGTTACAAAGTCCTCTATCGGAGATTGTTACAAGACAATTCCTTAGATATGATGTCTCTCACTCAAAGTACATTCCTTTGAACATCCTTTTGCATAAAAGTTCCTAATCTAGTCATAGATTTTCAATATTCAATTCCCAATATGGACACGCTTCCATATTTTCCATATGACAACTCATTCTTAATAGAATCTTATCTATTCGTAAGGATGTCGATATGGTCCATCCAATATGGAAACATTTCCATAAGACAACTTATTCTTAATAGAATCTTTTCTATTCATAATAATGTCGATATGGCCCATCCAATACCATGCTTTCAATTACTCACAAGCGACCAATCCTTGTCAAACTTTGGATTGTCCTTTGATAGTTGTTTAATTATTTTAGTCAAAACCAATTCTAGTCCCTTTTCCCTCTAAATGCACTTGACATTTGGAAAATTTTAGAATGGTCAAACATTAAAGCATTTGCAATCGATCCTTTACCCGAAGCGTATGGGACACGACGCATAATGTTTTATTTGCTATGTTCTCAAAATTCGAATTGTGAAGAGGAATGTCGTAATCATAATCGAAATTTTAAGAACACACTATGTACCCTTGACTAAATTTATTAACATTTCTCAACCTAATCCTTTAGATTTGAAATGAAGCATAATATTCTCTCCCTTAATTATAGCAAAACAACTTTACAACCCTTACGACTTTGCAAGGTATAACTCTTGTTTTTCTATAATTAATATTGCCAACTTGCAATACGTGTCTTAATAATCATACAATCATAACTTTTATGCTCCCACTAACATGATGATTATTATAAACATAACACTTATGCTCCCACTAGCTTCGACATGTCTTTAGAAACAGGTTAACTTTCTAGAAAAAACAATGCTTATTGAATTTCTTAAGTTCATGTTTCTAATACTTAGTGCTTTGATAATCTTTTATCAAGGCTTCTTGAACTTATACACCTTTGCCTTAGATAGTTCATATGTGTGTGTAAACAATTGCCAAACCTCACAATTCAAATTATGGAAAGGGATACCGTAACCATAATTGAATTCGAGAATGCAATTTTACAATCACTATCTTCTTAAAATCTTTCTTAGTGAAAGCATTTCCTCACAATCATTTTCATGAAGGAGGAAATCTTATGACACTTAGATTTAAACGGTGTATTTGTTCCTATCCATGTGAATTTGTCAAAACTAAAGTTTACGAAAAATTCAAACTCATATGGACCGAACTTTCTTAATCTTGATTTCTTGCCTTATGGTAGCACAGCTGCCCACCATGTCTTCCAAGTAGTTAAGAAACTCACCTTTTCTTATCAATGTACTTTCCATTGATCAAGGTGCTTTGCCTTTTATGCGTTCAAATGAGAACTCATAGGACTCACATGCATAATTAACTCGATTGGATTGACACAGAAACAAAATAATGTCAACACGATAGGTTGTAAACCTTAACTCGTGTGCTAGTGATGATCGATAAGGTTTATTTGATTTGTTCTTGAAACCTTTCAAGACAATTAAGACTCCCACTGACTCCTTGACCTATAATATTCTCTTGTCAATAACCATTTCTTGACAAACGAATATTCAAGAGTTAGTGTAGCTTTTATCAAAACACTTCATAAATTGGTCCTAGTTGGTCTTTGTCTTATCCAAGACATAACAACTTTCCACATTTGATGAATGTTATAAACCTTTAATACTTTTCACTCATTATCACAATCTTAACTTTAAGAATTGTTATTGGAACGAAGTATGATAGACTTCTTGATTTAACCATTTCTTCAATTCTTGATTCCTCTTCTTAGTCATACAATTGTACTAAGACTCATTTAGAGGATCAATTGAGATATGGTTCTTAATCATTAAGACCTATCATAAAGCATAAAAGGTACTCTCCCATCTTCTTAGAATGGAGAAATTTTTATCTTTCTGCCTACTTGATTCTTCTTATTCGTTCTGCCATTGATCTAAACCCTTTAATCAATTCAGAATCATATTTACTAAACCTTTAGTAAATCATGACGAATATCTTTGATACTCTTATGGTGGACTTGATCAACACGCAACTTTGTGTATTCGATCTCCAAGTCCTTCACTTGACACTTTGTCAATGAATTAGTCTAATTTCCAAATATGAAATTTCTCATTCATCGTGCAACCAAGTTGCATGATTCCAAATTTCTGTCCAATTGAAACTTGGGCGATGAGAAACTCTCCCTATTTGGTAAATTCTCGACTTTCCATAAATAATATAATTAAGAATCCAATCCATTATTGCTAATAATAGAAACATTCAAACACCAATTTTTTCATATACGCCATTGCAAGGATAAATAAATAATATAAAAATCAAAATTTATTTTATTGCGGAAAAAATTTTGTCCTTACAATGCAATTCATTGAAAAACTATGCTAATACATCTTTCTTAGCAATCTAATTCTAACTCTAAGTAGTAGCTCAAGAATCTAATCTTCGAGAAATGCGATCGAAATCCATTCCTTCACAGTTAGATTCTGCTCACTTCTTCCCTTAAGCTTTCTTTCTTTTCTTCGATCCTTCAAAACATCAATTGTAATCTTATCACATTATGTATTAAGAATCTAGAATAGAATCTTAAAAGAGTTAGTTAATGGATTTTACCTATATTAGAGCCATACATTTCGACTCTCCCATCTCTTAGATCTCTTAGGTAAATGGGGCAGCTTCGTCTCCAATGCCCTTTCTCTTGGCAATAAAAGCAAATTGACTCTTTTGAAACATGACATGGAACTACTTCAGACATTGCCTTTCTCTTATGATCAAACTTTTCGATCATAACATGTCTTTCGTTGCCATTGTCTATATCCATAGAGGTCTTGAAGGCAGATTCACCAATCAATTTTGCTTTTCTTTTGCGTCAAACCATTGCTGATTCAGCAGCAATAAGCATATAGGTGAGATCTATAAGGGTCACGTCGCAGTTCACCATATAGTACTCTCTTACGAACTCACTATATGAGTTAGGAAGTGACTGAAGAACCCAATCAACAGCTATTTCCTCACAGACAACGGATCCCAATATTCTTAACCTATCAATGTGTGACTTCATCCCTAGGACGTGTGCACACACCGACTTTCCTTCTTTATGTTTACTTGCCAAAAGGGCTTGAGTGATCTTGAACTTTTCAAGCCTTTCAACTTGTGGGTTAGGGAGAATAATTTGAGGATGAGGAGGAAGTGAAGTATGATCTTTTGTTCCTCGATCGAATCGTGGAATATCATCTTCATGTGGAATGCTTGTTCCACGGGATTTGGGAAAACCATAGTTGTCGAACTTTGACATCTACAATACGGGAGAAAACGAATTCAAGTTAGTTGATAGATTGAGTCCTTAGTAAATCACCCAAATGAAAAAATAAGGCTAGGACCCAACACAATATTCTACAACTCGGGAGAGGGATGTCATAACCCTAATTGCAGAATATTTGAAGGTAAGTGAATGACGATTCACTAATTTCCACCACGAAAAACGAAAAAGAAATTTAAGTTTTAAATCTATGAAAAATCCTAGATCCTTTGAGATTCATTGAACTTTCAATGGCATGTTTAAATCTCGATATGCCCCTCTTGTTTGTGACTGGGATGCCGAGGATCACAAAGCGGGTGTGAATAACCATGCAAACTTACATGGTGCCCTCACATGTTACAGTCACCTATTCGATGTGCCGGTAAACCACACACGCTCCACCGAACTATGACAAACATTGAGTCACCCTTTGCTACCTTTGCTTAGAACCATTTAGTGTGCCGGTAAACCACACACACTCCACTAACGTCTTCGCAAGGGCACAAAGTGTAATTTCATGGAATTGCATCAATTCACTTTTGCCTAAGTAACTAAGATTGGGAATTTTATAAAAACATTTAGTTACTTTGATACTTCATTATACTTATAATGGAAGGTTTCTTCCTATCCTACCCGTTCGGCTAACGACCCTCCACTAGTCAAGAGTGTGATGGGTAAGAGTGGATACTCATTCAATCATCATTTTATAGGCAATTTCCTTAAACACCCCTTATAGACCAGTTTCGTGAATGAGGCCTACTAACGGTAAGACTGACTTTTACTTCTACATATATATAATGTTAGACTTTTAATGTTATATATAGTATGGGGTGTATTTTATACTTTTAAAATATTAGGTGGTCTAATTTAACAATTATACTTTTAATTCAATTAAATTGTAAACCTAAACTTTTATGGATTTATTAAATCTCCTTTAATTATACACCTTAATTAATTAATAAAACCATAAGGGTGTGATTTGAACTTTTTCAAAACAATACTAGAGTTTTAGAATTTAACATTCCTAATTAAACTTTTAATTAACTTTTAAATTCCAAAACTTGAGGGCAAGTTTTGAAACATTTCAACACATTAGGGTTTAGAATTTAAATATACATCAAAATTAAACTATTAATCAAAATTTAAATTCCAAAACTTGAGGGCAAGTTTTGAAACCTTTTTCAAAACATAAGGGTTTCAACTATTTAAATTTCAAAACAACAAAACTTTTGGGTTCAAATTTAAACTATAAAACCTAAAGGGCAAAATATGAAACTTTTCATAACAACAAGGATCAAATAACAAATAATTCAAATTAACATTTAATCACATAATTATCCATATTTGATTTATTTAATGATTTCTTGCAAAACAATTTATCAATTTACTCAAAATAATTAATCAATTATCTTATAAGGAAACAATTATCTTATTAATTGATAAATATCTTCAATTAGATCAAAATTACATTCAAATATATCATATTATCGGATTAATATTGATCTAACATGAAAAGGTAACTATCCATAAGCAAAAACAGCAAGAAATCGCGAAATACCCTCCATCTGACGAGTTGACTCGTCGAGTCTGCATGGACTCGGCGAGTTCAGCCATGGACTCGGCGATTCCAGCCTCCAGAATCCAAAAAATCGAATTTTCCAGTTATACAATGCATCAATACAATTGAAACCAAGCTAGGCTCTGATACCACTGATGGGTTTTGGTCATAAGACATCCTATGTGCTCATACAAACCCTAATGCTTGGATCTAGTTTTCTCTATTGTACATGCTTTGAATCCAAGACTATAAACCCTAATTCTAGCATATGGAAATCAATATTAACATATAATTAGGTTTAAGATAGTACCTTGATTGTTATGTAGCAATAACAATCCCAATTCCTCCTTGAATTGACTTTGGAAGGCTTAGAGTCACATGTGTCACTCCTCTAATGGTTCACAAACACCATAAGCAAGAGGATGAAGAGGAGAGAGGTTAGAGGCTGCCCAAAAACGTGTTCTAACCCTAGCAAGAAGCTTAGCCACGTTTTTGGTCCTTAAGGGATCTATATATAGTGAGACAATTAGGGTTATCTAACATGGAAACCCTAATTTAGTTGCTTAAGCCCTAAGCAACCCATGGACTCATTTAATCAAGCCCTTGGACGATTTCCTTATGGGCTTCCCATAAGAATTCGTCCACCTCTTGATTTAAGACAATCCATGGCCCAAATTGCAATTATCTTATAATTACAATTCCAGTCCCTTAAGCTTAATTAATCTCTTTTAGTCACAAAACTAATTACTAATTAATTCTTGAATAATATTAATTAAACAATATGATTTCTCCTTTAATATATTATTCCCATAATATATTAATAAATCATATTTATTCCTTTCTCTCCATAATTCATCCTATCAAGTTGCTTTGGTGAAGGCAACCCAAAAGGACCATGCACCATCGGGTCAAGTACATACCAAAATAGTTATGGACTTAGACACTAATCCAACAATATGATCGATGTCACCTGAACCACTTGACGAGTGGCTCTTGGAACCTTAAAAGTCTCATATTCATTAAGGTTAATCCCGACATACACATCAGACGATTAACTATGAGTTGTTTCGAAAGTTTTGGTTCTTTTAGAAGAATCACCCATCAAGATTTCCGAATTTTTGTTATCTTTCCACTTTTCTGACATCTTCGCATTATTCCACACATGAAGACATTTGAAATATGTCTCTTTTTTACTCCGAAAAAGTGTTAGAGCTTTTTGCAAAATTGATTCGTCATTTGCACCACTTTGCCATTGTTGTTTGACAGTCAAAAGCACCACATTAAACTCCAACATAACTTTGTTGACGTTTCTCCAATTCAATTAAATTTGGTCATTTTTCCTATAGTCTCCACAATTTATTTCCGCGAGAATATGCCTAGTAATTTTCTCAAAAAAAGTAGGCGAGTCTTGGTTTTTTCTGACCTTCGGATCTTCATAAACATCTACCCATGCACGAGCAAATGCAGTTTCTTTCTCCATGGTCCCTTATTGTGGAGCTGTCATTCATGTTTGCTTGGGTTGTGGTCAAATCGCTTTCGACTCCGAATTTGTTTCGGGTACGACTTCGGGTTATGATCGAGTTTGGAATTAGGTGTGGGTTTGGATTGGCGAGTCGTGAAGATGGTCAAATGGGTTGAAGTCATTTTTCATTTGTGATTGGATTTGAGATGAGAAGTTTATTTGAGGTTGATTTTGGAATTATGGATGGTTTTGAAATTGTGATTGGTTTTGGATTTGTGGCTAGTTTTGAAATTGTGGTTGGTTTTGGACATGATGTGGGTAGTAAGCACCACCATAGTGTAAATTAGGAGGTGAATAAATAAGCCACTCGTTGACTTTGGATGAAAAATAGGTGGTGAATATGAGATTGAGTTTGTGTTTTAGGTGTTCTTTTGATATTTTTTGGAGTTTTTTTGGGTTGGAAGAGGAAACCATTTTTCACAAAAATATGAGCTTTTGAGTGAAAAATTAAAGAAAATAATGGGGTATGAGAAGTGGTAGTGAGTAGTATATATGGAGGGTTAAAAAGAGGGTTAAATTTGAAAAAAAAAATGAAAAAGGTAAAAAAAAAGCCCAAAAAATGGTAAAAAAATTCAAATCTCTCTCATTGGCTACTACTATGCACCGAATTGTCACACTGAGCTCTGTTTGCCGAGTACGTGGCCTGATGTTCACCGAGCACACGTCGGTTTTCGCTAAGTGATGTCGAAGCCACTCCGTCGAGCCTTAGGGTGCGTTTGTTAGAGAAAACTATTTTCATTTTTCAAGAAAATGTTTTCAGAAACTAGAATTGAGTTTTCATTTTCGATTTTCAATGAAAATTAAAACAAAAAAAAAAAAAGAAAAAAAAAAAAAAAAAAAACGTATTTGGTTGGAACCGGTGGAGTTTTCAATTTCCATCTCAAATATTTGAAAATTTTTGGAAACTGTAAAAATGATTTTTCCAATTTACATATAATTGGAAAACATAAAATTTTCATTTTTTTGAAAAACTTCTAAAAACTGAATCAATCAAATGCATTTTCAAAATTTTCATTTTCATTTGAAAATTTTCATAAAAAAAACTAAATTTTTTTCACCAAACGTACTTTTACATTTTACAATAGAACCTTGCATAATAGGCCCCACAACACGAAACGGTATGGACTATGGGAATGTCAAGCCACCGAGATAAATGGCATTGTAAAATGATACTGAGAATTGACTACTGAAAAATACCATTAAAAATGTCATTGGTAAATGGCATTGGGAAATAGCCATAGAGAAATATCATTGCATTCACGGCCCGCTAAAAAATGTAGTGCCTATTTTGCAAAGGGTACATTGTTTATGGGCTAATCCTTCATTTTGCAATGTCAAGTTAAGTAACATTTTACAATGATTGTGAAATGTCTCGTTATTTATGGAATTTCGTTAATTTTTTTACTATCTCTAAATATTATTAAAAGAGAACCCTTAATTCACTAATGAAGCAATTCGGGCCCTTGATTGTATTTTAATCATATGTTTTCCACCATTAGATCAAATTGATGACATCATTTTTCCCAAATAGAATTCAAACACACTTATATTTAATTATATAATCTTTAAATTTAACAATTATGTTATCAATTGAAACATATCATTCTATTTATATAGAAGATATCAATTTCTATAATTAATATTGTTTCTAATTTAACTCCCTTATTTATAGTTTTTTGACTTGCAAAATTTAAATCCGTTTTTTTTAAATATCTCTTTAAACAAGCATATCATTAATTTGGTTATTAACCTATAAAATCTAATCTAATCCAATTAAATCTGCAAAATATTTGAGAGTCAAAATTAAAGTCACTATCATTCATAATTTATCTCACAGAATATCCCATATAAATGAATCGATTTGAGATAATGATTTGAATTTTAAAACTCATAAAATAAGCAAGTCAATTAATTTGTAAATTTGAATCAATATAATTGATTTCTTTTTTTTTTCTAGATTAATAGCCGGAAATCTCCAAGATGATATCTTAGGATCCCATTTTTTTAGAAGATAATGATTTGATTATTCAAAAACACCCTATATATACGATTACATTGAAATTGTTATTCTTACGATTTTGAATTGAGTCCTACAATTTACAGTGCTCTTCTTAAGCAATTTTCTTCTTCAACTCTTTTCTTTGTAGGTTCTTTTTTTACTTTGTTCTCCTTCTAATTCTCCAATTTATTGCATTTACTCTCTCTTCTTATTACATGTTATTGCTGTATTCCTGTTGAGAGGTCATGAAAAAAATTAATCAATCTACTTTAAGTATATTAGTTTCATTCATATCTAAATATTATTACAACAGAACCTTTAATTCACCAATGAAACAATCAGGACCTTTGATTGTATTTCAATCAAATGTTTTCCATCCTCAGATCAAATTGTTGACATCATCTTCCAAAAAAAAAAATCAAACACAATTACATTTAATTATAGAATCTTTAAATTCAGCAATTATGTTATCAATTGAATCATATCATTCTATTTATATACGAGATATCAAATTTTATAATTAACATTGTTTCTAATTTAACTCCCTTATTTATAGTTTTTGGCTTCAAAATACAAATTCGTTTAGTTTTCTCTTTTTCTTTTTCTTTTTCTTTTTCTTTTCTTTGTTTTTTTTGATAAAAATCATTAAATAAGCATATCAATAATTTGGTTATTAACCCAAAAAATCTAATCTAATCCCATTAAATCAGCAAAATATTTGTGAGTCAAAATTAAAGTCAATATTGTAACATCCCATTTTAAATAGAGTAATTAAATAATAAACTCAGAACCTTGAAAAGTAATTTTTTATTATTATTTTATATTATTATAGCCCAAAGGCAAGTAATAATTATTAGATGTTAGAAGTCGGGATTAAAGTGTAAGTTTCGAATTAGTTTTATAAATATTTATGAGGCAGAAATTAAATGGTAACTTCTGGGACTTCATTTGAAAAGATTTTGGAGGCTAAGTATTAGACTTAATTTGTAAAGAATCTCAAGAGGCTGGGTTTAAAAGGTAAATTTCGGACCTTATTTGGAAAGAATAATAGAAGGAGGGGCCATTTCTGTAATTATGGGATAGATCTTAAAAGATCCGGGTATTTAAGCATAATACCACCATAAACCCTAACCCTACTTCACTATTCCCAGCCGTCACCCTTTTCTTCATACCTTCACAGCCGCCGTGAGTAGCTTCTAGCCGCCGTCAAGTTGGTGCCGTGAACCACCGAGGCAGCCACCTCCGCCCCCTTGCTACACCGAGTTATCGAGCAATTGCAGTTGCTTTCCTTCCGGCGAACTCGAGTGACCATCCATCCTCGTTATCTTTTTCTCATTCTCTTTCTCCAACCGCTATATTAGAGCTTTAGCGCCGCTGTTGTCGAGTTATACTTCGGTGGAGGCGCAGCTTCCCTTCCCCCGCTGTAGCGACCTTTTTCTACGATTTTTGCCGCCGATTATGCCATAGTCGCCGTCAGTTGGTGCTTCTGCCGGTTGTGTCGTTCACCGTCATCGCCACCCACCACAGGTTGGTGTGGGTTTCCTTTACGAGCAAAGATGGGGGTGTACGCTTCTTCTATTGTTGTGCATTCCGTGTGTGCGTTTGATGGCCGACGACCACGAAGAACCCCCATGGTCGTCGTCCTTGTCACGTCGTTGCCACCACCAACCACCGTGAAAGGTGGTTATGGGTTTTGGGGTGTTTGTGTTTGAATATGGTGACGATATGAGGCTGCTGGAATGATTCTGGCCGGAGATCCGGAAGAAAACCCCACTGCCACCACCAGGAGGTGGTGGCTGCCGCTCTCTACCGCCGACTGTCGCCAAGGTGGTTGTGTGTGTTATTAGTGTGTGTGTGTATTATTAGTATGTGTGTGTGTTTATTTTGGTATAATCATTGTAACTTGTAACAAGAAAGTGAAATAATGGAAAAAGAAAACCCTAACCACCACTGTGAGGTGGTGGCTGCCACCTCCTGCCGCCACCAGCTGCCGTGTCGGGTGGCGGTGTACTTTGCTTTGTGGTATTGATTTGTTGGGATGCTTGAAACCCTAATGGGCTTAATGAAACTCCAGTGGGCTTAATGGGGCCCAATAAAGCCCTAATTGCCCTAATAAAATCCTAATGGGCCCAATAACTCAATAAGGCCCAATGTGACCTAAAAGCCCAATCAATGGACTAATGGGCTAGTATTGTGTTGGAAAACCCTAATAGCATAAAACCCTAATTCTTTGGAATTGATTGACATGCACACGAGAATTATTTAATAATTTGAAATATTAAATAATAGTCATTAGCAAATTAATGTAAGGCAACAATGGACTTAATAGATTAAGTCCTTAATGGGTTAACTAAGAAACACTTAACCCTAATCATCATTTCATGTGAAAGCCCTACTCTTACTTGGGCCTTGAGTTGGGCCTTACTATTAGGATTTGGTGATTGGACTAATAATGGGCTTTCCAAGAATAAGTAAATGGACTAAATAATTGTATGGGCTTAAGAATAAGGCCCATGTGAGAGATTTGGGCCCAATTTTCCATAGATGGGCCATAATTGGGCCTTTATGAGTATGTGATATTGGGCCATGGGAATTAGATTGAAATAATTGGATGATCCTTAAGGAAAGACCGTGTAGAGGTCTGGGCCCAATTTGGAAAATTGGGCCATATGTTGTACTTTGGCCCATTACTTGACTTTTGGGTCTTTGGAGTGTGAGTTGGACCTTGGACTTGGAACCAATTATTAATTGGGTATTGTTTGATGTTGACAGTTCGGGAAGCTATCAACCAACAACTAGAGTTTTATCTGCGGGACTTTAGCAGTGCCAGGTGAGTTATCCTCACTATATCAACAGGGTCTACGACACCAAGGCTGACCCTTTATGATTTACATCCTGGTTTAGGATGGTTGCTATGTTATTGATATGCTAGATTATATCCTGGTTTAGGATGGTTGCTATGTTATTGATATGCTAGATTACATCTTGGTTTAAGATGGTTGTTATGCTATTGATATGCTAGATTATATCCTGGTTTAGGATGGTTGCTATGTTATTGATATGCTAGATTACATCTTGGTTTAGGATGGTTGCTATGCTATTCATATGCTAAATTTTAGCCTGATTTAGGATGGTTGCTATGTTATTGATATGCTAGATTACATCCTGGTTTAGGATGGTTGCTATGCTAGATTATATCTTGGTTTAGGATGGTTGCTATGTTATTGATATGCTAAATTACATCCTGGTTTAGGATGGTTGCTATGCTATTCATATGCTAGATTTTATCCTGATTTAGGATGGTTGCTATGTTATTGATATGTTAGATTTCATTCTGGTTTAGGATGGTTGTTATGTTAGGTTTCGGATAGATCGGTATCCTGGTTATAATATGCTTGTATGTTGTTATGATCTGTTAGATCGGTATCCTGGTATATAGGATGTTGTTATGCTATTATGATTGTTATATCGGTATCCTGGTATATAGGATGATGTTATGTTAGTGACCTGGTTAGGTCGGTATCCTGGTTATAGGATGTTGCTATGATTGGTGATTTGTTAGATTGGTATGAATGTTATATATATGCAAGTGTATGATATTTATGTATACATGCTTGTTTGATTTGGGGTTAGGTTGAGGCAGTCATGCTTTGTGCTGGAGGCCAACATACCCAGGGCGGTCCGGATAACCTGAAGGCCCTGCAAAGGGATTCAGTCAGACCGAAGGCCCGACGAGCGGTCCAGATAGGCTGTAGGCCCTGCGAGGCGGTCCAGACGTGCCGAAGTCTCGGAGAACAGTCCATATAGACTGAAGGCCTGTGAAGCGGTCCAGTTAGGCTGACGACTTATTATGCATGTTGTTCTGTATTGGTTATATGATATGGTTATGTTTATATGGCGTTGGCATTTTGGGGAAACTCACTAAGCTTCGGGCTTACAGTTGTTGATTTTGTTTCAGGCACTTCGGATGATTGCGGGAAGGCGAAGGCGTGATCGTGCACCTCCTCATATTTTCATGACTGATTCTGGGAATACTCTGATGTCTAAACTATTTTGAAAACAACCTGTAATAACTTAACGGTTTTAAAATGTGTTAAAAAATTTAAATTTGGCTTGAATTTTATGGGTGTTACAAATATTATTCATAATTTATTTCTCACTATATCCCACGTAAAATGAATTAATTTAAGATAACGGTTTGGATTTTAAAACTCATTAAATAAGCAAGTTAATTAATTAGAAATTTTGAATCAATATAACTGATATCTTTTTTTTCCAGATGAATAACCGAAAATCTCTAAGTTGATATCTTAGGAACCCAATTTTTTGGAAGATAATGATTTCCTTAATCAAAAATACTATATATATATATATATATATATATATATATATATATATATATATAGAATTACTTTGAATTTTTTATTCTTACGATTTTGGATTGAGTCGTACGATTTATAATGCTCTTCTTCAATGGCCTTCTTCTCCATTTCTTTTTTCTAGGTTCTTTCTTTACTCTGCCTTCTTCTTTTTCTCTAATTTCATGCATTTAATCTGTTCTTATTACCTGTTATTACTATATTCCTGTTGAGATGTCATAAAAAATTAATCAATCTACTAGAGGAAAGATACGTGTTAACATTTTGAATTTGTATTGCCCTCCAAAAATCAACTGTAGTCTCATAGACCATTCCCACATATCTTAATAGGTCTTATTATTCCCTCAAATTCAGCTACAAGAAGTCATGGATGCATTTCTTGAATTAATCCTCTAAACTGAAATTCATTTGTTAGTTAGATGCAGTGACCAAAATGAAAGATTTGTGAAAGTTCATTATTATTTATTAGTGTTAACATTTGGCAAATTAGGAAACTAATATTATATTTTTGTTCATAACAAGGTTTTTTTTTGTAATAACTTCTTTGATCGGAATATATGTATATCTCATTAGGTGTAGCCTGAAAAATCTTATTTTAATTCTTATAAGGAAAAAATACTTTAAATTGACCAAATTACAATGTATGAGTTTGATGTTTATGGCTATGGCAATGCACTTTAATTGTAATGTTTATCAAATTTCTTTATAGAATTTAACGTTGCTGGTACATATGACAACTTATTGTTGCTTTTGGTTTTAAATGACCAATATGAAAAGTGTCATATGAGCCTCCATGTGGGTTTGTATACCGAACAAAGTCAATTCATAAAACTACTACATAACATGTTTTAATCAATGATTTGCATCATGTTGTGATAAAACAAATATCACGTGGATCATTTATGTTCAAAATTACTGTATTAAAACACCAAATTGCTTTAATATAAATATTAAATATTTTTATTTAATAAATTTGGTTCAAAAACTCAAAATGAATCTAACTAACATTTTTTATTAAAATTTCACCTAAAACAATATCATCTATTAATGTGACGTGTATTTAATTTATATTCTCCACGTTTAACGCGGGTCATAATCTAATTTCTTGTAAAACAATTAAGAAAAATAGTTATATTTGTCATTTTTCTCTACTATAATTATAAACTATAGCGTTTAAATTTTCCAGCATAGTATGAATTAAGAAATTTGTGCAGTATAAATTTTCAAACGTTCTATCACTAAAATTATATGCGTTATCCCTGATATTTTGTTCCACCATTGGATGTTGTAGCGGTTTACAAATGAATGGTAGCTAGAACTCCTTTGCATTAGGTTTTGTTAGCTTTTGTTTAAGTTTTATCTTAAATGGATATAAAAGTTATTTTATATTTATTGAAATATATTCTAATACTGCCATAAATAATGTTATAAAACTTAAATATTAAATCAATTCTTGTATTTATTTTAAAACGACCAATAAAACGTTTTTGTAATTTCAAATAAAAAAAGTTTTACATGTTATTTATAAGGCAAAGGGTTTTATGCAAAAAAATCTCATTATTTTGGGAAAATTTTCGATAAAGCCCTAAATCTTGTTTTTCTTAACAGAAAAATCATATTATTTTGAGAAAATTATATAATCTGTCACACCCTATTAAAATAAAATTAAAAAAGAAAAAGATTTTTTCGTTAATTTGAAAAAATGTTAAATATTTGAGACTGTTCCGTTAAAAAAAAAAAAAGACTTCATAAAAATTTTCCCCAAAATTATAGAACTTTTCTAAATAAAACCTTATAAACAATGACTTTCCAAATTATCAAAATAGATACGCTTCACTAGCAAACAAGGACTCCTCTACATATTCATAAAAATGAATTAATACTTAACGAAACCAAACATATGGATCTCATTCATTTTATTAATGAAAAAAGAACATGTAAATAATTAATGAATATCTAATATTTAATCAGGTGTAGATTGAATGATACTTGAGTTATAAATAATATTAGCATTGACCTTCTAAAGGAACTTCTATCATAACCCCTTTCACTTTTAATTGGTGTGCAATTTGGCTACTTGTTGGATATAATTTCATTTCGGCTACATTTTCTTAAATTAAGAGGCTGTTTGGTAAATCACATTGAATGCTGAACCAATTGGTTCCAACCTCTTAATGGTTAGGAGAAGGCAAAATGGTCTTTATGCCCATTGACAATACACCTTAGAGAGTACTTCATCTCATTCTTACACATTACAAAAGCTCATAACCCTAAGAGAGTAAGTAAAACACCATCTACACTTTTTCTTTTTTTCTTTTTTTTTTTTTTTTTTTTGCAAAAAGTACCACAAGCATGGGCAACTATACAAAGCTTACAAAATTTGAATAAACGAATAATCCTCCTTTTCACAAGTGGCAAAATGGTCTTTTATGCCCATAGCTTTTTTTTCGTGTATAATGTTGTTAATTCATTCCGCTTCAAAAACTCCCAACTCTGCCAGCTGTTTTCCTTTCCTGCAAATGCAGAAAGAACGACTTAATAGAAAAAGTCAAAAATTTGCCCTCATTTAATTTTTTCCTTTGGTTTATCCCCCAAGATAGCATCCTTTTCAAGAGGGTTATTTTTGTAATATTCTTCAGGGATTTAACTTTATCAAATTTCGAGTTCATATGAGCATATACAAGCCACCACAAAAAAAGGTATTTAGGATAAATTACACTTTTAGTCCCTGTTCTTTGTTGTTTTTACAGATATGGTCCTGAAAAGATTTTTTTCAACCTTTTTATTTCGAAAAAATAGAGTAAATTACATTTGTTGTTCTAGGGCTTTTAACTGAATCAATTGATATGTTAGGTCCCTGTGGTTTCGAATAATTACACTGTTGGTCCATTTTGGTGGATGCTGTTAAACATTAGATGTTAAAATTACGAATTGACTATTTTGCCCTTAGACCAGATTAATAAAAACTAGAGTAAACGACAGAAATGGTCCCTATGATTTGGTCAAATTTGCAGGTTTGGTCCATCATTTGAAAAGTTGATAGATCACGTCCCTGTGGTTTGCAAATCTTGTAAAAATGGTCCTTCCATCTAACTCCGTTAGAATATCACCATTAAATCCATATAAAAATGACCTTTTTACCCTCATCTTTTGTATTCTTGTTATTTTTTTTTTGTTATTTCAAAAAGACAAGGGTAAAAAGGTCATTTTATATGGATTTAACGGTGATATTCTAACGGAGTTAGACGGAAGGACCATTTTTGCAAGATTTGCAAACCACAGGGACGTGATCTATCAACTTTTCAAAGGATGGATCAAACCTGCGAATTTGACGAAACCATAGGGACCATTTCTGTTTTTTACTATAGTTTTAATTAATCTGGTCTAAGGGCAAAATAGTCAATTCGTAATACTTAACATCTGATGTTTAACAGCATCCACCAAAAGGGACCAACAGTGTAGTTATTCAAAACCATAGGGACCTAACATTTCTACTTCTCAAAGGTTGGACCAAACCTGCGAATTTGACCAAACCACAGGGACCATTTCTGTAATTTACTCAAACAAATATTTTGTAGCTCCACCCAGTAAATACATCTGTCTACTAGAGGGCCAAAAAACATGAAAAAAATTACTTTTTAGGCACAAAAAGGTTAAAATTCATTTCAGGGACCAAATCTCCAGATATCAATAAAGTACAGGGATGAAAAGTGTAATTTTCCCAAGGATCTATTTAGCCATTGTATCATTTTAATAAGGTTAACCCCATCAAATCATTATCTCTTTTAAACAAAAAGTAGAACCATAAAACAATATTCTTATGCCACCTAAGCAGGTAACTGTGTATCTAATTTACATCTGACATGATGTTCTTGGAACAGGACAGTGTGGGCCAGGTCGGCTCACTTAACCCAATAAGACATGCTTTATGCATTAAGTCAAAAAAAAAAAAAAAAAAAAAAAAAAAAAAAAAAACTTACATGTATAGCTTGGAAAGATCCACTCACAGAAGGCTTCAACTGAGGAACATCAGATATAGACCTACCCGAGCTACTAAAACGGTTTTCACCCTAAAAAACACATCAAATTCACACAAATCATACATACATACATACATACATACATACATGCATACATGCATACATATATACATACATACCTCACGTAAAGATCCATCATCTTGATTATCTGAGAAAAGAGAAGAGTAGTAGACTGGATCATAGATAGAACCCCCTAACACATCACTAGAACCAGAAGTATTATGTCTATTAAACAAAGGAGTTGCAGGATTTATAAAACTGTTCCCCAAATCCTGATCACCTTCTTGAGGATATGTATTATCTACCAGTGAAGACCCTAATCTATACATCTGTATCCATAACAGTGATGATAATGACCTCACTGAGAACCCAATTGCTTGCATTATTAGAGTGACTTTAATAGAAATGATAGCGAATTTTCCATGAATCTCAGAAGACATGTACCTGAATTAAGTGGAGAAAGATTAGGGTTAGGAGGGAGATTTGGTTTATATCGACAAACAGAAAGTGAGAAAAACTAACCAGATTTCATGGGTGAAAAGGATGAACCACAAAATGTCTAACAAAATTGAGGAAAACAAAAGAACAGCATAAGTTCGACCTAGACTCTGGCTGCTGCTCTCAATGGCAACTAAAGCGAATAATGAAATCCCAAGATCAACCAGACAAACTCCAGTGTATAACGCTCCCAATGATCCAATCAAAGCACAACCAATCTTCAAGCATCGATACAAATATACAATTCCATCAATCAACATGAAATACACATTGAAAATACATAAATATTGTGTATGTGTATTTATACTTTGTGTACACAATTCATGCTCTAATTCATTTCGGAATCTTGTATACAGAGATCCATATATATGTACATACCGACACACACAGATAGACATAGAAACTTGTATACATATAAATATCGAGAGAAAGGAGAGAAAGCGTACTTGAATGTAGATGAGAATCACGGCGACAGATTGAATCTTGTCGTAATCACGGAGCCATGTCTGTATCTGAGTGTTCAATTCAGGACAAAGCATCATATAACAAACCCCCCACACCACACCTGCGTCCCCAGAAAACCCAGAAATTCGAATCCACACACACGCTTCGATTAACCAGTCAAGATTGAAAGACACATCGATTTCAAGGGAACAACTACATTGAAAGAAACATACTATTGAATCGATAATTGATAGAGAGAATAGAAGATTCTTCCAGTGGGAAATCGCTTCTAGGAATCACTGTGTGTTTATGATGCATATGTGTGAAAATTAGTTAGTAGGAGTATGGATTTTGGAAGGGAAAAGGGAACAAGGGAAAATGAAAGACCCATCACTGGAAGTCTGGAATGAACTCAATTGAAAATTACTTTACGGTTCATTTGTTTTGTTTTATTACGCTAAAGTACATTTACCACCCTCATTATATCAACAAATGACTTACAAGTCCCCTAACTTTTACTCTTTTTTAGTCTGTCAACTATCCAAAAACAAACATCATTTTGAACGATAATAGGCGGTTTAGCTAGTTTTCGGTGACCTTTCATCTCTGTATCATCTTCGGCGACATTTTCAACATCTCCATTCATATGACTTCCCCCGAGTCCTCCTAATAGGTGTCTTCTCTAACTCCTGCCTATACACATCTAAACCTATGTCTTTATATCATGTCTCCGTATCCTATCTTCGTCTTCCCATAATTATATCTAAATGGTTCATCTTCCCAACAAAAACCTCACACCTTTACACCATTTCCATTTCCAACTCCATCTTCTTGTTCTTGATAGTTTAATCATTGTTTTGCCTTGATTTCCCTTTGATATCTTGCCAAGAACCTTTAAGAAACTTTGAAGAAGCCCCCAAAATCGGATGGTATTTGCAAATGAGTGTTTAGAACCGACTTAGGCATCATTTAAGTTTCGGACCTTTGCGGGACCGTGTAATCTATTACACTATCTGTTTTTGCTAAATTATCCCAAAATACCATTATACTTCATTAAAAACCAAGAAAAAACAAGATTTTGACCTTCGCCTACTTTACATGCTCGTGTAAATCTTTACATGATCATGTAACTTTCCTATAACATTTTTATCTAACTTCTAACATTCGTAAATTTCCCATATGAATTCGAATTCCAGTGATCTTTATATCCATGAATTTGTATTTGAGCCAACTTCAACTTTCCTTTTGATTATTTCTACTCAAAAGTTATATATCTCAGCTTATAATTCCATGAACATAAGGCGATACAACTTCCTTTCATGACTAAATGATATACCATTTTTAAATTGTCAAAAGGAAAGTTGAAGTTGGCTCAAATACAAATTCATAATATGTAACACTCCAAATCAGATATTACCTTGAACCCCTTGAAGAATTTTAAATATAGCATAATAAGTACCTTAAGTACGATGGGCGTACTTATGGGTACACTTAGCGTACTTTGCAATAAGGAACGCGGAGGGGCAACACGTACGTTGGGCGTACCAGGAGTACGTTGGGTGTATGTGACGGACATCTAAAACCCTAATTTCCGGACTTGAGGCTTATTTAAACATCCTTAAGCCTCTTTGACCTAACCCTAGACAGTCTCCACATCCTTATTTCGCCTTTCTACTCCAAAAAGAGTTTGTAAGATCATTTTTGAGCTTAGAGAGTGCATTTAGGGCAATTTTAGTGTCCATTCAAGAAGGAGAAGTTTTCAAGCAAGCTTGGAGTGACATTGGGCTTCAAGAATCTGCACCCAGTTCACCTTAAGGAGCTTCTGGAGGTATAAAGCTTTGATCTTTCCATCTTATTCATTATATCTAGTTAGGGTTTTCTAGTTTGGTCCCTTTTGTTGGTTTTGGATCTCCTCTTGTGAGTTGGGCAACTCCAGAGGTTGGAAAGGTTAGATCTGAGGTCCTTTGGTCCATTTATGACATAAAAATGAAGTCTTGATGGGTGTTGTGACCTTATGCATGGATTAGGAACCTTAAAAAGGTCTTAATAGGGTTGTTGGGAACATATGAGACATGCAAAGGCATAAAGTTGTCAAGTTTATGCCCTATGTCGTCTTAATAAGCTTAGATCTGACTATTGGATGTGAGAAATTGAGTATTAAGAACTTAATGGATAAAGTGCTTAACCTGTTAGTACGTTGGGCGTAACCTAGCGTACACAGCACGTAAGGCCCAGGGACCCAATACGTTGCGCGTACCAGGGTAGTACGCTAAGCGTACACATAGCAGATGGACTTGGATTTGTGTTGGGCCTTTGAGCTTTTGTGCCTCAATTAGTCATTAGGCCTGGTCTTGTTTTGGGGTTAAGGGGCCAGTTTATCTGTTTTGGACCAGGGATGTTATGATTAGGCTTTATTGGGCCACGAGGCCCATTAATGACTTTAGATATGGACTTTGGGCCCATTAGCTAAGAAAGACCTTTTGGGCCTTTGTGAAAGGACTTGGGGATTTGGGTTCCCCACTTAGATGGTGTTTGATCCTATCATTGGGTAATATTATTATTGTTTAGCACGAGTGTCTACAGATTGTTAAGAGAGCAGCCTTCGGATACTACAGACAGAGGTGAGTCTGCTCACCATACCAATGGGTCTAAGGCACCAAGGTCGGCCCATTTTATGTTATGTGGTACACTAGTGTTTGTATAGATATGTGGTATGCTAGTGATTGTATGTTATTGCATGAAAGACCCCGAGGGGAGCCCGTGGCAATTGGATATAAGACCATGTGGGATATCCCATGGCATTCTCAGGTGAAGACCATGTGGGGTAGCCTATAACATGATGGTGTAAGACCCTAAGGGGAGTCCACAACATCCTTACAGGTTTATGTTTGCGTATGTAGTATGTTAGATGCTTCTGTAATATGATATGCTAGGTTGATTATGTATGTTATTGCATGAAATACCCCATGGGAAGCACGTAGTTGGACATAAGACCATGTAGGGTAGCCCATGGCATTCCTAGGTAAAGAACATGCAGGGTAGCCCATGGCACGAAGGTGTAAGACCCTGGGGGGAGCCCACGACATCCTTACAGGTTTATGTATGCATGGATTATGTGATATGTGTAGCTTTATAGCTAATATGATATGTGTTATGTGGATTGTGTGCGGGGTATGCTCTGGGGAACTCACTAAGAATTAGCTTACAAGTTGTGGATTTGTTTCAAGTACATCGGACCCCAAGGGCGGCATGCACTCTCACACAAGCATTTTGCGGGACACTCTGATGTTTTTAAATAAAGTTTTAACGAATGTGGATTTGAAAACAATTGTTTTGGGATTTCATGGTTTATGGATATGTGTTTGATTAATATAAAAATTGAAAATTTTCTTTTGAAAATTAGGTCGTTACAAGTTGGTATCAGAGCCTTGGTTTGAGGGATTCGGGCACACTCTTGGGTGTGTCAGGACTCAAACTAAGGAAATGGTAAAATTGTTTTCAAAAATAAAATGAAAAGGCTTTTAAGGAAAGGAAAAGATGAGAGTGCAACGCGCGTGATCAGCCGAGCCAAGTAAGTAGTTCACCAATGTGTTATCCATGTTATACTGTTGTTTGAGCTTTGTTAATCATATGGAACTTGCTATGTGTATGATTTTAAAATTGTATATGTTTAGGAGCTTATAGCCTCAGAATGATTGATTTGGCCTTATTTCATGTTCCTTGTTTGGTTGTGGTCCTAGGGTAGAATATTTTATTTGAAAGTCTATTTGATCCTTTTTTGTGTATAGTTTGCATGCATAAAAGCAACTGGTTATGATTGGTATAGGTAGAGCAAATCCTAGGACAACCTAGGATTTGAGAGGTGCGGTAGTTTGTGGAATGTGATTTATTGGGATGAATTGGAGTTATCAGGTAGAGCTTTGGGGAAAGGTACAGGTAGGTATGGAAGGTAGTATTGGGCCCGTACTACTGAAAGCACATGACCTATACCCAAACCAACGTTAGACCTGGGTGCTCTAAGGAAGACCAGTGTGGGAAGATCCCTGCTATGGATATCCTGATCATTATGTTTTATGGTATTGCAGTACAGTATGGTGGTGACACGACATGGGACTGGGGGATCAGGATCGGGATCTGGATCCGGGGCTGGATTACACGACATTACCGATGTCATTAACGAGAGGTTGTGTGAGCTTATTGCAGCCGATGTTATGAGGGGCATCCTTGACGCTACCCCAATAATCTTTGGGACGGTCAACGAGGGTATGATGGAGATTATGGAGGAGAGGCTCAGGGCATTTAGACCCAAGATTACTGCAGGCCAGATTGGGGACCGAAATCCCTCATTCATGGAGTTCAAGGCATGCGGGGAACCAGAGTTTTTCGGGGTCAGGGACTCCATTGTTAGCCGACGCTGGGTGGCGGATATCGAGAATGCCCAGCATACGAATTCTTGCCCAGATGCGGCAAAGGTGGGATTTGTTTCTTGCATGCTGAGAGACAGGGCCCGAGATTTGTGGGGCAAGGTTACTAGCCAGGTGGGAGCAGCCGTGTGGCTGAGATGACATGGGTCGAGTTCGTTCGGAGATTTGACATGGAGTTTGCACCAGCCATTGAGGTGCAACGGCTTGTGAGAGAGTTTCATGACCTTCAGCAGACCACCAAGACTGTTGCGGAGATCACCGCCAAGTTTCGAGAACGAGCTTTGTTGATCCCATAGTACGCTACCGATGAGGACGAGATATCATTCCATGTTGTGAGATGATATCTGGGAGTTTTTGAGCTTTACAGGGTGCAAAACCTTGAATGAGATGGTGGAAAAGACCCGAGAATGGGAGATGGAGTTAGACTACTACACCAAGTGGAAGCCAGAGCAGGCACAGGTAGCGGTGGGTCAGGCTAAGAAGCCCAAGACCTTAGACACTTCCAGCAGGGGCCAACAGGGTCGGGTCCGGTGTGCCAGGTGCGGTAAATCACATAATGGGTATTGTTAGAAAGCAGGGATATCGAGATGTTACTCTTGTGGTCAGCAGGGCCATTTGAGCAGGGATTGCCCCAAGAAGGGCTTGATATGTTTCCACTACAACCAGACTGACCATAAAAAGGTCGACTGTCCGAGGTTACAGGGAGGGGGAGGAGTAGTGGCGGTTCCTGTACCCGCTACACTGAGGATCACCGATGGCCGCCCTGCAAAGGCGGACGCCCCGGTGGTGAAGAGTGGTGCATTTCAGCTGACTACCAAGGAGGCTTGGGCAGCGCCAGACGTCGTGGATGATACATGATTATTCTTTATTCTTATTATTTGTATGACTTATGTGTACTTTATGCTTATATAGGGACCATTTTGGTCAATGGTATGTCTGCTCATGTTTTGTTTGATTCGGGTGCTACCCGGTCATTTGTGTCTCTTGCGCTTAGCAAGAAGTTTCGGGACGTGCCTGGAACTTTGGATTCCCTTCTCGAGGTAGAGATTGCAGATGACCGCACTGTGAGTGTTACGAGGGTGTATCAAGACTATGTCATGAATGTGCTTGGCGAGAGGTTTCGAGTTGATCTAGTCCCGATACCATTGTGAGGGTTGAACATGATTGTCGGGATGGACTGGTTTGGGGCCAATAGGGCCATGATTGATTGCGAGTGCCAGTTGGTGAGGGTTCAAACCCCAAGTGGGGGAAAACTGGTTATACACCTTCCACACCTATCTGTACTTTCCTCAAGAATTGTTCAAGACCCTCTAAGTAACTACTCATGTCCTCAACTGTCCGATCCAATCACATATGCCTGCTTTTAAATGAATACATATACTAAACAGCTTACCAATTCCTCTGAAGCACTTCCTAGGATTTCCTAGGATTCCCACCTCACCCTGCCATTAGCTGCTAAAGAAGCCCTTCTAATATCAACTAACTACTCATGAATACAGTTAGATGCAACAAAACTCAAACAATTTTATGAATCCAAACCTACAACGGTTAGACTCAAATAAGAGTTGTGCAATATGGCCAAATCAATCATTCTAAAATTATTTAACCTTTGCAACATGTAACTTAACATATTCATTTAATAGTTAGCTCACATCAATATGGGTCCCACAAAGCACAAAGCAAGCAGCATTCGGGCAGTAACACTATATAGGCCACAAAACATAAAAATGCATTCTCTAACTAACTTGCTTCTGCGATGCTAGGAACTTCTAATAACACTAGTGGTTTCCTTATGCATGCAAATTATACACAAAACATGATCGCATAGACTATCGATTCCACCAACACAGATTCCAAATCTGACCATATCAGTCCCTCTAGGGCTATATAATCCTAATCTTATATAAATTTTAAAGCATACACTTAGAAATCAATTCCACCAACACAGATTCCAAATCTGACATAACATCCAATTCCTCCTAGACTATAAGGCATCACAAATCAGGTCATTTTATCCAACATCTGAAATCGATACTAGCATATAGTTCTAAAAGCTCAATCAATAGGCATATAAAGCCATCTCTCATAGCATTCTATCATGTAAATCCTGAGCAGATCCTTATCCCTAATCTAGCATGCAATTCTCATATACTCATACCAAAATTATAAGCATATCACATTTATAGGTATTTTGGGAAATACTTACTTGAGCTTGACTAATTGTATGCATCGCATCCCTTTTTATTGAAAACCTTTTTGGAAACTCATTTTCTTTTAAAAGATTTTATTAACTCCTCAGTTTGAGTTCAGACACACTCGAGAGTGTGCCCGAATCACTCAAACCAAGGCTTTGATACCAACTTGAAATTTACCAAAAATACCGAGTAAAATTTTCATTTTAATTAAGTCAAAACCATTAATTCATTATTCCGAAAGATTATCAGAGCAAAAGTGTTCACAATATATCAAAGTAAAATCATAAACAATCATTGCAGAATAATATCCAGGGGATGCAGTGTGATCGAGCCGGACCCTTACTTTTGAAACCAGAAGTACCTGAAAACATTTTAAACATAAACTGTAAGCACAAATCTTAGTGAGTTCCCCAAAATACCTCATATCATGCAAATCAGTGGGCCCCACCCTGGGGTATGTTTAAACCTAATACATATCAATGGGCCCCGCCCTGGGGTATATTTGAACCCAATAAATATTATTGGGCCCCGCATTGGGGTATATTTCAACCTTCCTATTGAAACCAGAAGTACTTGAAAACATTTTAAACATAAAAAGTAAACATAAAGCTTAGTGAGTTCCCCAAAATACTGCATATCATGCAAATCAGTGGGCCCCTCCCTGGGGTATGTTTCAACCTAATACATATCAATGGGAACCGCCTTGGGGCATATTTCAACCCAATATATATCAATGGGCCCCCCTTGGGGTATATTTCAACCCAATACATATCGGTGGGCCCTTCCCTGGGGTATATTTCAACCCAATACATATCAATGGGCCCTGACCTGGGGTATATTTCTACCCAAACATAAATGAAAAAGTCACAAAGACAACATAATCTAGTGGACCGACATTGGTGCCCTCGACCCACGAGCATAGTGAGAAGACTCACCTAAACTACTCGACATAAGCTTAACAGCTACCTCAACATCAGAACAGCTAACCCAAACTTTCTAAAACCAAATGAAGACCAACCCTTAGTCAAATGCTCAATTCTACCCAAGAAATGCTAAATTCTAACCAACTTTGACCAAAAGCCAAACCGATCAAAAAGTTAATGTTCAAATTAGTCAAAGTCAATGTCATATCATGACCATCCCTTGGTCACGTCATCAGAATGCAATGATAAAACAATTACGATTCTAGGCACTGTCACGTCGTGACACATTGTATGTCATGTTGTGACTTCTGTCCAGAAGGCCAAAATCTTCATTAAGTGCTTAATCTCTTCAGACCTAGGCTCATAACCTTATATATAGTTCCTAAATAGCTTCATAATGGATAAAGTATCAAACTAATTTATTCATTAGGATGGTCCAAACAATCAAGATATGGTCATTAAGTATCAAAGGGACCAAAAATGCATCTTTCTCAGCTAAATTCATTAAGTCCAAGTCTTCAACCTTTAGATCTAAATCAATATGATGTTTAGATGGATAAAGTTTCCAACTTTATCCATAATAATGTCTCAAGCTTTCAAGATCTAAAATTTAATTCACCAAAATAGCCTAAATGACTAAAATAACTTGCATAGCTGAAAGGGAAGGCAAAAGATCAAAACTTTCCTAGTCCATGAGGTCCAAGAAAACATTTTAAATTGATCAGAAAAGTGTTGGAGTCCAGATCTGAAACATCTAATGTTCTTGGGACCTTGAAGAGTAATAAAGTTTCAAACTTTATTCCAAACTCTCACTCAAAACTCATTAAAATGGATCAAAACACCAAATATAATTAGATCCAAAGATTAAATACAATAAAGCTTGGAACTTTATATTAAAACTAATAAATTAAGTATAATATGTTAAAAGTTAAAAAGACATAACTTTATAAGTATAACTAAATATACTACTTTAATATTGAAATTTAGTTTATATATAATTACACTTTAGGTTTGATATTTAATTAATCTTATTAACCAACTTATAATTATTATTAGAAAGAAATTGAAAAGTCATGGAAGCTTCAAATGAATGTGGTGAAAGAAAAAATGCATGGGAGTTTCAAATGAATGTGGTGAAATAAAAAATGCATGGGAATTTCAAATTAATGTGATGAAATAAAAAATGTTTCCTTTATAAGTATACTAGGCGAATGCCCTCGCGTTGCGCAGAAACACCTATATAGTTGAAGTCTGTACACACACACACACATACATACATACATACATACATACATACATATATATATATATATATATATATATATATATATATATATATATATAACGTTGATGTTAAATTTGAAATAATAATTTGTATTCTGAATTGATATAATATATTGATTATTTTTAATTATGTGATAATATATACATCTATTATAACTTTATAATCTTAATCGTTTGAATGACTTCTACCCGCGAGTTACACATGAATAAAATTAAATATGATATATGGTTTAATGTTATTTATAGTTGTTGTTATTGTTAATTAATTTTTTAAAATTTATTTGCTTAATGCTTTATTTTCTATCATTATAATTATTTAAAACATCAAACATTATTTTTTGATTTTAAAAGTACCAATATAATCATTTATATAGAGTTATATTTAACTATTGTTATTGTAAGTTATTTTAAGCTATTTATTTGAAAATTTTTAACGATTATAAAATATCTTTAGGAAATATTTTAGTTAAATTGAGATTACAATTTAGTTTTTGCATTTATCACTTTTAACTATTTCCAAAATATTCTTTGGTTTTTTAGGTAGAACTAAAATTTATATTTAAGTTGACTTTGTAATGTTATATTTAAATTAACAATTTAAGTATTTTGTTCAAACTGTTCAAAAGGTGTATTTTTAAACTGATAATGATTTACATAGAACATATTAAATCTAATAAATTAAGTATAATATATTAAAAGTTAAAGACATAACTTTATAAGTAGAAGTAGAAATATTATTTAAAAATTGAAATTTAGTTTATTTATGATTAAAATTTAGCTTTGAGATTTATTTAACCTTATTAACCAACTTATAACCATTATTAGAAAGACACTAAAATTTATCATTTTTAACTATTTACAAAATATTGTTTGGGTTGTTTTAGTTAAACTAAAATTTATATTTAAGTTGACACTGTAATGTTATATTTAAATTAATAATCTAAGTATTTTATACAAATTGTTCCAAAATTGTATCTTTAAAATGATAATGGTTACATCCAACAATATATTAAAACTAATAAATTAAGTATAATAGGTTAAAAGTTAAAAAATATAACTTTATAAGTATTCTTTTAATATTGAAATTTAGTTTATATATGATTATATTTTAGGTTTTATATTTATTTAATCTTATTAACCAACTTATAATCATTATTAGAAAAAATTAAAAACTCATAGGAGTTTCATATGAATGTGGTGAAAAGAAAAATGCATGAGAGTTTCAAATAAATGTGGTGAAAGGAAAAATGCTTCATTTATATATATATATATATATATATATATATATATATATATATATATATATATGTTGTAGCTATCTTCAAAACCTAAACTACAATTATATTTATTAAATTAATGACATATCTAGATGTTTTCCTATTAATCTGAATAACTTTTGAATCAATGTAAAATACTTTAATTGTCAATTTAAATATAATAATGTTAAAGTGTTAACTTAAACTACCAACTAAATTTAAAAGAAAATTTAAAGATTATTTTTTAAATGGCTAAAAGTTATAAAATAAATGTTAAATTGAAAACCTAAATTGTAATATCAAATTAACTAAAATTCAATATTAATTCTAATATATTCTTTTAATTCTATTTATAAAGTTATGTCTTTAACTTTTAACATATTTACTTAACGTATTAGTTTGAAAATGTTGTTGTATATGAACCATTGTCAATTTAATGTCATAATTTTTGAATAATTAATATAAAATACTTCAATTATTAATTTAAATATTACATTTAAGGGTTAAATTAAATCGAAATGTTAATTAAATTTAAAATAACATTTAAATACTGCTTTATAAATAGTTAAAAGTTACAAATTATAGTTAAATATAAATCTAAGTTGTAACCTCAAATTAAATAAAAAAAATATCTTATTTTTTTTATAATCATTAAGAGATTTTATAGAAGTAGCTTTAAATTAAGTGACATCAACAATAATTAAAATTAATATTAAATAATTATATTTTTATCTTAAAAAACAATGTTTGGTATATTAAGTAATTTTATTGACAAGAACTAAAAAGATAAGAAAAGATTAAAAAGCTCTTTGATAGTGACTTCTTTTGGGGCGACGAAAGGCTACTTCAATCTAGAGTTCCCCAACAGCATAGAGCTTGGGAAGCTCGGACCCGGTCAAGATCCGAACAACAAGGAGCACTCAACTACTAGTCAAAATAGTTAATCATAACTCAAACTAAAACTAATATTAAAACATATATTATATTATATTTATTCACAAGTAATAGATGTCTGTCACATAAATTTTCAAAATAATTAATGTTTTATATCAATTTAATATATTAATCATTATTTTAAAGTTAATTACAAAGACATTATTATTTTGAACAATATATATTTATAAATACTTCAACTGTATAATTATATCAAGTATAACCCGTAAATATTCATCTAGCTTTAATTTAACAAATCTTAGGATAATCCTACATCGAGTCCATTAGCCTGGTGGGTATGGACTCGACAGTGGCTGTGACATCCCTATTTTCACGGCCAGAAAAGACCGATTTAATTTATGTTTTTAAAATAAAATCAGAGTAATCATTTGATTAAAAGAATTGCGGAATTTGTTCCCAAAACAAAATGTGATAAGAATTTATCAAAACATTTCTTAATGAAATGTATTTTGCATTATATATCAAAAATCTCGGGATGTCATGTTTCGATACAGACCAAAAGCATAAACAGTACAAAATAGACCTTACAACAGTTATTTACAACTACTGATCTATAATCCAAAATATCTTGATAAATCATTCAACTTATGCTCTGGTGCCACTACCTGTAATACAAAGAAAAACTGAGTGGGTCAGGCTTGGGAGCCTGGTGAACACATAGGATTTTCAACCCACAATAATATAATTATTATTTATAATCATCAATCAATCAATCAAATTCCCCATCCATATTATCTCATTTATTTCTTAAGGATTTACCCTAAGAATCACCTATCCTTCATTCATTCATTCCTAAAGATTGATTTTAAGGAATAAGCACAAATTCCATTGTTGCATAAGGCGCGGCTGCCAATGACATCTATTAGGCGCAACTACCAATAATATCGTTTAGGCGCATCTGCCAGGATTACGACATTCACTATTAGGCGCTTCTGCCAATACTATCCTTTTTGCGCAGCTGCTAGGATGTTTAGAGTATAACATGGTTTAAAATATCTATACGTTGTGGCGCAACTACCAATATTTATCTATAACATCTTTCATACTTCATCATTTATCTAACTATGTTTTACCCAACATATTCGTAGATATAAAATACATATACAGTTTAAGACCTATATAAAACATTCATTTAACACCCATCTCAATTAGACAAACAATATATAAACACATAGCATGTATTTTATAGAAAATATTTCATATATATATATATATATATATATATATATATATATATATATGTATGTGTGTGTGTGTTAGATGAAAAAGACTACACACTCACTTGATAAGACGATTATCGGACAGCACTACGGCTCTTCAAGTAGTATTCTTCAATGAAACCAGAATGTTTCCTCAGAAACCGGACTTCTCGCGGGCAGAGCTTCGACTTGAAAACTCTTTTTCTCGGGATCTTCGAGGCTTCGGGACTTGCTTCGGGTGTCGGGATGTTATCGGGATTTCGAGGGGGGGTAGATGTAGGCTTAATGATGAGAAAAGTAGGAGAGAGGTTGAGAAATTAGCAACCAAAACCGGCTGCCTTCAATTTCTATTTATAGGGTTGCATTTCGCCATTCACGTCTTGAACCAAGCTTGTTCACGTCGTGAACTTGGTCGTCATCCGGTGCGTAGTCGCGACATCAGTTTGTCAGGCTCTGAAGGTGTCAATCACTGAGTTCACATCGTGAACTCTATGTTCATGTCGTGAGTTCTGACACAGGTTGAAGTTCGTGCCCCGAACTTCAGAAATTCATATCTTTCGCATACGAGTTTAGTTTTCGACGTTCTTTATATCCACGCGTAGGTGAGATTATGCTCTACAATTTTCATTTAGACTCCATCGGCTAATTTTGAATTCATTTTTAATATTATATTTTTAGTAGGCCAGGACGGGAAAAGTCCGTTATAAATTCATAACTTCTTCATCTGATGTCCGTTTTCGTTTTTCTTTCTACCGTTGTACTACTATCGACGAGATCTTTGATTCTCGTTTAGATTATTTCAGCTAGAAATCACTTGATCTCATATTCGAACTTTGGGCCGCATACTACTAAGTTGAAACTTCGAAAAATCATAACTTCCTCATACAAAGTCAGATTTGGATCTTTTTTTTATGTATGCTCTCGGTTTAACATATTATAGGACTTTTGTTTAGATCACTAAGACTAAATATCGCTCTATGGTAAATTCACTATTTGCGTCACGCAGTGTCGTATCGGTTCTATCACGAAACTTCGACATGTCATAACTTTTTCGTTATAACTCGGATTTCGACATTCTTTATATATCCAAAATCCTTGTCACGACCACTACAACTTAGTTAAGATTATTCATTCTAAATATCTTTTTATCAAAATGTCACTTTTGATGCTTATCATCTCTAAATTGACTAGCCCAGATCTACGGGCATTACAGTGGCTTCGACATCATTGACGCACATTGGCAGGGCCGGTTCGTAGATTTTCTTTGCCCTGGGCGAAAAAATCTCAATGATGCCCCTATGTTTGTACCTTATGATGACCTCGCTTTTTTAGAACGACATAAAATTTTATTATAACTTAATAAAATGCTATATAAACAAATACATTTCAATAATTTAATAAGACTGTAGGACTATGCAACCAACATCACCAGCATGTTGAAAAAAAAGAGACATTTTTCATAATGTTGGGTACATTGTAAGTATACCAAAGAGAAACTGTGCGGCAACTACACAAAATAACAAGCCAAATAGTTGTACATTTGCAGTTTCTACTGACTCTAAATTTTCTGGAAACAAGATCAATGCCTTTGGTTTCTATTGACTCTAAATTTTCTGGAAACACGATCAATGCTTTTTTGTGAAATAAATTAATGGACAAATCAATGAAAAATGAATATTCAAATGGGATTTGTGAATGAAATAAATGCACATTCTCCTTCGTTAACTTAAATATTAAAACTTGAAAAAACCTAATATAGAACTTGATAATCAATCATAAAACAAAATTGACTAAAATTCTACTTACACAATATAATTTAAACAGAAACAAAATTAACAATCTCAAACCAAAAATGGTGACTCTAAAAGCAACTTCAAATGATATAGAACATAAATATATATTTTAGTCAAATATCAAATTTAAATTAAACAAGTTGACTCTAATAGGAAAAAAAATTTAATATTTAATTCAATTTAAAATGCAAATTTGTAATATGAAAAAATGTAAGTATGATTATAACATACAAATCAATGAAATCACATTGTTATTTCTTGTATTTCACCTATTTCAAAACCATAACAAAATTTCGTTACTTTTTTCCATAATCTTAAGAACAACATCAGACCCTGATTTTATGACCTTGAGATTTGTGTACTCAACCTCAGTCCTCAAACAACAAGGACACCTGAAAATTTAACTAGAAGAATTGGCTTATCATGATTCATATATTGTTCTGTGGTGGTGGGAGACAGAGAATAAAGATTAAAATCTTCTTTACTTCAATAAATATGAAACTATTACCCATTTGTTGCTCTAATTCATGTGTTTCATGGACCTTAGTGCCCTGGGTAATTATCATAACAATTGCCTACACATACTTTTCATAAATTTTAACAGCACTAAAATACGTTAATTAACATAAAAATTAGACAACAAAATTAGCACTTACACATTTTCATATATGAGTCTTTCCACTTCATGTGACAAATCCTTGATCTCAGCTTGTTCTTGCATCTATAAATAAATGAAGAAATAGAAGAAATAACGAAGTGTATATGTAAGTCATCAAAAACAAATAAATCCTAAGTAAATTTAGTTATTGTTATGATTCAGCCAAAGAGAAACAAAAAAAAAAATTAGAAAACTCAAGAAACCAATGAAAGAAAGTTTCAGTCTTCTGGAAATGGGAAACAAAACAGAAATTAAAAGCTCAAGAAGGTTTCCGGTATTCAATTCATTCGAGATTTCAAATTTAAGGCTTCAAGCGACTCATCTCCTTGTTTTCTTAAATAGCGTGATGTGTGCCGATTCCTCGACTTCTGAAATTGGCGTTAATTTTCTTTTCCCTCCGTCAATAGCTTCAAGTAGATGCGTGTGGCGATGCCCTACTGCTGAACTTGGACTAACTGTGTGTATGGACTAAAAATCGGGTCTAGATTAATACTAACTCATAAGAAGTGGATGAAAGCTGATGCCCCTTGATATCTTGCTGCCCTGGGCTATGGCCCAGCTCGCCCGGCCTTTGGGCCGACTCTGCTGGGCCGACCCCTCGGCTTGCTGAGCTCGGCTCGTTATCTCAGCTATGTTTCACCGATGAGAGAAATCAAAATATGTTTGATTTTTTTCCCGTTATTATTCAATTTCCATCTTTCAAAAAATACAAATTTTCCCAAAAAAATTACCCAACTTCAAAAATATAACCGTTTTTTTTTTTAAATCTCAAATTTTAAACCCTCAATCTTCAATTATAAATACCCTCATCATTATTCACTCTCCGCCCCAATTAAATCTCCTTAATTCTATTGTCTTAACTTTTTATTATCTTATTTTTTCATCCTTTTCTACACCTCATCACTAGAAACGACTATTGTTTGGTCGACTAAAGAAGAGATCTTACTCGCTTGTTCATGGATTGATGTAGCAGAATGTCCAAACCACAATGACAACCTTGCGACTACTTTTGGGGTAGAGTCGTCGGCGTATACAACCCTCAAGACATTCAACCTCGAAGAAAAGATCTACTCTACATCAAATGGAGAAACGCACACGCAACTCGGTTTACCATTTTGTTTCGTAGGGTGATGCATGAAGCCAGAAATAATGAAAACGAAAATACTTCGCTAGAGAATGTTCTTGAGGCTTACCGTGTTGAAACTGACAATGATTTCAAGTTTGTTGAATTTTGGCAAATTGTGAGGCAGAGACCCAAATGGCGTCAAATTTGAAGTCTTTGTCTTCTAATTTCTAGTGGGTTGTGTGTTTGAATTTCTAGTTTTTTTTTTTTTTTTTTTAAATTGAATTTCTGTGTTTTTTTTTTTTTTTAATTTCTATGTTATTTTAATAGAATTTAAGTTTTTTAAAAAAAATAATATGTTTGCAATATTTATTTTCTAAATTAATTTAAAAAATAGCATGACAATGTGGCAACCACGCCATGCAAATGACAAGTTTTGGCTAAAATATGACAAAAATGACGTGATGCGTGGTGCCTACGTGGACCATGACAAGTATGCCACCACACCCATTAATCTTAGTATCACTCGGACACACCAAACGAAGCATAGGTAAGAGGACAATTATTTTGGGTATAAAATGCAAAAAAATTGGATTTATTACTCATTGAATAATCCCTTCAAACTAGCTATAGCATGGAAAAATCAAGAACACAAATAAACATTATGTTTTTAGTTGAGACACAAATTCATCGATGTCCTTGTCCGAGCTCCCTCCTTCACCTACGGCTTGTATAGCCAAATCCCTCCATTTGGTTGCATTTCTTCTGGCTACCACTCCTCTCTCACCCTCCATAATCTCCTTTATACACGACACTAAATTTTCTCGTGTCACTATCCCCTTTTCATCTGCCTTAACTTGTACTCCAACACCCCATATCTCCTCTAGGCATTTTGCATTTGTTGGTTGATCTGTCCATTGAGGCATGCCCACCACAGGTACTCCCAAACTTAATGTTTCAAGAGTTGAATTAAACCCACAATGTGTTACAAAACATCCTATTGACTCATGTGCTAACACCTCCACTTGTCTACACCATGTTACAACCAAACCCTTACTTGCCACATATCCTTTTGGTAGCTTTTCCTTTTCGGTTTCCCTTACAACCCATAAGAAATTTGTGTCAGTTTCATTCAAACCCCATGCAATTTCTTCCATTTGTTCGGGTTCAAGTTTGCCTCCACTCCCAAATGACACGTAAACTACTGATCCCTTTGGTTTGTCATTTAGCCATTTCATGCATTCGATATGGTTTGGTTTAAATAGACTCATCCCATAATCGTAGTCGTCTTCCAGCTGTTTGTCAAGGTACATTGATGGAATCGTTGGCCCTATTGCCTTCAATGCCCACATCTTTCTCATCCAATCTATCACCTAAATCCAACACACAAGTATGAAGATCACGCGACACGTTACAACATTTGTACATGTAAAAAATTATCAAAAGTTGGGACATGCGGGAAAAACAAAACCGAACCAAAAACTAAAGATATTAGAAAATTATACCCGGAATTAAGACATTGGTTTCTTATCTATTAAAAAACAAAACTTACTGATTGGTTCGTTTTTGTTTTAAAACCAAAAATGAAAACTTACAAACGCCTCTAGTTCCATTGTACTACATATTCGAAACAAATAATAGATAATTTCATAGGGCTTAAAGAAGAGATTGAAAGCCATTGTTGACACTATTCAATCAAAGAAAGAATCTGATCCTGAGTGTTGTCACAAATATATGTTCACCAGCGATTAAACCAAAGAATAAAAAGAAAACTAACCTGTTCCTCGAGTTTGTAGAACGTAGTTGAGAAGACCCAACGAGCGAGATGAATATTGGAGAACTGGTTGAACACACCATGAGCCCAACCAGGGTATGATCCAGGATCTTGAACAAAAGATGGCGTCTCCCATGGTTGAAGTTGCAGAGGCAATCCAGGAAGAGAAACAGTAGCAACAGGTGGGATCGAAAGAAGCTCTTTATGAACATGATAATAGATGTTCAGTACAGCACAAGCTTGAGTAAAGAAACAACCACCATTGATACCAAACTGCGTTGCCACATCCAAAGCCCAAACCAAGAAGGAATCATAAACGATAGCATCAATGGGGTTTCCCTCACTCTCGAGCTTCTTGATCAGATCAGCTAGTGACTTCGAACCCACTTCCCGGAACTTCTGGACGTAGGCTTCGGAGCTGTCGGCGCTCAAGTATCCACCCTCGTCAAATCCATCGGAAATGGGTTCGATTGGTATGGAGGTGTTTGAAGAGGGGGATGTTTTTGAGGTGTAGATGGTGGTTACGAGCGTTGTTTTGACACCTTTGGAGAGTAGGCGTTTAGCAAATTGGATGAGGGGGTTAATGTGGCCTTGCGATGGGAAGGGGAAAAGGAGAACATGAGGTGGCTTGGAATTGGATGATTTATGTTGTTCCGCCATTGCTGTTCTTGTTACTCAGGTTAATTTGAGGTATATAGGGATGGATAATGACGTCAGTGCTGACGTCAGTGCTAACGTCACTGCTAAAAGTAAAGTTAACCCACGTATAATTTTAAAGGAAAAAAAAAAGGGTATTTCATTTATTTCGGGGCTGTTAAGATATTAATTCGAATACAGTTGTCGACATTGTGAGCAAATTTTCCTTATGTGGAGCTACTAGCCAGTAGCCATCAGGTGATTTTTTTTAGCGGCTAGAAATTAATATCATCAAGTTATGTTATTGGGACCTACGAACCAAAAGGCAAAATCTCTACAACATGAGTTAGTTAGTTCCACATTGAAAGGTGTTGGTTTAAAGTTAACCCAAAAAACTCATCGGGTATTTGCCCTTCGGATAGATCAATGAACCTTTTACTTTAGTTTGCAAGTACGATCGGTATTGAATTGGTGTCTTGGCTCAAATGAGATTTCTACCTACTGATTTTCAAAAGAGTAAACTGAACAAATGGTCTTGTGGTTTTTTAAAAATTATTTGGACTAGTATCAGAACCAGAGGTCTAAATTTTTCATTTTGTTGCGAGTTTGATCTAAATTGCTATCAACTTTTTGATTATGATGATTTGCCCTTTATTTTTCATTTTTTTTATTATTTAAAGATATTTCTGATTAAAAAAAATAAAAAAGAAAATTTATCTTTTCGATTTTATTTTTATAATTGTTTTATAATAGAAAAAATAGAAAATAAAAATGCAATCTCTCTCTCTCTCTCTCTCTCTCTCTCTCTCTATATATATATATATATATATATATATATATATATATATATATATATATCTTCTTCTACAAAAAAACTATCATCACCACCACTGTCGGTGCTACCCCTCGTTTTTCCGGCGCCGACATCACTGGCGTCATGCATTTCGATGCCTCCTTTGCAGAACTGTTGAGAATTTCATATGTTTAGGGGTTCCACTACCAAAAAAATAAATGGAGAAAACATTCCAGATCTTAGATGATAATCCCATCGGAATAACGATTTACAAATTTGGGAGAGAGGGAAAGAGGCGTATCCAGAGAACCCTACCCCTAACGTCATCATTTATGTATCTCGTAGCTTGTAGATGCCGTCGGAGAAAGCGACACTGGGATTTCTATATACGACTACGGCAGCGACGCTCGTAGCTCGAGCCACAAACTTCACCCTTTTAGTGTTTCGGCAGTTCAACCCCTAACGTCATTGTCGTTCTTGCTTCACTAGGGTTTCGACCAGATCTGGCAGCAGGTTTGACGGAAGAACATCGTCGTCTTCCAGCGGCATCATCATCTTCGTCTTCACAAGTGTTTCGCCGGAAATGACAACAACTCCTTCCATCCATCCCAATCTTGGTTACTCCGACAACGACGAAACTCGTCCCAACCATCACCCACTTCTTTCTCCTATGAAATACCGCACTACTACTAGGGTTTTCAGATCTGGAACGGGGTTTCCTCGACGTTTAAAGATTCAAAATGGTGGTGGTATAAACGTCGTTGTTGGTAAGAAGGGAGAGGTCTGGCGAGTTGTGTTCCTCGATGACGTCTAAACGTCGCCTAGCGGTGGTGGTGTTTATATTTTCCGGCGGTAATGGATGGTTGTTGTAGAAGAAAAGAGAGATTGGACGGTTGTTGTAGAAGAAGAGAGAGATTGGACGGTTGTTGTAGAAAAGAGAGAGAGAGAGAGAGAGAGAGAGAGAGAGAGAGAGAGTTTGCATTTTCATTTTCTATTTTTTTCTATTATAAGAAAATATTAAAATAAAATTGAAAAGACAAATATTCTTTTTTATTTTTTTAATCAGAAAATTCTTTAAATACTAATAAAAAACAGAAAAATAAGGGGCAAAATCGTCATAATCAAAAAGTTGATAGAAAATTCGACCAAACTCGCAACAAAATGAAAAGTTTGGACCTCTAGTGCTATTCCAAACATTTTTGGACCAAAGTGACAATTTTCGACAAACCACAGGGACCATTTGTGCAGTTTAGTCTTTTCCAAATCATATGTATAAGTGTTTGATAGTTGCTTATTTAAAATATTTATTAGTTTACTAATGGGGTTTAATAACAATAATAAGTATATTTAAATGTTTAGATGCTAAATATAATAATGCCTATTCATTTAAGGGATGTTTGGCAAAAAAAACTTATTGTTTATTAGTTCAAAACTTAAGATATAACTCAATTATATTTATCTTCAATTTTGTCTCACGTACTTTGTCAACATTGTTCTTGTACATATCTCTATCTGTATATATCTCATTAGTTAGCTGTAACACTTCATAAATATCTAGTTGTATTCCTGTAACAAATTGAATTAATATACAACAGTTTCTCACATCTTCTATTCTTGTAATCCTAATATGGTACCAGAGCCTTGATCTACATCTACACCCCCCCCCCCCAATGACGATTCTTCCTCCTTTTCTTCACTCACCGCTAACACAGTAATAAAAGACATTACCATTGTCAACTTCCCAACGACACTAAAATTGATATCCACCAACTATCTTGGATGGAAAACACAGATCAAAGCATTGTTGCATTGGCTAGATCTATACCAATTCATTGATGGCTCACATCTAGCGTCTGCTCTACTCATTGCCGCCAATGGCACAACCACTCAACATGCCGACTACCAAAAATGGTTCAGGTAAGATCGTCTTCTATTTGAAGCATTAGTTGGGACCTTATCACCACAAATTGTTCCATTGGTGACAAATGCTTCATCTTCTCAAGAAACATGGAAAATCTTAGCAAGTACATATGTATCTCCATCACGAGGGCATATTAAATAGTTACAATACCGTCTAAAGCAGCTTACCAAAACCTCCAATCAAACAGCCACATATTATATGCAGAATGTCAAAACTGTTGTTGATAAACTTGCAATTCTTGGAAAGAAACTTGACCAAGAAGACATTATTGATGTAGTTGTCAATAGGTTAGATCAATCCACTTACAAACCAGTTCTTGATGACATCCATGCAAGAGACTCCCCCATATCCTTTAATGAACTACATGAAAAACTAATAAATCATGAGTTGGATCTTGCTCAAAAGGTACCTGTTGCTAGGGATGAGCATATGGACCGGGGAACCGGCCAGAACCGGAACTGGTACTGGAACCGGAACCCGATGGAACCGGATGGGCAGGAACCGGGACGATATTCTTGTGGATGTTTGGAACTGGAACCAGTAGAACCGGCAAAAACCGGAACCATTTGTTGTTATTTATCAAGGACCAGTTCTAACATTGAAGACACAACAAGAACCGGTAGGAACCGGGAACTAGTAGAACCGGCGGTCCGGTTCAGTTCTTAATTTCAGCTGACTCGGTTCCTGGGTCGGGTCTGGTTCGGGCCGGTTCCAGCTGAGTCGGTTCCTTTGCTCATCCCTACCTATTGCTACTGAGATTCATCAACCAGCCACAATGTTCTATACTAATCATCAACGAGCAAACATTCATGGACTCCTTGTCAAATAACCACCACTCCAAGATTGCTTCCTACACCCTCAAAGCAAGTTTCTCAGGTCCCTCAAGCTAATGGTCAACGACTATTCTTAAGAAAGTGTCAATGGTACCACCAGAAAGGACATTCACTAAGAAATTGCTTAACATTCAAAAAGTCTTTTCTACATGCTTTTGTGCTTCCTTATCGCAACATGCAGGTCCAACATGGCCAAGCTCATGTCATGACTCATACACTAACCACAACAAACTGGCTATTTGACAGTGGAGCAAGCTTTCATGCAACAAATGAGTTGAACAACCTCTCAGTCCATACACTATATGATGGAACTAAAGAATTGGTCACCGATGATGGTTTATGTTTTAAAATCTCTCATATTGGCTCTATAGTCATTCATACACTCAACACACCACATTCATCACTAACTGAATATCGTAACTTCATTGGTGACTTACAATATCTTTCCTTGACAAGACCAGACATATCCTTTAAAGTGAGTCGCCTGTCTCAATTCACACATGCTCCTACTTTTCAACACTGGATGGCCTTGAAACGATTACTAAGATATTTACATGGTACTCTCATCACGACATAGTTCTACAACGTAAATCACCTCTTACACTTCATGCCTTCACTGATGCTGACTGGGCAGGGGATAAAGACAACTATAGAAGCACCACATGATACATTGTTTAGCTTGGATCAAATCCTATTTCATGGAGCTCAAAACACCAAAGTACTCTTGCAAGAAGCTCTACAGAAGCTGAATTTTAAGCTGTTGCATCCACAACAACTGAAGTTCAATGGGTAACCTCATTGCTTAGTGAACTGGGTATTTCATCCACCACAAAACCTGCCATATATTGTGATAACTTGAGTGCCACTTCATATTCAGCAAATCCGGTTTTCAACTCTAGAATGAAGCACCTTGCCTTGGATTTTCATTTTGCAAGAGAAAAGGTACAACAAGGCTCTCTACGGGTTCAACACATAACATGCGATGACCAACTAGCTTATGCTCTCACCAAGCATCTTCCAAGACCACACTTTCATTACCTCATATCCAAGATTAGCTTTCTCTTCGGATCGTCCATCTTGTGGAGGCATATTAAGATATAACTCAATTATATTTATCTTCAATTTGTCTCACGTACATTTACTTTTTCAATATTGTTCCTATATATATCTACATTTGTGTATATCTCATTAGTTAGTTGTAACACTTTATAAATATCTAATTGTATTCCTCTGTAACAAATTTAATCAATATACTAACAATTTCTCGCTTCTCTTCTTGTATTCCTTATACTTATTAGCTTATCTACCTTCTCTAATAAAAGAAATCTAAAGAGGCCACATATCCTCTTTCTACATATCTATTTTGCCACGTGGCTTCCTCATATTTCCCTGCATTTTTGTTTCCTATCTACTACAATTTCATCCATGCAAGATTATTATACCATAATTGAAATTTGCAATTGATTCTATTTAGAGTGATTTGAGGAGAGATTTAAGGATAAAGGGATTTGAATTTTTTTTGAAATTCTTATTTCCCCTCCTCTTCTCTGGGATATCAACCAAATTAGTGTGTAAACCCCATTCTCTGTATCGCCCCTATCTTCTACTCCTTGAATACTTGATTCTCTTCTGTGTTTTTTTGGTTTGAAAATCCTATTTTTTATTTAATGTCATTGATTTGCATGTAAATGTGTTCGTCATCTCACCATCTAAAGTATTCTACCAATCTATGTTTTTCATCCCTAAATCGACGTATGGTCTCATCAGCAAAAACCGACTTAATTTCCCATCTTTATCTACAAATGAGTTTTTTTTAGATCTATTCACAGGTTCGTATTCCCACCATTGCCTTCACATGATCATCCATCACTATCGTGACAACCATCGGACATTGTCGCACCAGTCCATGCCTTCATCTATAACCTTAGTTCTTATTTGGTTGTATCTTGAGCTAGATTCGCAAATGATAGCCCCGAGATCTATGTTGGAACTGTTAGATGTGGTACATCAAATGGTAGGGCTTCAAGCTTTTGTGTATCTCTTCCCTATCTTAACATATGCTTATTTTTTCTTATTTTTTAGTTTATTTTGCAACAGAAACGAATCCAATTTTTGAGTTGGGAAACTTGGGATCTATGGTAAGTCCGATTCTTTGGTTCATTTTTCAACAATGCGATGTTCATTCTAATTTGGTCGTCCTTTGAGGTGGAATCCAAGGTAAGTCCAATTTTTAAATTGTAATGTATTGTGATTGAATTTTGTTAGTTCTATTTGCATATGTTTCGGTTCAAGTTAACAAAAATATATTTTGTAATGAGTGTGATTGAATCTTATTAATTCCCCTTATCGCCTCAATCGGTATGTCCCTTATTTTCTCTATAAAAAATTTACATTCGCGTTGTTAACTTTTACCAAAAGTTGATTCTCCTTTTGTGGATTTGGACCTTTACTAACAGAGCAACATGGGGGGAATTTGTGCCAATCAAGGACAACAATATAATAGGATTGCTTTAATCGTTTATAAAAAACCACAACTTGTGGTTTATTCTCTCTCATCTCACACAAATTTAATTATAGGTAAAGGAGTTAATGAATCCTTCTGCTCTTAGTTTTGGTCAGCAGTTGGCTATAAACATGGGCGATTTTGCACTTGGTAGAACATATTGTACAAAACTTTTTTTAGAAGTTGATAATAGGGTTTTGATGATTTATCTATTATCTTCATATGAGGCACACATTACTTCTCTTGGTATGCATAATACCATCCATAAACTACACACAGGTAATCATCTATTATACGTTTTATTGACCATCTCGCTTATAATTTATATTAAAAAACTTTTAATGAATCGAAAATTGTCAACAGTCCCAAATGGCATGTGGAAAGCTAAGGGAGAGTTTTACTATGGATGTGTTTGTTGGAAATGCAACCTGTTACAAGAATGCACTACTATATATTGCTTTGTATTTCACAATAGTTCTTTAATGAATCCTCTGTTTCAAACATTGTTAATTTAAGATCTCTTGCCAAGTGTATTTAAGTAAGATTTGATTTTTTTTATTTGCTTTGCGTGATTACACGACAGATAAGTGATAACCCATCGAAATAAGGGAAATTATATTTTTAGATAATATGTAGTCTGAAAAATCTACTCTAATAAATGAAAGTTTTTTTTGCCACATGTCACATTCTCATTCAATTTGTCAAATGTCATCTTATGGTTATTTTGAATTAATTTTTTTTCACATGTGATTTTATGAGTTTCCTATTTTATTAAAAATCCACATAATATTTTAATGTCATAATTGCAATAAATGGATATCAATTTTATTAATGAATTTACTTTTTAATTTCAAAATTCTCAAATTAAAGGTCATTAGTTTCTTTTGTTTATTAATTTAAACTAGGTGTGAGCCCCGTGTATTACACGGGTTGATTTAAAAAAATATTAAACATTAAAGTGTAAACAAAAAATATTTTTTTAATATTTTTTAATGTAAAACTTTAAAATAAGAAAGAAAGAAATGTATTTATTACAATTTAATATCATATATATGATATTTAATACTTTACATATATAAGTATATGATTTTAATTTTAAAAATTGAAACAAACCAAAAATTGACAAGTGGATAATATTTATTTTAAAAATACCACAAAATGACAAGTGTCAAAACTCATAAGAGATTGACATGTGGCAAAAAAACCTTCATTTATTAAGAATGACTATTTGTTTAAATTTAAAAGATAAAAAATATTTCAGTTATAATAATTTATTATTTTTCTTATTTTTCTTATAAACTCAAAGTTCTCAAATATTTTGACTTTTATATTTAACTTTTTTTAAAATTAACAAATGTAATACATGGGTCTCACAACTAGTGGAGTAACATATAATATATTTATACAAATTGCTCTATAGTTTCCCAATAGTTTTTGTGTATTATCATGTGGTGTGAAATAGTGTATTGTTAAAATTATGTGATATTTTATTAATTACTTTCAATAAATATCAAATAACCTAATCGTGTCCAAAACAAGAAATAACGATCAAGTTGCAAATAATATATATTTTAAAGTTTTTTTTATTTTTTGGCAGACAATTTTTTATAAGTTTAAATCTTAATCACAAAAAATGAAGACATTATTTAAAAAAAATGATGAAACGTTCCAAAAATATGGTCCAAAAATTTCATTTTAAAATCATCAAAGAAAACACATAACTCGTATAACGACATAATCAAATCCCATATTGTGTTTCTCAAACAACATATCAATAGTACTGTATCAAAATCATGTATCAAATATCAGAGTAACTATCCTAGACTGAAGACTGTGGTGTGTGTCATGCGATCATCCCGATCCCTTCCCTTTACTAGCTGAAGTACCTGAAATAAAAACTAAAAATTGTAAGCACGAAGCTTAGTGACCTCCCTTAAACTACCACATATGTAACATCCAAAAAAATTTATGCCAAATTTACACTTTTTCAATCATAAATAAAACCAAATAGTATTTGTTTACAAAAATGTTTTCAAATCATTATTCATTAGAGTGTCCCAATAACTAGATCAAAAGGATGAGGAGCGGTACGGTCACGCATTCGCATTGTCATGATCTTCTGAAGTACCTGAAACAATAAACTGAAAACTGTAAGCCCGAGGGCTTAGTGAGTTCCCCCCCCCCCCCCCCCCCCCAAAAAAAAAAAACCAACACCACACCAATAATACCATATCAATAACAGACAATCAACAACAGGCATACTGGGCCATTGGCGTGAATAGACCGCCCTGCAGGGCCTTCAGTCTATCTGATTTTATCCCGAGCTTTCGACATGACTAGACCTCCACGTAGGCCTACAGTCTCCCCGGACCGCTCATAGGGTATGTTGGCCTTTAGCACAAAGCAGGACCGCCTCAACCCAACCGACAAGCAAATAACCATGTCCGCGTAACTATCATATACTGGCATATACAAATATCAAACATATGTATATCTCACTGATCATCAATCATAGAAATCTCTCGTAACTAGAGTACCGACCTATCAGATCACTAACATACCAATCCCTATGGATCATAAGAGCATAATATACTGTCTATCCTGATTCCGATCTAACAGATCATAACCACATGTAGCACATCATAACAATAACAAATTAAGGGCCGACCTTGGTGCCGTAGACCCTATGGATATAGTGAGGATAACTCACCCTGCAGATGTCGACCTTGTAGATGAACTTCAACTTTCGGATCACTATCAAAAACTCCTCTACCTATTACCATAATATAATTATACCCATAAGTTCCCAACCTTTCAAGGTATCCCAAGAACCAACTAATCAGACCTTGGTCCAAGTCAAAGTCCTTAGTCAAGGTCAACAGTCCATGTTAACCCTACTCGCCGAGTCCCCTCAGCTACTCGCCGAGTTCCTTGAAGTACTTGTCCACTCGCCGAGTCACGGAGTGACTCGTCGAGTTCCTTTGGTTTACGACCGAACTCTAAGGCCACTCGTCGAGTTTTCCTTCTTGCAACTCAACGGTTACACACGCATACGAAATCTTGGGAAAACTTAACCGACTCGCCGATTTGTTCATACACTCGTCGAGTCATAAGGTAATCTTCATCGGACTCACCGAGTTGTTCATCCAACTCGTCGAGTCCAGGCTTATATTCATATGACTCGCTGAGTTCCTTCCGTCCATAAGCCATACAGACTCTTTTTAAGCCATGCAGTGGCTCAAAATTACAAATCCAAGCTTCTAAGGCATGCATTTCACGTAAAGTTGCAAACTTTATGTGCATGCATGGCTTTAAAGGCCCTAAATGTCAAATCCAAGCTTACAATGGGGTTTCATACTCAAGGAAGGTTTCATACATGGCTAAGTTCACAGCTTTCTGACTTTAGAACCCAAGAAAGGTCCAGATCTGAAGTTACAACTTTAGATCTAGATCATAACCCACATTATTATCTCAATATGCCATAAAATCCCTAATTCTCAACCAAATGAGGTCTAGCACATACTTGGTCACCTGATTCTATGGAGGGTCCCACTCCAGCATCCGCTTTGATTCATGTAGCAGGAGGAAAATGAAGTAAAGATGGCGACTTGATACCTTCAAGTGATGCCTACTGAGGTAGATCTCTGATTCCCACACCTTCCTTGCTCCTAATCTCTTGTCTTCCAAGCTATTCCTTTCCAAAAACTCCTCTCTAAAGCTCAAGACACATAAGGATGAACACCACACGAATTAGGGTTTCTCAATGGGCTGTAAAGAGGCTAAAGGGGCTTATGCTTCTTAAATAGGGTGAAAAACCCCGAGATTTAGGGTTTCATCTGCCAACTCCTACTCGTCGAGTCCCTTTATGAACTCTTCGAGTAGGCCACTAAATACGCGATCCCACCTCGCTGCTACTCAATGAGTAGGGCAACAAACTCGTCGAGTAGGTCTCAAAACTAAATAACTTTCATTTAAACCCATACCTGAGAATCGGGGCGTTACGATTCTCCCCCACTTGAATTAGAGTTCGCCCTCAAAGTCTGCTGGAGCAAACAATGTCGGGTAATGCTTGCGTATCTCCGCCTCTGGCTCCCATGTCCACTCGGACCCCCTCCTATGTTCCTACTGCACCTTTACCAAAGGTATTTCTTTGTTCCGCAAGATCTTCTTCTTCCTCTCCAAGATGGCCACAGGCATCTCCATGTAATTTAGGCGCTCATTGACTTGAATATCATCCAGTGATACCATCGCCTCCTGGTCCATAACGCACTTTCGCAATTGCGAAACATGGAAGGTGCTGTGAATTCGGCTGAGCTCCTCCGGTAGCTCTAGCCTATAAGCCACATTGGCAACCATGGCAATGATCCTGAATGGCCCAATATAATGGGGACCCAATTTTCCCCTCTTCCTGAAACGGATCACACCCTTCCAGGGCGAGACCTTCAGAAGTACCATTCACTAACCTGAAACTCCAAATCTGATCGGCGTCTATCAGCGTAACTCTTTTGCCGACTCTGAACGGTCTGCAGCCGCTGTCTGATCTGCTGGATCTTTTTGGTAGTCTGCAAGACTACCTACGTTCGACCCATCACTCTGTGTCCAACCTCACCGCAACATACTGGAGTTCTACATCCACTACCATACAACAGCTCAAAAGGCGGGGCACCAATACTGGAATGATAGTTGTTGTTGTAGGAAAACTCTGCAAGCGGCAGGTGGGAATCCCAACTCCCATCGAAATCAATGACGCATGCCCTCAACATATCTTCGAGGGTCTGAATGGTTCACTCACTCTGTTTATCGGTCTACGGATGGAACGTTGTACTAAAGTGCAATCGCGTACCCAGTTCCTCATGGAACTTTTGCCAAAAACAGGAAGTAAACCTGACATCCCGATCGGAAACGATGGAGACCGAAACTCCATGGCGAAAGAGAATCTCGCTGACATACATGTCAGCCAATTTCTCAACCGACGAACTCTCTCGTATGGCCAAAAAATGGGCACTCTTGATCAACCGATCCACATTGACCCATATGGCATCGAACCCCTTCACCGTCCTCGGCAACTTTGTAGTGAATACATCGATATCTGCTCCTATTTCCGCATGGGAATCTCCAAAGGCTGCAGCTTACCAATCGTCCTCTGATGCTCGGCCTTTACCATCCTACAGGTCAGTCACCTCTCAACAAACCAAGTGATTTCTTGCTTCATACTGGGCCACCAATAAATCAAACTCAGATCGCGGTACATCTTGGTGGCCCCCGGGTGTATAGAAAAGTGAGACTTATGAGCCTCCTCCATCACTGTCTGCTGGACCCCTCCGGTCATCGGAACCCAAACCCGACCATGTCGGGTTAATAACCCACGGCTATCCTGAACAAACTGGGCGCTTTCGCCCTTAATCCTCTCCAACTTCCAGCTCTCTGGTCTCATACCCTCAATCTGAGCATCCCTAATCAAGCTCACAAGCGAGGAATCCACCACTATCCTCATACACCTCACAAGGGTAGAAGACCCAACAGACTTGTGGCTCAAAGCGTCCACAACCACATTCGCTTTACCAAGATGGTAAAGGATCTCACAATCATAGTCCTTAACAACATCCAGCCACCTGTGCTGTCTCATGTTCAGGTTCGGCTGATCCATGATGTGTCTCAAACTCTTGTGATCCGTGTATATAGTGCAACGGACCCCGTACAGATAATACCTCCAGATCTTGAGAGCGAAAACCACCGCTCCCAACTCAAGATCGTACGTAGGATATCTCGTCTCATGAGGCTTCAGCTTCCGCGATGCATATGCTATCACTCGTCCCCTCTGCATGAGGACTGCTCCCAAACCCTTGATGGATGCATCACAAAATACTACAAAATCCTCGACTCCCTCGGGGAGTGTCAATACTGACGCCTCGCATAAACTCTGCCGGAGGGTCTCAAATGCCCTCTGCTGCTCAGGGCCCCATCGAAAATCCACCTCCTTCCTCGTTAGACGAGTGAGGGGTACTGCAATCTTGGAGAAATCTTGAATGAATCTTCGGTACCCTGCTAACCCCAAGAAACTCCTGATGTCTGAGGGAGATTTCGGAATCTCCCGCTGCATAACTGCCTTGACTTTGGCCGGGTCAAAAAAAATCCCCTCCTGGTTAACGAGATGTCCGAGGATCTAGACCTCTCGTAACCAAAACACACACTTCGAGAACTTGGCATACATTCGTTCTTGTCGGAACCTCCAGCAGCTCCCTGAGGTGCTCCTCGTGCTGCTCTCGAGTATTGGAATATACCAAGATATCATCTATGAACACAATGACCGAGCGATCGAGCATCGATCAAAAGACTCGATTCATTAAATACATGAACACTGTTGGTGCATTGGTGAGCCTAAATGGCATCACCACGAACTCGTAATGACCATAACGAGTCCGAAACGCGGTCTTCTCCACGTCTTCCTCCCTCACCCTGACCTGGTGATATCTGGATCTCAAATCGATCATGGAAAACCAAGATGCACCCTGCAACTGATCAAAAAGATCATCTATCCTCGGAAGTGGATAACGGTTCTTCACCGTTAACTTGTTCAACTCCCTATATTCAATTCACATCCTGTGCGAACCGTCCTTCTTATTGACGAAGAGGATTGGTGCTCCCCAAGGAGAACTACTCGGGCGAATGAACTGCTTACCCAGTAGCTCTTGTAGCTGAGATGCCAACTCCTGCATCTCTAGCGGTGCCAGACGATACGACGCCTTAGCGATAGGGGCCGCACCCGGCACTAGATCAATCCTGAACTCTATCTGCCTCTCCAGAGGCACTTCAGGTAGCTCCTCTGGAAACACATCAGCAAACTCTCTAACCACTGGAACCTTTGAAACTAAAGCATGATCTCCAATCCGTGTATCCATCACATATGCTAAATAACCGGCACACCCGTGCTGAATAAACTGTCGAGCCCTGGCGGCTGAACAAAACCCTGGTCCCACTCTGGTGCCCTCACCATACACTACCAGTTCTCCCCCACTTGGGGTTCGAACTACCACTCGCTGACCCTCACAGTCGATCATAGCGCTAAACCGACTGAGCCAATCCATCCCTACGATCACACATACTCCCCCCATGGGAATAGGAATCAAATCTATCGGGAAGGATACCCCGAAAATCTCCAACTCGCATCCCTGGTAGACCGAAGAAGCAGAAACCCCGTGTTTGTTGGCGATCTAAATTCACAACAGACACGCAGGCTCATCTACCGACAAACTAAAATCTCTACTAAAAGTCTGAGATACAAACGACAGACTCGCCCCCGAGTCGAATAGAACCAAATCAGGCAAAGAGTTTACTAGAAACATCCCTAATCATAGGTACAACTGATAAGAATACCACATATATAATAACAGAAACATAAAATAGAAATATACCAGCAACCACATCCGACGCTGCCTTGGCCTCCTCGGCCGTAAGCTGGAAGGCGTGCCCCTGAGCCTTCGGAGGCTCCACCTTGACTGGCCTCCCATCCCCAATCCTCAAAGTAGCCGATGCGGATCCTTGCGCCGACTTGGCGGCAAGCTGCAGGCATTTGGTCTTCACATGACCAACCTGATGACAATGGTAACAAATCCTCATATCTGCTGGAGGGGCGGTCTGGCGACAGTCCATGGCATAATTCTCCTCCTTGCCATATTTGTGGCAACCACCTCATGCTCGGCAAATCCCAAAATGACCCCTGCTACACTTTCCACAAGTACGGCTCTGCTGGCCCCCGATCCGAGTATCAGCGGTCTTGGATCGCTTATGTGTCGGACCCTGACACTGCTCCTTCAACTGCAGCTCTATCTCCAACTCACGCCGCCTCGCGAATTCCTGAAGATCCAAAAGAGTCTTACAATGTTATGTAGCAACAAACTGTTGAATATCAGTCTTGAGCATACTCAGATAACGAGTCATCTGAGACTGCTCTAAAGCAAATTCCGGGCAAAACATAGCCCTCTCCGTGAACATACGAGTGATCTCCATCACCGACTCGCCATCCTGCCTCAATGTCAAAAACTCCAGAGCAAGCTGCTTCTGCTCAACGCATGGAATGTAGCGGGTGCGGAACATGTCTGTGAACTCCTCCCAAGTAATAGCCGCTTGCTGATCATCAGTGTACGACCCTGTCATCAATATCCACCAATCCTTTGCCCCAAGCCTCAATAGGTTTAGGGCACACCTGACCTTCTGGTCAGTAGGAGATGAACACGTGAAGAAACAACCCTCCACATCAAATAACCACCTCATAGCCCTGATCTTATCCTGCATACCATAAAACGTCAGGGGCTTTGTGTTATTGAAGTCCCAATACTGGAAAGCCCTGACTCCTCCTCCTCCAAACCCTGCCGCAGTTATAGCCGATGTGGCTGCTACGACAGCTGTCTCTGCCATAGCTGCATACCGCTCATCAAAGTACTCAACCATCGCGGTCTTAATCGACCCAAACATCTCCGGCAGCTGCGCTCGGAACGCCGCAACAATCTCATCGTGCAGAATCTCCCGGATCCTGGCATCCAACTCCTCTGTCCCTATCTGTACCATGGGCTCAGGTGCTACCAGCACCTCCGACCCTCCATCTCCCGATCCTAATCCTGATTCTGACCCTGAACCGGATCCAGTAGTAAAACATCTCGTCACCACCATACTGAAAAATATAACCAAGACGTCAGATAAATGACATGATATCAGAAGACCAATTCCCACAACCCTAGGAATTGTGACTTCCTTTCTACGCATATGGGTCTTGTGCTTTCAGTAGTACGGGCCCATACTACCTTCCAAACCTACCCATATTTGTCTCAAGTATCATCACAACGCCCTAACACTATCATCAACATAATATGCGCTCAGCCCTCACTCTAGGGGAATATTGACTATCTTACAACTGATCTCACAGCTCACACATCCTTGGAACTTTCACCAACCCTGCAGCACTAGTGTATAGCCGTAGCATTCAATAGCAGCCAGATAGTGCTAGAGTGTTGTAAGTTTGCGGGTATAGCCGTAGCATTCACTAGCATCCAGATAGTGATAGGGTGTTGTAAGTCTGCGAGTGTAGCCATAGCATTCACAAGCAGCCAGATAGTGATAGAGTGTTGTAAGTCTGTGGGTTTAGCCATAGCATTCACTAGCAGCCAAATATTGTTAGAGTGTTGTAAGTCTGCGGGTGTAGCTGTAACTTTCACTAGCAACCAGATAGTGTTAGAGTGTTGTAAGTCTGCGGGTGTAGCCGTAGCATCCACTAGCAACCAAATAGTGTGAGAAAGTGTTGTAAGTCTGTGGGTGTAGCCGTAGAAATCACAAGGTTGGAAGGTAGTGCTAGAATGTTGTGAGTCTATAGGTGTAGCTGTAGCATTCACTAGGTTGGTAGATAGCATGGGGATGTTGTTAGATCGCAGAAGGAATAGTGGTACCCCACCAATTCGGGTGCAGCAGTGGGGGCATGGAAAATCCACAGATTGGTTTATGGTTTTCCCCCAGATGAATTAGACTTGTTTGAGTCAGTGATGAGACCGTGGGAACGCCACTATAGTTATGAGATTAAGGAAGCAAGGAACCGCTTAAGGTCATTTATGATATAAGGCTACCAATGGTCATGTAGAAATCACTTCTAGCCTGGGGTTTGGTGACATCAGGACTCGACGTATGGACCCGATCAGTTAGATCAGATGATCATTAGAGCCACAATGGCAAGATATTTGGTGGCAACTGTTGACAGACAAGGATTTCATTCGGAAGTCGTGTAGGCGACTGTGATATTGCTCTTGGCTCGGCAACCGGGCAGGACTTCAACATCTCAGATAAGCTGGGACTAGGGAGGTATCGATGCATTTTGGGAAGCAACCATGTAGCTGCATACTCATTCAGGCAGTTCAGTGTTCCATGCAGTTTAGTGTTTCAGACAGTTCATTGTTTCGGGAAGTTCAGTGTTTCAGGTAGTTCAGCGTTCCAGGCAGTTCGGTGTGACAATTCATTATTTCAGGAAGTTCATGGTTTCAGGCAGTTCAGTATTCCAGGCATTTTAGTGTTTCAGACAGTTCATTGTTTTAGGAAGTTTAGTGTTTCAGACAGTTCAGTCATTCAGACAGTTTAGTGTTTCAGGAAGCTCAGTGCTTTGGGCAGTTCAATACTTCAGGCAATTCTGTGTTGCAGGTAGTTTCAGAGTATTAGAACGCCGTGAGAGGTTGCAGGATCGTTAGCCGTAGCGGACTTCGAGGACGAAGTCCAATTTAAGTGGGGGAGAGTTGTAACACCTCGTTTTGAAAGGTACTTCGGTTGTAGCCTCGGAGGTCTAGGGTATAAGCGATTCAGTCTTCTATGGGTCTCGGGTTTTATTCGAAAGGTTTTAAGGCTCGAGTATGTAGATAGGAGCATAGGGCTTCTCGCCGCCTTTTCATGGATATAAAGTTCGTCGGAAAGGGACTTAGAATGAAGGAGTTATAGCACTTTGAAGTTATTGGCATTAATGGTCCTTAATGGAGAATGATGGCAAAAAGGACCATGCATGCAAGGTGATAGACGCGAGATTACGCCTAGCGTAGTAGAGTAAAATGATTGTGGGTGTGGGAGGAGTAAGCCCAACGTACTCTCAAAGATCCTAAACCCTGATTTTGGGGGCTAACCACTATATAAGGAACATTATGGCTCAAACCCTAGCCTCCTTATCACTCCCTCACCCTCAGAAAAACCCTAGAATGCCTCATCCCCTCATTCATGTGAGATCTTGACCTTAGGAAGCTCATATTGGTGGTTTCAATCTTTGAAGAAGAAAGAGGAAGTGGCAAAGAAGGACTTGGGGTATCTTGAGCTCGTATATCTGGGAAAACATTATCATTTGGGACTCTTTGGAGGTATAAAGTTCATAACTTTACCTAAGAATGCTTAGATCTAGTGTAGTGTGGTTTTGAAGTCATTTTGGTCCCATGTAAAGAACTTTATGGTTCAAATCCGATTTCTGGACTTACAGTTGCCACTCTCAGTTCAAAATGAGTCCCTAAGGCAGAAAGTTGCCATCTTGAATGTCTTATTGGGTCATGCATGAGTTAAGAGCATTTCTATGAGAATGGAATGCTATTTTGGAGTTTAGACTTATTAGGGTCATGCAAAGTCACCAAGTCAGTGACTTTATGGATTAAGACCTTGAAAAGGACTTGGATCTATGATTGTAGCTTCTGGATTAGAGTATTTAGCACTTAATAGGAAAGTGGCTTAATAGAGGAGTACGTTGAGCATACAAGCAGGTACGCCCAACATATCCATCATTTGGCTAGTACGCTTAGCGTATATAAGAGTACACCCAACGTACTCATTAGAGATGGGCTTTGTGAATTTCGGACCTCGGTTTGGGCCATACAGGGGGATTTTGGTTCTTTGGGCCTTAGTGGGCCATCAGAAGTCAGATAATTTGGGCCAAGAAGATGTTTGGGCTTAGGGTAAGGCCCATTAGAGGGATTGGGCCCAATTTAGCAAATTGGGCCATTAGTGGGCCACTAGTGGGTTTTCGAAGCCCATCTAGTTTTGGGCCTTTTATAATATGATTTTGAGCCTTAGATATGGACCAAGTTGGACTAGAGGGTAAAATGGTCATTTTTGTTGGATTAGTGTCTAAGTCCATAACTATATTTGGTATGTACTTGACCCGGTTGTGCATGGTCCTTTTAGGTTGCCTTCACCAAAGCCACTTGACAGGAGGAATAATATAGAAAGAGGTGATTATGGTTTATTAATATATTATAAGAATAATATATTAAAAGAGAAATCATATTTGTTTAATTAACATTAGTCAATAATTAATTAAGAATTAGTTTTGTGATCAAAAGAAGTTAATTGAACTTAAGGGGTTGAACTGTAATTATGTGATAGTTACAAAGTTAGGCAAGGAAACCCTAATGGATAGGGTGGACGAATTTTAAGGGTAAATCCTTAGGAATTCGTCCATGATAGGGATTCTAGAATTATCCTTGGGCTGCTTGGAGGCTAAGTAACCAGATAAGGATTATCACTGAAACCCTAATTCCTACACCTATATAAAGGACCCCTTGGTATGGTAATTTCGGCCACTTGAACCCTAGAAGTCCTAAAGCCGAAAGTCTCCTCTCCCCTCTCTCTCTTGTTTCCTCTAATTGCTATTGGTGTTTGTGATTCATTAGAGGCACAACACTTGAGGTGCTAAAGTTCTCCAGTCTTCAAGATCTTCAATCAACAACAAGGTAAACATCTATATCTGTTTTGTAATGATAATTCGATTATATACACTAGATCTAGCGTTAGGGTTTGCATGAGCACATATGTTGTTCTTTTGGCTAAAACCCAGTAGTGGTATCAAAGCTTTGTTTGGTTTCTATTATATTGATGCCTTGTATGTCCATTCATGCTTTAAATTCGATTTTTGGGCTATCTGTCTGATGAACTTGACGAGTTCCATTGGGAACTCAACGAGTTGGATGAACTTGACGAGTTCCAATGTGAACTCGACAAGTTTAGATGTCAGACATAGAGATTTTCAGGATTTCTTGCTGTTTTGCTTAAGGATAATTACCTAAATCGTTTTTGACTAATAAAATACGAATTTTATTACTGTTTTATGATTATCCTTACAAAATCAAAAGATAATTACCAATTTTTTGAATAATAAATTCCTTATGTGATAATATTTGTTTATTTGAATTAATTGTTGAATTATCTTATAAATAAATTGATTAGGTCAAATTTAGATAATCATTAAATTAATTGTTTAATTTAAATTATTTTCTATTTGATCCTTTATGTTTTGAAAAGTTCAAAACTTGTCCTCAAGTTTTGAAATTTAAATTTTATGATTAAAAGTTTAATTTGAACTATTTAAATTTCAAACCCTAGAATTTTACTAGTTTAAAATTCAACATTATACTTTATAATATTATAATATATATATATATATATATATATATATAACTTAAATGCTAGTCTTACCGTTAGTAGGCCTCATTCACGAAGTCGATCTATAAGGGGGGGGGGTATAAGGTTATGGCCTATAAAATGGTCGTTTAATGGGTGTCCACTCTCACCCACCGCTTCCTTGATTGGTGGAGGGTCGTTAGCCGAGCAGGTAGGATAGGGCAACCCTTTCCTCATTAAGAAGTATAATGAATTATATAAGTAACTAAATGTTTTTCAAAATTCTCAATCTTAGTTACTTTAGGCAAAAGTGAAATTGATGCAATTCCATGAAATTACACTTTGTACCCTTGCTAAGACGTTAGTGGAGTGTGTGTGGTTAACCGGCACACTAATTGGTTCTAATCAAAGGTGGCAAAGGGTGACTCATTGTTTGTCATAGTTCGATGGAGTGTGTGTGGTTAACCGGCACATCAAATAGGTGATTGTAACAATGAGGGCACCATGTACATTTGCATGGTTATTCACACCCGCTTTGTGATCCTCGACATCCCAGTCACAAACTAAAGGGGCATATCGAGATTTAAACATGACATTGAAAAGTTCAATAAATCTCAAAGGATCTAGGAGTTTTCAATACATTTAAAACTTAATCTCTTTTTCGTTTTTCATGGTGGAGAATTAGTGAATCGTCATTCACTTACCTTCAAATTATTTACTTGTTAGATTACGACATCCCTCTTCTAATTTGTAAATAATGTTTTTGGATCCTAGCCCTAATTTCTCATTTGGGTGTTAAGTTAGGGATTCATTTCTAATCAAACTTTGTTCGTTTTCCTTTTCAGATGTCGAACGTCAACAATGCTTCCGACTCGAACTCCTCTGACTCATTCTCACTCATGAACTTGTGTGGGAGAGTGATCTTTGACGGGTCCAATTTCAATGATTGGATCTGTAACATCCGAATGGTCACTCGTTATGAAGACAAAGATTATGTCCTAGATGAAAAGCTGAAGGAGATCAACCTCAACACTGCTATTGCTGAAGAGATCGCTGCCTTTGAATCCCATGAGTGTGATGCTACGAAAGTCCATTGCATCATGCTAGTGACCATGACTGCAGAACTCTAAAAGTCCTATGAAGACATGTATCCCCATGAAATGCATCAAGTCTTGCTGGACCGGTACCACCAAAGCACGAGGCAAGAAAGGTACGGGATCATGACTTCGATGACCACTGCCAAAATGGGTAACGGAGAGTCCCTTACCTCTCATCTACAAAAGATGCAGAGATATGTTGATTGCCTACTAAAGTTAAATTTTAACTTCGATGAAGAGTTGGCAATCGACATCATCCTTCATTCCTTGCCTCCCTGCTACAACTAATTCCGCATGACCTACCACATGAATAAGGAAGAGGTCACCTTGAGCAAGCTTCAAGGCTTGTTAAGGACTGCTGAGAGCAATCTCAAAGATAAGTTTGTTGCACCGACTCCTACTCCTGCTGCTGCCCCTATCTTGGCAATAGGGCAAAGGAAGGGTAAGAAGATGAAGGCTCCCTCAAAGAGCAACCACAAGGGAACATCATTTCATTTCATGGTTTATATAGACAATGATTTAGATATTCATTTGATACTGAAAAGGGTTCTATTTATGCTTATCTTAATGGTCTTTTATATTTTGAAGCATTACCTTGTAATGGAATATATGAGACTGTGATGGTTGTAGATAACTTAGGAAATGATGTGTTGTGTGTTGATTCTTCTAATTGTATGGATAAGGCATGCTTGTGGCATTGTCGTCTTGGACATGTCAATAAGAAACGCATAGCCCAACTCCAAAAGGATAGAGTGTTGGAGTCATTCGACCTTAGGGACGATGACGTGTGCGAGTCTTGTTTACTTGGAAAGATGACCAAGTCACCCTTTACTGGCACTTGTGAAAGGGGTGAGGGTTTATTGGATCTCATACACACCGATATGTGTGGGCCCTTTAGATCCACCACAAAGGATACGAGCTGCTTCTATGTGACTTTTACCAATGATTATAGCAGATATGGGTATATTTACTTAATCAAGCAGAAGTCAGAAACCTTTGAAAAGTTCAAAGAGTTTAAACAAGAAGTGTAGAATCAGTTGGGCAGGAAAATCAAGATGCTTCGATACGATCGAGGAGGAGAGTACCTAAGTCTTGAATTCCACGACTACCTCAAGGAATGCGGAATCGTTTCTCAATTGACGCCACCTAGGACACTGCAGTTAAACGGTGTGGCTAAAAGCCGTACTCAAACCTTGATAGACATGGTTCGTTCCATGATGAGTCGTGATTCACTACCTATCTCATTCTGGGGGTACGCCTTAGAGACTGTCACCCATATCCTTAACTCAGTCCCTACGAAGAAGGTTGCCAAAACACCTCACGAGATGTGGACAGGGAAAGATCCCTCGTTGGCACATATCAAGGTTTGGGGTTGCGAGGCTTTCGTAAGAAGAGAGACTCACGACAAGCTCGAACATCGTAGTGAGTGGTGTATTTTCATCGGCTACCCGTAGAAATCCTTTGGATATCTTTTCTATAGACCAAGTGACAACGTTGTCTTCGTTGCAAGGAGAGGGGTTTTCTAAGAACAAGAACTCATAAGCCAAGATGGCAGTGGAAGGAAAATCGATATTGAAGAGATTCAAGAGTCGAGTGATGAAGGAACCTCTAACGCTGGCACTCAACCCGAGGAGGAAAATCCGGTTGAACCGATTGACGTGTCCTTACCTCTTAGACATTCCGAAAGGGTTAGGTTTCAACCCTAGTTATTGATGGGTTTTAGCCATAAGAACTTTCCTATGTGCGCATGCAAAACCCTAATGCTCGGATCTAGGCTTTCTAATAAACATGCTTTGAATCCAAGTCTTCTAATGACTAATTAGTTTAAATAACAACATTGAAACAAATCTAGAATCATACCTTTGAGTTCCTTGTTGATCTTGAGGTCTTGGAGCTTCTAGAGTCACAAATGTCACTCCTCTAATGGCTTACAAACACCAATAGCAAGAAGAATGATTTAGGAGAGAGGAGAGGGGAGGAATTCGGCCAGGGTTCTCTTACTTTATGAGATGTGTCGAATTCCCTATGCCATGGGGTCTATTTATACTTGTAGACTCCTTAAGGGTTACAACCTAAAACATAATTGGATAATCTTCTCTTAAGGCTATCCAAATCCTTTCCATAGATAAGCCTTGGACGATTTTGGCTATCCTAACACTCTTAGAATTCGTCCAAAGCATATCCCAATGGATTTACAGTCTAAAACTTAACTATCAAACAATTGACAGTTTATACCCCTTTATTTAATTAATCTCTTTAAGTCACCAAATTAATTCTAATTAATTCTATGACTTATATTAACAAATATATTATTCATTATATTATTCTCATAATATATTAATAATATTTACTCTCTCTTAATAAATCATCCTATCAAGTTGCTATGGTGAAGGCAACCCAAAAGGACCATGCACAACCGGGTCAAATACTTGCCTAATATAGTTGCAGCCTTAGACACTATTCCAACAGTCTCCCACTTGGATAAGTCTAGTAACTATATGCACAAGTACAATCCGGTTTGCAATCGTAGCTCTCAAAGACGCTGTCAACTCTGATCTAATCAATCTTGTCCTTTAGATAAGGGAACGTACAGTCCTCTGTTAGATATCATGCTGACAATCCTATGGAATGGTTAGTCAAGCATTTAGGTTTCTCGATCTCTGATTTATTTGACATAGAACTTAATCGAACACATCAATTCAGTTCTGACCAGGCCCCGCACATAAGTCAAATCAAATCATCGAGCGGCCGAGATATCGCTTTTACCTTCTTAGATAAAAGTTACAGATAAACTTCGACTTATATGCATTTACTTATTCATTAACCAACTATACACAACAATACGTTTTATAACACCAAGTTACTGATGTGTTTTCATATTATCAATGTACAATCAATTAACAAATAATAAACCATATATCTAGGTTTTAAGACTATATGATATTATCGTCTTGCGATTACCTTTTATATTGTATTCCATAAGGTGATTCCAGCAAGCGCGGGTTTATTCCAATGCTCAAAACTAGTTCATAAGCACTCATGAACATTGCAGCAATCTTTTGCTATGTCTAACACCATTTAGACATTCTACACACCAATTCATGACAATCTTCATTCATATCTACTCCCAACATATGAACGATTGTGGACCATTTGAACAATTCGATTATTCCTAATAAACTCAATTATTCTGGAAGTCAAAACATGCAAAGTGAAACAATAGCTAAACAATTAACATAAGATAGTAACATTACTCATAAATAAAACTCCTTTATTTAATCATCAAATGTCAATTACATTTATCTATTACACATTTCTAATACGATCTAATCTATGCTAATATCATCCTTTAGCCCAATACTCCTAGCATGCTGCAAGTGCTTAACCCTACTCAGTCCCTTCGTAAGCAGATCTGCTGGGTTATCTTCTGATGATATCATGTTTGCTACGAGTTGTCCTTCTTCTACACGATGTCTAATGAAGTGATACTTTCTGTCGATATGTCTTGATCTACCATGATCCCTCGGTTCCTTGGTCAAGGCAACCGCGCCTTCGTTATCACAGAAAATCTCCATTGGCTCCTTTATGGCAGGAACAACTCCAAGATCACCGATGAAGTTCTTTAGCCATATTGCCTCCTTCGACGCTTTGCTCGCTGCAATGTACTCTGATTCGCACGTTGAATCAGCCACAGTTTCCTGCTTGGAACTCTTCCATGTCACTGCTCCTCCATTTAGGGTAAAGACCCAGCCCGACTGCGAACGGTAGTTGTCCCTGTCAGTCTGAAAACTGGCGTCACTATACCCTCGCACCTTCAAGTCATCACTCCCTCCGAGGACTAAGAACCATTCCTTCGTCCTCCGAAGGTACTTAAGGATGTTTTTCACCGCAATCCAATGTGCTCTGCCAGGATTCCCTTGATATCTGCTAACCATGCTCAAAGCGAAGGCTACATCAGGGCGAGTACAAGTCATAGCGTACATGATTGAGCCAACTGCGGAAGCGTATGGTACTCGGCTCATTTCTGCTATCTCAGCTTTGGTACTCGGACTTTGAGTCTTACTCAATTTGGCATTACTTTGTATCGGTAGTTCTCCCTTCTTTGAGTTTTCCATACTAAAACGTTTTAGTACCTTCTCTAAGTAAGTATTCTGACTAAGTCCAATTAGTCTCTTACTTCTTTCTCTTACTATCCTTATTCCCAAAATGTAAGAAGCCTCTCCAAGGTCCTTCAGAGCGAAGCACTTCCCGAGCCAGGACTTAACCTCCTGCAGAGTTGGGATGTCGTTTCCTATGAGTAATATGTCATCGACATATAGAACGAGGAAGCTTACTATACTCCCACTGGCTTTGACATATACACAAGATTCATCTTCGCTTCGTACAAATCCAAACTCTTTGACTTTCTCATCGAAGCAAAGATTCCATCTGCGAGACGCTTGCTTAAGTCCATAAATGGACTTCTCAAGCTTACACACTCTATTCGGATGCTTCGGATCCACAAACCCCTCGGGCTGAGCCATGTAAACATCCTCATCCAACTTCCCGTTAAGGAAAGCGGTCTTGACATCCATTTGCCAAATCTCATAATCATGAAATGCGGCAATAGCTAGCATCACTCTAATAGATTTAATCTTCGCAACTGGTGAGAAGGTCTCATCATAGTCAACTCCGGGAGTTTGAGTAAAGCCCTTCGCAACCAATCGCGCTTTATATGTGTGTACATTTCCATCCACGTCGGTCTTCTTCTTGAAGATCCACTTGCACCCAACGGTCTTACGTCCGGGCACATAATCAACCAAATTCCAAACATGGTTATCATACATGGATTGGATCTCGCTACCCATTGCCTCTTTCCATTTTGCAGACTCCGGGCCTTCCATGGCTTCCTTATAGCTATTAGGTTCATCAAGATTTATTAGTGTACCATCACTAATATACGTGTCCCCTTCGGTAGTAATATGAAAACCATAAAACTGGGGTAGAACTCTAACTCTATCGGAACGTCTAAGAGGTAAGGACTCGTCAATCGGTTCAACCGGAGTTTCCTCCTCGGGTTGAATGCCAGCGGTAGAGGTTCCTTCATCTATCGACTCTTGAATCTCTTCAAGTTCGATTTGCCTCCCACTGTCTCCTTGGCTTATGAGTTCTCGCTCTCGGAAAACTCCTCTCCTCGCAACGAAGACAACATTGTCCTTCGGTCTATAGAAGAGATATCCAAAGGATGTCTGCGGGTAGCCGATGAAAATACATCGCTCACTTCGAGGTTCAAGCTTGTCGTGAGTATCTCGTCTTACAAAAGCCTCGCAACCCCAAACCTTGATATGTGCCAACGAGGGAGCTTTCCCTGTCCACATCCCGTGAGGTGTTTTGGCAACCTTCTTAGTAGGGACTCGGTTAAGGATATGGGCGGCAGTCTCTAAGGCATACCCCCAAAAAGATATTGGTAGTGAAGCACGACTCATCATAGAGCGAACCATATCCAATAAGGTTCGATTACGCCTTTCTGCCACACCATTCAACTGCGGTGTCCTAGGAGGCGTCAATTGTGAAACTATTCCACACTCCTTGAGATAATCATGGAATTCAAGACTTAGGTACTCTCCTCCTCGATCGGATCGAAGCATCTTGATTTTCCTGCCCAATTGATTCTCCACTTCATTCTTGAACTCTTTGAACTTTTCAAAGGTGTCTGACTTTTGCTTGATTAAGTAGATATACCCATATCTACTATAGTCATCGGTAAACGTCACATAGAAGCGGTTCCCATCCTTCGTGGTTGATCTAAACGGTCCACATACATCGGTATGTATTAGGTCCAATAGACCCTCGCCCCTTTCACATGTACTCGTGAAGGGTGACTTAGTCATCTTTCCAAGCAAACAAGACTCGCATGTGTCATCTTCCCTAAGGTCGAATGACTCCAACACTCCATCCTTTTGGAGTTGGGCTATGCGTTTCTTGTTGACATGTCCAAGACGACAATTCCATAAGGATGCTTTATCCATACTATCGGAAGAATCAATGTTCAAAACATCATTTCCTAAGTTATCAACAATCATAACGGTTTCATATATTCCATTACATGGTATAGCTTCAAAGTAAAAGACACCATTTAGATAAGCCAAAATAGAACCATTCTCATTATTAAAAGAAAATCTAAATCCTTGTCTATATAAACCATGAAATGAAATGATGTTTCTAGCCATTTCTGGCGAATAGCAACAATTGTTCAAATCTAAAACCAAACTATTCCTAAGCACTAAAGAATACACTCCAATCTTGGTCACAGGCGGCGATCTTCTGTTCCCCATGATTAGATTGATCCTTCCTTGCTCCACATCCCTACTTCTTCTTAGTCCCTGCACATTAGAACAAATGTGATAACCACAACCGGTATCAAGGACCCAAGAAATAGCATGATTAGAATCGTTAGATTTGATTGTGTATATACCTGCGAAAGACGGCTTGATCTTTCCCTCTTTGATTGCTTGCAGGTAATCTGGGCAGCTTCTCTTCCAATGTCCTATCTTGTGGCAGTGGTGGCACTCTGCCTCCTTCGGGTTAGAGCAGGGCTTAGCGGGATCAACTTTGGTCCCACTAGAAGAGGCACCATCTCGGGCTTTCACCTTGCGGTAGTTCTTCGATGAAGCTTTCCTCTTCTTTCCCTTTCCTTGACCAATAGCCAAGACAGGAGCAGCGGACGGATTGGGAGTAGGTGCAATAGACTTGTCCTTGAAGTTGCTCTCAGCGACCCTCAAGAGACCTTGGAGTTTGCTTAGGGTGACCTCTTCTTTGTTCATGTGGTAGGTCATCCTAAATTGGTTGTACATCGGAGGCAAAGAGTGAAGCACCATATCGATCGCCAAGTCTTCACCGAAGTCAACATTTAACTTGTGAAGGCGGTCGACATACCTTTGCATCTTTTGCAGGTGCACGGTAAGAGATTCTCCATGACCCATCTTCGCGGAAAATCATGTTGGTGAAAATCTCATAACGCTCTTGTCTCGCGTTTTGGTGATATCTCTCCAATAAGTCTTGGTGCATCTCGTACGGGTACATGTCCTAGTAGGACTTTTGGAATTCGGAGTTCATGGTAGCGATCATGATGCAATGTACCTTCGTTGCATCTCGCTCATGAGTTTCAAAAGCGGTGATCTCGGCGGGAGTAGCAACTTCGGGGTTGATTTTCTCGAGCTTCTCATCGAGGACATACTCCTTATCCTCATAGCGACCAATGGTGTGAATGTATCTTATCCATTCGCTAAAGTTCGTTCCATCGAAGGTGACCTTTTGGAAAAGGCTCATCAACGTGAAAGAACTAGCAGCAGCGTTGTTTGCGTTCGACATCTACAATTAGAAAAGGACAAAGATAGATTAGAATAAGAATCCCTAATTATCACCCAATAAGAAAAATTAGGGCTAGGATCCAACAATAACATTTACATACTAGAAAAGGGATGCCGTAATCTAACATGCAAATAAATTGAAGGTAAGTGAATGACGATTCACTAATTCTCCATCACAAAACTTAAACTATTAGTCCTAAGTGTTTTTGAGAATTCCTAGGTTCGGATGAGATTCATTGAAACTATTCAATGGCATGTTTAAATCTCGATATGCCCCTCTTGTTTGTGACTGGGATGCCGAGGATCACAAAGGGGGTGTGAATTACCATGCAAATTCACATGGTGCCTTCATTGTAACGATCACCTATTCGATGTGCCGGTAAACCACACACGCTCCATCGAACTATGATAAACAATGAATCACCCTTTGCCACCTTCGCTTAGAACCAATTAATGTGCTGGTAAACCACACACGCTCCACTAACATCTTAGCAAGGTGCAAAGTGTAATTTCATGGGATTGCATCAATTCACTTTTCCTAAAGTAACTAGGATTGGGAAATTTTAAAAAAAAATGTGTAGTTACTTTATATTTCTTATTATACTTTTAATGAGAGGATGAGGTTGCCCTATCCTACCCGTTCGGCTAACGACCCTCCACCAATCAAGCAAGCGGTGGGTGTGAGTGTACACCCATTAAGCGCCATTTTATAGGCCGCAACCTTATACCCACCTTATAGATCAGCTTCGTGAATGAGGCCTACTAACGGTAAGACTAGCATTTAGTTATACATATATATATTATTCTAGTAATATCATATTAGTATAGGGTTGTATTTTAAAACTTTTAAAATCTAGGGTTTGAAATTTAAGTTGTCTAAATTAAAACTTTTAATCACAAATATAAATTTCAAAACTTGAGGGTAGGTTTTAAACATTTAAAACATGGAGGATCAAATAACAAATAATTCCAATTAACAATTAATATCCTAATTATCTATATTTGATTTTATTCAAGATAATTACCAAAATCATTAAAATAATTAATTAATTATCATATAAGGAAATTAAATATTTTATTTGTTGATAAATACCTTTAACTAGATCAAGATAATAGTCATATATATCAAAAAATCGGATTTAGATTGATCTATTATGATTAAGGTAAGTTTCCATAAGATAATTATGAAAAAAATCCCGAATCTGGCCATTCCTGACGCCTGGACTCGCCGAGTGCACAAGGGGACTCGCCGAGTCAGGCCTACTTGCCGAGTCCACCTTGGGACTCGCCGAGTCAGTGACTCAGAAACCTAAAAATCGAATTTTGCAGGTTTGTTTCAGTTAATCAAGCAACAATTTAAAGAAAACCAAGCTAGTCTCTGATACCAATGATGAGTTTTAGCCATAAGAACTTTCCTATGTGCGCATGCAAAACCCTAATGCTCGGATCTAGGCTTTCTAATAAACATGCTTTGAATCCAAGTCTTCTAATGACTAATTAGTTTAAATAACAACATTGAAATAGATCTAGAATCATACCTTTGAGTTCCTTGTTGATCTTGAGGTCTTGGAGCTTCTAGAGTCACAAATGTCACTCCTCTAATGGCTTACAAACACCAATAGCAAGAAGAATGATTTAGGAGAGAGGAGAGGGGAGGAATTCGGCCAGGGTTCTCTTACTTTATGAGATGTGTCGAATTCCCTATGCCATGGGGTCTATTTATACTTGTAGACTCCTTAAGGGTTACAACCTAAACCATAATTGGATAATCTTCTCTTAAGGCTATCCAAATCCTTTCCATAGATAAGCCTTGGACGATTTTGGCTATCCTAACACTCTTAGAATTCGTCCAAAGCATATCCCAATGGATTTACAGTCTAAAGCTTAACTATCAAACAATTGACAGTTTATACCCCTTTATTTAATTAATCTCTTTAAGTCACCAAATTAATTATAATTAATTCTATGACTTATATTAACAAATATATTATTCATTATATTATTCTCATAATATATTAATAATATTTACTCTCTCTTAATAAATCATCCTATCAAGTTGCTATGGTGAAGGCAACCCAAAAGGACCATGCACAACCGGGTCAAATACTTGCCTAATATAGTTGCAGCCTTAGACACTATTCCAACAGTTATATGGTTTTCATATTACTACAGAAGGGGATACGTATATTATTGATAGTACACTAATAAATTTAGACGAACCTAACAGCTATAAGGAAGCCATGGTAGGCCCGGAGTCTGCAAAGTGGAAAGAGGTGATGGACAACGAGGTTCAGTCCATGTATGACAACCAAATTTGGAATTTGGTTGACAATTTACCAGGTCGTAAGATGGTCGGATGCAAATGGATCTTCAAGAAGAAGACCGAAATGGATGTGAATGTGCACACTTATAAGGCACGATTGGTTGTGAAGGGTTTCACTCAAACTCCTGGAGTTTACTATGATGAAACCTTCTCATCGGTTGCGAAGATAAAGTCTATTAGGGTGATGTTGGCCATTACTGCATTTCATGACTATGAAATATGGCAGATGGATGTCAAAATCTCTTTCATTAATGGAAAGTTGGCTGAGGATGTTTACATGGCTCAACCAGAGGGTTTTGTCAATGCGAAGCATCCCAATAGAGTGTGTAAGCTTGAGAAGTCCATTTATGGACTTAAGCAAGCGTCTCATAGATGGAATCTTTGTTTCAATGAGAAAGTCAAAGAGTTTGGTTTTCTGCGAAGCGAGGATGAATCATGTGTATATGTCAAAGCCAGTGGGAGTATAGTAAGCTTCCTCGTATTGTATGTCGATGACATACTACTCATAGGAAATGACATCCCGATGCTGCATGAAGTAAAGTCCTAGCTTGGGAAGTGCTTCGCTATGAAGGACCTCAGAGAGGCTGCCTATATTTTGGGAATAAGGATAGTGAGAAACAGGAGTAAAAGACTGATAGGACTTAGTCATAATACTTACTCGGACAAGGTACTAAAACATTTTAGTATGGAGAACTCCAAAAAAGGGGAGTTACCAATCCAAATTAATGCCAAGTTGAGTAAGACTCAAAGTCTGAGTACTGAAGCCGAGATAGCATAGATGAGCCATTTACCTTAAGCTTCCGTAGTTGGCTCAATCATGTATGCTATGACTTGTACTCGCCCTGATGTGGCCTTTGCTTTGAGCATGGTCAGCAGATATCAAGGGAACCCTGGCAAAGTGCATTACACCGCAGTTAAGAATATTCTTAAGTAGCTTCGGAGGACCAAGGAATGGCTTCTAGTCCTCAGTGGGAGTGATGACTTAAAGGTGCGAGGGTACATTTACGTCAGTTTTCAGACCGACAGGGACAGCTACCGTTCGCATTCAGGCTAGGTCTTTACCCTTAATAGAGGAGCAGTGATTTGGAAAAGTTCCAAGCAGGAGACCATAGTTGATTCAACATGCGAATCAGAGTACATTGCAGCGAGCGAAGCGTCAAAGAAGGCAATATGGTTGAAGAACTTCATTGGAGACCTTGGAGTTGTGTCGTCCATACAAGAGCCTATGAAAATTTTCTGTGATAATGAAAGAGCGGTTTCCTTGACAAAGGAGCCAATGGATCATGGTAGATCTCGACATATCTACAGGAAATATCACTTTATTCGACATCGGGTAGAAGAAGGACTCCTCATAGTGAAGAGGGTATCGTCAAATGATAACCTAGAAGATCCGCTTACGAAGGGACTGAGCAGGGTTAAGCACTTGCAACATGTAATAGATAAACTGTAATTAACATTCGATGATTAAATAAAAAAGTATTATTTATTAGTAATGTTACTGTCTTATGTTAATTGTTTAACTATTGTTTCATTTTGCATCTTTTGACTTACTGAATAATAAGAATTATTCAAACGGTCCACAATCGTTCGTATGTTGGAAGTAGGTATGAATGAAGACTATCATGAATTGGTGTGTAGATTGTCTAAAGTGTATTAGACATAGAAAAAGTTTGCTACAGTGCTCATGAGTGCTTATGAACAAGTTTTGAGCATTGGAATAAACCCATGCTTGCTGAAATCACTTCATGGAATTTATCACGAGTGATTGGAAGACGATAATATCATATGGTCTTAAAACCTAGATATATGGTTTATTGTTTTCTAATTGATTGTGCATTGATAATGCGAAAACACATCGGTAACTTGATGTTAATAAACACATTGTTGTGTATGATTTGATTAGTGGATAGTAAATGCATATAAGCCGAAGGTTATCTGTTCCTTTTATCCTAAGAGGGTAAAATCGATATCAGGGCCCCTCGATGATTTGATTTGACTTATGTGTCGGGTCCGGTCAGGACTGAATTGATGTGTTCAATTAAGTTCTACATCAAATGAATCTAAGACCGAGAAACAAACTGCTGGACAAAAAGTATGACTATGTTCCATGTAATTGTCCGCACAATATCTAGATCAGAGGATTATACAATCCCTTATCTTAAGGACAAGTTATTGATAAGATCAAGAGTTTTGAGAACCACGATTACGAATCGGATCCAGAATTTGCATTTGCATTTATAGTTATTAGACTTATCCAAGTGGGAGACTGTTGGATTAGTGTCTGGGTCCATAACTACATTTGGTATGTACTTGACCCATTTGTGCATGGTCCTTTTAGGTTGCCTTCACCAAAGCAACTTGACTGGAGGAATAATATAGAAAGAGGTGATTATCGTCTATTAATATATTATAACAATAATATATTAAAAGAGAATCATAGTTGTTTAATTAACATTGGTCATTAATTAATTATGAATTAGTTTTGTGATCAAAAGAAGTTAATTGAACTTAAGGGGCTGAACTATAATTATGTGATAGTTACAAAGTTGGGCAAGGAAACCCTAATGGATAGGGTGGACGGATTTTAAGGGTAAATCCTTAGGAATTCGTCCATGATAGGGATTCTAGAATTATCCTTGGGCTGCTTGGAGGCTAAGTAACCAGATAAGGATTATCACTGAAACCCTAATTCCTACACCTATATAAAGGACCCCTTGGTATGGTAATTTCGGCCACTTGAACCCTAGAAGTCCTAAAACCGAAATTCTCCTCTCCCCTCTCTCTCTTGTTTCCTCCAATTGCTATTGGTGTTTGTGATTCATTAGAGGCACAACACTTGAGGTGCTAAAGTTCTCCAGGCTTCAAGATCTTCAGTCAACAACAAGGTAAACATCTAGATCTATTTTGTTATGATAATTTTGATTATATACACTAGATCTAGGGTGATATGAGCATATTTAGTTATAAAATTCATGCATTATCTTAATACTTTATGTTGTTTTTGTCTCATTTAATGAACAAAAGGTGCTTAATTAGTTTATAATTTCATTTTTTAGCAACAATGACATGCTCGGGTGGAAAATGAAGCGGAACTAGCGATTGGAAGCTTGGATCTTGGATTTTGAAGAAAGAAGGATGTTGCTGGACAGCTTGACCCCTCGTCAGTGTTTTGGCCATATCTCATGAACCGTAACTCCGATTGACGAGATTCAAAATGTTCTGAAAAGTAGACACAATTTCGGACGACTTTAGTGTTTTGAGAAAATGCTGATTAGAAACGTACTCGGCGAGTAGAGTCGATTACTCGGCGAGTTGTATCGAACTTTTGCGATTCTGGACGCGCTGACTTGCCGTACACGGGTTTTAAGTGATGTACTCGGCGAGTAGGTCACTGGACTCGCCGAGTAGCCTCTGTTTTGTGAAAATCTATATAAAAGGACTTTCAGATCGATATCATAGCATGGAGAGAAACCCTATGAGGCTGAGAAACGATTGGAAGTGCTGCTAGGTCGTGAGGAACTAAAGAATCAACCCTACATTCAATTGTGAAGAGAATCAAGACAATTTTGGTTTATTCTTAGTAACTTTTTGATTTGAATCATGTTTACATACTTTGATTTCATTTTTGAGTTTATGTTTACTGCAATCATGAGCTAAAAACTTATTCTTCTGTTAGGGTAGACAATTTTGTGAACATGGATTGATTATTTGAGTATGATTAATTTTAATTGGTAATTATGTTTTGTTAAGCTTGTTAAAGAACCTTATGTGTTGACAATAACTATTCTTCTGTTAATAAATCAGTAATTAAGTTGTATGAACATCTCTTAGTTATTAATTTCATATGATTTATTGTGACAACATAGTTGTATGTCTAGGAATAACGAACGTGAAACTAGAATTAACTAGAAGATAGGTAAGTTAATGTGTAAGCTTGTTGGATGAACATCGACAAGAGGTTAATTGAAGGGCCAATTTAGTTAACCACTACAAGTCTTACTTAACCCGAATCAATAATCTAGGAAACCCGTTAATTTAGACAACTGGCCATTGCTTGAGTTAATTTGTTTTCTAAGAATTAGGAATAGCGAACGTGAACCTAATTATCTTAATCGGTAGCCAATGAAGAATTAATCTGATACATTAAAATCATCCATGGGAACAAATGAGTCGTACCTAAACAGAAGTCCTCTTTACTATTGAATTTAGTTGGTAATTAATTGTTGTAGTTGCTAGTTAGTTAATTTGTGTGTTGGTTATTCTAATTAAGTTTCTAGTCTTGTAAAACTAGAGAAAACCCCCTTTTTGTTATTTGTTTTATTTAGATAATATTAGCATTTATTTTAATTGTTTACCGTTCCTTGTGTTCGATACCCTACTTGCTTGAACTATATTACTAATCGATAGGTACACTGCCTTTCGTGTGTTTATTTTGTGTCTAAGTTAGTAGGATTAAAACTAGTTGGTTTTACACACATCATAGGGTTAGAAAGTCTTGGATGAATTGCATGTATAATAGAGAAACCTAGATCCAAGCGTTAGGGTTTCCATGAGCACATATGATATTCTTTTGGCTAAAACCCATCAATTTTACCCTAAGGAGGATTATTGTTTTGGATTAAGTGATATTTTGGAATTGATAGCTCGGGGAGTAGAGAGATCAGCAGTTCTGGGATCTGCCAACTAGTAGCGAGGGGTTATTCGCAAGATTCCACAGTCAAATTTGTGAGGTGAGTTTTCCTCTAATAGGAACGGGTCTAAGGCACCAATGTCTGCCCGTTTATGTAGTTACAGTATGTTGGACTCCGGTCTGATGTTGGGGTTAGCCCGATGCAACTTATGTGTTCCGGACTTCGGTTCGATGCCGAGGTTAGTCTGATGCAACTTATGTGTTCCGGATTTCGGTCCGATGTCGGGGCGGTCCCGAGAAGTAGTTATGTATGCGTGATGTCTTTGTGATTCATGAATGTTATATGTTATGTGTTATGTGTTTCGGGCTTTGGTCCAATGACGGGGTGAGCCCAATGGATGTTAGTTTATATGCTATGTGTTATGTGTTCCGGGGAAAACCCGATGTATGTTAGTTTATATGTTATGTGTTATGTGTTCCGGGTAAAACCCGATGCCGAGGCATGCCCGATGTATGTTAGTTTGTATGTTATATGTTATATGTTCCTGGATTCGGTCCGATGTTGGGGCAAGCCCGATGCAGATTATGTGATTATCTTATGTGTTTATGATATATGTTATGTTGTGTATATGTCGGGGTAAGCCTGATGCCGGGGTGAGCCCGATGTCCAATGCGGTCGGATACCGGGTGAGCCCGATGCCAGACATGAGTCATTTGCTAGGTAAGCCAATGTCGGGTTCGTCCCGATGCAGTTGGGCGGTGTCCTATAGTTGTTTTATGTGTGATATGTTATGTGTATGGTATGTGTAGGGATGGACCCAGGATTTCGTAGTAGGTGTTGCCGGTGGCACATTTTTCCTTTTATGTAGTGGCACAAATGTAGAAAAAACGAAAAATTCTAAAATTTTTACACTGTATCCGAAAAAATAAGGGGTTGCCAGTGCAACTATGGGCACCATAGTGGAACCATTCCTGAGTATGTGGTAGTTTGGGGGAGCTTACTAAGCTTCGTGCTTAAAGTTTCAGTTTTGGTTTCAGGTACTTTAGCTAGCAAAGAGAAGGGCTCGGGATGATCGCATGACACACATCACAATTTTCTTAGCCTGGGAGTTTACTCTGATAATTTATATGAGCTTGTGATATGATGATAGATATTACTTTATTTTAAGATACATGGTTTATGATTTTTATATGATGATGATATTTATGGTTTTATTAATGATTTAAAAACGAAAATTTTGGACTGTATTTTTGGGATGTTTCACGTATGGTCTAATTTTCCTTCAGTGTATCTTACCCCTAGGAATTTTATGAATCTCCCTCCATGATGGAAAATGATAAACTTGGTGAGATATTCTTCTGTAAAAATCATGAACCAAAACCAAAAATCAATACTTTTTAGTGATTATAAAATATTTTTTTAGGTTTTCAAACATACGTGTAAAAGACTTAACACGTAGTATATTACTATAAATCTTGTCTGCATTAAAACTTCTATTTCTTGACCTGATTTCCCATATTTGGAGCATAACTTCCGATTCGGTCTGATGATCACATGTACGAGTTTAAATGATCAATTAGGGCATTTATTATTATTAAGAAAGTGGTTTTAATGGGGAAGAAGTGAAGGCTTTAGAATTTTTAAAAATGGTGGTAAGCATTGGTCTGGTGAGATAGAAGTGGAAAGATGAAAATATCGATATCTTTTTTGTAGCTAACAATATATTTTTACGATGTTTCTTTTAGGGACCAAAACCAATAAAAAAAATCAAATTTTTGACTAATGGTGTACCATCAAAACCATATAATTTTAACAACCATAAAGACCATTTTTGTCATTTTGTCTATTTTAATACATTTGTTAGTATTTAACATGAATATGAGGATAGATAAGAAGAAAATATAGGAGAATATTTAATTTATCTTTAATGTCTAACTTATCATTATCATTATCATCATTATCATTATCATTATATATTTATAAAGCTTGCATTTCTTTTTGAACCACATTCATTTGAAACTCTCATGCATTTTTTCCTTTCACCACATTCATTTGAAACTCCCGTGACTTTTCAATTTCTTTCTTATAGTTATTATAAGTTGGTTGTGTAATCATATATAAACTAAATTTTAATATTAAACAATATATTTTCTTCTACTTATAAAGTTTGTTTTTAACTTTGAACATATTATACTTAATTTATTAGGTCTAACATGTTGTATGTAAACCATTATCATTTTAAAGCTACAACTTTTTATCAATTTGTATAAAATACTTAAATTGTTAATTTACATATAACCTTACATGATCAACTTACATATAAAATTTAGTTCAACTTAAACAATCCAAAGAATATTTGGTAAATAGTTAAAGGTGATAAATTCTAGTGTCTTTCTAATAATGATTATAAATTGGTTAATAAGGATAAATAAGTATCAAACCTAAAGTGTAATAAAAAATAAACTAAATTTCAATATTAGAATAATATTTTTACTTCTATTTATAAAGTTATGTCTTTAACTTTTAACATATTATACTTAATTTATTAGATTTAATATGTTGTAAAGATAATAAATATAAATCCTAAAGTGTAATCATATATAAACTCAATTTCAATATGAAAAGAATATATTTTCTTCTACTTATAAAGTTATGTATTTAACTTTTAACATATTATACTTAATTTATTAGATCTAATATGTTGTTGTATGTAAATCATTATCATTTTAAAGCTATAACTTTTAAAAAATTTGTATAAATTACTTAAATTGTTAATTTAAATATAAACTTTAGTTCAACTTAAACAACCTAAAGAATATTTTGTAAATAGTTAAAAGTGATAAATTGTAGTGTCTATCCAATAATGATTATAAGTTGGTTAATAAGGTTAAATAAATATCACACCGAAAATGTAATCATAAATAAACTAAATTTTAATATTTAAATAATATTTTTACTTCTACTTATAAAGTTATGTCTTTAACTTTTAACATATTATACTTAATTTATTAGATTTAATATGTTGTTGCATGTAAATCATTATCAGTTTAAAGCTACAACTTTTAAACAGTTTAGACAAAATACTAAAATTGTTTATTTAAATATAACATTACATGGTCAACTTTAATATAAGTTTGAGTTCCACTTAAAAAACCCAAATAATATTTTCTGAATAGTTAAAAGTGATAAATTTTAGTGCTAAATGCAAAAACTAAATTGTAATATCAATTTAACTAAAATATTTCCCTAAAAATATTTTATAATCATTAAAAGTTTTCAAATAAGTAGCTTAAAATAACTTATAATAAAAATAATTAAAAATAACTCTATATAAATAATTATATTGTTACCTTTAAAATAAAAAAATTGTTTGATATTTTAAATAATTACAATGATAGAAATTAAAAAGGTAAGCAAATAAATTTTTAAAAATTAATTAATAATAACAACAACTATAAATAACATTAAACCATATACTATATTTACTTTTATTTATGAGTAACCCGCGAATAGATGTCATTCAAAAGATTGATATTAAAAAAACATATATTTATAAAGATTTCGGCTATATAGATGCTTCTACACAACGCGCGGGCATTCGCTTAATCATATCATATCATAATATGTTCTAAAGGGATCATTTTTTCTTTCACCACATTCATTTGAAACTTCCATACATTTTTTCTTTCATCATATTCATTTGAAACTGCCATGACTTTTCAATTTATTTATAATAATGATTATAAGTTGGTTAATAAGATTAAATAAATATCAAACCTAAAGTGTAATCATATATAAACCAACTTTCAATATTAAAAGAATATATTTACTTCTCCTTATAAAGTTATGTTTTTTTTTTTTTTTTTTAATTTTTTTAATTTTTTACATATTACACTTAATTTATTAGTTTTAATATATTGTCGGATGTAAACCATTATCATTTTAAAGTTACAAATTTTGAACAATTTGTATAAAATATTTAAATTATAAACTTAAATATAAATATAACATCACGGGACCAACTTAAATATAAATTTTAGTTTAACATAAACAACCCAAATAATATTTTGTAAATAGTGAAAAGTGATAAATTATAGTGTTTTTCTAATAATGATTATAATTTGGTTAATAAGATTAAATAAATATCAAACCTAAAGTGTAATCTTAAATAAACTAAATTTCAACATTAGAATAATATCTTTACTTCTATTTATAAAGTTATGTCTTTAACTTTTAACATATTATACTTAATTTATTAGATTTAATATGTTGTTGTATATAAACCATTATCAATTTAAAGCTATAACTTTGGAACAGTTTGGACAAAATACTTAAATTGTTAATTTTAATATAACATTATAGTGTCAACATTAATATAAATTTCAGTTCCACCTAAAAAATCTAATGAATATTTTGTGAATAGCTAAAAGTGATCAATTATAGTGCTAAATGCAAAAATTAAATTATAGTATCAATTTAACTAAAATATTTTCTAAAGATATTTGTATAATCATTAAAAGTTTTCAAATAAGTAGCTTAAAATAACTTTCAATAACAATAGTTAAAAATAACTCTATATAAATGATTATATTGTTACCTTTAAAATAAAAAAACAATGTCTGATATTTTAAATAATTAGAAATTAAAACGTTAAGAAAGTAAATTTTTAAAAATTAATTATCAATAACAAAAACCATAAATAACATTAAGCCATATATTATATTTAATTTTATTAATGAGTAACCCGTATGTAGAAGACATTCAAATGATTAAGATTATACAATTATAATAGATGTGTATATTATCATATGATTCAAAATAATCAATATCTTATATCAATTTAGTATACGTATTATTATATCAATTTTAACAACAACGTTATTGTTATATTTAAAAAAACATATATTTGTAAATATTTCAATTATATAGGTGTTTCAGCGCAACGCGCGGGCATTCGCCTAGTAATTATATAAAGATAACATCCCCTCCCTCTCCCCTTATTTATCTAGATTGATGGTTACAAAAATAAAACTACATGAGTTGATATTTTGTAAAGCATCTTCAATATGAGTTTTTTTAAAGCTTATTAATATTAACTTTTTTTTTTTTATATTAAACTCTTATTAACATTGTAGCATATAATCGTTTTTGTTTTTTTTATTGACCACTTAATATATAGATGAATATAGCTTAGTCTTTTGTATATTTACCCCCTCATCCTCTAATCATATATTATTTCGTCTCCTTAATTATATTTTAGCTTTAAATCATTGTTATTTCTTGCTAATTATTTTTTCTAGTAAATATATAATGATACTTTATTTATGAAATAAACTTTTTATAACAATTATATAATATTTGCATTTGTTGTGACATTTAGTGGATTGTTTATATAATATTTTAGACAAATAAAAATAATTTAGTTGAATAAATAGAAAAACTATTGGAAAAGGTGAACCATTGAAAAATCATTTTATTAGAGATTAAAGTTAATAGAATGATGAATATCAAATATTTTAAGTCATTATATAATTTAACCATTATAGATATTCTTATCTTAAAGCCTTATACATATAAATAATTACTAGTTATTCATTAATTCAACATACAACGGCACAACCATTTTATCCCATTTAGGTTCATCAATGTGTAAATTAATTTTGGACTTCTTTCCATCATTATGACATAAAAGATCTTAATCATCCTATATGATAAAGTTACCATTATATAATGTTTTCTCAATAATTATATCGTTTATCGATTGATAATTATTTCCTTCTATAAAAAACTTTTATCATAAAAAAATCATATTTTAAAATCACTAACAGAATACAAATAGCCAATTCCTATTTTTATTTAGACCTAAATCTACATGTTTTACATGTTGAATCTTTCAATTTGTCGTAATCAAAGACCTTAATCGAGTGTTTAAAACCCAAAAAATTGTATGAGATGAGAGAAATACAAACATTGATTTTTTGTGTTTTTATAATTCATTTAGACCTAAATCTACAAGTTTTACATGTTGAATCTTTCAATCTTTCATTTATCCCCATATTTACATAATTCATTTGTTCATGTACGCCAAATAGCAAAAATCTTTCAAATTTTCAAATCACACAACTTAACTAAAATTCATTATTCCTTTAATTAATAAAGTATTTTTAAACAAATTACGGTTATCAAAACAACATTTCAAATGGGCCACACTCAATTTGCATGAAATTTATATGTTATGTTCTCCTCTTTGATCTTGTTCACATATCCACACATCCATTGACCTGGTTGTTTATCAACATATTTTGTAACAATTGTGTGTGTCGAGATGAAAATGAGAAAGGGTCCATTGACATTGTATAGTTTCTCTTTAGACCGACTAACACACACACAAACACATCTATTATTCTACTTTTAAATCTATATATTTTGTCTCTAATAAGACATGAAACCCTTAACTTTCAATTGAAGAACATCTTTACGTCAACTTTTGATACTAATAGACTATAAACCCTTTGATATTGACATTGTATAACGTTCTCAGACAAATATGAAGAGTCCATTGACATGAGTCATGCTTCTATACTTTTATGAAAGAAAGGGGTATAAATATTTGTATCCGATGCTTAATAAAATGCCACTTAAAGAAGGGGTGAACATAGAACATTAGGACAATATTGGGTACATAACGACATATGATAAAAGTTTAGGTAGGTAAAGTGTAAAATAGACGAAGTTCTTTTCGCGACGAACATATAATAAAACCGGTTGTTTTGTTTATGTGACGAAGGAAGACGAGACTGGGTCAAGTCTGAAACCCTAATATCCATTTTCAGTTGGAATTCTCACTCGAATAATTCCAGATCTGCTCTTTCACGCTGCAATTCATTATGTGAGTATCAATTATTCACTCTGCTTGATTTGATTGATTGGATTTCATTGAGCAAAGCTAAGAGTTCAAGTATAACATCTTGGCATTTGTGAGTTCTGTTTGAATCTAAAGGCGGCGTGGGAAGGAGGAGATGGAGTTTAACTCGGGCGGCGGAGGAGGTGCAGGAAGCGGTGGGAATGACGTGGAGCTGTTGTCTAAGACGTTACAGGTGGAGCATAAGCTGTTTTACTTTGATCTCAAGGAGAATCCGCGCGGTCGTTACCTGAAGATATCGGAGAAGACGTCGGCGACAAGGTCCACCATAATCGTACCTTTCAATGGAATCTCTTGGTTCTTTGATATCTTCAACTACTACGTCACTTCTGATGACCAAGATATTTCTAGCAAGGAACTCCAGCTTGATAGCAAGGCAATTTATTATATTACACATTACACATACTATACATATTTTCATATATATTACTCTGCAAAATGTGGGATTGATTTTCCTAGTTTCTCAACAATTATCATAGATTTTTCTTTCAAATAACCTTCATATATGTCCAATTACCTTTCTGATTAGGGTTCTTTCCTCAGGTGTTTTACTTTGACATTGGGGAAAACAGGAGAGGTCGGTTTCTCAAGGTACGCAGTTGTGTAATTATGGTTTCAGTATGCTTAAAAACATGGAAGCTTGTATGGTTTTCTGTTTGTGCCTGTATAATCATGTAGGAATCACTTGTGTATACTTGTATTGCAATATGAATATACCAAAAGAGAATGCAATAATGTTTGTTCAGATTGCTAATCTTCAAAGCTTTAGTTAAAGAAGAGGTTCTAAAATCTAGATGCAACCTGTTATTGTACACAAACAGAATCTTCAGAAACATGAAACATGAAAGCATATCCTGTGTTAATGGAGTGTGTCTACAGGTATCCGAAGCTTCAGTTAGTAGAAACAGGAGTACTATCATTGTCCCAGCAGGAAGCACTAGAGATGAAGGGTGGAGTGCATTCAGGAACATCTTGGAAGAAATAAACGAAGCATCTAAGCTTTTTGTTCTTCCCAATCAGGTTCCATTTTCAACCTTTCTCCTTCTTTCTTTTCAAGCAACCAATCCATCTTCCCTTCTTCATGATTCAATTTCTTCCATTTCTTAATAAGCAGCAAAATACCGATGCCATCACTCCAGAGAGACTTGTAGGTCTATCTGATGATGTTGGAGCTGGATTTATAGCTGGGAATAGTTCCCAAACTACCCCTCCAGCATCATCTGAGTTGACATCTACATTTGAGTTGCCTCCTCCATCTTCAGATGAAAGTGGTGGCTTTGGTGTCTCCAAAGTGATCAGAGCTGATCAGAAGCGGTTTTTCTTTGACCTTGGAAGCAACAACCGTGGCCATTACTTGAGAATATCTGAGGTAATTTTTTTTCTTTAAAATACAATTTATCAGGATAAAAGTTGAAAAGTTCAATGCTATAATTGGTAGAGCTTTCAAACCATATCTCACCTTAATAAGAGAACAAAATTTTCGTGATGATGATGTGGACAGGTGGCAGGATCTGATAGGTCATCAATCATTCTACCGTTATCGGGGCTGAAACAATTTCATGAAATGGTTGGACACTTTGTGGAAATAACAAAAGATGCAATCGAAGGGATGACTGGGGCAAATGTGCGAAATGTGGACCCCCCTCAAAGTCAAAGATAGTCTTGGGTTTTTAAACTGTCGTGACATGATATGATATGACATGACATGACATGACATGAAGTATCTGGTGTTATGTCATGACATGATATGATATGACAGGATATGACATGAAGTATCTAGTAAAAGAAAAAGAATGTTATTTGAATTTGTGAACCTGTGTATACACCTACCCCACCCGCGTGCTTCTTCAATTGAAATTTGAATAATAATCCAACATGGAAATAATTAAGAACAGAATAAGCAAGAAAAGCAAAGCTAGCTTTTTTTTTTTTTTTTTTTTTTGTTATATTGTGAACAGTTTGATTTCTAGTGGTTTGTTGGCTTGATTGGGGATTTGGATAAGGTTGTGTTTTGGCCATTTATTTGACTTGACATTATTAATTGTAATTGTTGTTTACTTGATATGAAGTCATTTTATATGGGTTTGGGATTGTATTTGCAACAAAATGGAAATTTAAGGTTAATATTTTAGACAATTTGAAAATCTTGACTGAATTTGTGATCTTGGGGTGATCATATGGATGAAATTTGTAACTTTGTTTTAAGTTTATTAAATTACAAATCTTTATTTTATATGGGTTAGGGTTTAGACTGAAGTTCTAATTTTGGTTTAATTTCATGTACCGAATTTGTAATTGTGTCTTAAATTTATTATTTTGAAATTGTTGTTGCTTTATCAAGATTATTTATTGATTCGTGAACGTTATGATTTATAATAAAATTACAAACAAATACAGCATTATTTTATTAAAATAAGTTTACAAAAAAAAAAAAATTAAATAATTATGAAAAAACAAATGAAAGAAAAAGATTATAAGGATTATTAAACATACATCTTATATACCAAGTTACCAACTATGGAAAAGTTAAAAAAGAATCCATGTATTTTTATCAGTTTAACCCACTCAAAACAGACTGTCCAAGCCGGTTCTACTTGACGCAGTTATTGCTAACATTGCCCAGTTCAAAGAACACGGTCCATTTTATTTTGCACATCTATCCATTATTTCATTAGTTTGAATTTTTATTAATTGGATATTTCGATTTTATGCAAGCGATTTTCTAATATGTGCCTTAAGGCTTAAAGCATATAAGAAGCATTTATTAAAGTGTTAATACGAGGGATATTACTATAATCAAATATGCTAAATATTAATTATAAATAATATTATTTATAATTAATGTATTTTACATAATTTAATTATGGTAATAATACACATAATTAATGTTTATCACATTTAATTATGATAACATTTTTTATAATTAATACTTGAATTAATGTTTCTTATATGTGCCCTTAGGGCACATATTAGAAAAATCCTCTAACGGTTTCAGAAATCTTCTAGTTAAAAAAAATACATATATTTTTATTTATAATTTATATTTATTCCAACTTTATTAATGATAAACAATTTGAAAAAAGTTACAATACTTTAAAAAAAAAAATTTGACGACACAAATATGATATTTTGACAAATTTATAAATAAAAATTTATTACAATAATGGTCGTTGAAATTGTTTATATAAATATGGAAAAAAATCATAATATATTCTTATATTTTTTGTGCCAAATTTTATAAAACATTATTTAATACAGTATCGTTAATTTCTAAAAAAAATATTTATGGTATGATTTTAGTTGATTTAATTAGAAAAATCAAAGTTTATTTTCATTCATTTATGTATCAAATTCTTTGATTCATAATTACAATGTTTAAGTATAACTTTGCGACCAAAATTGTTGGTTTTTATTCAATATATACGTTAATTCGTAAAATTTTATTTTCAATACATAAAAGTTGATCTAGATTTGTAAATTATTTATAACAAAGTCATAAAAATATTAAAAAAACACATTGAAGTTTAAAAAAATCAGTTTATTTAGATTTTAGTTTATTTTAGTAGCTTGCAGATGTTAAAAAAACAAACAATTTTCTTTTTTCAAACTGCAGACATTTGATCCACCCCTTCTACTGCAGATATCTACAAATATGGTCCGCAGATTGCAGATATTTTACCAAAAAAAACAACACCTAAGTTAAGAGATTGTTTCGGTAGAAGACTTCTGACAGAAAAAGAAAATAAAAATAAAAATACAAAGGACTTAATAATCAAAGGGTCTTTGTTTGTCACACCCCAAAATCGGAACGACGGAAACGTTCGGGAGTGGATGACGTCATGTTTAGTATCACAAGACATGCATCATAGTAATCAAAGTAATAAACAACCATTTCATTAGAAAGAAATTGTTTACAAAGTATGTGTTCACAAAACATAGAGTACATACACAATTAACAAAACAAGACTTGAAGCTATTATGCTCCATCTTTTGAATTCCCAATGCGAGTACCTATCTACTAGTTTCCTGAGAATACAAACTATTTTGAAAGAGTTGATCAGCAATTAAGCTGGTGAGTTCATAAGATTTTAGTGATGTAAGCAAGTTGTAAGAAAGTTTAGTAAATTGTAAGTTCTGTTTAGAAAAGTTCGTCTGTTCCTTCAGAAAATCCTATATTTCCTGCTTTGGTGAAAGATAAGTAAAAATGACTCTACAATCCTTTCTATGAGTACTGAATGGATAAAAGTTATATAAAACTCGGAGTAAACAAACAATTGATTGTGTGTCTCTGCCCTAAGCCCACAACCAAACAAGGAACAGGAAGTGAGGCGGATGACACACATCCCGTTGGTTGTTAGATCCTTGTTATATATAACTCTGGTGTATTCCCTTGGTACTCACGGAGTTAACTGTACTAGTTCCTTTATATTTGATGAAAAGATTCTTTAAGAAAACCATTATGTCTTATAATAAAAATAGTAACCACATTGGTTCCTTCTATAATCACTTAGTTTATACTAGCTATATATATAATCTAATATCGAACAGATAGTTAATTGTGTGGATCTGCCTAAAGCCCACAACCAAACCAGGAACAGGGAATGAGGCGAAAGACACACACACAACCACCTATCGGGTATTATTTATATATAACCCTGATGTATAAAATAAGGTACTATAGCGTTAACCACCTAAGGTCCTTTAAGTTATGCTGGTTTAATAAAATGGATTAAACCCTTTACTGATAAGTTTCTAGTTTTGTATATTAAAAGTTCTATTTGAAAAATATGTTTTGTACTAGAAAACTGTGCATTGAATTAGTGTTTTATGACCTGACCCATACCTGGTACCCCTTATGATGACTTAATGTATACAGAACATATATAATACTAAGATCGAATGGATAATAGGCTGGGTGAATCCGCTCTAAGCCCACAACCAAACAAGGAACAGGAAATGAAGCAAAAAGCACACATCCTATTACCTGTCGGATCCTAATAACATATATCCCTTGTTGTATACATTGAGGAATCATAAGGTTAGCATTATAGGTCCCTTTCCCACTTAATGTTCATGTTACGAATAAGTTACGTATCTTATTTATTATCATCAGGTACTTTACAGATGTACCTTTTTTTTATAAATAACTTAGGTTAGATATAACTATCACCTCGTGCCTGCTAACCCTGGTACGTGAAATCGTACCGACGTCAACGCAAACCTGGAAAGATATATTATTAAGTTTTATCACCTCGTGTCTGCTAACCCTGGTACGTGAAATCGTACTAGTGTCAACGCAAACCCGGAAAGATATATTATTAAGTTTTATCACCTCGTGTCTGCTAACCCTGGTACGTGAAATCGTATCGGTGTCAACGCAAACCCGGAAAGATATATTAAAGTGTTTTTCCCAGTACTTGTTATAGTATGTTCCTCTTTGTACTCGTTATCGCATGTTTATCTCTATACTTGTTATAGCATGAACTAAACCCCTAAACTATACCTATTATAGTTTACTAGTATGTTTACTTGAACCGATACTGATTTGAAGAAAAGACTCATTTTATCTACTAAGTTATGATTGTACTTTAAAATGGAGTCTTGTTAAACTATAAAGTAGCATAACTTTAAAAGAGTTTTTGAAACGTTTTGATCACTTATAAAAGACATAAGCAATCTTTTGAAAGATGTTTATAACAAACATTTACACAATTATCATTGTGTTCAACTTATATTTCCCCCCTAAAAGCATTTAAAACAGTTTAAAAGATTGATTACGGGATATGAACTCATCTTATGTGAGTGATTTAAACGAATGTGTGTGTAAGGATGAGAAGTTCCACGAATGAAGTCTCGAGAATTAACGAGTCCTAAATGACATATAATGGCATATATTGACATAAATAGGGTGTTTAGAAGCAATCAAATGCAAGGAAACACTTCACAAGACTAGGAAACACTTTGACCAAGTGTTGGAATCACATGTGATTCACTAAAAGGGATTTCACAGCCACTTTGAGGAGTGTGCGGCCAAGGAGTGTGTGGCCGCACACTCATGGTAATGAGTGCACAAAAGTGTTTTACAGAGGTAGGGAGGCTTGTGGGACGATTGCTCAACAAGTGGTGAAGCTGGAAATGCATTTTGAAGGCCCTTTAAGGGTGTTTTGAGGGGTGTACGGCCACACATGGGTGTGTGGCCGCACACACCATATGATCATGAGTTTTGGGCATTTTCAAGGACTTAAACTAGTGTTCTAAACAATATTCAAGCATTGGGAAAGAGTACTTACGATCCGGAGGCTCAAAAAAGTTCACAATCACCAGGAACAAGTGTGTGTTCTTGGTGAGATTTGAAGATCTAGTCAAAACATGATTTCCATGGATGAAATCAAAGAGTGTACCTAGGAGATGAAGTATAACGACAAATCAAGGGAAGAACACTTACAACTTTTGAAGATCAAGGATGAAAATCAGATGGTAGTTGAGAGAGAAATCAAGTGTTCTTGAGGTGAAAGTGCAAGAATGAAGAAAACTAAAAATGAAGGATAACACTCATATGGAGGGGGGGGGGGGTATACGGACCAACATGGGTGTACGGCCGTACACTCCCTCAAATGGAGTGTAGGGCTTGTTTGTTGGTTTAGAAGTGTACGCGACTCGATCCTATACTCAATGCTTGGATGTACCGAGCTTTGAATCTTTGAACGGACTCTAAACAAGGCTAAATGATAGCATAAACGAGTCTGACACTCAGTTGTGTTGACTGGTTGGGCTTTACAAGGCAGGAATTTTCGGGTTGTCACATCATCCCCCCGTTAGATGGAATTTCGTCCCAAAATTAGCTTTCTTAGAAGTACTACTGGGGTTGCGCTCCTCTGATTTGCAGAATACCCACCCGTAGACCTGGCAACTTTGCCCTAGTGTTCATTATAGGACTCATACTCGGTCCATCTATCATTACCTCATGTATACAAGTTGCATATAATTAGGATTAGTAAGACAGTCGAATGTGCGACTCTGCCCTAGGTCCACAACCAAACAAGGAACAGGAGATAGGGCGGAAACACACATACTAAATCAGCATAATCATAATCATATACCACCCTTGCGTACACACTGAATAGTGATAGGTGGGCTGTATTCGTCCTTAGCCTCTGTGCTTGAACTTGATCTGCTGGACGAGTGGTCTTTCGAGAAGGTTTGCGGAGTATAAGGTGACGAGGTTTCGGAAGGCAAGGTACTCTTCACACGAGTACTTCGGGGTTTAGAATACGAAAGACAAAACTGAGGTTAAGGTCGGACTGTCGATGCGATTGATGAAGGTTTCACGGACTGACGGTTAAGACGATAGAAGCATATGAACTTAGTATGGTGAGGACCACGCCAATTCATGAAGAATGGTAGAAATTGACTCTTTACTGAACAAAAGTTTAGCCGATTTGAAAGAAACGCTTGTTATACAATGATGTACTGCTAGTGTGTTCGACAATGTACTCCTAGTGTGTTCGACAATGTACTCTTTGTAACTGTTCTAGTGCTTTCTGTTTTCCCCTTGATGTTAACACTTCTACGTATCGCACCGCGATGAGCGAGTACATACAAATGAAAGTGTTTTGATAACTAGTGTCGATAGTTTATACCACGATCCTCCCTGGTACCACTATGATTGCCTGTCATATACAAGTTATGAATAATTAAGATGAATAAGACAATCGACTGAGTAACTCTGCCTCAAATCCACAACCAAAAAAGGAACAAGAATTAAGGTGGAATCACTCACTCTAAGTCTGCAACATCTTAGCTATGCACAACCCTGATGTATATGCTAAGCCATCATAGCTTCTCTGAACGGATCTTTTAGTTCTCTTGAATATTGTGATCTATTTCAATATGTGAGTTATTATAATCACTTTAAGTGTTTTCCCAAGTTTTAATCTTATATAAATATAAATTAATTTTTAAAGTAATTATTATTTCGAAAACGTACCGCTGCTCACTGGCGACTCCGGGGTTGATTCTCCTGCGATGATCATTAGAATTCGTCCATCCGCTCCTGAGTTCTTTGTTATCGGGCAGTTCCTCTAGTAGTGTCCAGTCTCACCACAACCATAGCAGGCTTGGTTTTCTTTAACTCCGGGGACTTGGGAGATTGGTTGAGCCGGTGCTCTGCAGAAACGGACTGTGTGTCCCTTTATGTGGCAGTTCAGACACTACATTTCCCGGCATACTAAGGTGTGGGGATAATTGCACTTTCCACACTTCGGGAGGGTTCCAGCATATCGACTAGCTGGTGCTGGAGTAGCAGGTGTTGTGGCGGCGTACATAGTACCCGTTTGTTGCTCTTGCGGAGGTTCCCGTGTTGTCCGCTTCTTCTTCCTCTTGTTCCCCGACTTCCGTTTATAGTCCTCTCCCTTTGATGGCTCGGGAACTGGGACTTCTACGCCATGGCGGACTCCATGGTCAATGAGTCGCTGAGCCAGACGTTTGGAACTATCGAATATGGTTGGGTTAGAAGACAGTACATGTCCTTGGATCAAAGCAGTTAGACCCCATATGTATCTTTCTATCTTCTTACTCTCTGGAGTAAACATCTCAGGGCATAGTGCTGCCAAGTCGCTAAACCTGTCAGTGTAGGTCACTATGTCTGAGCCAACCATGGTATGCTCCTATAAATCTTGCTCCAGTTTTTGAACTTCGCCCCTTGGGCAATACTCTCCCATCATCATTTCCTTCAAGTTTTTCCAGCCCATCGAGTTAGCCATTGTTAGAGTTAATGACTTAACATGTTCATTCCACCATGTTAGGGCTCTGCCAGAGAAGGTGCAAGCAGCAAACTTGACTTTGCTCCCTTCTGGGCATGAACAGATTTCGAAGACCGAATCTGTTTTCTCGAACCATCACATCAGAGCAATGACTCCTCCATCTCCATTGAAGGATTTGGGTTAGCAGTTCATGAAGTCCTTCTACGAACATTCCCGTGGGTATTTGTCACACCCCAAAACCGGAACGGCGGAAACGTTCTGGGGTGGATGACGTCATGTCAAGTATCACAACATATGTAGTATAGTAATCAAAGTACAACAATCATTGCATTAATAGTAATAGTTTTACATTGGTTTACATTGTAAAGAATCATCAAAGTAATACAAAACTAGTATAGATGCAGCTTGGCACAAACCGTCTTCAATAGAAGCTCCTGGAATGTACCTGTCTAATGCTGCCCTGAGAATACAAGTTATTTGAAAAGCGAGTATCAGCATTTTTACAAATGCTGGTGAGTTAATAAGTATTTAGTGTCATTTTATTCAAATAACTTAATTAAAAGTAGTAGTTTGGAATCAACAGTGTATTAGAGTCCTTTCCAGAAAATCCTATATTTTCTTAAATAAAAGTAGTCTTCTACCAAGACCCGACAGAGTTATGTTGTAAAAAGTAATTTTCCCTTAAACACTATCATTACCAAAATACGGTGTTTGATATTAAAGGAAGTAGGAGAATATTAGGGAAAATAACATATGCCTCAGCAGTGAAGACTGTGACTAAGGCAGAAAGAAATCATAGACTCGAGGAGAGTATCGAATGAACGGTACGCCTGGCTCAGTCTAACAAAAGGAGACACAGACCCCAGCCGGTATCAAATGAAAGATACGTCTAGTAAGGTCCAAAAACAGTAAACACAGACCCCAGACAGTATCAACTGAATGATACGTCTAGTAAGGTCCAAAAACAGTGAACACAGACCCCAAACAATATCAAATGAATGATACGTCTAGCAAGGTCTAAAAACAGTGAACACAGACCCCAGACAGTATCAACTGAATGATACGTCTAGCAAGGTCTAAAAACAGTGAATACAAACCCCATACAGTATCAAATGAATGATACGTCTAGCAAGGTCTAAAAACAATGAATACAGTGAACACAGGGAATATAGTGAATACAGTGTATACAGTGAATACAGTGTTAAAACCCGTTACCTTAAGGACATGAATTATAAGGTAACCCCGAGATACTCGTAACCATACTGATAGACACTAGAGAACTAGACGCCCTGCAAGCGTCTGTGTAAGTGTGACATTTGTCACCCCTTGGCTTGGTAGGTCGTAGACTGTAGCTAGCAGTCAGGGTGCGGGGGTGTCAATCCCGTATAGATCTATACACACAATGTCCGCTCTCCCTACAAGAGATTCTGGTTACCAACTTGACAACGGAGAAGTCCGTGTACTGAAGATGTATCTCGTATAGTGAGATCTGATGTAAAATACTGGACTAATGATAGAGACTCACAACTTAACTGACCAATGTAAACCTATATGTCTATGCTTGTATACATAATATCTAACTAATGATCAAACGACCTTCGGACGGACGTCCGATCCCACCAGACCACATCTCAACGAAGAAAAGGAAATAGGGCGAACAAGCCTTCCTAAGTCCTTTAAAAACTATTTATATATATATATATATATATATATATATATATATATATATATATATATATCTATTTAACGAAGTTTAAGTGTTTAACAAAGTAGAAGTGTTTCACAAAGTATAAGTGTTAACAAGTAGGAGCGTATCGTGAAGTAAAAACGTATCGTGAAGTATAAGCGTATCATGAAATAGAAGCGTATCGTGAAGTAGAAGCGTTTCTCGAAGTAAAAGTGTCAATAAAGTATAAGCGTTTACGAAGTAGTAGCATTAATCAAGTAGGAGCGGTTCGTGAAGTGGAAGCGGTAATAAAGTAGGAATGTTTATGAAGTAGTAGTATTTCTCGAAGTAGAAGCGTTTAACAAGTATAAGCGTATCACGAAGTAAAAGCATTAACAAAGTAGAAGCATTTAACTAAGTAGGAGTATTAACTATGTAGAAGTATAACGAAGCAGCAGTATCCAACAAGTAGGAGTATAAAAACATGGAAGAAAACCTTGATGAAAACTTTGGAAAACTTTTATACTTAAGAAAATCACAACTTGGTATTCTTTTGTAAAATAAGTTTGAAAACCTTTAGAAATCCTTTGGGAACCTTTCATAAACAAGTTTTAAATGAAACTTTGATAAACAGTATAAGTAAAGATTTGAACAAGTAAAGACATTTTAGAAAAACATTTACAGTATCAGATTTGGTAAACAGTTAACAGTGTAATAAATCCTTGTGCATGCGGGTTATCAATCACATATAATTGATATGATAACTTGCATGTTTAACTTGTATTCCCCCCCCCCCCCATAAAACATGTAAAAACATTTAAAAATGTTAATTCAGGGGTATGAACTCACATGATGTAAGTGGATCGAACGAAGGTGCCGGTTGGGTGCTCGGTGTCAAGTAAAGACTTGAACACACTTAGTGACCTATTAAAATATGATAACATATGTTTACATACAATTAGTACATATAATACTAATTAAACAATTATACGCATCCTAAAGTGTGGAAAACACTTTGGTTAAGTGCTAGGGGTGCCCCGGGTAACATTTAAGGGTGTGTATGGCTTGGATAAGGAGTTTACTCTCCTAAAACTCACTTTATGTGAGTTCACGGTTGGGAGGCCACATCCCCCATGAGTTTACGGCCGTAAAATCATGGGAGGAGTGTTTTCGGATGATTTCAAGTCCCATGTGGTTCTAGAAATAGTTTTAAGAAATTGTACAAGGCTATAGGGGTGTTTAAGGGTCCAAGAGTTTACTCCCTTGGAGTTTACGGCCCAAAGACCACTCCTTGGGAGTTTACGGCCGTAAGCCCCATGGCTTAGGCCGTGAACTCTTTTTCACCCTCCAATTTTTGATTTTAAGGTCCTTGTTTCAACCCCAACAATTTCTAGTGAAGGTATAGGGCCATTTAGGGGACTTAAACTCTCATTTGACATGGTTTGGGGGAGTTTACGGTCTAAGCATATGCTTGGGCCGTAAAATCTAGTTTGCCCCTCAAATGATGATGTTTAATTGTTCCAAACTCGAAATGGAAATTCCCTAAGTCATATCTCAAGCTTAAACATGATTTGGAAGTGTGTTTGGGCATTTTTGCATGGTTAGAGGGTGTTTACGGCCTAAGCATATGCTTGGGCCGTAAACCCTCTTTTATGCTCTAAAAATTGTTGTTTTGAGGTTCAAACACTTCTAGGCTTAATCCTAAATTAGTTTCCAACCTTAAGGAGGAGTTTTAGGGCAAGTTTGGCATCATTTTAGGGGTTTACAGACCTAGAGTGTTCTTGGGACGTAAACTCCTTACTCCTTGCCTTCTTGGACGATTTTTGAATTATAATGACATGCAATGGGTTGTAAAACAAGCTAGGGTGCAAGAACTTACGATTTGGAGGCGGAAACTCGCGGATTTGAGTCGAAAACGAGCTTGAGAGAGAGAGAGAGAGAGAGTAGAGGGAGGAAATGGTTTTAGGGTGGTAAAAGCTTCAAATGGAGTGCCCGACTCCCTATATATATACCTTGGGTGTTGCACCCGGTATACGACTACCCGATACTAAAGTTTACCGAGGTTTAAGCTTTTTACCCGGTTAAATGGTCATAATAAAAATTAACTTTTTCCAACTAAATGGAGATGTGATTTACATGTTTTTATTTATTTTATCATGACGATAACGACATAAAATCTATAAATAAATAAGACATTTATTTATTTGAAGACCTTAAATTAACGGAACTTTTATAAAATGGAATATTCCGTTAACGGAAACGGGGTAATATAACGGAATAAACTTTGGGTTGTCATATCATTCCCCCGTTAGAGGGAATTTCGTCCTGAAATTCAGGTTTAGGCTAGGAAGTAGGTATGAATGACCGAGTAGAGGCAGGAGGGTACTTCTTATTCGGTTTGTCCTCGCACTCCCAAGTGAACTCTGGCCTGTGTTTGTCATTCCAACAAACCTTCACCTACGGGATGCGGATTCTGTCTCGTGCAGTTAGCGATTTCCTACAGGTATGTCTACGAAGTTAGGGTTCTCAATGGTTTCTATCAAGATGAGTGGGATACGAAGAGTGGTGTCGGGAAAACATTTATCAAGTCTAAGGAGTGGATCGATCCGTGGTGAAACTTGTGGAATTTCCGAAAGTAGTAGTGGTCTGATGAGGGTTGGACCAATCTCCGTAAAGAATCTCGGATGGTCCTAAGCTCTCGGAAGGGTAGAGCTTTTTAGTACTTAGAACATAGTGTACTTCTATGGCAAGATCATCACTGGCGTGATCGCCATTCTGAAGTTCCTAACGTTCTCTCTCATACTGGAAGTGTAGTCCTTCAGGTTGGTTCTTAGGAAGCTCAGGTTGCCCTTGGTTTCGCGTTTCCTGTTAATTGGCTTTTAGGGACTTTCTAGATCATCGGATGGGTTGCGTGTCTACGATTATCTGTTTGCTGTAGAGTGTCTATCTCAAGCTCGTGCAAAATGAACCTGCACTTCTGATTCTTGAGATAATTCTAATGGAAACCCTCAGGGTCGGGAAGATAGGGTTTCACCAGACGAGTGTTGGACTATCTCAGGAGGTGGTTCTACTATCTCTGCATGAGATAGTATTCGTGGAACACCTGATAGTCCAATGAATCTTGTAAGACATGCCCTAATTTCCAAGGCGTTAGTTTATTCTAGTGCGGAAAGCGGTTGCTCTTGTATAACCCATCGACTAACACCTAGACTGGTGTCAAGTCTATAATCTCTTCGGGATCTGGGTTATAAGGCTTAACGCAACTACTTTTCCACTTTGATCAAGTATTCTTGGCTGCGGAGATTATCCTGTGGTTCTCGGTACCCTAGTGTTCACTTTGGAGAATGAAGTCTATCGTCTACAGGGCGACGACGATTTCCTCCACGCAAGGGGGCGAAGGGTCCTAGGCACTACTCGTCGGTAACGGGGTGGACGAAGTGCCCGAGTAGTGCGAACATCTTCTGCAACTACTCTTATGAAGGTTCTGAGTTGCCTCGATCTAGGCCAAATCTAGTGAGTATAGGGTTCCATCACTCGGAACTTTAATCTCCTCATCCACTCTTCTCAGAGTTTAATTTATCGCAACTCTCGGATTTCTGGGATATTCGCTGCGATGCCTAATTCAGGGGATTAAGTGTGAATGGATGGTTGTAGTCAATGTCCTTGACTCTTACGACTCAAATTTCTTTACCAACTGAGGGTGTTAGCTACTATGTTGGCTTAACCGGGATGGCAACAATTTTGGATTTGTGGTCTTTATAGTAGTTCAACCCGCAAGGGGTTCTCTTGACTCTAGCTCCCGTTCCATGGGATAGGATGAAGGGTCTTTCTGAGGGATCTACGAGGTATGCTTCGGGTGGTTATCGTCTTTTGGAATTCTTGCAGTGTCTTTCGCTTTGGTTTTTATCTATCTAAAGAGGGTTGGTTAACAGCGCGCGGTACCCCTCTCCTGGGTACTTCAGAAGGTTTGAAATAAGATTGACGACTGACGGATCGCATTAATCTTTATTATTTTATTTTGTTTAGGTTCTGAAGAACCTTTATTTGCCGAATGGCTATGGAGAAAGTTCTTTTACACAGCACTAAGGATTTACACATGGTCGCACAAAGTCGAACCATTATTGATAGAGGCGTCGAAGTTGGCACACTTTGACATGATATAGAATGAGGGTCAATAGAGTCATGTGCCGAACAGGAACACAAGTTCTAGGCGTCTCGGGTTTCGTCCCGTGTATCACTGCCGCGGATACTTGGACCGATAGAGTCGACGCGAAACTATAGAGAGTCCTGGATGTTTCTGAATAGAGTACCTTTTTATGAATGGATTCTCACAAGGCATTTCTATAATCGCCTCACATATACTAGTCATGTATAGTTAAGGTGGGGACGACTGTTGACTGAGCGAATCTGCCTTAAATCCACAACCAAACGAGGAACAGGAAATGAGGCGGCCTTCACTCACTCTAGGTCTATCCATCTCAATCATACATCGTCGTAACGTATATATTTAGCCATTATAGTTTTACCTGATGAATTTTAAATTTTATAACAGTGCTGCGACTTTCACCTTAATGGAAAATAATTACACTTAGAATTAGCCTTTTTATGTTCTTGGTTAGTTATCTGAATTTGAGAGACGTACTTAAAATTCTACCGGGTTCCTGGATGCTTCTCCCTAAGCAGTAGAGTCAGACTCCTCCTGAGTCCTTGTTGTTTCCTTCAGTTTGGATAGCTCTTCTTGAAGTGTCCATCCTTACCACATAGGTGGTAAACTGGGTTGTCTGCCACATTGGCGGTTGATGTAATAAACTCAACCGGAGTTCTGCAGACACGAGCAACATGGCCCTTCATATGGCACCTAGCACCATAGAGCTCCCGGCGTACACCATGATGATGGTAGCTACACTTGCTGCCGTGGGGAAAGTTTCCTAGGTATGGTCTCCTAGGTGTAGGGATGGAAGGGTTGGTAGGGGTATTGACTGTCTCATCTCGTTGCCTTACGAAAGGTCCTTGAGCCGAGGTACTTCCTTCCTCGTTCTTGAGTTTTCTCCTTAGTGGAATTGGTTGAGGTTCTCGGGTGGCTGGGTACACAGAGGTTGGTTGCTGCTGTCCATTACTAGGATCGGAATTTCCGATAGGGCTCTTGCTAACATTGGCGTTGTCAGCATTCAGTTGAGCCATGGCAGCTACAACGGCTGCCGAGACTGCAGTCTGGAAAGTAGCTTCATCGAGTAGGAGAGTAGGTTTCTTGCTAGTGGATTGGTTACGCTTGCTCGGAGACATGGTTTTTCCCTATACGGAAAGGAGCTCAAGCGGATGAGAGACGATGGTTAAACCTGGACATATTTGTCCTTACTGTATTAGGCATAAATTTTTCCCGTGCTTCGGGTATTGGTTGTCTGAGTGTCGACCTACATCCCTATGATGTAGTCCTGGTATGCAAGGTAGGAGTATGAGTGTCGGAAAAAGCCATAAGATGGGAGTCGTTCCTACTAAGTTACCTTTATACTGGGAAAGGTTTCACTCCCCGGCCTGGAAAGATTTGAGAACAGTTCAGAACGAATACCGCAGAAAGAAAGGCTCATGAAGACTTATGAATAAACTCTCTCAATAGAGGTGCGGGGATCCGCTCTAATCGTGTTACTGGTAATGGGAAAAGGCGTTTTTACCTAACACATAGCGTGAGTAGTGTAACCACTAACTCACTAAATTGTATTATTTTATGGGTGTATTAGTGTGACGAATCGTGAGGAGAAGACACTTCTTGGGTTCCATGTACTGGTTCCCTCTGTCAACCTCGTATCCCTGACTGGGACCGGTGTTGGTTTCCTTCGGGTAGTTACCTAGCGTTCTTTTCTCGTGAAGACATATTGAATTTCTACTCCGCCTTACTTCCGAATCCGAATCTGGGTGTCATCACTTCATGATGGATGACTGGAAATCTCGGAAGTTTAGGCGAATTTCTCACTGATGTCCCTAAGAAGATATAGGCACTCGGTGGTCTCAATAGTCTCGACCTTGTTCATTTATTTCCAAACTGGAAATCTCCTCAATGAACCTCTTCTGGGTCTGAATCAACTTTTCTGCCAAGTACTGAAGTGGATAAGGTTTTCTACAGGGTTCGTGCGAGAATGGAAATGTCTAAAGAATCCTAAGAGATTATTAACATTTCACTGTGTGATCCATATCGAGTCCTGCTACGATTACACAGAGTATACAAATCATATATAGCTTAGATCCGATAGGCCTTCGAATATGTGATACTACTCTATATCCACATCCCAATGAGGAAAAGGAAGTAGGGCGAAACCACACATTCTTAGTCTATGGGATCCTTATTATATATAACCTTGGGAGTATACCCTCTGTAATTGTAGGTATATCAATAAGGATCTTTTTAATTCTGCACACAAGGTTGTCTATGGATCCTAAAATACCCCTATGGTATTTTAATTCTTGTTTGTTTCTTATCTTCTGATTATGATTCTGGGAATAATGTGAGTCTTTTAGTATTCCAAAATACTCCTATAGTATTTTAAACTTTATGTTTGGCTCTAGCATTCCTAGTTGGTAAGTTTCAGACCTGTTGCAACACCACTATCACTCCCACGCACACGTTCATCGCATCTCGAATAAATGTAGTTGATCAGGTTACATTTATTCCATCTTACGATTACATAACTACCCAGGTTTGACGGTAATGCTCAACATCTGAAGACTTTTATTATTGTTCTTCTTATGATACTTGTGTTCGAGCGTTTAGATTCTAGATGTTCTTATACTTTGGTAAAATATGGTTATATTTTAAAGTATAATTCTTGGTCAGAGTGTTTTATCCCTATGTATTTATAGGCTGTATATCTTTTATGAATTGATATACTTAGCTCACTATAAACAATGCTCTGATACCAATCTGTCACACCCCAAAACCGGAACGGCGGAAACGTTCTGGGGTGGATGACGTCATGTCAAGTATCACAACATATGCAATATAGTAATCAAAGTACAACAATCATTGCATTAATAGTAATAGTTTTACATTGGTTTACATTGTAAAAAATCATCAAAGTAATACAAAACTAGTATAGATGCAGCTTGACACAAACCGTCTTTAACAGAAGCTCCTGGAATATACCTGTCTAATACTGCCCTGAGAATACAAGTTATTTGAAAAGCGAGTATCAGCATTTTTACAAATGCTGGTGAGTTCATAAGTATTTAGTGTCATTTTATTCAAATAACTTAATTAAAAGTAGTAGTTTGGAATCAACAGTGTATTAGAGTCCTTTCCAGAAAATCCTATATTTTCTTAAATAAAAGTAGTCTTCTACCAAGACCCGACAGAGTTATGTTGTAAAAAGTAATTTTCCCTTAAACACTATCATTACCAAAATGCGGTGTTTGATTTAAAGGAAGTAGGAGAATATCAGGGGAAATAACATATACCTCAGTAGTGTAGACTGCTGACTAAGGCAGAAAGAAATCATAGACTCCAGGAGAGTATCGAATGAACGGTACGCCTGGCTCAGTCTAACAAAAGGAGACACAGACCCCAGACGGTATCAAATGAAAGATATATCTAGTAAGGTCCAAAAACAGTGAACATAGACCCCATATAGTATCAACTGAATGATACGTCTAGCAAGGTCTAAAAACAGTGAATACAGACCCCAGACAGTATCAAATGAATGATATGTCTAGCAAGGTCTAAAAACCATGAACACAGACCCCAGACAGTATCAACTGAATGATACGTCTAGCAAGGTCTAAAAACAGTGAATACAGACCCCAGACAGTATCAAATGAATGATACGTCTAGCAAGGTCTAAAAACAGTGAATACAGTGAACACAGGGAATACAGTGAATATAGTGTTAAAACCCGTTACCTTAAGGCCATGAATTATAAGGTAACCCCGAGATACTCATAACCATACTGATAGACACTAGAGAACTAGACGCCCTGCAAGCGTCTGTGTAAGTGTGACATTTGTCACCCCTTGGCTTGGTAGGCCGTAGACTGTAGCTAGCAGTCAGGGTGCGGGGGTGTCAATCCCGTATAGATCTATACACACAATGTCCGCTCTCCCTACAAGAGACTCTGGTTACCAACTTGACAACAGAGAAGGCCGTGTACTGAAGATGTATCTCGTATAGTGAGATCTGATGTAAAATACTGGACTAATGATAGAGACTCACAACTTAACTGACTAATGTAAACCTATATGTCTATGCTTGTATACATAATATATAACTAATGATCAAACGACCTTCGGACGGACGTCCGATCCCACCAGACCACATCTCAACGAAGAAAAGGAAATAGGGCGAACAAGCCTTCCTAAGTCCTTTAAACATTATTTATATATATCTATACAAGCACAAACATACATTTAACGAAGTTTAAGTGTTTAACGAAGTAGAAGTGTTTCACAAAGTATAAGTGTTAACAAGTAGGAGCGTATCGTGAAGTAAAAACGTATCGTGAAGTATAAGCGTATCGTGAAGTAGAAGTGTATCGTGAAGTATAAGCGTATCGTGAAATAGAAGCGTATCATGAAGTAGAAGCATTTCTCGAAGTAAAAGTGTCAATAAAGTATAAGCTTTTACGAAGTAGTAGCATTAATCAAGTAGGAGCGGTTCGTGAAGTGGAAGCGGTAATAAAGTAGGAACGTTTATGAAGTAGTAGTATTTCTCTAAGTAGAAGCATTTAACAAGTATAAGCGTATCACGAAGTAAAAGCATTAACAAAGTAGAAGCATTTAACTAAGTAGGAGTATTAACTATGTAGAAGTATAACGAAGCAGTAATATCTAACAAGTAGGAGTATAAAAACATGGAAGAAAACCTTGATGAAAACTTTGGAAAACTTTTATACTTAAGAAAATCACAACTTGGTATTCTTTTGTAAAATAAGTTTGAAAACCTTTAGAAATCCTTTGGGAACCTTTCATAAACAAGTTTTAAATGAAACTTTGATAAACAGTATAAGTAAAGATTTGAACAAATAAAGACATTTTAGAAAAACATTACAGTATCAGATTTGGTAAAACAGTTAACAGTGTAATAAATCCTTGTGCATGCGGGTTATCAATCACATATAATTGATATGATAACTGGCATGTTTAACTTGTATCCCCCCCCAATAAAACATGTAAAAACATTTAAAAAGGTTAATTCAGGGGTATGAACTCACCTGATGTAAGTGTATCGAACGAAGGTGCCGGTTGGGTGCTCGGTGTCAAGTAAAGACTTGAACACACTTAGTGACCTATTAAAATATGATAACATATGTTTACATATAATTAATACATATAATACTAATTAAACAAGTATATGCATCCTAAAGTGCGGAAAACACTTTGGTTAAGTGCTAGGGGGCCCCGGGTAACATTTAAGGGTGTGTATGGCTTGGATAAGGAGTTTACTCTCCTAAAACTCACTTTATGTGAGTTCACGGTTGGGAGGCCACATCCCGCATGAGGTTACGGCCGTAAACTCATGGGAGGAGTGTTTTCGGATGATTTCAAGTCCCATGTGGTTCTAGAAATAGTTTTAAGAAATTGTACAAGGCTATAGGGGTGTTTAAGGGTCCAAGAGTTTACTCCCTTGGAGTTTATGGCCCAAAGACCACTCCTTGGGAGTTTACGGCCGTAAGCCCCATGGCTTAGGCCGTGAACTCTTGTGCACCCTCCAATCTGTGATTTTAAGGTCCTTGTTTCAACCCCAACAATTTCTAGTGAAGGTATAGGGCCCTTTAGGGGACTTAAACTCTCATTTGACATGGTTTGGGGGAGTTTACAGTCTAAGCATATGCTTGGGCCGTAAAATCTAGTTTGTCCCTCAAATGATGATGTTTAATTGTTCCAAACTCGAAATGGAAATTCCCTAAGTCATATCTCAAGCTTAAACATGATTTGGAAGTGTGTTTGGGCATTTTTGCATGGTTAGAGGGTGTTTACGGCCTAAGCATGTGCTTGGGCCGTAAACCCTCTTTTATGCTCTAAAAATTGTTGTTTTGAGGTTCAAACACTTCTAGGCTTAATCCTAAATTAGTTTCCAACCTTAAGGAGGAGTTTTAGGGCAAGTTTGGCATCATTTTAGGGGTTTATGGCCCTAGAGTGTTCTTGGGCTGTTAGATCCTTACTCCTTGCCTTCTTGGACGATTTTTGAATTATAATGACATGCAATGGGTTGTAAAACAAGCTAGGGTGCAAGAACTTACGATTTGGAGGCGGAAACTCGCGGATTTGAGTCGAAAACGACCTTGAGAGAGAAAGAGAGAGAGTAGAGGGAGGAAATGGTTTTAGGGTGGTAAAAGCTTCAAATAGAGTACCCGAATCCATATATATATATATATATATATATATATATATACCTTGGGTGTTGCATCCGGTATACGACTACCCGATACTAAAGTTTACCGCGGTTTAAGCTTTTTACCCGGTTAAATGGTCGTAATAAAAATTAACTTTTTCCAACTAAATGGAAATGTAATTGACGTGTTTTTATTTATTTTATCACGACGATAACGACATAAAATATATAAATAAATAAGACATTTATTTATTTGATGACCTTAAATTAACGGAACTTTTATAAAATGGAATATTCCGTTAACGGAAATGGGGTAATATAACGAAATAAACTTTGTGTTGTCACAATATTCATAGGTATCTCCGTGGTTGGTTAGGTGAGCACCACTACCAGATCCACTGATACCACTTGTGCGAATTTGGGTTAGGGCGGCTTCCGTTGCTGCTGTTACCGCTGCCTGAAAAGCAGCTAGGTCGAAATATGGTGGTTGATTCTTTGTCGTGCTGTTGACTACGTTCCTTACTGGTCTACCGCGAGGCATCTTTTGCTAAGAATACAAAGATGAGATGGAATAAGTCTATAGCAGTGGATAAAAGCCGAAAGCTGAAAGACAAGGTTATCCTAGTTTTGAGTGTATCGGGTCCTAACTTCCACAGGGTTCTGGAAATGATTCATAAAAGAGTCTATACCGAATAAACTTTATGAATTAGAAATGGCTATCCCCGAATGAATATCTGTGACCTGAATAACTTTTACCAGTTGTATGTAAAGAAAGTAATCCTAACACATAGGGTGAGCAGTGTTTCCACTAACTCATTAAGTTAACCAAGATTATTATTTATTAGTGTGACGTATAAGATGTTTTGGTTACTTCGGTTGATCCCTCTTTGAAAGCTTCTCCTGAACCTGCTCTTGTTCCTCCTTGACTCTTCTGTTGACCGCTATGAGGAAGTGGTTACATCTATCTGGGTTTACCATGCGAGAATGGAAGTGTCTAAAGAATCTATGAGATTTAGGGTAACTTTATGGGGTGATCCTTATAGAGTCCTCCTATAATTGTATAATGTATACAAGTTGTATATAATTTAAGATTAAATAGGCTTTCGAATAAGTGATCCTACTCCAAAACCACAACCAAACAAGGAACATGTAGTGAAGCGTAGATCACAAATTCTAAGTCTATAAAATCTCAATTATATAAAACCTTGGGTGTATACATTTCAAGATTATAGACCTCTACGTAAGGGTCTTTTAAGTTATCACATAAGTTATTTATATAGTGCCTAAAATACTCCTATAGTATTTTAATGTAATGTACTTAGTATGTTTCAAACTTGTTATCGTGTTATAGTGTCATAGAATACTCCTATAGTATTCTAACTTTCATGTTCTGATCTAGAAATCTCTTATATAGAGTTAGGTAAGTTTTAACACCGTTGCAACACCACATCACTCCCAAGCATATGTCGGTCGCATCTCAAATGAATATAGTTGATCAGACTATATTGATCCCAGATACGATTACATAACTGCCTAGGGTTGACCGCAATATTCAACCTTTAAATACTTTTGTTCTGTTCTTCTTGTGATACTTGTTCTAGTATGTATACATGTATAAGCAAGTAGGTATGTTTTTATAACTTATTGTTATATTCTTAAAATATATTATTATCCAGAGCACTTAAGCCCCATTGTATTTATAGTTGTATATATTTTATCGGTTGATATACTTAGTTCACTATAAACATTACTGTGATACCAATCTGTCACACCCCAAAACCGGAATGGCGAAAACGTTCGGGGGTGGAGGACGTCATGTTTAATATCACAAGACATGCATCATAGTAATCAAAATAATAAACAACCATTTCATTAGAAAGAAAGTGTTTACAAAGTATGTGTTCATAAAACATAGAGTACATACACAATTAACAAAACAAGACTTGAAGCTATTATGCTCCATCTTTTGAATTCCCAGTGCGAGTACCTGTCTACTAGTTTCCTGAGAATACAAGTTATTTTGAAAGAGTTGATCAACAATTAAGCTGGTGAGTTCATATGATTTTAGTGATGTAAGCAAGTTGTAAGAAAATTTAGTAAATTGTAAGTTCTGTTTAGAAAAGTTCATCTGTTCTTCTAGAAAATCCTATATTTTCTGCTTTGGTGAAAGATAAGTAAAAATGACTCTACAATCCTTTCTATGAGTACTAAATGGATACAATGTATATAAAACTCGGATTAAACAAACACGCTATTGTGTGTATCTGTCCTAAGCCCACAACCAAACAAGGAATAGAAAGTGAGGCGGATGGTAGACATCCCATTGGTTGTTAGATCCTTGTTATATATAACCCATGTGTATCCTGACAGCCTTATTTTTAATATATTTTCTTACTCCTTTCCTTCTAATGGACCAAGGTTGAATTAGCAACCCCATTTTTAATATATTAATAAGTTTCCATTTTTTTTCCTTTTATTGTTCTCACTTTTTTTTATCTCATCCTAACCCACCTTAATTTCTATTAATAAATTTTGCTTATATATATATAAAAAAATTAATATTTGGGGGCTTATTTTTATTTTTCGCACATGGTCTTCAAAGTGAACGGACCTGCCATAGTAAGAAGATGCTATCTTAATTGAGACGTTATAAGTTCAAGTATCTCTGGAGATATTTTGGTTATTAGAAGTAAATTAGTTTGTCTTTTTTAGAAAAACAAAATATTTTATAAATTTTTCCGATTTAACACCTAGTTTTAGTTTGTTTTAAAAACAACAATTTTTTTTGATAAAAGTTCTATCACAACTATTATCACATACGAATGTCGGTCAAACATGTAATTTTAAAGATCGATGGTTAAACCAAATTGTTGGCAAAAAATATTGTCTTTTTTTTTTTTTTTTTTTTTTTTGTTTTTGTTTTTGTTTAAATTAGAAAAATATTTATTTTTTATTTTTTTTATGAATAATTTATTTGTTCTCACAATTAAAACATTTACGGCATGCTCGGCAAAATTAGCTGCTAACGGATAGATTGTAGCTTGTAGCGTTTTATTAAACGCTACATGAATTAACATTTGGATTTGAAGTGTCTTTTTAAACTAAACGATAGAAGCTTGTAGTGTCGAATGAGGCTTTTTGTTCAAAATGGAGCGTTTTGTCAAGCGTTAGAAATTAGAAGCTTTCAAACGCTACGTGCCGAACACGTCCTTAATAATTTGACTGCTTTGACTAGATTAAGTTTTATCCAACAATTATTGGTTTTTGAAAAACATGATTTTTGCGGGTGGGTTTGTTTTAAGGAAAAACATACCAAATAAATAAATATGACGATCCTAGTAATAATTTAATATTTTTTTAGACTAAATTATAGAAATAGTTCATGTATTTATATGACATATGAAAAGATATGAAAGATGCACTACCAGACAAAATTATAAAAACCGAAATTTGCTGTTTGGCTTTTAACACAACCCGAAAGTGAATGATTTTTCAAACCCAAAGAGCCGAAACTAAATTATTGAAAATGAAATCAAATGATTTTTCAACAGAAAAAGAGTAAACTACACGGATCGTCGTCCCACGTGTAGATGCTAAAATGCACGTTTGGTCCATATTTTTTGAAATTAACTCGGACCGTCCATTGTTTGGTTAAAAGTTGCAACCTTCATCCTTCATTAGTTTAAATTTTTACGGACTAGTGTGGACATATGCCGGTATATTTATTTATTTATAGATGACAAAAAAGTATATAAATTTTTTTCATTCAATTTTATTTATATTTTTGTACAACCTAAATTAACAAAACTAGGGGTGTTCGTTTGGATGGATCGGTTTGATCCGATCCAATCAAGTGAATCCGAATAGATTTCGGTTTTCAAAACATTGATCCAAATAGTCCAAACTAAATTTAAACCCGATCCGATCCAACCAAATTACAATTCGATTGGATCGGTTTTTACAATTCGGTTTTCAAGAGGCAAGACATTTTGAAACTATATAACTTGAATATTAGCAAAATCTATAAAGAAACTATTTTTTTTATAAATTATAATTTATGAACAAATAGTAAGAAAATATATTATAGTTAATATTTCATTGACAAAAAAAACTTTTGATAAGAAGTAATTTTAAAGTAATATATTCGATGAAAATTTATAATAACTAAAAATAATAATTTAGTAAATTTATAAATTGTTAAAGATACATATGAAAAATAGATAATAAGTTGTTATTCGGATTTTTTGAACTATTCGGTCCTTAGTATGTAAACAAAACCAATCCGAAATCCAAAATAATAATTCGGTTTTGTTGAAAACCAATCCAAAAATCCGAATATCCGAACAAAATAGTCCGATCCAAATTGTCCAATTGGACAATTCGGTTTTTTCCAAATAGTGAACGGCGTTAAACAAAACTAAAATAATTGCTTTAGTTAATCTTATCGTAAGATTTAATAAATAGATCATTAAAACGGTTAAACAATTCAAAATGAACAATTTAAGGAACAAACTTAGACCGGTAATTTCTAATGCCCAAATGAAATTGTCCGATTCGCTAGAGCATTAACGACTCCCGCCGTAAGGTCACCACCGGCCACCACAATGTTACGGTGATGACGATGGCCGGAGTTCCTACACCACCTCCTGTGAAGCCAAATGGTACATTTTCTTACTTACACATGCTTTTACCTCATGCAACATCGAAATCGTATGTTTTCATCATCAGAATTTTCGTAAGAATCAGTCGAATAAGATCAATTGCACCAAAAACTGAACAATAATAATAAAAAAAAAAAAGCCAAATTCTCATTTGATCGAGGATGATTACAAGTTATTTGTAGCGATTTGTTGAAGAAGATATAGACCAATTAATACTGAAATCGAACAACCAGAAAGGCCAATTCATTTGATCAAGGGATGATTACAACAAGATCATGTACATACATATTATATATATATTTATTCAAATTCAAATTCAAATTCGAATGTCACATTTTCCCTTGCAATTTCTTATCTTAATCCGTTTGTTTGGCCACACAAAAAAGGGGCAAAAACTTAATTAATTACTTACAGAAAAGATTTAAATCTAAACGTATGGTGCTGGCCTGGGCAAATTGCTAACAACGCCGCAAAGCAATGAAGTTTCCGGTAAGTTATACTCGTCTCTCAGGGATTTCTCCGGCGAGAGTACGCTGAAGTACAGCTGCTGTCCCAAATAGAACCTCTCCCACATCTCCGATCTCAAACTCCACATTCCGGCGTTATCAAGGGTGGTCATCACCGCCGCCCAACATCCCGGAAACACAGGTACGGTGTGTCTGCTTACTGCGTCTTCTAGGTTGTAATTCTTCCTCTTCTCCGGACTCCACCTCCCTGGTTCTATCGCCACCGCGAAAAATGAGTACCCATCTAGATGATACGACTGAATCGTGTTCTCTCTGTTCTCAAATATGATCTCCACGAAGTTTCGGAAGGTTGCGTTCAATACATTTGGTGCTACCTTGCAGTTCTTTTCAACTTCCGGTGGTGGCTCATCGGGGACGAGGTTGTATTTGAATTCTTTCTCAGCCAATCCGAAATACTCAGAGAGCTTTAATGGCGTCGGTGGATCCTTATGGGAGACTCCATTCAAAGCAAACCTAAGCTTTCCGTCGATATAATTCCTGCTGTTCACAAACTTCATGGTGCGAGTGATGTTAATCTGTCCGTAATGGTAAGAACCTTGTGGATTTGGCCGGGCGGCACTGGCGGTTAAGTTCCACCGGAATGTTCTGAACTGGTTTATCGACCACGCAACTCCGGGGGTGTTTTCCGGCGGCGGAGGTGGGAGCTCAGGCGATGCTGGCCCGTTTCCTCCGGTGTATCGGATTGTAGCGACGGTGGTCAGTAGGGTCTTGGTGAACCTGCTTGTCACCACTAAGTAGTAGTCTTTGGGTGGTTGATCGGCGGTGACTAACACTGACATACATTGGCCCACATGAAGGTCCATTGACATATAATCATTTTGCATGAGGTGGGACCCTTCAAGTTCCACTAACTTCATATCATGTCCTTGAAACCTAAAATTAACCGAAGTCCTCATTCCGGCATTACAAAACCTAAACCGGTAAATTTTTCCGGCCTCGAAAGTCCACGACGGTTCCGCCGGTGCGCCGACTTGAGCCGATTTTCCATTGATGTGGAGGCCGTCAGGGCGGCCGATGGAGTTGCCGCCATCGAGAAGATTCTTCATAGACTTGTGACCTTTCTTGAACCAATCTCCAACCACCACTGCAAACTCATCTGCCGGATTATCAAAAGGAACCGGAATCAACGGCCGGCTGTGCACTTGCAGGACGCCGATGCCCCCCGCCGCCCTATGCAGGGCGGTGGTCGGGAAGTAATAGTAAGTACCGATCTGATCCTTCACCTGGAATTTATAAGTAAAGTTGGTTCCTGGCTGGATAGGGCACATCGTTGCCGGTGTGCCATCCACCCAGGAATTCTTCCGGTGCTGGACACCGTTCCAGGTGAGGAGGAAAGGCTCGTCAAGGTTGTTGAAAACATTGACGAGGATATTGTTGTTACTGGTGCAGTTAATGACGGGTCCAGGGAATTTGCCATTAATTAAAATGACCTGTTGTGGGACACCTAAAGGGGACATTGTCCCATAGGTGACCTTCCACTCATTGAAGACATAAGGATCTTCTGCATTCACTAACGTCAATGTGACGCTAAGGAACGCAGAGAAAAAAACAAATTTTAGAGTATCCATCACACAATCCCGGAGACACCTAGAATATATATTTTTTTATATATCGGTGTGTATATAATAATATAAAACAGGATAGATAGAAGAAAATTGAAAATATAAAATTTTATTAAAAGACCAGGAAGAAGAAGTTGGCTTCTTCCAGGTGCTACCTGGGATTGTGGTATCGGTGTGGGTGTAGGAAATGTTTTTATACCATTACAAGACCGTTTTTACTGTTTGGTTCTTCACGTTTTTCTCCAAAAAATCGTTTTGTGTTGTTTCCTTAAATTCCTCGTTTCACAAATACGAGACCCACAATGTTTTTTCCTTATTTTACGTCTCTTTTAATGGTCGAAAATGGGTGTTGATAAACTGATAACGTGGATAATATATATTTCACATTTGATTTGCATTTAAGATATTTTTGTATTCTTTGAAGTTGAAAACACACCTTTTAGTTTATTGAACTTTATCTTATATTTTTATCTTTTAGTTTATTCAACTATCCATTATACCTACGTGGTTTTTTTATTAATAAATGATGACGTGTTCTTTGTGGCATGGTGCAACGTTCCATCCAGGCTCGCCATGTGTAGAGAAATACCTCATTTTATAAATACATAACATTTTTTTGTATAATTTATTTATTTATTTGTTGTTATATATAACATGTTATGTTTTAGAGAATTATATAATTTGTATGTTATATAATCCTGTAAAATATTTATTGTTGTGTGTGATAAAAAATTATTGTAGTAAATGTCGCTAAGTTGTACTAAAGCGTCACAAAAAAAAAAAAACTTAAATTGCTTTAAAAATCCATATCTGCGATGGATTTGAAAATAAGAACGAAAAATTATATCAACTAATCTAACTAGATTGAAAGCAATTTTATCCATTACCACAACAATCAAATTTCAAATCTGAAACCAAAATATCTGTCTTCAAGAACTATATCCATTAACGCAACTAAATCTATATGGGTTTTATTTTTCGACCTCAATAGAGTGGAGAGTGTTAAATAAATAAATAGTGTTATTATGTAATTCAAAGCAGTTTTCAGAAGATGATTTCATTCCATTGGAGAGAGAAAAAAAGAAATACAAAAATGAAAACCCATAAAATCGTCCTAAAATATATATTCAACAAAATAACTCGAAAACATGTATACAAAATCATTTTGATAAATTAAGTTCCACCTTATGAACTTAGAAAAGATATTTGAATCATTAATGTTTGGGCCTTTTGGCCCTTTGCACAAAATGAACTGGTTTTTTTAGAATTGGTGAAATAAAACCGGTGAGAACAGAACCGTTTAAAACTTAACTAGCGGTTTAGAATCAGTTTTATTTTATTTCATTTTTATGAAATGGAAAATCGATTTCTAAAAAACCGAACCGAGTTTTAAACTGAAAATAATCGATTTATTAACAAAAAATTATTTTTTAAAAAACAAAATCGACTATAACTTAAACTGGTTTGTTGTAGCAAATGGGTTTTTTAAACCTAAACCGGTTATGCAACTCTACTTGTAATGACTTAGTGACGTTTTATTGTGTATTCAATGTTTTGGGCTTTTGGGCTTTTGCATAATATAATATTGTCGTTTTAACTTGACGATTGTTTGAGAGTAAATGGATTTATGGGATGCTTAATGGATTCTTTATAAATAATTTTATTATCTCCTTGTTAGTTTTTCAATAGTTTTGTGTCAACAAAATATGTATGTGTCTTTAAAATCTAATGATGGGAAATAAGTTATTTAACGTTATCTATATAAAATTTTCGCACATATTTATGTTAAAAACGAAAAAAATTGTATTTATATGCTAAAATTTTAAGCATCTTGTTAGATTTTTAATATATTCTACTTTTCTAAATATATTTTTGAATGACTTTTGATAAAAAGTTTTGTGTTAATCTTTTTAGTGGCACAATCCCAGTATTACACCATGTGTCAAAATGGTGGACCCAAAACAAAATCTCACAGAAAATACATATTTAAAAAAATTTACATTGTGTTAGAATTTTTTTAAAAATATCACATGCTACATCAGGAAGCTGTACGTAAAAATTTATTAGAAAAAGAAATAGTTGATCGAATTTGCGTTCTCAATCGACTTAGTTTTGAATATGTATTCAGTGTAATTATATTATGTTTGTTTTTATTATGATGATATATTCCCGCGTTAATATTTTTGAATTAGTCATTGTTTTTTGTACTTCTCCATTTGTTAGATTATATCGTACTGTTTACAACTTCACTCAATCGTTTATTATTTGACTATGAATGTTTAATTTTTAATTACATTGTGTGTACAATGCATCATTAGATTCTTTTAGTCGTTGGTATGTATCAATATCAATATTTTTCATAGAACTTTATATATACATGAAAAATGGTCTAGTAGATGATAATATTATCAATCATAGATAACCTATTGACCCTATTAATTGTGACTTTTTCCATAATATTATTTATTATACTTGACTATAAATTGATATCCCGTTTCTATATACCTTACATATAAGCATCCGATTTAATAATTGATATACGAGTAGGCTTGCTCCAAACATGTATATAAAAATTAGTAGACTTAAAACAAGCTTTGACCTTAGAACAACTACCATATTTTTATAATAAAATTCTAGTATGTCGATAGTTATATTGTTTTGTACTCTTTCGTGAGATGGAAAGACCAGTAAATATTGTAGATTTGTAATGATTTAAAGACATACTTAATTTGGTCATGCGTTGTTTTTATAGATAGTATGTCGGTGATGTTGTTAGAACTTGAAAGTTAATTTAATAAACATTTTTAACTTTAGCATGTCATTGTTGAGTACCCATAAGGCTACAACGACAACTTTTGTTGCCCTTAGCAACCATTTTTTTTTTCTTTTTTTTTTTTGTATTGTTTATCCAATTGTAATCACTTAACATGTTCAATTTTTATAAAGAACTTTCAGAAAAGTAATATAAATTCTTACTAGTTAGCTTCATATTCCTCGATTTTAGCTCCATATTACTCTTTACATGTTGATGGATCATGCCTCGAACAATTAGACACCTATCGTTTAGTCACAAAGGCATTCATCGTTCTATGGAAATCATTTTAATTGCAATTTTTTTTTTCTAAAACAATGAGAACATATCCTAATGTTACTTTTAAATCTACACTTTTGTTCACTATGGCAATGGAACCCTTGTCTTTTAATTAAGGGACATCTTTCCAATTTATCAATAGCGTTTAGTCAAAGGCATTTTAGTGTTAAAATTAAAATCAAACTACCCTATTTACACGTTGAATCATGCCTCAGATGCCGTGGATCACATGTCACTTAGGACGTGTTTGACACAGAACTTTTGAAAACGTTTGAGAGCTTCTAGCTTTTAGCTTTTGACACAACGCTCTAATTTAAACAAAAAACTTCGTTTGACAGTACGAGCATTTAACTTTTAGTTTAAACAAAACGTTCCAAATTTAAAAGCTACTTCATGTAGCGTTTAACAAAACGCTACTGAGTTTTTGAAATCAATTTCCATAATTACCCTTATAAATATATTTATATATTTGTTTATTTTTAATCATTTGTCATTTTATGTAATTTTATATATTTCAAAAGCTTCCAAATACTTTTACCAAACATTCATATAACAAATAAAAACTATAACTTCCCGCTACCAGTTACCCGCTACATGCTACCTGCTACTAGCTACCCGCTAACCGCTTCCAGCTAACAACTACTTTTGCCAAACACACCCTTAGTCGCATATAAGTTCAATGGAAATCTAATTTCGTGTTTGCTTTATGCATAAACATTTAAAAACTGTGAATAATAATAACGATGACAATAAAATAATTCCAATACATGGTGATAATAATTAAAAGAAAAAAAAGTAATAAAATAAATACAAAATTAATACATAATAAAATATAAAAATTTATATTGTAACTATAATTATAACTATAATAATAGGGCTATATGTCCCAAAACAATAATAAGGGTTTCACAATTAATCCTAGATCTATGTGTGCTTTTATTTATGTTATCTTTGGCGAGTCATAACTAACTTATTTTTCGAGTTTTTTTTAAGTTGTCATGTTTGACAAACCAAAAGATTAAAAACTAGTTTTAGCAAAAAACTATTTATCCTAGCTTTTCAGAAGCTTTTTAAAAATTTTCAAAATAAACCCTTAATTAATTATAAACATCATATTTTTCAAACAATCTTTTATGTCATCTTATATATTTCAACCTGCTTATCAGCTAGTTTTATTGAACGCCATTTTTTATCAGCTATCAACTAGCTTTTTAGATATAAACCAACTTTTCAGCTAACAACTAATTTTTCAATTAGTATGTCAAACATAGCCTTAGTTTTACTTACAATTCTCCACTCTTGACAAATATAATAATCCATTAGTATGTGAAAGTGTAAACCTACTTACCAAAATTGGAATTGAAAGCTTTAATAACTAACTCATACCCATTCCAAATCTTGTCTAATGTATGGATATAAATCTACTATATTATAAAAGAAGTCATTTGATTTTAATCATTTTAAATCTTTTAAGACTTTTTAATTTCTTTTATAACTCATTTATTATTTTAATTCCATATATTTTTCAATATCTTTTGAATGCCACAATTTTATAATGATTAATTAAAAATAGTTAGTTTTTTTAATCTAAATATTATGTTAAATGCAAATCATAAATAAAATCAAGTAAATTAAAAATAATGGACCAAAGACAAAAAATATTTAATAATAAAATTAATTAAATATAATATTAAGAAAAAAACCTATAGTAAAATGTCAAATTAACAAAAAAAAAAAAAAAAAAAAATTGAGCTAAACTATGTTTTTTTTATATAAGTTATAATTTTCTATAGAGGCGGCTTTTTATTAACTAAAAATAATACTTGTTATGAATAACATAAAATATAAAAAAAAAGTTACTTTGAAAACTAAAAAAATAGTCAAATAGGTTACTTTTAAAAACAAAATTAAATTATGTTTATTCGAGTTGATTAACCATAATAATAAATATAAAATCAAAATCAAAATTACAAATTAACAAAAAAATATGACCACAATCTTTATTTTTGTAATTATAAAAAATTTCAAACAATATTTTAATCAATTGACCATTGAGATGTCATGAGTATAATATATATTTATATAAATCGATTAACTATAAAATTATAATTAAAAATAACAATAAATTCAAAATTAAATATATTTTATGATCCGATGATACAATTTAAATATATAATTATTCTATCCTGTATTTTTAAATAATTACAATGTGTCATAACAACTTAATGTGAAAATTATAATTTCAAAAGTAATTATAACTAAAAAGTTATATTTAATAACATTATTTTTAAATATTTTAAAACGTATTATTTATTTTATGTAAGGTATATATACATATAAGGTGAATATATATATATATATATATATATATATATATATATATATATATATATATATATATATATATATATATAGGGCTAGGTTAATGTGTTTCTTATATTTATTATGTGCTAGAATGCACCAATAAGAATTTAGTAAAATTAAAATAAAGATAGATATCAAATGATTTCCATAATTGTATGTATATTGAATGATATCCATAATTATAATTTTGTTTTTATGAAAACTAATTAAATTTATCATTAATGTCAGCAATAACATTCTTTCAGAATGAATTTATACCTAAGTTTTTATGTATGAGTTTGTTTTTTGTTTAAGGACTCACTCACTTAAAATACAATAAAGTTGTATTGAATATGAAGAACGAAAGTGTATTCTACTAGAATACACTCTCATTCTGCTAGAATGTACTCTCATTCTTTTAGATACGAATTCATTCTGAAAGAATATTATTGTTTACATTAATGACGAAATTCATTAGTTTCCATAAAAATGAATTATAAGTATGAATTGATGGGTTTTGGTCATAAGACATCCTATGTGCTCATATAAACCCTAAAGCTTGGATCTAGGTTTCTCTATTGTACATGCTTTGAATCCAAGACTATGAACCCTAATTCTAGCATATGGAAAATCAAAATTCACATGTAAATAGGTTTAAGAACATACCTTGATTGTTATATAGCAATAACAATCTAATTCCTCCTTGAATTGACCTTAGAAAGCTGAGAGTCACAAGTGTCACTCCTCTAATGGCTTACAAACACCATAAGCAAGTGGAGAAGGTATAAAGAGAGAGGAGGGAGGTTAGAATTCGTCTCTAAGACTTCTTGGGAAGGGATACACGAATTCATGACCCTAGGGGTGTTTATATAGGTGTAGAGATAGGGTTTCAGTCATTATCCTTATCTAGTTGCTTATCCACCAAGCAACCAATAAGATAATCCTTGAATCCTTATCATACTCGAATTCTAAGGGATTTACACCTCAAATTCGTTCACCATATATATAAGATAATCCTTACCTTATTTTGTAACTATCACATAATTACAATTCAGCCCCTCTAGTTTAATTAATTACACTTGATCACAAAATTAATTCTTAATTAATTATTGACCAATATTAATTAAACAAATATGATTTCTCCTTTAATATATTATTCTTATAACATATTAATAAACCATAATAACCTCTCTCTCTTTATTTATTTCTCCAATCAAGTTGCTTTGGTGAAGGCAACCCAAAAGGACCATGCACCATCGGGTCAAGTACATACCAAAATAGTTATGGACTTAGACACTAATCCAACAGTCTCCCACTTGGATAAGTCTAATAACTATTATGCGTATGACTTCGGATCCCGATCTGCAATCGTAGCTTTCCAAAGCCGCTGTCAACTCTGATCATTTCAAATACGCGTGTCCTTAGATAAGGGATCATATATTCCTCCATTCTAGATATCACATGAGATATGATTTCAAATCATTCTCTTTGTACTATATCTCGATTCCCGATTTACGACGACTGACTAATTGAACAAATCAAATTAGCCCTAGCCCGGCCGAGCATTTACGTTTGTCATCACTAAACCATCGAGGGGCCCAAAGATATCGCTTTTATCCTACTTTGAATAAAAGGAATGGATAAACTTTGATACAATGCTTGCTTGCACTCACTAACCAAATCACACACAACAATATGTTTTATAACACCAAGTTACTGGTGCGTTTACATATTATCAATGTGCAACCGATTCGCAAGATACAACTCACACATCTCGGTTTCAAGAATATAAGATGTTATCGTCTCACCAATCACTCGTGATACAATTCATGGAGTGATCCAAGTGAGCGTGGGTTTAATCCAATGCTCAAATCATATTCATAAGCACTCATGAACGTTGCAGCAAACATTTGCTTATGTCTAATACTTTTCTAGACACTCCACACACCAATTCACGACAGTCTTCATTCATATATACTTCCAACATATGAATGACTGTGGCCCGTTCGAATAATTCGATTATTCTTAATAAACTCAATTATTCTGGAAGTCAAAACATGCAAATGTGAAACACAAGAATAATACTAATCCCATATGGCCTCAACCCTTTGAGCATAAATAAAACACCTTTTATTTATCACCATATTGATTACTCATTATTTGTCGTTTCGGTTAATCAACTTCTTACTTGAATTCCAACACTTGTCTCATGCTCCTAGCATGCACACAATGTTTACCTATGGTTCTTACTTTGTGAAACAGATCTCATTGAATACATTTCCAATCCTTCTCATTTCACAACTCCAAATCCGTTTTTCATAAGTCAAAGAATATCAAATTCGTGGTACTTATATAATATGCTAGATTCTAACATTCTATGCAACTATCCTTTCGTAATGTCACTGCACCAAAGTCACAAAGACTATTGCCAATGATATTACAAAGTCCTCTATCAGAGATTGTTACAAGACAATTCCATAGACGTGATGTACATTCTTTGAACATCCTTTTGCATAGAAGTTTCTAATCTAGTCATAGATTTCTCAATATTAATTCCCAATATGGACACACTTCCATATGTTCCATATGACAACTCATTATTAATAGAATCTTATCTATTCGTAATGATTTCGATATGGTCCATCCAATATGGAAACATTTCCATATTTTCCAATACTATACTTCCAACTACTCACAAGCGACCAATCCTCGTCGAAATTTGGGTTGTCCTTTGATAGTTGTTTAATTGTTTTAGTCAAAAACCAATTCTAGTCCCTTTTCCTTCTAAATGCGCTCGAAATTTGGAAAATTTTAGAATGGTCAAACATTAAAGCATTTGCAATCGATCCTATACCCGAAGCGTATGGGACACGACGCATAATGTTTTATTTGTTATGTTCTCAAAATTCGAATTGTGAAGAGGGATGCCGTAATCATAATTGAAATTTTAAGAACACACTTTGTACCTTTGACTAAATTTATTAACATTTCTCAACCTAATCCTTTAGATTTGAAATGAAGCATAATATTCTCTCCCTTAATTATAGCAAAACAACTCTTCAACTATTGCGACTTTGCAAAGTATGACTCTTGTTTTCTATAATTAATATTGCTAACCTTGCAATACTTTCCATAATAATCATACAATCATAACTTTTATGCTCCCACTATCATTATGATTACTATAAAACATAACACTTATGCTCCCACTTGCTTCGACATGTATTCATAAACATCTTAACTTCCAAAAAACAATACTTATTGAATTTCTTAAGTTCATGTTTCTAATACTTAGTGCTTTGATAATCCTTTATCAATGCTTCTTGAACTTATACACCTTTACCTTCGATAGTTCATATGTGTGTTTAAACAATTAAGACTAATTGTCAAACCTCACAATTCAAATTATGGAAAGGGATGCCGTAACCATAATTGAATTTGAGAAAGCAATTTTACAATCACTATCTTCTTAAAATCTTTCTTAGTGAAAGCATTTCCTCACAATCATTTTCATGAAGGAAGAAATCTTATGACACTTAGATTTGAGCGGTGTATGTGTTCCTATCCATGTGAATTTGTTAAAACCAAAGTTTACGACAAATTCAAACTCATATGGACCGAACCTTTCTTAATCTTGATTTCTTGCCTTTATGGTAGCACAGCTGCCCACCATGTCTTCCAAGTAGTTAAGCAGCTCACCCTTTCCTATCAATGTACCTTTCATTGATTAAGGTGCTTTGCCTTTTATGCGTTCAAAATGAGAACTCATAGAACTCACATGCATAATTAACTCGATTGGATTGGCACAGAATCAAAATAATGTCATCACGATAGGTTGTAAACCTTAACTCGTGTGCTAGGGATGATCGATAAGGTTTATTTGATTTGTTCTTGAAACCTTTCAAGACCATTAAGACTCCCACTGACTCCTTGACATATAAGATTCTCTTGTCAAAACATTTCTTGACAAATAAATATTCAAGAGTTAGTGTAGCTTTTATCAAAAATCTTCATAAATTGGTCCTAGTTGGTCTTTGTCTTATCTAAGACATCACAACTTACCACATTTAATGAATGTTTTAAACCTTCTTTTTCACTCATTGTCACAATCTTAACTCTAATACTTGTTTTGGAACGAAGTATGATTGACTTCTTGATTTTACCATTTCTTCAATCTTTGATTCCTCTTCTTGGACATACAATTGTACCAAGACTCACTTAGAGGATCAATTGAGATATGGTTCTTAATCATTAAGACCTATCATAAAGCATAAAAGGTACTCTCCCTTCTTCTTAGAATGGAGAAACTTTTATCTTTCTGCCTACTTGATTCTTGTTATTCGTTCTACTATTGATTTAAACCTTTTCAATCAATTCAGAATTACACTTAATCTTATAAGTATAATCATATTTACTAAACCTTTAGTAAATCATGACGAATATCTCGTTACTCTTATGGTGGACTTTGATCACACAACTTTGTGTACTCGATCTCCTAGTCCTTCACTTGACACTTTGTCAATGAATTAGTCTAATTTCCAAATACGAAATTTCTCATTCATCGTGCATCCACGTTGCATGATTCCAAGTTTCTGTCCAATTGAAACTTGGGCGATGAGAAACTCTCCCTATTTGGTAAATTCTCGACTTTCCATAAATAACATAATAAGAACCAAATCCATTATTGCTAATAATAGAACCATTTTAACATCAATTTTTCATACACGCCATTGTAAGGATAAATAAATAAAATTTAAAATCAAAATTTATTTTATTGCGGAAAAATTTTGTCCTTACAATGCAACTCATTTGAAAACTTATGCTAATACATCTTTCTTAGCAATCTAATTCTAACTCTAAGTAGTAGCTCAAGAATCTAATCTTCGAGAAATGCGATCGAAATCCATTCCTTTACGGTTAGATTTTGCTCACTTCTTCCCTTAAGCTCCCTTTCTTTTCTTCGATCCTACAACATCAATTGTAATCTTATTACATTATGTATTAAGAATCTAGAATGAAGCTTAAAAGAGTTAGTCAATGGATTTTACCTATATTAGAGCCATACGTTTCGACTCTCCCATCTCTTAGATCTCTTAGGTAAATGGGGCTGCTTTGTCTCCAATGCCCTTTCTCTTGGCAATAAAAGCAAATTGACTCTTTTGGAGTATGACATGGAACTACTTTAGACATTGCCTTTCTCTTATGATCAAACTTTTCGATCATAGCATGTCTTTTGTTGTCATTGTCTACATCCATAGAGGTCTTGAAGGCAGATTCACCAATCAACTTTGCTTTTCTATTGCGCCAAACCATTGCTGATTCAGCAGCAATAAGCATATAGGTGAGATCTATAAGGGCCACGTTGTTGTTCATCATATAGTACTCTCTTACGAACTCACTATATGAGTTGGGAAGTGACTGAAGAACCCAATCAACAGCCATTTCCTCACAGACAACGGATCCCAACATTCTTAACCTATCAATGTATGACTTCATCCCTAGGACGTGTGCATACACGGACTTTCCTTCTTTATGTTTACTTGCCAAAAGGGCTTGAGTGATCTTGAACTTTTCAAGCCTTTGAACTTGTGGGTTAGGGAGAATAATTGGAGGAGGAGGAGGAAGTGAAGCATGATTTCTTGTTCCTCGATCAAATCGTGGAATATCATCTTCATGTGGAATGCTTGTTCCACGGGATTTGGGAAGACCATAGTTGTCGAACTTTGATATCTACAAAACGGGAGAAAAATGAATTCAAGTTAGTTGATAGATTGAGTCCTTAGTGGATCACCCAAATGAAATTCCAAGGCTAGGACCTAACACAATATGCTACAACCTAGAAAAGGGATGCCGTAATCTAGTTGCAGAATATTTGAAGGTAAGTGAATGACGATTCACTAATTTCCACCATGAAAAACGAAAAAGAAATTTAAGTTTTAAATCTATGAAAACTCCTAGATCCTTTGAGATACATTGAACTTTCAATGGCATGTTTATATCTCGATATGCCCCTCTTGTTTGTGACTGGGATGCCGAGGATTACAAAGCGGGTGTGAATAACCATGCAAACTACATGGTGCCCTCACATGTTACAGTCACCTATTCGATGTGCCGGTAAATCACACACGCTCCACCGAAATATGACAAACATTGAGTCACCCTTTGCTACCTTTGCTTAGACCCATTTAGTGTGCCGGTTAACCACACACGCTCCACTAACGTCTTTGCAAGGGCACAAAGTGTAATTTCATGGAATTGCATCAATTCACTTTTGCCTAAGTAACTAAGATTGAGAATTTTATGAAAACATTTAGTTACTTTAGTAATTCATTATACTTATAATGGAAGGTTTCGTCCTATCCTACCCGTTCGCCTAACGACCCTCCACTAATCAAGAGTGCGGTGGGTAAGAGTGGATACCCATTCAATCGCCATTTTATAGGCAATTTCCTTAAACACCCCTTATAGACTAGCTTCGTGAATGAGGCCTACTAACGGTAAGACTGACTTTTACTCATACATATATATAATGTTAGACTTTTAATATTATATATAGTATAGGGTGTATTTTATACTTTCAAAATACTAGGTGGTTAACTTTAACAATTACACTTTTAATTCTATTAAATGGTTAACCTAAACTTTTATGGATTTATTAAATCTCTTTTAATTATACACCTTAATTAATTAATAAAACCATAAGGGTGTATTTGAACTTTTCAAAACTAGGGTTTTAGAATTTAACATTCCTAATTAACTTTTAAATTCCAAAACTTGAGGGCAAATTTTGAAACATTTCAAAACATTGGGGTTTAGAATTTAAATATACATTAAAATTAAACTTTTTAATCAAAATTTAAATTCCAAAACTTGAGGGCGAGTTTTGAAACCTTTTTCAAAACATAAGGGTTTTAACTATTTAAATTTCAAAACAACAAAACTTTTGGGTTCAAATTTAAACTATAAAACCTAAAGGGCAAAATATGAAACTTTTCAAAACAACAAGGATCAAATAACAAATAATTTAAATTAACATTTAATCACATAATTATCCATATTTGATTTTTGTTTAATGATTTCTTGCAAAACAATTTATCAATTTAGTCAAAATAATTAATCAATTATCTTATAAGGAAACAATTATCTTATTAATTGATAAATATCTTCAATTAGATCAAAAATATAGTCAAATATATCATATAATCGGATTAATATTGATCTAACATGATAAGGTAGCTATCCATAAGCAAAAACAGCAAGAAATCGCGAAATACCCTCCATCTGACGAGCTGACTCGGCGAGTCAGGCTTGGACTCGGCGAGTTCAGCCATGGACTCGGCGAGTCCAGCCTCCAGAATCCAAAAAAAAACGAATTTTCTAGTTACATCAAGCATCAATACAATTGAAACCAAGCTAGGCTCTGATACCACTGATGAGTTTTGGTCATAAGACATCCTATGTGCTCATATAAACCCTAAAGCTTGGATCTAGGTTTCTCTATTGTACATGCTTTGAATCCAAGACTATGAACCCTAATTCTAGCATATGGAAAATCAGAATTCACATGTAAATAGGTTTAAGAACATACCTTGATTGTTATATAGCAATAACAATCTAATTCCTCCTTGAATTGACCTTAGAAAGCTGAGAGTCACAAGTGTCACTCCTCTAATGGCTTACAAACACCACAAGCAAGTGGAGAAGGTATAAAGAGAGAGGAGGGAGGTTAGAATTCGTCTCTAAGACTTCTTGGGAAGGGATACACGAATTCATGACCCTAGGGGTGTTTATATAGGTGTAGAGATAGGGTTTCAGTCATTATCCTTATCTAGTTGCTTATCCACCAAGCAACCAATAAGATAATCCTTGAATCCTTATCATACTCGAATTCTAAGGGATTTACACCTCAAATTCGTTCACCATATATATAAGATAATCCTTACCTTATTTTGTAACTATCACATAATTACAATTCAGCCCCTCTAGTTTAATTAATTACACTTGATCACAAAATTAATTCTTAATTAATTATTGACCAATATTAATTAAACAAATATGATTTCTCCTTTAATATATTATTCTTATAACATATTAATAAATCATAATAACCTCTCTCTCTTTATTTATTTCTCCAATCAAGTTGCTTTGGTGAAGGCAACCCAAAAGGACCATGCGCCATCGGGTCAAGTACATACCAAAATAGTTATGGACTTAGACACTAATCCAACATGAATATCATTATATATATATATATATATATATATATATATATATATATATAGAGAGAGAGAGAGAGAGAGTTAGGTTCAAATGTTTCCAACAAGTATTGTGTGCACATATGTACCAATCATAATTTAGCACAAATTAAATTTTTAAATAAATCAATAAGGGTAAATTAGTAATGTTGCATGTATATTAAATAAATTCCAAAATTAAAATCAAATCAAATCCCTATAAAATTTCAATCACTTTTAAAACCCTACAAAAAACCACCGATCGTCGCCACTTCTCCCCCTTCGTTGCCAGAAACATTAACCAAACTCAAATTGGGTTTTCACGCACAACAGTCGATTTGTCTATATAATACAATAATCGCAGATACAAGAACTCCTTTTTGCTTGCCCAGAACCACATTCGCCGAGTAGTCATCCACTTCCCATCAAACTCATATCCTCCGCCTCCATCAAAAGGTACAAACTTTTATTTACAATTTATATAAGATCTTAGTTTACAACCCAATTAACTAATCCCATTCGTGTCAATTAGCTGCAACAATGTCTCGAAGTATCGATATGATGTTACGTAATCTCAACCTGGAAACGATCGAATCTTTAACGGAGGATTTTGATCCGACTACTGTGAGCAATAACCCTCTGCCGCCGGTTGCTGATGATGCTTCCCACATAAACGGTGTAATTTTTCTGCCTTCTAACTGTTCGATGAAATGCCTATAAGACCCCATCTTTTTCTTATTGCAGTTTTAGGATTACATTCTATTAGAATAAATTATGAAGTTGAGAATAGTCATTCGACTTGATTAAGTTGTTTTTTTATTTCAAATGACATAAAATAAGTTGACATTTTATTATATTATAGGAAATTGCACCTGATCACACTGTGAATGGATCTTACTAAAGGGTAAGCATGGCTTACTTTTTATAGAGTTAATAAAATAGATGAATTAGAAATAGAATGTTGGTTGCTTTTTCATTTTAACTACAGTGGTTATGAGCTGGAGATGGAGGCTGAAGCTAAAGATTTTGAAGATGAAGCAGGAGGCATTTTAACTACAGTTGTATATTCTTGATAATACAAATTCTTTAAGAATATTCAAAACCATTCTGCAAGAATATTATATTCTGTAAGAATATTATTGTTGTATTTTGATAGAATTGTAGTTAATTATTTGTATGTTTAATGTGTGCAGTTGTTACAAGTGTATCACTACAAATTACTTGGCAATGAATTTTTGATAGAAATGGCTTGAAGACCTGATGGGAAATGCTTGAATAATGAATTAAGGAATGATCACACTCATTGTTTTAAGAATGTTGTTATTTTTTAAGAATTATACTTGTTATTCTTTCAGAATGTTTTGTTATTATTCAATGAATCATAATCATACAATGTAATTATTTGGTATATTATTAGTTCAAAAATCGATTTTGTGTATTATTTTAGAATGTATTTACTAGTTTATGGTTGGCATTCTGTCATTCTGACAGAATAAAATAGAAAAATATATTTACTAGTTTATGGTTCAAATTATATCATTCTGACAAAATAAAATCAGATTTTTAATTTTAAATTAATTTAAAATATTCAGATTTTTTAAAAATAAATGAATTAATTATCCCTAAAAATCCGAAAATTTCCTTTTTTAATATAAGTTAATTGATTAAAATGCCCTTATGCTCAAATTTGTGTGATTATATTGTACATGTTATCCTATTTTACTATCATAGACCTTCGAATCATGATCTTTGATAATATTCCATTCAATGGTCCAGATCTGTGCATTCTGGCACACAATAGTTACTAAAAACAAAATAACCTCTCTCTCTCTCTCTCTCTCTCTATATATATATATATATATATATATATATATATATATATATATATATATATATATATATATATATATATATATATATATATACACACGCCTTATAAATATGTAAGCAACATTTATTACTATGTTCCATCGAATTCCTTTTGATTTCAATTACTCGTAGTCTAACTGCCACTAAAATTATTCAAACAAAAGAACAAAAAGTTGGTTTACGTAGAATCCTAGTGTTTGACCTTTTATTCATTTGTTAACTTCTAATGTGGAGGGTGGTATTAGGTGTAACTAATCTTAGTGATTTGGTGTATAATCATATGGATCAGAATATACAAAAAGATATCAAAAGCAATTGCGTTACCACTATATATATATATATATATATATATATATATATATATATATATATATATATATATATATATATATATATATATATATATATATATATATATATATATATATATATATATATATTAAACGTGACTCGGGCATTTGGAGCATTTTCATTGAACATTTGGAACACTTAGAACTCAATGGAACACTTGAGGTTCATCGAGTATGTGACAAAGGAACGGATCATCTGAAATGACTTAACATCACGATTTTTAGATACTTCGAAATTCATCCTTATAATTCTATTTCATGTCAATTGTTCAAGTGGTAGCACCCTTGGGTATAATTGAGGTTTGGACACGGCGCGTTGGAGACATTGATGTGCACAAATTATACCTATCGAGTTTGAAATTTCAAACCTAACGAACTTAACTAGCTAGAATGCACCTAGACAGTGTACCCAGTCAAATTATAGAATAGTTTAGGTAAGTCGAGTGTCGATCACAAGGAAAAATTTTTAATTAATAAAATAACTACTAAAAGCTAATCTAAGAAAAACGAATAAAATGAGGGCTTTTTATCTGATTTTTCAAGTTCAGACAAACTTAATCACTCAACTAATATGGTTGTTATCAATATATCTAAAACATTTTCGTTTAGTTTCGAATCCACCTTTTTCTATGGTTAGTTATTATTTATGGATAAATTAAGTTGGTTACCAATTATTATGAAATTAGTAATTTGGTCCAATCTACTAATATTTTGACTAATTTATGTACTACTTTGTAAGGTCCTCCATGAGCAAACACAGAGTTAATTATTAATAATAATTGGGCTATGTAAGATTTGGTAAACACAATTATGTTCTCCAACACAACTAAATTGTTACTTTTATCACTTAGCTAAGATGTGGTCAATCCTAGCTCTAGCAATTTAATGGTCACTAAATCACTAGGTAAACTAGTTCATGTAATTTAATGGCCACTAAGCTACACTTAACTTGAATTAAAGCAACAAAGAGAAACACTTTAACATGCTAGGTAAGTTAATCAAACACAAGCTCCAAACCAACTTTTATAAATCCATAAACTAATAAACTAAACCATAGTTATTAGGGTTTCATCTAACTAAACGAAAGTATACTAAATTACCTACTCATGGCAGTAATCAAACACAAAAACTCAATAGGAATAAAGCTAAACATGATCAAACCGAATGAATTGATGATGTTTTCTTCTAGATCTCTTTAAAACTTGAGCTCCAATTGTTTCCTCCTCTTCTAAGGTTTTTCTAGAGGGTTTTTGTCGTAATACTTCTTTAGAAAGTCACCCCAAGTATCTCAATTCGTCATAATGTTCGGATATATATATATATATATATATATATATATATATATATATATATATATATACTTGTCTAAAATCTGGCCACCACGACGTAGTAATGGTACCACATCGTGGTCCTCGTGTATATCCCGTATTATCCAAGCCAGCGTCAAGAATCGTGAAGATTTCATTTACCACGTCGTGATGGGATCACCACATCGTCGTTATCGAGAATCAACTTTTTCTCAAAACATAAAAGTTGTCTGAATTTGTGTCTAGTTTTCAGAACATTTTGAATCTCGTCAATCGGAGTTATGAGTCATGATATATGGTCAAAATACTGACAATGGGTCAAGTTGTCTAGTAACATCCTTCTTGTGTCTTCTTCTTGTCCCAGCTCGTATTTTCCTACTTCCAGCTTCCAAATTGCTCCCGAGAATGTCTTTTAAACTATATAACAACATATAATAGATTAAGTACCTTTTGTTTTATAATAAGCATAATTATTGCTAAACGTAATAAGATATGATGTAAAATATATATGTAGATATGCACATATCAAAATACCCCACACTTAACCTTTGCTTGTCCCCAACCAAACTGATTTTTAACTTACCAATATTGCATAAAACAATCCATTTTAAACCCAACCATTATCCCAAGACCTCAATGCATGTATTTTTGTCTATAATTCCTAAAAACTTTCCAATCCTAAATACCCACAATCCTTATGAACATTCATCCCTTAGTTTATAAGTCATTCATTTATTTTTGCAACCCTCCGAATCCATCCTCATAAATCTTTGTTAACCTCATGGTATTTTTGGTTAAGCTACTCAAGCATGCATAATCTAGTAAGAATTACAACTTTGATACCATAATGGAGCTCTTTGGAATTCATCTCTTCTTTGATATTTGCTCTTTGATTTCTTTGAATTCACCGCATTTTTGTTTGATTGTTGGTATCTTCAACTTTTTGATTCTTTAGAATTTTTGATCTTTTGATCTTCATACTTTGATAGCTCCAAAATTCTTTTAACTTTTTATGTAATTTCTCTCACTCTTTTTTATATATAACTCATTTTTTCCGCTCAAATCCTACATGCTTAAGCAATGGAGCTTAACTTCAACGTTTATTGGTTAGAGACATTAGTTTAAGTGCAATGACTACATAAGCTCTCCTGGATAGTTTTCAGGTACATGCTGCAAAACTTATTAAGCCATATAAACTACGAGATTACCTTTCATATCTCATGACTTTTCACTAGGAAATGGGAAGCTACAAATACACTATAACATATATTGGCTCATGTAAACATTTGAGCTCTCATCGGATCATCTCACATAATACTAGCATTTAATTTGTTAATTATCACTAGATTTAATTTTATATTATTATTTCAAATCTTTCTAATTATTTTTTAAATCCTAGTCCTTTTAATTTTTTTTAATCATAATGTTTTTCTTTCTTCCGAAATTCAACCCCTTATCCCACACTTAAATGATGCAATGTCCACATTGCATAATAAAACAATTAAAGAACTTAAAAATTAAAAAGGAAGAGTTAGAACAGACTCCCCTTGGGTAGTAGTTGTGAGGTTGATCTTGATTGTTGGTGGGAAAGCTTGGACATCTCGAAAATGTAATTGAAACCAGACGCATGCAGCTACTCGTAAATGTGCCGAAAAATGTGAACCAGAGACTCGTGTGGAAAGCTTAGACTTCTCGTATAATTTTTGGAAACATTATTTTTGGACCTTCTTCTTGTGAATGCAAATGTGTCGGATCGAATGAAATCAAAGAACCATTCTTGAAAAATGTGTTGAACCGCTGCCATGACATGGGAAAGTAACGCCACGTCGTGGTGTCGAGCAAATGATCATCAAGGTCGAGCAAAATAATGTTGCCACAACGTGGTTTAATGATGCCACATCGTGGTGTAGTCAGATTCAGTCAAGATTAAAATTTTTGCCACGACGTGTTGATGATGTCCACATTGTGGTATCTTTTCAGAGAATCTTCTAAGATCTCAACAGGTGGGCATCGAATCTTTGTAATGTGTAAGATCATTCCCACTTTTCTTTTCAATAGATATGATTCAAAATGCTTTTCTCTTCATTATGTGGGAACACCAAACTTATTCAAAAACTTGTTCTTCAACTCTAATCTTCAAAAATTGCACGACTTCTTCAAATTAAGCTTCTTCATTGGTTTACTTTCGTTCAATACTATAATATAAGATCAAAGACTAGAGAAAAAAATCAATTCATTTGGTTAAACTAAAAAAAAACTAAAAATAAAAAATTAAAAACTAAAACAAATCAAAAGGAAACGAAAATGCAAACTCATAAAAATCGGGTTACCTCCCAACAAGCGATTCTTTTTGAGGAGTCGTGAGTCGACCTCCTTCCCACTCTACGTTGTGTTGGGTGGAAGTGTAACCTCCCCATTCTCCATCATCTTGAACCTTACTCAGTTCTAAGCAACCCTTCTATTGAATGCCTTTCTTGAACTTTCTTGCATTGTTGGGTTGACATCTTTTTTATGTTTCCGCTTGAGTTCTTTCCTCATTCTCGTGTCTTTAGCTTTTGTCTTGTCTTTTTCTGGGTTTTTCTTTTCAAAATGAGACTCATCCCTCTCTACTACTTTTTCTTCAATCGCCTCTATTACTAGATTTGGTGGTCTTGTAAAAGCAAACACCTCAAACATCATTGGCATTGACACTGGAGGTTTTGAATAATTCACTTGTTTTCCCAATTGCTCTTTTGGTAAAGGCTCCTCCCATTCCTCCCACTCTTCTTCCTTCATGTGTTCAAATTCATCATGCTTAAGGAACTTCGTGTTTTCTTGTTTCACCAAATTTACATTGGCACGAGATGGGAAAAGGAGAGGTGGTCGATACGGCTCAACAACTAAGAAATCATAATTTTCTTTTATCGCCCACAACGTGGCACTATTGTCTCCACGTCGTGGCAATTGGGAAGCTTCAAGATACTCTTCTTCTTCTTTCCTTTTTACTTCGAGTGACTAATTAGACTCCTCTTCAAGGTCCTTCATATGCTCCAATTCATCTTCTTCTTCTATATCAACGGTCATGACTGGATCCATAGGGATTGAATCGACTTTTCTTGATGGTAGATCCGATATATTTTCTTGTAAAAGTTTTGTTAATTGCCTAACCTATGTGTGGATGCTCAAAATAGATGCTTGTTGAACTCTAAGTGTTGCATCATGTCTTTTTTCGCTAGCTTCCATGAATCTGAATAACATCAGCTCGAGAGCATCTATCTTCTCAGATAAGACTCGTTCTAGTTGGTAGAGATTATGCTCTAGTTGTTGGTATTTTGTCGTGTCTTGAGCTCTCTTGTGCTCCAACTCACAATCCTTAGTAGAATGGGGTCCTCCACAAGCTCCGCATCTATCTTGAATTGGTCCACCTAATTTTGTGATATTTTCTTCCATTGCATCGAGCTTTGCAATAACGGCACTAATAGCATCTTGACCTCCATCTTTGCTTGACTTTCCTCTAGTGAAATCCTCATTTGAGTTGTGATACTCTCTTGACTGCTTAGAAAATTCTTCAATCAAATCTTAATTTGTTGCCAGATTCTTCTTTGTCATGGGCCCTTGCGAGTCTAGAAGTTGACGAGTGCACACATTGAATCCATCATAAAATATTGAGATTTCTTGTTGCACATTGAAGTCATGTTGAGGGCAATGTCATAACAATCTCTTGTAACGTACCCAAGCTTCGCATAATGACTCCCCTTCTAATTGTTGAAAATTCTAGATATTTCTCTTAAGCTATGCCACTTTTGAAGGAGGGGTAAACTGGTTGATGAACTCGGTCTTAAAATCAGCCCATGTCGTGATTGCTCCAAAGGTTAGTGATTTTAACCATTCTTTTGCTTCACCCTTCAATGTGACCGGTAAAATTCGAAGCATCACTGCATCTTTACTCACGTTAGGTGTATTAAAATAATGTGAAATCTCCACCACCTCTTCTATATGCTCATAAGTGTCCTCGTGCTCCTTCCCATAAAAAGGTAGTTCCCTTAACATATTAATAATATGCCCCGAAAGTTCAAACTTTGTCGTGGTTGGGATTTTAGGTGAATCAAGACCCCATCTGTTTTCATTCCTCATATCTCGCTTATACTCTTCCATTGACATGGTGGTGATGTCCCCTATATTCTGTGCTAAAAAACTAGAAAACACACGCATAAAAAAGAACAAAAAACGAAAAACTAACTGAAGCGAGACCACAACGTGGTGAAGATAACCACGATGTGGTTGCGTTTCAGAGAAAAAACTAAAATAAACAAATGAAACGAAGTAACTTTTTGTGGTTTTTACCCCACAAAAGGATCAAATAACTAAAAGAAATTAAACTAATAATCAAATAAGTCGTTCCTTGGTAATGGCGCCAAAAACTTGATGTGCACAAATTATACCTATCTAGTTTTAAATTTATAACCTAACGAACTTAACTAGCTAGAATGCACATAGGCAGTGTACCTAGTCGAATTATAGAATAGTTTAGGTAAGTCGGGTGTCGATCACAGGGAACGATATTTAATTGATAAAATAACTACTAGAAGCTAAACTAAGAAAAACAAATAAAATGAGGGTTTTTATCTGATTTTTCAAGTTCACAAAAACTTAATCACTCAGCTAATATGGTTGTTATCAATATATATAGAACACTTTTGTTTAGTTTCAAATCCACCTTTTTCTATGGTTAGTTATTATTTATGGATTAATTAAGTTGGTTACCAATTATTGTGTAATTAGCGATCTGGTCCAATAAACTAATATTTTCACCAATTCATGTACTACTTTGTAAGGTCCTACACAAGCAAACACAAAATTAGTTATCAATTATAATTGGGCTACGTAAGATTTGGTAAACACAATTATGGTCACAATTATATTCTCTAACACAACTAAATTGTTACTTTTATCACTTAGCTAAGATGTGGTCAATCCTAGCTCTAGCAATTTAATGGTCACTAAATCACTAGGTAAACAAGTTCATGTAATTTAATGGCCACTAAGCTAGACTTAACATGAATTAAAGCAAAAAAGAGAAACACTTTAACATGCTAGGTAAGTTAATCAAACACAAGCTCCAAACAAACTTTTATAAATCCATAAACTAATAAACTAAACCATAGTTATTAGGGTTTCATCTAACTAAATGAAAGTCTACTAAATTACTTACTCATGGCAGTAATCAAACACAAAAAATAATAGGAATAAAGATAAACATGATCAAACCGAATGAATTGATGATGTTTTCTTCTGGATCTCTTTAAAACTTGAGCTCCAATCGTTTCCTCATCTTCTAAGGGTTTTTGGAGGGTTTTTATCGTAATACTTCTCTAGAAAGTCACCTCCAAGTCTCTCAATTCCTCATAATGTTCGGATATATATACTTGCCTAAAATCTGGCCACCACGACGTGGTAATGGCACCACGTCGTGGTCCTCGTGTATATCTCGTATTCTCCAAGCTAGTATCAAGAATCACGAAGATTTCATTCACCCCGTCATGATGGGATCACCCTATCGTGGTTACGAGATTCAACTTTTTTTCAAAACATGAAAGTTGTCCAAAATTGTGTTTAGTTTTCAGGACGTTTTGAATCTCGTCAATCGAACTTACGAGTCTTGAGATATGGTTAAAATACCGACGAGGGGTCAAGTTGTCCTACAACATCCTTCTTGTGTCTTCTTCTTGTCTTAGTTCGTATTTTCTTGCTTCCAACATCCATATTGCTGTTGAGAATATCTTTTAAGCTACATAACAACATATAATAGATTAAGTAGCTTTTCTTTTATAATAAGCATAATTATAGCTAAAAGTATTAAGATATGATGTAAAATATATATATGTAGATATGCACATATCAGGCACCAAGACAGCATGTCAAGACTTGAGAAGGTGTGGGTTTCATCTTAGGCAACACGAAGTGCTCCCTCTTGGAACACGGTGTGTTGATGGCTAGAAAGAAAACCTAATCTTCTGGGATTTTCTCCTAATTTAAAGGAATGTGGAGGCTAGGTTTGTTCATCCTCAGCCCCCATAAGCCCCTCAAGCCCTGAAAGAAATTGTAATCATTTTCTCTCCCATTTGTGAAGCTAGTTTGGTGTTTTAAAGCTAAAGAAATAAGAAAGTGGAAGAAGGAAGCAAAGATCCAACAAGGAAACCCCATTCTTCAGTTTGGCACTCTTCTGGACCTTTGTATGTGTCCAAGACCCGATTTTTATCATTCAAAGTTGTTAGATCTTGAGTTTTGTCCCTTTTCCTCATTGTTCTTGAATGTTGTAATGGTTGGATCTCATAAAGTTTGCAACTTTATGAATCTCCATGTCAAGGTGACCTAGTAGTGTCTTGGATATGGTCTATAATCAAGTTTTGATGGCATGCATAGAGATTAGGTCATTAATCCTCATTTTAACTTAATATCGGTTCAAGACATAAATTGGACATGTATTCTAAAAAGCACCAACCTTTGGGATGGTTTAGGTGTTAGAATCACTTATGGAAAGGATAGACTTCATATGTTAAGGATTAAGGGTATTTTGATTAAGCCCTTGCATTATCAAGCTTGTGGTTTTGGTTTTTGGACCATTTTGGTAGCCCCAATGGATAAAGTTGGAAACTTTACCCTTCCTAATCACATTTTGGTCAAGATCCAAGCTTTAGAGCTCTTGAAGTCGAAAAGGCAGCTGAATATATTAAGCTGTTGGAACTCAGGTGAACACGACGTGTTTGCAAGTCAACACGACGTGTTGGCTGAGGTTTTCTGATTGTTAGAATGATCATGGAACACGAAGTGGCCAAGAGGAACACGATGTGTTGGGTCAACATGGATTGTTGACCTTGACCAAGCTAGACCTTGAGTGTATTTTGGGATTGATATGGGCATATCTAGTTATAAAATTCATGCATTATCTTAATACTTTATGTTGTTTTTGTCTCATTTAATGAACAAAAGGAGCTTAATTAGCTTAAATATTTCATTTTCAGTAACAAAGACATGATCGGATGGAAAAGGAAGCGGAACTAGCGATTGGAGGCTTGGATCTTGGATTTTGAAGAAAGAAGGATGTTGCTGGACAGCTTGACCCCTCTTCAGTGTTTTGGCCATATCTCATGAACGGTAACTCCGATTGACGAGATTCAAAATGTTCTGAAAAGTACACACAATTTAGGACGACTTTCGTGTTTTGAGAAAAAGCTGATTCGAAACGTACTCGGCGAGTAGGGTCGATTACTCGGCGAGTTGTATCGAACTTTCGCGATTCTGGACGTGCTGACTTGTCGTACACGGGTTTTAAGTGACGGACTCGCCGAGTAGGTCACCGGAGTCGCCGAGTAACCTCTGTTTTGTGAAAATCTATATAAAGCGACTTTCAGATCGATATCATAGGATGGAGAGAAACCCTAGGAGGCTGAGAAACGATTGGAAGTGCTACTAGGTCGTGAGGAACTGAAGAATCAACCCTACATTCAATTGTGAAGAGAATCAAGACAATTTTGGTTTATTCTTAGTAACTTTTTGATTTGAATCATGTTTACATACTTTGATTTCGTTTTTAAGTTTATGTTTACTGCAATCATGAGCTAAAAACTTATTCTTCTGTTAGGGTAGACAATTTTGTGAACATGGATTGATTATTTGAGTAGGATTAATTTTAATTGGTAATTATGTTTTGTTAAGCTTGTTAAAGAACCTTATGTGTTGACAATAACTATTCTTCTGTTAATAAATCAGTAATTAAGTTGTATGAACACCTCTTAGTTATTAATTTCATATGATTTATTGTGACCACATAGTTGTATGTCTAGGAATAACGAACGTGAAACTAGAATTAACTAGAAGATAGGTAAGTTAATGTGTAAGCTTGTTGGATGAACATCGACAAAAGGTTAATTGAAGGGCCAATTTAGTTAACCACTACAAGTCTTACTTAACCCGAATCAATAATCTAGAAAACCCGTTAATTTAGACAACTGGCCATTGCTTGAGTTAATTTGTTTTCTAAGAATTAGGAATAGCGAACATGAACCTAATTATCTTAATCGGTAGCCAATGAAGAATTAATCTGATACATTAAAATCATCCATGGGAACAAATGAGTCGTACCTAAATAGAAGTCCTCTTTACTATTGAATTTAGTAGGTAATTAATTGTTTTAGTTGCTAGTTAGTTAATTTGTGTGTTGGTTATTCTAATTAAGTTTCTAGTCTTGTAAAACTAGAGAAAACCCCCTTTTTGTTATTTGTTTTATTTAGATAATATTAGCATTTATTTTAATTGTTTACTGTTTCCTGTGTTCGATACCCTACTTGCTTGAACTATATTACTAATCGATAGGTACACTGCCTTTCGTGTGTTTATTTTGTGTCTAAATTAGTAGGATTAAAACTAGTTGGTTTTACACACATCAAGTTTTTGGCGCCGTTGCCGGGGAACGGTTCAAATAGTTAATTTTATTTGCTAATTGTTATCGGTTTTATTTTATTGATTATTTTTTATTTAGTTTAATTTTTATCTTTATTTTTATTTATTATGTATTTTCCAAATCTCGATGCTTTTGATGCTTTTCTTGATGAAGTAGTGCAGGAAGATGAGGATTATGACTCGGATGAAGATTTGAAGAAATTTGATAGATGGTTAGACAACTTCTTGTCTAACGATCAAGAACAATTTGAGTCACAAGAGCTAAAGTTATAAGATGATGAATTTAATCCAGAAAGAGATTTGGAGGAGCTGGAAAGGTTGCTAGCAGAGAGGTCAGACGAAGAACAAGAACAAGCTAAATTGCAGGAACCAACCCGTGGTTTGACCATTACCACGACATGGTCCCCTGTTCTTCCGGTTTGTGTTTCGAAGCATGGGGTGACGATTCCAAATTTGGAGAAAGTTCTGAAGCGCGACCCATTTCTGATTAGTACCCGACCAGTTCCAACCCTTGTCAGAATTCTTGGGTTTTATGTATTCAAGCTCGTTTGGCCAATTTTAGAAGAAAAGAGCCAAATTTTACAAATTGGTCCAAAGAAAATATTTAATGCAATGGATGGATGGGCATCGAATTTATTAGAAGTTTATTAAGTTGGGAGTCCAGCTAAAGACTCGCACCAAAAGAAGCGCTTGCGGGAGGCAACTCGTCATTAGAGTTTGCTTTTTTTTTTTCTTTCTAAACTTCTAGTATTTAGGGATAATTTAGGATTTTTATTTTGATGTTTTTTTTTATTACTTGGTATTTGTTTTTGATCTTTTCAGTTTGAGTGTAAGGATGCATGCGAGAGTCTAGAGTCAAGGATAACCTAGGGAAAGAATCGATTCTAGGCGAGAGAGAAAACGAAGTTTTGAGTCTAGTTACGAGTCCAGTGATGAAAGAGGTTATTAAGAGCTCATTTACTGAAGAAAAAAATGGGGAAAGTATCAATTTAATATTCCCCACACACATCAGAATCGGACCTGGAGCAGAAACATTTTGTTTATACAACGATGGACTCGGCGAGTGCACTTACCTACTCGACGAGTCCCAGTATAAAAACTCGACTTCTGCCAGTATTACGCAACAACTCAGCGAGCCACCCTACAGACTTGACGAGATGATCCTTATTTTGTCTCTCAAGTTGATGATTTGATACGACAATTGGCTACACCTTTGAAGAACAATTTCCGAGCGTTTCCGAGAGTTTTTTTCGTCTACATTTGGAGCTATACCACAGATACTTGACACCCCAGGCATGGATGAGCTGTTCCCATGTCTAAAGTTAATTGAAGATGGAGCTAAATTGAGGATGATCAGCCTCGCCACTGCTATCCCATGGGAGTTTGTTCCAATTCCCTCTTTACTTTAGTATTTTTCTTTATCATGCATAGCATGCAATGGGGACATTGCATGAATTAAGTGTGGGGTAGGGGGTTGGTCATATTAATTGAATTAGAATCTTAGGGGGTTGGTCATATTAGTTGAATTAGAATCCTATTTTAGGTATAATTTTAAAATTTTGCATACCAAAAATGTTGCTTAGGACTTAATTTAGAAAATTTTGGTAAAAGTAATTAGGATTCCATGCTAGTATTATATTTGATGATTGCATCAAAACTCAAATGTTTAGTTGAGCCTATATACGTTCTAGTGCATTTGTGGCTTCCCTTATTCTAGTGAAATCATGGGACAAAAACACAACCTCGCTTAGTTTGAGGATCGCAACATGTTTAGCATCGTGTACCAGAAATGTATCCAGGAAAGCTTAAGTAGTCATTGCACACTAGACTAATGCCTTTAACCAATAAAGGATGAAGTTAAATTCCCTTGCTTAAGCATATGTTTTTCTAGGTTTTTAGTTTTGAATGGAAAAAGTGTGTTGAAAAAAAAAACAAAAAAGAGAAAAAAAAAGAAACAAAAAAAAAGTTGAAAAAAGAGTGATGAAATGTTTGAATAAAGAATCTACAAAACTATGAAGACAAAGAAGAATATCATCAAGAAAAGCTACAAAGTATAAAAGATTCAATCAAAAGTTGTATTTGTAATTTTCTTTTCTAGGTTATTTTATCGTATGTATGCTTGGGGATTTAACCAAAAATGACTTGAGGTTAACAAAGTTTTCTGGGGATGGATTCGGAGGGATGCATAAAATGAGCGTTGTTCAAAAGAAGTGGGCGAGTGTTTATGAGGATTGTGAGTGTTTAGAATTGAGGGGGGTCCTTAGGAAAAATTTTAGACACAAATGCATGCGTTGCGGTCTTGGCATAATGGTTGGGTTCGATTGGGATTGTCTTATGTAATATTAGTGTACTAAAATTCAGTTTTGCTTGGGGGCAAGCAAAAGTCAAGTGTGGGGTATTTTGATATGGGCATATTTAGTTATAAAATTCATGCATTATCTTAATATTTTATGTTGTTTTTGTCTCATTTAATGAACAAAAGGTGCTTAATTAGATTAAATATTTCATTTTCAGTAACAAAGACATGCTCGGATGGAAAAGGAAGCGGAACTAGCGATTGGAGGCTTGGATCTTGGATTTTGAAGAAAGAAGGATGTTGCTGGACAGCTTGACCCCTTGTCAGTGTTTTGGCCATATCTCATGAACCGTAACTCCGATTGACGAGACTCAACATGTTCTGAAAAGTAGACACAATTTCGGACGACTTTCGTGTTTTGAGAAAATGCTGATTCGAAACGTACTCGGAGAGTAGGGTCGATTACTCGGCGAGTTGTATCGAACTTTCGCGATTCTGGACGCGCTGACTTGTCGTACACGGGTTTTAAGTGACGGACTCGCCGAGTAGGTCACCGGACTCGCCGAGTAGCCTCTGTTTTGTGAAAATCTATATAAAGCGACTTTCATGTCGATATCATAGGATGGAGAGAAACCCTAGGAGGCTGAGAAACGATTGGAAGTGCTGCTAGGTCGTGAGGAACTGAAGAATCAACCCTACATTCAATTGTGAAGAGAATCAAGACAATTTTGGTTTATTCTTAGTAACTTTTTGATTTGAATCATGTTTACATACTTTGATTTCGTTTTTGAGTTTATGTTTACTGCAATCATGAGCTAAAAACTTATTCTTCTGTTAGGGTAGACAATTTTGTGAACATGGATTGATTATTTGAGTAGGATTAATTTTAATTGGTAATTATGTTTTGTTAAGCTTGTTAAAGAACCTTATGTGTTGACAATAACTATTCTTCTGTTAATAAATCAGTAATTAAGTTGTATGAACACCTCTTAGTTATTAATTTCATATGATTTATTGTGACCACATAGTTGTATGTCTAGGAATAACGAACGTGAAACTAGAATTAACTAGAAGATAGATAAGTTAATGTGTAAGCTTGTTGGATGAACATCGACAAAAGGTTAATTGAAGGGCCAATTTAGTTAACTACTACAAGTCTTACTTAACCCGAATCAATAATCTAGGAAACCCGTTAATTTAGACAACTGGCCATTGCTTGAGTTAATTTGTTTTATTTAGATAATATTAGCATTTATTTTAATTGTTTACTGTTCCCTGTGTTCGATATCCTACTTGCTTGAACTATATTACTAATCGATAGGTACACTGCCTTTCGTGTGTTTATTTTGTGTCTAAGTTAGTAGGATTAAAACTAGTTGGTTTTACACACATCAGGGATCTTGATGGAATTGGTCACTTGGTGGATGTAGGTATTGTTGAGGGAGCTGAGATTCGGAGTCGGGCCCCATTAGTTCTGTTCAGTTTGTGAGGTGAGTTTTCCTCACTGTACTTACAGGTCGAAGGCATCAAGGCCAACCCTTTGGATTGTTATCTTAGTTTATCATATGATTGTGTGCTTTAGTGATATGTTAGATCTGCATCCGGGTAGATAGGATGATGCTATGCTTAATGATCTGTAAGATATGTCTGTTTGTTTACTGGCTGGTTATTTGTATGTTTATCTATTATATGTGCAAATGTTTGGTCGGTGCCTGAGGCTTCACTGCTTTGTGCGTAAGCCAACAAATCGGGGCATTCCAACCCGATTGTTGAGGGACTATGGTATTCCATCATGAGGATGGTTGGACGCATAGTATGTTGGCTTTCCAACCCTATGGTTAAGGGCCTAGGGTATTCCAACTCGATGGTTGATTGGACCCATAGTATGTTGGTTGATGATGTGCCCTAGTGCACACGAAGGAGCCGCAACCGGTCTCACTAGAGAATGCCCCAAGGCATGACGCGCCCGACAGGCTAAGCCCGATGGAATTCTGTGCCCGTCAGCACTCCTAAGAGCAAGGCGCTCGCAGAGAAAGGCTCGGCCCCGCCCAAGGCATCTTCCACTCTAGAACAAATATAACGGTCAGGCGACAAGGCATATGCTTAGACCATTACCGCCTGAACCAATCTTTGGCTCTGACAGATTAAGGAGCACGATCCACCAATCAGCGCCCCCGATTCCATCGGGTCTGAAGCTCTTGTCCCGTACGGACTAGCAGAAGGGTCTAGTATAAAAGGCTACTACAGGCACCTTGGGAAGTAAGAAATTCTCTCTCATTTTTACCCAAAATACAACCGCAAGTCTATCCATTGACTTGACTGTCAGAGTGTTTTCCAGGGAGCCCCTCCCAGAGAACGGCTGACGGCCCTTTCTTGCTGTGACCTCACAGGTTCGCCGGAACTACTGAGAATGAAGAACGTTACTGAAGAGGAACCATGTCAGATCATTTGTCGCAATCCGAAGTGTGACGAAAAACAAACCAAAAGCACACTACTCATCGGTGAAAAATGGCGTCCGACGATACAGGAAGGACCGGTGGAACGCCAGCCAGCCCCATTAGGTCTATGATGTCACTGGAGCAACCCACTACTCCGAATCCCATAATAATCGCCGACGAAGCATCAAAAGAAGGCAGTTCAACAGTAACTATTGCACCAACAACCGGACAAGAGCAACTAGTCGATGGAGGACAACCTTCTTCCGCCGCTGTGTCAACACAAAGCACTCTAATACAAGCACCCCAACTAGCAATGATACCAAGAAGTATGATGCCACCAACGATGGAAGATGATAGCACCACATTGAGTCTCTTCCAACAGATACTGCCAAATCAGATGGCAGACGCACAACCGGTGGTTTTCTAGACACCACCACCACTAAATCAGATGGTAGGCACACGACCGGTGGTTTTCCAGACACCACCACCGCCAAATCAGATGGCATGCGCATAACCTGTGGTTTTCCAGACACCATCGACAAACCAGGTGACATGAGTGCAATCGATGTTCCTCCAGAAACCACCGATAACCCAGATGGCGAGAGAAACTCTAGTGGCTATCTAAATGCTGCTGCTGGACTAGACGGTGAAAAACCAAATAGTGGCCTTCCTAACACCTCTATTTGCAACAAACATTCCTCTCTGCTCCACAATCCCACATTATCAGCAAGTTATGCCCAATAATCTCCATGAACATAACTCATCCCTACTGTCCACCCGAACGTTAACTGAAAGATCTAGTATGCTCAAGAGTCATATTAAAGTGATATTGCTAAATAACATATGATACTAATGGGTCACACTAACAACAACTTGATACAGTTGATTATTTATTAGAAATTGATTTTATTAAATATTCAATAAAACTCTTATAATTGAGTTGGAAATTATTTATTTCTAGAAAATAGTTAACTTTGATTAGCAAGTAATATAACACATATAGTATTTCATAATGTATGAATTAATAAGTTGTGTACAACTTTTTGGACTAGTTAAGCTTTTTTTCTTTTAGGAAGAGACAAAGTTTATATCTTATAAACTTTGAGTTTATAAAATATAAACAAGCTCTTCTTTTTATATACAATTTCCGAAAAACTGAATAAAGATAAAGAGTTATGGCTTTTCCATTAGTTACTTTATTCAAAAGAATTCATGCATAGGAAACATGTTTATGACATAGGGTCATATGTGCTTAAAGTGTTAAGACCTAATGGTTAATACCTTCACTTTATGCATATAAATAAGAGGCTTGCACTCTTGAATGGCTTGCACCATTTCTCCATCTCAAAAAGTAACTTGCATGGTGCAAGTTACTCTCTCCCTTTTGTTCTTCTTTTCTTCAATGACACTTGCATCTTCAAGCCTTCTTTAAGTTCATATTGGGTATGAACTTACAGCTTAAGGGTTTAAGAGTTTTGGACTAGCATCTACATCAAGTTGAGTCATTGTTGGTGTCTCAAAGATTCCACATTCTTCATCAACCTCCAAGCCTCCCCAGAGGAACCAAAGAACTACAAAGGTTGTTATTTCTTCACCTCTTCTTTTTTTGGTGTTTTATTCTTTCTATAACTTGCAAGAAGATCATTGGTGGGTATTAAATGTTTATGTTATTTCAAAATTAAAGTCTTCCGTTGCCATATTTTTCTTGTTTATGAAACTATTTTTGAACTAAAATCCAACAATTGGTATTAGAGCCACCTTGCAAGCTTGGTTAGATTTTTTATTTTTGGAAATATTAGTTTTTGGAGAATATGGATAACTTGTTTTTGTATAAAAATAAGTTCATACATATTTTCTATGACAACTTTTTTTTTGTTATTTTATGTGACAAAGTTTCATGGATATTTTGTCATTTAAAGTTGTCTTAGAAAAACAAAGGTTGTTTGATGTGTATATTGATGTATATGATATGCATAAACTAGCCAATGACCAATGTGTGTTATGTTGTTGTGTTGGTTATTTTTTGTTATAAAGTGGTTGTAATAATTTATTTATTCATATGATATATAATAATTAATTAGATTAGCTTTTCTTGGTTATTTTTGTAAAGTAATAGATTAGTTTTTAGAAATAATTTATTTGTACAAAATGTAACAAGAAATGATGTTGGAACCATTTTTGAAGACAAAAGAGCATTTTTCAAGTCTAAAAGGTGTGCAGGATTTTCAGTGGCATTTTCTGCAAAGTGTCACTAATGCTGTTTACAAAGGGCTGTTGGACTTTTAGCGACTGTTGCTGAATTTTGTCCTTCAAGATGTTTTTCCTATCTTTTGTAAGCAATGAGTATTTACTCAAGTGAGAGCTTCTACAACAACATTACGAGAAGTTTTTTTGGTCTCTTTAAATTTCTCTTTAGGAATGGACTTGACATTTTTGTGTTGGCTCATAAAATGTCATTAGTTGGCTATGTTTATGCACATATCTTTTTATAAATGTTTGTGCTGTTCATTTTATGCATTATTTTGTGTGGTTGATAAAATTAGTTTTTCACATGCTAAAATAATTTTTGACAAAATAAACATCACAAAGAGGTTGAGTTTTTCAAAATTAGACATAATATGTAACATGTTATTAATTTTAAAATAAAATCCGTTTTTATAAAATCGTTAATAGTGACAAATTTTGAAATACCCCATTATAAGTTTAAAATGATGATTTTTATAACTTATAGAAACTCCAAATATATAAGTATTAAAATGAAGTTTTATTAAAGATATAAAAGGTTCAAATGCACTCAAACTTAATACCGGTTATTTAAATTGAATTGCGTCAAATTATATAAAAACTAGCTTTTTTAAATAAAGAACCTTTAAAAATGATTTTTTTTTGAAAATTGATACCATGGTTTATTTTATGCAAGTAATAAACATGATATCATATGTTTTTAAACTAGAGTTATAAAACATAGAAAGACCCTTATTTTACAATCCTCAAATCTGTGTAATCGTTTTGAAAAACACCCACACATCTCTTGTATGCACTAGTGGGGTAAATGATACCTAAGTGTTGGATTTTGATGGTTGGGGTGTATTTGTGATTTCTATAACCAAGTTATAGGCCGAGTACACAAGTTTTTCTAATTGGACGATTTGATCGAAAATCTTTTGTGATAAAGGATACCTAAGCAAGAGAGTTCTGAGGCATAGATGGGATCAAACATGTCTAATTTGTTATTAGAGATCCCATAAATGTAGGAATCATATAGCAATATATAATTGATAATTGATATCTACCAGGTCGAATTCAAATGGATGGGATAAAGGATACCTAACCATTTATTTGTTTTGTAACTTGGATCCTAGACTTTGATAGTTAATGTTTTTGGAAACTAAAAGATTAAATATTGAAAATACTAAATGAATTTTGTTAAAATTTTGTAGTTATATAATCTATTCTTATAATCATGAATTGTTATTTTCTTTAATGAAACAGTAACATTCAATAGACACAACTTCAATGAATGGGTTCATGTCTTAAGAGACAATCTCGTAAGGGATATGAAACTGTATACACTTAAAGGTCCTAGTCCTGAACTATTTGCTTTGAGCAAAGAACCTGAATATGATACCTAGTAAAGGCATCACAGTGATGCTAAAGATGCTTCTAACATCAAGCTTGGAAATAGTTATTCGTGACTTCTATGAAGTCTTGGATAATTTAAACATATATCTGATGATATAACAGGTCGAGCAATATTCCAATAAATATAGTGATATTTTATTTAAAGCTAATTTAAACATTGGAATAATGCAAGGCTAAAAGAGTCACCTAGTGTGATCTAAGAGGCCCATGTTTTTGCACTGAACACCTTTAAGCCCAGGAAATCTATTAAAGCCCACATATATGGATCTTGTTTCTTTTGTGAAGAAACTAGACACTGGAAAGAGGATTTAATCTTTTTATTTGGAAAGAAAGTGTGGAAGAGACTAGTACTTCTAGTATCTACTAGATAGAACTCATACTTTTCATGTAGCACGTGGGTATTTGAGACTTAAATGTTGATCTAATATTTGTAAATGGCTTACATATATTTATTGAAGAGTACTAGCTGAGCACAATCAAGTTGGAAATACACTCTTGGATTTTAGTTTATTATTTATGCTTAGAACCTAAATTACTTGTAATGTAAAACAATATTTGTTTTGGAACAAAGTATGTTTTAATTTAGCATGTCTAAATTTATGTCTCAGTTATTTTATTCAAATGTTTGATAATTGACTTAATCGTTTTTCGTAACGATAATATTCATATTCTAAAATGATTAAATTCTATTTACGAGACTAGATCTCTTAATAGAATTGTGAAGTAAATCTCAACATTTTTATAAATAAAATTAAGTTCTATATGCAAAAACTTTTTGACTTAAACTTGTTTTAAATCAAACTCATCTTTGACATTGTTATCTTTATGATATAAATGACATTTACATATTTTAACTTCAAGAAATGGATCTTTGAAGGGAAATAATGTAGTTTATTTGGCATATGTGAACCTTATTTATATGTAGAGGATTTCTAATGATATTTTCACTAAGGTGTAGAGAAAGTTATTAAGGAACTATACACTTGGTGTATGACTTCCTTTCTAATGAATGTCTGAGATTAAGCACAAGATACCAAATCAAATTTATTAACAACTATAGTAGTTTTAATTATATTTTACGTGGTAAAGCATAATTGTGAAATCTTTGTTGAAGGTTTCAAAAGTTGAGATACAAACCGGTACTAACCATCTAAGGCCTTAATGATAATAAAGGATGAATTAAATCTTACTTGGTATGATTTACTTTCTACTCGGTAGAAATATCCTACTTTAATCTTTTGGGATAATACTTCAATCACTATTAATTATATCTTGAATACAAATACTAACTAATAAGTAGATTAAACACTTTATATGATTTAGTATGGAAGGGCTCCATCCTCATCTTACTTAATGTTTTATGGATTTGAAGCTGATGTTGGACTAAAACTTCTAAACCCAAAATCTACTAAACACATATTTGTATAATACTCTAAATGTGGCTTAGATTATTATATGCAAACCCGCCAAGAATAAGCCCTCTTATTCTTGTGAAAGCTAAGTTAGTCGAAAGCAAGCTTCTAATGACAAAGCAAATGGGAGGTACATGGAACTTGAAGCAACTCAAGAACCATAACCTTATGTAGTAATAGTTGACACTAGTTTTAACAAGGATTGTTAAACTTGAATAACAGCTATTCACAAACACAAATTGTTTGCATTAATGGTAGAATTCATCTATGACTTGAGAAATGTGGAATCTCTCATTGATGATATTTTTTTGATGGTCTCTGGAAAATCCATCAAATACTAAAATGCTATGTCAATTCTCGAATCTGATAAATGACTTAGAGTCATGAACATGTGATGTAATCCATGTATGAGAATCAAGTATGGGCTTGATTAAAAATTATCCCTATAGCAAGGCTAGAAAGAGAAAATGATTCTTCTAGAAAGAATAAATTATATGGATAACCATACATATTTAAAGCAAGACTTGTAGTAAAAGGATTTTCTTATACTCAAGTCATTAACTATGGTCCTCATCATACTCATGACATTGACTATGATCAAACCATTTTCACAAGTAGCTATGACTAGATCAATAAGGATATTGTTTACTATAAATTCATATTCTTAATATGAGATATAGCAAATAAATTTCAAGAAAGACCGCTTTTTCTTAATAGAAATCTACCAGAAGATATCTATATAGATTGGCTTGGAGGTTTTCTTAGTCCATGTTATCCTAACAAAATGTGTAGAGCCTGAGATCCACTTGTGGATATAAAGAAAACATCTTAATGTTGCAATCATTATTTTATGTAAAACCACAATGTATGTTTTTATATCAAAATGACTAGAGCATGTGTGTTTACTAAGAACTAGTGGGAGCATAATGAAATTCCTAATCTTGTATGAGTGAGACATACTTAGTCATTTGAAATCACATTCGGACTAAGCAAGGTCGTTTTCACCTTGACTCAGAAAGTGTTTCTAAAATGAAAGACTTAGTAAGGAGAAGATACATTCTTGGAATGTAAAATCTATAAGAGATAGATAAAATGAATGTTAAAAGTTTCATGTCCTTATACATATACTGGAAATATCTTGAAATGGATCAAGACACAAGATTCTTTTGGAGAATTCTTGGCATTATCATATGACACCATTTTGAGATAGCCTCAAAAGTACATAACTCATAGGTTTGAGCTAGATGAAATGATTTATATTATATTTTCTTGGAAAATGAATCCATCATATACGCCATATTATGCGTAGGACATCGTATTTGATCATGCTATAAACATGTCATACGATACTAACTGAATACATGGTTAAGTAACTGGATGACTAAGAGAGCATTCTAAGAGTACTTTAGAAGAACTAAGAGAATGTATTTGTGACAATCAGTTTAGAAAGGATCTTTATGGAAAGATCTACACAAGACGTTAATTTCTAAACATATATAAATAATTATGAATTAAAATTGGATTTTGACATCATTATGGAATGAAGGGTAAGTCTTGTTGGAATGAGGTCCAAGAAAAACATAATGACATAATCTACTACAAAAATAAGAATACACTACTTTAGAAGTTGAATCCAAATATGATTGGAGGAATGGGATCATTGAAAAACTATGTTGATTACTGCCATTCAAGGATCACATAGAAATCTTGGTGACATCGAGAGTATACTTAATCAAGTTAAGAGACTCTATGTCACGAGAGAACACCAATCATATTCTCCAAGATATTTAACTACACTTAGAGTAAAGTTAAGTACGGAGATGATAGTATTCACATAATTCACACAAATTAAATTTTTTCAAATCCATCGATAAAGTCATTCTTTTGAGCTAAGTATGGATGATCACACATTAGCTATAAGACTTTATTACTCTAGAACTGGATTTTTGATTTGGATTTAGTATTTGGATATTGGAACATTATAACAACAACTATTCGATAATGTGATCATATATTAGGATATAGTCATCACATTAATGCTTGTTGTGTTCTATATTAATATGTTTAATCCATGAATAATGTTATTATTCTAAAGGTTCATAGTTGGTTATAATTGTGGGAACAATTATGAAGTAAGACTAATATGAATTGGATTGGTTGACTCTCACTAGATGAAATTAGGCAGGTGGTTGTAACCAAGTTTCATAGGTACTTTACAGAGAACTAGTATTGAACTGAACCACATCAAGATCATCTCATGGATCACTATCATGAATGATACTTGATTAAAAGGTACTATCTTTGTATCCTTACCCCCTGAGATACATAGTGGGACTTAAGTATGGGGAGTACTATGCTTTGATAATGGTCAAATGTTGTTCCTTAACCGGGCAGTAATAAAAGCCATTTTCAGGTATGGTGTGAACTATGCAAGAGGCTTACGTAGTCAATATAGGATTTGTTCCTCTTATGTGTTGAGAATTAGACATCTAAGGCGCCTTACCAAAAGTTGAACAATAATGAGATTGATCGCGATCCGAACATCATGTTCAACATGATGTTTGTAGCCAAGGGATAACTGATAAACATACCTTATACACTAATTGTAGCTTTGAGCTTTTTAAGAATTGGGCATTGATAGAATAGCACAAAAAGTCATATGGTGTTGGGGGCAGTGAAATGTTGCTAGACGTTCACCATTGTCTATATCAATCTAATATGAGTCTTGCACAAGTCGGAGATTGAAAGGTCTAGTATGCTCAAGAGTCATATTAAAGTGATATTGCTAAATAACATATGATACTAATGGGTCACACTAGCAACAACTTGATACACTTGATTATTATTAGAAATTTATTTTAACAAATATTCAATAAAACTCTTATAATTGAATTGGAAATTATTTATTTCTAGGAAATAGTTAATTTTCATTAGCAAGTAATATAACATATATTATTTCATAATGTATGAATTAGTAAGTTGTGTAGAACTTTTTGGACTAGTTAAGTTTTTTTTTTCTTTTAGGAAAAGACAAAGTTTATATCTTATAAAATTTGAGTTTATAAAATATAAACAAGCTCTTCTTTTTATATACAATTTCCGAAAAATTGAGTAAAGATAAAGAGTTATGGCTTTTCCATTAGTTTATTCAAAAGAATTCAAGAATGGGAGACATGTTTATGACATGGGGACATATGTTCTTAAAGTGTTAAGACCTAATGGTTAATACCTTCACTTTATGCATATAAATAAGAGGTTTGCACTCTTGAATGACTTGCACCATTTTTCCATCTCAAAACCGTAACTTGCATTGTGAAAGTTACTCTCTCCATTTTTTCTTCTTTTCTTCAAGAACACTTGCATCTTCGAGCATTCTTTAAGTTCATATTGGTTATGAACTTAAAGCTTAAGGGTTTAAGAGTTTTGGACTAGCATTTACATCAAGTTGAGTCATTATTGGTGTCTCAAAAGTTCCACATTCTTCATCAACTTCCAAGCCTCCCAAGAGGACCCAAAGAACAACAAAGGTTGTTATTTCTTCACCTCTTCTTTGGTTGGTGTTTCAATCTTTCTATAACTTGCAAGAAGATCCTTGGTGGGTATAAAATGTATATGTTATTTCAAAATTAAAGTCTTCCGTTGCCATATTTTTCTTGTTTATGAAACTATTTTTGAACGAAAATCCAACATTCACCTTACCATTTCCACACCAAGTATTCTACGGGAAAAACCTCAACCATTACCCATCATATAACAGCATGCTTATGCACTCCCATGCTACTGCCCAACAGTATAACCCGCAGGGTGCTTTTCCCATCCCAAACCAAGATTGCCTATCGCATAGCGTGACATCTCTGTTTGCCAAGGAGCTCTTTGATTACGAAATCCCAAACACAACAAAATTGCCACACTTAAAGACATACAATTAAACTATAGATCCTAATAGCCACATCGACACGTACGTGTGGACGATGACATTGCTCAAACAGGACGAGCGATTTTGGTGTTCGTACTTCCCAACAACCTTGGATGGCAATGCAGGAACGTGGTTCAAGATGTTGCAACCAGGGAGCATATACAACTTCGAGTAGTTAAAATACCTATTCCTAAAAAATTTCATGCAACTTCGTAAATACAAGGGAGATTCACATTTAATTATTGGCTGCAAATAGAAGGAAGGAGAGGAAATCAGAGAATACTTCACCAGGTTTACCAACGCCATGCTAGATGTCCCAAGCCACGACGAATGATTAATAGCAGGCACCCTCACATGGGGCCTCTTGCCAGGACCTCTGTCTCAAAAGCTCATAGGAAAGTAGCTGCAGACATGGGTAGAGCTAAAAGAGAAAGTGGAACACTACCTGAGGCAGGAGGAAGGTGAAGCAACGAAACAAGCATACTTGAATGCCATGAACGCCCAAGCTACAAAACGATACGTCCCACAACCAACCCACTCAGAAACCCAAGGCGGGAGCAGGCACTTTGGGTAAGGCAAGCGCCCGCAGGGATGCTTTAGGCCATTCTAAAGAGATGAAAAGGCAGGGCAGGCAGCCGGATGTCTACACCGTTTCTGACAAACAACCAGTAAAAGGAGGGAAAGGACGATTCTGTGAGTACCACAAAAGCAAAACTGGCAACATTGTAAACTGCTTTGTTTTAAAAAGGGAGATGGAAGAAAAACAACTGAAGGGGAACCTCATAGAGGTGACACGAAGCCTTGGCGCCAAGTTTGATGCTGAAAACGCCACAGATGCAGCCAGAGAGTGCGACCAACCTCGCAAAATCTTGATGATACATTCCAAGCGGGGAAGGCAAGAGGAACATGACGACAATCTCACCAGATCCATGCAAGGGTTGACGTTCTCAGCAAAGGACCCCCATCTAATGGGCTGACGGGGTGACGACCCACTCACAATCTAAGGGTCTATCAAGGATATAACGATCCACTGAGTATACATTGACACAGGAAGCTCTGCAGACATTATTTACAAGCATTGCTTCTGCCTTCTCCCTGACAGATGGAAGCAGAACCTCAAGCCTACAATAGACTAACAGGCTTCACAGGGCACAACCTATGGTCCCTAGGTACAATTCATATTCCTTTCACATTGACCAGGCACGAAAGAGCGAAAAGGAAGACAACCCTAATAGATTTCGTTGTGATAAGACAACCGACAGAACACAACATTATCCTTAGGCGGACATCTTTGCTCAAATTTGGGTCAGTCCTGTCAATAATGCATGGGATCATAAAATCCAACACCACAGAGGGGCGGGGAACAGTTCTTGCAACGCCACCAAGGGAGTTACGGTGTTACGAGATCATGCAGCCAAAAGAAATAGTGCAAGAAAACAAGAAGTCGCGTGTCGAGCCGGAAAGTGACATAAATTATCAATAAAGAATACCCGGACTAACCAGTTAGCATCAAAAGCAACCTCCCACCAGCCACGAGACAGGCACTGGTCAGCCTCCTGAGAAAATACATGCATGTATTTACTTGGACTCCTACAGACGTGGTAGGGGTAGATAGAAAGGTAAGCATAAGCTTATGATCAAACCAAGCACCAAGGAAAGCAAGCAAAAGAAGAGGGTTCAAAGGGGAGACAAAAACATGGCAATCAACGCCGAAGTTGCTAAGCTAACCAAGGCAGGGATACTAAGAGAAGTAGTTTTCCCAACCTGGATTGCCAAACCTTTCATGGTAAGAAAACATGATGGCTCATGGTGCATGTGCATCGATTACTCTGATTTGAATAAGGTGTGTCTCGAAGACTGCTACCCTCTACCATAAATCAACCAAAAAGTCGAATCATTGCAAGGCTTCAAACTAAAATGCTTTCTAGACGCGTACAAAGGGTACCATTAGATCTTGATAAGCAAGGAGGACAAGGAGAAAACAACTTTCTACACAGACCATGGGGCTTTTTGCTACACCAAAATGCCGTTGGGTCTAAAAAACATAGGGGAAACCTATCAACAACTAGTCGACTCCATTTTCACCAAACAAATTGGAAGAAACATCGAATTTTATGTTGACAACATGGTCATTAAGAGCCTTGATGAGAAGAAATTACTAGATGATGTAGAAGAAATATTCAAAACACTAGAAAAGGTCAGGATGACGCGGAATCCAGGCAAGTGCACCTTCGATGTCGAGGAAGGTAAATTCCCGGGGTACTATGTTACCAAAAAAGGGATACAACCAAGCCCAAAAAAGTTTACGAATTCATGGAAGTGCCATCCCCGAACACCTTGCGAGATGCCTAGGGACTGAATGGTAAGCTACCGGCACTGAGCCATTTCATTTCCAAGTCAGCAGAAAAGGATTTGCTGCTCTTCCACACCCTTAAAGGGTGTATTGAAAAGAGCAACTTCCAGTGGACAGCAGCGGCAGAAGCAGCACTTCAACAAATCAAAGAGGCCCTGCACAAGTTACCCACGTTGGCCAGTTCCGTTCTATGCGAAACACTGCAAGTATATCTCTTAACCTCGAATGAAGCCATCTCTTTGGTCTTGTTCGTGGAAAGGGAAGGAAGGCAAGCCCCAGTCTACTTTATCAACCGAGCACTACAGGGTCCCAAAATCAACTATCCCATCCTCCAAAAGCTAGTGTTGGCACTCATCTATGCAGCACGACACCTGAGACGCTACTTTCAAGCACACTAAATAGAGGTGCTAACAAACTTCCCGATCAAACAAATATTGCTCAAGTCAGAGACGTCCGGGCGATTAGCGAAGTGGGCAATTGAACTGGGTGAGCATGATATCAGTTACCGCCCATGTACCGACATTAAAGGTAAAACACTAGTAGATTTCCTACTCGAAATCCCAGGCAAGGAAAAGACTACACCTCAGGCAACGGGATCGTTGGTGATGGACGAACCCAAGAACAACCATAAGTGGACTTTGTATACCAATAAAGTAGTCAGTAAGAAAGGGTTAGGAGCAAGCCTAATCTTGACAAGCCCGGAAGGGGAAGAAATCACTTATGCCCTCCTCTTCGACTTCCACACTTCCAATTACGAAGCTGAGTATAAGGCCTTGCTAACCGGCCTACGATTGGAAAAGAAAATGGGTGCAGAGTCAATAGTAGCCTTAACAGATTCAAGATTGGACACTAACCAGATCAACAAAGAATTTGAAACAAGGGACAAACGAATGGAGAAGTACGTGAAGGCTGTGCAATGGCCTGTCGAAGCCCTCTGAGAGTTCACCATCAAGAAGATTCCAAGAGGAGAAAGCAGAAGAGCGGACTCCCTCAGTAAATTAGCGTCAACATGTTTCAATCACTTGTCCAAGTGGAAGTGCTTTAAGAAAGAAGTATAGATGAACGACGGGTGCAAACCCTAGCGCCGACCAGGCATACATGGATGCCACCACTAATCGAATACCTGTAGCACAGTATTCTACCAGACGGACACGAGGAAGGTAGAAAGGTACGGATCAAGGCACCGTCGTACGCAATCCTTAACGGAGTATTGTACCTGAAGGGGTTCATGTCACCATGGTTAAAATGAAAGGAGGAAACCAAAGGCAAGGAGGCGCTTCGAGAAACGCACTCCGGCCTAGCAGGTGCACACGAAGGGGAAAGGGCCCTAATAGGGAAAATACTTTGAATGGGTATCTACTGGCCAACCATACACCATGATGCGTTGGAAGTGACATGAAAATGTGTAGAATGCCAGGCATATTCCCCGGTCGAAGGGAACCCCCCCCCCCCAAGCACCTCTAACGAGTATTTCTATCCCATGGCGCTTCTATTAATGGGGAATAGAGATTGTAGGTCCGTTCCCAGACACCCCAGGCAAGATAAAATACCTAGTAGTTGCAGTGGACTACTTCACAAAATGGATAGAAGCCGAGCCGTTGGCGTGTATATCGAGGAGACAGATGATAAAGTTTGTGTGAAAGAATATTGTGATGAGGTTTGGAATACCAAAGATACCCGTCAGTGATAATGGTTTGCAGTTCATTGAAAACCTTTTCTGAGATTGGTGCGCCGACAAGGTGATCAACCAGCGGTTCATGTGGGTAACACATCCCTATGCGAATGGGAAAATAGAAGTTTCCAACAGAATGCTAGTAAATGGAATCAAGAAGCGTCTAAGAAAGCTAAGGGCAACTGGGTCGAGGAGCTACCAAGCGTGCTCTGGTCATATAGGACGACACCGCGAGTAAGCATGAAAGGAACTCCCTTCAGCCTAACCTACAACACGGAGGTGATGCTACCGGTAGAGTTGATGGTATGATCGCTGCAAACAACCCATTTCGAAGAAGCAAACAACAACAAAGATCTGAGAGCAAACTTAGATCTCATCAAAGAGAAGCATGAACGATCAAACCTTCACCAGGAAGCTTACATCATGCTGTTGAATGGTACTATAATCAAAGGGTCAAGGAGAAAGTTTTCAAAGTGGGGATTACGTTTTGAGATGAAATGAGACAAGTCAAGCCCAATCGCAGGGAAAGCTGGGCCCTACTTGGGAATGGCCATACAAGGTCATTGAAGCCAACCGCATCGACATGTACACGCTAGAGACAATGGAATGCAGGAAAATTCCAAGAACTTGGAATTCCAGAAACCTAAGGAAATTCCATTTCTGACACATCACCCGGTTCGGCCACTCCAAGGACACCCGACGCCGAAGAGTCAACGCACTTAGGCATGCAACTCTATTTTTCCTTTTTACAAAATTGCAATGTATCGCAAGGCCAAGCAGCCACATCCTTAAAATACTCAATTTATTTAAATGGTTTTCCTATTATAATACTCAACGTATTAAACTTAAATACTTAGTGTATTTATAAGGCTCAGAATAGCCATAGAACTTAAATACTTAATGTATTCAGAAGGCTCAGAACAATCCTATCACTTAAATACTTAGTGTATTTACAAGACTCGGAATAGCCATATAACCTAAATACTTCGTGTATTCGGAAGGATCAGAACAAGCCATGACATTTAAATAGTTAGTGTATTTACAAAGCTCAAAATAGACGATAAACTTCGAAAACTCGGTGTGTGTATACGACTCAGAGCTGTGATCAAATAAAAATACTTAGTGTATTCACAAAATCAAACACACCCAAAAAAGGGAAATAAGGATAAAAAAACATACACCCTAAAGAAAATATCAAACACAACAAATGTCGTTCATATGGCAAAATATAAAGAGTTATTACAAACAAGGCCTGAAAGACCGCCACTATCAAGAACTATCAAGACACATGACAACGAGTTACAAAAGCTTCAAGTTTTTTTTCACCCCTAAACGGCAGCATACGGTACAAAGTACCCTAAGAACTAACTGGGCCATCACCACCAACATTGTTCCTCGCCACCGCACCATCATCATTACTGCCACCAGTGACACCAACATCGTTCCCCGCCATAGTACCAACATCATCACCATTACCACCGCCATCATTGCTTCTGCTACCACCACTAACTCCAACAATCAACATGCCATCAAGGATCTCATCAACTTCCTTCAGAGCACAAAGTTGCCGCATACCCTCCATGTCTAAATTCCCCAGGCTTAGAAGAGACGCATGATTCATAGTGACGAATGCAAGAAGGGCATCATTAAGGCTCGTAGTATGACTTGACCGGGAGTCGCTGTCATTAGGGTTATAGGAATCGGAATCCACCTTAGCTTTCAAAGCGCTACGACCAGAATCCTCTCCAGTGACAAACGCCACATGCCTGATCCGACTCACAATGCCAATAAACTTAGGGTGTTCAATCCGCTTGTCCATAATGCATACGAACCCTACTCACAAAAGCCAATCTTGATCATGCTAGGCAGGCTCTGCCTCAGCCCGAGCATCCATAATCAGCTTATTGCGATCACAAACATCACACTCTTGGCTCTCATTTTGAATCATGAGCCCTTTATTGGCATAAGTCAGGGAATCCACCTTCGCTTCTAGGGTAGCTCGAACCTCCTCCGTAACAACCTTCTCTGAAGCAAGTAGAGCACACATCTGCTCAAAACCATGAACATCATTTTCATGCTCAGTAATCCGATGCTTCAGGATGGTTTCCTGGGCACCACAACCTAAGTAGGCAGCTTCCATCTTGCTGAGTAGTTGAATTCGGTGGGCACCAGCAACAGGATAAAACATGGCCTGGGCAACAACATAAGACATATTATGGGATAAGGAGGGGCTACCCATAGCCTCCATGTCAGCAACAACAACGGTTGGGAATGCATGGCGAGAAAATTCCACAGCGCTAATATGGACATACAATCGAGATTCATTTGCAAACTCCAAGCAGGAACAAACACATTGGAAATAGAATTACCCTCGGGAGTGGGGTCTGGTACAGCTTATCACCCCTGGAGCCCCCAGTGGGATAAAGGTTAGAAGAAGATTGGGGAATAGATTAAACATGAAATATAGCTGCTTGATCGCCCCCTCGATCCCCTCGGACTGTTACACGTCATTATCGGGGATCATAAAAACTACTTCTGGCGTAAAAGATATCGAGTTCAATAGGCGAGTGAAGTTGCGTCTCGATTGAACCTGCCTCCTCATGTTAAAAGCATCGGTGGAGGTCTCTCCCATGGCCAAGATCGCTTTTCTTTTAGCAATGGCCCGCCGAACTTCTGAAATGATGCCATCCTTGCTGTCCTCAACTACCTCCATAAGACCAGAGCATGTAGCGGAAGGAGGAACAACTGCCGAGATAGTCCACACGGCCAAAGGTGGCTCTCCAATGGACGTTGAAGATGCCTCTACCATCGGCGGTACTGGAGTAGCAGTCAAGGCAAGCCGATTAGCCCGACGAGGTGGGGGAAGTGTCTCAACCAGATCAGTCTCTCGGTGCTCCAAATTCCCCTGGTATCGCTTCCGCAAAACCTCGTCCATCAACAACGGGGATTCAACACCAGTCAAAGTAGAGGAAAGTTAGGAGTACAAAAAACCAAGTAGAAAACTCCACCATCCTCCTTCTCAAAAAATGGGGGGGGGGGAAGTCCACCATCCTCCCTCTCAAGGGGGGGGGGGGAAGGAAAAGGGAAAATAGTAGAACTACTCACCATCAACAACAGTATAGAAGATGGGCATTTTTCCTCGATGCCTCCAGGAAGGACTCATACCCACACTGGCAAGCAATACCTTAGAGTATTCTTCAGGTGTAACCTGAACACTTCTCAGGAGATCATCGACGACCTAGCTGTGGGGAAACAATTTAGGTGCGACGTCGGCAAAGTTGTTCGCCCGGTATTACCCATTGCTAACCAGATCACGATTAACCAACAACCATTTATCCTGCCAGTTCTTAGGGTTTTTACTGTCAGGAACTAAAGTATTCCTCATCGCCCGACAGAAAAGGTATACTTGTCGCCGGTGGCACAAAACCTAAAGAACTACTTGAATACAAAGTAATCAAGAAGCAACCCATTGGCTCAGCAGATCATCTCGAATGCTACCACCTTGTTAACAACATTCGGAGTGAACATCTGGATGCTGCACCCATTATTCTATAAAATCTCTTCCTGGAGGTCAAAAAGAGGAAGACACAGACCGACGTCAAGGGTTTTCAAGTAGATACCCACCTTACTCGGCGGAGGAGATAAGATCATCAACTTCGGCGACGGAAACTCAACTCCGTCTGCTGAGGAGAGGCCATCAGCATCTCCAAGAAGCTTGAAGTCGGCCTCAGATGGAATAGCACCGAATTGAGCATCCATAAGACCAAAAAAGAAAAAGAAAAACCCTAGAAGAAGGAGGAAAGGAAAAGAGAACAAAGTGGTGTAAGTAGGAAACGCTCTTGACCTTATAAAAGAATAGGGAAAGGCAGGATATTCAAAATCCCTGATGTAATGATGTAACTGACTACCATAATGGGTAGTCACATTGTAATAAAATCGAAGCGACGCTCGAATCGAAGCTTGATGCATGTAACAAACAGACAAGTCCAGAACGTCATAGCTAGTCTAGCAACGCTACAACTACTAGGATGGGGGACTTGATGACGTGCCCTAGCACGCACAAAGGAGCTGCACCTGGTTGCGCTGGAGAATGCCCCAATGCATGACGTATCGTGCAGGCTAAGCTCGATGGAATCCAGCATCCTTCAGTGCCCCTAAGAGCAGGGCGCTCGTGGGGAAAGGCTCGGCCCCGCCTAGGGTGCCTTCCACTCAGGAAAAATATAACAATTAGAAGACAAGGCATATGATTAGAACATTACTACCTGAACAAATTGTTGGCTCTGACAGATTAAGGAGCACAATCCACTGATCAACGTCCCCGATCCTGCCGGGTCTAACGCCCTTGTCCCGTACGGACTAGCTGAAGGGTCTAGTACAAAAGGCTACTGTAGGTAACTTGGGAAGTAAGTGAGTCTCTCTTAATTTTACCCACAATACAACCTCAATTCTATCCCCTTACTTGACCGTCAGAGCGTTTTCCCGTGAGCCCCTCCCAGAGAACGGCTGGCAGCTGTGACCTCGTAGGTTCGCCAGAACTACTAAGAACGAAGAACGTTACTGAAGAGGAACCAGGTCACATCATTGGCATTCCAACCCGAGGGTTGAGATCCTAGGGTATTCCAACCGAATGGTTGATTGGACCTATAGTATGTTGGCATTCCAACCCAATGGTTGAGAGTTTGGGGTATTCCAACCCAATGGTTGATTGGACCCATAGTATGCTGTTATTGTATATGTGCTATTTGTTGTTTGTAGGTATTTTGGGGGAACTCACTAAGCATTGGGCTTACAATTTTGATTTATGTTTCAAGTACCTTAGATGATTGCGGGAAGGCGAAGGCGTGATCGTGCACTTCCTCGTGTTTTAATTTTGGGAAAACTTTGATATTAAACTTGCTTTGAAAACTATTTTGTAAACAATGATGATTTATGGGTAGTTTTAAAAGTTTAAATTTTCGTGAATTCTATGGATGTTACAAGTTGGTATTAGAGCCTTGGTTTGAGCGAATTGGAGGAACACTTGTGGGAATCCAGTCTCAAACTAAGGAAATAGATTTTTAAAATGATTTTCAAAATGTTTTGAAAATAATCAGGGAGGATGCGATGTGTACGATCAGCCGGAGCCAATAAGTAGACCCCAAAACACCACACTGTTATTTGATATTGTGATATGTTAGAACAACATGCTAGTTATCAGGGATCTTCAAGAATTTAAATGATAGAATTTCTTGATTATATTATGATGCCTGATAGCCTAGGGTACTTATATGGAATTGAAATCATTACTATAGTTGCTTAATGTAAGCATCATGGTCATACATAACTAACATTCTATAGCCTAATAATGTTTTCTTTGGCCTTATTTCCTATTCTTGTTTGATGAAGGGCTTAGGGTAGGATCAAATATTCGACTATCTATAGAGTCCAGTGTTATGTATGATTAGCATACAAGAGTGCTGCACGGTTGGTGGAAGTTTCATGGATGAGTGGTGTAGGGTCAATCGACCAGTTTTGAGATGTTTAGCCTTTCCTATAGGGAGTGAGGATTATGTATATGATTATGCTAGTGTGAATTGTTAGGTTTGTTGTGATGATTCTCTGAGACAGATACGGGTAGTTGTGGAAGGTAGTATGGGTTTGTACTACTGAAAGCATAGGACCTGTACATGTAACATGGAAGTCATAACCCTAGGGCTTTGTTGGGAGTTGGTTCTATTGAAAGAAGATGTGAACACAATAAAACAAACAATGGAGATCAAATAGTTCCAAATTCTGAGATTGAATAGCTTTAAAAGAGTTCAATGTGAACTTTTCTGTAAAAGCTAGGTAGGGAAAATACAATCAATAACCCTAGAATGATATATACATGCACATTAAAGAGTCTAACCGTAGCAACAATAAAACACAGATGGATAGGGCCAACCTGTTATAAATGAGACTATTCTAGTCCAAGACGTTTGGCACACCACAATAATAACCCAACAATATCCCCCTTTGTGTCAAATAAAGAAATGCGATTCTTCGTTGTTGCACCTTCTGAACCTTGAACAGTTTGGTCATCATATTCAGAAGAGTATATCTAATCACAATATACCACTTGATCATGTCACTGAATCACTTCAGATCTGCATCATTGTTGGTTTTGCATGCGACAATCAATCCCATGAAGTTGTTCAGAGCAGCAGTGGAGTATAAATTTTTGTCTAACAAAAAGAATAAACATTTATGAACTTTTTCACCCTCTTTACTTTGATATACCACAGTCCAATATGCTTTCTTAATCTTACCCAACCTCATCTTCCGAAAGTCTGTTGTATCTTCCGCAAGTCTCACAACTGGCCTTTTCTTTAACACTGAAGCGATTTCCAGAGAATACAAGATATTTCGAAAAAGTAGATCAACATTTAAGATGGTGAGTTCATAAGTATTTTTGTTATAAAAATTATACCCTAAGCTCTTTTAGAAAAGTTTGCCTGTTCCTCCAGAAAATCCTATATTTTCTGATATGATAACATGATAAGTAAAACTGACTCTATAATTCCATCTATGAGTACTTAATAAATACAAGTTATATACAATCCAAATCAAATAGACAATCTATTGTGTGAATCTGCCCTAAGTCCACAACCAAACAAGTAACTAGAGATAAGGCGGAAGTCACACATCCCATTGTTTGTTAGATCTTCACTATATATAACCCTGGCGTATTCACTAGGTTCTTACGGAGTTAACTGTAATTGTTTTTTTATATTTGATGAAAACATCCTTAAGAAAATCATATATTTTCTTTAGTAAAATGGTAACCACAATAGTTCCTTCTATAATCACTTAGTTTATATTGGCTGTATATAATCTAATATCGAACGGACAGTTAAATGTGTGAATCTGCCCTAAGCCCACAACCAAACAAGGAACAGAAAATAAGGCGGAAGTGACACATTCCATTGCCTATCGGATATTAATTATATATAACTCTGATGTATAAACTAAAGAATTATAGGATTAACCATTTCAGGTCCTTTATGTTAAACAAGTTTAATAATATGAATTAAACCTCTTATAAATAAGTTTCTAGTTTCACTAACTCTATTGTGAAACATTGTTTTCGGTAATAAATGTTATTGTTTTCAGAAAGTTCTATCGAAAACTGTTTTTCTTAAAAGAATGATGTTTACTATAGAAAGTCCTATATTTTCTATAAAACCGACTGGTTGTCTATGTTGTTCCAAGATTGAAAAGCACAAGTATACTCAATATACTTACTTCAATGGTATATAGTTTTGTTGATATGTTAAACCGAATAAAGACTTATTTACCCTGAGAACCTGATACGACAATACTACACTCCTATGATCACTTAATACATACAAGTTGTATATAACCAAGACCGAATAGACAGTTGAATGGGTGAATTTGCCCCAAGCCCACAACGAAATAAGGAACAAGAAGTGAGGCAGAAGTCACACATTCCACTGTCTATCAGATTTGAGTTTTATCTAACCCTGTGGTATATACTGAGTAATCACATAGTTATTATCCCTTGAGATTGCTCATGAAAAGTATATTACTATGTAAATATATCATTGTTATCTATTGTGAGTTCTACGACCATACTAATTTGACTAGTGTAAAACACGACGTATTGTGGACGTCGAAAAATATGACATTTGTCACCGACAGACCTGCTGGTCCAGCTGTAGCTAACAACGAGGTGCGGGATTGTCAATCCCGTATAGATCTATACACAAACTCACGCTCTCCCTCCAGGAGACTCTGGTCATAAGGGTAGACTTTCACAGAGAACAAGATAAGCTTTCAAGCCGTAGCTCTTAAGTAATTATCGAAGACGTGTTTCACAAGCTAGATTAACGACTTTACAAATAATAATGTGGAAAACCCTTTTTATAATTCACAGATAAGTTTATAAAAAGACCCTTTTGTTCCTTAAACTAAACTTATTAAAGTTTATAAGCTCATTTCCATGTTCAATTCAAAGTTTCATGTTCAAAATACAGTTCATTGGTACGAAGACATAATAAGCAATTTATATTTTAAAACACAACATTTCCTGTGTTATACTTATTCCCCCCTAAAACATTTAAAAAGTTGGAAAAAGATACGGGGGTATGAATTCACCTTATGTGTTGATTCTATAGAAGATTCGATACAGGATGATAGGTTCCACGAACAACATCCCGAGACACACACACACACACATATATATATATATATATATAGTTAGTTAGTTAGTGAATATAACTACAAAGGTGCTTAGGAAACAACTAAGGATGCAAGAATAACTCACCAAAGGAGTGCTAGAAGCAAGTTAGGAGACTGAAATGGTGTTCATGGTCATAAGGAGTGATCACGGTCCAAGAACACATGAGTGTGCACGGCCCATGTTGAAGGGTTCACAGCCTTATGAGTGGTTCACGGCCCAAGAACATGAAGAACTCTTGAAGATCTTGTGGATTGATGAGTGTTTGAAGGACTTTTGTAGTATATCAAGGAGATGTAAAAGGAAAGGAGTGTTTAAGGGATGAAAAGGATGTTCTTGGATATGATACTTGAGAGAGAATGTGATGAATCATGACCAGAAGTAGAATAATGAATTAAAATTGAAGTAAACTTATATATAAAGCGTCTAGTTCATGGTCCGAGGGTTCACAGTCCGAAGGTTCACGGTCCGAACGTTCACAGTCCGAAGGTTGACGACTCATATATTCACGGCTCGGTGGTTCATGGTTGTGAGGATTTTGGATTCCTAAGGCTTTTCCCTTCCAAATTATAACACACTTAGTTACAAGGGTTCAGAACTTATAAACCAATAATCCATCTAATTTAAGATAATGGAAGGAATAAGTTTGACCAAAGTTGACTTTATAAGAATAAATTTTTTGGGTTGTGACCAAAACGATTGGCTCATACTTCACTTCGTCCTTGGTCAAAATCATAAACAATGAAATCCGATCATTCGGATTCATACATGGTAGATCAGCAAGTGTGAAGTCTTCTTCAATGCGACTTGCTCCTCAGAATCCCTTAAATTTGACATTAGTGAAATGTTTAGTTGGAAAAGGAGCATAAACTTTCACAACAACCATCTTCTTTAAACTCCTTGTCTTGAACCGAGGCTATCCATGCTTGAGATAAAAAGAGAAAAGCATGCTGTTAACATCATAGTCTGAAATTGGTGCTTTCTCAATATGCTCAAAACATTGGAATAGGAAGGCTTTCAGAGTGAGTGGGAAGTCGAGCTGAGAGTCAGTGGGATTGAAAAGATACAAGAGGCACCAACCAGTGAACACTCAAATTGTCGATCGCTTCCTTATGAATTCTTTGTACGGTCCAAGGAGGGAACCATGTCGTCTGTGCTGCGAGAGTAACTTTCACAACTCTCTCTTCTGTCTCCTTTGCTTGTAACTATTTGTGAAGAAACAACAAGTTGTCAAGATGACAATCTCTTTTCTTCCTCACTAGTTTTTCACCTTCAGAAAGAACTTATTCTTCTTCGTCATCATCATCAATAATCTTCTCTTTCCCTTTAGATCCTGAAGCTTCATTACCTTCAGATCTATTTTCGGTTTTTCCTCATGAGGTTCTTCAGTGGGCTTCTTAACCTGGGTTTAGGTTCTTCTTTTTCTTTAACTTTTCCCCCTTGTTTCGGAAGAGCATCACCTTCCGAAACACCTTCAATGCAGTTTAACATCGCAAAGACTGACTTGAGCTTATCAGAAAAGTGTTGGCAAATTGAAACAGTAAGAATAGAATCCCGAGTGTTTATTTGCATAGTTGAACTTGAGGGAAAGAACCTTGGCCTTTTTAGTCTCCGCAACCAATATATCCATGATGGCGTTCTCAGCAACAAGATATTGTTGAAGCTTCTCTATCTTTAAACCAATGGAAGCATTCATTTCAGAGTTGTCAACCTTTAGTTTACAACGAATCCGAGAAAAGGGCTTCTCTCTTGGTTTGTAAAGTTGCACCAAGAGTCATAATGATATTGTTTTCTACTTCGGTGTTTTGATCCACAAAGCTTCGGAAATCGGCCATGAACTTTGTGACTTCAACATGTAGTTTTTTGACTTTTTCGGCCGCTTCAATAATGGTCTTCTCTGATGCTTGGATTGCCTTGGTTGAGTCTTCAAGGACTTTGTATTGCCTTTGGTGAGCATTTCAACCGTTTTTAATGAGACTTTAGCAGAAACTCATAATTAAAAGAGGCAATAGATGACTGCAATAGTGAATCCAACTTATCGTTGAGTTGTTTAAATTGCTCTTTCGTCATAGGGGTTTCCTCATCATCGCTTGCTTGTTGGACGGTGAATGGGCTAAAAACAAAGTTATGAAAGTCATCCTGATCATCCCCATACATAACATCTGGATAGTCATCTTTTAAAGGTGAAGAGGTATAAGTTCTTGGACCAAATGTAGTACCAAAAGTAACACCTGCCCCCGCATCAGATACATTGACAGTTGACAACAGAGTACTAACAATGGAAGTTGTTGTGGATGTGGAATCTGTATAGAATGGAGTGGATAGGGCAACATAAATCTGTGGTTGAGAAACACCCACATAAATCTTTGGTAGTGGAGCAATTGTGATTGGAATAGTGGTGGTGATCGGAGATGAAGTGGTAGTCAGAGAAGGTGGAGTAGGCATGTGAAAGAAATTAGAATCAGGTGTATATGTATTAGGTGGAGTAGATACCTTAGGAGTAGATGTTGAAGTTGGTGGTTCCAAAGTAGTTGCAGTATCTTCAACTCGTTTTGAACATGTTCACCCTCATAAAAATCGGAGTTAGTTCGGGATTCAGAAGGTTCCAAAATTGGAGATGGTGACCTTGGTTTCTGAGCAACCTTCTTGACTTTCTTTTTTGAAGTCTTGATGAATTTGGAAGGACCAACTTTACCCTTTCTCTTTGCTCCCCTTTTCGGTTTTTTGGCTTCCTCAATCGTTGTTCGTAAATCATCAGGCATAGGACAAGGGCCTGGGGAAGGTAACTTCTGATATTCAGTGATGATGACATTATCTCGAGCACCTTTGCGAGCATGACCTCCAGAATTCATCCAACAAAAGTTAACTTGGTCGGATCTGACATTATGAAGCATGAGGTCTATAGAATAGGAATCGCAACAACCACAACATCTTCCGCAAAAGGAATTTTAAAATGTACTAAGGCTCTAGAACGATTAGCGACCAAAAATGAGCGCAAGAAATTTCAGTGTTGCGAGTAGATGAAGATATGCTCTAAATAAGTTGTGTCCAGAGAATCAATCCATAATCCAACTTGATATCATGATAAAGACCAAAGATGATGGTACAAAAGAGCTTACTTGCACTATCAGAGCCGACAACACGTTTTGAAAGGCTCTTGAATAGCAACATAAATAAACCATTCCACGAAGTAAGAGGATTTGGCTTCCTGAACTTGGATAGTAATGTGATATCACCAAGGTAAACCATCTGATAGAATATCTGAATGAGATCTGTGGAAGAAATCGATTCGGGATCAACAAGTCCATCAGTCGAATCAAACCCTAGAATTCTGCAGAATCGATACTTGGAGATAGAGGTCTTTCGAGTATCAACTTCAAAATTAATCACATCATATGCTAAAACATATGACACAGAGGTACAAACCTTTGAAAGATGGACCAGAGGAATAAATTTTGCCATGGTCAAATCTTGAGCCAGTGGCGAGAAATGCAGACATTCAATCATTGGCTTTAGGGATTCATTGTAGCGTGACACAATGAGATCAAGAATCATATTTTGACCTGGATTCACATTCAACAGTAGGGCAGAGGTTGATTGATCAGCAAAAGAAGTGGTATCAGATCAACCAGCCATGGTAGTAATGAGGACGACGATGAACAGTAGAGAGAAAAAGGGTTTTTTTGAGAGTTCGAATACGGTGTGAGCGGTGAGAGAAACCAAACTGTCAAAACCCTTTTATACGTCTGTGATAAGTGGAGAGAGAAAATCCATCGTTTGATGTTCCCAAATCCCTATAAAGTAGCCTAGAAAAACGCGACAACTGTATGTGTCAGATGATGTTACAACTGACATGCGTGATGTCAGGCGGTGAAAAAGGACACGCCTTAATTTGAATCCTTATCTCCCAAGAAAACCATCGTTTCAGTTGCTATCATTCGGAGTGAATGCCAAAACACCATTTCTTTTCTTTGGAATAATTGTAATCCACAAGAATTAGTACAAGACTTGGAAAAATCATAAAGATTTTTGTGCAAGAGTGCGCCAAAGAAAAATAAATAAATCAAATAAATTTTTGGGATGTAGTGATGTCAAAAAAATGATTGACATGAAATTCAGATTGATCTCGGGCAACGATCTCTTCCTTCAGAATCAAGAGAGATTCAGAAGTGCTTGTGTGGCATCCTGTTGAATTACGATCATCTATTTATTAAGAAATAGTGAAAGACTTCTTTTTAAGTAGGCTTTTGGGGTGACTTTAGATTCAACCAAATTCCGAAACTTAATATAAGTCTGAAAGTCTAGAAAAAGTACTTGTCTGACCAGTGTAGCCATAATAACAAGTAAGCTTTGGATCTATTTTAAATGGCAAGATATTTCTAAAGATCTTAAAAAAAACTGGATCTTTTGGGAAAAAAAGTTTTGGGTCGAGAGTTTTTCATAAAGATCACTCAAAAAAATATATATGAGATTTATTTTAAGGTACCAACCAAAAAGGTTATATGCGTCAATTCCTTGGTGAAATAATGTATAACATATTAATTGTTCATCGTCGGTTCATAAATAGGTTTCAGATTTTGGGTTTCACTTAAATCGTGGTGATAACGATTTAAAGATCATGAACACAAATGTTGTCCAACCATAAACCTCAGTTGTAAATGCTGAGAGTCTCAAGGGTTACATTGTATGAAAGTGAGGTTGATGGAGAAATTTTAGAGATGGTTCCGAAGAGTAAGGTAGCTCAATGACTTATGTAATATTAGCTTGATTGGGAGGAAACATCCGAAGTGAAAGTTTCATTAAGGCTTCAAACATAGAGTCTCCAAGGCTTGGGTCAGCATGCAACAACATGCTTCTAGAGACACTTAGCTAATACTAAGATTTAGAATTATATACCTGCCCCATTGTTCTGAATTAATTTGTACCTGAAGCAAAAATGTTTCCTGAAAATAACACAAAAAAATATATTTTTGTAATTTTGGGTTTTCTGAAAAAGATAAAACAAAAATAAAGAAAATATTTTATGATTTTTGATTTTTCTGAAAAAGATAAAACATAAATAAAAAAAATATTTTTGTGATTTTTAGTTTTTCTGAAAATGATAAAACAGAAATAAAGAAAATATTTTTGTGACTTTTTGTAACACCCAAAATTTTCAAATGCTTTTTCACAATTTAAAATCACACTTTCATTCATAATTGTTATAAAAGTATCATTGTATCACAACAATCAAAAACATCACATCCCAAGATCATAATATGTAAAAAAAAAAACTCCTTGTGTGTACTGATCAAGCCGGCGCCTTGCTGCGATCCTCACTGGTACCTGAAACACATAACACAACACTGTAAGCATAAATACTTAGTGAGTTCCCTAAAATACCACACTCAACACATAACAACCACTCGAGGCTAAAACTCTGTTTGACCCTCTGGTCAATGAGTCTCAGTGGGACCCTCCAGTCCCATAACTTTGTGGGCCCTCTGGCCCTAACTCTGTGGACCTTCCGGTCCTAACTCTGTAAACTCTGTAACATACATAGCAAAAATACTCTGTCACATAACTCTAATCACCACTCAAGGTAAAGTATAGTGAGAAGACTCACCTCGGGTAACTCGGTAATCTCGAACTCTGTAAAAAAATCTGGTCTAGCCTCTACCTAATCATATGAAATAAACACTCTAAATCAATACATCTCTCAAGGCTAGACTTTTCCCTCTCTTAGTACTCTCAGAAGGGTAAAAGATCATTTTACCCCTCTCACGGCTCAAAGACCCGAAAGTTGACCAAACCCTAAAAGTCAACAAAAGTCAACTCTCCGGGTTACGCTGCGCGTACCAAACATGTACGCTGGGTGTACCCGGCGTCCTCACAGGAACGGAGTGTGCGACCCCTTACGCCGCGCGTACTGGGATTACGTCCTGTGTAACTCCCAGTTTCAGACTCTAAGCTCTTGAGGTCTTAAACAGTTAAGACCCACGTCCAACTTCTAGATCTGACCATTTCTAAGCCTCTTAGTCCATAAAGTTGGTGACTTTAAGCCTTTGTATGGCTGGACAAGTCACTAACACCCACAACATTCCATTTCCCAACTCTAGAAAGCTCATAACTCAATCATGACCTCATAACAACGACCAAGATGGAAACTTTATGGATCTATAACACAAATATCACTGAAATAGGATAGATCTAGGTCCATGGAGTACATTACACTCATAAAGTCTCCACCTTTGGGACTTTTAACCCTAGAAATGGTCCATGCACTCATCAAAGCAAATAAAGAGGAAAGTTTTGAACTTTATACCTCTAGATGAATCTCCTTTTTCTATAAATCTCAAATCCAAGCTTGAACTTCAAGCCCTAGCCTCTACAAGCTCTTCTCCTTCTACTTCACTAACACACCAAGACACTTTTAGCTCCAAACACACACACACACACACACTCAAGCTAAGGACGATGAAAGGCTCTCTCTTAGGGTTTCACTCTCTGATATGGAGGCTGAGAAATGAGCCTTAGCATCCTTTAAATAGTGTGCAAGCCAAACATTTAGGGTTTGCATCTGGGCGTACCCAAGCGAGTCCGCGTCCAAATTAAGCGCATGAGTACGTGCAGCGTACTCCCCAGTACGACCAACGTACTCCCTAATACGCCCAACATACTCATTTGCTACAAGAACTCTCTCTCAAGGGACTACTCTTGACAACTTGACAAAATGGAAGGGTTAAATAGCTTACCTGAATTTCGGGATGTTACAATTCCCCCACCCCCCACTAGAACCAGACTTCGCCCTCAAAGTCTCATGCTGAAAACAACTCCGGATGCTGCTCCTGCATCTCTGACTCCGGCTCCCAAGTCAGCTCGGACCCCTTTCGATGCTGCCACTGGACCTAAACCAGAGGCACCTCCTTGTTCCTCAGAACCTTGACCTTCTGGTCCAAGATCCCGATCGGTCTCTCAACATAATTCAGACTCGCGTCCACTTGGATATCCTCCAATGGCACCACTGCCGACTCGTCGTCTATACACTTCCTCAGCTGAGACATGTGGAAGGTATCATGAATCTAGCTCAACTCCTCATGTAGCTCCAATCGGTATGTTACCCTGCCCACCATCGCGATCACCCTGAACGGTCCAATGTACCGGGGCGCCAACTTGCCCCTTTTCCTGAATCGAATCACTCCTTTCCGAGGAGACACTTTCAGGAGTACAAAATCTCTAACCTGAAACTCAAGCTCGGATCGACGCCTATCTGCGTAACTCTTCTGGCGACTCTATCTAACCTGCTGTATATGCTCGGTCGTCTGAAGCACTATCTCAGTGCTTCCCATCACTCGCTGCCCTACCTCTCCCTAATAGATGGGAGTCTGACACCTCCTCCCATAAAACAACTCAAAGGGAGACATACCAATGCTTGAATGGTGGCTGTTGTTAAAGGAAAACTCGGCCAAAGGCAGATACGTGTCCTAACTCCCTCCGAAGTCCAACACACATGCCCAAAGCATGTGCTCGAGCATCTGAATCGTACGCTCACTCTGTCCGTCCATCTGTGGATGGTAAGGGGTACTGAAATGAAGCCTAGTACCCAAATCCTCATGGAACTTCTTCTAGAACCTAGAAGTGAAACACACATCTCGATCTGACACAATCGAGATCGGTACACCATGCCGCCATACCACGTTTCTCACATACACCTCTGCCAGCCTCTCTGTGGAAGAGCTCTCACTGATAGCAAGAAAATGAGCGCTCTTTGTCAGCCGGTCGACGATCACCCAAATTGCATCGACGCCTCTCGCAGTCCTTGGCAATTTGGTGATAAAATCCATGGAAATATGTTCCCACTTGCACTGGGGAACCTCAAGCGGCTGCAACTTGCCATGTGGACATTGGTGCTCGGCCTTAACCCTGCGACAGGTCAAGCACCTCTCTACAAACCATGCCACATCCCTCTTCATACAGGGCCACCAATAGTCTCTATTCAGATCCAAATACATCTTAGTGGCCCCAGGATGGATCAAAAACCTCGACCTGTGCGCCTCCTCCATCAAAATGGCACATGCCCCGCCCTCAAATGGCACCCAAATCCGGCCATGGAAGGTCATAAGCCCCCGACTATCAGAAATGAACTCAGATATCTGACCGATCAACCGCTCCCGCTTGCAGTTCTCTAGTCTCATGGCCTCTACCTGGGCCTCCCAAATGGTGTCCAACACCGGAGTCATCACTGTCAACCTCAGACAAACATCTCGCAAAGGGGCACTCTTTGCCCTATGACTCAAGGCATCGGCTACCACGTTAGCCTTGCCTGGGTGGTACAGGATCTCACACTTATAATCCTTTACCACGTCCAACCATCTCCTCTGCCGCATGTTCAGGTTGGGCCGATCCATCAGATACTTCAAGGTCTTGTGGTCCGTGTATATGGTACACCGAACCCCATACAAGTAGTGACGCCAGATCTTGAGGGTGAACACCATAGTCCCGAACTCCTGATCGTGAGTAGGATACCTTGTCTGATGAGGCTTCAACTTCCTCGATGCGTATGCTATCACATGCCCTCTCTGCATCAGCACCGCACCCAGTCCCGATATCGACGCGTCACAATACACCACAAAGTCCTCCATTCCCTCCGGAAGGGCCAACACTGGGGCTTCGCACAATCTCTGGCGAAGTGTCTCGAATGAGGCCTGCTGCTCCGGGCCCCAACTGAAAGCCATGCCCTTCCGGGTCATTCTGGTGAGAGGAACAGCAATCCTGGAGAAATCCAGGATGAATCTCCGATAATAACTAGCCAACCCCAGGAAACTCCTGATCTCCGAAGGGGATCTCGACACCTCCCAAATCACCGCCTCAATCATGGCCGAATAGACCAATATCCCATTCTGGTTAACGAGGTGTCCAAGAAACTGGACCTCTCGTAACCAGAAATCGCACTTGGAGAATTTGGCAGAAAGCCTCTCCGATCTCAGAACTCCGAGGATCTCCCTCAAATGCTCCTCATGCTGCTCTCTGGATCTCAAATACACCAATATATCATCGATGAACATGATCACGAAACGATCCAACATCAGCCGGCACACCATGTTCATGAGATCCATGAACGTCGTCGGTGCATTGGTGAGCCCGAAAGGCATCACCATGAACTCGTAATGCCCATAACGAGTCCTGAACGCTATCTTTTGGATATCCTCATCATGAATCCTCATCTGATGATTTCCAGACCTCAAATCAATCTTGGAGAACCAAGACGCTCCCTGCAACTGATCGAATAAATCGTCGATCCTCGGTAAGGGGTAACTGTTCTTGACCGTCAGCTTGTTCAACTCCCGGTAATCAATGCACATCCGGTGTGAATCATCCTTTTTCATGACAAAAAGGATCGGTGCTCCCCACGGTGAGCTACACGGATGTATAAACCCCTTTCCCATTAGCTCCTGAAGCTGCGAAGATAACTCCTGCATCTCTGGAGGTGCAAAGCGATAGGGCGCCTTGGTGACAGGCGCTGCCCCCGGAACCAAATCAATACGGAACTCCACCTGCCACTTGGGTGGCACACGCAGCAACTCCTCGGGGAAAACATCCGGGAACTCACACACTATCGGGACCTCATCGACCAACCTCGGTCTCTCTGCACCTTCCCTCGTATCCACCACATAAGCCACAAACCTACTACAGCTCTGCTGTAGAATCTGCCTCGCTCTCGCGGCTGAACAAAATGCCAACCCGGAACGGGTACCCTCGCCATAAACCGTAAGAACTCCCCCACTAGGGTCTCGTATGGTCACCAGCTGTCGTTCGCAGTCAATAACCGCTCCAAATCTGCTCAACCAGTCCATGCCCACGATGACATAAACATCTCCCATAGCAATCGGGACCAAATCAATTGGAAACTCAATGCCGAAGATCTCGATTACACATTCTCGAATCACATCAGTGGCATACACTACTCTCTCATCAGCTATGGAAACTCGCAATGGTCGACTCAACGCCTTCGATGAATACTGATGTGCTGACTAAAGGGTAATGACACAAAAGACTGACTTGCACCCGAGTCAAATAGTACCAAAGCAGGTACAGAACACACAGGAAATGTACCTATGCATATCAGATGAAAGAATACATACTAGCCACAACATCGGGTGCTGCGCGGAACTCCTCCGCTGTCAACTGAAAGGCTCTCCCGCGAGCCTTCGGCGCCTCGACCTTCACCGGACGACTCTCCATAGCTCGAACAGCAGCAGGGACAGATCCCTGAGAAGGTCCTTGAGCTGACCCTCGTAACTGCGGACACTTGGCCTTCCAGTGTCTGGTCTGGTTGTAGTGAAAGCAAACTGCAAACCCCTTGGGGCAATCCTTGGCCATGTGCCCCTCTTTACCACACTTGTAGCAAGACCCTGCTCTGCACACCCCCTCATGACTCTTGCAGCACTTGCCAAAAGTGCGGCCCTCCTGGTTCCCTGATCTCGTATCGGCGGGCTTAGCCCGCTTGGCAGCCGGCTGGGACTATGTCGGTCGTCGATCCCTCCCCTGAGACTCCACTTCCTCCCTGGCCTGAGTCTCAAGCTCAATCTCCCTCTTCCGGGCATTTGCCTAAAGCTCAGCAAATATCCGGTACATCGAGTTCACCAGGAACTCTCGTATATCCCTCCTCAGAATACTCAGATATCGACCCATACATGCCTGCTCGGTAGACACATGCATAGGGCAGAACATCGCCCTCTCATGGAACATCCTGGTGATCACAATAACAGACTCAGTACCCTGCTTGAGGGTCAAGAACTCTTGGGCCAAACGCTCCCTTTCCATCGGGGGAACGTACTCATCACGAAACATAGCGGTGAACCTCTCCCGTGTCACCGTAGCAAGCTATGCAGAAGAATAGTGCACTGTCACAAACTTCCACCAGTCCTTCACCCACAAGCGAAGCTAGTTCAGCGCGAGCCGAACTCTCATATGCTCCGAACATGAACATGTGTAGAAGCACCCCTCAATGTCAGAGATCCACCTCATTGTGGCTATCGGATCCTGATTCCCATCAAACTCTGGTGGCTTCGTGTTGCTGAACTCCCGGTACAGTAACACGTCACCCCCCTGCGGCCTGGTAGCAGCAACGTCTGCAGTGGCTGCAGCAATAGCAACATCAGTAAAAGCAGCATACCACTCATCAAAAGTCTCAATCAGTGTGGTCTTGATAGACCTAAACATCTCTGGAATCTCAGCACGGATGGCCGCAGCCACCTCATCATGAATCATCTAGCGGAGCTCCTCATCGCTCACACCCCCTCGCTAGTCCCTGGCCTGTGGCGTGTCCCAACCATGATGTCTCTCTGAAATACAACACAAGATATCAGAGACTCGCTCGAGTGTACACACACTTGATATCCCATTCCTACTTGATCCCTGGTACCCCAAGGATTCCTACTTGGGATGCGCACTGATCCGGTGCCTTTGGTAGTACGGGCCTAATACTACCGTCCACACCGCATCAATATTCACCCCAAGTCCCCCTCCTAGGATCCCAAATCCCAAGTACTCTTCTCTCTCTCTCTCTCTACATAGTCTACCCTCTAGCAGATCTCTCATAAGCTCCTCGCTGCTATCTATTCACTCTCATGCATCTCCTAGCAGCAAAATCCCTAGGCTAAGGCATCACAAATCAGGCCACTCTAGTCCAAATAAGAATACCTAGCTTACTCTAGCATGCATATCATATCATAACATATCTCATAACTCATAATGTAAGGGTATTTTGGGAAATCACCATGTGGGCGCTGGCTGATCGTACACACTGCTCTGCTCTGCTCTTTCAAAAACTTTTTACTCTTGAGGAAAATTTTGTGAATTTTCTTTTGAAAATCTCTCAAATCCTCAGTTTGAGTTCAGATACGCCCGAAGGTGCACCCGAATCCCTCAAACCAAGGCTCTGATACCAACTTGTAACACCTAAAATTTTCAAATGATTTTTCATAATTTAAAATCACACTTTCATTCATGATTGTTATAAAAGTATCATTGTATCACAACAATCCAAAACATCACATCCCAAGATCATAATATGTAAAAAAAACTCCTCGTGTGTGTACTGATCAAGCCGGCACCTTCCCGCGATCCTCACTGGCACCTGAAACACATAACACAACACTATAAGCATAAATACTTAGCGAGTTCCCCAAAATACCACACCAACACATATTAGCCACTCAAGGCTATAACTCTGTTTAACCCTCTGGTCAATGTGTCTCAGTGGGACCCTCCAGTCCCATAACTCGGTGGGCCCTCTGGTCCTAACTCTGTGGACCTTCCGGTCCTAACTTTGTAAACTCTGTTACATACATAGCATAAATCACATAGAAATCTCATCATGCAGAAGAATACAAAAATACTCTGTCACATAACTCTAATTACCACTCTAGGTAAATTATAGTGAGAAGACTCACCTCGGGTAACTCGGTAATCTCGAACTCTGTAAAAAAATCTGGTCTAGCCTCCGCCTAATCATATGAAATGAACACTCTAAATCAATATATCTCTCAAGGCAAGACTTTTCCCTCTCTTAGTACTCTCAGAAGGGTAAAAGATCATTTTACCCCTCTCATGGCTCAAAGACCCGAAAGTTGACCAAACCCTAAAATTCAACTCTCCGGGTTACGCTGCGCGTATCAAACATGTACGCTGGGCGTACCCGGCGTCCTCACAGGAATGGGGTGTGCGACCCCTTACGCCGCGCGTACTAGGATTACGTCCTGTGTAACTCCCAGTTTCAGACTCTAAGCTCTTGAGGTCTTAAATAGTTAAGACCCACGTCCAACTTCTAGATCTGACCATTTCTAAGCCTCTTAGTCCATAAAGTTGGTGACTTTAAGCCTTCGCATGGCTGGACAAGTCACTAACACCCATAACATTCCATTTCCCAACTCTAGAAAGCTCATAACTCAAGCATGACGTCATAACAACGACCAAGATGGAAACTTTATGGATCTATAACACAAATAATACTGAAATGGGACAGATCTAGGTCCGTGGAGTACATTACACTGATAAAGTCTCCACCTTTGGGACTTTTAACCCTAGAAATGGTCCATGCACTCATCAAACAAAATAAAGTGGAAAGTTTTGAACTTTATACCTCTAGATGAAGCTCCTTTCTCTGTAGATCTCAGATCCAAGCATGCGCTTCAAACCCTAGCCTCCATAAGCTTTTCTCCTTCTTCTTCACTAACACACCAAGACACTTTTAGCTCCAAACACACACACGCAAGCTAAGGACGATGGAAGGCTCTCTATTAGGGTTTAACTCTCTGATATGGAGGATGAGAAATGAGCCTTAGCATCTTTTAAATAGTGCACAAGCCAAACATTTAGGGTTTGCATCTGGACCCGTTACGCCCAGCGTACCCAGGCGAGTCCGCATCCAAATTAAGCGCATGAGTACGTGCAGCGTACTCCCCAGTACGTCCAGCATACTCATTTGCTACAAGAACTCTCTCTCAATGGACTACTCTTGACAACTTGACAAAATGGAAGGGTTAAATAGCTTACCTGAATTTCAGGATGTTACATTTTTTTAAATTTTTCTGAAAAAGAAAATAAAACAGAAAATAAAATAAAAATATTAAGAAAAATAAATTTAGAAGCATAAATGAACATTTGTTTCCGAAACATTCTGAAGCTTGGAATCAATCAGAAGACAGTTAATATACAAAATATACAGAGGCGTTCTGAAACCCAGATGAATAGTACACTCCGAACCGTTCTGAAGCTTAGATCGTGAACAGTAAAATCCGAATTATTCCAAATGCTCGGAACGTGAATAGGAAAATCCTAATCATTCCGAATGCTCAGAATATGAACAGTAACTTTCGATTATGAAAGGGATTTCGGAACTGAATCAACTTCTATCATTCTCAGACCTTGTAAAATACGACTGAATGTCGTTTATAGTAAGGCCTTTGTGAAGACATCAACCAATTGATCAGAGGATCTTACAAAGTGTACTTCAATGTTTCCATTCTCAACGTGATCCTTGATGAAATGATATCTCAGTGCAATATGTTGTCTTCGAGTGTTGCACTGGATTATGACATATCCGAATTGCGCTTTCTGAATTGCTGTATAATGGAATCCTTTTCATATTTATCCCGTAATATCTAAGCTGAATTTGAATGCAAACAACTTGAAAAGTGCACGATGCAACTGCGATATACTCAACTTCAGCATTAGACAAGGAGACGCATGATTGCTTCTTAGGTTGCCAACTTACGAGTTTGTTATCCAGAAACTGACATCCTCCAATTGTACTTTTACGATCAAGATTGTATCCACCAAGATCAACATCAAAATATGCCTGCACAAAGAATCCTGAGTTAAAAGGGTACCAGATTCCGAGAGAGGTGGTTCTTTGTAGGTATCAGAGAATATTCTTTACAGCAGTCATATGTGGTTCACGTGGATTCGCTTGAAACCTGGCACAATAGCAAACAACAAACATTATATCTGGACAACTAGACGTTAGATACATTAAAGATCCAATCATTTGTCGATATAGAGTCATATCAGCTGCTGGCTTGTCCAAGGATGGTGTAAGCTTCATTCCAAACACCATTAGAACCCTGACCTTTGAATCTCCCACCATTCCGAATTTCGCAAGCAAGGTCTTCGTGTATGCTTCCTGGTTGATGAATATACCCTCTGAACTCTATCTAATATTTAAACCAAGGAAGAAGTTAATAGGACCCATTGAACTCATCTCAAATTTAGTTTCCATTAGTTTTTAGAATTCAACTGTTAATCTTGGGTTAGTGGATCCAAAAATGATATTATCAACATAAATTTGGACGATCATCAGATGGTCATCATCTTTCTTGCGAAAGAAGGTTGGGTCGACCGAGCCTTGTTAAGAATCGAGTTAGGGTTTCATACCATGCACGGGGTGCTTGTTTTAGACCATACACAACCTTATCCAAAATGTAGCAATGATTTGGATATTTCTCACTTAATAAACCTGGTGGCTGTTCCACATAGACTGTTTCCTCTAGTTCACCATTCAAAAATGCACATTTCACGTCCATTTGATAGACTTCGAATTTTTTATCAACTGCATAGGAAAGGAAAATCCAAACAAATTCTAGCCTTGCAGCTGGTGCGAATGTCTCTTCATAGTCTATGCCTTCCTCCTGGCAGTATCCCTTCACAACTAATCCTGCCTTGTTTCGAATTACGTTGCCTTCTTTGCAACTTATTCTGAGATACCCATTTTAATCCGACCAAAGATGCATCCTTCGGAGTTGGGATCAATCTCCATACTTTGTTACACTCAAACTCATTAAGCTCTTCCTGCATAGCTTTCACCCAATCGGAATGATCAAGAGCAATAATTACAATTTTAGGCTCAATTTTGGAGATAAACGAATTAAAAATGTAAAATTCTATTTTTGAAAATAATGCAGTTTGATTTGCTTTTTGTTGAGCTCTTGTGAGAACTTCTGAAAAAGCTGTTGCGATCACTTGAGATTTAGGATGATCTTTGGTCCATTTGGCCAATGGAAGATAGTTTGGATCATAGGTTGGATCTAATTTTGCATTCATATATTCGAATTCCGGTTGAGCGTCGGAGTCATTATTTTCATTCTCATTCTCCCCCTGTATGTTCGCATGCGACTCTATGTTCGGAATCAGATTCTCCCCCTAGATTGGAATATTAGTGTTTACTTCGGTATTTGAATTCTCCACCTGAATATGTGTATTGGTTGTGGAGGTTGAAGTAGAACCCTCCCACTGAACTGGAACATTAGAAGCTTGTGGCTGGGGTGGAATTTCAGAACCCTTCGGAATGGGTGGCTCGTTTCCAATATCTTTGGTAGCATCATCAATGATTTTCTTCAGTTCATCCTCTTTATTATCTGTTGCATTGATTATGAAGAAATAGCCTTTTCGGGCTCATCAAACAAATTCATGAATTCTTCATAAAGATTTGAAAGAGGAATCATCATTGGATTTGTTGAAGGAAAAATCTCCTCAGATGGACAATCAGCTTTCTGATACTTCTTTAGATAATTATCGTCAAAGGTGACATAATAAGTTTCTTCTATCTTTTTGGATTTCTTGTTCAGAACCCTATATGCCTTAGAAGTAAGAGAGTACCCCAAAAAGATAACTTCATATGCTTTCACATCAAATTTGTTCCATTGCTCTTTGGAATTGAATATGAAATACTTGGAACCAAAGACATGAAAGAACTTAACGTTAGGTTTTTGTTTATTCAAAATCTCATAAGATGTGATTAAGAATCTTTTATTGATTAGAAAGCGATTTTGAATGAAACACGCAGTTCCGGTAGCATCAACTCAGAAGTAAAGTGGAAGATTTGAAAAAGAATAACATTGTCCTTGCAGCTTCACAGAGAAAGCGGTGTCGTCTTTCAACAACATCGTTCTGCTGTAGAGTGTAAGGTGCAGAGAAGTTGTGAGAAACTCCTTTTTCTATCAAGAATTCTTCAAACACTTGGTTTTTGAATTCAGAACCGCTATCATCGCATACTTTTCGAATGGGCTCTCGCAATTGAATCTCGATCTACTTGATGAAATCATTTAGATTTGAAATGGCATCTGATTTTTGTCTAAGGAAGTAAACCCAAGTAAATCTTGAAAAATCGTCAACTATAACTAGAATATAGTTATTACCACCAATGCTTTCGATGGCAGATAGGATACAAAGATCAATGTGTAAAAGTTCTATTGGTTCGATTACTTTTGTATTGATAATAATCGAGTGACTTTTACGACTTTGATTTCCTAGCTCACAAGTTGCACACATATGCTCCTTCTCAAACTTCAGAAAAGGGAGTCCTCGTACAAGATCGCCAAGTACAAGTTTGTTGAAGTCCTTGGAATTCAGATGTGAGAGCCTTTGGTGCCATAGCCAACTATCATCCGAAGATGCTTTCATATGTAGGCAAATGGAAGGCTTCCCGGTGATTGGTTTTATGTTTAAAGGAAACACCTCTCCCTTTCTGCAGGATTTTAGAAGCACTGTTTTTGTTTTCATCTCAATAATCTCTGATCCCTCATCATCGAATGACACTTTCAGCCTGGTACCTACAACTAATTGAGAAACTCTTATTAGGTTATGTTGCAGACCGTCCACATAAGCTACCTTCCGAATGGAGAATTCACCTTTCGTAATCATGCCATATCCTTTAATTTCTCCTGTGACATTGTTTCCAAACTTTACTTTACCACCGTTCTTCAACGATCGAAATTCCCTCATTTCTTCTCTTCCCATTCATGTGATGCGAACAACTACTGTCGATGTTCCATTCTGAGTCGTATTGTTTGTCACACATTACCTACAAAATTCAGAGAGATTTAGGAATCCAAACCTTCTTGGGTGTTGTGAGGATTTCTTAAGAATAGGAAAAGTTACATTCGTATCAACCCAAAAAGTTCTTTTTAGCAAAACAGTATTCTCGCCTTTGAATATTTTAAAAACCTTCATTTTATTTTCACCAATATTAATTTCAACCACATTTGATTTCCGTTCAATAAATTCTTTGTGCTTCTTAGCCGTTCTCTTTGCAAAGGCTTCTTCCTCCTTTTTCAAGTTAGCTTTGTATTCTTCGAGGGAAATCTTTGTTTCCGAAACAACTTTATTTTTGCCCTTAATATCTTTTGATGTGTTGACAAATTTTGAAAAATTTGTTTTCGAAGGACAACTAGATTTTGATTTTTCAACATATTTTGAAACTTGTGGTTTTGAAACTTGTGTTTTTAAAAAACGTTTAGATTTTGGTTTCTGAATAGCAGAAGAGTTTGTATTTTGAACTAAAGATCTTTCTGAATTAATAGAATTTTCATTGGAATTCTTGTTTTTCCAAAAGCGCTTTCTTTCTTGTAAAATTTTCGTATATCTAGCATTCATCTGCTTTTTTCTAGCAACAATTTCTTCAACAGACATATGAATGTCAAAGTTAGGTTTTTCTCTTCTAATTGGCTTTTCATGTTGTTCTGAAGAAGTTTCACTAAGGACATTCTTTGTGCCACTTGGCCCTGCCTGATCGTAACGAAGGTCAACACGATTTAGTAGTTCCGAAACGTATTTTCCTTTTGTTTTCCATGAGGTCATTTCGGAAAGATCTTTTGTTTCATCTGCATTGTCTATTGGTCCAGACCAGAAAAATTCGTCACATCCATTAGTATTATCATTATTACCAATGGACGTCACTGATGTATCATTTTTGTCTAGTCCGGTTTTTACGAAAACTTGGTTTGGAACAGTTTGTACTTTCGGAAAAACTGTGGCTTTTGCTTTTAAAACTTCTGAACATTTATTTTCAACAACACGAATATATTCAATTGAATTTTCAAAAATCAATTTTTTCTTTAGTTCAACCTCATTTTGTACAAACGCAGAACAGTTTATCTCATCCTCTACAAAAATTTCACTCATGTCGCTTTCATCAAATTCAGAAACATTCTCAGCATCAAAAGTGTTTTCTGAACTTAATTTTGTGAACAACGAGTCAAATTTTTGCATAGTATTAGATTTAATTTGTTCTTTATCCTTATCATCCAACATTTGTTTTAACATATTCTTGTGTTCTTTGGACTGAATATATGCTTCTATTTTGTCAAGCCCAATTTTGTACGAATCAGAAACATCATCAGAGGACACAATAGATTCACGCTTATAGCACTCTGCATCAATTTCATCATCTTTCAATTCAAGAAAGGGTAAAATCATTTTGTGTATATTTTTACCTATTTCACAATCAAGATGCAATTAAGTAATATTGAAATATAAATGCTTCGCAATTAAACAAAAATATCCCTTTTTTTTAAAAGTGCTAAATTGTCTCTCTTAAGATAAATAACATCATCCTTTGACCTATTAAGCTCTAATTCCAACTTCTCTATCCACATCCTTCTCTCTTCACTTTTATTTGTTACCCTGCTGATTTGATCATTTAGGTTAGAATTGCTTATACGTGTTCTCTTTAAACTATCACTAAAATTAGAGATAGTGTAATAAATCATGTAATTCAGATTCGTAACAAGTAAATGGAATATTAAGAGATTGGAGTATAAAGTGTACCTTACTGATGACCTTCTCATATTCTTTCACCTGTACAAAAACAGGCTTCGCAATGAAACAATTTTCAGAGGTCTGGTTGCCATCTCTTACATAGCCCCTTTGCTCCGAAACCGCTTTCTGAACCATTATACATCTTCCTTCGTACTCCTTAGCCATAAAACATCCACTATGCGTGGGCTTTCGAACCTCCTCATCTTCAAAATCTGTGGACCATACTTCAACACGTCCATCTTCGTCACTCTCCTCCTGCACAATCAAAGCAGGCTTTGCGTTCACAACACTCTTCTTTCTAAGCTCATATATCCTTTGAAGACAGTAAGCTTCATCCTTCTCTGTTCCCTTCTTTTCACTCATCCTTCGCAGCAGACACTCTTTGGCAAAATGATTCTTGCCATGGCAGTAATTACACTTATACCTTGAATCCCCTAACATCTTCTTCTCTTGCTTATCTTCTTTCTTTTGAGAGTTCTTAAAGCTCTCTTCTCTACACTTTCCCGAACTAAAGTTTCCCTGCCTATTCCTATTCTTGAATCGACCAAAGGTCTTTTTAATGAACTTCTTGGGATTAGATACCACAAGAGCATGTTCCTCTTTGGTAAGTTCACTGTCCGAAAAGTCTGCTTTTGGAATCTTCTTCAGCTACCTTTTTGCCTTTCTCAACCAAGGCCAATGAAACCAGGCTAGAGACAAGCTTAACATCCTTCGTCACTTCATCTTCCTGGGATCTTAGGATTCCCACAATCTTTGCCAGAGAGTAACTCTTGAATTGTTCATGAGCTTCACTATAGACACAACCGCTTTCCATTTAGACCTTAACCCATTCATGAACGTAACTTTTTGCTCTATCTTTTCACGTCTTAGATTACGCTTAAGCATGCTGCTTAACAGATGATTAAAACAGTTGAAAGTCTGATCCAGTTTTTCATCAGGTGTTTGAACAAAAACCCCAAATTCAGAAAGAGGCAAAGTTTGCATGGAGTGTTCCAAATCTGCATCGCTTGGAAAAGGCTCTTTTAACCAGTCCCATATCTCCTTCGTTGTCTCACATGCACTCACCAGACGAAAGGTGTCTGGAGGAAGATCAAACCTTATTTTTTTCATCGCCTTGATGTTGCTTAACAACTTGTCTTTTTCGTCTTGTGGAATATCTTTATTTTCAACAAGAATTGCATTGTAGTCGGCTTGAGTCTTGACAACCTTCCTTGAAGCCATGTGAGAGAATGTCAGTTGTGTGATGGCTTCCCATATTGTGGTTCCATGATCTTCAATGTCGGGAACATAGTCTTCAAAGTGCAGTGCCCACACTTTAAGTCAACAAATGTGTTTTTCCCGTTCCATTGAAGAAGACACTTCAAGTTTCATCTACAATCCCTACTTTTCTGAAAATCAACAATTTCTATCACATCTTATAAATTCTTAACAATTTTTGGGTTTTTACCACTTTTACCCCTTCTTACCAAAACATTTTCACTTCTGATCCTTTTCTTTGGTCTTATTCTTTTTAAACCCTTCTAAATAATTGCTTCTTATTCTATTCTTTTTGTCTAAAATTTAAAAATCGAAAAATAGAAAATAATTTTTGTTAGTTTTTCGGTTTTAATTTCTGAAAATCGCGAAAATCCGAAAATAATTTATGTCAAATTTTGTTCAAATCTGACGGGTTTTGAAGATCCATTTTGGAAAACTCACTCCTTATGACAGAGTAGGTTATATATGGACTTGCTCTATGAGATAGTGTAGGTTATTGGTGATTCTTCTTAACTTTCCGGATTCTCTCCATGATATTAGGAAGTGTTACGAATGTTATGAATGTGGAGATGGTGGTCATATTTCGAAGAACTGCTTAAAGAAGGAAAAAGCTGCAAAGAAAAACGTACCGCCACAGCCAAGGGCATTCCACATGATCCTCAACGAAGTGAATCAATGATGAGGATTTTATATCCAAGGATCAAGTTATGAAGTAGCAGTGTGAATAGTAACTTATGATGTAGCCTATTAGAGGCGTAGTATAGGGTGAACTTGAACTTTTGTGTAATGATTTCATGATTTAATATAAACCCTGGTTTTGTTATCTGATGTGATTGTGTGATTTTGTATGGTGACTTGGTTGACTGAGGGACAATACCTGGGACAAGTATGAGTAGGTGTGAATAGTAGTAGAGATCTATACTACTGGAAGCACAAGAATCACGCTTGGATCAGGGAATGTCACAAGGTTACCAAGAAGCTAGTGGTTGTTCTCGTTTTATTCAAGTATGTCATTAGCATTGTTTCGGTAATGACTAGTAAGATGGTTGTTATTCCAACCGTAGTGGTCATATCAAATTGAGTTCGACTATAATGAATTTGTTACATGGTTCGGAGAACCAAGTTCGATGTAACATCTAACTTAAGTTAGAAGATTGGAATCATTTTACAAGCCCTATTTCGTTGATGATTCCGGGACGTAATCATCCTAAGAGGTGATAATTGTAACGCCCGTAGATCATGGCTAGTCAATTTAGAGACAATAAGCATCAACATTGACTTTTTGATGGAAGAATATCTAGAAGGATTAATCTTAACTAAGTTGTAGTATATGTTACAAGGATTCCATACATATAAAGAACGCCGAAATCCGAGTTATAACGAAGAAGTTATGACCTGTCGAAGTTTCGCGACAGAACCGGCACGACGCTGAATAACGTAAAAAGTGAATTTACGTTAGAGCGATATTTAGCCTTAGTGATCTACACGAAAGTCGTAGAGTTCGTTAAACCGAGAGCGTGCATAAAAAGAATGCCCAAATCTGACTTTGTATGAGAAAGTTATGATTTTTTAAGTTTCAGCTTAGGAGTATGCAGCCCGAAACTTGAATTCGAGATCTAGTGATTGTTAGTCGAAACAATCTAAACAAAAATCGAAGATCTCGTTGATAGTAGTGCAATGGTGAAAAGACAGGCGAAAACGGACGTCAGATGAAGAAGTTATGAATTTATAACGGAGTTTTCTTGTCCCGGCCTACTAAAAATAATACAATAAAAATAAAGTCAAAATTAGTCAACAAAGTCTAGATGAAAGTTGTAGAGCGTAGTCTCACCTACGCGTGGATATAAAGAACGTCGAAAACAGAGTTCGTATGAGAAAGATATAATTTTTTTAAGTTTATTAAATAATTAAAATATTTAATTTAAATATAAAATCTGATATTATGGGAAGGGGGAGTCACCGGACTTATTTGAGTTACGCCCAGCGTAACTGGAGCTCGCCAGCGTACCCATATGCATGAAATGAAATGGGCCACGTCGACCTGACCCAATACTCGAGTGCATGCGTTCATAAGCGATGACGACTCTGGCCTGATCCGAAGCGTACACCCAGCGTAATCGAAGTACTCCCAGCGTACCGAGTACGCCCAACGTACTCTAAAATTACGCCCAGGGTAATCCTCCTTTCAGCACCCTATAAATAGAATGTGAGGGCAGCCGATTCCTTTGCTCTTTTTCTCTTCTCTCTCTCCCATTTTGCATCGATTTGCGTGCAAGAAATACCCCAAAGCCCTGATATCATTCCCGAGCCCCGAAGCAAGTCCCGAAGCCCCGAAGATCCCGAGAAGTGGAGTTTCCGAGCCGAAGCTCTGTCCGCGAGAAGCCCGGTTTTTTGTGAAGATCTCCCGGTTTCACCGAAGAATACTACTTCTACAAGCCATAGCGTTGTCCGATCATCTTCTGATCAAGTGAGTGTATAGTCCCCTTCATAAACACGATAATAATACAAATTATTGTTTGAATGTATTAAGTATATTGTTGTTTATATGTGTGAGTGTATAGTCCCCTTCATAAACACGATAATAATACAAGTATTGTTTGAATGTATTAAGTATATTGTTGTTTATATGTTTGAGTGTATAGTTACTTTCTTCTAACACACAAATATTAAGTATTTGCTATGAAATACGTGTTGTGTTTATATATATATATATATATATATATATATATATATATATATATATATGTTTGTTTATGTGTGTGAGTGTATAGTCCCTTTCATAAACATGATATTAATACAAGTATTGTTTGAATGTATTAATTATATTGTTGTTTATATGTGTGAGTGTGTAGTCACTTTCTTCTAACACATAAATATGAAGTATTTACTATGAAATACGTGCTATGTGTTTATATATTGTTTGTCTATTTGAGATGGGCATAGAATTGATGTTTTATACAGGTGTTAAATGATTTAAAATGTGTAAGTATTTGTATCTACGAAAATATTAGGTAGAACATGGGTAGATGGGATAGTTGGTGACAATGGAGGTAGCGCCTATTGTATAAACCTTGGCGACGATGTGACATCGTGCCTATTTGATGAACCTTGGCGACTATGGAGTTAGCGCACATTGAGTAAACCTTGGTGACTATGGAGTTAGCACTTGTCGAGTAAACCTTGGCGACTATGGAGTTAGCGCTTGTTAAGTGAACCTTGGTGACTATAGAGTTAGTGCCTGATTGCTATGGATTTAGTACTTGATAGATAAACTTTGGCAACAATGGACTTCGTGCCAATTCCTTAGGTAAATCCTTAGGAATGAATGAATAAATGATAGTTGGTTCTTAGGGTAAAACTTTAAGAAATAAAGAAGATAATGGGGATGGGTGATTGGGTTGATTGTTTGCTGATTAAATATAATAATTATATTATTATGGGTTGAAAACCCTATATGCTCACCAGGCTCCCAAGCCTGACCCACTTAGTTTTCATTGTATCACAGGTATCAATATGAAGACATATTTCGCTGAGGGATTAAAAGAGATGTAAATCATTAGTGTAAATAAATGTAAGTTTTGTTTATGCTTATGTGTCTGTATCGGAACATAACATCCCGAGATTTTATTATATAATGAAAATACTTTTCTTTAAGAAATGCTTCGATAAATGTTTATCATATTTTGTTTTGGGAACAAATTCCACAACAGTTTTCTTTAAACGATTACTCTGATTTTAAAAACAAAACATAAACAAATCGGTCTTTTCTGGCCGTGAAATTGGGGATGTCAGATCACGACTGTACATAATTAAGATCTTATAGCCCAAGAATGTTTGATTTGGCCTTATGTTCTGTTCTTATTGATAGGGCTTAGGGTAGGATCGGATATTCGAAAGTCTATAGGGTCCAGTGTTATGTATGGCTAGCATACACTAGTGCTACAGGGTTGGTGGAAGTTTCATGGATGGGTGGGTTGTGTGGGATCGGTAGGTCACTTGTGAGACAGTTAGCATTCCCCTAGGAGTGAGGATTGAGCGCTCGCTATGTTTTTGTATATTGTTAGGGTATTGTGGTGATACTTGAGACAAATATGGGTAGGTGTGGAATGTAGTATGGGCTCGTACTACCGAAAGCACAGGACCCATACACGTATCAAGGAAGTCACAACCCCTGGGGTTTAGTCGAGAGTTGGTTCCCAGTTATTTATGTGGATTATATGATATTTTGTGGTATGTTTCAGAATGGTGATGATGAGACGCTTTGTGACTGGATCCGGTTCAGGATCAAGATCAGGAGACGGAGGTTAGGAGGGACCAACAACACCTGAGCCTGTGGTGTAGATGATTACAGAGGAGTTGGATGCCAGGATTCGAGAGATCCTGCATGATGAGGTTGCTACTATGCTCCGGCACAACTATAGGAGATGCTTGGGTCTATTAAGAATGCGATGGTTGAGAACTTTGACGAGCATTACGCAGCCCTTGCAGAGACGGCTGCCGCTGCAGCTGCCTTGATTGTGTCAGCGGCAGGAGGAGGTGGAGCCAGTCGGGGCTTCCAGTACTGGGACTTCGATAACATGAAGCCCCCAAAATTCGATGGTACCCAAGATTCGATTAGAGCCATGAGGTGGTTATCTGACGTGGAGGGCTGTTTCTTCACATGTTCATGTCCTATTGACCAGAAGGTCAGGTGTGCCTTGAACATGTTGAGGCTCAGGGCCAAGGACTGGTGGAGGTTGACGACAGGGTCGTACACTGATGAGCAGAGAGCTGCTATTACTTGGGAGCAGTTCAGGGATATGCTCCACCCCCGATACGTCCCACAAGTCAAGCGAGAAAAGTTGGATCATAAGCTTTTGAGTTTGATACAGGAGGGGGAGTCGGTGACGAAGATCACCCACATGTTCACAGAGAGGGCGATGTTCTGCCCAATGTTTGCTTCCGAGAAGGCACAGATGACCCGTTATCTAAGCATGCTCAAGACTGACATCTGTCAGTTTGTGTCTACCCAGCGATGTGATACACTTTTGGAGTTGCAGGAGGCCGCTAGAAGGTGTGAGTTGGAGATTTAGTTGCAGTAGAGGGAGAAGCGGCAGGCCCCGATACAGTTGCAGTCGGCGCGTAAGCGGTGTAAGACAGTTGATTTTAGGACCGGGGGTCAGTAGAGCCGCACTTGTGGAAAGTGCGGCAAGGGTCATTCTAGGGTTTGTTGAGCTAGTAGTGGGTGCCACAGGTGTGGCAAGGAGGGGCATTATGCGAAGGATTGTCGCCAGGTCGCCTCAGTTCCGAGTCTAAGGCTACGTTATCACTGTGATCAGGTTGGCCACATGAAGTGTTGGGTTTTGAGCATTCTACCACTTCCTAAGTGTACATGCAACCCTAATAAACCTTGGATCTATGTTTTTCTAATACATGCAAAATTTGTTTTCCAAGGTTTATAACCTATCTAGCATGGCATGGGGAATTTATAAACATAAAAAAACAAGTAGATGAATTACATACCTTTTGATGAGTGTTGATTCCTTGGAGTTTGAGAGCCAAGTACCAATAATGTGAATGCCTCAAATGGAAATCACAAATCACCACAAACTTGGAAAACTTTATGAGAGAGTATACACACTCTTAGAAATCGGCCACACCTTACACACACACTAGGGTGTCATTTCATGCAACATAAGCTTCTTTATATAGTGTGCATGGTTAGGGTGAAACCCTAATAAACCATGTCTTTTCCTCTTCTAAGGATCCATGGGTTAAAAGCTCCATGGATCATCCATGGACTTCCATACAAGCTTAGCCCATTAACAAATGAGTGTTAGCCCACACTATATAAATACAATAGCCCATGATTTAATTAGTCTTCCTTTTAATCACTAAATTAATTCATAATTAATTTAAGATTAAAACCAATTAAATAGCATGACTTACTATTAATATATTATAACTTATAATATATTAATAAAATGTAAGTATACAATTCTCATAAAATTATCCATAAATAGTTCGGATGAAGTGCAACCCAAATGGACCATGTCGGGTCGGGTCAAGTATATACCAAATAAGTTATGGACTTAGACACTTTATCCAAGAGACTCCCACTTGGATAAGTCTAATAACTATATTTGCCTATATTACTTCTGGAACCATCCAGCAATCATAGCTCTCGAAAACTCTGTTGAACTATGAAGCGCCATTTTAGATAAGTGATCATATAATCCTCTGTTCTCATGATATCAGCCAGACAAACACATGGAACTATGTCTTGCTTATTGTCTGGCAGTTGTTTCTCGAGTTCCGATTTGTTTGACAAAGAAATCAATTGAACACATCAACTAAGTTCTGACCGGGCCCGGTACATGGGTCAACACAAAATCATCGAGGGGCCCAGATATCACTTCTATTTCTAGAAGGAACAGATAAACTTTGACTCATATGCTTGTTCCACTACTTGTTGAATTGTACACAAAGGCACGTTTTATAACAACAAGTTACTGATGCATTTACGTGCAATCAATGCACAACCAACTCATAGGCAACAACCCATATCTCTTGTTTTGAAGACTTATATGATGTTATCGTCTCACGATCACTCGAGATAAATTCCATGAAGTGATACAAGTGAGCGTGGGTTTATTCCAATACTCATAACTTATGAGCACTCATGAACGTTGTAGCAACCATTGCTATGTCTAAACACTTTTAGCCATCTACAAACCCAATTCATGGCAATATTGATTCATACCTACTTCCAATGGATGACCGATTGTGGAGGTTCAAATAATATAATTATTCTAGAAGTCAAAACATGCAAAAAAAATATAGTAAACGATCGACAAGAGACAGGAACACTTTACTTATAAATAAAACACCTTTTATTCATCATCTAATGTCAATTACACTTTTCAAATTTCAAGGTTATCTAACTACTAAAACTAATATCATCCTTCAGCCCTATGCTCTGAGCATGCTGGAGATGCTTAACCCGAGTCAGTCCCTTCGTGAGGGGATCTGCTGGATTCTCATCCGATGATACCCTCTTTGCCACGAGGAGTCCTTTTTCTATCTTGTGTCTTATGAAGTGATATTTTCTGTCAATATGTCGAGATCTGCCATGATCTCTTAGTTCTTTGGCTAAAGCAATCGCACTATTGCTATCACAGAAAATTTCCATAGACTCCTTAATAGCTGGTACAACTCCAAGGTCTCCGATGAAGTTCTTCAGCCATATCGCCTCCTTCGCTGCTTCACTCGCTGCTATATACTCTGATTCACAAGTCGAATCAGCCACCGTCTCCTACTTGGAACTCTTCTAAGAGATTGCCCCTCCATTTAGGGTAAAGACCCAGCCCGATTGAGAGCGGAAGTTATCCCTATCAGTCTGAAAACTAGCATCACTGTACCCTAATACCTTCAAGTTATCACTCCCACCAAGGGTAGGGATCCAATCCTTAGTCCTCCGCAGGTAGTTGAGAATGTTCTTTACCGCGGTCCAATGCACCTTGCTAGGGTTCCCCTGATATCTGCTGGTCATGCTCAAGGCAAAGGCCACATCAGGGCGAGTACATGTCATAGCATACATGATTGAGCCAACAGCGGAAGCATACAGTAATTGACTCATCTCAGCTATCTCAGCCTCTGTACTCAGACTCTGAGTCTTACTTAGTTTGACATTGCTTTGGATCGGTAAATCCCCTTTCTTGGAATTCTGCATGTTGAACCTTTTCAACACCTTATCCAAATAAGTACTCTGACTAAGTCCAATTAGTCTTTTACTCCTTTCTCTTACTATCCTTATCCCTAGGATATAGGCAGCTTCCCCTAGGTCCTTCATAGCAAAGCACTTCCCAAGCCATGACTTAACCTCCTGCAAGGTTGGGATGTCATTTTCTATAAGTAGTATGTCATCCACATACAGTACCAAGAAGCTAACTATACTCCCAGTAGCTCTGACATACACGCTAGATTCATCTTTACTTCTCGAGAAGCCAAACTCTTTGACCTTCTGATCGAAACAAAGATTCCAGCTATGAGATGCTTGTTTCAATCCATAAATGAATTTCTCAAGCTTGCACACTCTATTAGGATATTCTGCACTGACAAAATCCTCTGGCTGATTCATGTACACATCCTCAGCCAACTTTCCATTAAGAAAAGTGGTTTTGACATCCATTTTCAATATTTCATAATCATGAAATGCAGCAATGGCTAGCATAACCCTGATAGACTTAATCTTAGCTACTGGTGAGAAGGCTTCATCATAATCAATACCCTGAGTCTGAGTAAAACCCTTCGCAACCAGTCGAGCTTTATAAGTTTGCACTTTACCTTCCATGTCGGTCTTCTTCTTGAAGATCCATTTGCACCCGACTGTTTTACGGTCTGGTACATTGTCAACCAAGTTCCATACTTGATTTTCATACATGGACTGTATATCGCTGTCCATAGCCTCCTTCCATTTGGCAGACTCCGGGCCTGCCATGGCTTCCTTAACACTGCTAGGTTCATCCAAATTTACCAGTGTACTGTCACTGATAAACATATCACCTATCGTAGTAATATGAAAACCATAATAAAACTCAGGTGTGTTCCTAACCCGTATGGAACGCCTCGGAGGTACAGACTCGTCAGCTGGCTCAACAGGAGTTTCCTCCTTAGGTTGATTGCTAGTGTCTGAGGTTCCTTCACCAATTATTTCTTGAATTTCTTCAAGGTTAATTTGCCTCCCACTGTCTCCTCGGCTTATAAATTCTTTCTCACGAAAGAATGCTCTTCTTGCTACAAAGACCACATTCTCACTGGGTCTGTAGAAGAGGTAACCAAACGATTTATGTGGGTAGCCGATGAAAATACACCTTTCGCTTCGGGGTTCGAGCTTATCATGAGTCTCGCTCCTCACAAAAGCCTCGCAACCCCAAATCTTGATGTGGTCTAGCTTAGGAGCCTTCCCAGTCCATATCTCATAAGGTGTTTTGGTAACCTTCTTTGTAGGGACTAGATTAAGGATATGGGCAGCAGTCTCTAAGGCATACCCCCAAAAAGAGATTGGTAGCGAAGATCGACTCATCATAGAGCGAACCATGTCCAACAAGGTTCAATTACGCCTCTCGGCTACACCATTCAGTTGTGGTGTCCTGGGAGGTGTCAATTTGTGAGAAAATCCCACACTCCTTAAGATAGTCAAGGAACTCAGTACTAAGATACTCACCACCTCGATCGGATCGAAGTATCTTAATGTTCCTGTCCAATTGATTTTCTACTTCCTGCTTAAATTCTTTAAACCTTTCAAAGGTTTCTGACTTATGTTTGATTAAGTAGACACAACCATATCTACTAAAATCATCAATAAAAGTCACATAATACCGATTAGCATCCCTTGTGGCGGTTTTGAATGGTCCACATACATCAGTATGTATTAGGTCCAACAAACCCTTCCCCCTTTCACAAGTACCAGTGAAGGGTGATTTTTTCATCTTTCCAAGTAGACAAGATTCACAACTATCATCCGATTTAAGGTCGAATGATTCCAAGACTCCATCCTTTTGGAGTTGGCCTATGCGTTTCTTGTTTACATGTCCAATAGGACAATGCCATAATGATGCTTTATCTAGGTTAGTAGAAGAATCAATATACATCACATTATTTCCTAGATTGGCTACAACCGACACAGTTTCATACACGCCGTCACAAGGTAATGCTTTAAAATAAAATACATTATTAAAGAAGACATTAATACCACCACATTCATTATCAAATGAAAAGGTAAAACCTTGTTTATACAATGCATGAAAGGAAATAATATTCCTCGCCATTTCAGATGAGTACACACATTTATTCAAATCTAATTTTAACCCATTATTCAGCAACAAAGTATAAACTCCAATCTTGGAAACAGGTGAAGCCTTCCTATTCCCCATGATCAATTTTATCTTTCTGTGCTTCACATCCTCACTTCTTCTTAGTACCTTCAAATTTGAACATATGTGAATACCACATCCTGTACCAAGCACCCAGGAATTAGAATATGGTGAGTTATTAGACAATATTGTGTAAATACCTGCATGGGTGGGTTTCACTTTCCCATCCTTAAGATCTTGCTGGTACATTGGGTAGTTTCGCTTCTAGTGCCCCTTGTCCTGGCAATAGTAGCAATCAGCATCCTTGGGAATGGCAGAAGGAGTGACAGGACCATTCTTGGTCCTTGATGAGGAGCCTTCAAGAGACTTTCCCTTGGTACCCTTCGAAGGCTACTTCCTCTTTTTCCCTTTGCCTTGCCCGATAGCCAAAACAGGGGTAGAAGTTAGAGTAGGAGTAGTAGAGGTAACAACTGATTTACCCTTAAGACCTCTTTCGGCGGTCTTCAAGAGTCCTTGAAGTTTGCTCAGAGTGACTTCCTCCTTATTCATATGATATGTCATACGAAAATGGTCATAACAAGAAGGTAAGGAGTGCAAAATGATGTCAGTTGCCAACTCCTCAGGAAAGTTCACATTCAACTTGAGCAAACGGTCCACATACCTTTGCATCTTTTGCATGTGGCCCGTGACAGATTCACTGTCCTTCATTCGGGTTGTTATAATGGAGGAGATTATTTCATACCGCTCCTGACGAGCACTCTGATGGTACCTTTCCATCAGGTCTTGGTGCATCTCAAAAGGGTAGAAGTCCTCGTAGGACTTTTGGAGCTCGGCTGTCATTGTGGCCGTCATGATACATGCAATCTTAGTAGCATCCCTCTCATGTGTCCTAAATCCAACGATCTCCTCAGGAGTAGCAGTGGACTCATCAAGCTCTTTTAACTCCTTATCGAGAACATATTCCTTGTCCTCATAACGAGTCACCATCCTGATGTTCCTAATCCAATCCATGAAGTTGGAACCATCAAAGATGACTCTCCCACTAAGGTTCATGAGAGAGAAAGATCCAGTTGGGTTAGAGCCCGAAGCATTGTTGTTGGAAGACATCTGAAAAAGAAGAAAACAAGTTTAGATTAGATATATAAAGTCCTTAATAAGACACCCAAATGTAATATTAAGGCTAGGAACCAATCACAATACATTATACTTAGAAGAGGTATGCCGTAATCTAAGTATTAACATATTTGAAAGGTAGGCGAATGACGATTCACCAATTTCCACCACGAAAAACGAAATGAAATATTTTGTTTTAATTGGATTTGAAATTCCTAGATTCTTTTGAGATTCATTGAACTTTTCAATGGCTTGTTTCAATCTCGATTGTGCCCTTCAAGTTTTGTGACTGGGATGCCGAGGATCACAAAACAAGGTGTGAATAACCATACTAATTCACTTGGTACTCTTAATGTTATCACCTAATCAATGTGCCGGTAAACCACACATGCTCCATTGATCTATGACAAACATTAAGTCACCCTTCGTGATCCTTACTAGTCCAAGTTAGTGTGCGGTTAACCACACACGCTCCACCAACGACTTGGTAAGGTACAAAATGTGATTTCTATGGGCTAGCACCAATTTCACATTTTTCCTAAAGTAACTAAGATTGGGAATTAAAAGGTTTCGTTACTTTATAATAATCATTATACTTTTAATGAGAATTTAAAGTCATTGTCCTACCCGTTCGGCTAATGACCCTCCACCGATCAAGGAAGCGGTGGGTGAGAGTGGACACCCATTAAGTCACAATTTTATAGGCAAAAACCTTATACCCCCCCTTATAGACCGGCTTCGTGAATGAGGCCTACTAACGGTAAAACGACTTATTCTTATACATATATATATATATATATATATAATATTAACTTTTAATGTTATAAATAATATAAGTGTTGAATTTTAACTATTAAAACTCTAAGGGGTGGAGTTAAAGTTTATTAAAGTGTGTGAAACTTTTCAAATTCCAAAACTTGAGGGCAAGTTTTGCAACTCTTCAAAACTTTTCATTTAATAACTTATGAATTAAAGGTTTATAAAAATGAAGACTCTTCATTTTTATGTAACTTATGTGTTTTAATGTGTGTTTAATAGAAGTGACCTTTGGATTTCGATAACTTGAGGACAAATTATGGATTCCATCAAAACACATAAATGATCAAGAATTAATTCTAAACAATTCAGCAAATAATTCCTATCATCTTCTAAATTCATAAGAACATAAACATGATCATCAAAGTTTCAAGAAATATATGAACACATATAAAGCATGAAATTTTGATATAAGCCATTGTAAATGGATTAGAACTACCATTACACCAATCAATATAAGTTTTAAAACATCAAAACAGTTTAGGGTAATGTTTCTAGTCCATTTTCAGCAGCAAAACTCGAAAAACTGTCCAGCACGATCTTACTCGTCGAGTGCATGATCCTACTCGACGAGTAGGATGAATTTGTTCATGGACTTGGTGAGTCCTCCCCATGAACTCGGCGAGTCCAGTCGTCAGCGAGCAGATTTTTCGATATTCAGGCAATTTTGCATCAAGTATCAAACAAACAAGCATAGGCTCTGATACCACTGTTGGGTTTTGAGCAGTCTAACACTTCCTAAGTGTACATGCAACCCTAATAAACCTTCGATCTATGTTTGTCTTATACATGCAAAATTTGTTTTCCAAGGTTTATAACCTATCTAGCATGGCATGGGGAATTTATAAACATAAAAACACAACTAGATGAATTACATACCTTTTGATAAGTGCTGATTCCTTGGAGTTTGAGAGCCAAGCACCAATAATGTGAATTCCTCAAATGGAAATCACAAATCACCACAAACTTGGAAAACTTTATGAGAGAGTATACACACTCTTAGAAATCGGCCACACCTTACACACACACACACACACACTAGGGTGTCATTTCATGCAACATAAGCTTCTTTATATAGTGTGCATGGTTAGGGTGAAACCCCAATAACCAATGTCTTTTCCTCTTCCAAGGATCCATGGGTTAAAAGCTCCATGGATCGTCCATGGACTTCCATACAAGCTTAGCCCATTAACAAATGAGTGTTAGCCCACACTATATAAATACAATAGCCCATGATTTAATTAGTCTTCCTTTTAATCACTAAATTAATTCATAATTAATTTAAGATTAAAACCAATTAAATATCATGACTTAATATTAATATATTATAACTTATAATATATTAATAAATCGTCAGTATACAATTCTCATAAAATTATCCATAAATAGTTCGGATGAAGTGCATCCCAAAGGGACCATGTCGGGTCGGGTCAAGTATATACCAAATAAGTTATGGACTTAGACACCTTATCCAACATGAAGGCCAACTGCCCGTTTCTTGCTGCTAAGCTTGCGCAGGTTCCTGCGCCAGCTATGTTAAGGATTTCGGATAGGAGACCAGTTAAGGCAGAGCCTTCCAAGGCTCAAGGGTGTGCCTTCCAGCTTACATCAGAGGAGGCCAAGGCAGCATCGAATGTGCTTACTGGTATGTATCTATCTTTTATCTCGTTTATTATGTATGTTTTATGTTTAGCCCTTGTACCTGTGTTTAGATACATTTTTAGTGAACTCTTTGCCTGCATCGGTTTTATTTGACTCGGGGGCGAGTCGGTATTTTGTATCTTAGTTGTTTAGTAGGGAGTTCAGTGTACCGGTGGGCGAGTTAGAGTGTCCATTGGGAATCTCTATCGCCAACAAAACGGGGTTTCTGCTTTTCGGTCTATCGAGGTTGTGATATGGAGATTTTTGGGGTGTCCTTTCTGATAGATCTAATTCCGATCCCCATGGGGGAGGTGTGTGTGATTGTAGGGATGGATTGGCTTAGTCGGTTTGGTTCCATGATTGACTGTGAGGGCCAGCGAGTGGTAGTTCGAACCCCAAGTGGGGAAGAACTGATTGTATATGGTGAGGGCACCAAAGTGGGATCAAGGTTTTGTTTGGCTGCTAGGGCTTGGCAGTATATTCAGCACGAGTGTGTGGGTTATTTAGCATATGTGGTGGATACGCGGGTCAGGGATCAGATTTTAGTTTCAGAGGTTCCAGTGGTTAGGGAGTTTGCCGATGTGTTCATGTAGGAGTTGCCAGGGATACCTCCGGTGAGGCATGTCAAGTTTCGGATCGAATTGGTGCCGAGTGCGGCTCCTATCGACAAGGTGCCGTACTGGTTGGCGCCACCCGAGATGCAGAAGCTGTCTTCATAGCTGCAGGAACTATTGGACAAGCAATTCATTCGACCTAGCAGTTCTCCATGGGGAACACCGATCCTTTTTGTCAGGAAGAAGGACGGTTCGCATCGAATGTGCATTAATTATAGGGAGTTGAACAAGTTGACAGTGAAGAACCGTTATCCACTCCCGAGGATAGGTGATCTTTTCGATCAGTTTCAGGGTGCATCTTGGTTCTCCGAGGTTAATTTGAGGTCTGTGTATCATCAGGTCCGGGTCAGAGAGGAGGACGTGGAGAAGACCGCATTTCGGACTAGTTATGGTCATTACAAGTTCGTGGTGATGCCATTCGGGCTCACCAACGCGCCAGCAGTATTCATGGACCTGATGTATCGGGTCTGCAGACCGATGCTTGATCGCTCAGTCATCGTGTTCATAGATGACATCTTGGTGTATTCCTAGACCTGAGAGCAGCACGAGGAGCACCTCAGGGAGTTGTTGGGAGTTCTGAGGCGAGAACGGTTGTATGCCATGTTCTCGAAGTGTGAGTTTTGGTTGCGAGAGGTCCAGTTCCTCAGACATCTTGTTAACATGGAGGGGATTTTGGTCGACTCGGCCAAATTTGAGGCAGTTATGCAGTGAGAAGTGCCGAGGTCTCCTTCAGACATCAGGAGTTTTCTGGCTTTAGCAGGGTACTGCTGGAGGTTTATTCGGGATTTCTCTAAGATTGCAGTAACCCTCACTCGTCTGATGAGGAAGGGGTGGATTTCTGGTGGGATCCTGGGCAGTAGAGGGCGTTTGAGACTCTCCATCAGTGTTTCTGCGAGGCTCCAGTCTTGACACTCCCGGAGGGAGTGGAGGATTTTGTGCTGTTCTGTGATGCATCCATCACAGGTTTGGGGGCGGTTCTCATGCAGATAGGACGGGTGATAGCCTACGCGTCACGACAGCTAAAGCCGCATGAGCCGAGATATCCTACTCATGATTTAGAGTTGGGAGTGGTGGTGTTCGCTTTCAAGATATGGAGACATTACTTTTATGGGGTTCGTTGTACCATATACACGGATCACAAGAGCTTGAGACACATCATGGATCAACCAAACCTGAACATGAGGCAGCGCAGGTGGCTAAAGGTAGTCAAGGACTACGACTGCGAGATCCTTTACCACCCCGGTAAATCGAATGTGGCGGCGGACGCATTGAGTCGCAAGTCAGCTAGGTCTTCCACCCTAGCGGTATGTATGAGGATAGCGGTGGATTCTCCGCTTGTGATCTTGATCAAGGATGCTCAGGTTGAGGGCATGCGACTAGAGAACTGGAAGTTGGAGAGGATCAAGGGTGTGAACACCGGGGATTATTGACCCGATGCGGTCGAGTATGGGTTCCGATGTCTAGTGAGATCAGACAGACAGTCATGGAGGAGGCTCACAAGTCTCATATCTCTATTCACCCTGGGGCCACCAATATGTGCAAAGACTTGAGTTTGAGTTACTGGTGGCCATGTATGAAGCGAGAAATCGCTTGGTATGTTGAGAGGTGCTTGACCTTTAGAATGGTCAAGACCGAGCACCAGAGGCTGCAAGCCATGCTGCTACCTCTAGAGATTCCCATGTGGAAATGGGAACAGATCACGATGGAATTCATTACCAAGTTGTCGAGGACGACAAAGGGATTTAATGTTATATGGGTCATCGTAGATCGATTGACCACTAGAGCCCATTTCTTGGCGATACGAAAGAATTCTTCGACCGAGAAGTTGGCCCACATATATGTTCGCGAGATCGTTGCTTGCCATGGGGTTCCAGTATCCATTTTCTCCAACCGGGATGTTAGATTTACCTCCCATTTTTGGCAGAAGTTCCACGAGGAACTGGGTTCACAGTTGCACTTTAGCACAACATTCCATCTGTAGATCGACAGTCAGAGTGAGCAGACCATTCAGACCCTCGAGGATATGTTGAGGACATGTGTCATTGTCTACGGTGGGAGCTGGGATTCCCACCTACCGCTTTCAGAGTTCACCTACAACAACAACTATCATTCCATCATTTCGTCCCGCCTTTCGAGCCGTTGTATGGGCAGAGGTGTCGCACCCCGGTTTATTGGGGTGAGGTCGGTCACAAGGTGATGGGACGGACGGATAGTAGTCTTGTAGACTACCGAGAAGATTCAGCAAATTAGGTAGCGACTGTAGACCGGTCAGAGTCAGCAGAAGAGTTACGCCTACAGACGCCGATTCGAGTTAGAGTTTCAGGTGGATGATATGGTACTCCTGAAGGTCTAACCCTGGAAGGGTGTGATCCGCTTCAGGAAGAGGGGGAAATTGGGTCCCTGTTACATTGGGCATTCATGATCATTGCCAGGGTTGGTAAGGTGGCATACAGGCTAGAACTACCGGAGGAGCTTAGTCGGATCCACAACACTTTTCATGTTTTTCAGTTGCGAAAGTGCATTATGGATCAGTGGTGTCGTTGGATGATATTCAGGTCGATGAGTGCCTGCATTACGTGGAGAGGCCTGTGGCCATACGTGGAGAGGTCTGTAACGCCCCGATTCTCAGGTATTGATTTTTTACATAAGATTTCTCGATTTCAAGGTCTAATCGATGAGTTGGTTGACCTACTCGTCAAGCAGCAGCGAGTTGGTCCACGTGTTTAAGTGACCTACTCTTCGAGTCCAAGAAGGGAATCGACGAGTAGGAGCTGGCCGATGAAACCCTAAATTTCGGGGTTTTGCACCTTATTTAAAGGATCATTGGTCTCCCCCAACCTCCCCTTCACAACCCCTTGACACTCTAAAACCCTAATCGTGTGTGTGTGTGTGCTTCTTTGGTGTGTTTAAGCTTGGAAGAAGGATCTTGGTGAGGAAAACTTGGGGAAACAAGTGGATTGAGGCAAGGAACTCGTGGGAATCAAGATCTACTTCAGTTGGCATCTTTTGGGAGGTATTAAGCTGTTATCTTAACCTCATTTCATTCTAGATCTCTTTTAGGTGGATTTTAGGGCTTTTCTAGCATAATAAGAAGCCATTCTTGGGTATAAGTTAAGATCTGAAGTTGTAACTTCATATCTGGACTCTCCTTGGTGTCTAAGTCCATAAAGTTTTCAGTTTTGGCAAGCATAATCCTTCCTTCAAGTGTGAGACTTCTTTGCAAGCTTAGTTTAGTCATTTTAAGACCTTGGAGCTCTACATGCACATAAAGTTTGCAACTTTACGTGATAAACATGCTTGTGGGAGCTGGATCTTCAATTTAGAGCCTTAGCATGGCTTAAAAAGCCTTTGTATGGATGAAGGACATAAGGGACTCGGCGGGTCCGATGAAGATTGTCGTGGGTTCGGGGAGTCAGATGAGTGACTCGACGAGTCGGCTAGGGTTTTCCCAACCTTTGGAAACGTATGAACTCGACGAGTTGTAAGGGAAACTCGACGAGCTGGCCAATGAGTTGCGACCACTGACACTAGGAACTCGACGAGTCACTCAAGTGACTCTGCGAGTTGGCGAGTTATGCAAGGAACTCGGCGAGTGGCTGGTTATACTCGACGAGTTAAGGTCAACATGGATTGTGGACTTTGATAGTTGACTTTGACTTTGACCAAGGGTTGACTATTGGACTTTTGGGATATTTTGGGAACTTATGTTTATGGTTGTGCGGCGAATATAGATGGAGGAGTTTGAGCCGGTGATCCGAGAGTTGAGCTTATCTTTCGAGTCGACAGTTGCGAGGTGAGTTACCCTCACTATACTAAGGGGTCTAAGGCACCAAGGCAGACCAATTGGATTTGATATTCTAGTAGTTATTGATATGTTGATTCGGAGCTAGTGATGTATGCCAGTTGATATGCTAGTCTGGTAGATATGTAGGACTACTTGTGATTTTGTATGATTATCTGTATGTGCATTTGTTATGGTATATGTCGACATATTATGTGAGATGGGTTGAGGTGATACTGCTCCATGCGGTAACCAACACACCTAAGAGCATTCCAGATATGAGTTGAGGGAGACTCGTACTACGGGATTGGTGGCAATCCAGATGTTAGCTGTGGGCCTGCAAGGCAATCCAAACTCATATTGTGTGCCCAGGGGGGGTAATCCAGTCTGTAAAGCTATGGACCCAGTATATATTGTTATTTGTATATGTGCAGTGTTTCGGTATTTTGGGGGAAACTCACTAAACTATCGGGCTTACAGTTTTAGTTTATTGTTTCAGGTACATCAGGGGATCGCGACAAGGCGAAGGCATGATTGTAAAGCTCCTCATGTTTTGTTTATGTTTTTGGGAAAACTCTGATATAGATTATTTTGAAAACAATTCTGTAATAACTTTTGTCTTTAAATGTTTTGAAAAGTTTTAAATTGGCTTGAATTTTATGGGTGTTACAAGGTAACTCTGGATCAACAAGCTCAAGCAATGCCTCCAAGTGTTCATCTTCCTCTTCTTTACCTCAAAACACCAACAAGCTCTCTTTCAAGCTCAAATTTAACTAAATGCACTTAGGGTTTTGTTTTCAGGGTAAAGAGTGTCCAAGAGTGAGATAAGTTGATTAAATAGGGAACAAACCCTAAAAGTTAGGGTTTGTCCCTGCCTTGCATACGCCTCACGTACGTGGATGATTTCCGTGATCCGTATTGGGCTAGTACGCCAAGCGTACTCTAGAGTAAACCTCACATACTAGCTAAAGGACCAAAATGTAAGGTTTTTGCATAAAAGGATAAAAGGGAAAATTACCAAAATTTGAATGTTACAATTTTCCCCTATTTGAATCAGAGTTTGTCCTCGAACTTCGTTGTAGTGCTCCCTCATCTCGTCTTCTGGCTCCCATGCAGCCATTAGACTTTCACTAGCTCCACAACTATATTCCTCAAGGTTTTTGTCTTCCGGTCAAGAATTGTCACCGATCTCTAGATATAATTCAGGCAATCATCCACCTGAATGTCCTCCAATGGAACCACCACAAAATCATCCACTAAAAACTTCCACAACTGAGAGACATGGAACATGCTATGAATCTGACTCAGTACCTTGGGAAAATCCAATCAATAAGCAAGTCGACCCACCCAGGCCTAAACCTTAAAAGGACCGATGTACCTGGGACCCAGCTTGCCCCTCTTTTTGAATCGGATGACACCTTTCCAATGTGACACCTTCAACAAAACCATATCCCCACCTGGAACTGCAGATCTGTTCTGTGCTTGTCAGCATAGCTCTTTTGCCGACTTTGAGCTGTCTAGAGTCTACTCTGAGCTTGTTGAATCAATTTGGTACTCTTGAGTACCACTTTGGTACTCCTCATGACTTGCTGACCGACCTCACCCCAACAAATCAAGGTCCTGCATTTCCTCCCATAGAGCATCTCAAAAGGAGGTCGAACAGTGTTGGCGTGATAATTGTTGTTATATGAAAATTCCACTAACAGGAGATACATATCCCAAATCCCGCCGAATCCTAATACACACGCTCGCAACATATCCTTTAAAGTCTGAATGGTCCGCTTGCTCTAACCGTCATTCTGTAAATGGAAGGTCGTACTGAAATGCAAACGAGTGCCTAACTCGTCGTGGAACCCCTTCAAAAATCTAGAAGTAAGCCTAACGTACATGCTTGAAATCACATAAACCATCACCCCATGTCGTGCCATGATCTCCCTGATGTATACCTCTACTAACTTCCTTGCATAGATACTCTCTTGAATCAAGATCAAATGCGCGCTCTTAGTCAATCGATACATGATGAACTAAATTGAATCCACTCCAAGCGCAGTTCGAGGCTACTTCGTAATGAAGTCCATGGTAATCTCCTCCATGTACCAACCTACATCCCGCAAGTCAAGCACTTCTCCACGTACCAAGCTACATCCCGCTTCATGCAGGGCCACTAATAATCAGGACGAAGATCTTGATACATCTTCGTCGCCCTGAGATGAATGGAGAACCTCGATTTGTGTGCGTCCTCCATCAAAACATGATGTACACCACCGAAATACATAACCTACACTCTCCGATGAAGAGTCAATAACCCTCGTCTATCATAATCAAAGAAGCCACCTGACCCACTATACGCTCACTCTTCTGGTCCTCTTCCTTAATAGCCTCGCTCGGTGCTTCCTTAATATCCCTTATTGGATCCACGACCGCCTTGCAGCTAAGAGCATCGGCCACCATGTTGGCCTTCCCCGGATGGTAAAGGATTTAACAATCAAAATCTTTCATCACATTCAACCACCGATGCTACCTCATATTAAAATTTAGCTGATCCATTAAATACCTCAGGCTCTTGTGATCTGTGTAATTCGTTTAGCAGACCCCACAAAGGTAATGTCGCAAATTCTTGAGGGAGAAACCACCGCCCCCAGCTCTAAATCATGAATCAGATAGTTCGCCCCATAAGGCTTCAGCTGTGTTGAAGCGTAAGGGATCACGCGACCCCTATGCATCAAAACTGCACCCAAAACTGTGATTGACGCATCACAATAAACCATGAAATCCTCAACACCATCGGAAAGGGTAAAAATCGGTGCCTTGCATAGTCTTTGTCTTAGTGTCTCAAAAGTTTCCTATTGCTCAGGCCCCCAGTGAAAAGGGACCATCTTCTTTGTCAACCGAGTCAGAGGAACCACTATCTAGGAGAAATCATGAATGAATCTCTTATAGTAACCTGCTAAACCAATAAAACTTTGAATCTCAGAGGGGGGCCTCGGAACCTCCCACCTCATCATGTCTCGACCTTAGCTGGATCGACTAGAATACCGTTCTTGTTGAAAAGGTGACCCAAAATCTGCACCTCGTGTAACCAGAACTCACACTTGGAGAACTTCGCGTAAAGTATCTCCCTCCTCAAAGTCTCCAATACCTTTTCAAATGCTCCTCGTGTTGCTCCTAGGTCTTGGAATAGACCAAGATATTGTTAATAAACATAATCACAAACCGATACAACATCGGTCTGCATATGTGGTTCATGAGGTCCATAAATGCGGCTGGAGCATTGGTAAGCCCGAAAGGCATCACCATGAACTCGTAATGACCATAACGAGTCTGAAAATCCGTCTTCTGCACATCCTCTTCTCTGACCCTCATTTGATGATAACCTGAATGCAAATTAATCTTGGAAAACCAAGATGCACCCTTAAGTTGGTCAAGCAAATCATCACTCCTCGGGAGTTGATAATGGTTCTTCACCATTAGCTTATTCATCTCTCAGTAGTTAATGCACATCTGATGAGACCTATCCTTCTTCTCACAAACAGGATTGGTGCTCCCCATGGTGAACTGCTCGGACGAATGAACCCATTTTCTAACAGTTCTTGCATCTCTGGAGGAGCCAACCCATACGCTGCTTTGGCTATCGGAGCTGCACCTGGAACTAGGTCAATCCTGAACTATGCCAGCCTCTCTGGAGGCACCCTAGGAAAATATTTTCGAAACACATCCGGGTACTCTCGCACAATCGACGCATCATCGATGGTCGCCTTACACTTGTTCCGGGTATCCATAACATAGGCGGAATATACAGAACAACCTTGATGAAGATAACGTCCGACCCTCATTACTGAACATAAAATCGGCTCATGTGAGCTCTCTCCCCCCGAACCACTAACTCTCCCCCATTTAGGTTTCGAATTTGAACTAACTAATGCTCACAATCGATCACCGCCCCATTAGGGCTCAACCAGTCCATATCCACAATAACCTTGTTTCCGTGCAAAGGAATAGGAACCAAATCAATCAGCTACTGCTTGTTGAACATCTGAAGAAAACAACCCCGATGAACTCTTGCTGCCTAGACAGATCGATCATTTGCAATCTCAATACCTAAAGGACAATCCAGCTCCCCCATAGCTCCAACAAACCTCTTGCTAAATGCAAGCAATACAAAAGATCGGGTAGCCCCCGAGTCAAACAATACCAATGTGGAAATACCATTCACAAAGAATGATCCTAAAATAAAACACACAAATATAAATAGAGAAATCAACATAAATAAAAAGATGAGGAGAAGATACATACTCGTCACCACATCTAGTGTTGCTCGAGCCTCCTCCCACCAGTCTCGAGCTCTGTCTTTCAGAAGATAGGAAGCAAGTCTAACCTTTGCCTCATCGGGGCAACTGCTAGTACGGAAAGCGTTAGTGAAATCCACTAACTATCGTCTAATTTCTATTGAGTCCTTCTCCCAGTGGTAATCCGGAGCCCCATATGCCCGGAACTCCCTAAAGGTCAATGAACATGCCCCAATCAAAGCCACCATCTTAGAACGGAAAGAGCCCAAGCACTCCTCCAACACTTCCATGCTACCCTCCTTGATTGTACCAAATATCACAAGAGTCTACTCAAGTATGTTGTGGGTAATCTCAGAAGAAATGAAGTCCCGCGTCTAATCATCCAACTGCCCAGCTCCTGAACCCGAGCCTGAACCCTCACCCACACCATAACCAATTGTCGGTCTACATCGAAGAGTCACCACAATGAAAATAGACCATACAAACCATCAGAACATGCATAAATAATATTGAGGAATCTCATACTATACAAGCTTCCTGGTTTCATCGCAGCCCTCCTTGACTCGAGTACATATCCTCTGCTTCAAGTAGTACGGGCCCATACTACCTTCCACATCTATCCGTACTTTACTCAAGGATTTCATTAAATCCTCCAAGTTGCTCCTTCTCCACACATACAATCCACAACAATATAAGACTCCCAACACTAAATCTCTTCCTAGGTTTTCCTAGGGAAATCACCGCACCACTCTCCACTATCAAACTGAGGGTTTGGTAGGATTTTTTTTAGAAAGGAAATGTTTTATAAAAAGGGTTTAGTAATAAAAGAAAAGGGTGTTGTGCATGAAATCGACCAAGTTCAAATAAGTTTTCCCAAAAATACCCATACATGATATATGATATGCTTTGATTTGTGAATCTGTGAATCACATGCTAATTAGGGCTAAGGATCTACTCAAGAATCTTAGTTAGCGCTAAGAGCCCTCCTCTTTCCAAGTCGTGTCCCCACATCAAGATCTCCCCCCGTAGTCACCTCAAAAATCACTCCCACATGCTGCAAGGCTGCAGTTCGCTTATCGAGCTTGGCAATTAGCCTACTAGTGATCTGATCCATGATACCTGATAATTCTTCCTATAATATATGTGAAACCTCAATGGTAATCATATCTTTCATCTGATCAATAGTCCACCCTGGCCTATCCTGACCATCAGCTCCAGATCCTAAACCAGTTCCCCTCGTGAACTCCATGCTGAAATCAATCCAAAAGCATTAGAAATGCCACAATACACATTGCTACAACCACACAACGAGACTACCCCTCGGGGTTGTGACTTCATTACTACACATATAGGTCCTGTGCTTTCAGTAGTACGAGCCCATACTACCTTCCACACCTACCCTTATTCATCCAGTTGTTAAATCACATTGCTACAACCACACAACGAGATTAAAAGTTTCAACCCTACCACAGTTTGACTCAAACAAGAGCTACGCAATAGGACCAAATCCTTAACTCTAAATTTATTTAACCCATGCAACATGTGATTTAACATATTCAATTAGAAGTTAGTTCACACCCGAAAGAGTCATACAACAATCAAAAAGAAAACTCTATAGGAAATAAGGCATCATATATCAAACAATTCTATCATGCAATTCCTTAAGATCCATATCCTACAACTAGCATGATGTTCTAACATATCACAATATCAAATAATAGTGTGGTGGCTGGGGGTCTACTCACTAGCTTCGGTTGATTGTATACATCACCTCCTTCCTTGGTTACTTTCGATAACAATTTTTTTGAAAATCATTTTAAAACTCTTGCAGGTCCTTAGTTTGAGACTAGATTCACACAGGTGTTCCTCCAATTCACTCAACCCAAGGCTCTGATACCAACTTGTAACATCTCAAAATTCACAACCAATTTAAACTTTTCAAAACAACCCATTACTAATAAAAGTGTTTATAAAATTATTGTTTCCAAGCATTATTTAAAATCAGAGTCTCCCAAGATCAACAACATAAAAATCAGGATGTGTACGATCATGCCTTCACCTTGCCACGGTCCTCTAAAGTACCTGAAACCTTAAACTAAAACTGTAAGCACAGAGCTTAATGAGTTCCCCCAAAGTACCACCACATAAACAAGACAAATAACAGCATGTACTGGGTCTACAACTAAAAGACTGGATTACCCATAAGCCCATAATATGAGTCTGGCTTGCCTAACGGGCCCACTAGAGATGGAAAAAGAATTCGTACCCCATGGGTACCGGAAACCTTAACCCGAGTTGACCGGGTAGTGGGACAGGGATGTGTATTACCCGAATGCAAAAAGCGGGGATGGGGATGGGGATGGTTCTACCTGTCGGGTACCTATACCTGTACTCGAAACCGGTCCTGATGGGTACCCGATATATAATTTAAAAACTTGAATGTTATTTCTAGTGTTTGAAGACATTCAATGATTATAGTGCTTTATATTAATTATATTAGTTTTTGTTTTGTTGGTTAATGTATAATTATGAGTTATTTTTCATAAAAAATCAAAACTTTGTAACAGGGAAAAATCCTTGACTACCCATTTGGGATCATCGTTCCCCATTAGGGACGGGGATAGATTTTTAGTCCCCGATGGGAATGGGGTCGGGTATGGGGATGGGGATGGGGATTCGGGTATGGGGATGGGGAACACGAAACCCGATATACCCATACCCATTGCCATCCCTAGGGCCCACAGCTCATATATGGCTTACTCCTGAGCCCATAGCATAAATTTGGCTTGTTGTTGGGGCCCATATCTTATGTCTAGCTTGCTCCTGAGTCCACAACATAAGTCTGGCTTGCCCTCATGTCCACAACTTATGTTTGGCTTACCTCTGGCCCAATCAGTTATCAGAATGGAATGCCAATATACAACAAGTCCACTCAATCATCCAATTGGAATACCCTCGGTCTGATGACTCACGTACAAAGCAGTAAAGTCTCAACCCATCACAATATGTCGACATATAATAAATAACAAACAAAATCAACATACAGATAATCATATAGCCAGAAATCATAACTAATCCTACAGATCTACTAGTCAACGCATATCAACAACTATCATATAATCATACAAGTCTATTCCATACTCAACATATCATAAATCAATGTATAACGGGATATCAATCTAATGGATCAGCCTTAGTGCCTTCGACCCATAATTACAGTGAAGAAAACTCACCTCTTTGTTTGAACGGTAGCTGATAAGGTCCCGACTCTGAATCTCAGCTCTAACCGTCACCTATCCATCCAAACGACCAATTCTCAAACACAATCCAAAATACCCAAAATACAACAACTTAATGCATTAAGACCTTCTAAAGAATGCATGCAGCAAAACTAACCATCCAAACCACATTTTTATGACTTAAGACCTTCCTAGGGTTTATAAGGAAGACTTATTGGGTCAAGAAGATGCCATGCTCAAGAATCACCATTTTGGGATGAAAAAGTGCCTTAAAGAGCAAAAGTTTATATCTACAAGATGGTGTGATAAATTTGCAAGCTTTATACCTCTTGGAGGTTGCAAACAAGGAGAAAACCTCAGATCCAAAGTGCTTCCCAAACTCCAAGCTCTCCATACCACTTTCCTCTTCTTCAAGCACACTTCTAATCACTCCAAAGGCTCTAAAATGCTCTCTTTGTCTTAAGGTTTGCTTAGGGGTCGATTTCACAGAGGGGGGCTGAATAATAATGAGATGTGAGACTATAATGATGTTTAAATATGAATAAAACCCTACAAATTAGGATTTGCATGGTCCTCACGTATGCCCTGCATACGAGGTGTACGCCCAGCGTACTAAGGCACTCTTTGGCATGCTCAACGTACACACGTACAACAAACGTACTCCACAAAAATCCAAAACTACCAAAATGCCACAATAGGCCCATTTGCACTCTTTCCCTTAATTAGCGACCAAAATGCAATATTACTCAAATATATGGTCAAACTTGGAAGTACCTTGACATCGGGATGTTATATATATATATATATATATATATATATATATATATATATATATTGATATGAATGGTTATATGTTTATATATAAACCAAGTATTAAATATTATAAAATATTATTCAACTAAAAATAATCGATTTTGATTTAACTTTGTAAGTTGTGTTTGGCAAAACTAGCTGATAGCATGTAGTGGATAGTGGGAAGCTGGTAATTGATAGCGGATAACAGGTAGCGTTTTGTTAAAAGTTACGTGAGATAGCTTTTAGATTTGTATCGTTTTATTTAAACTAAACACTATAAACTTGTAGTGCAAAACAATGTTTTTTCTCTGGAAACGAAACTTTTTTTCAAATGTTAGAAGCTAAAAGCTTTCAAACGGTTTCAACTGCTATATACCAAACAAAACCTTAAGTTCAAATATCCAAAGTGAAAGTGTCTATCAACTAAAGCACTATCTTGAAAATTGTCGTAGGCTAATATAACACCCATCCAATCCTTTTTGATTGATGACAAATTTTTATTGAAGTCCCTAAAATAATACAATTGATGATAATATGTAATTTGGGATTTTGAAAACATAATCTAAATAATTTGGTTTGAAATTAAATATAGAAAATCGAATGTCGATTTTAAAGGATAAATGTTTGGAGTAGGTTGAGGGTCATTAAACTCGATTTATTTGTATATAGTCTCGTCCCAATAGTTGCTACAATTTATGATTATAAGTATTCGTAGTTAAGGATTCTATGATAATCGCTTTGTAATAGTCGAGTAGTTGAAAGAGTTTTATTGTTCTTGTTTGAGAACATATGTCAAATTGACCGAACCATATTAAACATTTACGTCAGTTTATCGCTTTATTTTGGTTTCTTGCATTACAATCGCTTTATTTTGGTTTCTTGAATTACAATTTCCTTTTCTACACTTAACAAAAAAAATTATAGAAATACATAAATTTCTTTTACATATTGTGGCGGTGTATCTACCTTCTTAATAAAAGAATCCCATCTGCCATGCGTCACTTACAACATCGATTTCCCTTCAATGTTAAATTCCATTTTTGCCCCTCCTTCATATCACACAGTTGATTACATGTACACGAAATCAATATAACATTTCCTCTTATCATTCACATTCATCAGAAGGAGAATCGAAGGAGAAATCACGGAGTACTCATCGAAAATCTTCACTATATTAGCATTATGAAGGTAATCCATTCCAATGTTTATTCGTCAACTCCCTATTTATTCCGATTTGTTTAAGGTAATTCCACAATTTTTAACCCTAATTTTTTTAGATACGCTTATCCAGGGCCAGTCCAAACATATATGGGGCCCGGGGCGCAAAGAAAAATAGGGCCCCTCAAATACAAATATAATAAAGATTCAAAGAAATATCATTACTCTTTAATATAGACGTTTTCAATTAGAAATAAAAACCAGACTAAATTGTTTATATTTTGAGCTAAATTGAGTTTCAACCAACTTTAGGTCCTAAAAATCATTTAGGGATTAATTTTTTTTATATATATAAACTACATAACATCGATTTCCCTTCAATGTTAAATTCCATTTTTGCCCCTCCTTCATATCACACAGTCGATTACATGTACACGAAATCAATATAACGTTTCCTCTTATCATTCACATTCATCAGAAGGGGAATCGAAGGAGAAATCACGGAGTACTCACCGAAAATCTTCACTATATTAGCATTATGAAGGTAATCATTCCAATGTTTATTCGTCAACTCCCTATTTATTCTAATTTGGTTAAGGTAATTCCATAATTTTTAACCCTAATGTTTTTAGATACGCTTATCCATGGCCGGTCCAAACATATATGGGGCCCGGGGCGCAAAGAAAAATAGGGCCCCTCAAATATAAATATAATAAAGATTCAAAAAAATATCATTACTCTTTAATATAGACGTTTTCAATTAGAAATAAAAAACAAACTAAATTGTTTATATTTTGAGCTAAATTGAGTTTCAACTAACTTTAGGTCCTAAAAATCATTTAGGTAATAATTTATATATATATATATATATATATATATATATATATATATATATATATATATAAACTACATAACATCGATTTCCCTTCAATGTTAAATTCTGTTTTTGCCCCTCCTTCATATCACACAGTCGATTACATGTACACGAAATCAATATAACGTTTCCTTTTATCATTCACATTCATCAGAAGGAGAATCGAAGGAGAAATCACGGAGTACTCACCGAAAATCTTCACTATATTAGCATTATGAAGGTAATCCATTCCAATGTTTATTTGTCAACTCCCTATTTATTCCGATTTGTTTAAGGTAATTCCACAATTTTTAATCCTAATTTTTTTTAGATACGCTTATCCAAGGCCGGTCCAAACATATATGGGGCCTGGGGCGCAAAGAAAAATAGGGCCCCTCAACTACAAATATAATAAAGATTCAAAAAATATCATTACTCTTTAATATAGACGTTTTCAATTAGAAATAAAAACCAAACTAAATTGTTTATATTTTGAGCTAAATCATTTAGGTATTAATTTTTTTTATATATATAAACTACATAGCCCATAAATTTTGGGCCCCCTGGAGTCGTGGGCCCTAGGCGGTCGCCCGGGTTGCCCACCGTTTGGATCGGCCCTGCGCTTATCATCTGAACTCATTTCACTTCTCCAGTCCTCTATCTGGCATCAGTGTGGTTCTGTTTTGTCTTTCAGTCCTCCTAGGTTTTCCTTCAATTTACTCATCATGTAACTACATTTGATTCAAGGTTTGGACATTATTTTGTTTATTTTTTCGTTTTGAAACAATATTTTTATATAATCATCAAATTCGATTCCATTTATTTTGATAGCTACACATCCCATAAACGATATGAGACTTTAATCTATCTTTGATGCTTTCATAATCTCGATTCTTTGTTGCTATTCTTTAGATTTCTTCTATTGAAGTTTCATCCAAGGATTATTATGATAGTAAAGTATCAATTTTTGTATTCAGGTTTTAATGAATCTATTTGGATTTATAATGAAATTTGATGTTTTTCATAGTTTTTTTAATGAGTCTAAGCTTTCCGAAATATTTGTTGTGTCCTGACTTCTCTCCTAATATGTTCCATTTTACTATTTAGTATGCCTACCTTGCCCTATAAAAAGACGACACCCTCCAGGGGATCTAGAATACGACTTGGTAAATCAAAGTTCGACATCTGAACTTCAATATTATATGGAATCACACTGTACTTGAAGGGTGTTCATGGAGTTGAATTTTATGGAAGCAAGAAATCGATGATTAGTAATAAAAATGCACGCTACTTGAAGCAAGAAAGTTTTATTTTATAACAGCAAAAATGTTATCTGCTACCAGTTGAAGAGCATTTTCACATAGCAGAGATGTCTGTTGTCGATCAGGTTCTTTTTTAAAAGGGATTTCTTTTAAGAAATAAGATTTGCATTATATGTTTGGTGTTTATTGTTTATATTAATTTGGAATTTCAAACAATAATGTTCATTCTTACACTAAATTATGCTTCCAGATTAGAACCTGGATATGGCTATACTCCTCTGATGAGCCAATTACTGTAGTTTGCAGAAGTTTTAGAATAGTTAGGAAAGGTAATGTTAAATGCAGAGAATTGGTGGTTATATCTAGCTGGGTGTATATTGGTAAATTCTATTTTTCCATGTTTTGTTGTAGGTTTAGTTGGTGTTATGAAGGAAGAAATGACAGACGGGAAGACAAACATTTGGATTTGTAATCAATGGTTGAATTATTGATTATTGATAAGTAGTTTTATAGTTTGGTTATTGTTTTCTTATGTTTCTACTCACTGTGTTTGGCACACCTAGGTTGCCAGGGATAATGGTTTCGCAAGCCTTAAATGTTCACCGACAAATATAGGTAAAACATACTTGGCTCTCACCCAATGGTCAACTTGGTCTCTCCTTTGATCATACTAATTTTTAAATATGGTAATTTAAGTGTTTTTTATTTAGATGAAACTAATTATATGTTGTATTTTTATATGTTTAAAGGCGTATTTGGGGACAAAACTTGAATTTGAAGTGTATAATTTCATTGACCGAATGATATTGTGCTCACATAGATTATTTTGTAGTATAATCCCTTAGATTGTGTTTGGTACACTTGGCTTGACTGGGCTATCTTTAACCGTTTGTATGTTTGTTTTTTAGGTGATAGAAATAAAAGTTCTTTATTATAGGTTTTTAATTTGTTTATAATGCTTTGATATATGATCGTTTATATTTGTAACTGGTGTTGATTTCAAGATAAAAAAGAGTTTGATCAACTTGAATTTCAATATAAAAGTAAACAAAACTTATATCTTAATAGTTTAATAAAGTTTTATAATTTTTTCGCCCGTAGTTTCTACGGGTTGTAACCTAGTACACATTAAATATAAACATAAAATTACATTACATTTTTTTTCCGAATGACATCAAATATCAATGAAACAAATTAGCAAGACCTAAAAACGTAACAAAATACAAGAAAGAGAATTGGGAGCACAACATAAATATGTCAAGTTTTAGGAATTCAAGCGAGATCTATATTTTAACCACATAAAGAAAGTTACTTGTAAATCATTTTCCGTCTTCATCATGTATCCATACACATTGTTCAACAATCTTTCATTTCCCGTCTTCCAAAGCCCAAGAAAAACAATAAATCAAAGCTCACCTTAACGACCATGAAAAACCTAACTTACCCATAAAAATTTACTTCACCTAATCTTCAGATCAACATTCTCTGTAATCATTCTCGTAAATACATTCTTAAGAGCAACGCCCTCACACCAAATATCTTTCCAGAAATGTGTATTAACATTTAACACCAAATACCCCAATTCCCTTCAAAGACTATATAATTTTCTGTACACGGGACATTCTTATTTACGAACACACAAGGATTCCAAACATAAATAATACCCCTCCAGTATGCTCCTTGCACTTCAATCGAAATCATACTGAAAACTTTACCCCACATCGTCTTGATATAAAAAAAAGGTTAATTGTAGCATCATCAACGATTATGAATACTAAAAAATTCAAACATTTTCAACACGCAAATATTTTATCCACGTCTTCTTTTTACAAATTCCAACCCTCCCAAGCATTAATCGACGTTATGCAATAGTATGAAAGATATCAAATAAAATTAGATAAAATGATTTATTTGATATGATTTTGTAGTTATAGGTTATGCGATTGAGACACCTTTTAAACTGGAGATATAATCATGATTATATATTCTCTCTCTAATAAAATATTGAAAAAAAACGCTCACATAAAGACAAGGTTAACATTTATTCGTATTGATTAAAGATTTAACATTATTTTCTAAATTGCCACGATACAAATCCAAAATGGACCATGGAGTACTTGCACACAAAAATGCGGTATGACAAAAGGTTGAACGTTCACTAAACCATGTTACTAAATTGTTCCAACACATATAAAGCAACATCTTTGTTTTTTTTGTTAAATCGTGTAATCATTAGATACACCATCATTCATCAAATCAAATACAACAAAAAATGTAGAAAAATAATTTTTTAGCTGGAAATCCCAAACCCATATATAGGGAGACAAGATCACAATCACACGGCCATTAATTACTACAAGGACAAAAACATTGCTGAAAACAAGAACATTGAAATCATGTTACGTGGTAGAAATGGCCCACATATACGACTCAGTAAATCGATGAATACTTGGATCATTGAGGTAGTTTGCGACTTCAATATAATTACAATTTCATTGTCGTTGATATCTGAAACAGACTGGTTAAGCGTATTCTCGGGTCAGAACCTTGATGTTAAAGTTAGTATATGTTGAGGTTAATAATAAAAAACCAGAGAAGAGTTTTAGGTTTCTAGAGTGTGTCGATTGTAACTTGTTTGACGTCTTTCCGTTCATATTTATTGGTGATAAAAGATTAAAAAAAAGATTATTTGGAATATTATACATATTTTTTTTTAATCTAACATGTATTCAATATTATGTTGATTTTAGTGTCATCATGTCATTTTATGTAATTGGAACTTACATGTGAGCTAAGTGACTTCATAATTTGTACTCTAATATATGTACGGGTGTGTGCGAATTGCACACATGCATAAGATCAAATTAGAAAATGGTTTGACGACAAGTCGGGGGTCCGGGGTTTCCAAAGGGGCAACGCCCCTAGCAGGGTCCAAGCGGCAGAACCCCTGGTTGTGGTCCCACTTCTGGTTGGGTATTCATCAGTTTAAGTATCTCAAAGGAACCATGGATTATGGTTTGAGTTACTTGAGGAGTCCTTCAGTTTTATAAGGTCATTCGGATGCAAGTTGGATAACCAACATGGAGGACCATTCCACAACTTCTGGTTGGGTATTCTTTCTTGGGGGAGGTGCCATTTCTTGGGCTTCCAAGAAGCAATCTTGCATTACAAACTCAATAATGGAATCCGAGTTTGTTGCGTTAGCAGCTACTGGTAAAGAAGTATAGGGCTAAGGAATTAGTCTATGAGATTCCTTTGTGGTCTAAACCGATAGCATCTATTTCTATCATTTGTGATAGTACAGCCGGTTTGGCTAAGGCATACAGCCAGTTATAATGGCAAGTCTAGACACCTAGGTGTTAGACATAGTATGATTAGAGACTAATCATGAATGGTGTGATTTCGGTGGAGTTTGTGAAATCGCAACAAAATTTGGCAGATCACTTGACTAAAGGTCTGACAAGAGACTTAGTGCACAAGTCTGTGATCGGGATGAGATTAAACTCCATTTAATTCGGTAATGGTGAGACACCTAATTCCCTCCTAATATAATGTTAGGAGTTAAATTCAATGTGGAAAGCTTATACTTATAGATTGGAATACATGAAGTATTCATCCCAGGTATGTGTTCTATTATGCAAGTTAGCCAGGTTGAAGTTTAACCTCTTAATAATTCATTTGATAAATGTATGTGCAAATATATTGAAAGGAGTTACCTACATGACTGTGAAGTGTAGCTGCATTTCAAGAGGTTGTGGACTTGACCTTAATACGATCATGAGAGGATTGGGACACACGACTTTATAATAGTGGCAAGTTGTATATTGCTAGAAATTCAATAAACTAGTATGTATTTTACTTTATGGTAGTCAAATGGGTTGATGGGTTCAATTCTTAGAACACTCTAATTATTGAGTATTTGCAAGTGTACGATACTAAGTGGAGTATGTGCGGAGTGCATGTATGTATAAGATCAAATTAGAAGTCGGTTCGACAACAAGTCAAGGGTACAGGGGCAGCACCCCTGGTGTAACGCCCTATTTCGAATAAAGTCCTAATTCGAGGTTATGGCCCAAAGAGCAGTTATCATAAGGATTGGGGCCTTTATAATGGTAAGATTTAGGCCCATTTGGATGTGGGAAATGTAGGTATGTGACCCAATAGTTCGGTTTGCACTTTGGGGTCAAGGGTAAATCAGGAATGTAGTGTTTCCAAGACTTCGTTTATGAATTTTGGATTTTATTTCGGTTGGTTTTCAGGGTAAATAAAGTTTATAGAAGTTTGGGGCTTCTCGTTACCTTTCCGTGGATATAAGGATCGTCAGAATTGGGTTAATAACAAAGAAGTTATGGCCTTCGAAAGTTTCATGGTTTTCAGGCTTAGCCTAGTACGCGGGGCGTACTAGTGAAAAAGGCAGTACGCTGGGCGTACCTTGGAGTACGCTGGGCGTACTGACCAGGATGGTCGCAAATGTTCTTCGGAGTACGCTGGGTGTACCGTATGTACACTAGGCGTACGCTAATCAGGTCAGAACCCTATTTCAGGGTCTTGGACCCTATTTAAACTCCTTATCTCATAACCTAACCCTAATATCTTCAGCCTCCACCCTCTAAACCCTAGAAATCGACCCTTATCCCTCATTTGAGTGATTTTGGATCTTGGAGGGCCATTAGAGGAGTATTTTGGGTGAATTGAAGAAGAAGGTGTTTAGAGAAGAAGCAAGAGATTGAAGAGAGCTTGTGGATCTAGAGGTTTTACATAATTTCCAGCCTATTGAAGGTATAAAGTTCTCATCTTGGTGCTTCTATATCATAGATCTAGTTTCTCATGGATATTGTCCCTTTTTGGTTTCAAGAATGGATTTTTATGGTGCAAATCTCTTTCTAGACTTAGGGTTGCCACCCATGAAGCTATTTGAGTTCCTTAGGCAGGAAAGTTGCCATCTTGGAGGTCTTAATGGGTTCATGCAAGAGTTATCGTCATTTGCATGGAAGTAGATTGCTATACTTTGAGTTCGGGTTCATGTAGGTCATATAAGTCACCAAGTCAGTGACTTTATGGATTAAGATGTTAAGTAGAGCCCATATCTGTAATTTGGTCCCTTGGTTTGAAGCATAAAGCACTTAATGGATTTTGTGCATAAGCCATTTGTACGTTGGGCGTATAATGTAGTACGCTGCACGTACAACCCTTTTGGCCAGTACGCTAAGCGTACAAAAAAGGTACACTAGGCGTATGCTCTCAGGAGGGCTTGGGCCTTTGTAGACTTCGGACCTTTAGGCCCTAATGGTTTTGGGCCTGGATTTGCTGGTATTGGGCCTAAATATATCTTTGGGCCAATATTGGAATAGTTGGGCTATTGGGCCTTGTGGCCCAATATAGAAATCAACTTCGCAATTGTGGGCCTCGGTTTTGGTCAATTCTTGGACTTAGGTTGTTGTGGGCCTTCGTGGGCAATTTGGAAACAGGATTAAGAACTAAGGAAATTATTGGGCTTTTGGACAAGACCTATGTAGAGGTTTGGGCTCAATTGGGAAAATTGGGCCATTGATGGATCTATAAACATTATAGTGTTGGGCTTTTGTTTTGGGTTTAGGCCTTAGTTTTGGATCATATTAGGCCAGGTGTAGAATGGTCATTTTACCCCATGCATGGATTAAGGATTATGGTATGGGACCTAATTGCGAATTGGGTATTGTTTGATGTTGACAGTTCGGGACTCTGTCAGCCAGCTGCTGGAGTATTATCCGCAGGACTTCAGCAGTGCCAGGTGAGTTTCCTCACTATACTAAGGAGTCTAAGGCACCATGGCCGGCCCATTGGATATGTTATCCTAGCAGTGTTAGATATTGAGTATGAGTTAGTGTTGCATGCTAGTGGTTATGCCAGTTAGGTAGATCGGTAGGACTACATGTGTTGTTATATGATTATCTGCATGCTCAGTAGTTATGTCATATGTTGATATGTTATGTGGGATGGGTTGAGGTTGTACTGCGCCGTTCGGTAGCCAACAAACCCTAGGAGCATTCCAGATACGATCTGTGGGCCCGGTAGGCAATCCAGACTCGTATTGTGGGCTCGGGAGCATTCCAGATACGAGTTATAGGCCCGATAGGCAATCTAGACTCGTATTGTGGGCTCGGTGGCAATGCAGATGTGAGCTGTAGGCCCGGTAGGCAATCTAGACTCACACTGTGGGCCCAGGGGTAATCTAGTCTGTAAAGTTGTGGACCCATTGGATCCTGTTCAGTTTGTTATGTTATGATATTGTTGATATTGTTATGTGGATTGTTTGTGTATCGGTATTTTGGGGGAACTCACTTAGCTTTCGAGCTTACAGTTTCAGTTTATTGTTTAAGGCACATCAAGGGATCGCGGCGAGGCAAATGCGTGATCCTACAGCTCCTCATATTTACGTTTATGTTTCTAGGATACTCTAATATTAGACTATTTTGAAAACAAGTTTTGTAATAACTGATGGTTTTTGAATGATTTAAGAAGTTTAAATTTGGCATGATTTTTTTTGGGTGTTACAAGTTGGTATCAAAGTCTTGGTTTGAGTGAATTGGAGGAACACTCGTGGGAATCCAGTCTCAAATCAAGAAAAGATTTTAAAATGATTTTTAATGGTTTTCAAAATAAGTAAAGGAGGATGCAGAGTGTACGATCAGCCAGAGCCAGTAAGTAGACCCCAAAATACCATACAATTATTTAATATTGTGATATGATAGGACAGCATGCTAGTACTAAGATAGGGATCCTCAGGAACCGTATGATAAAAATTGCTTGATTTGTGATGCCTTATCTTATTTAGAGTACCTCGTTGATTGTTTTATGACTCTTTAGTGTGTAAACTAACTATTGGATGAATACTCCAAGTCACATGCTACATGGGTTAAATGGTCTTAGGGTAAGGGATTTGGTCCTGCTGCGCAACTCTTGTCTGAGTTCAATCGTTGTGGGATTAAATCATTTAGCCTAAGATTGTTTTAGTCGTGCGGCACGTGATTGTATTCATTCAATAGTTAACTGGCACCAATGGAGGGTCGTGTGACAGTTGGTGATAGGGTAGGTCTTGAGAGACCGGGAGGCTAGTTATGTGATATTCAGTGTTCCTCTAGGAGTGAGGATTGAGCGCTCGCTATGTTTTATATATGGTTAGAGTGTTGTGGTGATACTTGGGACAAATATGGGTAGGTGTGGGAGGTAGTATGGGCTCGTACTACTGAAAGCACCTAGGTCCGGGGTTTCCAAAGGGGCAGCGCCCCTTTGGTGGGGTCCAAGTGGCATGGCGGCCAACCCTAAAAGGCAAACGCTAAATCTTGTTTATTATATAAACGACTATTCGCTTTGAGAAGAGATGCACAACCATTAGTTCGCTTTTCTTCTGATGAACATAGAATCCTTCTAGCAATTTGGCTTATGATTTCTGTCTCTAGGTTCGTAAGTGTCCTCTTGGATTATCCTAAGTTGAATTTCTTGCAACCCAGACATAAGGTAGAAATATCAGTTCGTAAAGTGTTCACACGATCCAAAGGGTATCCAGATCTCCAACATAAACACTAATTCCTCCAACATATTAATCACCTATAAATACAAAGGGAAAGACGTCAAACATGTTACGTTTGACAAACTCTAAAAACCTAAAACATTTCTTATTTGGTTCTCGATTATTCACATCCACATATACTAACTTTAGCACCAGAGTGTATTCCTTGGTTCCCATTTGAGAATACGTTCAACCGATTTGTTTTAGGTATCAACTACATTGAAATTGAAATTTTTTTGGAGTCGCAAATTACCTCGATGCTCTAGGTATTCATCATAAATTATAAAATGTATTTCAGACTAAAGGTTTTACAAACACAAGAAAATATATTTATCGATTGAAAATGGGAAAATGGATAAATATAATGTATGAATCATGCACCATAGTTCAAATGTACGCAATAATCTAGGATTTTGTTATGTGAGACGAGAACGCCATACCACTATGAAATGAGACAAAAGAATGGTTTTGATCTAATTATTTTGTGAAATTTAACCATAAAGTTTAAATCCCATTTGTCAAAAGAGTCAAGAGCTTTGACCAAGAAAATAGGGAATATGACTTATTAAGGTAATTAATTTTTCGGTATGTTCACATCTGGGTAATTTTTTTTTTTACATATATAGGTAACAAATTTGTTGGAAGTATTCATATATGACCATTATGACCTGCTATAGCATGTTAAATCCTAGATGTGAACGTTTTCAACATGTTCGTTACCTAGATATACAAAAAAAAATAGTTACCCAAATATGAACAAAACAAAAAGTAAAAATTAAATTACACGAATGGTCCCTGTGGTTTGGGGGAATTTGTGTTTTTGATCCCTAACTTATTTTTTTAACTTGGATGGTCCCTGCTGTTTATTTTTGTTGCGCGTTTGGTCTTGTCTTACCTAAAAATACTATTGTGCCCTAATTAATTTATTTTTTAATTAATTTTCTTAATTATGTATTTATTTTTTACATATTTAAAAAATTAATAGACCACACATATTTGTATCTCTTCGGATGATCCCTACTGTTTATTTTTAATTAATTTTTTTAACTCGGATGGTCCCTACTATTTATTTTTTTTTACGCGTTTGGTCTCTGTCTTACCTAAAAATACTATTTTTCCCTTATTAATTTTTTTAATTAATTTTCTTATTTATGTATTTATTTTTTATATATTTAAAAAATTAATATACCCCACATATCTATATATCCTCACCGTAAACCTGAAACCACATTTAAGAAATTTAATTTGGGTCTTACTAGTCACCATCTCATCCTCCCCAACTTCTATTTCTTTTCTATCTTTAGTAACATCGACGTCTTCAACATCTTTCATTTTTTGGTACTCCAACTATGGCGAACCAACACCATAAACTATTGTCTCTTTATCTTTAGTGGGTTATGGTGTTGATTCGACGGAGTTGAAGGACCGAAAAAAGAAGTGATGATGAAGACGTCGATATCACTAAAGATGGAAAATAAATAGAAGTTGAGAAGGATGAGAGATGGGATGGTGAGGAAATACAGATATGTGGGGTCTACTAATTTTTCTTAAATATATAAAACATAAGTACATAAACAAGAAAATTAATTAAAAAAATAAATTAATAAGGGCACAATAGTCTTTTTAGGTAAGATAGAGACCAAACTCGTAACAAAATTAAACAGTAAAGACCATCCGAGTTAAAAAAAAAATAAACTAATTAAAAAATGAACAGTAGGTATCATCTGAGGAGATACAAATATGTGTGATCTATTAATTTTTTTAAATATGTAGAAAATAAATACATAAATAAGAAAATTAATTAAAAAATAAATTAATAAGGGCACAATAGTCTTTTTAGATAAGATATGGATTAAACGCGCAACAAAAATAAACACTACTGACCATCCAAGTTAAAAAAATAAGTAAGGGACCAAAAACATAAATTCTCCCAAACCACAGGGACCATTCATGTAATTTAATTTTTACTTTTTGTTTTGTTCGTATTTGGGTAACTATTTTTTTTTACACATCTAGGTAACGAACTTGTTGAAAGCGTTCACATCTAGGATTTAACCTGCTATAGCAGGTCATAATGGTCATATGTGAACACTTCTAACAAGTTTGTTACCTAGATATATACAAAAAAAAAAAAAAAAGATAATTATCCAAATGTGAACATACCTAAAAGTTTATTACCTTAGTAAGTCATATTCCCAAGAAAATAAGAGGACGAAATGGTTGCTCTAAAATTAAATATGAAGATTGAATTGAACTTTAAAATGAAAAAACAAAAGAGTCAAGAGCTTCGAATTTTATTTCCACATTCTTCCAATATTTAAGTAAATACTAAACAGTTGATCGTTACATAACATTGTTTGTAAGATATGTTCGGGAAAAATGAAATAAATCATTTAAATATTTAATAGAATAATTATTATTATTATATTTTGTTGTAATATTTAGTGGTTCGAAAAAAAGAATTAAACCATTTAAATATATTTTTTGTTATGTATAAGAACCGAAATACAATTAAATCTCTATTCTAATACTAGTTGGAAGACCCGTATGTTATACGGGTTGGATAAAACAAAAAATTAAATATAAAAGGTTAAACCAAAATTTGTTTAGATTTGAAATTTGAGATTTGAAAGTTAAAATTTAAAATTTGAATTTAAAAGGAAACATATTAAATACTATATGAGTAATAATATTGTAATTTATTAGTTATTTTTAATTAAGACAATTATTAATTGAGATTTAATATGATGTGTTTATTAAAAAATTATTTAAAAAAATGAGAAAATGACAAATGGAAAAATCATTTATTCAAAAATACCAAAAAAATGACATGTGTCCAAGTTAATGAGAAAGTGACATGTGACAAAATTATTTCCATTTATTAGGGAGGAAAAAAATAAGTTTATTCTTCTTTTGTCATGTGTCATCTTATTAAGTCTCCTAATTAATGTCATGTCACTTGTCAACCTATTGATATTTCATTTCAAATTTCAAATTTGAAATTTTTCATTATAATTACATTAAGGGGGTGTTTGGATAGGAAAAAAAAGAGGTGCTTATTGCTTATTCCCACAATAAGCTAATTTAAGTGTTTGGATAAAATTCAGCTTATTAGGCTAAATAAGTTAATTTTAATAACCATCCCTCCCCATGCTTATTGCTTATTCCCACCACAAATAAGCTATAAGCAATAAGCTAAAACGCTAATCCAAACACCCCCTAAATTAATAACATTAGAATAAAAATTAAAATAAAATTAATAAAGATTATAAGGTCATGTATTTATTTAAATGAACAATTATAATTTTATATAATTAAAAAAATATCTCTTAATTATTCATTTTTTTTAAAATAATTGATTAATAATTTTAAGTTTTTACTAAAAAATTTTAACTAGTGTTGTAACCGTGGTTTCCATAGATTATAAACTAGTTCATAAATAAAAGAAACTATTTAATAAAGAAAATATAAACCATACGATATACGACACAAGCCGAACCCAAACTAAGTCATATTACACCAAGGTAAATTGCAAAATACCAGTAATAATTTGGGCCTACTGAGTTTTGAACCTTGACATTTTTTATGATTTCTTTTTCACCTAATTACTATGATCTTATCGCGGGTAGACTTGATAATTCCTGACACGAATACACGAATCTGTGAGAGACACGACACGACACGTATACACGACACGAATACATCTTAAAAATTGAGATAAATATTATTTCTCATCGTGAAATCGTATCGTGTCAAATTTGTGGCTGACACGTTTTCATGACACGAATACACGATTAGAAACTTTATGACATTAACCACTTGGCTCCCATATTTAATTTTTATGTTTAATTTATGTAATTGACTAGCGAATATTTGTTCGTTACGTAGAATACAACAATATAATTAAAATATTTATAAGCATATGTTTTTAAATATATCAATGACGTTGTTGTTAGTTTTTTATATAATAAATTGGTATAAGCATTGTTTGTCTTGAATTATATGATAATGTATACATCTTTTAAAATGCTATAATCCTAATTGTCCTAATGGTCTATACTTATGGATTACTCATGAATAAAATTAATTATAATATATGGTTAATGAAATCTATAGTTGTTATGGTTAATTAATTTGAAAAAGTTTATTTGTTTAAGATTATAATTTCTATCATTGTAATTATTTAAAATATCAAACATTAATTTTGTTTTTAAAGGTAACAATATAATTTTTGTATGTAATCTTACTTTTAAATATTATTGTTGTAAGTTATTATTTAAAATAATGTATTTAAAAATTCTTAATTATTTTAATTTGATTTTAGAAAATTTAACTTTTTAAAATTTATTTTGATGAATATTGTTAGTTTATTTAACTATAATTAATTAAAACAACAAACATTGTTTTTGTTTTTAAAAATAACATTATAATTTTTTTATATAATATTACTTTTAACTATTCATATTATAAGTTATTTTTAAGCTACTTATTTGAAAATTCTTCATGATTATAAAAAATAGTTTCTTGTTTTTTTTTTTTTTTTTTTTTTTTGTTAATTTAGGATTGCAATTTAGTGTTAACATTATGATTTATAACTTTTAGCTATTTATAAAATAGTATTTCAATTTTTTCAAGTTTAACTGAAATTTTAATTTAAGTTAACCGTTTAACATTGTATTAAAATTAATAATTTAACGATTTTGCATAAAATCATAAATTATATAAAAGTTGTGACTTCTAAACTAATAAGTTAACTATAATATGTTAAAAAGTTAAACTCATAATTTTATAAATAGAAGTGAAATATGATATTTTAGTATTGTAGTTTAGTTATCTTCATTATTAGAATTTAGTATTTGCATTAATTCAATATTATTAACTAATTTATATTAATTATCAGAAAAAAAATTGAAAAGTCATGGAGGTTTCAAATACATGTGGTGTAAGTAAAAATGCCTCTTTTATAACTATACTAGGAGAATTCCAACACGTTGCGGAGAAACACTTATATAGTTGAAATCTTTACAAATATATGTTTTCTTAAATATAACAATAACGTTGTTGTTAAATTTGATATAGTAATTCATATATTAAGATGATATAATATATTGATTATTTTGAATTATATGATAATATATACATCTATTAAAACTATATAATATCAATCGTTTGATTGACATTTACCCGCGGGTTGCTCATGAAAAAAATTAAATATGAAATATGGTTTAATGTTATTTATAGTTGTTATTATTAATTAATTTTCTTAACGTTTTAATTTCTATCATTTAAATTATTTAAAAATCAAACATTGTTTTTCGTCTTTAAATGTAATAATATAATCATTTATATAGAATTATTTTTAAATATTGTTATTGTAAGTTATTTTAAACTACTTATTTGAAAACTTTTAATAATTATAAAAATACATTTAGGAAATATTTTAGTTAGATTGGGATTATAATTTAGTTTTTGCAATTAACACTACGATTTATCACTTTTAATTATTCACAAAATATTCTTTAGGATTTTTTAAGTGGCACTGAACTTTATATTTAAGTTGATCATTTTATGTTTTAAATTAACAATTTTAGTATTTTATCCAAACTATTCAAAAGTTGTAGCTTTAAATTGATAATGGTTTACATACAACAACATATTAAATCTACTAAATTATGTATAATATGTTAAAAGTTTAAAACATAACTTTGTAAATAGAAGTAGATATATTATTTTAATATTGAAATTTAGTTTATTTATGATTACACTTTAGGTTTGATATTTATTTAAACTAATTAACCAAATTATAATCATTATTAGAAAGACACTACAGTTTATCATTTTTAACTTTTTACAAACTATTCTTTAGGTTGTTTAATTCGAATTAAAAGTTATATTTAAGTTGATCTTATATTTATATTAACAACTTAAGTATCTATCCAAACCGATCAAAAGTTGTAGCTTTAAAATAATGGTTTACATATAACAATATATTAAAACTAATAAATTATGTATAATATGATAAAAGTTAAAAACATAACTTTAAAAGTAAAAGTAAAAATACTATTTTAACCAACTTATAATCATGATTAGAAAGTAATTGAAAAATCATGGGAGTTTCAAATGAATGTGGTGAAAGGAAAAATCCTTCATTTATAATTATATTAGGCATATGGCCGTGCGTTGTGCAGAAACACCTATATAGTTGAAGTCCTTACAAATATATGTTTTTTTAAATATAACATTAACGTTGTTGTTAAATTTGATATATAATATATGATAATATATACATCTATTATAATTGTATAATCTCAATCGTTTGAATGACTTCTAACCGCGAGTTACACATGAATAAAATTAAATATAATATATGGTTTAATGTTATTTATAGTTGTTGTTATTGTTAATTAATTTTTTTATATTTATTTGCTTAATGTTTTAATTTCGATCATTATAATTACTTAAAACATCAAACATTGTTTTTTTCGTTTTAAAGGTAACAATATAATTATTTATATAGAGTTATTTTTAACTATTCACTACAAGGAAAATACCCTTTAATGACATGCGAACAATGACACACACCGATTTACGATACGCATTTTTTGTGTGTCCTAAATATAATGTCAACCTTCCAAATTTTGAAGGATGGAGGACACACATTTGTGCATGCCCGTAAATTATCGTCCCACAAAAAAAATTACAAACACGAAGGGCGCTTATTTTAAATGTACGTCCTCTATGAATGTCGCTTTATAATTTTTACTCAAAACGCGTGTTCATGAAATCCTCTCAAAATTCTAAATTTTTTAAATACCCCGCTTGAAGATCTCCCTTAGTTCTCTTCTTCCCTTCTCTCTACAAACCCTAATCACAATACCATCTTTGCTATACAACTCATATAATCGTTTTATAATTTTTTTTCTTAAAAACACGCGTCCATTCCTGAAGATCACAAAATGGCGACCAATAACTAGGGCTTTTATTTCCCCTTACATATAATCGTGATTTTCATCCAGAGTTTCAAAAACACTTCCCTCACGTATGCTTTTCTTCTTCAATCTCACATCCATTTAGGTTTTTGGCATACAAGAACTCTAGTCGACTCATCACACACCAGCTATTAAGGGAAGACGTCAAAGCATTCATAAGCCGAATGTAAGTCGTACAACAGAAGACGTGGACTCTAAACCCTCAATTCAAGAAGTACTGATTCAGAACTGCAAGAATGTCGTTTAGACTAGTTAGAGAGTAGTTATGATAGAAACACTTAATCAAATGTTATGTGAGTAGACTTACATTTCGAATATGCATCAAATAAGTCTCGTGTGACACCTTCAATGGTGTCATCAAGTGGAAGGACATGGATGCACTTTCCATACTTGACATATGGACATTGGTGAACAGACAAAACATCACCAAGAAGAATCCTTAGGTTTGTCTTGATGACCTTGTTCATTCTGTTTTTTGGCTCATCACATGTTTTCATACCCTCTACGGGAGAAATTTTGTTATGATATGATGATTAGGTCAACATAAGGTCTCGAAGATGAGGGTTGTCTTCCCAATCTAATTAATTGATTATCAACGGCTCCTCTATCTCCCGTCGGTGATTTCTAGCTTCGGTCTTCACCCACATCTGGTACGTCGAATCCCTCAACGACCGTCTTTAGTGCTAGCTGAAAAAGAAGATGAAAATGGCTTCTTCAAGCTCCATTGTAAAGGTACTTAATTTTATCTTTTCTGTTCAACTTATGTTCAATTTACATCTGGGTTTCAACCTTTGATACGTTCAATCCCTCAACCACCGTGTTTGAGAAGTGATTTTTTACAATTGGATTTGCTTTCCAGAATACCCAACACTGATCAGCAAGGTCTATGCAGACTGTGTCTCTAGAAAAAAACTAGCTGAAATGAAGGATAGTGAGGATTATATGAATAACATGCAAGAGCTTAAGACACATAATTCAAGGATACAAGAAGAGTATTTAAATGTTTTGATGACGACAACTAAAGTCTTTGCTTCTTTGTGATGTCATATATCAAGTATATATATGTTTATATCTCATGATACTGATTACATTTGCTAACTTTCTATATGAATTCAGTTCCATTCATGATTACTTAACCCTAATTCAGTTTTCCCCAGTTGATACAACTGCTGTTGTGAATGCTTTTCTTGAATATTGGAAGCCATATGCACTTGTGCTAGTAGAAAGTGAACTATGGTCAAATCTTGTTCTTATTGCCTTAGCAAATGGTGTTAGTATAAATATAATTTACCTTTACCTTTTCATTCACTTTTGTTTTTCAAATCTATGAATTCAACTTCACCTATTTGCTTTCATCTCCTTGAGCAGGTTATGCTAACATTATTAAATGCTCGAATGTCAAGAAAATCCTTTAACAATCGGTCAACACCAATAATTTATGCTATCAAAATTTTCACTCATAGTTCCATTGGTATGATCTCCTTTTCTTCATTCTTGAATTCACATCTCTGTTATAAAATCTTTATACTTTGTTCTATTCAAGAGCAATATTCAGGCAATTAGTTCTCAACTGAATACTAAAACTTTTAACAGAAGTGGTAACACATTTTGATCATTCTTTACAGTAATGGTATCAGTTCATAGAGCCTTAATGCAAAAGCACATCAATATTCTTGCCATAATTGCTCCTAAGCATCCAGATCTAAGGCAGGAGATTGCTCTTGTATGATTCCATGATTCCGTCTCAACTTTCTCTTTATTTATTATTATAATTTACAACTTACTAAAATTTTGATGTTTTTTTTAAATATTATCTATATAGGTAAATCTGATCTGAAACAATCAGATTCAGCAGAGGAAAAGGAAAAGAAGGATGATAGGTCCCCTGGTGCATTGACAGTTTTGCCCCTGTATGCGATGCTTCCTGGATCTGCACAACTTCATGTGTTTGAGGATATGAAGGAAGGGAAAGGTTTAAGAGTTATAATCCTTAGAATGGGATAAGCAAAGCACCTGCAGCTCAGCGTGCTGGAAGAGTTGGAAGAACAACACATGGCCACTGTTATCGTCTCTATTCTTTTGTTGTCTTCAACAACATACTCCATGACTTTTCTACTGCTGAAATCTTAAAAATTCCAGTTGATGGGTGGTTCTTCTCATGAAATCCAAGTGCATTAAAGAGGTATTCTAAATCTACTTTTAGTAAAGGGATTTCATTTTCATTTTTTTGGTTAAACCATACAAAGACATGTTTGTTACCGACTCATTTGTCCTAAAAATGTAAAATTGGACATTTTGGCCGTTCCAGAAAGTTTCAGTCTCTGTCTACTTTTTTTTTTGGCCCATTAGTAATCATAGTAAGTTAAATTTTGGTTCATAAACTTCCTCAGTTGTGTTCTTATTAAAGGGTCATTTAAGACATTTGATTGTTTGTCTTTATATTTAAGACTAAATTGACAATTTTAGTGCTCGGGCTTAGGTAGTTCTTTTGGAATTTGGATCAGGTTCAAAAAAAAAATATTTCTGTAAATATGATCCTTGTTATAGGTTTTCATAACTTTTTCGTTCGATGTCTAATAAAATGACACTTTTACCCTTCATGTTGAGAAGGAGGGTGGCTTATGGGTTGTTGGACTTCTAATTTATTACCATATAAATAAATGATATAAAATAATAATAATAATAATAATAATAATAATAATAATAATAATAAGTGACCTGAGGGGCAAAGTGGTCATTTTACATGACATGGACCAAAAATGTTGTGGACACCTTGAATAAGGACCAACTTTGTATGTTTTTTTTACTAAGATGTTTTTTTATATGTTTTTTTACTAAGTTGTTTTTTTATAAATATCTAATATGTATGTTTTTAACCATTCATATGTTTTTTTACTAAGATGTTTTGTTTGATAAATATATAATATTTTACAATTTCATACAGGAGGAGTTGGAAAGAAATCACAAATCATCATCAGGCATATATTATTATCATCATGTAGCATCTCTAAAATCATGTTTTTGTTTCCGAAAATACTCCTAGAACTAAACACAAGTGAGCTAACCCATAAATTAAAGCATAAGAAGGGCATCCATGTCTTTTTATATTTACATAGTAACAATCGTTTTTTCTTGTTCTAATAGCATCTCTATAAATCATGTTTTCCTTTTTTGTTTCTTTCCAAAAATACCCCTACAACTAAACACATAAGAAATGGAATTCATGTCTTTTACACAGTAACACATACTTTTTCACATGTTTACGTTAACAGGTTCCAAGTTTTGAAGGGTCAAACAGGCGGATGAAAGAAGTTGCATGTCCCACCTGTATAGTCCATTTGCAGGTTAAAAAAATATAAATTTTTTTTTCGGTTAAAATTTATATGAATATATATTTTTTTAAAAGGTAAAATAATATACATGTTCAAGTTCCTAGCTCAGGAAACCATAGAATGTGGAGTTTGCCAACATTCACATATACGTCCTATTGGGAATCCTACATTAAGATCATATATAATCCCCTACTATCCATTCATATATACGTCCTGTTGGGAATCATAAAACTGAATATTAATAAACACAACATGAATCCAATCAACATTTATGCGTGTTGAGCAGGAAAAGAAGTTAAACGAAGATAAGGAAGAAACAATAAAGCATGAAATAAGCCTCTTGTAACATTTTTCACTGGAGGAGGTGTGCCACAAATGTAGTATTAGGTTATATAGTTAGGGAAAACCTCTTAATAACAATGTACAATCAAATTCCCTTAATATCAGTGTATTACAATTTTTTCACATGATGTTATTGGATGAAATTGATTGTTGTGGTATATATTTGTTTCCATATTTTTGTATTATGCGTAAATGAGTATCGTAAAGACGCTTCGTAAGTGCATATCGTAAATGGTTGATGATGTTGATGCCACGCAAATGCGTGTCATCTTCATTTATGACAGGGGCTTTAATGATACACAATGTATGTCCTAAACGTGCGTCGTAAGGTTACGACACGCAAATGTGTGCCGTCTTCTTTTATGTCAGGGTCTTCCCTGACACGCATTGCATGTCGTAAATGTGCGTCATAAATGTGTGTCGTAAGCACGCATCATAAATGCGTGTCGTAAATAGACGACGTGCAAAAGCGTGTCGTCTTTCGTTATGACAGGGCCTTCCTTGACATGCATTTGTGTGTCATCTGAGCGTTTTACGACACACATTGCGTGCCATAAAATGTTGTTTTTCATATAGTGATTGTTATTGTAAGTTATTTTAAGCTACTTATTTGAAAACTTTTAACGATTATAAAAATATCTTTAGGAAATATTTTAGTTAAATTGATATTACAATTTAGTTTTTGCATTTATCACTAAATTTTATCACTTTTAACTATTTATAAAATATTCTTTAGTTTTTTAAATGGAACTGAAATTTATATTTAAGTTCATACTGTAATGTTATATTTAAATTAACAATTTAAGTATTTTGTTTAAACTGTTCTAAAATTGTAGCTTTAAACTGATAATGGTTTACATACAAAAACATTTTAAATCTAATAAATTAAGTATAATATGTTAAAAGTTAAAGACATAACTTTATAAGTAGAAATAAATATATTATTTTAAAATTGAAATTTAGTTTATTTATGATTACACTTTAGGTTTGATATTTATTTAACCTTATTAACCAACTTGTAATCATTATTATAAAAACACTACAATTTATTCCTTTTAACTATTTACAAAATATTTTTAGGCTGTTTAAGTTAAACTAAAATTTAGGGATAATGATTAAGAGGGTAATTAGGTTTCTAGTTTGTCCGTATTAGGTCACTAAGGTTTTTTTTGTGCGTATTAGACCAATCTGGTTGTTATTACCGCTTAGAAATAGTCCTTTTTACTGGTTTCTTCCTGTTGAACCGGTAAAAAAAATACTATTTCTAAACGGTAATAACAACCATATTGGTCTAATACGCACAAAAAAAAACCTTAGTGACCTAATACGGACAAACTGGAAACCTAATTACCCTCTTAAGTCATTAACCCTAATTTTAAAGACATTGAGAATATATGACCATCAATAGTAAACTAGTTCGTTTATAACTCGCGTCGTCCCATATCTCCCAAAAGAAGAACCCGCTACTCCTTTATATGGCGAAGCTCTTCATTTATAGTCGTCCCTTCGGGGACATCCGATAAAATTTGAACGATACAGAGAAGATTAGCATGGCCCCTGCGCAACGATGACACGCACAAATCAAGAAATGGTCCAAAATTTTTTTTAACCCCTTCGTCGTCTTCTCTGAAACCCTAATTCCCTTTTCAGATGCTAATAGAGTCCAATTGCAATTCTTATGTTTCATGCTTTATAAACTTCCGTTCATGTGTTGTATATAGTGTGTATGTGTTTGTTTATATGCTGATTTTTTATTCATTTTGCAACTTCAGTTTCTTAGTTCATGTTGTGGTTTTGTTGTTTATAAATAATTGATAAGAGGCATCCTTTGCAAAGTCTCTGCTGGTTTTACACTTTCATTCGCTATCAAATATAGACATTGATGGGAGGTATCAAAGTGAGATTGTTTTTGTACATATGGATGTGTTCATGTAAATATTTAAATGACATAAAAGAAGTTATTGATAAAATGTTGCACATTTATGTAATGAAGATTATCGATCATATGAGCTTTTGGACTTGGGAATTCTGGAAGGGTTGTGTGATAAGTTTAAATGGAAGCAACTATTCTCAGTCAAACAAGTCGGTCACATTAATTAGTGAGCATGTTTTCAAAATAATTAGGGTTAATGACTTAGGAGGGTAATTAGGTTTCTAGTTTGTCCGTATTAGGTCACTAAGGTTTTTTTTGTGCGTATTAGAACAATATGGTTGTTATTACCATTTAGAAATAGTCATTTTTACCAGTTAAATAGGAAGAAACCGGTAAAAATGACTATTTCTAAACGGTAAGAACAACCATATTAGTCTAATACGTACAAAAAAAACCTTAGTGACCTAATACGGACAAACTGAAAACCTAATTACCCTCCTAAGTCATTATCCCTAAAATTTATATTTAAGTTGACCCTGTAATGTTATATTTAAATTAATAATTTAAGTATTTTATACAAATTGTACTGAAATTGTATCTTTAAAAAAGATAATGGTTTACATCCAACAATATACTAAAACTAATAAATTAAGTATAATATATTAAAAGTTAAAAAACGTAACTTTATAAGTAGAAGTAAAGATATTATTTTAATATTGAAATTTAGTTTTATATGATTACACTTTAGGTTTGATATTTATTTAACATTAGTAACCAACTTATAATTATTATTAGAAAGAAATTAAAAAGTCATGGGAGTTTCAAATAAATGAGGTGTTTGGAAATTTGTGTGGGGGTTTCAATTGCATGAGGTGATAGGAAAAATGTCATCATGTAATGTTTTAAATTAACAATTTAAGTATTTTATCCAAATTGTTCAAAAGTTGTAACTTTAAACTAATAATGGTTTACAGACAACAACATATTAAATCTAATAAATTAAGTATAATATGTTAAAAGTTAAAAGTATAACTTTGTAAATAGAAGTAAATATATTATTTTAATATTAAAATTTAGTTTATTTATGATTACACTTTAGATTTGATATTTATTTAAACTTATTAACCAACTTATAATCATTATTAGAAAGACACTACAATTTATCACTTTTATCTATTTAAAAACTGTTTTTTAGGTTGTTTAAATCGAATTAAAATTTATATTTAAGTTGACCCAATATTTAAATTAACAATTTAAGTATCTATCCAAACTGATCAAAAATTGTAGCTTTAAAATGATAATGGCTTACATATACCCATATATTAAAACTAATAAATTATGCATAATATGTTAAAAGTTAAAGACATAACTTTATAAATAAAAATAAATATACTATTTTAACCAACTTATAATCATTATTAAAAAGAAATTAAAAAGTCATGGGAGTTTTTAATGAATGCAGTGAAAGGAAAAATCCTTCCTTAATAAGTATACTAGGTGTATGCCCGTGCATTGCGCAGAAACACCTATATAGTTGAAATCTTTACAAATATATGTTTTTTTAAATATAGCAATAATGTTGTTGTTACATTTGATATAATAGTTTATACTAAATTGATATAATATATTGATTATTTTGAATTATATGATAATATATACATCTATTATAACTGTATAATCTCAACCGTTTGAATGACTTCTACCCGCGAGTTATTCATGAATAAAATTAAATATAATATATGACTTAATATTATTTATAGTTTTTGTTATTGTTAATTAATTTTTAAAATGTTATTTTCTTAACGTTTTAATTTATATAATTATAATTATTTAAAACATCAGACATTGTTTTTTGATTTTATAGGTAACAATATAATCATTTATATAAAGTTATTTTAACTATTATTATTGTAAGTTATTTTAAGCTATTTATTTGAAAACTTTTAACGATTATACAAATATCTTTAGGAAATATTTTAGTTAAATTGAGATTATAATTTAGTTTTTGCATTTAGCACTATAATTTATCACTTTTAACCATTCACACAATATTCATTGAGTTTTTATTTAAGTGGAACTGAAATTATATTTAATTTGACATTGTAATGTTATATTTAAATTAACAGTTTAAGTATTTTGTCCAAACTGTTCAAAAGTTGTAGCTTTAAATTGATAATGGTTTACATACAACAACATATTAAATCTAATAAATTAAGTATAATATGTTAAAAGTTAAAGACATAACTTTATAAGTATAAGCAAATATATTATTTTAATATTGAAATTTAGTTTATTTATGATTACACTTTAAGTTTGATATTTATTTAGCCTTATTAACCAAATTATAATCATTATTAGAAAGACACTACAATTTATCACTTTTAACTATTTATATAATATTATTTGAGTTGGTTAAGTTAAACTAAAATTTATATTTAAATTTGTCGTGTAATGTTATATTTAAATTTATAATTTAAAGATTTTATACAAATTGTTTAAAAGTTGTAGCTTTAAAATGATAATGGTTTACATCCAACAATATATTAAAACTAATAAATAGAGTATAATATGTAAAAAGTTAAAAAAAAAACATAACTTTATAAAGAGAAGTAAATATATTATTTTAATATTGAAATTTAGTTTATATATGATTACATTTTAGGTTTGAAATTTATTTAATCTTATTAACCAACTTATAATCATTATAAGAAAGAACTTGAAAAGTCATGGGTGTTTTAAATGAATGTGGTGAAAGGAAAAATGCATGGGAATTTCAAATGAATGTGGTGAAAGAAAAAAAATACTTCCTTTATAATATAGTATGAAATGATGATATGATAAGATGATATAGATATAGATAGATATATAGATATAGAGTAGTGGTTAATGGTTATATTCTAATCAATTTCGAGTTCCTACGAATTAAGAAACAAATATATATATATATATATATATATATATATATATATATATATATATATATAAGTATTACGTTTTTGTATATTCTTTGAGGACTTTGAATTTTATTACTGAATTTTTCATATTGAAATATTAATTTCGTTCTTTATGTTCGTTTTAATTGTGTACAACCATAAAATGAAAGATCGTTTGGGCATTAAACAAGCTCCAATAAATAAAGTTATGAAGTCAGGAAATCGCATATTAACATATTTTATTTCGTTAAAGACACTAATGTATTTTTTAGAATGATGAGATAATGAAAAATATGTCAGATCTAGTTTTTTAAGATATAATTGTATATTTATGAAAGTGGTTTAAAAATTTGACCTTCTGTTGCCTCTCGTTCTAGCGATGTGGTGTTAACTTCTCTGGCGGTTTTGACTTATTCAACAAATTTATTGAACACCACCACACTTGGTCATTTCATTCTGTTGCCTCCCGTTTCGGAACCCTAGACCTGCGACGCTATCTCTTATTCAGCCTGATGATGTTGTTATCGGACATCGTTGCCTCCTGTTCCATATCCAATTTTGGAACCCTAGACAACTTCTTCATAACCCTAACAAAATTTTGCGCCATATTTTTCGAAGCACTAGATCTTGTCGGAATCCTGACTGCTCAAGGCATTGACTTCACTAGAGAAATATTGTCGCTAGTGAACACTACCAAATCTGCTACTTAACACCATTTCCAAACACCGCCATATTTTTTATATCATTAAACACCACCAATGCTTCTTCCCTACTATCAAACCACCACTAGATCTATTAGATGTGTTCTAAATTGGAAACTACGAATAATGTACATAAGGTGTTTAAAAAAATGTCTCAAGTAATATGTAAGTTTTAATTCGTGAATATATTGTATTAAGTTGTAAATTGTGTATGCATTTTGTGTTAAACTATGAATATACTGTATTAAGTTATGAATGTATCGAAAACCCTATCCCCTTTGAATTTTCTCGTTGTTCTTGGCCATTGAAGACTCATTTCTCATATTTTGATGTGGTGCTTGAAGACCAAGTTTCTTGCAAAGTGCTTTGGTTGAGAGCTCAAGTGTATATCTAGCAAATGGACTTTATTTCTGGACCTTTGTGAGTAAAAAGCTTCCATATTGATATTTTGTTTGTTAGATCTTATATTTTGATCATATATGTTCCTTTTGGTCCTTGTAAGCTTATGCTTTGTAGTTAGGTGAACTCCAGCACCTCTTGTTCATGTTCGTTCATTTAACTAAACGAACATCATAAACGAACGTTCACGAACATAAATAAATGTAAACGAACATCATAAACGAACGTTCACGAACATAAATGAATGAATGAGACCATTGTTTATGTTCATTCAATTAACTAAACGAACGATAATTTTTGTTCATGTTCGTTCATTTATTAAATAAACGAACATAAACGAACTTCCCGCCAAACAGTTCACAAACGGTTCACCGAACATTCAATTCATTTACAACCCTAGGTTGTTGCGATCGTAAGTAAGAGACTACAATAGGATAAACCCAGGCTGCAATCGTAATTACCTTCAATGTGATATGTTGTATTGTATAGGAATTTAGAACTAAGGACAATATTGTCCATTTAAAACGTTTTTTCAATTATAATGATTTAAAATTATAAAAAAGAATTATAAATCAATAAAAATAATCAAAAAATACATTTGGTTATATATGATATTAAGAAAAAAACATTAAGAATGACAAAGACGATATTTAGAGTTTAGACCATACAAATACGATATTTAGCAATGACATATTCGAAATTATGTCTTTATTAAAAGCAATAAAATTTAAAGCCTATTTTATGTTTTAGCAAAACAATTCGTTTTTCAAACTTTATATTGTGCAGTAGGGTGAGCGAAAACCATACCGCAACTAAAATTAGCCACATAAACCGCAACCGCCATAAAAACTGATGGTGATGTTTCCAGTTTTTCAAAAACTGCAAATTTGCAGTGCGGTGCAGTTGTTATTTTTTAAAATCTGCAAAAAAAAAACGCACCGCACTGTATATATTATATACAATTTTTTTATTAACTATTAATATATTTAATATTAAAAATAAGACAAGTTTCATGGATGAAAAAAGAATAAAATTCTAAATGACAAAAGTTTTGGTGTTTTGTTATGTTTAACTTTGGAAAATGGTGAAATTTCACAATTTTAATATATTTATTGTTAATTACTAGTGATTTCCCATTTATAAGAGATTAGTTGTTTGTGATTCAAGTTAATTGTCTTATACTTTATTTTTTTTATTCTTATTATAAGTAATATGTTTTAACTCTTAAAACCGTTTGAACCCTAAATTGCGGTTAAAAACCGCACAAAATCCATGCGGTTAATAACCGAAACATAAAATAAAAAAAAAACAAATCGCACCATAAAAATAACCGCACTAACCAGTTTTGAAAATGGATTAACTGTATTTGCAGTTAGTGGTGTGGTTTTAGCCAATAATCGTACTGAATCGCACCGCGTTCACCAGTACACAGACGTAAATTACTATTAGAAAAGTCTACTAGTTTTTATTTATATCGACGAATTAGTATATGATTGAGATTAAACCTAAAATTTTCTTGTTAGAAACATTTTAATAAACATCTTGATAGCTAAATGCCTAACCCTAACCCTAACTTGTCAATATTTGTCATTATTACTTTATAAAACTCAAAACAAAAAGTAATATATATATATATATATATATATATATATATATATATATATATATATATAAAGAGAGAGAGAGAGAGAGAGAAGTTCAATAGAGAACCATAATTATTGGTTTTTTAAAGAACCAAATCTTTTTTATTCAATTTCTAGAGCTTATTCTTTATCGAAAAAAATCTAAAAATATCTAAATTCATATATTAACATTGTGAATGTGAAAAATATTTTTCGGATTCACCGTGTGAATCCGAATTCATGTTGTAAATTTTCAAAGATTCACATTGTGAGTTTGACGTAAAAAAAAAAATCAAATTTTATATCATTGTAAAAAGGATAAAAAGTTATGAATTATATATATATATATATATATATATATATATATATATATATATATATATATATATAGGGTGAGGTTCAATAGAGAACCATAATTAACCAAGGAACCAAGGAACCAATCTTTTTTTCAACTTTTAGAACTTATTTTTTATCAAAAAAAAAAACTAAAAATACAGAAATTCATAACTTTTTATCTTTTATCCAATGATATAAAATTCGAAATTTTTTTTACGTCAAATTCACAATGTAAATTTTCGAAAATTCACAACGTGAATCCGAAAAATATTTTTCAAATTCCCAATGTTAATATATGAATTTAGATATTTTTAGTTTTTTTTTTCGATAAAGAATAAGCTCTAAAAGTTGGAAAAAAAAAATTGGTTCGTTAAAGAACCTATAATTATGGTTTTCTATTAAACTTTTATATATATATATATATATATATATATATATATATATATATATATATATATATATATATATATATATATATATATATATATATATATATATATATATATATATATATATATATATATGATTGAACAACTAACAGCAAAAGTGGATAATTTATATAAATATTTTGCAGTTTTCGGTCAATGGCGTGTTAGAGTCTACAAAGAACAACATAATTGAAGAGGGATTGGTGTTAGCTGGGAACGAGGAAAACGGAACGCCAAATAATATCCAAAAGAAATAATAATAATAATTATTATTATAATAATAATAATAATAATAATAATTATTATTATTATTATTATTATTATTATTATTATTATTATTATTATTATTATTATTATTATTATTATTATTCTTTTAACATATTTTTAGTTGTAATATATTTTACTTTTAATAAATAATATACTATCAGCTTTTAATTTACATAATCTGATTGGCAGTAGCCAAATGAAACATTATATCCTAATATGTATTCATATTTTTAAATAAATATATTTAACAAAAGCATATTTCATTCATACATAAATTAAATTAATTAAAAATTAACAACCACTACGCAATGTTAAGTGAGCAAACATTAAATCAATGTGACATTGCTTGATCAAGTTTTTCCTTCGACTTTTATTCGATTAAGGACTTTGTAAAAAGAACGTGACAAAACACCATTTTGTCTTATGGTGTTGATATGTAATATTCTCATAGAACTTTATATATATATATATATATATATATATATATATATATATATATATATATATATATATATATATATATATATATACTAGGTGTGAGACCCATGTATTACACGGGTTAATTTAAAAAAAATTTAAACATTAAATTAAAGTGTAAATAGAAAATATTTTTAATGTACAACTTTAAAATAAGAAATAAATAAACGTATTTATTGCAATTTAATATCATATATATGATATTTAATACGTTATATGTATAGTATATGACTTTAATTTTAAAAATTAAAACAAATTAAAAATTAACAAGTGGATAATATTTATTTCAAAAATACCATAAAATGACAAGTGTCAAAACTCATGAGAGATTGACATGTGCCAAAAAACCTTCATTTATTAAGGAGGATATATATATATATATATATATATATATATATATATATATATATATATATATATATATATATATATATATATATATATATATATCATTTGAGAGCTCAAAGTTTTCTAAGAAGCAAGAACTAAAAGGTGCAACGTTAGATAAAAAAAATATGACTTAGATTAAAAATGAGATAATTGTAATTATAAATAAATTTAATGGCATTTTCGGTTTTTATCAATAAACCTTAGGGGTAAATTTGATATAAAAAAAATCCTTTTAAAAATAAATAAAATATAAATTACCAATTAATCTAAAGCCCATAAATTACTCTCTCTCTCTCTCTCTGTCTCTGTCTCTGTCTCTCTCTCTCTCTCTCACACACACACACACACACACAGACACATCTTCTACACATCACTTCCTTCTCCATCAATGATTGATCGTCTCTCTCCTCCCTCCCTCTACCACCTCCCACCTCCCTTCGTCGACTGTCGCTACCTCTGTCGCCGATCAACGTAAATTTATTATCCACACTTGTTAATCTATATATAATCGACATAGAAGATTCATTCATTAACACCACCGCCGACAATCTACCGATTCAGTTCATCAAAAGAGAACAAATTCGGCGACTGATTCTCATCTCTGTCTCTTCTCCGTTGATCTATTAACATCTTCGACGACCGGTTCGTGTCTCCACCTCATCTCTATTGATTGATTCACATCTCCGCCTCATTTACTAAATCAAATCCTACCTTCATTGTTCTATCGATTCATTAGACCTAGAAACAATCTTCCGATCGAATCCTTTGATCACTTCGAACTGACACGATGTCCACGAACGACCTCCGCCTGCCGTTGTTGCTTCACTGAGTCTGGCGATAATATACACTTTCTTATATGCATACTAAATCACAAACGTTAACAAGTAATCAAACAATGCAAATAGCCTGCAATAACGAAAGAATTAAGCGATTTCTTCATCCAGTTGTTAAATGGATATCTTCAAAACCTAGACATGTCAATGCTGCTCTGTTACGAAATATTTCAATCAATGACATTAATTACCAATAAATCACCTTTATCCTTTAATTTTCTAAAGTTGCAATAATCACATGTCAAGAAAATGGATATATCGAATGTGTATTCTGGTAAAAAAAAAGGGAGAAGAAAAATGCACCAAAGGTGCTTGATGAAATGCATGAAAGAATAATACCACAAATATTGAAGTACAACATCACTTGCTCGTTTCTGTTGACTTTTCTAAAAAATTTAAACAACTCAACGATTTCCCAACTTCATGATTTCATTCACTATGAAACGGATGGTTTATACATCAAACAAATTACAACTCAAACCTTACTACATAAATCACTCCCTCTCATATGAACAACTGAATCTGTAAATCTAGAACTCACTCTTCAACATGTACAAACCCTAAACTGATGATTAAAGAACGAGAGAAAGAGAACTCTGTAAAATATCTTGATGTGAATGAGATAAACAGTCTCTAGCTACCAAATATATACACGGGTCACTAACACCATGGATACATCCATAACCCGGATTATAACCCGCTTATAAATCCGACATAACCTGCACACTTTTTCATAAAACACCCACACAAGTATATAAAATACAATACTTACCATGAATCCTTTATAAATTAATGTTTAAGTTTGATATTAAACCTTTACTTTTCTCAACACCCCCCCCTCAAACTAAACATTAATTTCTGAAAACAATTTTTAGTTACTTTTAAAAACATTAACCATATTAAGTCTCTTCACAATATATTCATGTTGACTACTACCAAGAGACTTTGTCAAAATATCTGCATTTTGTTCTAAAGACAAAATTTTATTAACTTTTAACATTCCATTTTCAATTTTTTCTCTAACAAAATGTAGATCAATTTCAAAGTGTTTTGTTCTTTCATGAAAGACAGGATTCAAAGCAAGCTTAATTGCCGACTCATTATCACAAAAAATATTTACAGGTAACTTAGATTTTATATTCAAATCAAAAAGCAATTTTAAAATCCATATAACTTTACAGGTTATGCTGCCTAGAGCCCTATATTCAGACACTATGGAGGAGCGAGAACAGTATTCTGTTTCTTGCTCTTCCAAGAGACCAGTGAACCTCCTATATATACAAGATAACCTGTTACTGACCTACGACTAAACAAACATTTAGCCCAGTCAGCATCAACAAAACCAACTAAATCAAAAGAATTTGTTTTAATTAAATAAATACCCATACCTGGACCATTTTTCAAATACCACAATAACCTGAAAGCAATATTAACATGAGACTTGTAGGGCCTGTGCATGTACCGACTTAACAGCTGAACAACATACAAAATATCAGGCCTTGTAATGGTTAGATAAATCAACTTTCCGATAAGCTTTTGGTATTCAGTTATGTCAACCAAATAATCTGATTTATCCAGATCTGATTCTCTTTTAATAACAAGATTGGATTCTAAAGGAGTTTTAACAGGTTTGCATGCAAGCATTCCAAATTCATGAAGTAACTCCATACAATATTTTCTTTAATTAAGACAGATACCATTATCAGTTCTTAAAACTTCAATACCAAGAAAATACTTCAAATCACCATGATCCTTTATTAGAAACTGTGATTTAAGAGAATTCTTGACATTATTTAACTCAGTTTCATTGTTTCCAGTTAAAATAATTTCATCTACATAAACAAGAAGAACCATAAAAGAATCTTGAAATATTCTAACAAACAAGGAATAATCATTCATACTTTGTTTGAAGCCAAAGCTGGAAAGAGAAGAGCACAACTTCTCATTCCATTTTCTAGGGGCATGATTAAGTCCATAAAGAGATTTCAATAGTCTACACACTTTAGTATCACCCTTTGAATGATACCCTTCAGGTTGACTTATAAAAACACTTTCAGATAAGTTTCCATACAAAAAAGCATTATTAATATCAAGTTGAAAAAGAGGCCAAGAATTATGAACAGCTAAAGAAAGAACCACTCTAATTGTTACCATTTTGGCCACGGGTGAGAAAGTCTCTTCATAATCTATTCCTTCCCTCTGATTATATCCTCTAGCAACAAGTCTGGCCTTATATCTTTCTATATCACCATTAGACTTATATTTAATCTTATATATCCATCGACATCCAATAACTTTTCTATCTTTGGGAAGATTGGTAATTTCCCAAGTGTTATTTCTATAAAGGGCCTCCATTTCCTCATTCATGGCCTTAATCCAATTTGGATCAAGTACTGCCTCACTATAACTCTTTGGTTCAACAGTTTTATTAAGACTTGAAACAAAACAAAAAGTATCATTATCAAGAGCTGAATAGTTAATTGATCTTTCTATACCATATTTATGTTTTCCTTTAATAACATAGTCACTAAATCTAATTGGCATGTAAATACTACGTCTAGATCTAGTTACCCTAGTTGAAAAACTATCAGAAGGATCAAAATTATATAAAACATTTTCCTCAGTCAATGTAGAAGAACCTGGAAACATCTCACTAATGGGAGGCACATATGCCTCACCAATCTGGTTGCTGACATCAGAGGGACATGTCTCATCCAAGTCATGGTCTGCATTAGCACCATCCAACTGATGGTTGCTATCCAGGTTTTCTACCCTAGTGTTATCAAGAATAGAACTAGAATTTAATGACTCATCATAGGAAAAAAAATCATTTGGATTCATAGGAATATTAGATCTATCAGTCAAAGATGAAGATTTAAGCTTGAAAGGGAACACAGACTCATAGAACTTTACATCCCTGGAAACAAAAACAAGATTTGAGTCAAGACTAAGAACTTTGTAACCCTTTTTATCAGAAAAATATCCAAGAAAATACACTTATCAACTCTTTCAAAAAATTTGTCTGAATTATTCAATTTAGTGGCAAAACATAAACAGCCAAACACTCTAAGTTTATCAAAAACTGGTACACTATTATAAACAAGTTCATAAGGAGAAGCACCATTTAAAACAGAAGCAGGAGTTCTATTGATTAAAAAAACTGAGGTTAAAACAGCATCTCCCCAATATCTAAGTGGAATAGCAGACTGAAACATAAGGGACCTAGCAACATTCAAAATATGTTAGTGTTTTCTCTCCACAACCCTATTTTGTTATGGAGTATGAGCACAAGAAGTTTGATGCAAAATTCATTTTGACTCAATTAAAAATTTCATCCTGTTATTTAAAAATTCAGTCCCATTATCTGACCTAACAGTTTTAATTTTAACACAAAATTGATTAAGAAGGATATTAAAGAGAACAACAATACAATCATAAAATTCATCTTCGGACCTCAACAGATAGACCCAAGTAGCCCTAGTATAATCATCCACAATGGTTAAAAAATATCTAAATCCTTCAATAGTTGTCACCCTATAGGGACCCCAAACATCTAGATGAATCAACTCACTAAGTTTAGAAGTAGAGTGTTGACTAACAGGAAAGGGTTGTCTAGTTTGTTTAGCTTTATGACAAACATCACATAGAGGAAGACTTTCATTATCAATTCTAAGTTTGGTTTTTAAAACACCCAAAGCTTGATCAGAAGGGTGACCAAGCCTATGGTGCCAAGTTAGTTTGGACACACAACAAACAGAAGAGGACTTAGAGAGATTAGAAGAAATACCTGAAGGTACACTATTTATGTAATAGAGACCCCCAAACTCTCTACCATTCCCCACCACCACCTTTGAATGTTAACCCTGAATTTTACAACTATGCTCATTAAACACAACTTCAGAATTACTATCTTTGCAAACCTTATGAACTGATAGTAAATTCACATTGAAATCAGGAACAACAAATACATCAAACAGGGTTAAAGAATCAGACAAATTCAGATTACCAATTTTCTCAATTTTAGCAGATGTACCATTAGGATGACTAACTACTAAATCTAATTTTGATACATCCAAGGTATCATGAAGAAGTGACTCAGAAGCAATCATATGTTGATTAGCTCTTGAGTCAACAATCCATTTAGGTGAATTAACAGAAGCATTAAAAGCTTGAAATAAACAAGTACCTACCATATTGGCACTGACAGATAACTCTTCACTGACATGTCTGCCACCAATTAGTTGCAAAAACTTGACATATTGATCCTTAGTGAGTTGTTGAAACTCAGAATCCCCATTAGAAATAGGAACATTAGAATTACTTCCATTTCTAGAAGAAGTAGTAGAAGAATTAGCAAAAAAAAAAAATTCACAAAATTATTCGGATTACTATTTTCATTTCTTGGTTTAAAGTCCTTGGGATATCCAATCAACTTATAACACTTCTCTATAGTATGTCCTTTAATACCACAATTCTTACACTGAACAATTTGACCCTTATTTTTAGCATTAGATCTGTTATTAAATCTTTTATTAAAAGCAGTGGACTGAGTCTTTGTCACAGATTGATATGATTGAAAAGAAGACAAGGATCCATTCCTTTGAAGGGATTCTTCCCTTGACACAATAGAGAAAGTAGTTTTTACATTGGGTAAAGGGTCCATTAATAAAATGTAACTTTTGACTTGATTTTAAGATTCATCTAGACCAGATAAAAACTGCATAAGTTTCATGAGATTAGAATGATATTTAAGTTTAACAGAAGCATCACAAGTACACTTAATTAAGCTAGTAAGACCATCAAATTCCTTCCACAAAGAATCAAGCTTATTGAAGTAATCTGACAGAGAAACACCATTTTGTTTAAGAGAATTAATCTGTTGGTGAATGTTAAACACAAATGACCCATCAGATTTATTATAGGTTTCAAAAAGATTTTCCCAAATTTCTTCTGCAATCTCAGAATAAGCTTGACTTTGATAAATGGAATCAGAAACGGAAGACAAGAGCCAAGAACAAACAACATTAGTCATGTCCTATTTAGACTGTTTGGAATCATCAACCTTACTTTTCATAAAAGTTCCATCTACAAAACCAAGTTTATTCCTGGCCTTAAGAGCTCTAGAAATAGAACTTCTCTATAGTCTAAAGTTTTCATTTCCAGTTAATTTTGTTGTAATAATTGATGTAACAACATTATCAGATGGATGGATGTAAAGAGGATCATCAAAATTGATTTAATCATCCTTTCCACTTCCACCAAGTGGATCTGTAGAACCACCAGCCATATACAATACACAGAAAGAAAACAAGAACTCACTTTTGTACTGATATCAAGTCCAGATGGTCACCACGTATGTCGGGGCCCAAGACAACCAGTATAGAAGGAACTAATCAAGCAAAAAAAAAAAACAAGAAAAGTAACTGATGTACACAAGACACCAGGATCTCCCAAAACAAATATCAAAAAGAGGAAGAAAGGAATAAGAGACTTCTCACAGTGTTGAAGACAACAGAAGAAGGAATCGACTCTCCTTATCCGTTCCCTACTAGGGTTTATTGGTAATAAAATCCGACCCCTAGAGAGTTATTTCAGACAAGAAGATTAATCGATTAGGTTTTTTCAGTCGATGACGATCCACAGGAGATACAAAAGTCACATACCACAAGAAACCCACAGCCGATACCTGCGATCACACAAACAAGTCTCGTAGTACCAGGATCTAGAAATAACGTAACAAAGAACAAGTTCGATTTGACTTCACAGGAATAAACCCAAAATCAGATCGAACGATCAACAGTTTATGGCTCAACAATATAAGAGTTTAGAGGAACACTTAGATCTATCAACAAAAAATAGATTCAAAACAAAAAAAACGTAAAAGAATCAAAAGATACCTGACAATCAAGTGATGAATGAACTCGTTGAGCATTATAAGAAGAAGAACGAAACCTATCGCTCTGATACCATCTAAAAAATCTAAACAACTCAACAATTTCCCAACTTCATAATTTCATTCACTATGAAACAAATGGTTTATACATCAAACAAATTACAACTCAAACCTTACTACATAAATCACTCCCTCTCATATGAACAACTGAATCTATAAATCTAGAACTAACTCTTCAACATGTACAAACCCTAAACTGATGATTAAAGAACGAGAGAAAGAGAACTCTTTAAAATATATTGATGTGAATGAGACAAATAGTCTCTAGCTACCAAATATATACCCAGGTCACTAACACCATGGATACATCCATAACCCAGATTATAACCTGCGTATCAATCCGACATAACCTGCACACTTTTCATAAAACACCCACACAAGTAGATAAAATACAATACTTACCCTGAATCCTTTATAAATTAATGTTTAAGTTTTATATTAAAACCTTTACTTTTCTCAACAACTTTCTACGCTCCACCTCGGGTAATCTACATTTTATCACTTGTTATTTCTAGTTTTCCCTTAAGTTTAAGATAGTTACAACCTTAAGTTTTGGTTAATATTAAATTGATTATATGATAATGTCTCCATTCATTTACTTGATTGGGATGACACAAGTAAAGTGATTGTTGAATCTTTAATTTTCAGGGTACATCAGGAAACAAAGCAAAGGAGGATCTTGCTGCAACTACATGTGGTGTGAAGGTCTGTCAACATTCAGTGTTTTGTTGGTAATCACTAGGTTTTTCACTATGTTTTATTAAAGAGTTCACTAATATGTGTTATTTTTCATCTAAATTTATACACTGAAGATATCCTACAACCAATGAAGACTTCTAATCCGGTGACCTGTGAATTACTATGATATCTTAAAAGGTTGAGAGCGAGAGAATGTGATGTTCAAAAATTAAAGATTTTTAAGGTATGTTAGTTTCTTCAATTTTGATCTGAATTATTCTTTGATTGTGATAAATACTGCTTATTCGTGTTTAATTTTCTTAATATGAAGATTTTATTTGATTTGGATTTCGTTAATTTGGTGAATTTGTCACAAAACAATTAATATTTTTTTAGCTTAAACTACTCTATTTTATTGGTAATCTCAACCAAGAAACCTGAAAAAGTTGAATAGTTTATATAATGGTTTATTGAAGTTGGGTGGTTTTAGTAACTACATCATCATTTTATAGTATTTAGTTTATTTAAGTCTTTTTTTAGGCACTTGAGAACAAACACTAGAAACTGATTATTGAGATAATATAAGGGTATATAAGTAATTTCATTTCTGTTTTTTTGCCAGATTAAATTAGACGCCCCGAGTGGAACGAATGGTATTATGAATAGAAATTTTCAAATAAAACTATTAAGGAGGTGGATGCAATAAGGAGAGATGTTGTAAGACTCTAAAATTGTTTAAAAAAAAACTAATTTACCATTTATGATGTAAAATCATCGTAGACATCATATAAAATCTTTGTTATATTGTTACCTATTATTTAAAATTATTTGATGCAATTCTTTATAGGTTCTAAAATATACGGAAAGCCTATTGGGTGATGCACTATTAATATGAAGGTAGTAGTTCATGACAGTGATAATTTTTCCCCTTTAAGGTGTTTATTATTGTTTTTGGCTTTTTAATCGGACATATTTGCATTATATAAGGTATTGTTATGTTTTTTTTTTCATTTTTGATTTCAAACTTTTTTTTTCCAGGTTTTATATTTAGCATTATGCATCATTTGCTTCTTATCTCAAGGATCTTAATAAGTTAAATATAATCTTTGAGCTAGGTTCGCCTTTTAAACCGTTTAATCAGCAGCTAGGGGGTTTTCCTATTACGAGGTTAATTTCGTCCTTTTACCTTTTACATTTTCTCTTATTTCAAGATTATTTTATATTTTAGATTTTCTAACTTTGTTTATTGTTTTCTTTTTGTCTTGGAAATATTTGTAATGCACATGCACTTCCAAAACAATATAAAAAATTCGTGAAAGATCCAAACTCGCCAATTGCTGATTTTTATCCAATAGGTATGAAAAAAATATGCAGTTTTGTACTTTATAAATAGGTTTGAAGTATTTTAACCATAAATTTCATGATTATTTTTTTTTTGTTCATCAGATTTTGAAGTAGACATGAATGGCAAGCAGTTTGCATGGCAGATTTGTTAGTTCAATATTTTTAAATGGTCATGAAAATAATGTTATTAGTTTAGTAATATATTTTTTTTAATTAAAACAAAATATAACTTGTGTCACACTCCCAAACTGAATTGGCGGAAACATTCGGGGGAGAAGGATGTCATGTTTAGTATCATAACAATGCACAATAGCAAAACAAGCACCAACATCATCCATTGAATTAATAATATAGTTAATACAAGTGTGTTCTGTGTAAAGTTGTAAGACATCAAAAATATATAATCAAAATAAAGACGAGTCTTGAAAGTGCTCCGTCTTCTCAAGACCTGGCCATCTGTACCTGTCTACTGGCGACCTAAGAATACAAGTTATTTTGAAAGCGTAGATCAACATTTACGCTGATGAGTTCATAAGTATATTTTGTGTCAAATTTCTACATTATTTTGATGAAAATGTTTGTAAGTGTTTTGATGTAAATGTTTGTATGCTTCCTAGAAAATCCTATATTTTCTACTAAAAGTAGTCTTCTACTAAGACTCCACAGTTTTGTATGTTTGTTTCTCTTTATAAATGATGTAAGATGTATGTTTGTACTTGTGATAGTATAAATGTGGGTTTTCCATATTGGTAAAACTATCTTTACACAAAAAATAGTATGTATTTCTTATGTGAGTAAATCACTGTATGAATGAAATGGAAAAATGATAGTGTACTGTAGTATTGTATAAAGTAACTACTAAAGTACTAACTACCTTAAAACCAATTTGTTTAATTAAGGTAAAATGTGATGAGGTTATAACCATGCTTGATTGACTAGTATAAAACACGACGTTCCAAAGACATCGAAATGGTATGACATTTGTCACCTGTAGACCTGGAGGTCCCACTATAGCTAGCAACAAGGTGTAGGAAGGTCAATCCCGTATGATCTATACACAAACTCATGCTCTCTCTCCAGAAGACTATGGCTACAAAACGTGAAACAATAGTATATTGTCATTCCATGAAGTAATGACTCACATTAATGTTATCTTGTTCTTGTATTAATATGTATGTTCCTTCATGTTCTAGTTATAGTATGTTTGAACTGACTCTTGTAGGTTTCATTGTTCTAGAAATAGTATGTAGTAATTCTCTAAACTATACCTATTATAGTTTACTAGTATGATTGTTTGACTGTTACTGATGTATGGAAAAGACTCAATTACTCACCAAGCAACTAAGTTAAGTATAATCCTTAAAACGGGTTTAATGTTCATATATTTATTTAATAAGTATAACTATGATTTAACCAACATTCAAACTAGTGATCCTACTCTAAGCCCACAACCAAACAAGGAAAAGGAATGACAGTATCTAGCAGTAGTCCTAAGTCCATTAAGGCATACTTATACGTAAATAGATAGACGAATATGATTTGATATAAAAGAAGTTTATAAAAGCTTTAAAAGAGTTTTCAACAAGTTTTAAGTATAAGTAATCCTTTTGAGTGTTGTTTTCACAACTAAATGGTTAACATAATTTCATTGTGTTCTACTTGTATCCCCCCTAAAAGCATTTAAAAGTCTATTTTTAGGGGTATGAACTCACCTATAGTGAGTGATTCGAATGAAAGACCGAAATAGGATGCAAAGTCTATATCAAATCATATTCGTCTATCTATTTAAAAGTCTATATCAAATCATATTCGTCTGTCTATTTACGTATAAGTATGCCTTAATGGACTTAGGACTACTGCTAGATATTGTCATTCCTTTTCCTTGTTTGGTTGTGGGCTTAGAGTAGGATCACTAGTCTGAATGTTGGTTAAATCATAGTTATACTTATTAAATACATAACATCCTTGAATTCATCACTTTTCCTTCAAGATCTTCAAAGCACCATCTTTCCACCAAGAACACACTTGTTTTTGGGCACACACTTGTTCTTGGGCCATGAACACCTTAAAAGTTTCCAAATCATAAGGAGCTCTTTCATCTACTTGTTTTCCTTTAGAAGTTCATGAATCCCCATGAAACAAACACCTTTTAAGCATGGCCCAATGAAGGGTTCACGATCGTGAACCCTTCATTGGGCCGTGAACCCTTCATAGGATCATGGTGGTCGTGAACCCTTCATAAGATCTTGATTTGGCCGTGAACCCTTCATCCATGGTCGTGAACACTTCATAAACCAAGGTTGGGCCGTGAACACATCATGTGTTCTTGGCCGTGAACACTCTAAGGTCGTAAACACTTCATTGTGTTCTACTTGTTTTAAAGCTTTTAAGTATAAGTAATCCTTTTGAGTTTTGTTTTCACATCTAAATGGTTAACATAATTTCATTGTGTTCTACTTGTATCCCCCCTAAAAGCATTTAAAAAGCATTTAAAAGTCTATTTTTAGGGGTATGAACTCACCTGTAGTGAGTGATTCGAATGAAAGACCGAAATAGGATGCAAAGTATGCCGAGTGAAGTCTCGAGCACAAATGAATCCTATTAAGCATATAATGACACACATATATGTATACAATTAGTGTATATAACAATTAACATGCTAAGGCAAAAAACCTTAGGAACTAGGAAACACTTGAAATGAAGTGTTACAATCACATATGATTGATTTAAGGGAGTTCACGACCACACTATGAAGTGTTTACGACCTTAGAGTGTTCACGGCCAAGAACACATGATGTGTTCACGGCCCAACCTTGGTTTATGAAGTGTTCACGACCATGGATGAAGGGTTCACGGCCAAATCAAGATCTTATGAAGGGTTCACGACCACCATGATCCTATGAAGGGTTCACGGCCCAATGAAGGGTTCACGATCGTGAACCCTTCATTGGGCCATGCTTAAAAGGTGTTTGTTTCATGGGGATTCATGAACTTCTAATGGAAAACAAGTAGATGAAAGAGCTCCTTACGATTTGGAAACTTTTAAGGTGTTCATGGCCCAAGAACAAGTATGTGCCCAAGAACAAGTGTGTGTTCTTGGTGGAAATATGGTGCTTTGAAGATCTTGAAGGCAAAGTGATGAATTCAAGGATGTTATCAAAGGGTTTCACTTGTATATGAAGATCAACTAGTAAATACGAGAGTTTTACTTATATTTTTGAAGAGAAAGGAAGGTTTCCCTTGATGATACTTGAGAGAGTTTTGAGTTGTTGGTTGGTAGATGTGAGAAACTTAAGAAAAATGAGGGAAATCTATACATGTAGTGAGGGGTTCATGGCCAAACTTGGGTTCACTGTCGTGAACCTAGTTTGTGGCCGTGAACATCGATCCTTTGTTGATGTTCTTGGCTTGAATTCATTTCATGGATCCATTACTCACATTTCTTAGTATAAAATCCTAAGTGTACAAGGATAAAAAAACTCATAGAATAACCCTTAGCAAGGCTAAAAGGTAACAGAAACAAGGCTAACTTTTGATTGATTTTCTTGACTTACAAAATAGAAACTTACAGGTTATCACATCATCCCCCCGTTAAAGAGAATTTTGTCCCGAAATTAGAGTTTAAGAAAAAATAGATAGAATAAGGGAAGAGATGAGGATATTTCAGTTTCATTTGATCCTCCCGTTCCCAAGTGAATTTAGGTCCCCGCTTTGTATTCCAGCGAACCTTCACTATCGGGATACGACTTTGCTTCGTTTTCTTGACCTCTAAGTCCATGATCTCTACTGGTTCTTCCACGAAGTTGAGGCTCTCATTGATCTCGATTTCATGGAGTGGCATAACAAGAGTCTCATTGGATAGGCACTTTTTCAGGTTCGAAATGTGGAAAGTAGGGTGCACGTTACTAAGTTCTTGAGGTAGTTTGAGTTTGTAAGCTACAAGGTCGATTCTAGAGAGAATCTCAAAAGGCCCTATGTATCTTGGATTTAGCTTTCCACGCTTTCCGAAGTGTATCAAGCCCTTCCACGGTGAGACCTTCAATAAAACACGGTCACGAACCTGGAATTCCAAAGGTTTCCTTCTCTTGTCAGCGTAGCTTTTTTGTCGATCTCTAGAGGATTTCAATCGTTCACGAATTTGAACAATCTTCTCCATCGTTTCCCGAATGAATTCTGGACCTATGAGAGTGCTGATAGGAACTCGTCCTTTAGCTAACTGTGTATCACCCACTTTAGCCTAGCATAGAGGGGATCTGCACTTCCGGCCATAGAGGGCTTCAAATGGAGCTGCATTTATGCTCGTGTGATAACTATTATTGTAGAAGTCGACAAGGAGTAAATGAATATCGCATGCCTTCCCAAAGTCGATCACATAGGATCGTAACATATCTTCCAGAGTTTGAATAGTCCTCTCACTTTGTACATCGGTTTGTGGATGGTAGGCTGTGTTCATGTCCAACCTATTTCCTAGGGAACTCTATAGCGACTGCCAGAATCTTGAAGTGAATCTACTATCTCTATCAGAGATAATGGATATGGGAACACCATGCAATCGTACAATCTCCCTAATGTAGGTTCTTATTAGTTTCTCCATCTTGTCAATTTCTTTGATAGGCAGGAAGTGTGCGGAATTGGTTAACCTGTCTACGATCACCTGAATGGTATCGAGACCACCCATTGTCTTGGGCAATTTGGTTATGAAGTCCATTGTGATCTGCTCCCACTTCCACCCAGGTATTTCCGGTTGTTGTAGTAATCCTGAGGGTTTCTGGTATTTGACCTTAACCTTTGCGCAAGTAAGACACTTGCTCACGCAGGTAGCAGTCTTTGCTTTCATGTTAGGCCACCAGTATAACTTTTTGAGATCCAGATACATCTTATCTGAACCTGTGTGGACGAAATATCGTATTGTGTGCTTCGGTCATGATCAAGTCTCTGAAACCACCGAGTCTCGGTGTCCAAATCTGATCCATGAGATACAAGGCTCCGCCACCCTTGACTTCCAAGTTTTTATCCATCCCTCTTAGGTATTCTCCCGCCACATTTTCAGGCTTCACGGCTTCTAGCTGAGCCTCCTTAATTTGTGTGGACAAATGTGAATGGATAGTCATGGTCAATGATTTGACTCTACAACCAGAGTATTCTTTCTGACTTAGGGCGTCAGCTACTACGTTGGCTTTACCGGGATGATAATGAATTTCGCATTGGTAGTCATTGAGTAGCTCTACCCACCGTCGTTGTCTCATGTTGAGCTCCTTCTGGTCGAATATATGTTGAAGGCTTTTGTGGTCTGTGAAGATAGTGTTTTTTGTACCATAAAGGTAGTGTCTCCAGATCTTCAGAGCAAATACCACTGCTTCTAACTCAAGATCATGTGTGGTGTAGTTGACTTCGTGTGTCTTTAGCTGTCTTGAGGCATAGACGATGACATTTCCTCATTGCATAAGAATACAACCAAGCCCTTGGTTGGATGCATCACAATAAACCACGAAGTCTTCTATCCCTTCAGGGAGGGACAATATTGGTGCACTATATAAGGATCGCTTCAGTGTTTGGAACGCATTATCTTGTTTCTCTTCCCAGTAAAAGGTCACACCTTTCTGGGTCAATGTAGTAAGCGGTTTCATGATCCTAGAGAAGTTCTGAATAAACTTGCGATAGTAGCCAGCGAGACCTAGAAACTAATGAATTTATGTAGGCATCTTTGGAGCTGACCAGTTCTCAATGGCCTTTATTTTGGAAGGGTCCACATGAATTCCCTCTTTGCTAACCACGTCACCCAAGAATTTGACTCTTCGAATCCAAAATTCTCACTTAGAGAACTTCGCGTAGAGCTTCTCCGATCGTAGTATTTCTAAGACCTGACTACAATGATCCTCCTTACTACGAGAGTAGATAAGTATGTCATCGATGAATACAATAACGAACTTATCTAAGTAAGGAAGGCACACCCGGTTCATTAAGTCCATGAATATTGCGGGCACATTAGTCAATCCAAATGGCATCACTACAATCTCGTAGTGTCCATAACGAGTTCGGAAAGCTGTATTGGGAACATCTTCCTTTAACACTCGGAACTGGTGATAGCCGGATCTCAGATCAATCTTTGAGAAGTAATTCTCCCCTTGCAATTGGTCGAACAAGTCTTCTATGCGGGGTAGAGGGTATCGGTTCTTGACAGTAAGCTTGTTTAGTTCCCTGTAGTCGATGCACATATAGAACGATCCGTATTTCTTCTTTATGAACAAGACTGGTGCTCCCCAGGGTGAGAAGCTTGGTCTAATAAATCCCTTGCTGAGCAGTTCGTTCAGTTGACCGGATCACTCCTGCATCTTAGCTGGTGCTTGTCGATAGGGCGATTTGGCTACTGGGGTAGCCTGTGGAACTAAGTCGATTCTGAACTCGACTTAACATTGTGGTGGTAATCCTGGTAGTTCTTCGGGAAAGATGTCAGGAAAGTCGCGTACTTCTAGGATGTTCTTTTTGTATTTCGCCTCTTGGATCATATTAATCACATGAGCAAGGAATGCATGATATTCCTTTCGTAAGTACTTCTGAGCTTGTATAATTGAGATGATCTGAAGGCTCGTGCCTGGTTTTTCGCCATAGATAACTAGGGTTTCGTTAGACGGTAGATTAAGACGAATAGCCTTCTCATAACACATGATGTCATCACGATGAAGACTCAACCAATCCATGCCGATAATGACGTTGAAACTTTTAATGGAGACAAGCATGAGGTCGATTGAGAATAAATGGCTATCTAAAGATAGGGTACAACCTATGTATATACATCTAGTGCTCTCAGTTTTCCCGTTAGCCATTTCTACGGTGAACTGTTCTTTTAGTACTTGTGGTTTTTGTTTAAGTAAGTGTGCAAATTTTTGGTTCACAAGACTCCTCTCCACTCCACTATCAAATAGTATGCATGCATAAGAGTTATCAAGGAGAAAAGTACCGGTGACCACTGTAGGATCTGCTACCGCTTCCTCATGGCCTATCACCAAAACCCTTCCCACCCCGTCAGTGTTCCCTGCCTTCGGGCAGTTCCTCTTGTAGTGACCCACCTCGCTACATCCGTAGAAAGCCTGGCCCACTCCAACGTTGGGGACTTGGGTGATTGGCCTAGCCGGAGCTTTGCTGAAATGGGTAGTGTACCCCTTCCTATTGCAGTTCACAAACTTCATTTCCCGGCAAGGTCTATTGTGGTGGAAGCTACACTTGTTGCACTTTGGCAAGCTCGCAACATATTGTTTCACTAGCGGAGTGGCACCAGGTGCTATCGTGACATGAATGGCCACGACTTGCTATTTCTTGGTAGAGTTCTGCGCCGCGTTGCCTTTCTTCTTGTCCTAAAACTTCCGCTTGTTGTCAGCGGATTTTGATGGTTCTAGAATAGCGAGGGTTGTTGTTGTCGGTGTGCGGACTCCGTGATCGATGAGCCGCTGTGCCAATCGCTTGGTACTGTCGAAGGTAGTGGGGTTTGAAGCGAAGACATTCCCTTAGAATGGAGGCACCAGCCCCCAAATATACCTCTCGACCTTCTTTCCCTCAATGGGGACCATTCCTGGGCATAGAGCCACCAGGTCGCTGAATCTGGCAGTGTAGGCAACTATGTCGGAGCCCTTCATGGTTAGGCTCCATAGTTCATGTTCGAGTTTCTGAACTTCGCCTCTCAGGCAGTAATCCTCAGTCATTAGCTCTTTCAGAGCTTCCCAGCCCATTGCATTAGCCACTATCAGGGTAAGTGACTTGACATGGCTATTCCACCATGTTAGGGCTCTGTTCGAGAAGGTGCAGGCATCAAATTTTACTTTGCTTCCTTCCAGACAGGAGCAGATCTCAAATATCGACTCAGTCTTCTCGAACCATTGCGAGAGATAAATGATTCCACTAGTCCCGTTAAAGGTTATGAGTTTATAGTTGGTAAAGTCCTTATACGAACACTCCCTAGAGTGAACAGGATCATCACCTTGAGTAGAATGTACAATTGTTCCACTCTCTCTAGTACCGTTAGCGCTGATTTGAGCTAAGGCTGTCGTAACAGCTGCAACAACCACAACTTGGAGAGCTGCAAGATCGTATTGTGGGGGAGGTGGTGGTTAAGTTGGAGTTATCGGAGGATTGCATCTCGTTGATCGTTGTGGAGGCATCTTTCGACTAAAAGTTTACAAAGATGAAGACAATAGTAAGAATTCAATAGTGAGAATAATGAGAGTGATCCATGAACTAACTCTGCATAGTTCAACAAGTAAATGAGAGCGTGTTTGTAATAGAGATCCAACATTAGAAAGATGAAAGTATTTGAAAAAAGATTTTCCCAGGGGAATAGATGTATGTCAATGGCATTGGCATTAAAGATATATAAGTTCATGAAAATTGACCTTGGACTAGGTCTTACATCATACTAGAAATGAGAAAATTTTGACAGAACATAGACCTTACAGACTGAAAGTTCAAGGTCTTAGCATAAGCAGGAAATTAATACTAGAATCTATTCATAGACCTAATTTATATCCAAAAGAGGGAGTAGAGTACACTCTACTCGCGAGGGAGGTTGTTCTGGTTGGTACTTGATTCAGCCTTGACTTCAGCCAACTGTTGTTCCGTTTCCCACACACGCCTTTGCAATGCCACCTCGTCCTGACAAAGATCCCTAACTTTAGATCGGCAGAAATTTAGTTCCACCTGTAGGGAGTTGGTGCGAGACCTTTCAAAGTCTTGGTCATTGGTAAGATGACGGAGACGAACTGTGTTAACTCCCAAATTAGCACGGAGTTCCATGCCATGGTTGAATTTCACTCTTCCCTGTTCCGCATTACGAGCAACACGCCGCACCAATATAGGAAGGACTCTGTTTGCTGAGCCTCCTTCATTTAGGTTGTAGAAGCTTCAATCCCCATTGTAATGAGGTGGTTGTCCCTGGTATTGGCTCCACCTTCCCAAGTTCGTTGCCCACAGAGGCGTCGAGCCTTGAAATGCCGGTCGGGGTTTAGGGTTCTGGGCAACTTGGGGTGGATCATAGACCTAGGGTTCTGAGTCCGAGTCTTCTTGAACTTTCTCCTCTTTCTCTTCATTTAAGCTCTCCTCGGGGTCTTCTACTGCTGGGATCACTGTGTTCTCATTCTCGGGTTCAGCTTCAAGCCATCCTCCGACTCCTTGATCGGGAAAGTACGGGTCGCCAGGTAGATGGAATCCAACCATGATATCTAAGAGAGACAAGGGATGTAAGAAGCATATAATAGATGTACTACTAAAGATAATTATAAGATAATCCTCACCAGTTAATTCTATACTTACATAGTGCATACAAGCTATACACAACTTAAGATAGAATAGACCTTCGAATAAGTGACCCAACTCTAAGTCCACAACCAAACAAGGAACAGGAAGTAAAGCGAATATCACAAATTCTAAGTCTATAACATCCTAGTCATATATAACCTAAGCGTATCCCCTCTGCAACTATAGACCTACCAGTAAAGACCTTTTTAGTTTTCACATAAGTAACTATAGTATCATCGAATACTCCTATAGTATTTTAAGTTTATGTTATGTTCTAGAGTTCCATTGTAATAGATTTAGTAAGTTTGTTGACGTGTTGCAACACCACAACCATTCTCAGGCACATGCTAATCACTTCTCGGATAGATATAGTTGATCATGTTATATCCATCCCAAACCTGATTATATGTCCCCAAGCCTGCTTGTGTTGTTCAACATATAATTATGTTCTTGGCTTGAATTCATTCCATGGATCCATTACTCACATTTCTTAGTATCAAATCCTAAGTGTACAAGGCTTAAACACTCGTAGAATAACCCTTAGGAATGCTAAAAGGTAACAGAAACAAGTCTAACTTTTGATTGATTTGCTTGACTTACAACATAGAAACCTATAGGTTGTCACAGCTTGCAACTTTTCTGATTGTTTGTTTTTACTAAAAAAAAGTTTGGAAATTTGTTAAAAATTAGTACTTTATGGCAATAAAAAAAGCTTTCTTTCGTTGGCCTTTTGTATTATTGTATTAAGTTCTTTTTGAATTAAGTCATAAAGACGCACACATATCTACCTTATGTAATTAAGTTTGGTTCTCATTAAGTCAGGTAAGTAAAAAAAAGACTCATATATAACTTATCAAATACACTTATTACATATGAATGTGTGATTCACATATGAATCACATGTAAATCACAAGTGAAGCACATATGAATTACATGTGAATCACATGTAAATCACAAGTGAAGCACATATGAATTACATGTGATTCACATGTAAATCACATGTAATTCACATATGAATTACATGTGATTCACATGTAAATCACATATAATTCTCATATGATTCATTTGTGATTCACATTTAAATTACACATAATTCACATATGATTCACTTGTGATTCACATGTAAATCATAAGTGAATCACATATGAATTACATGTGATTCACATGTAAATCACATATGAATTACATGTGATTCACATGTAAATCATATGTGATTTACATGTAAATCACATGTAATTCACATACGAACCACTTATGATTCTCATGTAAATTAAAAGTGAATCACATATGAATGACATGTGATTCACATGCAAATCACAATTGAATTACATATGAATTACATGTGATTCATATGTAAATAACATGTAATTCACATATGAATTACATGTGATTCACATGTAATTCACATATGATTAATATGTGATTCACGTGTAAATTACAAGTGAATCACATATGAATTACATGTGATTCACAAGTGAATCACATAATTATATGTGATTCACAAGTGAATCACATGTAATTCACATATTAATCGCATGTAATTCACATGTAAATCACAAGTGAATCGCATATCAATTACATGTGATTAACATGTAAATCAAAAGTGAATAACATATGAATTACATGTGATTCACATGTAAATCACAAAATCACATATGAATTACGTCTATATCCACAAATGCATTCTGTGTGATTGTTCTTAGTTAATTTTTTTTTTTAATTTTCTTGTGAATTTCACATTTGAATCTTAAAATATATAATCACATGTTAATTCCACAATATATAATCATATGTGAATCTTATATGATATAATCACATGTGAATCTTACATGATATATACATGTGTATTTTTGTGGGTGTTCTTGCATTAATCATTTTTTTTTTAATTTCTAGTAGAATTTGAAGAATTTGTGGAAAATATTGAAGAGGTCAAAATGTGATAAGTTGAAGAAAATATGGAAATCTTGATATAAATAAATGATAACACTGTGAATCATTGTAGTTATATATATATATATATATATATATATATTGAATAAAATACTTGTAGTATTATGTTTATAGATTGATTAATAAAAATGAGATTTTGTATAATTTACTTACGAATATTTTAGTATATCAGAAATATACATATATGCATCTGAAACGTTGATTTTTTTTTATTAAAAACACTAGAGTTTTTTTTTTTTTTTTTTTTTTTTTTTTTTTTTTTTTTTAATATCTATTTTTTTTACTTTACTGATTTTTAAAAATTTCTTTTTACAAAATGTAGTTTTTTTTAAAAAAAAATGCAGTTTTTGTTTTTTTAATAATGCAGTTTTTTTTGAAAAAAATGCATTTATTTAAAAAAAATATATTTTTTCATTTTTTTTTTCTAAATTCATGTTTTCTAAAAAAATTAAAAAATATCCATTTAAAAAAAATCAAAAATTATTTTTTTAAAAGAAATCCGAAATTTGATTTATTATGTCAGTTTTTAGAATTTTTTTATTAATATTTCCAATAACAAAAAAATTAAACATTAAATTAAATTGGTTAGTTGACGATCATGCACTTAATGAGTTAATTTTGATCTAACGTTCTACCTTTAGTTCTCAGGTTTTGGGGAAATTATGAGTTCTCATCACCCGTAATATATATATATATATATATATATATATATATATATATATATATATATATATATATATATATATATATATTTGTTAGCTTCCATTTTACATGACTTTATTTTAACTTGTTTGTTAAAGAAAATTCCAAAAATACTTACATAGGTGTGTTTATTAGATTATTTTAATATTTTATATTTTCTTTTTTTTACCTTGTTACGAAAAAGAAAATTTTAATGTTTTAATAGATGGAATTATCATCTTGTTTATGTTTTAATATAAACTTCAAACGACTTATCTCTTATCCAATCTGTATGATTTTATATCCATGTCCTATAATTTTATATCCATGTCGTAATACTTAAAATAAAAACATATTCCTATCATAATTTAACCGTTTGATTTTTCTTATTTCTACGTTTGACATCTTATCCTCTCTTTATCTACTTTTTTATATTTTACTAAATAAACAAAAGTAAAAAGTTATAAAAGAAAGAACGTACAATCTGAAACATCTTATTTTCTTTATGACATAAAGAAAACACTTCAAAAGTGTTTGTTGTTTGTCTTTTGATCCATTCATTTGTTTCCTTTTATTGTATTTTTGTTTTATTTTATATTTTATTTAATAAAAACTTAAAGTTGATTCATTACCTCCCTTTTTTACATGCATAACAAATATACTTACTTTTAAAAATTGATTTGAATTGATTGGTCGAATCGGTTGGACAATAAGTTGTAGAAGGAAGCATTTCAATTTCTTTTTCTGAACAGACAGTGATATAATAAGAACAAACCAAGAATTAGCAAGAAGCTAGAACAAAACAAAAGTCACAACATTACAAGAAAGAAGAAATATGTTTTATAACAATAACACCCAATCTAGGTTCAACTTAGCCCTATTTGAACACCAAATAAAGGAAAGAGAATCTATGTCATAAAAAATAAGAGAGTCTTTTGGTTGATCTTTAAAAAATAGTCTTATTTCTAAACTTCCAAAGATACCACCAAGTAACAAAAAATACCCCTTCGAGAACTTCTTTGGCTTGCTTCTTCAATCTAACTGTTCCACACCAATCAACTCAATCTGCATAAGAGTCAAAAGAAAACAATTGTAATCCCTAGCGGTCCAAATTTTTTAGAAAAACACTGCCTTAACAAAAATATACTTAAAAAAGAAATGATTGGCCGATTTCATTCAAAACATCGCAAATAGGACATAAAATATAAGCAATATTCAAACCTTTCAAAGACAATTCTTTCTCGTAGGTAATCTATCCATGCATATTTTTCAAGAAAAAATGTTCACTTTTATCGGTACCAATCTGATTCATCTAGTAGTAGTAGAAACCGTACCCAAAATAGCTAAATCCACTATATTCCTAGTAGAAAAGAAATAATAAACTCTTGGAGCGTCTAAATCCCACACCCATCGATATAACACAACATTAAAGGAAACCGCATTGCGAAGCTCGGAAAAAAATGAAGTTCTGCTCGCTCTGAGCTCCATATAGGTGAGGATGCCGAAAAGAGTTCATCCAATAAGGGTTGCCACATATAATCGCCATCAAAACATTTTTATCAATCTGCAACGAAAATAAATGAGGAAACTGGTCTTTGAGAGGTAGCTCTCACAACCAAACATCAAACAAAAAAGAGAGTTGTCATCATTACCAATTAACTTCTTAGACCATCTGTTATACCCACCACATACCACATATGTGGTGGGTGCCACATCAGCACCACATTCCACTACCACTAACATGAGATGCTTACCACTAACACACCACTCCACATCATTATTTTTATTTTTTTTTTAATTCAAAATTACAATAAAATTACTTTTTTTTAATTCAAAAATACAATAAAATTACTTTTTTTTAATTCAAAAATTAAAATAAAATTACATTTTTTATAAGTAAAAAAGCATTCATTTTTTTAAAACTATTTTTTCATTAATTATAAAAATAAAATAAAAACTTTAAACTACATTACTTAGTTAATCTAGAAAACAAACATTACATTAATAAGAAAACGAACAAACGTACATATAAAAATCCTAATCGTCGTTCATGCTATGTTGGTACAAATGTTCCGCGGCATCTTCTCGAAGATTGAAACACGTTTCACTATTATGAATTTCAACAACTCGCTCCAAAAAAGCATTCGTTCCGGGTACGAACTCCTCAATTGGAACGACAACGTCGTTCGGATCATACGTGCAAATCGCTCGACCTTCATCTTCAATAATCATATTATGCATTATAATACATGCTAGGATCATTCGTTTAATTCTTTATTTATCCCAGAGTCGTGTAGCATATTTCACTACATGCCATGTTTGCTTAAGGACTCCAAATGCCCTCTCGATATCCTTTCTCGCCGATTCCTGTTTTTTTGTAAAAAATTTTGCTTTTTCACTTCGAGGAACCGAGTATGCCTTCATCAATGTAGAATAATCCAGGTATATCCCATCACCAAGGTAGTAACCATATTTGTATGCGTGCCCGTTTACCGTGAACGTCATATCAGGTGCTTTGCCGGTCCAAATATCGATGAAAAGTGGAGACTGACGAAGAACATTAAGGTCGTTGTTAGACCCCGCTACTCCAAAAAAGGCATGCCATATCCACAAATCTTGAGATGCAACAGCTTCTAGGATGATAATTGGTTCACCTATATCTCCTCGAGTGAACTGACCACGCCATGCAATTAGACATTTTTCCCAAGCCACATGCGTACAATCTAGACTGCCAAGCATACCAGGAAATCCATGCCTCTCTTCATGAGCCGAATATAATCTCTCAATATCACGTTGAGTAGGTTTATGCAAATATTCTTCGTGAAAAACCTCATAAACACATGCAGAAAACCAATCTACACATTCAACTGCGGTCCTCTCGGATACTTTCAAGTATTCGTCACATGCATCAAATGCTATACCGTATCCCAAATACCTAAGAGCAGCCGCACATTTTTGTATACTACCAAAACCCATTCTTCCTCTAGCGTCGGGTTTTTGTTTGAAAAAATCATAACGAGATTCTAAAGCATTACTAATACGTAAAAATATAGCCTTATTCAGACGAAAACGACGTTCGAACGAGTCGTCATTATAAAGACAATTATCGGCAAAGTAATCACGTACCAATAAGTCGTGTGCGGCTTGGTGATCACGATTGACGACCGCCCTTGTACGCGCTGCATTCGAACTTTCTTCGGCGTGAACGTGTTGCACAACATTGAAGAATGTCTCGACGAATTCTACGTCGTCATCCGAGTCAAAACTTTTTAAAAATTCCATATTTATTGAGGGATCCATGGGTGTAATAGAATGTGTATGTATGTGTATGTGTTTTGGTATTAGAAGTTTATTTATAATTGAGTTTGAAAAAAAAAAAGAAACGGCCAAAATAGCCGTTCAACGGCCAAAAACCAAACACCCAATGAAATGCATCGTTTGAATTCGTTGTCCCGAGCACGACTCACCACGAGCACGGCCTACCACGAAACACCGGGACGGTGTGCACGTCCGTGGTTCATGGACACCTCAACCACGAAACGCCTCGTGGATAGTATACCAGTCGGTCTTACAGCTATCAAAAAGATTTATAAATTTAGCATGTAAATCGAAAATAGCCTGAAAAAAATATCAACCGACCTATGTTTAGGAAGCAAAGACCAGTCCAAAAGAGCATTATCCCTGAGAATCGCCTTCACAACACGAGCCCATAATGAAACCATATTAGTTTTAAATATCCACACCCATTTAAAGAGCAAAGCCATATTTAAAGCAAAAAAATTTGCAACTCCCAAACCACAAATCTTTTTCATGGCTAATACCTTATCCTAAGCAATCCATGTAATCTTCTTGCCATCTTTCTCTGCCCCACGAAAAAAAGCACTCCTCAAATGCTCCAACTAAGCTATAATACCATTTGGGACTTTGTAAAGCATCATATAGAAAGTGAGAATAGAGTATTAATTTTCCATTTAGAAAGTCTCACAATAACCTTTTGAACAACCATATCCCAAGAATGTAACTTGGACATGGACGCTCCCTCCATTGATCCAAGATAAACGAACATAATTTTTATAGTAGCACAACCAAGAGAATCAACCACTAAATCAACTTCATGAAACAAAACACAAACTCCCAAGTACGAGATTTACGAACATTAATCCCTAGACCAGACTCCATAAAAAACGTTGTAAAATATAAACAATGTTATCAAAATTGGAATCATTCCATTCACTGATAAAAAATTGCATCATCTGCATAAAAAAGATGAGAAATCTTCAAAGAGGAATCAACTGAAATACATGTAAAAAGACCTTGATCTATATCCCAAGAAAATGCTATATGCAGAGACTCGATCACTAAAATAAATGGAAAAGGAGAACAATGATCTCCTTGACGTAACCCTCTAAAAAGGAAAACTCATCAGAAGGACTACTGTAACATCCCGACTCCCATATATAATATTTATATATATTTTTATGAGTTGATTTAGCAACTCTACGAGTTGGATGCCCCAACTCGTCGAGTAGAGACGAATTTGGCCGCATGGGTTTTACGACTAACTCGACGAGTTGGCGCTGTGAGAGGAAAACCTAATTCTTCGGGGTTGGTTCCTATTTAAAGGACCTTAAGCCCTCATTTCTGCCTCACCAGCCACCTCACTCCCTCGTATAAAACCCTAATCGTCTATATTGATCTAAGAGAGAAATATAGCTAATTTTTGGGCATTTTAGTGCACTATTGGAAGAGAATAGAAGAGTATCAAAACAAGGAACGAGAAGGGACTGTAGGATCCAGTGTTCATCCACTCTTTAGCTTCTATTGGAAGGTAAAAGTCACCACCTTGCTCATCATTTTGATTAGATCTCGTTTAGGGCTTTTTCAATCTTCCCTTGAGACTTTGAGCATTTTGAGCTTGCCAAGAGATTGAGACTTTAGATCTGGACCTTTGTGAGGTCCCTTAAGCCCAAAGGTTGAAGCTTTATCAAGATAGAGGAGAGTTTTATTGCTTAGGACCCTAAATGGAAGTTGTTATGACATTTCAAGCCATAAGTGCCATGCATGGGCGTAAAGCTTGCAACTTTACGTGGTATCTCAGACTTGGGAGGCTAGATCTAGAGTTTAGGGGTGTAGCTCTGCCTTAAAACGTCTGAATGAGAAAAGTGTCCGAAGGAACTCGACGAGTCGATGTGTTGACTCGACAAGTCGGCTAGGGTTTTACCCGACGAGTCTCGACATGATTAACTTGGCGAGTTGATGAGACAACTTGACGAGTTAAGTTGGGTTTTCATGACATTTCTGAAGGAACAAGGGGACTCAACGAGTCACATAGATGCAATCGACAAGTCGCGTCAACATGAACTGTTGACTCGAGTGTTGACTTTTGTTGACTTTTGGGTTTTGTCTAGACAGGTATTATGGAGTCCATCTTTTACCCATTCCAAGAGATTAGAGAGAGAAAATAAACTTGGTTTATTTGGATTTATGATTTGAGTGTTAATTATAGATAATTATCGTATGTGTTAGGCGGAGGCTAGATCGGTGATTCGTGTACGTGGTCTATTTGCTTACTTACTAGGTGAGTCTTCTCAATATACTTACATTGAGTGGTAATTTTGTGTGACCGGAGGGTCTTGTGTGCTTATATTGAGTATTTTGATATCCTGCATTATGTCTTTGTGATTTATGCTATGTATTATGCTGAGCTTTATTGAGTTTGGACCGGAGGGTCCACCCAAGTTGTGGTACTGGAGGGTTCCACTGAGACACATCGACCAGAGGTACTTATTTGAGATATAGCCACGAGAGGCTAATGAGTTATGTGTCGTATTTTGGGGAACTCACTAAGCTTCGTGCTTACAATGTTATGTGTTATGTGTTTCAAGTACTTCTCAAGATCACGGGAAGGCGCGCGCTTGATTGTATACACGAGATGGAGTTTATGTTTTTGAGGATCCTGGATTTATTCAAACAATTTATGAATTTGTATTTTTGACAATTTGACAATTCTGGTTTATGGAATTTGATATTGAGAAATATGTGGTTTAAAAATGAAAATTTTGTTTGAAATTTTTTGGTGTTACAACTGCCATTAACCAACACCAACCTCGTAGTAGAATATAAGCAGCCTCAAATCCAACCCCTCCACTTATGACCAAAACCAAAATTATCCAGAATCTCATCTAGATAATCACATCTCACCGTATCATACACATTTTCAAAAGCAACTTTAAATATTATAGGCTTCGTCTTTTTAAATTTACACCAAGATAAGATCTCATTAAGATCAAACGACCATCTAAACTATAATGACAAAAACAAATTTGATCATTGCTCACTAACCAAGTCACCGATCACCGAGCTTAACCAGTTAGCTAAAATCTTAGCTACGATTTATATGTTGACAACCTATTAAGCAAATATGTCGAAAGTCCTTGACAAATTTAGCATTAGATTTTTTTTCGGAATCATGGCAATAAAGGAGGGGTTACAACCTCTTGGGAAAAATTCCAAAAGTACAAAACTTTTGCACTGCTGCAACAACCGAAGACTCCACAAAACTCCAATATCTTATAAAAAAAACTCAAAATTAAATCCATCACAGCCATGAGATTTATCAGATTCGCAATCCCAACCTCTCGTTTAATTTCTTCACTCGTAAGCTTACCCTCTAAAACTGAGAGTTGATCCAAGGAAAGGGAAGAAAGAAAAATGAGATTAGCCGGAATCCGAGAAGTAGAAGGCACATAAAACATATCAGAAAAATGCAAAAAAAAAAAAAATCTTTTTTGACAAAGAAAAGAGGATCGTCAATCCAGTCACCAATAGAGAAAACACATCTAATCACTCGTTCTTTTTTTATTAATAATACAATGAAAATACGTAGTATTTTCATCACTTTCTATTGACCATTGGACTTTTGCTCTTTGAGATAAATCTGAAGCCTCCATATTATGAAGATCAAGAAGAGCTTTGTAAAGAGAAGCCCAAGACTAAATCAAATAGGGATTACCATCCCTAACATCAAAAACACGATCCACCTCAGCAAGAGCTGCTTTAAGCTAAATTTTTTTTAGAATTTCTAGATAAGTGAAACTTTTTTATACCACAAATTTTAATGACTTTTTAAGAAATTGAAGTTTCTTTTAAAAAAGAAATAATAGCATTATCATCCCGAACCCCATCATTCTCCCAAGCATGATGAACCACCTTATCAAAATCTGACAAAAAAACCACGAGTGAAGCAAGTAGAAAGGAATAGGACCATAATCTAAAACCATCTCCCTTAAGAGAATATGACGATGATCTGAAATATGTTTTTCCAAAACAAGGCTCGAAATATAATGAAATGTTCCTAGAAAAGCCTCTGAAATGAGAAATCAATCTAATTTGGTCATTTTTCTCCCGACATATGAGACTATGTAAAAATATACCCACCAAGCAGAATATAAAAAACATTATAATTTGAAATGGACTCATTAACGCCTTGTTCCCGAGTTTTTTTCGCAAATTCATTAAAGGAAAGGGAAGGAAAATTTTGACAGAAAGAAAGGGAGGTGAAGGAAAATATTAATTATTCCGTGTTCCCGAGTTCAGAGGAAATGAAAGGAAATAAAAGGAAAATTTTATGTTTTGTGTTCCCGAGTTAGGAGGAAAAAGAAAATAAAACTTGAAATTTTCCTTCCCCTCACTTTCTTCCCAAATCCGTCCAATTTGGGAGGAAAATTTGGAAGGAAAATATGGCTCCAAAATCCTTCCCCTCCCCTCATTTTTTTTTTCATTAATGAAACTCGGGAACACAGTTTTCCTTCGTCACCCCTCACTTTCCCTCCATATCCTCCCATTTCTCTCCTTAAGTAGAGCTCTGGAACAAGGAGTAAAAGCAAAGCACCATGCACATGAAAACTAGACCTAACTCGTTTTGCCTTATTCCTAAATTCATTAAAATCTCCCATAAGAACAACTTCACCAACCATATATGTATAATAGAATAAAGGTAGTCCCAAAACATACTTTTATGATGTGCACAAAAATATCTACTTGTTTTAATTTTATAACCTAACTAACTATGCACCTATAGGCAGTTTACCTAGTCGGATTATAGAATAGCTTGGGTAAGTCAGGTGTCGAACATAGGGAACAAAATACAATTAATTAATCTAACTACTTTTAATTAAAATAAAAAACAAACTTTGATTGGGATTGAAGAGTACTTATTCTTAAATCCGATTTCACCTTCTCCGATGGTTGATTTCTAGTGGATTGAATATATTGATTACCAATTTGTTGACTAGCTATTATTATCAAATATCTAGGCTTATAAATTTATGAATTACCATGCAATGATCAAACACAAGTTAAACACCAAATCGATAATGAACATAAATTGGACTATGAATGATAGTAGTTACTTTTCTATGATAAAGTTAAGCAACCAATCACAAACTAATATTAATTACGTTCTCTAACATAGTTAAAATTACTAGCTTTAATTACTTTATCGAAGATGTGATTAATCCAAGCTCTAATTATTTAATGATCATAAACAATTAGCTGACAAATTCATGCAATTAGAATGATCAATTATCACACAAAATCCAATTACTAAGCAATATAAGCTAGAACTAAAACATGCTAGGGTTTAAAAATCAAACACATGTAAAATCAACATATATCATCCAATAAATGAAATCAACACATAAGGATTATGTTCATCTTCACCAAACTGAAGTAAAATGTTTCTAGCCTCTCATAGTAGCAGAAAAACACACAAAAGTTATGTACCTAAGACAAGAAATGAGAAACCGATTGAATCTATGTATAATTCTTCTAATCTTCTTCAATTCTTGAGCTCCATTTGCTTCTCGATCTTCTCCTGAGTTTCTAGAGGTCTTTAGTCGCAATTCTCCTCAGAAAACCGGTTAGAAGCCTCTACATCCGACCTAATAATCGAATGCTTATAGTTTCCATAAAACTGGTCACCGCGACGTAGTCAACCGCCACCACGTCATGGTCTTCATCGAAATCCTGTATTCTGCAAGTCAACGTTAATGATCGAGAATCTTCCATTCACCATGCCGTGGTTTTCTATCTTCAAGTCTTATTTTTCTTCATTCGAGCTTTAGCACATCCATTCCTTCTTCCAGCTCCTCGTTTCCTTCCTTTTTTTCCCAGGCATGTCTTTGATACTACAAAACATATTTCAAACTAAATAAGCACCTTTTTTTCCCAAAATAAGCATAATTATAGCTAAAAGTATTAAGAAATATGCATAAATTATGTGAATAAATTTGCACATATCAGAATACCCCACAATTGGCTTTTGCTTGCCCTTAAGCAAAACTGGTTATTATTATTATTATTATTATTATTATTATTATTATTATTATTATTATTATTATATCCAAATCCTAGCCACCAACATCGCACAAGACAATCCATTTTGAGCCTCTCCATTACATCAAGATCGCAATGCATGTATTTGCGTCTAAGTTTTCCTTAGAACTTTCCTAATCCCAAATACTTACAATCTTCGTAAACACTTCCCCCACTTATTTTGAACAACACTCTTTTTATGCATCACTCTGAATATATCCTCAAATATTTTTCTTAACCTTGAGGTAATTTTTGATTAAGCTCCCAAGCATACATATAGAAAAATAACATAAAAAGAAAAATTACAATAAAATAAAGAACTCAATTGATTTCTTGCAATTTGACTTTATTCTTCATTATCTTCGATCTTCAAACTTTGTAAGATTTTATTCGCTAAATATTTCTCTCTCTCTCACTTTTTTTTTCTTTTTTTAAAAAACTCACTTTTTTCTCACAAAACTAAAAAGCTAGAGAAAAATATATGCTTAAGAAAGGGAACTTAATCTTCAACCCTTATTGATTAAAGACATTAGTCTAGAGTGCAATGACTACTTAAGCTCTCCTAGATATATTTTCGGTACACGATGCTAAACATATTATAGCCATCAAATTAAGCAAGGTCGTGTTTTTGTTCCATGATTTCACTAGGATATGGAAGCCACAAATAAACTAGAACATATGTTGGCTCAAATAAACATCAAAACTCACATCAGATCGTCCCACACAACACTAGCAACCCAGATCTTAACACAACAATAAAATAACATAAAATTAAAGAGGAGAAACTGGAACAGACTCCAGTAGGATAGTAGTGACGAGATCGAATTCTTGAAACTATGATAAAACTTGGAGTTCTCAAATAATAGCTAGAAACATGACTTTTTAGCTCTCTTTTTGTGAATATAAATGATCCGAATTGATATAAACTAGAAAAACATTCTTCAAAAAGTGTTTTGAACATCAGCCATGACGTGGTAACGAAACATCACGTCGTGGGGTTGAATTTGTAGTCGTGATTTTCGCAAAATATAAGATCGCCACGGCATGGTCTAGTGATGACATGCCATGGTGATAGGTCGGATGCAGTCATGATAATATCAAATGCCATAACGTGGAGATGATGTCCACATCGTGGTGTCTTCTCAGAATGCCTTTAAAATCCAAAATAATGCATCGTTCTATCTTAAGGACTTAGGATCATTCTCGAGCTTTTATTTATGTTAAACTTTTTCAAAATTCTTCTTGTCATCAAGTGGGAACCCCACACTTATTAAAAAACATGGTACTCAGTTGTAGTCTTCCAATAATCAAATGGCTTCTTATTCAAATAAGTCCTTTAACTACTTCACTTTCATTTAATACAAAAAAAATCAAAGACTAGAGAAAACATGATCATTCGGTTAAACTAAAACTAAAAATTAAATCAAAAGGAAAAGAAAATGCAAACTCTTAAAAATCGGGTTGCCTCCCGAAAAAACGCTTCTTTTTGAGGAGTCGTGAACTAGACTCCTTCCCACTCTACGTTGTTGTTGTTGTTGGGAGTGGGATCTCCCTTTTCACCTTTTGTTCTTTCTACTTGCACTTGTATGCTTGAACTCGTCTTATATACACCTTCTTTAAGTTTTCCTTTTTTCTTTGGATTAGCACCTTGTTCATGTATACACTTCATCCATTTGCCTTGCTTTTTAACCATTGTACTATTCTTCTCATCTAGGTCCATCTTGACCATTGTTGGCTTCTCTAGTTCCCTGCCCATATCATCAACATTTATCTTAACTTCTTCACTTAAATCAACTTCTCTTTCATCACTTGCCTCTTTTACTTGAGCCTTGATTGTAGTGAAAGCGATCACCTCAAATGTCATAGGAATTGAGGCTGTTGGTTTAGAACATTTGACATTTGCAACATGAGGTTTCTCCCAGACTTTTAATTCTTCTTCCATCATCTTTTCCATTTCTTCTAGCTCACTAAGGTGTTCTTCTTCCAAATTATTTACCCTCAGCACTTCATCTCTTGTTGGGTCGTAACTCACTTTTTGACTCATTTTGAGAGTAATTTCTTTATCTTCTACACAAAGTGTGAGCGTTGAGTCATGGATGTCAACAAGTGACCTTGCGGTACTCAAGAATGGTCTTCCCAAATTTATATGAAGGTTTTCATCTTCCTTCATATCCAATACCACAAAGTCAACCAGAAAAATTAATTTGCGCACTTTCACCAACAAATCTCCTATGATTTCACATGGATTACTGATCGTGTGATCTGTCATTCTAAGTGTCATCTTTGTGTCTTGGATCCTTGGTAGACTGAACTTCTTGTAGAAAGAATATGGCATAAGATGGATGCTTTTCCGCGAATCGAATAAAGAAATTATAGAACTAGAATTTTCAAATCACAAGGCAAAGTTAATTGGCTCGGATCTCCCATTTTGATTGGCAACCTATTAATGACTGCAAGTGAACATAACTCGGTAAGCACTTTGGTTGATGCTTTTTCCTACTCTTTTCAATTAGTTATCACATCCTTGGTAAACTTAGGAAGATTGGCCATGGATTAGAGGAATGAAGCATTGATTGAAAGTGATAACACTTGTTCCATGAACCTCTTTAGTTTCGGCTTCAAATTATGCTTAAGGGCTTGAGACGGGAATGGTAAAGGATGTTGATATAAATTTAAAGGAGAAAAATTTTGATTTGCCAATGACCACAACATGGTAAGATCACCACGATGTGGTGAATAATCAGAATATGATCCATATTTTGTTTTTTTTATCTTCGGGATTCTCTTCTTCCAAATACAAATAGGCCTTTTTAGTGGCTGTTTCATGGATCATAAATGTCTCAGAATGAACTTCTTCTTCAGTTAAAATTGACATTACATGAGGTTGTGATTTCAGGCCGGGATTTCTAGGTGGTAACCTCTCGTTAACAAGTGTTCTTAGTTTCCCAAGTTGAGTCTCTATGTTTTTTATGGAAGCTAAGAATGATTGGTTTAACCTCCATGGACTATCCATGGATTAGTTTAGCCCATAATGATAGATCATTAGCACACACTACAAGAATGATTGATTTACATAATCAATCCCCATATATTTAATTAGTCTCTTTTGATCACAAAAATAATAAATTAATTCTTGATCAATACTAATTAAATAATTCCATATTAATATATTATACTTGTAATATATTAATAAACCATAAGTAACCGTATTCTCAACATTCATCCTATCAAATTGCACTGGTGAAGGCAACCCAAAAGGACCATGCTACAATTGGTTCAAGTACATACAAGTTATAGTTATGGGCTTAGACACCAAATCCAACAGTCTCCCATTTGGATAAGTCTAATAACTATTACTGCTTATGCACTTTAGGATCTGAGTTAGCAATCGTAAGCTTTCAAAAGCCGTTGTCGAACTCTGACCTAGTTAGTGACACGTCCTTCAGGTAAGGGATCATATAATCCTCTGTTCTCAAGATAACCGCTAGACAAATACATGAAACAATGTCATACTTATTGTCCAACAGTTTGTTTCCCGATTTTCGATTCGTCTAACATAGAACATAACTAAACACATCAATTTAGTTCTGATTGGGCCTGGCACATAGTCAAAACAGAATCATCGAGGGGCCCAAGATATCACTTTTAATCCTCTTAGGATAAAAGCGAACAGATAAAGTTCGACATTATATGCTTGTACTAACTACTCCTCAAATCATGCACAACGACACATTTTATAACATCAAGTTACTGATGTGTTTTCGTTCCATCAATGCATAACCAACTTGTAGTCAACAGCTCATATATCTTGGTTTGAAGACTTATATGATATTATCGTCTCATGATCACTCAAGATAAATTCCATGAAGTGATTCAAGTGAGTGCGGGTTGATCCAATACTCAAATCTTATTTCATAAGTACTCATGAATGGTGTAGCAAACCTATTGCTATGCCTAACTCCTTAGACATTCTTACAAGCCAACTCATGACAGTCTTCTTTCATACCTACTTCCAAAGTATGATCGACTGTGGATGGTTTGAATAATCTTATTATTCAGGAATTCAAAAAATGCAATGTGAACACAAGAATAATACTAATCCTATATTGCCCCAAAACTTGTGAGCGTAAATAAAACACCTTTTATTTAATCACCAGATTGATTACTCATTATTCATTGTATAATGTTTCGATTGATCAACTTAATACTTGAATTAAAACAATAGTTATCCCATGCTCCAAGCATGCACACTATGTTTACCAATGGTCCTTAATTTGTGAAATAAATCAATTTGATTTCCAATTAAACTCATTTCACAATTCCAAATCTTTAAGTGTAAGAATACCAAATTCTTGCCACTATTAGAATGTGTTAGTTCTAAACTATTATGCAAATCTGTAAGTGTACATTCCTTTGGAGATTGTTACAAGACAATTCCATGGAGATGGAGTCTCAAATTCAAAGTACATTCCTTTGAACATCCTTCTTTGTATAAAAGTTTCTAACTTACTAATATATTCTTGATACCCAACTCCCATTATGGAAAATTTTCCATAATTGTCATATGACTATCCATTCTTAATAGAATCTTATCTATTCATAATTATATCAATATGGTTCATTCATTACTATACTTCTAACTATCCATAAGCAACCAATCCTTAATGAACCTTAGATTATCCTTGACAGTTGTTTAACCACTTTAGTCATATTTAGTTCTAGTCCTTTTTCCCTCTTAATGCCCTAGGCGTTTGGAAAATTAGAACACATGAATAATATAGCATATGCAATCGACTCTATATCTGAAGCATGTAAGACACGATTCTTAATGTCTTACATAAAGACATGATACTTGATCAGTCTTTTGCTATAATATTTCTATCTGCCATGTTCTCAAACTTCGAACTATGAAGAAGGATGTCATAATCATAATCGAATATTGAGAATGCAACCAACATTTCCATATATAGAATTTCCTTATGTCGAATCTTTTCAATATAACATTCATATATGTCTTTGACTAAATTTGATTAAAATTCCCAATCTAACCTTTTAGAATTGAAAAATGAAGTATAAGTTCCTCTCCCTAAATTATAGCAAAACAACTTTTCAACCCTACAACTTTGCATATTGAAAACTTTGTTTTCTATAATTAACATTGCTAACCTGCAACACTTACCATAATAATTATGCTCCCACTAGCATAATAATCATTATCTTACTGGCATAACACTTATGCTCCCACTAGCTTTGACATGTATCCAAAATCAGCTGGACTTCTAGAAATCAATACTTATTGACTATGTTACCAAAGTTTAGATTTCTGATACGAGATGCTTTGATAAGTCTTTATCTAAGCCTATTAAAGTCATACACCTTTCCTAAGATAGCTCACATGTGTGTCTAAACTATTTCAGAACTTACAACAATAAGTTCTGAATGTTTAGACCTTTTGCTATTTCTCAAAATTCGAACTATGAAGAGGGATGCCGTAATCATAACTGAATTTGAGAATGCAAATATCACAAATGCTATCTCCTTAAAATCTACTTAGTGAAAATGTTTCCTCACAATCATTTTCATGAATTGGAGAGAAACTTTATGACACTTAGATTTTATGGTGTATGTGTTCCTATCCAAGTGAAACTGTTATAACCATAATCATAAGACAAGGTTAGTGACAAATCCAAACTCATATGGACTGAACTTTTTCAATCTTAATTCCTTGCCACCTGGAAGCACAAGGGCCTACCATTTCTTCCAGGTTGTAATTCAAACAATTGATAACTCATAGAACTCACATGCATAGTAAACTTTAACTGAAATGGGCACACAATAAGAATATGTCAACACGATAGGTTATAAACCTCAAGTCGTGTGCTAGTGATTAACAATAGGTTTACTCTTGATTAGTTCTTAAAACTTTTCAAGATCTTTAAGACTCCCACTGACCTCTTGACATATAAGTTTTTCTCTATCAAGAACATTACATGACAAACAAATATTCAAGAGTTAGTGCGATTTCTTATCAAGACAAACACTATTGCCAATCGGTCTTAGTTGATCTGTGTTTTATCCAAAAAATTACAACTTACCAATTTCAAATGTACAAGATTAAGAAAACATTTTACTCTACATTTGTTGATATGTCACTCAATATACAATGTTGAAGTATGACTCTAAGATTTGATTTTGGAATGAAGTATGATTCACCTTTTGATTTAACCATTTCAGCAATCCCTGATTCCTCTTCTTGGCCATACAAGTGAACTTTAGAGAATCAATTGTGATATGGTTTTCATAATCAATAAGATGGTCATAAAACACGATACTCAAGTACACTCCCATCTTTTTAGATTGGAGGAACTTTTATCTTTCTGCCTAATTTGATTCTTCTTATTCGTCCTGCTATACATTGAGACTTTTCAATGACTCAAAATTATACTTAGTCTTGTAAGCATTACCATATTTACTAAACTTTAGTAAATCATGGCGTATAGTCTTATTATTCTTTATGGTGGACCTGACCAACACACAACCAAGTGTACCCGATCCACTTGACTCCCATATACATGTGAACAAGGAATTAGTCTTAATTTCCCAAAGATGAATGTTCTCATTCATCATACAATAAAAGTGCATGATTCCAAGTTTCTATCCAACTGAAACTTGGGTGATGAGAATCTTTCCTTATTTGGTAAATTTAGACACTACCACGAACGAAAGAATCAAATTCATATTGCTAAAAATACAAACATCAATTTTCCACAAATGCCATTGTAAGGAGATATAAGATAAGATAAAATCAAAATTTTAATTTATTTATAAAATGCGGAAAAACTTTTCCTTACAATGCAATTACATATGAAAAATATGATATTACAAATTTCTAAGCAATATATCATAACTCCTAAGCAGCAGCTCAAAATCCGATCCTCGAACCATGCGATCGAAATTCATCTCTTCGCGATCAAATTCTGCATGCTTTTCCTTTAAGCTTCCATTGATCCTACAAAACATAAAAATGTAATCTTATCACATCAGGTATTAAGAATCTACAGATAGGAACTTAATAGAGTTAGATAGTGGACTTACCTGAAGCAGAGTCAAACTTTTTTGACCTTACCATTCTTATGATCCTTCAGGTAGATACGACAGCTTCGCAACCAATGCCCATTCTCTTGGCAATAGAAACATATGGACTCTTTGGGAATGGTACACGGGACTATCTCAAACTTAGCCTTTCCCTTTCCCTTGGAAAGAGAAATCTTTTCTGGACTTCCAATGTTTCCATTGTCAATGTCCATGGAAGTTTGGGAAGTAGATTCTCCAATCAAATTTGCATTACTAGTGCGCCAAATCATTGCTTATTCAATAGCAATTAGCAAATAGGTAAGATCAATAAGGGTCATGTCGCGGTCTGTCATATATTAGTCTTTAACAAAATGGCTATATGACTCGTGAAGTGACTGAAGAACCAAGTCAACAGTCAACTTCCTCGACACAACGACTCCTAACATTCCCAGCCTATCAATGTGTGACTTCATCTCCAAGACATGTGCACAAACATACCTTCCATCTTGGTGTTTGCTAGCCAACAGGGCTTGAGTGACCTTAAACATTTCAAAATTTTGAACTTGTAGGTTAGGGAGAATAATTGGAGGTGGAGGAAGTGAAGTATGATATTGTGGAATATCATCTTCATGTGGAAAGCCTTTTTCAACAGATTCGAGAAGACCATAGTTGTCTGAACTAGACATCTATAAAGGGAGAAATTCAAGTTAGTTGATTTAAGTCCTTAATATAACACCCAAAATGAAATATTAGGGCTAGGACCCAACATAATATTTTACAATTGCGAAGAGGGACGCCGTAATCCAGTTGTAAAATATTTGAAGGTAGGTAAATGACGATTTACCAATTTCCACCATGAAAAACGAAATGGATTATTAATTTTTAATTGGTTTGAAATTCCGAGATCTTTGAGATTCATTGAACTTTTCAATGGCATGTTTAAATCTCCGTGTGCCCTTCAAGTTTGTGACTTAGATGTCGAGGATCACAAACAAAGTGTGAATAACCATGCAAATTAGCTTGGTACACCCAATGTTACAAACCATCTAATCAATGTGTCGGTTAGCCAGGCATGCTACATTGATTTATGATTAACACCAAGTTACCCTTTGCCACACATTGTCAGTCCCATATTAGTCCCATATCAGTCAAATTTGTGACACTGGTTACAAAGTTATTTTTGACTGCAATGAAGGAAAGATTATTGACTCAAAGAAAAAAATTATGCTCATTGCACTCAGGGACAATAATATTTACATGCTTTAATTTTACTTGTGCCGGACAATGCTATTTTATGACTTTACATTACGTTTTGCTACCTCAAAATTTTTGAACATAAGCTGCTGAATTTGAGTTTACTACGAATTCTATGCTTCAAAAATTCTTTTCAATTTTCATTTGACCAAAGGAGTATACATTGTATGTTATGCTACTAACATTGCCTATGTGTGTTCATCTCTTTCACCTTAGAAGTCGTAGGATCTTCTATCTTCATCTCGATAATGATATTAACTGATTTGTTCCTTTGGAAAGGATCAACATGTCATTCTTTTGGTGTATCATCTTCTGAGTATAGGTGGTTGAAGCTAGCTCTCCATCTTTTCTTCAGCACCAACTGATCTCTCACTAACGCTGATGCTCATGCTGATTGACATAAAGTATCATGTCGATGAGGCTAGATAGGAGAGAACTATGTTTGAGCTTGTCTTTCTGGATACAAATCTCTTCCTTCTTAGTCAGCCTATTTTTGTTGCTATGGGATGAAGTGAAGCTAGATAGTGTGAAACATTTATCTTTCATAAACTCTCTTCTACTACACCACATCCCATCAAAGATCCAAATACCTCTTCAACAAGACGGTGCTCTTCATATCTTCCATCACAAATCAAAATGTATGGAACCTTCAACTCTTTTCTTGGTGACTCTAATAACTTGAAGGTTACAAAGATCAGATCCTTTTAACTCATTGGTTACAAAGACTCATTTATGTTTTCGTCTTGTTCTTGGTGAAAATGAAGCTTGTAATCAATCTACAACACTTTAACGATTAAAGGCATCTGCTCTCTCGGTTTGCTATAAATTGATTTTTATGTTCATATATTTGATCTTGTTTGCTTATTCTTTTATAGATAGTGTTGAGGGCAGATATCTCAGAAAAAGGAAACTCACTTACGACCATTCATTTCAAAATATTTGTGGAATCGGGTCTTTATCATTCTAAAAAAGCTGCCCAATTATCGATTTTTGAAAACTTCCTTGTTTGAGTAACTTCTTTGTTTTATTATCATTCTATGTTTTATACCATATTAAATGAATTAGTGGTGAATTTCATAGTCTAGAATTCAATTCAACTCTCTGATACAGAAGATAAACCACTTTTTTTTGTTAGCTGACATTGTTTATGATTCATATTGATTCCACCTCAGCGTGATTGAAAGATTCCAATCTCGCCTTATTTTCTTCTCAATAAAACTTAATGATTCACTGTGATATACCACACACTGATAAAAGTTTATAAATATGTGTTGATGGTTAGTCTATGTACCATAGGCTATCACACACACCAACCCCTTCTTGCCATTAAATTCTTCTTCAAAGCTTCATGATTCAGTGTAACATACCATACACTTATGAGAGCTTGAAAGATATGTGTGAATGGTCAAGCTATACATCATAGCTTACAACACACACCAATTCATTCTTTCCTTATCATTCTTCTTAAGAGTTTTATGATTCATCGTATGAAAAAAGACGTTGATGAGAATTTTCAAACTCTGTGACGATGGGTATATGACGTCAGGTGATGTATTGCATGCACCTACCTATTCTTTCCCAACAATTCTTCTATTAAAGAGGTTAATGATTCGTTGTATTAGCTATACATTGATAAAACTTCGACACTCTATGTCGATGGGTATATTTCATACCAGAATGTATTAAACTTATCATCCCATTCTCGCGCTTTATTCTTCTAATAAAAGAAGCTCATGATTTTGCGTATGAAACCCTACACTGATGAAACTTCACAATACTATGTCAGTGAATGATAGTTCAAACCCATTCTATCAGGAGACATCACAAACTTACTTGATTACTAACTACAAATCTGATATGCTAATAGAATAACCTTAATACACAAATTTCTTCCACTAATGATTATTGCCATTGAAGCCATGTTTTGCTGATACATAATACCTTTATATCAATGGTAACTTTTGGATAACGATTAAAAGATGTAACAATATCTTGGAATACGAGATTTTATGGCGCCACTTTCTCCAATCATGATTACGCAAATGGGAAGTAAATTTACATATAAACTGGGAAAATTCTATCTCTTTGGTCACTTTAACAACTCATTCAACCAGTTGATTTTATCTTTTGAAAAAGGCATTCTCAACCATCATCTTCTTCAAGTTCTCATCATATTGAAGGTTCTTTATGTGTTTTCTCCTAACGCTAACAAGGTCAAAGGCCCTCATGCTCCCAATTCTCCTATTTTCATTCAAGCAAACAACATGGCACTCTTTAGTGTTATCCCAAAACATTTTATGAACTCAGTTATTGAAGACTTCGCCAACTACGTCAAGAGCTACCCTCTTTGATATTCTTTCTGCGATTTCCCATATTCATTTATCTTAAGAAAGTATGTGAGTTCTATTACTCATGCTCTATTGATTCTAATGCTCAAACCATTACTGGAACCACTGGAGATGGTCAATCTAGGGTTACTATCAATGCAAAAAGAATCGAACTACTCTTCGTCTTCCCCAATCGGAAAACTATTCTAAAACCCCTTCTGAAGAAAAATGCAAGTCTATTCGTTCAAGATTAAGGTATAACTTTTCCATTCATGGCAACACTCATGACCCAACCAAATACAACTTCCATCAATGTTATTGTGTAGGGTGGAAGTACTTATCTGGGGTGATTGGTAAATGCCTTGGACACAAAACTGGGAGATTAGAATAATTAAACCTATTTGAGCAATGAATTCTATAATCCATGGCTTGCAACAAAAGACTAGATTTTTCTTAACTCTTCCTTGATCAACTAATTGAACGTGTCACTGGGAACAAGAAGTCAATATATGTTCCTTATCCTCGTTGGCTTGGACTAATTTTGGCTCATAATGAAGAGGATTATAATGTCAATCATGGATTCATCATTCTAATTCTAGCTCTCTCATCAAAGATCATCAATGATGCTCCCTATGATGAAGATATGCATCTTACCCGATATATGGAAAATTGGGTTGCAAATCCTTACGTTGTTGAATCATCTGAATCTAAAGAAGAGGATAATGAGAATAATAATGAAGAAGGAGCTGATGATGAAGAAAGCGTTGATGATGATGAAGAAAGCGTTGATGATGAAGAAGACGTTGATGATAAAGAAGATGAATTTGCCACTGATACAGGAGAAGCCCCTCTTCAAGGAATCACTAATCCTCTTGCAAGACTGAACCAACATAATCTCTTCTCCTCATCCTGAAATTCATCCACAACTCCTTCTGCAAAATATTTTTAAAACGAGGATCAACCCCACCTCAAATGAAAACTATTGATCCACTAATTCAAGATGTGAGTTCTCCAATACCAGCGTCTCCTTCGCCTCAAGTTGCAACTTTTCGTCCAATGCCAACACCTCTTCAGAATGCTTCTACTTATTAGGGGAGTCTAGTTCCAACTTTCAAACTATTGTGCTCTCTTAGCTCTCTCTATTGGTGCAGATGACTCAATCTCTGGGAGAAAGACTGTCCAAAGTAGAGAAGGAGGTAGATGACATAAAACTTTCAATGACTTTAGGTGATGATGATGATATGATAATTGAAGACTCTCTAGGCAGTAATCCTACACCTCCACCTACCTCATCAAATCCACCTCCATTATCAAATTCACCTCCACCTCCTCCTCCTCCATCATTAAATCCCCCTGCTCGTATTTCCTCTCCACCTCATGACTCTCCTCCCCAAACTAATGATGCCAAAGGGGGGAGAATAATCAACAACCACTTGTGACTGCAACAACTCCATATCATCCTGAAATGTCAGAATAAGGAAAGAATGATAATCAAAAAGCAATTCTTGTAGCTGAATAAGAGAGCAATGATCAGCCCATCCTAGACGTTGACGATGAACAACCTATTCAAAAAATTGGCGACCAGTCAGAGACAGATGAGTATGGCTGGTTTCTTGATTTTGGGTTTATGGCATAAATTGTTGTTCCTTTAAGCGTTGTTTACCTTGATACATATTTTGAAGGGGAGATTACTCAAGGAACCAACAACGACATTGATTCTTATGATGAACAACTCAATCCTACAAAAAGGAAGGCTTCCTTCTCAGGGGGAGAAAATAACACTGAAGCTGGAAGCTCATCTGCCGCTGGTGGTTCTTTAGCACCCCCTCCCAAGAAATGAAAACTAACAGTTGATTTAGAGGATTTAGTTACAGATTGGAAAATAACCATTGAAGAGGTCATAGAATTTATGTTGGAACATAATGCCTCAGTTTGAACAACAAAAGACGAATGTCAATCTATCAAACTTGTTCAATACCTTGCATCGGTTTGTGTTGAAAAGACCAATATTTAGCTTTTCAATATTGATGTTGATAAACAAAATAGAGTCTCTGAGCTGAATGATTGAATCAGTCAGAAGAAATTTGGAAATGTTCTAGGTAGAAGATACCAACTTGATCTCATCATCAAAGTCAGATGCACCAAACCCAATAATGAATCTCTCAAATTGTATCTGATCATGAAAAAGGTTGAGTATGAATATACTAAAGTTATATTCGCTCATGAACTAGTTAAATATGGCTACATCGAGTGGATAAAAATTCAAGAGATAATTTCTAAACACAGAGGTGTTCATTCTCAGGAGGTAAAGTTGGCTATTCAAACCCTGATCAACAAAGTCAAGAAGAATAACTTAGTACCTTCAGTTAGTCTATTGCAACCATCCACATCGGAGAGAACTAGTAGGTCCAGAATGTCAAAATATACTAAGTTTCTTCTTCCGTATGGCACTCTATACATCAAAAACAAGTTGCCAATGGGTGTTGAGCCAATTCATCACATGTTCATTTGGGAACCAAAACATGGTTTTTCTATCTTGACAGTCAGAACCAAATGTGCTTTCAACACACTGAAGATCTTCCCAATGCTCCCACTGATAATTTATTCAATCTTTGTCTGGAGGGTATGAGACATAAAAAGATAGAAAGAGTATATCGTGTGTTGATCTCTTTTGAACTTAGTAAGCGTCTAACAGATCTTCATCTTGATGACTTTAAGTGGTTAAAGCCTGAGATCTTAACTGAAATTGAAAAATTCTCAAATGATAACCTTGATGACTTCATTGAAGATTAGTTTTGACATCATTAGATAAAGGAGATTTTAAGGTCACACCATAGGATCTGATGAGTCAAACACATTACACGCTCACCACCAGCACCAGTGCCAGCGCCAACACAAAACCATATCAGCGTCAGAGTAAAGCTAATGATCTTTGTGATATTTGTATATTAGATAGTTATACGCATATATATATATATATTCTCTCTCTCTCTCTCTCTCTATATATATATATATATATATATATATATATAGAATATATATCTGATCCATAATCTTGGTAATTAGGATCAAACGTTTACTTTGATAGGTATACATCCCTTATTTAGTGGGATTTCAATTATTTTAATCTTATATATTCCACATTAAGGTGAAACCCTAATGTATGTCTCTATGACCATCTTTGTGACCTTTTGTGACAACCGTCAATTTTCGGTCAAGTCAAAGTCAACCGAAGGCAACAAGTCAAACCGTTCGACTCAATTTGCCCATGGGTACTAGAATTTACATTATGTAATTTCTATACAACTCGCTATTCTAATGAGGAGTCATAAATTGAAAAGTTCATACATCTAGATCTCCTTAACCTAAATCTGTGGTATGTGGCGAGCCAAACCGATAAAACAATGTTGCATACTCATCGGGAGTGTGTAAGATCCTTAAACAAGGCTTAACAGGGTTTATGGACCTATCTTTGCGAAGCCAGACACTCACAAATGTCAGACACAAAACCTCTCTCAATCGTTTTCACTCTATCTCTCTCTCTCTCTCTCAATTGTCAAATCTCTCCCAAATATCTCCAAGAATGTGAAATCTCTCCCAAATCTCTCTTTGTATGTGAAATCTCTCCAAGAATGTCAAATCTCTCCCAAATCTCTCCATGAATGTGAAATCTCTCCCAAATATCTCTTTGTATGTGAAATCTCTCCAAGAATGTCAAATCTCTCCCAAATCTCTCCAAGTATGTGAAATCTCTCCCAAATCTCTCTCAAAAGTTTCCGTGACTTTTTGAAGTCATTCGGGTCATTCCGATCCTTGACCGGGTCAAAAACGGCTTGAAACGGGGTAAAAACGAGTAATATGGGCTTGAGGATCCGAAACCCCTGTTAAGGACCCGAAACCCCTCTTAGGGCCGAAAGTCCTCTTAGGGACCGAACCCTCCTGAGCTGAACCCGAACCTGCTGAGAATCGAACCCGAAGGGTCCTCTCGGGCCCGAACCTCGCATGCCCACCCGAACCCAAAGGTACGGTACACTTCGGTCTATTTCGCTTCTTCCTGGTTCGCTTCCTAATGCCTCGCCTGCGCTTCGGACCCAGCATCAGAAGGGACCGAACCTTCGGCCCCCTTCCGAGAAGCTTCGCTGTTAGCTATTTTCTTTCCGGTTTCGACTACGACTTCATTCTAGTGGGTAAAGTACAAAGAGGTGGAGTGTTGACTTAGCTTTAGCTTATGACACAAGCAACCACTCCCATACCCACTCTATGACCAGCCACACCTTCCCACCTTACCTAGGTCACTTCAATGTCATTTCCACTCAATTATCACCCTTTCCCACGTTTTAGAGCTGGAACAAACCATTCTCTCTCCTCACTTCCCTCATTTTCTCTCGTTTCACCAAAAAGATCAAACTCTTTTCTCTCTCACTTCATCTCTCTAGAATTCGTGATTCAAGGGCTGATCTTGGGTTTTTCCTCCACATGTGGTAAGCAAAATCCATTCTCCTTATGATTATTTCACTTCTTTCTACTCAAATCATGGATATCTTACACAAACTCCGTCATAATTGTGTTAGATCTTCGAATCTTCAAGTGATTCTTCAAGTGTTCTTGGGTTGAACACTTCTCTACTTCAACACTTATCTACTGAAATCACTCAAGGTGAGTTCATACCCCTACATTTTCATGTTTTCTCATGTTTTTAGGGGGGAATACAAGTAAAACACCAAGAACAAAACTAAACTTTTCTAACCGCCTTCATCAGAAACGTTCAATTCCATTCACGGACTGTTTTGGACAACTTAAACATTTTAGTTTTCAAAACTGTTTTAGGTGCAAGTAGTTCCACTTCTTAGCTTTAAAATGACTACTTGCACATCTCCACACGATTTTTCTACAATTTATGGTGATTTTTACAAAATAATCTGTCTTTTCAAACACAAATCCGGACCAGTCTATGAATATGAGCATTTTAATACAAGTTAAAGGCTTCCAAAAATCATGATAAAAATTATGAGTAAACTAGACACAATTTAGGAACTCTCAAAATTTACGGATTTAGTTTTTGACTTCGTATGATTTTTCTATGACTTTTCTAAAACAGCGCAGAAGGGTTAAATTTAGTTAACAGCATTATAACTTTCATGACACTTTGTATTATGTTGAGCAAAGTGTATAACAATAGGTTCTAAATATTGAATGTGTTTCCTTGTTAGTTTATCATTATAAACTGAAACTTAGTCATTCATGATAAGATTATTCATTCATTTAGAACACGTATATTAAGCTATAATAAGCATAATTTATGGATTTATAATACTAATGTGTTTTCATAAAACAGTTCTTATATATTACAAACATTTCGGATAGACTATAATAGGTATAGTTTATGTATCATTTACTTCTCAAACTTATTTATCAAAGGTTTTTCAGTTTAGTTCACGTAAATCTGTTAATGAATAAATTTGTGAGTCATTCACTTCAGGTTACTTCCAAAGTAACAAAGTCAAAAAGTCCTGTAAATTGTAACCAGAGTGTCTTGTAGGGAGAACGTGATAGTTGTGTATAGATCTATATTGGGTTTGACAAACCCACACCAGAGCTGCTTGCAACAGCTAGACCGACAGGTCTGTGGTGACAAGTGTCATTTAACGGCGACGCCTAAGAACGTCGTATTACGAGGTCGTCTATGTCAAGTATGGTTATGATAGCTCACATGTGGTATTAACAATCATAAGATTTACGGGTTCTAACTTTAAATTAGTGAGTTATGTCGATTTAGCTCTCAGAAATTACTTTAAGTATGGAAAAATATTTGTACGTCTTCATATTAAAAAGGGTTTTATGTTCATTTAAAATCACTTTTTATATCAATTACAAATATCGCTGTAGATTTTTAGTCTTAGTATTTAAGACTACACACCATTCATTACGAGAGTTTTTCTCAAATCAGAAAGGGTTTTACGCTAATTTGAAACCACTTTTATATCTTTAAGTATGACAAATACTTGTTCGATTTCGGTCCTGGTATTTAGGACCACATAACTTATGTAAGGAAAATATTGGATTTTTCTTGGTAACATACATCTCTTTACAAAGATCGATTTTCAAACTCTTACTGTCAAAAGCTTATGAACTCACCAACCTTTGTGTTGACACTTTTCAAAACTACTTGTATTCTCAGGAATTCAGTGAAACATGAAATCAACCACGTTTTGAGGATGGGACGATAAATCGTCAAACAGTTCATTTTGTATCATAATGTAATTGATTTGAATCATGTAAACATATACTTTGGTGTAACTTTTTTTTCAATTATATTTATGATGGTTGTATTTACTTTTAGCACTATTATACTCGTTTTTGTGATACTCTACATGAAGTCCTCCACCCCCGGACGTTTCCGCCATCCTTGGTTTGGGGGTGTGACAGATTGGTATCAGAGCATTGTTTATAGTGAACTCAGTATATCGAACCACATAAGATATACAAACTATAAATGCATTGGGACTAAGGTCTCTGATTAATGTTTTTAAAACAACTATACTTTTAGAAATAAATAATTTCTTATTAAAAGTATACATGCATGCATACATACTTAGGTCAGCATCATTCTAGAACAAAACAAAATTAATGATTGTTGGATATCACAGGTAAGCTCGGGGATGTATGGTCAGTCTTGGGAGTGGCATAGCCTGATCAACTATGCTAGTCTGAGGAGTGATTAGCACATGCCCAAGAATGGTTGTGATATGGCAACAAGTCTAAATACTTACCAACACTACCACAATGAGAACATTAGAACAGAACACGAGTTTAAAATACTATAGGAGTATTTTGTGATATCATAACTTATATGAAAACTAAATAGATCCTTAATAATAGGTCTATAGTCCCTAAGTGGATACCCTAAGATATTATATAACTTAGAAATCATAGACTTAGAATTTGTGGTCATTGCCTTACTTCCTTTTCCTTGTTTGGATGTGGATCTAGGGTAGGATCACTTATTCGAAGGTCTATCATATCTTGTTATATGTAATTAGTATGAACTATGTCATTATAAAAGTAACTAATAAGGATCACCCCTAGAAGTAATTAATTATAGAGTTAGACGCCTAGTAATTATCTCTTCCACTCTTATTCTCGCAAGTACAACATAGCAAGATCCTACTTACCGGACGACCCCTACTTTCCCAATCCGAACCCGAGAAATGGTGAATGGTTATGAGGAGAATCAGAAGCGGAACCGGAGGTAATCAATCCTCCATGCATAGCAAGGGTTTCCATGAACCGTTTCGACTACATCGAACCTGTGCCCCATTGGGAAATCGTGATCGAGGGTTGAATGTCGATAGCAATGACAACAACCACCATGTGGAGACCAACGAGGGTTCTATGACCTCAACCACGGGGGACCGACTGACAGAGCCCTCCCGGCGAAGACCCAGCAGATCGCGAACATCGGGGGTTAAAGCAGGTAGACTACAACCCGAGTTCGGAAATTGCACGCTACTACAGACCCTACTATCTCACGTACCCGAGACTCGGAAAGAGAATACTATTTCAGAGACTAACTCTCTGTTTAGGACCTTATCGCCACTCGGGTAGAGGCAAGAGAGTAACAGGGTAGACACACGACATTCAAAGAGAGGAGGATTGCAGCCAAGCATCGATTGACAGAACTGCAAGGTGCATCGACTTTGCCTCAGGCATCGCAAGGGACGGATCGTCGTAAGTAGAGTTCATACCGCTCACAAGACCTTGTAAATTAGGTTCGTGAGTATGTGTTGGTGCTACTCTGTTCTAGTCGTAAGCACGACACTGTGATTTAAACGGTCATACTAAACAAGAGATCTAGTTGCTATCAAAACTTTTCCATGCACAGATGTGAGGTAAACCTACATCTAGGTCAAAAATTTTCACCAAAACCAGAATTACTACAGTCATATTAACAAGATGGGCTTAGGACATACCTAACAGACTCGAAGGTCTATTTAGCCTTAATTATATAACTAAGAATACATCAATTGGTCATAATAAGGACCTAGCTTGGGTCAAGTTACAAGGTTTCACTTGGATACTGAACTACTAAAAATTCATGGGTTTACCATATAATGACTCCCGTTATGAACAGTTTTCAGAATGCCCCTAACAACCGAAATACGTTATAAATTGAATTGAGATCGATAAACTTAGTTAGAAAACTCGCAACGTATAGCCATTCTAAAGACTCGTTACCGTCTCTCCCATTAACCCTTATGATTGAGGGGATGCTTTCTTCATAGACCTATGGACTGCGATTGTTCAGGCACTAAATCACCGGGTCCCATCAAAACTCCTCAGCCAAGCGTGTTCGGAAAAACATGATTCTAAGATGAGTAAAAGCTTAACGCCCGCACGAAACCTACTTATACTCACTATCATAAATCCGTCTCAGGAACGTTAGCGGAAACATGAGGAATAGTACAGTATTGTGCAAGAATTTATATGCGTAAATATAAATCGTAGAGATGCACTTAAGATAATCATTTCTACTAACGAAGCTGTTTTTCATCGTGAAACAGAGCTATGTCTTCACCAAGAGGCAACCAACCAACTAGCAAGGCGCCAACTCTGCAGATAGATGCTGCTACTTTTCAGGCTGCAGTCACGGCAGCCGTGACAGCCATCATGGCGCAATTCGATGCTAACAACGCCAACAAGAGTGGAAGCGGTACTGACAATACAGATTGTGGTAACAATCAGGAACACCAACAGGTGTCTGCCAGCGAAAATACTGCAGGCCATAAACCTACGAACGAGAAGCGAAAGTTCTGGGACGAAAAGAAGTGTAACCTACCTCAAAAACTCGTTGGAAGAAAGCAATCTGTAGCTGCACCTGCCACTACAACAGCAGTCACGACGAACGCCGCGACACTAGCCACGGGGTCTGCCACCCAAACGTCGGTCAAACCATATGAGGGATCACTCCCAAAGTGTGTCAAGTGTGGCTTCCATCACAATGGGGCTTGCCGAGATATGCACTGTAAAAACTGCAACAGGAAAGGGCATACCGTCCGTTTCTGCAGGCCCCCGAATCAGTACATCACTTCAACCCCCATTACCAAAGTAATTCCAGCGTGCTTCCGATGTGGCGAAACAAGACACTTCAGGAGAAACTGTCCAACTAAGAAGAATGATGGGGAAGCCGGAGGAGTGTGACAACGAACCAGCAAGAGTAACATGGAACCATATTAGGACCTTTGTAATGTTTCCAACGACAAAAACGTTTAAGTATCATATGTTTGTAATGAATTTTATATGCTTGCTAAAATCCATGTCTTTCTAAGGGTAGTTAAAATACTCCCTCGTACAAATCAAACCAAAGGCATTCATATATGATCTTAGGATCATTACCTGTAAGATGTGATGACTTGTACATGCATCGGGGCTAGTTATAATCAAATTACCGAAGTCATGAAACAAATAATTCCATCCTGACTCCTATTCCGTGTCTAGCAGTAAGAACTAAGTGGGGCCACCCACTCGACAATCTCGCCAACATCAACTCTCATACGATGTTCATATACCGTTCGATCATAGGGAGACCTGTCAGGGATCACGATGTCAAGTATCATTACTGATTATCGAAACACACCCACTACCAGTGCTAGACACTGTGGTATAAATCATCTACAGTAATAATAACATCAAACAAAACGGAACAAGGAAAAGTAACACGAGATACTCTATCACTCTAGTGATCTCTTCTTATGACTACAACTTAACACATGTTATCTAAAAAGATATTGTTGTCATCATCCAATTTTAAGAATATAGCCCTCATCTTCCCGATTTAACGGCTACAAAAGAACCCTTCACCTAACTCACTGAATATCGGAATCTTTGTCTCCCATAAACACATCCAGCACGGACCTCCGGGTCATCTCTCACGGTGAAACCCCAAAACACGCACCAGAGGAGTGTTATACGTCCCGAAACCTTATCACAAGTATTTAAAGGAGATTTTCGGGAATGTCACGCATGTAGCAGACAAGGTTCAAGCACAGAAGCTTGGGAAGGATACGGTTAGTCCACCACTACTACGTGTATATGCGAGGATAATGTATAATTAAGATTCTACAGACATTGGATGTGTGCTTCCGCCCTATTTCCTGTTCCATGTCTGGTTGTGGATTTGGGGCAGAGTCACCCATCCAACTGTCTTGCCAATCTTGAGCACATACGACCTATATGCGCAAGTGAATGATAAATGGACCAGGTACGAGTCCTGCCATAAACTGTCAGGCCAAAACCGTCGAGCTACCCAACAATGAAATTGAAGAATCAAGCTTCTCACCCTGGAGAACTCCGGTTTTATTCTTCAAAATTGAAAGACAAAATTGCTCGAGGGCCCATTGACCTCAGAGGCCTCGATAATATCTCCAATAGAAACCTTTACTATCTACCTCGCATAGACGAATAGGCTGACCAACCGCGAGGAACGAAGTACCCTTCAGGAATTGGACCTGAGATCTAAATATCACCAGTCGCGAGTATTGGAGAAGGATGTCCGAGGACAATCCTCCAAATTCAATGTGGACGCTGCAAGTCCGTAGTGATACCCCTCAGATAGGACCAACCTGCTCGCAGTATTCATAGGATATGCCATTCTTACTAGGATCCGTTAGCCATTGTCATTGTAAATAACTTGCTTATCTACCCTCGTAGTAAGAAGGAAACCAAGGAGATCAACTGCAACAAACCGCGAAAGCAATACGATCAGAGAAGCTTTACCCGAAGTTCTCTAGATACGAGTTTTGGAATTAAGGAGTCAAATTCCTAAGACACATCATTATCAATGTGGAAATCCTTAAAGACTCTTTCAATTGATCAAAACCGTTGAGAAACAGTCAGCACAAAAGGTGTCAGTAGGAATACGCCAAAATTTCGGGTCTCGCTGACCTACCGTCTTAGTTCCTTTGGAACTTCTCGTAAATTACAGAACCCCCTTACGACTTTGACCCTGAAGGGAGCAACCCTCGACTGGGAAGAGAAGCAAAAAGGAAGAAACCTTTAGAACTCCAGAATAAGAGACCAAATTCCTCTGGAAACCTCACTCTGGGCAGGCTTAGTACGCTTCGGAAAGCGTGGAAAGCCAAAACCCCAGATAATTATGCCTTTCGAGATTCTTGTAAGAATCAGCCCGGTAATCGCAACTTCAATCTACTCCCACGAGCTTAGTAAAGTACATTCTACCCGACACGTCCCGAACTTGCAGAAGTATCTATCCGACAAGACTCTTGTAATTCCTCTCGACGAGATCGAGTTCCACAAGAGCCTCACCTTCGTGAAAGAACCATAGTGACCACGGACCGAGAGGTTAAGCGAACGCAGCAACGCCGCTTCCCATTAGTGAAAGTTCGGTGGAATACTAACCAAGGACCTAGAGTCACTTGGGAGCGCGAGAATCAGTCGATTAGGAAGTATCCCCACTTCATGGCTCGATTGTTAATGCCCACTCCTTGCCTAAATTCAAAATTTCGGGACGAAATTCCCTCTAACAGGGGGATGATGTGACAACCGTCAATTTTCGGTCAAGTCAAGGTCAACCGAAGGCAACAAGTCAAACCGTTCGACTCAATTTGCCCGTGGGTACTAGAATTTGCATTATGTAATTTCTATACAACTCGCTATTCTAATGAGGAGTCATGAATTGAAAAGTTCGTACATCTAGATCTCCTTAACCTAAATCTGTGGTACGTGGCGAGCCAAACCGATAAAACAATGTTGCATACTCATCCGGAGTGTGTAAGATCCTTAAACAAGGCTTAACAGGGTTTATGGACCTATCTTTGCGAAGCCGGACACTCACAAATGCCAGACACAAAACCTCTCTCAATCGTTTTCACTCTATCTCTCTATGTCAAATCTCTCCCAAATCTCTCCAAGAATGTGAAATCTCTCCCAAATCTCTCTTTGTATGTGAAATCTCTCTAAGAATGTCAAATCTCTCCCAAATCTCTCCTTGAATGTGAAAACTCTCCCAAATATCTTTGTATGTGAAATCTCTCCAAGAATGTCAAATCTCTCCAAGTATGTGAAATCTCTCCCAAATCTCTCTCAAAAGTTTCCGTGACTTTTTGAAGTCATTCGGGTCATTCCGACCCTTGACCGGCTCAAAAACGGATTGAACCGGGGTAAAAACGAGTAAAATGGGCTTGAGGACCCGAAACCCCTCTTAAGGACCTGAAACCCCTCTGAGGGCCGAAAGTCCTCTTAGGGACCGAACCCTCCTGAGCCGAACCCGAACCTGCTGAGAACCGAACCCGAAGGGTCCTCTCGGTCTCGAACCTCGCATGCCCACCCGAACCCAAAGGTACTGTACACTTCGGTCTATTTCGCTTCTTCCTGGTTCGCTTCCTAATGCCTCGCCTGCGCTTCGGACCAGCATCAGAAGGGACCGAACCTTCGGTCCCCTTCCGAGAAGCTTCGCTGTTAGCTATTTTCTTTCCGGTTTCGACTACGAATTCATTTTAGCTCCGTTTTTAATTATTTTAACGCGGGATTTTCACCCAAAATCATATTTTAACATAATGAACCCTGAATATTCATAATTTAATCATATTTTCATGAAAATCTTTATTTAAATAATAAAATCTAGTGGGTAAAGTACAAAGAGGTGGAGTGTTGACTTAGCTTTAGCTTATGACACAAGCAACCACTCCCATACCCACTCTATGACCAGCCACACCTTCCCACCTTACCTAGGTCACTTCAATGTCATTTCCACTCAATTATCACCCTTTCCCACGTTTTAGAGCTGGAACAAACCATTCTCTCTCCTCACTTCCCTCATTTTCTCTCGTTTCACCAAAAAGATCAAACTCTTTTCTCTCTCACTTCATCTCTCTAGAATTCGAGATTCAAGGGCTGATCTTGGGTTTTTCCTCCACATGTGGTAAGCAAAATCCATTTTCCTTATGATTATTTCACTTCTTTCTACTCAAATCATGGATATCTTACACAAACTCCGTCATAATTGTGTTAGATCTTCGAATCTTCAAGTGATTCTTCAAGTATTCTTGGGTTGAACACTTCTCTACTTCAACACTTATCTACTGAAATCACTCAAGGTGAGTTCATACCCCTACATTTTCATGTTTTCTCATGTTTTTAGGGGGGAATACAAGTAAAACACCAAGAACAAAACTAAACTTTTCTAACCGCCTTCATCAGAAACGTTCAATTCCATTCACGGACTGTTTTGGACAACTTAAACATTTTAGTTTTCAAAACTGTTTTAGGTGCAAGTAGTTCCACTTCTTAGCTTTAAAATGACTACTTGCACATCTCCACACGATTTTTCTACAATTTATGGTGATTTTTACAAAATAACCTGTCTTTTCAAACACAAATCCGGACCAGTCTATGAATATGAGCATTTTAATACAAGTTAAAAGCTTCCAAAAATCATGATAAAAATTATGAGTAAACTAGACACAATTTAGGAACTCTCAAAATTTACGGATTTAGTTTTTGACTTCGTATGATTTTTCTAAAACAGCGCAGAAGGGTTAAATTTAGTTAACAGCATTATAACTTTCATGACACTTTGTATTATGTTGAGCAAAGTGTATAACAATAGGTTCTAAATATTTAATGTGTTTCCTTGTTAGTTTATCATTATAAACTAAAACTTAGTCATTCATGATAAGATTATTCATTCATTTAGAACACGTATATTAAGCTATAATAAGCATAATTTATGGATTTATAACACTAATGTGTTTTCATAAAACAGTTCTTATATATTACAAACATTTCGGATAGACTATAATAGGTATAGTTTATGTATCATTTACTTCTCAAACTTATTTATCAAAGGTTTTTCAGTTTAGTTCATGTAAATCTGTTAATGAATAAATTTGTGAGTCATTCACTTCGGGTTACTTCCAAAGTAACAAAGTCAAAAAGTCCTGTAAATTGTAACCAGAGTGTCTTGTAGGGAGAACGTGATAGTTGTGTATAGATCTATATTGGGTTTGACAAACCCACACCAGAGCTGCTTGCAACAGCTAGACCGACAGGTCTGTGGTGACAAGTGTCATTTAACGGCGACGCCTAAGAACGTCGTATTACGAGGTCGTCTATGTCAAGTATGGTTATGATAGCTCACATGTGGTATTAACAATCATAAGATTTACAGGTTCTAACTTTAAATTAGTGAGTTATGTCGTTTTAGCTCTCAGAAATTACTTTAAGTATGGAAAAATATTTGTACGTCTTCATATTAAAAAGGGTTTTATGTTCATTTAAAATCACTTTTTATATCAATTACAAATATCGCTGTAGATTTTTAGTCTTAGTATTTAAGACTACACACCATTCATTACGAGAGTTTTTCTCAAATCAGAAAGGGTTTTACGCTAATTTGAAACCACTTTTATATCTTTAAGTATGACAAATACTTGTTCGATTTCGGTCCTGGTATTTAGGACCACATAACTTATGTAAGGAAAATATTGGATTTTTCTTGGTAACATACATCTCTTTACAAAGATCGATTTTCAAACTCTTACTGTCAAAAGCTTATGAACTCACCAACCTTTGTGTTGACACTTTTCAAAACTACTTGTATTCTCAGGAATTCAGTGAAACAGGAAATCAACCACGTTTTGAGGATGGGACGATAAATCGTCAAACAGTTCATTTTGTATCATAATGTAATTGATTTGAATCATGTAAACATATACTTTGGTGTAACTTTTTTTTCAATTATATTTATGATGGTTGTATTTACTTTGAGCACTATTATACTCGTTGTTGTGATACTCTACATGAAGTCCTCTACCCCCGGACGTTTCCGCCATCCTTGGTTTGGGGGTGTGACACCTTCATTCTCTTAGTGAGGACATTCTTTCTTGGTGAAAGCATCTTTGTGATTACTCGTGTTCTTTTTTTATGTTTAGTCTTACCTTAGTTAATTTGTTATTTGTTATACATACTTGAAGTGTATTCGATCGATACAAACCTTCAGTATTATCAACCGAAGCTTCAATATTTTTTACACGATTCAGTAAGTCATAATTTTTAAAAGGGTCTTTAGAATTTTGAACATCCTTCTCACTAAAATGTAAAACTTCTTTTTGAACTGGAACATCAGGAGAATCCTCTTTAATATTTGCATCCTCAACATGATCTTCCACATTCCCATTATTCACATTAGTAATTGGATCTTCCTAATCCGAATCTAATTGATCGTCATCATCAATATACTTGGGGTTACAGCTAACAACTTCTCTTGCTCGAATAAAAAACACCTTACCTTCAACAATCACTTTGAAAGTCTCCATAATGATATGATATTTTTTTGATTCATAATCTCTTCTGATAGAGTTCATTATCATTTGATTCTTCTGAATTCGATAACCCCCCCCCCACCCCACCCCACCATTGATCAAATTTACCGAAAGACTTTTTTGACCATGCTACCGAAGTTACACCCTTAATATGAATCCATATAACATGATCATCAAACACAAAAGACTTTGTCCAAGGAAGAAGCACTAAAAACCATGACGAAGCACCTGTATGATTTTTCAACTTATCTTCAGCTTTAATAGATTGAGTCTCCAGGGACACCTAGAAACCTCCCATGTAATCTCAAAGTCAAATCATCAAACCCTTCATAATCACATATTTTACGCAACTTTGACAAACTACCAAACTCCTTAACCTTCCCAACACTAGTTGGGGAGTAATGTTTATCGATCAAGCAAGACTCACCAAGAAATAAAGTAGGATAATTACTAGGGATTGAATTCAAAACCTCATTATTAGCACAACCTCTAGCAATCCCAGTAAAAGAAACAGAATCAGCATTAGGTCTTGACCAATTTTGTGCATGATTAATCAAACCGTCAGGAACATTCAATTTCCCTTTGTAGTTGATTTAATAATTGCCCCATGTTTAGTCCCACATGAATACTTAACAACATTATCATGCAAACATAATCGACCAATCCACGCAGTGTAAAGATTGGAAAAAAGGATTTCTAGATTTCCAACCTTAATCAAACGTATGAAAGCATATGTTTTCCTAGCCTTAGATTTTCCTTTAGGAATAAATACTTCCATCACACACCGATACAATTCATATTTCTTCTAAAGGTCTTGAACAAAGAACTTATCTAGGAAAATAGTCATGTAAATCCATTGAGATAATTGTTGTATTAAATTATCCTTAGAACGACGTTGCATTGTATGCCAATCAGACATGGAGATGTGTAACACCCTAATATCAAGTAAAATTTCATTTGTAACCCAAAGTGTAAATTAGTTTAAAGTTGGTCCTTAAGCCATCCATACTTGGATAGTACACATAACGTATCCCTTTAAAAATGATCGTGTGTTTACATGAGTACGTTGGGCGTAGCGAACCCTAATTTTTAGGGTTTGAGCACTAGTTAAACATCCTTATACCCTCAAAACCCTTTCATTCATCAGCCTCCATCGCCTAAATAGTCCCATGCTAACCCTAATCCTTGTGTGAGCCTTTTTGAGCTTATGAGTGTATTTTTGGTGTTCTTGAAGGAAAAAAAAGTGGTGGAATCATTTTGGAAGCTTCAACCAAATTATTGATCTGAAACTTCAACCTCGCAAGCAACCTCCAGAAGCTATAAAATTAGAAGCTTGATGAATGTTCTCCTTGGATCTTGCTAGTTTATAAGTTTTATGCATTTTGGTCCTATAATTTTAGTATGCATGAGTATGGCTTACTCTAAACCAAAAGAGTTGTCTTTTCAAACGTTTTTAGGTGCTAAGAACCATAAAAATGTGATTTTGGTCCCTTTCATTCCTTCATGCATGAGTTATAAGGTTTTGGTTTGTGTATTAAGTTAGGGTTTGGATGTTGGATTCATTCTAGCCATGGAAAGTCATAAAGTTGGAAACTTTATGACTTATAAGACTATTTGGGAGTAGATGTGAGCTTTATATGTGAAGTCTTAATAGAATGAGCACTTAATGAAGAAAAGAAGGATCGTGTTGAGTATGCTAGGCGTACTTGATGGTACGATGCACGTACTGGGCTAAGTCAAAATATTTTGGCTAACGACTTACTATGCTAAGCGTAGCAACTGAGTACGCTGTTGAGCGTACTCAGCCTGTGATGAACTTTTTGAATTCTGACTTGACTTTGATCAGGGGTTTGACCATGTTTGAGTTAGCGTATTTTGAGTAGTAGATTGAGTTTAAGTTATTTTTCATTGTATAGGTGATCGATAGAGTTAGTAGTTAGAATAGGGATGTTTTCAGCTACATTTCAGACTGTGAGGTGAGCTTTCCTCACTATACTTGTGGGTCGAAGGCACCAATGTCGGCTCATTGGATTATGTATCCTGGTATATTGGTTTGACGTTATGCTAGTTTTGTGATTAGACGGGTAGATCTGTATGATTACATGTGTTAATTGAGTATGTGTTAGACTGGTAGAGTGTATAATTACTTGTACTTGTTGTTTGTTGATTTTTATTGTATATGTTAACATGTTATGGCTTGTTGGGTTGAGTTGGTCCTGCTTTTTACTAAAGGCCAAGATACCCAGGGCGGTCCGGATAGGCTGAAGGCCCGAGAGGTGGTCCAGTCACGCCAAAGGCCTAGAGAGCGGTCCAGATATGTTGTAGGCCATGTGAGGCAGTTCAGTCAGGCTAAAGGCTCACATATTCATGTTATTATCTGTATGGTTATGTGTGGTACTTTGGGGTAATTCACTAAGCTTTTGTTTACAGTTTGATTGTCATGGTTACAGGTAGTTCAGAGTAGGGGTGTTCGTTTGGATGGATCGGTTTGATCCGATCCAATCAAGTAAATCCAAATTGATTTCGGTTTTCAAAACATGGATCCGAATTGTCCAAACTAAATTCAAATCCGATCCGATCCGATCCAATTAAAATTCGGTTGGATCGGTTTTTATAATTCGGTTTTCAAAACCGAAACATTTTAAAACGAAATCTAATTGTAATATTACCCAACTTTACACAATAAGCAAAAACAAATAATTTAGTTGTGATTGGAAATTTATAAAAAACTAATAAGAAGATATATTATAGTTAAATATTTTATACATACAAAACTTTTGAGATAATGCATATTAATGTTTTTTTATCGGGTGAAACGTTTTAGACCTATTTGAAAAAAATAAATTACAAAGTTAATAAATAATTATAGATATATATTATAAATAGATAAATAATAAATGTTTATTCAGTTTTTTTGGACTATTCGGTTTTTATTTTTTAAACCAAAACCAACCCGAAATCCAAAATAATAATTCGGTTTTGTTGAAAACCAATCCAAAAATCTGAATATCCGAACCAAATAGTCCAATCCAAATTGTCCAATTGGATAATTCGGTTTTATCCGAATAGTGAACAGCCGTAGTTCAGAGGACAAATGGAAGGTGAAGGTTTGATCGTGCACATCCTTCGGGTTTTATGAGATTTGATTTTGGGATACTCTTATTTATGATTTTGACATTTGGGAACTATGTTTGTAAACATTTATGCTTTTTGGTTGGGTTTTGAAAAATAAAAATTTTACCTTGATTTTTGGGATGTTATAAGATTGGAGGTGTTTGATACCGTCGGAGACTCACATGAGAACAATTGAAAATTGCCCACGTCTCTATGGTTAGATTTTCTAAAATCAATTCATTTGTGATTATTCTTATTTTGTAACTTTTTTCTATCAACATTTATTTTTAAGAAAGTGGTTCAACTATCATCGGTTTTATGTCTATTTCTGAATCGGAACAAAAAGACTGATTTTTACAAAAACTCAATTAAATTAAACCGGTTGAACTGATTAAATTGAATAAAAACACATGAAAAAGAACCATTTTTCATAATAAACTTGGGTGATTTCTATCACATTATTTAGATTTCTCTAGATAAAAACATATGGTAAATATTATGAAGTTTTTTTGATGCGTTTGTATTTATCTAGAACTATATTTTGTTTCAGTGTTATATTTTATTTTCTTTTTGATATATTTGAATTGATGTAAACTTATGGTTATATGTTATTTTAATGTATTTTGATTGATCTACAACTTGTTTTTATGTATATCTTTAATGTTTGAACTTATGGACGTCAAATTTTTGATTTATACATGTATATATGTTTATAAAAATAGAAAAATTGATAAAATTTATAAAAACCAATTGACCCGGCGGTCAATAAATTTGAACCGGAAACCGATCACCATACAGATTTAATTAAAAAGTGGTTTTTTAATCATTCTTTAAAAGCAAGACAGAATGCCCATTAAATGCCTATTTAACCGGACAATCTTAATAGTTATTGAATTGAAAAAAGCGAAAATAATCTAACCGGTGTCATTTTGAGTTTTTGAATATACAAATACATAACTAATAGAGAATTTAATCTGAAATATAATTTTATTACAAGAATTAATCTAAGGAAATGCATGTGACAAACTAATAATTGGCACTTGTTTAGAATGGACTTTGCGACTAAAGAATATCAGTCTCCTCTAAAATATCGGACTTCTTGAGAATATATCTATATATTATATACATTTTAATATATATTAGTATTAATTTTCCACCATAACATGCAACGATTTAGCAAATATATGTGATAACAAATTTAATCTGCATTTACATCTCCATGTGACCAACATCCCTTTTGCAACTCTTGAAAAGGTCAAACCATTAATATAATTTGATAATAGAAAATATTATATTAAAAGAATTTCATCAAATTATTCATTTTGATCGTTCTATTATCATAAACTGATCACTGGTGTTATTAATTTAATTAAAATTAAATAAAATATTACGATTGCTGCAAAGTTACTTTACTTTAGGTTTGTAAAATTAAAAGGACACACGCAATTATTCTTTCTTGCAATGAGAACAAAATCAAAAAAATAATGGATGCAAAGTCATAAAAATGTATGGTTTTTTGTGTACATTTTCCTTTTCATCAAATTGCCTACAACTACAATCGGGATAAAAAAAAAGGAAAAAGAAAAGGCTGCAGTGCAAAATGGGAATAATTGATTACAATCCACATGACTATTTTTTCAAAATTTAGCAAACATGACACCTAATAAAAGCCAATAATAGAAAAAGTTAGTTAGTGGAGGAGTACTGCTTTGTGGTAAAACTTCACTTCACTCCCTTGCACTTTGCTTGTTTGTATTTTAAGTCTTCTTTTTCCCAAATGCTGATAGAGTCCGTTTTTACCCCACTCATCTTAACACTCGTGGGGTGTGATAAAAGGTATTATAATGTATAAAATTGCGTTCTTTTTGTACGTTGGATACATTATCAAAAAACTTTGTAAATGTAACTTTTAAATATTAAAATATTATATTTATTTCATTTAATTTTTAAACATCAAAAATATTTTTTATAAAAATTTTAAAATATAGATTTTTCCTAAACAAAATTTTAATTTTTAAATTTTTTTATTATTTTTCTATATTAAAATAGTTATTATAATCATTTTATAAATCTAAGTTAAAAATATTATTTATAACATTTATAGAATTTCAAAATATTACAATTATTCAAATTATTGTTTTAATCAATTGTAATAATAAGTCATTATAAATAACTAAATAATTAATTCCTATAAGACAATTATGAACTCTTTACATTTCAACTTTTATGGTTGAAGCCGGAAAGATGTAAAGATCAAAACTTTCTTATTCTCAATGTCTCACAATATGATAATCAAGCAATAACTTTTTTTTAAGGAGAATTATGTATAACGGTAAACCTATTGTATTCAACAATATCTATACTATCATTATCTTTATGTATAATGATAAAAATAACTAAGTTGTGAATGAAAAACCTATTGTATTCAACAATATCTATACTATCATTATCTTTAGCTCATCCATGTGTTCAATACTAAAGGAGCAAGATTATCAGCTCTCCAATGAATATTTGGAAAACCTTATTACTCAAAAACTCGAAGAATTGAAGACTTGACTTCGACTAAACTACGACTATCACAACATAAATATGAACTCAACAATACCCCCCTTTGTGGAAAGTCATCATTCAATCTTCAAATCGTTCAAAAACAACCAGTATAATCTTCACTAGAATATATTTGACCTTCATCCACCAAACTTGCATTTCAACCACCCTTTTATTTAAAGGTACCAAGTTAAGTGGACACAGTTCAACACACTAAATAACACCTTAACACCTTGTGAAACGTGAGTATGAGCTACTCCAGACCATTGATCTTCCACAATTTGTCCAACTTCATATTGATTTGTATCATCAACAACACGATTTGGTGCTTCATCATGTTCTCTAATTGCTTAGGCCAAACATAGTCTATTTATGAGAGTTCAGAAGAATAGTACATTAGAAAAAGTTTAAGATTTTAAAACGTTGTTGAACTTTGATTCACTTAAGAGTCTTTCAAAATCCAAACAATCACCAAGTTATTCAGATGAACCAAGGGAAAATCTTCTAGGGGAAATGTGCATTCATCTAACACATCCCTGATTAAAAGTAAATTCAAAGTTAAAGAGTAATCCTTTAAATTTTTCTAGCTTGCTTATACAAACACTACTTCCAATTCCTTTTTTACTCCAATCTTCTTCAAGCAGTTTCCCAAGAATAAAATAAAATAAAATTAATCTATCAACATATATCTTGTCTGTATACTTTTCACATACTCAAGGACTAAACCATGTATATGTGAATGATCTTTTGGATAAAGGAAGATCCAACAGATTTCCTAAAGAATTCTCAATATCGAAGCTTTCAAAATGACCCAGTTCAAGCTCAATCTTATCTTTAAAAAAAGAAATATCCCTGTAACATTTGGTTATTTCAGGTAAATTTCCATCCTTATTTAAAAGCTTAATTATTTGAGAAGTTTAGTCCTACGCATGGCATAGGGTATTCTCCTACGTAGCACGTAAGAGGGAATAATTTATCAGGGATTAAACGATCTACGCAGGATGCAGATCAAGCTTAATTATTTGACCGACTAATTGAACAAATCACATTAGTCCTGGATTGGCCAAGCACTTCGGGGTGTCATCATTAAATCATCGAGGGCCCACATATATCGCTTTTATCCTGAAGGTAAAAGGAATGGATAAACTTTGACTCATATGACTTGTTCTGCTACTTGTTGAATCATACACAAAGACATGTTTTATAACATCGAGTTACCAATGCGTTTTCGTGCAATCAATGTATAACCAACTCATAGTAACAACTCATATCTCTAGGTTTGAAGAATATAAGATATTATCGTCTCATGATCACTCATGATAAAATCCATGAAGTGATTCCAATGAGTGTGGGTTGAATCCAATACTCAGAACTTATGAGTACTCATGAATGTTGTAGCACCACTTGTTATGTCCCATACCTTGGACATCTACAATCCAGCTTCATGACAGTCTTGATTCATATCTACTTCCAACATATTACCGACTGTGGATAGTTTGAATAACTTAGTCATTTAGGAAGAACGACCTAGTTATTCTGGAAGTCAAAACATGCAAAGTGAAACACAAGAATAATCGAATCTAATATGGTCTCAGAACTTACGAATATAAATAAAACACCTTTTATTTATCACCATATTGATTACCCATCATTCGTTGCATACTGTTTCGAACTATCAACTTTATACTTAAATTAAAACAATAATTGTCCCATGCTCCAAGCATGTACATTATGTTTTTATAAACATTAGTCATGTCACACACCAAGTATGCACACTATGTTTGTCTAAACATTAGTTATGCTACACACAAAGTATGCATACTAAGTTTGTCTATGAACTTTACTTTGTGAAATAAATCGATTGAACATATTTCCAATGATTCTCATTTCACAGTCCCAAACCTTTACTGCAAATGTAAGAATTCCAAATCCTGCCATTTACCTAAATCTGTTAGATTCTAAACTTATATGCATTGGTCCTCTTGTAATGATTATGCACAAAGTCACAAAGACTTGTCAACAGACATTACAGAGGATTCTAATGGAGACCAACTCCATGGAATCGGAGTCTCATATTCAAAGTTCATTGTCTTTGAACATTCTTCTAGCATTAAGTTTCCTAATCTTACACAGATTTAATAAATAACTTCCACCAAAGGGAATATTTCCATACTCTCATTTTGACTATCACATCTGAACAAGAGTTGCCTCTTTTCAAAATATGTCAATATGGTCCTTCCAAAATTAACACTATACTTCCAACTGTCCTTGAGCAACCAATATTTGGTAAACCTTAGATTGTTCTCGACAATTGCTTAATCAAATTAGTCATATCCAGTTGTAGTACTTTTTCCCTCTTAATGCTCTAGGAATTTGGAAAATTTTAGAAATGATGAATATTATAGCACATGCAATCAATCCTATATCCGAAGCATATGGGACACTATTCATGATGTCTCACATAAAGACATGATACTAGACCAGTCCTTTTGCTACAATATTTCTATTTGCCAATTTCTCATAATTCAGATTATGAAAAGGGATGTTGTCACACCCCGAAAACCAAAGGCGGAAACATTTCCGGGGTTGACTCCACGTTGAGTATCAAATCCAATGCACATAGTAAAGCAGTAATCACAAAACATTACATTACATAATATTGATTACATCTGTTTGAAAGTAAAGCTGTACAAGTGTTTTACATATGTAATATAAGCAAAAGTAAAGACGAGTCTTCGGGACGCTTCGTCTTCTCCAAATGGTTGCGTTGTACCTGTCTAACGCTGACCTGAGAATACAAGCGGTTTGAAAATCAGCATAAAGCTGGTGAGTTCATAAGCGGTTTAGTTTTGAAAAGAACGAGTTCCTTTACTTTCTGGAAAAGTTGTTGATCAAGAAAATCCCATATTTTCTTATGAAAACGGTTTGGTTATCCTTTGTTACAATTTCGAAAACGGTTGGTTATGTCATTCAAGGAAAATCCCATATTTTCCTATGTGTTGAGTTGCCTATTTGTATCTAAGTTCGTTACTGGTTGTTATGTTATCCCAGGAAAATCCCATATTTTCCTATGTGTGATGGTTGGTTCTTAGGTCTGATTTCGAAGTACTAGTAATTACCATGTGAGTAGTATTAGTTACGTGTTCTAAACCCTTAGTTATTCTACATTCGAATGACTATTATCTACTAGCTTAGTTGTATTTTCGAATAATTGAATCACACAGAAGCGTACATTACTGTATTTTCGAAGTTCTGCTGAGTTCCAAAAGAGTATATTAGTTGTGTATTCGAAGCTCTGTCGACAATCTGAGGCGGATATATTTGAAACTCAGTAGAGGTCCAGAGGCGTATTTTCGTATTAAATTCGAAACTCTAGTGACACTCAAGGGGTACACTAACTGTATATTCGAAGTCTTAGTGTCAACCAAAGGCGTTAGTTCCCATTCGTAGTCGTATTCGTATTCGCATTCATAGTCATATTCGTATTCGTAGTCGTATTCGTATTCGTATTCGTAGTCGTATTCGTATTCGTAGTCGTATTCGTTGTCGTATTCGTATTCGTATTCGTACTAGGTTACATTCGTATTCATACTCATACTAGGTTACATTCGTATTAGTGTTTGAACTAGGTTACATTCGTATTCGTATTCGTACTAGGTTACATTCGTATTCGTATTCGTACTAGGTTACATTCGTATTCATATTCGTACTAGGTTACATTCGTATTCGTATTCGTACTAGGTTACATTCGTATTAGATTACATTCATTGATCTTGAATATGATTAGTATGATTTCTTATTCAAAGAGAATGTAGTTATAACACTTTTAAAAGAAATCTATGTTTAACCTGCAATTCGAAACGTCAGTTACCATAAACTTTTGGAAATCAAGACATATAGTAAGTAAAACCATTGGGTTGAAAATCAGTTTAAGTACAAAATACACTTGTACTTTTTGCTTGTATTCCCCCCTGAAAACATTGAAAGCAGTGAAAAAGGGTAGGGGTATGAACTCACCAGACTCGGAAATGCGACGGTTTCGGACACTAAACGTCGGTTCGGGGCCGGATTACTCGCGATGTCCCTATGTAAAATGAAATAATGTCCATATATATCTAATTAGATTTACAATCACTAATTATATGGAACATTATACTCCAATGAGATTAAACACCTCAAAACGAGTGTTTGGAGTGACCCGGGTGACATCTACGGGCGAGTAACGAGTGTTTGGAGTGACCCGGGTGACATCTACGGGCGAGTAATGGCACGAGGGACTTGGGATTTGAGTTTACTCCCCAAGAGTAAACATTTTAGGGAGTTTACAACCATAAAACACCTACATACATGAGTTCACGGCCGTGAACTCATGTTGGTGTGATTTTGAGTGCTTAAAGGCTTGTTTGGACTTGGGAATTGTTGGAATGGACTTCTAAAATGCCTTGGAATAAATTTATGGGACTTATACCATGTTTAAGGGAGTTCACGGCTGTAAACTTGGAGTTTACGGCCGTAAAATCTCCTATGGTGGACTTGATCAATGCACAAGAATGTGTACTTGATCCCTTAGTCCTTCACTTAACTCACATATACATGTGAACAAGGAATTAGTCTTAATTTTCCAAAGATGAAAATTCTCCTTCATCATACTATACAACTTGCATGATTCCAAGTTTCGGTCCAATTAAAACTTGGGTGATGAGAATCTTTCCTTATTTGGTAAATTAGACATTACCACAAATGAAAGAAACAAATCCAATTTCCAATATTGCTATCAATAGAATCATATAAGCAACGATTTTTTTCACAAATGCCATTATAAGGATACTTAGAATAAATAAAATCAAAAATTTTCCTTTAATCCTAAAACTTTGCGGAAAACCTTATCCTTACAGTGCAAAAGCATATGAAAAACTTGTTATCTATTCCTAAGCAATATATCATAACTCCTAAGCAACAACTCAAAATTCTGATCACCGAACCATGCGATCGAAATCCATCTTCGTGACCAGAATCAGTATATACTTCCTTTAAGTTTCTTCACTTTTCTTTGATTATTAAAACATCAACATGTGACCCAGTCACATCATGTAATAAGAATCTCAGAATAGAAACTTAACAGAGTTAGATAATGGACTTTACCTGAAGTAGAGTCAAACTTCTTGACTTGATCAACCTTATGATCTTTCAGGTAAATAGGCAGCTTTGCAATCAATGCCCCTTCCTTTTGGCAGTAGAAACATATGGACTCTTTGGGAATGGTACATAGGACTATCTCAGAATTAGCCTTTCTTTTTACCATTTGGTCAACCGAGTTGACTATGGTCAATCGCTTTCCTTTGGGAAGAGAAAGCTTTTCTGAATATCCAATGTCACCATTGTCAATGTCCATGGAAGTTTGGGAAGTTGATCTCCTAATCCAATTTTCTTTACTAGTCCTCAAATCATTGCTGATTCAGCAACACCAAGCAAATAGATAAGATCATTAAGGGTCATGTCATAGTCTGTTTGATAGTAGTCCCCAAAGGAACTCAGTATGTGACTTAGAAAGTGATTGAACATCCAACTTTCTTAAGAATTTGACACCCAACTCTCCCGACTTGTCAATATGTGACTTCATCTCCAAGATGCATTACACATAGACCTTGCTTGCCAATAGGGCTTGAGTGACCTTGAACTTGTGGGTTAGGGAGAATAATTGGAGGAGGTGGAGGAAGTGAAGTTCCAAGAGATTTGGGAAGAACATAGATGTCTGAACTGGACATCTTTTGGGAGATATTCAAGATAGTTGATCTAAAGTCCTTAATATAACACCCAATATGAAATATTAAGGCTAGGACCAACACAATACTTTTATAACTTGGATGAGGGATGCTGTAATCCAAGCTATAAAATATTTGAAGGTAGGCGAATGACGATTCACCAATTTCCACCATGAAAACGAAATAATTTAATTAGGTTTTACGTGAATTTGAAACTCTTAGATCTTTTAAGATTCATTGAACTGTGCAATGACATGTTTCAATCTCGATTGTGCCCTCTCAAATTTTGTGACTGAGATACCAAGGATCACAAAACAAGGTATGAATAACCATGAAAATATAGTTGGTACCCTTAATATTTACCCCTCAATCGATGTGTCGGTTAACCACACACGTTCTACCGATACTATGATAAACATTAGGCTACCCTTTGCCTACCTTGTTAAATCCAGCTAGTGTGCCGGTTAACCACACGCGCTCCACTAACCGACTTAAGCAAAGTGCAAAGTGTAATTTCATGGGTTAGCACCAAATTCACATTTTCCTAAAGTAACTAAGATTGGGAATTTATAAAAGGTTTAGTTACTTAGTTTTATCATTAGTACTTTTAATGAAGGGAGAATTCTAGTCCTTGTCCTACCCGTTCGGCTAACGACCCTCCACCAATCGAGGAAGCGGTGGGTGAGAGTGGACACCCATTAAACTGCCATTTTATAGGCAGTAACCTTATACCCCCTTATAGACCGATTTCGTGAATGAGGGCTACTAACGGTAAGACTGATTTGCTCTTATATATATATATATATATATATATATATATATATATATATATATAAACTTATAATACTATAAAGTATAAGGGTTGAATTTTAACTTTTAAAATTCTAAGGGCTTAACATGGAATTACAGTATTCATAAGGGAAAACTTTACAAATTCCAAAACTTGAGGGCAAGTTTTTGAAACTATTCAAAACTATTCAATTCCATAACTTATGTGTTTAAAGTAGTTTTAATACAAAAAACTCTTCAAGTTCCATAACTTGAGGACAAGTTATGGAAGACTTTATACTATTAAAAGAATATGACTTTTCTTTATTCATAACCTATGGAAATATTTATGAGTTTTATGTATCTTAAATGTGACTTTTCATATAACTTGAGGAAAAGATACAAAAACACATTTTAGAACCAACTCTTAGATTAATTTGGATTGAAAACAACAATTTCACATAATTTTTCTATTAATCTAAGCACCTCATAAGAACAAGATAATTCAATCAAACTTTTTTCATGTAATTAGCCTAACCATTAAACTATTACAAAACATGAATCTATTGACAATTATCTTTGAAATTGGATTAGCATGAACATTACCACATCAAAAACATGTTTATAAGTTGAAAAACAGCTTAGGGTAATGTTCCTAGTCCAATTCCAGCCAAAACAGTCGAAGATATGCTGTCTGGGGGTCCAACTCGGCGAGTTGGATGAATTTAGCCTTGGACTCATCAAGTCCCTTTATGGACTCGACGAGTCTGCTGAGCATACAACAACAAACTTTGATTTTTCAGCCAATTTTGCATGTATAACAAGAAAACAAGCCTAGGCTCTGATACCACTGTTGGGTTTTGAGCATTCTAACACTCCTAAGTGTACATGCAACCCTAAATACCTTGGATCTATGTTTTCTCTATTATACATGCAAATATGAATATTCCAAGGTATTACCCTAACTAGCATACAATCATAAGTACTAGTATAAAAACTAGATAGGATACATACCTTTTTGATGTAGCTTGATTTCATGGAGCTCAAGAGCCTACTGCCCCAAGTGTGACACCTCAAATGGTTCACACAACATCAAATACACTTAGAATAACTTGAGAGAAATGAGACACTTCATGAAATCGGCTAGCCCTCACCATTCCTTCATAGTGGTCAATTTTCAGGAACAATAAGATGCTTATATAGTGTGTCACAATTAGGGTTACACTATGTAAACCCTAATTGTCATTGCCTTTAATTTCCATGATCCATGGGTACAAAAACACCATGGAGCATCCTATGGGTTTTAGCCCAACTTGATAATCCATGGAGCATTAGCCCACTATACAAGTATGGATGATTGACACAATCAACCCATATATTTAATTAGTCTCCTTTTAATCACTTAATTAATTCCAAACTAATTCTTAATCAATACTAATTAAATAATCTTATTAATATATTAGAACTTATAATATATTAATAAACCTTAAGTGTTATTTGTCTCATTTTAGTCTATCCAAATGCATGATGCCATGAAACCTAAATGGACCATGCCAATCCGGTCAAGTACATACCAAATATAGTTATGAACTTAGACACTAATCCAATACAGAGGCCGGTAGTTATTCTGGAGAGGAAGATGAAGACTTTGCATATAAGGTGATACCTCTGGTCAAGGTTCAGTGGCAACATAAGAAGGGTTTCTAGTGGGCCTGGGAGCCCGAGTCAGAGATACGTGAGCATTATCCGAATCTATTTGCAGTGGAGGATTTCAAGGACGAAATCTAGTTTCCTTTCTTATTTAAAAGCTTATATATTTGAAAGTTTGGTATTATGCGGGGCGTAGAGTAATCTCCTACGTAGCACATAGGAGGGAATCATTTATTGGGGATTAAATGAGCTACACGGGGCATAGATCAAGCTACACAACACGTAGCATCCTAGAACCAAAACACTAATCTTGGGGTTTTAAGACCTTTTTAGGAGCTATAAATCCCTTGAGGCCATTCCATCCTTATCCTTCATCATCCCAAACGGACACTTTGAAACCTTAATCCCCATTGGTGTGTTTTTGAGCCTTGAGAGTGTTTTGTGTTCAATTTCGAATGAAGAAAGACGTGGTAAAATCAATTGCAAGCTCAAATCAGCTTGGATCCAGAAGTTTCATTCTGTCAACCATCTCCAGAAGGTATAAATTCCCCACCTTGATGTATCTTTATGGTAGATCTGGCTTTGCTTTAGGTTTTCATGGTTTTATCCCCATAAACATGGTGTATTTGAGTATGAGCTACTCCAGACCATATGAGGGTCATTTCCAAACGTTTTTGGACTTAGATAATGATTTTGTACCCTCGATATGCATGCAAATGGATAAAGTCTGGGACTTTATCCATAAAGATGTTTGTAAGAATAAAGATCTGGAAGTTGGAATAAATATTGGTCCGAGTTATTGACTTAATGATTAAGTTAGGGTTTCAGGGATTACGCAAGGCGTAATTTCCTTTACATGGGGCGTAGCACCATTTCCCCCTGTTTTTCCACATTAGGCTCTATACAGGGCGTAGAGCTGTTACGTTGGGCATAGACTGGTTGGATGGTAACTTTTGACTTTTTAACCATTGACCGTTGACTTTTAACAAGTTTGAGTTTAGGTCAAATGGAGTATTTTGATTTGTAGATTTAGGCTTGGTCCTTGTTTGTTGTATATGTGACTTGTAGAGCTGATATTCGGAGAAATGATCAGTTCAACTATCTTCTAGACTTTTAGCTGAGTTTTCCTCACTGTACTTGTAGGTCGAAGGTAACAATGTCGACCCTCTAGAATGTGTTATGTTTCCTTATGTATAGGATGTTACCATGTTGTAGTGATCTGTTAGACTGGTAGATCTATTAGATTATCTGTACTTGCTGATATTTGATTATAGTTCGCATATGTCGACATAGTGCGGTTGGTTATAGGTGGTACTGCTTTGTGCAGTAAGCCAACAAACCTGGTAGCAATCTAGTCATAAACTGAGGGCTGGGAGGGCAATCTAGACTTATTTTATGGGATCGGGAGCAATCTAACATAAGCTGAGGGCCAGAAGGGAATCTTGACTTATGATGTGGGCTCAGGGGTAATCCAATCGAATGACTGTAGACCCAAGGGTACTCGAATCCGATGAATATTGACCTGGTATGCATGATTTTATATAATTTGTTGTGTGGGGGTATTATAGGGGAACTCGCTAATCTTTGGCTTACAAGTTTGGTTTTCTGGTTCCAGTTCCATTAGATGATCGGGACAAGGCGAATGCGTAATCGTACATATCATCCTTTGGATTTATGTTGAGAGATGTTTTTGGATACTCTGATTTTATGACAATGTTTTGGAAATAATGTTTTGTATGACTTATGGTTTGTAAAAAGTGATTTTTGAAAATTGAAAACTTTTATCATGATTTTTGGGATGTTACAATCCCTAATAATTTTTTTTTTGTTTTTATCCAAAGGAATTTTCTTTGCTAGCTCTTTATCCTTAGTAAATTGTTCCTTATTCTTCTTGATAATTAGTTGTCATCCCATCTCAAGAGAACTCATCTTCTTCTTTTCAACCTTTTATTTTTTTTCCTTTAGAACAAAATCCCAAGAATACATGCAACTAGTTGAACTCATGGTAGAATACATCATCATCCATTTAGTCACAACTATAGATTTTCCCTTCATAAAGAAAGTCGATTTGGGAGCTTGAAGAGAATTTTAAATTATATTAAGAAGTGATATAGGAATAATTTTGTACATGAGGAAGTTGTTGAAGTGTAAAGTCCTAAGTTTTCAACCAAATTTTCTTTTTCAAATATAAGTAAAACATCCAAAAACCATTTTCATAAAAGATAATAAGTACCAAATTATTTAACATAGTAAAACTGAATCATAAAAAGAATATTAGAGTATGTAGAAGTCTCAAACTGTAACACTCGGTTTCTAATTGCTTCATTATTCGGGGTTGTTGCCCAATCATCATTTATCATAAGGCTTAGGGCCTTGGGAAAGAATGGATTTGGTCCTTTTTGAATGTGGGTATTATAGTTTAAGTGATACGAGTGTTCGATGGTGTTACGGAGCCCAAGGGTATAATCATAATTTGTTAGTTCAGGCCTTTATGAGTTTTGGGTTCTTATACGAGAAGTTTTAGGTCGAGGGTGAGTTGATAGAAGCGCCTGGCTTCTCGTTACCTCTCTGTGGATAAAGGGTTCTTTGGAAACAATCTTAGGACGAAGGAGTTAAGACCGAATGAAGTTTTAGAGTTTTGGAGGGTCATTTAGTACGTTGGACATACTAGATGTGTACACGGGGCATAGCGATAAGATTGGTCGTGGATGGTCGATGAGTATGTCGGACATACTAAGGGGTATGTAGGGCATACTCCCTTTAACCATAAACCCTAATTTTTGGTCCTTGAGCCTATTTAAACCTCATTTATTTCATGAGCCTCATCTTTTATCAACCTTTAAGCCTCCTATACCCTAGAAGTCGACCCTTAGCCTTTATCTTGGATCTTTTAGGCCATTGTGAAGGATCTTGGAGTATTTTGTGCGCTTTGAAGAGTATAGAGCTTTGTTGAAGAATCACCACCTGGAAAGGAGGTTGTAGATCCCGAGGTTTTCCATCTTTTGCAATCTATTGAAGGTAAAAAGCTTTGATCTTGTGATCTCCTTGGTTGGATCTTCTTTTGGGTTTTATTATGGTCATTTTAGCCCTTTTGGTTGGTCCTTGTGATCTAAGGTTGTTTTAGAGGCTTGATCTTGTAGATCTGGATGCTTTAGGTGTCCACAAGGCATAAAAATGTGATCTTTATGGTTTATTTGGACTCATGCATGTGTTAATACATTTCATTAAGCTCTTTTGAGCTCTAGAGCCCCATTAAGTCATGTATGCAAGTAAAGTTGCCAGCTTTATGTGATAAGTCTTCCATAGGAATCAGATCTGAGAGTTTGGAGCAAGTACTTAAGTGGTTAAATGCTTAACGGAGAAGAATGGCGTTCAGGGGAGTACGTTGGGCGTAACCATCTAGTACGCTGCACGTACTGTCCCCAAAGGGTGTATGCTGGGCGTACCAGCTTAGTACGCGGGGCGTACTCGGTCTGTTGGACTTTTCTAGTTTTGTTGACTTGTTAGCTTCGGACCTTAGACCAGGGTTGACCATTAGTTATTTTGAGCCTTTTATTGGGCCTTCTTGGGTTAGGACCATGAAGGGTTTGGGCCCAATTTGGATATTTGGGCCTTATTGGGCCTTTTGGTGTCATTTCAAATTTGGGCCATCTTTTGGGCTTGGTTGCTTGGGGCATTGTTGGACCAATTGAGAACAAGTGTTTTGGACTAGGAAGAGTTATTGGGATTTAGGGTAAGACCCATGAAGGGTTTGGGCCTAATTTGGAAAATTGGGCTATAAGTGGGCTTTGGATGATTATTTGGTTTGTAGGCTTTTAATTAGGAGTTTGGGCCTTAATCTTGGACCAAACTAGGTGAGGGGTAAAATTGTCTTTTTACCCTACTTTTGGATAATTGGATTTGATCTGGAGCCCGGATGTTAATTGAATGTTATTCATGCATGTTAGCGTAGGGATTCTAGTAGATCTATAGTCAGAGATTTATTCGTGGGTTCAACGATCGAGGTGAGTTTCCCTCACTATACTTGTGGGTCAAAGAGACCAATGTCGGCCCGTTGGATTGATATCCTGTTATGCATGCTTTTGCGTTGTCGTGATCTGTTAGATCGGTATCCTTGTAGATGGGATGTTGCTATGCTTAGTGATATGTAGATCTGTATGACTGGCTGTAGACTGTTATATGCTTATTTCTTATATGTTCACATGTTTAGTCGGTGACTGAGGCTTCACTACTTTGTGCGTAAGACAACAGGTCGGGGCATCCCATACCGATGGTTGAATGGGCTCGAGGGTATTGTATCCCGTGGATGACTGGACCTATTGTATATTGGCATTCCAACATGATGGTTAATTGGGCCTTGGGTATTCCAACGCACTGGTTGATTGGACCTGATATGATTGGATGATATGTGGTGAGATTGGATTGCTTTGTGGATTAGTCAATAGGCCTAGGGTATTCCATACCGAGGATGATTGGACCCATAATATATTGGCATTCCATCCTGATGGTTGAGGGCCTGGGGTATTCCAACCCGATGGTTGATTGGATCCTTAGTGTATTGGCATTCCAACCTGATGGTTGAGGGCCTGGGGTATTCCAACCTGATGGTTAACTAGAACCATAGTATGTTTTTATTTGTATATGTTATCTGTATGTGTGTTGGTATTTTGTGGGAACTCACTAAGCTTTATGCTTGCAATTTTGGTTTATAGTTTCAGGTACTTCAGAGAAACATGGCAAGGAGAAGGCGTAACCGTACACATCCTGATATTATGTCATTGATATTGGGAGACACTGAGTTTTAAATAACATATTGGAAAAAAAAATTGTGAACACTTTTATTAGTAAATGGATGGTTTTTAAAAGTTTAAAATTAGTTAAAGTTTATGGGATGTTAAAAGTTGATATCAAAAGCCTTGGTTTGAGTGAATTAGAAGAAAACTTGTGTGAATCTAGTCTCAAATTAAGGAAATGATTTTAAAAATGATTTTCAAAATAATCATGGAAGATGCGATGTGTACGATTAGTTGGAGCCGGTAATAAGACCCCAAATTACCACACTGTTATTTGATATTGTGATATGTTAGAACATCATGCTAGTGATAGGCTAGGGATCATTAGGAATTGCATGATTGAATTGCTAATTATATGATGCCTTATCTCTTATAGACTCCCTGATTGATTGTGTGTAACTCTTTGCGCATGTGAAATGGTTATTGAGTGAATATGCTAAGTCACATGCTACATGATTTAAATGATCTTAGGGTAAGGGATTTGGTCCTGCTGCGCAGCTCTTGTCTGAGTCCAACTGCTATGACATTGAATCTTTTAGCCTAAGATTGTTTAAACTGTGGGGCATGTGATTGTATTCATACACTAGTCATCTAACACCAATGGAGGGTCACATGGTAGTTAGTGGTAGGGTGAGTTGTCTAGGGTTAGCCAGCCAGTTGCATTATTGGTTGAGGTTGTGGTTTCCTTTGAGTGGGTGCAGTTCATAGCAGGCCAACGTAAGGAATGTTTTGCCACTCTTGAAAGAGTGGGGGCAGGGCGCGGGTGCGCTGACATGATGGGAGTTTGTGATCGAGGGTTTCGTATGAGAATCTGTCTAATTTTATTGTGTTCTAGTGCCAGTCGGCTCCTCTGCTTGAATGTTGTTTGCTATGTGCTTTATGGGACCCATGTCGATGAGAGTTAATTAATTATCAAATGAATACATTAAATTACATGCTATGAAGGTTAAATAATGTTAGAATAAAGGACTTGGACCTATTGCGCAACTCTTGTCTGAGTCCAACCGTTCTAGGATTGAGTCCTTTAGTCGAAGGATTATTTAAGCTTTGTTTCATGTAATTATATTCATAAAGTGGTTAGCTGAAATTGTTAGGGGTTCTTCAACAACTGATGGCATAGGTGGTGTGGGTGAAATCCTAGGAGAGCCTAGGATGCATTTAGTACGTTTGTTTCACTGTAGAGCACGTGTTGGGAGTATTTTATGAGTAGGTCTTAGAGGAACCGAGATGATTCTTGAGAAAAGTATGGATAGGTGTGGAAGGCAGTATTTGGCTGGTACTACTGTAAGCACAGGATCCATACTCAAATCGAGGAGGGTTTCAGGAATTCAAAGGGTTGTTCATGGAGGGTAACATGGTCTGGTACCATGACTCGTGGCAGTGGTCCCACATCTATTGATCTTTTGGTTATGGTTGCCCCGGGTGTGAGCGGCGAGGTCGAGGCGAGGTCGGTTTGGATCGAACGGCGCAAATTTGGATGAGTAAGTTGGTTTGGAGGTCTCGAGGGTTTTGCTCGAGGCTGTGCTTTGAGTCGTGGGACTCAGGATTGAAGTGATGGTTATGATCAGCTTGAGAAGTTTAGGTGGAAGTGGGATGGTTGATTGATGGATTGGAATGTCGATATCTATGGCGTGGATCATGCCCTCTTCAGCTTTCTGACTTCGGAAGAGTAAGCAGGCTTTTCACATCCAGACTTAGGTTGCAACTCAGATTGGGGTCTGTTGGTCGCAGTGGTTGGCGATAGTATTTTAGCACCCATATGTGCAGGTGGTTGATGTAGTACTGGTGCTTTGTGATGTGAACAAGGGTCTATATTCTTGGGATATAAGAAAGCCAGGTGTCAGATTGTTGTTGGGGTTGCAGGCATGTAGTATATGTTTGGATCGTAAGTCGGTAGTTGTTTACACTTTTGTATGAAATCCATAATGTTAAGTGGTTATGATTGGGGATTTTAGAGGTCTTCAGCTGAAATTCAATATTTTCTTGGGATTTGTTTGATCCGTATATGGAGGATCATTCTGTGTGTATTATTCATTCTAGGGTCAGGTATGGTCGTATATGGTTGACCCGATTGAGTTATGATTTGTTTTCAACACAGTGAATGGTGGGTTGAGTTCTAAGTGGGGAATAACTGGGATTCTCTGGTTAAGCATCAGTCATTGAGGGATTTTTCAGTTTTCTGTTTGGATTGCGGTTCAGATTAGTTTGGGCACACATTGAACGGTGAATTATTTCCAGAGATGGTTATGTTCAGTTCCGGGTAGTTTTTGATTCTCTTGATTAAGTGTCAATATGTCCCATGCCATTGGTCGTTGAATTCATCATTCAGGTGAGATTCTATGAAAGATTCAAGTGGGGAAAGTTGAAGTGCAAGGAATGTATCAACCTATCATCCAGTTCAGTATGTTTCACTTCCTTTGGCTTTAGGTTATGTTTACCCTTCTTGGTAATGTGAAATTTTGGTTATAGCAGGCTTAGGTTTTTGGTAGCATTCAGGGAGTCTTCATGAGCTATGTGGGTAATTTATAGAATCTGTTCAGTCTCAGTCAATGTTTGGGGTATGTTTCGATCATTCATGGGAAAGTCCTCTGTTAATGTTTGTGGTGGGTTGCTCAATAGAGCTCTGGTGTTTCTTCCCTTTTTTGGGACGTGGTTATGGGTTCCCTAAGGATGTGCATTGTGGTAATCCAGTATGTGTACTGCCGACAGAGGTGTAATGTGTTTTGTTTAAAGGGAATAGTTAAGGGTTGTCGGTCAGGTATCAGAAAGTATTTGTGGAAAGTATGCATTATATTTCCGTTTGTTCATAGGTTGTTGTTAAGGGTTTTATTATCAAGTTGGGAATCAGTTTCAAAGTCACGAATCATTAAGTTCCTCATGAATGTATCGAGTGGTTTTCCCAGGTGGGGGTGCACATGCGCTTGTTGGATTAATGTCTAAGTCCATAACTATATTTGGTAAGACTTGACCCGACCCGACATGGTCCATTTGGGTTGCATACCATCATGCACTTGGATGAGAGAAATAAGATACTTATGGTTATTAATATATTATAAGTTCTAGTATATTAATAATAAGAATAATAAGATTATTTAATTAGTATTGATCAAGAATTAATCTAGGATTAATTAAGTGATCAAAAGAAGACTAATTAAATATATGGGTTGATTGTGTAAATCATCCATACTTGTATAGTGGGCTAATGCTCCATGGATAATCAAGTTGGGCTAAAACCCATAGGATGGTCCATGGATGGTCCATGGTGTATTTGTACCCATGGATCCAAGGAAATGGAAAGTCATGACAATTAGGGTTTACCCTAATTGTAACACTATATAAAGATCTTATTCTTGACAAAATTGGCAACTAGTATTATTCTAGAGAGGGCTAGCCGATTTTGATAAGTGTAGAATTCTCTCAAGTCATTCCAAGTGTTTTGATGATTGTGATTCCATTTGAGGTGTCACACTTGGGGCACTAGGCACTCAAGCTTCATGAAGACTTTCTACATCAAAGAGGTATGTATTCTATCTTGCTATAGTTATTGTTTTGTATGCTAGATTAGGATAATACCTTGGAAGTTCTTATTTGCATGTATAATAGAGAAAACATAGATCCAAAGGTATTTAGGGTTGCATGTACACTTAGGAGTGTTAGAATGCTCAAAACCCAACAGTGGTATCAGAGCCTAGGCTTGTTTTCTTGTTATACCTGCAATAGAAGCTGAAAAAATGAATCTGGTGCTGTCTGGCCATCAGACTCGGCGAGTCCATCAGGAGACTCGACGAGTCCATGCCTAAAAAGTGATGAATTCGATCCAACTCGCCGAGTTTGTTCATGCACTCGACGAGTTGGACCCCCAGACAGCATATTTTCGAGTTTTTTGGCTAGAAATGGACTAGGAACATTACCCTAAGTTGTTTTTGATCTTATAAACTTGTTTTGATGTGGTAATGTTCATGCTAATCCACTTTCAAAGATAATTGTCAATAGATTCATGTTTTGTATTAGTTTAAGGTTTAGACTAATTACATGAAAAAGTTTGATTTGAATTATCTTGTTCTTATGAGTTGCTTAGATTAATAGAAATGTTGAGTGAAATAGTTGTTTTCAATCCATTTTAATCTAAGAGTTGAGTATAAAATGTGTTTGTGTAACTTGTCCTCAAGTTACATGAAGAGTCACATTAAAGACTCATAAAATTCTTAAGAGTTGGCAATGGTTACAAAATGAAGAGTCTTGTGTCATTGAATGTTTTTTTTATGACTCCATAACTTGTCCTCAAGTTATGGAAGTTCAAGAGTCACTTCATTAAAGAAAAATATGTAACCATAATTAAATCCATAAGTTATAAAATAAAGGAAAAAGTTACTTCTTTTATTAGTTTAAAGTCTTCCATAACTTGTCCTCAAGTTATGGAACTTGAAGAGTTTATGGATTAAAACTACTTTAAACACATAAGTTATGGAATTAATTAGTTTTGAATAGTTTCAAAACTTGCCCTCAAGTTTTGGAATTTGAAAAGTTTTCAAGTGTGAATACTTTAATTCCAAGTTAGCCCTTAGAATTTTAAAGGTTAAAATTCAACCCTTATACTTTATAATATTATAAGTTAATAATATATATATGTATAAGAGTAAAGTCAGTCTTACCGCTAGTACCCCTCATTCACGAAGCCGGTCTATAAGGTGGGTATAAGGTTGTTGCCTATAAAATGGCAACTTAATGGGTGTCCACTCTCACCCACCGCTTGCTTGACTGGTGGAGGGTCGTTAGCCGAACGGGTTTGACAGGACTAGAATTCTCCTTTCATTAAAAGTATTAATGAAAAATACTAAGTAACTAAACTCTTAATAATACCCAATCTTAGTTACTTACGAAAAATGTGAATAAGGTGCTAATCCATGAAATTACACTTTGCACTTTGTCTAAGTCGTTAGTGGAGCGTGTGTGGTTAACCGGCACACTAACTTGGACTTAACAAGGTAGGTAAAGGGTGACTTAATATTTATCATAGTATCGATGGAGCGTGTGTGGTTAACCGGCACATCGATTGAGGGGTAATTTATTAAGGGTACCAAGTGATTTGCATGGTTACTTCACACCTTGTTTTGTGATCCTCGGCATCCCAGTCACAAAACCTGAAGGGCACACTCGAGATTGAAACATGCCTTTGAACAGTTCAATGAATCTCAAAGATCTAGGAGTTTCAAAAACCAATTAAAACCTAATAATACATTTCGTTTATCTTGGTGGAAATTGGTGAATCGTCATTCACCTACCTTCAAATATTTTATAGCTTGGATTACGGCATACCTCTTCTAAGTTATAAAATAGTTTGTTGGGTCCTAGCCTTAATATTTCATATTGGGTGTCATATTAAGGACTTAAGATCAACTATCTTGAATATCTCCCAAAAGATGTCTGGTTTAGACATTTATGATCTTCCCAAATCTCTTGAAACAAGCTTTCCTAATGAAGATGATGTCCCATGGATATCATACTTCTTCACCTCTTCAAATTATTCTCCTAAACCCACAAGTTCTTGAAAAGTTTAAGGTCACTCAAGCCCTATTGGCAAGGCAAGGTCTAGGTGTGATCACATCTTGGAGATGTAGTCACATATTGACAAGCCGGGAGAGTTGGGTGTCAAAGTCTTGAGAAAGTTGGTGGTTCAATCACTTTCTAAGTCACATAGTGAGTTCTTTTGGAACACCTATGAAACCGACTATGACAAGACCCTTAATGATCTTATCTATTTGCTAAGATCAACTTCCTAAAACTTTATGGACATTGTCAATGATGACATTGGATATCCAGTAAAGCATTCTCTTCCCAATGAAAAGGGATCGGCCATAGTCAACTCGGTTGACCAAATGGTAAAGAGAAAAGCTAAGTCTGTGATAGTCTCGTGTACCATTATCAAAGGGTCCATATGTTTGTATTGCCAAAGAAAGGGGCATTGGTTGCGAAGATGCCAAAATTTACCTAAGGATGTTAAAGTCAATAAGTTTGACTCTACTTCAGGTAAATTCCACTATCTAACTCTGCTAAGTTTCTATTCTGAGATTCTTGATACATGATGTGACTGGGTCACATGGTGATGTTTTAAGAATCAAAGAAAAGTGAAGAAACTTAAAGAAAGAATATGCTGAATCTGATGGCGTAGATGGATTTCTATCGCATAGTTTGAAGATCGGATTCTTGAGCTACTTCTTAGGAGTTATGATATATTGCTTAGGAATAGATAACAACAAGTTTTCATGTGCTTATGGATTGTAAGGATAAGTTTTTCCGCAAAGTTTTAAAATAAAAGAAAAATTTTTGATTTTATTTATTTTAAAAATATCCTTACAATGGCATTTGAGGAAAAAATTGTTGCTTATGTGATTCCATTAAGAGCAAAAGTGGAAATATGAAATTGATTCTTTCATTTGTGGTAATGTCTAGGTTACCAAATAAGGAAAGATTCTCATCACCCAAGTTTCAATTGGACCGGAACTTGGAATCATGCAAGTTGTATAGCATGATGAATGAGAACTTTCAAGTTTTGGAAAAATTAAGACTAATTACTTGTTCACATGGATGTGTGAGTCAAGTAAAGGACTAAGGGATCGAGTACACATTCTTGTGCACTGATTAAGTCCACCACAAAAGATCGCTAAGACTATTCGTCATAGTTTACTAAAGCTCAGTAAATATGATTATACTTACAAGCTTAAGTGTAACTCTGAGACATTGGAAAAGGTTCCAATGTATGGCAGAGCGAATAAGAAGAATCAAATTAGGCAGAAGGATAAAAGTTTCTCAAATCTGAAAAGATGGGAGAGTACTTTAGTATCAGCTTTTGTGATCATCTTAATGATTAAGAAACCATAGCACAATTAGTTCTCTAAGGAAATCTTGGTGCATTCTTATGACTAAGAAGAGGGATCTTGAATTGTTGAAATGGTTAAATCAAGAAGATGAGTCATACTTCGTTCCAATACAAGTCTTAGAGTCATACTCCAAGATTGTAACTTGAGTGACATGTCTCAAAAGAAGGTTTAAAACACTTGTCAAATGTAAGAGTAAAAGTTTTCTACTCTTGTACATTTGAAATTGGTAAGTTGTGATGTTTTGGATAAAACAAAGACCAACTTAGGCCAATTGTGTGAAGTGTTTGTCTTGATTAGAATCCACACTGTCTCTTGGATGTTTGACAAGGGAGTCTTATAGGTCAAGAGGACAGTGGGAGTCTTAAAGGTCTTGAAAGTCTCAAGAACTAATCAAGAATAAAACCTGAAGTTCTTCACTAGCACACGACTTGAGGTTTATAACCTATCGTGTTGACTTATTTTGTGCCCATTCCAGTTAAAGTTGACTTTGCATATGAGTTCTTAGAGTTCTCAATGTGTTGCATAACAACTTGGAAGCAATGGTAGGCCCTTGAGCTGCCAGGTGGCAAGAAATTAAGATTGAGTTCGGTCCATATGAGTTTGGATTTGTCATTATCGTTGTCTTGTGACTATGATTTTGACAATTCACATGGATAAGAACACATACACCAGTAAATCTAAGTGTCATAAGGTTTCTCTCCGATTCATGAAAATGATGGTGAGGAAACACTTTCACTAAGTAGATTTTAGCTAGATAGCAATTGTGATATTTGCATTCTCAAAGTCGTTAGTGGAGCACGTGTGGTTAACCGGCACACTAATATGGACCTGTGAGAAGTGGCAAAAAGGTCTAACCATTATGATTACGGCATACCTCTTCATAACTGTTTAGACTCACAAGTGTGCTATCTAAAGGAAGGTGTATGATTTTGATACAGTCTTATCAAAACAATCTAGTATCAGAAATCTGAACTTTGGTAAGAAAGTGAGCTGATTTCTGGGTACATGTCAAAGCTAGTGGGAGCATAAGTGTTATGCTAATAATCATCATGTTAGTGGGAGCATGATAATTATGTTAAGTATTGCAAGCTAGCAATGTTAATTATAGAAAACAAAAGTTTCAATTGGGAAAAATTTGTTTTGCTATAATTAAGGGAGAGGAAATTATGCTTCATCTCAGATCTATAAGCTTAGATCGTGAGGTTTTAATCATTTAGTCAAGCATATATATATGAATTTCATGTTGGAATGGCTCAACATAAGGAAATTCTGTATATGGGTCCATTATTTGCGTTCTAAAATTCGATTATGATTACGGCATCCCTTTTCATAATCTGAATTATGAGAACTTGGCAAACTGAAATGGAAGTGCTATAGCAAAAGACTGGTTTAGTCTTTATGTAAGACATCATGAATCGTGTCCCATATGCTTCGGATATAAGATCGATTACATGTGCTATAATCATCCGTTCTAAAATTTTCCAAATGCCTGGGGCATTAAGAAGGGAAAAGGTTTAGAACTGGATATGACTAAAAGGATTAAACAATTGTCGAGGACAATCTAAGGTTTACCAAAGATTGGTTGCTCAAGGACAGTTGGAAGTATAGTGATAATTCTGGAAGGACCATATTGACATAATCTGGAAGGAGGCAACTCTTGTTCAGAAGTGATAGTCAAAATGGAATCTGGAAATGTTTCAAAGTTAGAATTTTCGATCTGTGTAAGATTAAGGAAACTTAATGCAAGAAGGATATTTCGAAGGAGCTGATCTCCTTTGGAACACTCTGTAATGATTGTTGCCAAGTCTTTGTGAGTTTGTGCATAATCGTTACAAGAGTATCAATGCATATAAGTTTAGAATCTAACAGATTTCAGTAAATGACATGAATTTGGAATTCTTGCATTTGCAGTAAGGATTTGGGAGTGTGAAAAGAGAATCATTGAAGTTATGTTCAATTGATCTAGTTCACAAAGTAAAGATCATAGACAAACATAGTATGCATACTTGGTGTGTGGCATGACTAGTGTTTAAGAAAAACATAGTGTACATGCTTGGAGCATGGGACAACTATTGTTTTAAATTCAAGAATAAAGTTGATAGCTGAAACAGTATACAATGAATAATGTGTAATCATATGGTGATAAATAAAAGGTGTTTTATTTATATTCATAAGTTCTGAGACCATATTGGATTCTATTATTATTGTGTTTCACTTTGCATGTTTTGACTTCCCGAATAAACTGGGTTATTCTTCTGGAATGACTAAGTTATTCAAACTATCCACAGTCGGTCATATGTTGGAAGTAGATATGAATTAAGACTGTCATGATGGGTTGTAGAGGTCTAAGGTGTTGGACAAGGCTACAGCAATCATGAGTGCTCATAAGTTCTGAGTATTGGATTCAACCCGCGCTCATTGGAATCACTTCATGGATTTTATCACGAGTGATCATGAGACGATAATATCTTATATTCTTCAAACCTAGAGATATGAGTTGTTACTATGAGTTGATAGTACATTGATTGCACGAAACCGCATTTGGTAACTCTGTGCTATAAAACGTGCCTTTGTGTATGATTCAACAAGTAGTAGAATAAGCCATATGAGTCGAAGTTTATCCGTTCCTTTTACCTTCGGGATAAAAGCGATATCTGTGGGCCCCTCGATGATTTGATGATGACAAATGGAAGTGCTCGGCCGGGCCAGGACTGATTTGATTTGTTCAATTAGTCAGTTGTCATAAATCGGAAATCGGGAAACAACAAATGGACAGAGAGAATGATTATAATCCATGTCTCAGTCCATATGATATCTAGAATGGAGGAATATATGATCCCTTATCTAATGGACAAGTCACTGACAAAGGTCAGAGTTCATCTACAAGGTCAGAGTTCGACAGAAGCTTTTGAGAGCTACGATTGCCAGTTGGTTCCTGAAGTCATACGCAATAATAGTTTTAGACTTATCTAAGTGGGAGACTGTTGGATTAATGTCTAAGTCCATAACTATATTTGGTAAGACTTGACCCGACCCGGCATGGTCCATTTGGGTTGCATACCATCATGCACTTGGATGAGAGAAATAAGACACTTATGGTTATTAATATATTATAAGTTCTAGTATATTAATAATAAGAATAATAAGATTATTTAATTAGTATTGATCAAGAATTAATCTAGGATTAATTAAGTGATCAAAAGAAGACTAATTAAATATATGGGTTGATTGTGTAAATCATCCATACTTGTATAGTGGGCTAATGCTCCATGGATAATCAAGTTGGGCTAAAACCCATAGGATGGTCCATGGATGGTCCATGGTGTATTTGTACCCATGGATCCAAGGAAATGGAAAGTCATGACAATTAGGGTTTACCCTAATTGTAACACTATATAAAGATCTTATTCTTGACAAAATTGGCAACTAGTATTATTCTAGAGAGGGCTAGCCGATTTTGATAAGTGTAGAATTCTCTCAAGTCATTCCAAGTGTTTTGATGATTGTGATTCCATTTGAGGTGTCACACTTGGGGCACTAGGCACTCAAGCTTCATGAAGACTTTCTACATCAAAGAGGTATGTATTCTATCTTGCTATAGTTATTGTTTTGTATGCTAGATTAGGATAATACCTTGGAAGTTCTTATTTGCATGTATAATAGAGAAAACATAGATCCAAAGGTATTTAGGGTTGCATGTACACTTAGGAGTGTTAGAATGCTCAAAACTCAACAACGCTAATAGGGGCTGGATGCAATGTGGAAATTCTTGGATTGATCATCTTTTTCTAGTCGAAACAGTGGTTGGTAGTGGCATGGCAGAGGTTTAAGAGTTATTTGGGGTTTTGGTACATCATATGGTTTTGGAATGATAAAATTTCGCGATCGATAAGTTTTGAGGATCTTTTCCGCATGTTCTTGGTGGTGTCTCCAGTTAGGGACTAGGGATAAATTCATGGATGAACGCTCATAAACCTTAGGAAGGATTGATGAGAAATTTTATGAGTGGCCATTTTTGAGCTGGCTTTTGGTGGAAACTCGTGTTGGGAATTGCGAGAGTCTTCTTGTCGGGCCTATATTCAATGAAGTGGGATAAGAAATCTGTATGCTAGGGTATCCGCTGGAGGTTCAAGGTAAGAAAGGATGTTTTCAGTTTAGATGGATTGCGATTCTGTTTTCTAGTAGGAATCTCAGGTGATCAGGAGTCGATTAAATAGTTGGATGGATAAGTTAAGTGGAATTAGCAATTGATTTGTTATGGGAGGTCTGTTGGGAAGTCAGACCACCTTGAGGTTTTAGATTTCAGATAATGTAGGGTTGGTTTTCTGCATGGGATTGTGGATTCGTCTTCTTCGGGTTGGAAGTCCTACTGGGTTCGGTTGCCTTGGGAAGGTCGTTGTATACTCATGGTTGCGGCGGTGTCTCTCACACTCTCGGGCATGCCAGGAATGGTAAGGAATGATTGTGAGGACGAAATCGGATTTATGTCGGGGAGAGCTGTAACACTCGGTTTCTAATTGCTTCATTATTCGGGGTTGTGGCCTGATCATCAGTTATCTTAAGGCTTAGGCCTTGGGAAAGCAAGGATTTGGTCCTTTTTTAATGTGGGTGTTATTTTTTAAGTGATCCGAGTGTTCGATGGTGTTACGGAGCCCAATGGTATAATCATAATATGTTAGTACGGGCCTTTATGAGTTTTGGGATCTTATTCAGGATGTTTTAGAGCAAGGGTGAGTTGATAGAAGGATAGGGCTTCTCGTCACCTCTCCATGGAAATAGGGTTCATAGGAAACGGACTTAGGACGAAGGAGTTAAGGCCGAATGAAGTTTTAGAGTTTTGGAGGGACATTTAGTACGCAGGGCGTATTAGATGTGTACGCGTGGCATACCGAGATGATTGGTCGCGAATGGTCGATGAGTATGTCGGGCATACTAAGGGGTACATGGGGTGTACTCCCGTCAGCCATAAATCCCTAATTTTTGGTCCTTAACCCTATTTAAATCTCATTTCTTTGCTGAGCCTCATCTTTTATCAACCTCTAAGCCTCCTAAACCCTAGAAGATTACCCTTAGCCTTTATCTTGGATCTTTTAAGCCATTGTGAAGGATCTTGGAGTATTTTGTGCACTTTGAAGAGCTTAGAGCTTGTTGAAGAATCACCACCTGGAAAGGAGCTTGTTGATCTAGAGGTTTTCCATCTTTTGCAATCTATTGAAGGTAAAAATCTTTGATCTTATAATCTCCTTGGTTTGATCTTCTTTTGTGTTTGATTATGGTCATTTTAGCTCCTTTGGTTGGTCCTTGTGAGCTAAGGTTGGTTCAGAGGCTTGATCTTGTAGATCTAGACATTTTATGAGTCCCCAAGGCATAAAAATGTGATCTTTAGGGTCTATTTGGTCTTGTGCATGTCTTCAGACCTTTCATTAAGCTCTTTTGAGCACAAGAGCCCCATTAAGTCTTGAATGCAAGTAAAGTTGCCAACTTTACGTGATAAGTCATCCATAGGAACTAGATCTCGGAGTTTAGAGCAAGGACTTAAGTGGTTAAGTGCTTAATAGAGAAGGATGGGGTTCAAGGGAGTACGATGGGTGTACCCGTCTGGTACGCTGTGTTTATTGGCCCCAGAGGGTGTATGCTAGGCATACTAGCTAAGTATGTGGGGTGTACTCGGCTTGTTGGACTTTTCTAGTTTTGTTGGATTGTTGGCTATGGACTTTTGACTAGAAGTTTTATCAGGGTTGACCATTGGTTATTTTGAGCCTTTTAGGATATTGGGCCTTCTCGGGTTAGGCCCATGATGGTTTTGGGCCCAATTTGGATATTTAGGCCTTATTGGGCCTTTTGGTGTCATTTAGGATTTGGGCCATCTTTTGGTCTTGGTTTTTTGGGGCATTTTTGGACCAGCTAAGAACAAGTGTTTTTACTAGGAAGAGTTATTGGGGTTTAGGGTAAGACCCATGAAGGGTTTGGGCCTAATTAGGAAAATTGGGCCATAAGTGGGCTTTGGATGATTATTTGGATTGTGGGGCTTTTAAGTGGGAGTTAGGCCTTAGTTTTGGACCAAACTAGGTGAGGGTTAAAATGGTGTTTTTACCCTATGTTTAGAGTATTGGATCTGATTTGGAGCCTGAATGTTAATTGAATGTTATGTATGCATGTTAGCGTGGGGATTCTAGCAGATCTGCAGTCAGAGATTCGTGGGTTCAGCCGTCGAGGTAAGTTTTCCTCACTATACTTGCGGGTCGAAGTCACCAATGTCGGCCCATTGGATAGATATCCTATTATGCATGCTTTTGTGTTATCGTGATTTGTTAGATCGAAATCCTGGTAGATGGGATGTTGTTATGCTTAATGATCTGTAGATTTGTATGACTGGCCGTAGACTTTTATATGATTATTTGTTATATGTGCACATGTTTAATCGGTGGATGAGGCTTCACTGCTTTGTATGTAAGCCAACAGGCCAGACATCCCGACCCGATGGTCGAATGGGCTTAAGGTTATTCTATCCCAAGGATGATTAGACTTGTTGTATATTGGTATTCCAACCTGATGGTTGATTGTGATGGGTTTTGAGCATTCTAACACTCCTATGGTGTACATTCAACCCTAGAAACCTTGGATCTATGTTTTCTCTAATATTCATGCAAATTTGATTTCCAAGGTATTCATCCTAACTAGCATGGCATAGGGAACTTGTAATATTAAAAACTAGTAGAATGACATACCTTTCTTGTAGCTTGGATTCCTTATGACCATGTGAGCCTAGCATCCCAAATGTGATGCCTCAAATGTTTCACACAACACCACAACTCTTGGAATAACTTGAGAGAAGAACACTTGATCACAAAAATCGGCTAGCCCTCACTTTCTATAGTCTTAGAGCCAGTTTTGCTTGCCATGGGGCTCTTTATATAATGTTCCACATGTAGGGTTACACCATGTAAACCCTAATTTGCATGACTTTTCATTTCCTCCATGATCCATGGGTTTTAACCTCCATGGAGCATCCATGGAGCACCCAATGGGTCCTAGCCCAATCTAGTGAATCTTGAACCATAAGCCTACTAAATAAGAACAAATGATTTACAAATCAGTCCCCATATATTTAATTAGTCTCTTTTTTATCACAAAATTAATTACAAATTAATTCTTGATCAATACTAATTAAATAATATATTAGAGCTTATAATATATTAACAACCATAAGTGTCATTTTCTCATTTTGTCTATCCAATTATTATGATGCCATGCAACCCAAATAGACCATGCCAAACTGGGTCAAGTACATACTAAATATAGCTGTGAACTTAGACACCTTATCCAACAGTCTCCCACTTGGATAAGACTAATAAATATAGTTACAGGTATGACTTCAGGAACCGACCAACAATCGTAGCTCTTTCAAAGTTTCGTGGAACTAAGATGATGATGCGCCATTTAAGATAAGTGATCATATAATCCTCTATTCTAGATATCAGCCGGAAAAATACATGGAACAATGTCGTACTTATTGTCCAACAGTTTGTTTCCCGATTTCCGATTTGTTTGACATAGAACTAGAATGAACACATCAATTTGGTTTTGATGGGGCCCAGTACATAGGTCAAAACAAAATCATCGAGGGGCCTAGATATCGCTTCTAATCCTCCAACGACTAGAAGCAACAGATAAACTTCGACTCATATTCTTGTATTAACTATTTGTTGAATTATACAGAAAAGCATGTTTTATAACATCAAGTTACCGATGCGTTTTCGTACAATAAATGCACAACCAACTCATAATCAACAACTCATATCTCTAGGTTTGAGGACTTATATGATGTTACTGTCTCACGATCACTCGAGATAAATTCCATGAAGTGATACAAGTGTGCGTGGGTTGAATCCAATGCTCAGAACATATGAGCACTCATGAATGTTGTAGCAACTTTTTTCTATGTCTAACTTCTTAGACATCTACAAGCCCAATTCATGACAGTCTTGATTCATATCTACTTCCAACATATGACTGACTATGGAGAGTTTAAATAAAGAAAGTATTTTAGAAGTCAAAACATGCAAAATTGAAACAATAGTAAATAATTGACACAAGATAGCAACACTTTACTTACAAATAAACAACAACTTTTATTTAATCATCAAATGTCAATTTACATTTTACAAGTTTCTGAAATAACTATCTAATCTGTGAAACTAATATCATCCTTCAGCCTGATGCGCCTCGCATGCTGCAATTGCTTAACCCTACACAGTCCCTTCGTGAGGGGGGTTTGTTGGGTTCTCATCAGATAATACCCTCTTTACCACAAGGAGTCCTTCTTCTATCTGATGTCTAATGAAGTGGTATTTTCTGTCGATGTGCCTAGATCTGTCATGATCCCTTGGTTCCTTAGCTAAGGCAACTGCACCCTCATTGTCACAGAAAATCTCCATAAGCTCCTTAATAACTGGTACAACTCACTACTAGAAAAATAGCCTTTTACGACGCGCAATTTATGATACGCACCGATTTACGATACGCAAAAGTGTGTGACCAAAAAATAATGTCATCTCTCTATAAATTTTAAGGATTTAGAACGCGCATTTTTGCGTGCCCTTAAATTAGTGTTAAACAAAAATACACGGAGGGCGCCTATAATAAAATGTGTGTCGTCTGAAGATGTCGCTTTATAAATTTTAATGGAAACACGGTTCCATCCTTTAATAGTTGGGGGGGGGGGGGGGGGGCGGGGGAAATGAAATCCTAAAAACTTAAAAACCCCGCCTTCCTTTTTCTTACTTTCCCTCTTGCCCTAATTATCGACGCTCCTTCTTTCCCCTCCCGAAATTGACGGCTCCCTACTTCTTCCCACCCGCTTCGACCATCATTACTTGCCATTCCCGGTCGCCGACGTCGATCAACGCAAGCACGCCACCAGCCGACAACCGTCACTCTCTCCTTCCCCTTTTCTCTATAAACCCTAATCCGCCTCCACCACTACCGAATCTACCTCAACTCACCTCTGACCTCGACTCATCTGTTTTTGCCGGTGACCTCGGGCTCACTTGACCTCACCAAAGACTACAACGATTGTTCAAGTTTACAAGCCCTAGGTTAGATTAATATTGAAGTTTAGTATGATTCTAATTAGTTGATTTTGTTTAAAGCTTATCTTAAACGAGATTAACCTCTTTTCTTTGAAGTCTCAGAGATCTGAAAAGAAGGCTACGAAATTTGTGAGAAAATGAAGAATTCAATATCAGATCAAGCCTTTTTCATCGAGAGTGAAGATTATGAGGAAGACAAGGACTCCATTAGAGGTGAAGACGATGGGAATGATTCATAATTTTCAAATTATTCTAACGATAACCCTCAACATCAAAGAAAACCTAGTTCCTTAAACCCATCGTGGCCTCAAAGTTACAGGTATGACCCCGTCCCACTTTTTTGGATTCTACTTTAATTCCTTATACAATCAACAATTTATAAGATTCCGCTGAAATTCTGTAACAACAACTGCATTCAGATATATATATATATATATATATATATATATATATATATATATATATATATATATATATATATATATATATATAAATAAGGCCGGTGCTTTAAGAATCGAGGAAAGCGGGTCTTGAAAATTTATGAGATTTTTTAAGGAATTTTCTCAGAGTTATGAGGATTTTTTTAGGGAATTTGAGATTTTGCCAAATCAGCGCTCTGATCATCTCTCCCTTTCTCCGAATCTATCCCTATCTTCTTCTCTAATCCAATTCCCGAAATGGAGTTCGAATCCAACAATATTTCTGAAGACAACAACAACAATCACGGATGGCAGAAGGTTACTTACGCTAAGAAGAACAGGAAGAATCAACCTAAGCAGCAGGTGCCTCAACCGAAGGCGCTTCCAAACGGATCCGTTGTCGCTGGTAATGATAATGTCTTCACTACTATTGAGAAGAAATCGGAGGAGCGTAGGAAGGTTATAGAAGCACAGAGATTGTCGATTTATGATCCTGCTCCTCCTCCGATTAAATCGTCAAGGAAGAAGAACTACTCCGATTATGAGGACAGCGATGAAGAGGTTGCCAATGGTGTGGCTGGGAATGATGATGTTGAGGAGAAGAAGAAGAAACCTAAAGTCACAATTGCGGAAGCGGCGGAGAATATCGATGTCGACGACCTGGCTAGTTTTCTGTTGGAGGTGACGGTGAGTGAATTTTATATGTTTATTTTCTACAATTCAATGTTTTGATTGAGGTTTCTCTCATTACCATTTAAAATTCAACTGATTTGCGTACTGTATAGGCTTCGATCGGAACGGGAAGATATGTAATTGTGACATTTCTCTGTAGTTTTTTGTTTGGATTCAGCTTTAATTACTGTGTAGTTTATCAAAGTTTAGTATAGTTCTAGGATGAAAATTATTGTCAATATGGTTGTAGATTACATACACAACTTCATTCTCACACAATTTGATTATTAGTTGAAATATAGGAAGCTAATCTTTATAACTTCTTTGTATGTGTTCATAGACTTCATTCGAGGCACAACAAGATATACAGTTGATGAGGTTTGCCGACTATTTTGGACGTGCATTTTCTAGCGTGACTGCGTCACAATTTCCCTGGGTGAAGTTATTGAGAGAATCTCCTGTTGCTAAGGTTGCAGATGTAAGTTCTCCTCTTAGACTCTCTTTTCATATAATGTAATTCAAAAGGATTCGAACTTATGCTGCCAAATTTTAGGCCCTGTGAGTGTGTTCTCTACTAATTAACATGATATCATGGTATAAAGATTTTGAAATCTGAATATTTCAAACTGTTTGTGTATGATTCAGTGCTTTTTGTATCAAAATATACACTTTTACTATTTTCCACACACACACAAAGCTTCTAATCCACTTTCTCTCAAGTGCAGAATCCTGTGTCACATATTCCTGAGGCTGTTTACAAAACCTCAGTTGATTGGATCAACAAACTATCCATGGAAGCCCTTAGTTCTTTTCTCCTTTGGTCCTTAGACAACATTCTTGCTGACTTTGCAATTCAACAAGGTGGCTCAAAGGGATCCAAGAAAGTTGCCCAAAAAACACCCTCAAAATCTCAGGTGGGTCTGTTTGTAGTATTAGCAATGGTGTTACGAAGGAAACCCAATACGCTAATTACCAGCAATTTAAATGACAATCTATGTAAAATGACATGATGATGCACTCCTGAAACAGGTCTGACCAATGGCATCTATATTGGGTATCTACATAGATTGGATCCACAAACTGTTAAGTTGGAGCTAAGATGCAATATATTGGAGGCTACACACACATTTATACATATTCTGTGATTCTTTGCTTTATTAGTTCAGTTGTTTAGGGTGTGTGGGGGTATTTTCGTAATTAAAGGAGATCAGGCGACAACATGATGGATGGCGCTACAACTGAAACACACTTGAGTGACCATTTGTATAATAATGTGTCGACTACTTGATACTTATATTGTAGAAAGCTGTGTTTCAACCATCACAAACTTGTGAGCACATAAACTATCCAAAATTGGCCTAAATGAAGAGAAGTGGCAATTTACTTTCATTTTATCGAGTGTTGTAGCATTTTTAATTTCGGTCTTTAAAATTATAGCATCATATTAAATACAAAACGGCATTGGGCCGTCCTTAGGACGGCTTTTTGACTTCCCTAGTATATATATATATATATATATATATATATATATATATATATATATGTGTGTGTGTGTGTGTGTGTGTGTCTATGTGTGTGTAAATTACTTGAATTGACTTCAAAAAAAACATAATTCTTGGTGCAGGGAAAAGAGCAAGTTGAATGCTAACATAAAATGAGTTAACTGCACTTGGGGACATAAAATGATGGTGCTGAGGATGTGATTGTCATGATTAATTCAACCAAGAATTCAAATTCCATCTCGTTTATTGGAGGGGTTCTTTGTGAAAAGGCCTCGATGTTGTTTCAAGTGAGTGTTGTGTATTGACTAAAATGCCCCTCATTTTGGTTAGTGCCTTATATTCTTGTAATTTTTTTTGTTCTAGAATGTACCTCCGGCTGTTTTGGTCCGCTTTTAACGGGAGCATCAATCAGAATGGGCCGCTTTTAATGTGAATGCTTATCTGCTTCCTCAGTTAAAGCTAACCCGTATGGGTATCCCGAGATGCGGCCCACAAGGTTTATCGAGTCTCAAATTATAATTCCATTTGGCCGGACAATTGAACATGAAGAGGTAATGAGAGATAAATCCTTCCATTTTTTTAGTCTTGTAGTTTATTAGTCTTGTATCTAATTTTTACTTTTTTAAATTCATTAGAATTCTAGTTTACTAGTCTTGTATCTAAATTTTACTTTTTTAAATTCAATAGAATTGTAGTTTATTAGTATTGTATCTAAGTTTTACTTAAAAAAATGGTAGCTATGTAATTGCGTTCCAATTTCCTTTCAAAATTTATTCGTGTATTGCCTTTGTTTTCAAAGAAGCGTGTACTTTAGTCCGGTTGTTGGAGCGTTTAAAAGAATTGCAAATTTGAAAGAATTGTTTTCATGTTGCTGGAGCATTTAAAAGAATTATAATGTAGGTTGGAGCTGAGAGATTTGACAAAGAATATTCATATGGCATACATCACAATTTCGGTAAAGAAAGAAAGAGAACGGTAATAACGCTTCAATTTTTTTGAAACCATTTTACTTTCTTATTAACTGGAAAAGTGTTTAATTTTTGTGAATAACAAATTGTTCTGTATCAAGATTTTAAATTTCTTCTATCTAACAAGTTGCTATCTAATCCTGCAGGAATGTTAGCAATGTTCATGAAGCATGCTTTGCCAATGAAGATGGTAGCTTACATTAGCACATATATCAATGATGGTCCTGAATGTTTGACTTTGAGATGCCCAATTCCATCCTGTGGTGCTGTTGTTGGTGTGGACATGGTCAATCTGAATTGGTAAATGTATTTTTTTTAATTTTATAATCAGGATATTATTTATTTGGTTTGGCAAATAACATGCAGAACTCCAAGTTCCTTTAGTTTGTTTCAAAGATGAGTTGTGGGGAATTGACTATTGAGGATAACCAAGTCAGGCCTGCAAGTGGGTGCAAGTGGGGACTGGGTTAATAAATATCTTAATCTTATCAACAGGTATCATATTTTGGCATGGCTAGAAGCTTTGGAGGAAACGAGACTCAAGCAAAAGTAAACACACAAAGAGTTGTTAGCACATAGTAAGCTAGATGATGCAATTGTATATAAATGAGTTCATTTTTTTATAACATTTACTTACTTTTGGAATAATTATTTGTATTTGATATATTAGTGAAATGAATTATCTTTGTTATTTATGGTATTTTATTTTGTATTATGACATTTTTAATGTATTATGTAATTTGAAACTTAGTAAATCTATAAATAATACTTTGTTTAAATATCTAAAATTACGATACGCAAAAATGTATGTCATCTTCATTTATGACATGGCCTTTCTTGACAGGGGCTTTCTTGATACGCATTGCGTGTCATTAACACGCGCGTCGTAAGGTTACGACACGCGAATGCGTGTCGTCTTCCTTTATGACAGGGCCTTCCTTGATACGCATTGCGTGTCGTAAACGCGCGTCGTAATTGCGCGTCGTAAATGAGCGTCGTAAATGCGCGTCGTCTATAGACGACGCGCAAAAGCGCGTCGTCTCTCTTTATGACAGGGTCTTCCTTGACGCGCATTTGTGCGTCGTCTGAGCCTTTTACGACGCGCAATGAGCGTCGTAAAAGGCTGTTTTTCTAGTAGTGACTCCAAGGTCTCCAATGAAGTTCTTTAGCCATATAGCCTCCTTTTCCGCCTCGCTTGCTGCTATGTACTCTGATTCACAAGTTGAATTAGCTATTGTTTCTTGCTTGGAACTCTTCCAAGTAATTGCTCCTCCAATTAGGGTAAAGACCCAGCCTGACTGAGAGCGGAAGTTATCCCTATCATTCTGGAAACCAACACCACTATACCCCACTACTCTCAAGTCATCACTCCCACCAAGGGTAAGGACCCAATCCCTAGTCTTCCGTAGGTACTTGAGAATATTCTTTACCATAGTCTAGTGAGCCTTGCCTGGATTCCCTTGATATCTGCTGACCATGCTCAAAGAAAAGGCCACATCAAGGCGAGTACAAGTCATACCATACATGATCGAGCCTACAACGGAAGCATATGGTACTCGACTCATATCAGCTATCTCAGCCTCTGTACTCGGGCTCTGAGTCTTACTCAGTTTGGTGTTACACTGGATTAGTAAATCACCTTTCTTGGAATCCTACATGCTGAACCTCTTCAGTACCGTATCCAAGTAGGTACTTTGACTAAGTCCAATTAGTCTCTTACTCCTTTCTCTCAAAATCCTTATCCCTAGGATATAGGCAGCTTCTCTAAGATCCTTCATAGCGAAACACTTCCCAAGCCAGGAGTTAACCTACTGCAAGGTTGGGATGTCATTTCCTATGAATAATATGTCATCCACATACAGTACCAAAAAGCTAACTATACTCTCACTAGCCTTAACATATACACATGACTCATCTCCACTCCTTGAAAAACCAAACTCTTTGACTTTCTCATTGAAACAAATATTCCATCTGCGAGGTGTTTGTTTCAATCCATAGATGAATTTCTCAATCTTACACACTCTATTAGGGTGCTTTGCATTGACAAACCCCTCTGGCTGACTCATGTAAACCTCCTTAGCCAACTTTCCATTAAGGAAAGCGGTTTTGACATCCATTTGCCATATTTCATAATCATGAAATGCAACTATGGCTAGCAAAACCCTAATAGACTTAATCTTCGCTACTAGGTTTAGGAAATCCCTTCGCAACCAGTCGCGCTTTATAAGTGTGTACATTCCCATCCGTGTTGGTCTTGTTCTTGAATATTCATTTTCACCCGACCGTCTTACGACCCGGTACATTGTCAACCAAGTTCTAAACTTGATTGTCATAAAAGGACTGAATCTCGCTGTCTATGGCCTCTTTCCATTTGGTGGACTCTGGGCCAGCCATGGCTTCCTTAAAGCTGTTAGGCTCATCCAAATTTACCAGTGTACTATCACTGACAAATGAATAACCTTTCGCAGTAATATGAAAACCATAGTAATGCTTAGGTGGATTCCTAACTCTTATGGAACACCTCAGAGGTACAAACTCATCAACATGAGTTTCTCCTTAGGTTAATTGTTAGGTTTTGAGGTTCCTTCACCGCTTGAATCTTGAAGTTCTTCAAGGTCAATTTGCCTCCCACTGTTTCCTTGGCTTATAAACTCTCTCGTGAAAGACCCCTTTCCTTGCCACAAAGACCACATTCTCACTGGGTCTGTAGAAGAGGTAACCAAAAGAATTTTGTGGGTAGCTGATTAAAATACACCGCTCACTATGAGGTTCGAGCTTATCCTGAGTCTCACGCCTCACAAAAGCCTTGCAACCCCAAATCTTGATGTGGTCTGAATTGGGGACTTTCCCAGTCTACATCTCGTGAGGTGTTTTGGCAACCTTCTTGGTAGGGACTAAATTCAGGATATGGGCGGCAGTCTCTAAGGCATACCCCCAGAATGAGATTGGTAACGAAGCTCGACTCATCATGGGATGAACCATGTCTAACAAGGTTCGATTGCGCCTCTCAGCCACACCATTAAGTTGTGGTGTCCTGGGAGGTGTCAATTGTGAAACAATTCCACATTCCTTAAGATAGTCAAGGAACTCTGTGCTAAGATACTCTCCTCCTAGATCGGATCATAGCATCTTAATGTTCCTGCCTAGCTGATTGTCCACTTGATGTTTAAACTCCTTGAACTTTTCAAAAGTTTCTGACTTGTGCTTAATTAAGTAGACATAACCATATCTATTGTAATCATATTGTAATCATCAGTAAAAGTCACATAGAAGCGGTTGGCATCCCTTGTGGCGATTCTGAAGGGTCCACAAACATCTGTATGTATGAGGTCCAACAAACCTTCACCCCTAGCATAAGAACCAATGAGGTGACTTTGTCATTTTTCCAAGCAAATAAGACTCACAACTATCATCTGACCTAAAGTCAAATGACTCCAAGACTCCAGCCTTTTGGAGTTGGCCTATGCGCTTCTTGTTAACATGTCGAAGACGACAATGCCACAAGGATGATTTATCCAAACTAGTGGAAGAACTAATATGTAATACATTATTTCCTAAGTTGTCTACAACCAACACAGTTTCATATACACCATCACAAGGTAATGTTTTAAAATAAAGAACATTATTATAAAAGGCATTAATACCACCAACTTCATTGTCAAATGAAAAAGTAAATCCTTGTTTGTACAAACCATGAAAGGAAATAATATTTCTCGCCATATCAGACGAGTAACAACACTTATTCAAATCTAAAACTAACACACTACTTAGCAACAAAGAATAAACTCCAATCTTGGTGACAGGTGAAGCTATACTATTCCCCATGATTAAGTTTATCCTTCCGTGCTCCACATCCTCACTTCTTCTTAGGCCCTGCAAATCAGAACATATATGAATACCACAACCTATATCAAGAACCCAAGAAGCAGAATGTAATGATTTATTAGACAATATAGTGTAAATACCTGCATGGGTAGGTTTGACCTTCCCATCCTTAACATCTTGAAGGTACTTGGGGCAGTTTCGTTTCCAGCGCCCCTTCTCCTGACAATAGAAGCATTGAGCTTCCTTTGGGTTTCAAGAAGGAGTGACAGAACCACGTTTGGTTCTAGTTGAAGAGGATTCATCAAGAGACTTTCCCTTGGTACCCTTCGAAGGGGTCTTCCTCTTCTTCCCTCTACTTTGCCCGATTGCTAGAACAAGGGCAGTGTTAGGAGTAGGAGTAGTAATAACTGATTTACCCTTGAGACCGGTTTCGGCGGTCTTCAAAAGTCCTTGAAATTTGCTGAGTGTGACCTCCTCCTTGTTCATATGATAGGTCATCCAAAACTGATCAAAAGAAGTAGGTAAGGAGTGCAGTATGATATCAATATCCAACTCCTCCGGGAAGTTCACATTCAACTTCAGCAGACGGTCCACAAACCTTTTCATTTTCTGTATGTGGCCCGTGATGGATTCACTATCCTTCATTCGCGTAGTTATCATGGAAGAGATGATTTCATACCTCTCTTGACGAGCACTTTGATAGTAGCGGTCCATCAAGTCCATGTGCATCTCAAAAGGTTAAAAGTCCTCATAGGACCTATGGAGTTCAGCTGTAATTGTGGCCAACATGATACATGCCACTTTGGTATCATGTCTCTCATGTTCCCTAAAGTCAACGATCTCCTATGGAGTAGCAGTTGACTCATCAATTTCTTTCAGCTTCTTGTCGAGGACATATTCCTTGTCCTTGTAATGTGTGACCATCCTGATGTTCCTGATCCAATCATTAAATTTTGAACCATCAAAGATGACTCTCCCACAAAGGTTCATGATAGAGAAGGAGTCGGTAGGGTTTGAGCCAGAAGCAACATTGTTGGAAGACATCTGAAAAAAAAAGACAAGTTTAGATTAGATATGGGATCCTTAATAAGACACCCAAATGTAATATTAAGGCTACGGCCCAACACAATACTATATAACTTGGAAGAAGGATGCCGTAATCCAAGCTATAAAATATTTGAAGGTAGGAGAATGACGATTCACCAATTTCCACCATAAAAAACGAAATAAATTATTAGGTTTTAATTGGATTGAAACTCCTAGATTCTTTTCAGATTCTCTGAATTTTTTAATGGCATGTTTAAATCTCGATTGTGCCCTCTCAAGTTTGTGACTGGGATGCTGAGGATCACAAACAAGGTGTGAATAACCATGCAAATTAACTTGGTACCCTTAATCTTTATCACCTAATCAATGTGCCGGTTATCCACACCCACTCCACTGATCTACGATAAAGATCAAGTCACCCTTTGCCACTCTTACTAGTCCATGTTAGTGTTCCGGTTACCCACACATGCTCCACTAACGACTTGGTAAGGTACAAAGTGTAATTTCATGGGATAGCACCAATTTGACATTTTCCTAAAGTAACTAAGATTGGGAATTTATAGAAATTTTAGTTACTTTATATTTTCATTACACTTTTAATGAGGATTATAGTCCTTGTCCTACCCGTTCGGCTAACGACCCTCCACCAATCAAGGAAGCGGTGGATGAGAGTGGACACCCATTAAGCTATCATTTTATAGGCAACAACCTTATACCCCCCTTATAGACCGGCTTTGTGAATGAGGCCTACTAAAGGTAAACTGACTTGCTCTTATATATATAAAGGAAGAAGTGAGCTGAGTCTGATCACAAAGAAATGGATTTCGATCGCATGATTCGATGATCGGATTTTTTGAGCTGCCGCTTAGAGTTATGATAGATTGCTTAGGAATATGTAATACCATAGTTTTCACTCGAATTTGCGTTGTAAGGACAATTTTTCCGCACATTTAATAAATAAAATAAATTTTGAGTTTTGTCTTATTTATATCTCTTTGCAATGTCATTTATAAAAAATTGATGCTTGTGTGTTTCAATTATAAGCAATACTAACTGGATGTGATTCTTAGTTATGTTATTTATGGTAATGTATAAATTTTCTAAGTAAGGAAAGATTCCCATCGCCCAAGTTTCAATTGGACAGAAGCTTGGAATCATATGATTTGAGTTATGTGATGTATGGAAATCTTGGTACTTAGAAAATTAAGATTAATTCCTTGTTCACATAAGTATGTGAGTCAAGTGAAAGACTAGGAGATATGGTATGCAATGTTGTGCACTGGTCAAGTCCACCACAAATAACAATAAGATTATTGGTCATGATTTACTAAAAGTCTAGTAAATGTGGTTATTCTTAGAAGATTAAGTATAATTTTGAATGGCAGAATGGATAAGAAGAATCAATTAGGCAGAAAGATAAAAGTTTCTCCAATCTGAAAGGATGGGAGAGTACTTTAGTATCACGTTTTGTGATCGTATTATTGATTATGAAACAATATCACAATTGATCATCTAAGGACACCTTAGTACACTAGTATGGCTAAGAAGAAGAATCGGAAATTGTTGAAAAGGTTAAATCAAAAGGTGAATCATACTTCGTTCCAAAATCAAGTATTAGAGTCATACTCCAAGATTGTGAATTGAGTGACACATCTTAAGAAGTTTTTAACACACTCATCAAATGTGGAGTAGAAACATGTTTTTCTTACTCTTTCACATTTGAAATTGGAAAGTTGGGGTGTCTTGGATAAGACAAAGACCAACTAAGACCAATTTTGTATAGTGTTTGTCTTGATAAGAATCCTCACGAACTCCTGAATATTTGGTTGTCAAGAAATGTTTCTTGAAAAGAGAATCTTATATGTCAAGAGGTCAGTGGGAGTATCAATGATCTTGAAAAAGGTTCAAGAAGTAATCAAGAGTAAACCTATTAGACACCAGCACACGACTTGAGGATTGTAACCTATCGTGTTGACATATTCTTGTTTATGTGCCATTCCAGTAAAGTTACTTATGCATATGAGTTCTATGAGTTCTCAATAGACTGCATAAAGGCAAGCACCTTGTTCAATGAAAGTACATTGACTAGTATAGGTGAGCTTCTAAATAACTTGAAAGCAATGGTGGGACCCTTGATGGCAAGAAATTAAGAATGAACAAGTTCAGTCCATATGAGTTTGGATTTGTCTTAAGCCTTGTCTTTCGATTAAGGTTATGAAAATTCACATGGATAGGAACACATACACCATAAAATCTAAGTGATAAGTTTTCTCTTTGTTTCATGAAAATGATTGTGAGGAAATGCTTTCACTAAGATAGATTTTAAGGAGATAGCGATTGTGTAAATTGCATTCTGTGACAACCTGAAATTTCTATCTTGTACAAACCATTCACTTCAATCTAAGACAGACTCGTTTCTGCTGACTTTTAGCACTGTTTAGAGTCTTTTTAAGCATTCTGAGCCTAGTGCATCAAAGGAATCAGTGTTTAGATGAGTCAGTTTAAGTTCTAAACTACCTAGCAACCGTGAACCTCCTCAAAAGGAGTTTACCATCAAGACTTTAGAGCTTACGGTCATGGTGACCATAAACTCCTCCCTACATATATAATGGTTGATCATTTCAACCATTCTTTTCACTTTTCAAGCCTTAGAACTCATTCTCTCTCAAGTATCATCTGACTTTTCTCATAGATCTTCAAGATTGTAAGTGTTTCTTCCCTTGATTTGTGGATATCCTTCTATATCTAGTGATTATACGACATCTAGAATGGAGGAATATATGATCCCTTATCTAAAGGACACGCGTATCCGATTGGATCAGAGTTGACAGCGGCTTTGGAAAGCTACGATTGTAGATCAGGATCTGAAGTCATACACAAAATAGTTATTATACTTATCCAAGTGGGAGACTGTTGGATTAGTGTCTATGTCCATAACTATTTTGGTATGTACTTGACTCGATGGTGCATGGTCCTTTTGGGTTGCCTTCACCAAAGCAACTTGATAGGATGAATTATGGAGAGAAAGGATTAAATATGATTTCTTAATATATTATGAGAATAATATATTAAAGGAGAAATCATATTGTTTAATTAATATTAGTCAATAACTAATTGGTAATTAGTTTTGTGGCTAAAAGAGATTAATTAAACTTAAGGGACTGGAATTGTAATTATAAGATAATTGCAATTTGGGCCATGGATTTCCTTGTATTAAGGAGTGGACGAATTCTATGGGGAAGCCCATAAGGAAATCGTACAAGGCCTTAATTAAAGGAGTCTATGGGTTGCTTAGGGCTTAAGCATCCAAATTAGGTTTCCTTGTTAGATAACCCTAATAGCCTCACTATATATAAGACCCTTATGACCTAAAAACGTGGTGAAGCTTTCTTCTAGGGTTAGAACATGTTTTGGGCAGCCTCCATCCTCTCTCCTCTTCATCCTCTTGCTTATGGTGTTTGTGAACCATTAGAGGAGTGACATTTGTGACTTTAAGCTTTCTAAAGTCAATACAAGGATATTTGGGATTGTTATTGCTACATAACAATCAAGGTAACATCTTAAACCTATTCTCATGTTAATATGATTACTTGAATGCTAGAGTTAGGGTTTATAGTCTTGGATAACTTGCATGTACAATAGAGAAACCTAGATCCAAGCATTAGGGTTTGTATGAGCACATAGGATGTTCTTAGAACCAAAACCCATCAGTGGTATCAGAGCCTAGATTGGTTTCTAGTGTATTGATGCTTTGTATGTTGAAAAAAAAATTCGATTTTGTGTTTCTAGGGGTTGAACTCGCCAAATTTTCTAGATGAACTCGACGAGTCCATTCCTGACTCGACGAGTTGGCTGGTCAGAAGGAGGGAAAACCGAGATTTCATGCTGTTTTTGCTTAAGGATAGTTGCCTTATCATATTAGATTAATATAAACCCGATTTTTAGATATATATGAGTATATTCTTGATCTAATTGAAGATATTTATCAATTAATAAAATATTTGTTTCCTTATGTGATAATTGATTAATTATTTTGATTAAATTGGTAAATTGTTTTGCAAGAAATCATTAAATAAATCAAATATGGATAATTATGTGATTAATTGTTAATTTAGATTATTTGTTATTTGATCCTTGTGTTATGAAATGTTTCATATTTTCCCCTTTAGGTTTTATAGTTTAAATTTAACCTCAAAATTTTGTTGTTTTGAAATTTAAATAGTTGAAACCCTAATGTTTTGAAAAAGGTTTCAAAACTTGCACTCAAGTTTTGGAATTTAAATTTTGATTAATTGTTTAATTTTGATGTATATTTAAATTCTAAACCCTAATGTTTTGAAATGTTTCAAAACTTGCCCTCAAGTTTTGGAATTTAAAAGTTGATTAAAAGTTTAATTAGGAATGTTAAATTCTAAAACCCTAGTATTGTTTTGAAAAGTTCAAATCACACCCTTATGGTTTTATTAATTAATTAAGGTATATAATTAAAAGAGGTTTAATAAATCCAGAAAGTTTTGGTTGACAATTTAATTAAATTAAAAGTATAATAATTAAATTAGACCACCTAGTATTTTAAAAGTATAAAATACACCCTATACTATATATAACATTAAAAGTCTAACATTATATATATGTATGAGTAAAAGTCAGTCTTACCGTTAGTAGGCCTCATTCACGAAGCTGGTCTATAAGGGGTGTTTAAGGAAATTGCCTATAAAATGGCAATTGAATGGGTATCCACTCTTACCCACCGCACTCTTGACTAGTGGAGGGGGGTTCGTTAGCCGAACGGGTAGGATAGGACGAAACCTTCCATTATAAGTATAATGAATTACAAAAGTAACTAAATGTTTTACAAATTCCCAATCTTAGTTACTTAGGTAAAAGTGAATTGATGCAATTCCATGAAATTACACTTTGTGCCCTTGTGAAGACGTTAGTGGAGCGTGTGTGGTTTACCGGCACACTAAATGGTTCTAAGCAAAGGTAGAAAAGGGTGACTCAATGTTTGTCATAGTTCGGTGGAGCGTGTGTAGTTTACCGGCACATCGAATAGGTGACTGTAACATGTGGGGGCACCATGTAGTTTGCATGGTTATTCACACCCGCTTTGTGATCCTCGGCATCCCAGTCACAAACAAGAGGGGCATATCGAGATTTAAACATGCCATTGAAATGTTCAATGAATCTCATAGGATCTAGGAGTTTTCATAGATTTAAAACATAAATTTCTTTTTCGTTTTTCATGGTGGAAATTAGTGAATTGTCATTCACTTACCTTCAAATGTTCTGCAATTTGGGTTACGGCATCCCTCTCCCAAGTTGTAGCATATTGTGTTGGGTCCTAGCCTTAGTATCTCATTTGGGTGATTTACTAAGGACTCAATCAATCAACTAACTTGAATTCGTTTTCTCCCGTTTTGTAGATGTCAAAGTTCGACAACTATGGTCTTCCCAAATCCCGTGGAACAAGCTTTCCACATGAAGATGATATTCCACGATTCGATCGAGGAACAAGAAATCATGCTTCATTTCCTCCACCTCCTCCAATTATTCTCCCTAACCCACAAGTTCAAAGGCTTGAAAAGTTCAAGATCACTCAAGCCCTTTTGGCAAGTAAACATAAAGAAGGAAAGTCGGTGTGTGCACACGTCCTAGGGATGAAGTCACACATTGATATGTTAAGAATGTTGGGATCCGTCGTCTGTGAGGAAATGGCTGTTGATTGGGTTCTTCAGTCACTTCCTAACTCATATAGTGAGTTCGTAAGAGAGTACTAACCGCGACGTGACCCTTATAGATCTCACCTATATGCTTATTGCTGCTGAATCAGCAATGGTTTGGCGCAATAGAAAAGCAAATTTGATTGGTGAATCTGCCTTCAAGACCTCTATGGATATAGACAATGGCAACGAAAGACATGTTATGATCGAAAAGTTTGATCATAATAGAAAGGCAATGTCTGAAGTAGTTCCATGTCATGTTCCAAAAGAGTCAATTTGCTTTTATTGCCAAGAGAAAGGGCATTGGAGACGAAGCTGCCCCATTTACCTAAGAGATCTAAGAGATGGGAGAGTCGAAACGTATGGCTCTAATATAGGTAAAATCCATTAACTAACTCTTTTAAGCTTCTATTCCAGATTCTTAATACATAATGTGATAAGATTACAATTGATGTTTTGTAGGATCGAAGAAAAGAGAGAAAGCTTAAGAGAAGAAGTGAGCAGAATCTAACCGTAAAGGAATGGATTTTGATCGCATTGCTCGAAGATTAGATTCTTGAGCTACTACTTAGACTTAGAATTAGATTGCTAAGAAAGATGTATTAACATAGTTTTTCAATGAATTGCATTGTAAGGACAAAATTTTTCCGCAATAAAATAAAATTTGATTTTATATTATTTATTTATCCTTGCAATGGCGTATATGAAAAATTGATGTTTGAATGTTTCTATTATTAGCAATAATGGATTTGGTTCTTATTATGTTATTTATGGAAAGTTGAGAATTTATCAAATAGGGAGAGTTTCTCATCGCCTAAGTTTCAATTGGACAGAAACTTGGAATCATGCAACTTGGTTGCACGATGAATGAGGAATTCCATATTTGGAAATTAGACTAATTCATTGATAAAGTGTCAAGTGAAGGACTAGGAGATCGAATACACAAAGTTGCGTGTTGATCAAGTCCACCATAAGAGTAACAAAGATATTCGTCATGATTTACTAAAGGTTTAGTAAATATGATTATACTTATAAGATTAAGTGTAATTTTGAATTGATTAAAAGGGTTTAAATCAATAGCAAAACGAATAAGAAGAATCAAGTAGGCAGAAAGATTAAAGTTTCTCCATTCTAAGAAGAAGGGAGAGTAGCTTTTATGCTTTATGATAAGTCTTAATGATTGAGAACCATATCTCAGTTGATCCTCTAAGTGAGTCTTAGTACAATTGTATGTTTAAGAAGAGAAATCAAGGATTGGAGAAATGGTTAAATGAAGAGGTCCATACTTCGTTCCAAAATAAGTCTTAGAGTTAAGATTGCGACATTGAGTGATAAGTATTAAGAAGGTTTATAACATTCATCAAATGTGGAGAGTTGTGATGTCTTGGATAAAACAAAGACCAACTAGGACCAATTTATGAAGTGTTTTGATAAAGGCTACACTAACTCTTGAATATATGTTTGTTAAGAAATGGTTATTAACAAGAGAATCATATATGTCAAGGAGTTAGTGGGAGACTTAAAGATCTTGAAAGGTTTCAAGAACAAATCAAAATAGACCTTATCGATCATCACTAGCACACGAGTTGAGGTTTACAACCTATCGTGTTGACATTATTTTGTTTCTGTGTCAATCCAGTCGAGTTAATTATGCATGTGAGTCGTATGAGTTCTCATTTTGAACGCATAAAAGGCAAAGCACCTTAATCAATGAAAGGTACATTGATAGGAAAAGGTGAGCTGCTTAACTACTTGGAAGACATGGTGGGCAGCTGTGCTACCATAAGGCAAGAAATCGAGATTAAGAAAGTTCGATCCATATGAGTTTGAATTTGTCGTAAACTTTGGTTTTAACAAATTCACATGGATAGGAACACATACACCGTTTAAGTCTAAGTGTCATAAGATTTTCTCCTTCATGAAAATGATTGTGAGGAAATGCTTTCACTAAGAAAGATTTTAAGAAGATAGTGATTGTAAAATTGCATTCTCAAATTCGACCATGGTTACGGTATCCCTTTCCATGATTTGAATTGTGAGGTTTGGCAATTGTTTAGACACACATATGAACTATCTAAGGCAAAGGTGTATAAGTTCAAGAAGCCTTGATAAAAGATTATCAAAGCACTAAGTATTAGAAACATGAACTTAAGAAATTCAATAAGCGTTGTTTTTCTGAAAGCTAAGCTGTTTCTGAATACATGTCAAAGCTAGTGGGAGCATAAGTGTTATGTTTATAATAATCATCATGATAGTGGGAGCATAAATGTTTTGATTGTATGATTATTAAGGCACGTATTGCAAGTTAGCAATATTAATTATAGAAAACAAGAGTCATACTTTGCAAAGTTGTAAGATTTGAAAGGTTGTTTTGCTATAATTAAGGGAGGGAATATTATGCTTCATTTCAAATATAAAGGCTTAGGTTGTGGAATGTTAATATATTTAGTCAAAGGTACATAGTGTGTTCTTAAAATTTCGATTATGATTACGGAATTCCTCTTCACAATTCGAATTTTGAGAAAATAGCAAATAAAATATTATGGCAGAATATTGATAAAGTATCAAATCTTTATGTAAGACATTATGCATCGTGTCCCATACGCTTCGGGTATAGGATCGATTGCAAATGCTATAATATTTGACCATTCTAAAATTTAGAGGGAAAAAGGACAAGAATTGGTTTTGACTAAGATAATTAAACAACTATCAAAGGACAATCCAAAGTTCGCCGATGATTGGTCGCTTGTGAGTAGTTGGAAGTATAGTATTGAAAGATATGGAAATGTTTCCATATTGGATGGACCATATCGACATTATTATGAATAGATAAGATTCTATTAAGAATAAGTTGTCATATGGAAAATATGGAAATGTGTCCATATTGGGAATTGAATATTGAAAAATCTATGACTAGATTAGAAACTTTTATGCAAAAGGATGTTCAAAGGAATGTACTTTGAGTGAGAGACATCGTATCTAAGGAATTGTCTTGTAACAATCTCCGATAGAGGACTTTGTAATATCATTGGCAATAGTCTTTTTGACTTTGGTGCAGTGAATTTACGAAAGGACAATTGCATAAAATGTTAGAATCTAGCATATTCTATAAGTAGCAAGAATTTGATATTCTTTCACTTATGAAAAAGGATTTGGAGTTGTGAAATGAGAATGATTGGAAATGTGCTCAATTGGTCTATTTCACAAAGTAAGAACCATAGGTAAACATTGTGTGCATGCTAAGAGCACGGGACAAGTGTAATAATTCAAGTAAGAAGTTGATTACCCGAAACGACAAATAATGAGTAATCGATATGGTGATAAATAAAAAGAGTTTTCTTTATACTCGAAGGTTTGAGGCCATATGGGATTAGTATTATTTTTGTGTTTCACATTTGCATGTTTTGACTTCCAGAATAATTGAATTCATTAAGAATAATCGAATTATTCGAACGGGCCACAGTCATCATATGTTGGAAGTAGATATGAATGAAGACTGTAGTGAATTGGTGTGTGGATTGTCTAAAAGAGTATTAGACATAAGCAAATGTTTGCTGCAACGTTCATGAGTGCTTATGAATATGATTTGAGCATTGGATTAAACCCACGCTCACTTGGATCACTCCATGAATTGTATCACGTGTGATTGGTGAGACGATAACATCTTATATTCTTGAAACCGAGATGTGTGAGTTGTATCTTGCAAATCGGTTGCGCATTGATAATATGTAAACGCACTAGTAACTTGGTGTTATAAAACATATTATTGTGTGTGATTCAGTGAGTGAGTGCAAGCAAGAATTGTATCAAAGTTTATCCATTCCTTTTATCCAAAGTAGGATAAAAGCGATATCTTTGGGCCCCTCGATGATTTAATGATGACAAATGTAAATGCTCGGCCGAGTTAGGGCTAATTTGATTTGTTCAATTAGTCAGTCGTCATAAATCGGAAGTCGAGATATAGTATAAAGAGAATGATTTGAAATCACGTCTCATACGATATCTAGAATGGAGGAATATATGATCCCTTATCTAAAAGACACGCGTATCTGATTAGATCAGAGTTGACAACGGCTTTGGAAAGCTACGATTGCAGATCAGGATCTGAAGTCATACACAGAATAGTTATTAGACTTATCCAAGTGGGAGACTATTGGATTAGTGTCTAAGTCCATAACTATTTTGGTATGTACTTGACCTGATGGTGCATGGTCCTTTTGGGTTGCCTTCACCAAAGCAACTTGATAGGATGGATTATGGAGAGAAAGGATTAAATATGATTTATTAATATATTATGAAAATAATATATTAAAGGAGAAATCATATTGTTTAATTAATATTAGTCAATAAATAATTGGTAATTATTTTTGTGACTAAAAGACATTAATTAAACTTAAGGGACTGGAATTGTAATTATAAGATAATTGCAATTTGGGCCATGGATTGCCTTGTATTAAGGAGTGGACGAATTCTATGGGGAAGCCCATAAGGAAATCGTACAAGTCCTTAATTAAAGGAGTCTATGGGTTGCTTAGGGCTTAAGCATCCAAATTAGGGTTTCCTTGTTAGATAACCCTAATAGCCTCACTATATATAAGACCCTTATGACCCAAAAACGTGGTGAAGCTTTCTTCTAGGGTTATAAAACGTTTTAGGCAGCCTCCATCCTCTCTCATCTTCATCCTCTTGCTTATGGTGTTTGTGAACCATTAGAGGAGTGACATTTGTGACTCTAAGCTTTCTAAAGTCAATACAAGGAGATTTGGGATTTTTATTGCTACATAACAATCAAGGTAACATCTTAAACCTATTCTCATGTTAATATGATTACTTGAATGCTAGAATTAGGTTTTATAGTCTTGGATAACTTGCATGTACAATAGAGAAACCTAGATCCAAGCATTAGGGTTTGTATGAGCACATAGGATGTTCTTAGAACCAAAACCCATCATATAGATGATTTCATCCATGAAATCTCTTCATTTTGATAGATCTTCAAGTGTTCTTCATTTCACCAAGAACACCAAGAACACACTAGTGTTCTTGGATCCTAATCACATTTACAAGCTTCTAATAAGTAAATACACTACCCTTAGCTTGTTATATACTTGAACCACTTGTTAAAACACCAAGAAAACATCAAGAAAAAAAAGGTGTTTACGGTCTAGTGCATCTTCATAGACCATTAACCCTTATAAAGGGTGTTTTTATAGCCTTTACCCTTCCTAAGGCTAAGCATGATCCCTAGAATCTGATGCCTTTGAATTAAGCCCTTGAAAACCATCATTTGTGAAAGATTGGTGAGTTTGCAGTTGGATCTCCTTAGACCGTGAAATCCATGACCGTAAGGTCATTAGACCGTGAACCCAAGAACCGTGAACACTTGGACCGTAAACTCCCTAGTTCATGCCATTTGGACCGTAAACTCTATAGGGTGGCCATATACCCTAGTTATGCAATCATTTTTGATTGTATCCCTTCAACCTAAGTTTCCTAGTCTATTAGGGTGCTATCCTTTATAATTATTTGTTTATACACTAATCAAATACACATACATGTGATTTTATGTTTATTAGGATCTTTGTGTGCTCAAGGTTTCACCTGACACTCTACATCCTTTTTCAAACATACTTCCGTACCACTCAGTACAAGTGAGTTCATACCCCTTAATCTACCTTTTAAATGATTTTAAATGCTTTTATGGGGGGGGATACAAGTTGAAACATTATAGTTATTATATCAATCACATGTGATTAATAACTATCAAACTAATGGATTTGTTATACTTTTACCTGTTTTTATCAAACAAACTACTTCAAAATGTTTATCAAACTCTTTTACATGTTAAACTCTTTATCAAACTTTTTCTTACATAACAAACCTTTTCCTTTAAACTCTTTTAAACTCATATATTGTCAAAACCATGTCTAAAGCATGTATAGTTATATAAGTAAGGTTGGAAGGACTTAAGACTGATAACACACTTTATTTCCTGTTCCTTGTTTGGTTGTGGACTTAGAGTACCCTATTGTTTGTCTGAGTATCATTTGATCCTTAGTTATATATATTATGTATATATGTATAGACATAAAAGCTTTTATCTCAGTTTAATACACTCAGGTATACAAACTACTCTACTAGTAAACTATAATATGTATAGTTTAGTAAGACACTACTCAATACTTCTAGTACAGTAAAACATACAAAGAGTCAATTCATACATGAGTCAATACATACTATTATGAGAAACTAAGAGAACATACTATTATGAGAAATTAAGAGAACATACTATTATGAAAAACAATACATACTATACACTATACAAGAGAACATACTATAATGAGAAACAAAGAGAACATAATATGATGAGAAACAAAGAGAACATACTATGATGAGAAACAAAGAAAACATACTACATACTAGACAGAGAGAACATACATTACACTAGTACATACAATACATATACAAGAATACTATAACATAAATGTGAGCCACAATTTCGGGGCATGGTATCACCTGTCATGGCTCGTTTTGTATCCAGAGTGTGGTAGAAGGAGAGTGTGAATTTGTGTATAGATCTATACTGGATTGACAATCCTATACCTTGCTATTTGCTACCGTGGGACTTGCAAGTCTACGGGTGCCAAATGTCATTTCTTCCGACGTCTTTCATCGTCGTATTTTTATTCGATAGTATGGTATAATCATATCACATTATACCTTAAATAACAATTGGTTTAAGGTAGTCAGTACAACAGTAGTTACTATAATACAACACTACAGTACTTTATTATTTCCCCATTGCATTCACATTGTGATGTTCTCACATAAACAGTAATGTACAACTATATTTTTGGTTAATGTTAGTCACACTTGGGAAAATACACACTCTTACAAGAAACAAACATACAAAACATTTAATGCCTTGGTAGAAGGCTACGTTTAGTAGAAAATATAAGATTTTCTAGGTGATACAAACATTTACTACAAACATTTACAAACTTATACATCAAACACTTATAAACATTTTCATACAAACAATACACTAAAATGCTTATGAAGTCACCAGCTTTAAAGTTGATCAACTCTTTCAAAATAACTTTTATTCTCAGGTCATCAGTAGACAGGTACCGATGCTAGGTTTTGAGAAGATGGAGCTCGTTCAAGACTCATCTCTTATTTTGATTTACATTTTTGGTGTCTTATAAACTTCACAGAACACACATGTATTAAATTATATTATTAATGCAATGGATGATGTTGTTGCTTGTTTACTACTATGCTTTGTTGTGATACTGTACTTGACGTCCTCCACCCCCCCAAACGTTTCCGCCGTTCCGGTTTTGGGGTGTGACAGATTGGTACCAGAGCATTGTTTATTGTGAATCGAGTATATCAACCCATAAAAGATATACAAACTATAATTACAACGGGATTAAAATACTCTGACCAAGAGTTTATACTTTTAAATACTAAAATATTTAACCAAGTATACATATATGCATTCATACTAAAATTAGTGTCACTAGGACAGAACCAAAGTATTACAATTATTGAACATCAAAATTAGACCCGGGGATGTATGGTCAGTTTTGGGAATGACATAGCCTGATCAACTATGTTGGTCCGAGAAGTGATTAGCATATGCCCAAGAATGGTTGTGAGGTTGCAACATGTCTAAAAACTTACCAACACTACTACAATGAAAACATTAGAACAGAACATAAACCTAAAATACTATAGGAGTATTTTGTGTTACTATAATTAGTTATTTGAGAACTAAAGGTCTTTATTAGTAGGTCAATAATTGCTAAGTGGATACGCTAAGGTTATATGTGACTAGGATGACATAGACTAAGAATCTGTGATCTTTGCTTTACTTCATGTTCCTTGTTTGGTTGTGGATTTGGAGTTAGGGTCACTTATCCGAAGGTCTATCCTGTTTTGATTACATGTAACTAGTATGCACTATGCAAGTATTGAAGTAACTGCTAAAGATCATCTTATAATTATCTAATTAGTATGTCTTTTATTTATTTCTTTACCCTTTTCTCGCATAGATAACATGGCTGGATTCCATCCCCACGACGACCCATACCTCCCAAACGAAGGAAGTACTGGATGGCTTGAAGAGGAGCCAGAAGATGATCATCCAATCCCTTTGGATGATCACCATGCTGAAGGATTTTCTGATGGCTCTGACTCCGAGCCAGAAGTCAACAACCTACCATAAGAGGCTCCATTCCCTAACCTCAACCCCCGACCAACATTTCAAGGTCCCACAGCCTTGTGGGCGACAAACTTGAACCGTTGGAGTGATGAGCAGGGTCAGACCTTACCCTTCAATGGAGACCAAAGCTTTTACAATGTAAGCGAGGGAGGCTCAGCTGACCGAGTCCTGCCCATCATGGTCCATAGGATTGCTCAGAATGTCGAACAAGGTCGGGCAACCATCGTCCGAGTCATAGAAATTGATACCAACTTTGGCGTTAACACGGTCCGCATTCGCCAACTCGAAGAGGCTCTAAATGGGACTAGGAGATCCAATGAGCCTCTGCAGAGAGATCTTGTTGCAACCCAAGGTGAAGTCATGGAACTTCGAGCTCGACAGGTAGCATATGAAAGGCGCATGAGAGACATGGAGCGTCGTCTGTCAGAATCAAGGACTTGTTCTAGTGGTTCTCGTTGTAGATAGAGCCTACTCAACTTTATCTTTTGGATATAACTTAGTTTAAGTAAAAACTCTAGTTTAATTTCTTATCTTTGTGAAGACTTTAGATCTAATAAGTCTTGATTAGGTCGTAGTTCTGTCAAAATTTTCCCATTTTGGTTTGATGTAAGACCTACTTCTAGGTCATTTTCCTGAACTAGTTACATCTGTAATACCAGTGTTATTGAAGGATATCTAATCTCAAGGAAATTAATATCCAAATGCTATCATCTTTTAGTACTAGATCTACATTCAATTGTATAATTCAATTATGTTGTTGGGCTATGGAGAGTTAGTCCATGAGTTACTCTCATCATTTCTCCCTATTAAATTCTTACCTGTATCGTCATCTTTGTAAACTTTTAGTTAAAAGATTCCTCCGCGCCGATCAACGAGACGCGATCCTCGAGTAACTCCAATACCACCACCTCCTCCACAAATCGATACGCCAGCTCTAAATGCTGCTGTAGCTGCTACAACCATGGCTCAATATCATTCTACCAGTGTCGGCGGAGGTGGAACACCTATTCATTCAACTCAAGGTGAGGTCCCCGTGCGCTCGAGAGAGTGCTCCTACAAGGACTTCACCAATTGCAAGCCATTGTCCTTTAAAGGGACTGGCAGAGTCATTGCCCTCTCGCAATGGTTCGAAAAGACAGAGTCGATTTTCGAGATCTGCTTATGCCCAGAAGGGAGCAAAGTCAAATTTGTTACGTGCACCTTCGAGGAAAAAGCTCTGACATGGTGGAATAGCCATGTCAAGTCACTAACTCTAATAGTGGCAAATTCTATGGGATGGGAAGCTCTGAGAGAGCTCATGATTGAAGAATACTACCTGAGGGGCGAAATCTAGAAACTAGAACAAGAACTATGGAGCCAAACCATGAAGGGCTCCGACATAGTTTCCTATACTGCCAGATTCTGCGAGCTGGTGGCCCTATTTCCCAACATGTTTCACATGGAGGGAAATAAAATAGAGAGGTACATTTGGGGGCTGGTGCCTCCATTCCAAGGGAACGTCTTGGCTTCAAACCCCACTACATTCGATAGTGCCAAGCGATTGGAACAACGGCTCATTGACCATGGGGTCCGTACCCCGTCGTCAAGAACAACCCTAGCCATCTCAGAACCCTCCAAGGCCGCTACTAACAAGAGGAAATTCTGGGATGACAAGAAGAAGCAGAAAGCTACCAAAAAGCAGTTGGTCGTGGCAGTTCATGCTGCAATAGCACCTACCACTGCTGCTCCGGTAAAGCAGTACGCTGGAATTTTGCCAAAGTGCAACAAATGCAACTTCCACCACACAGGAGCTTGCCGGGAAATAAAGTGTTCAAACTGCAACAGGGAGGGGCACACTATCTGTTTCTGCAAAGCTCCGACGAGGCCAATCAACCAAGTCCCCGGCGCTGGTGTGGGCCAAGCTTGCTACGGTTGTGGCAAGGTGGGCCACTACAAAAGAAACTGCCCAAAGGCAGGGAATGCTGGTGGAGTAGGGAGAGTTTTGGCTATAGGCCATGAGGAAGCCATTGCCGACCCCACAGTGGTCACTGGTACGTTTCTCCTCGATAACTCTTATGCATGCATTCTGTTTGATAGTGGGGTGGAGAGAAGTTTCGTGAATCAAAAGTTTGCTCACTTACTTAAGCAAAAGCCACGAGCACTTAAAGAGCCATTCAATGTAGAAATGGATAATGGGAAGACTGAGAGCACTAGCAATATATACATAGGATGTGCTCTAACTCTAGATAGCCATTCATTTTCAATCGACCTCATGTCGGTCTCAATTATAAGTTTCGACGTCATTATCGGCATCGCTTGGTTGAGTCTACATCATGCAGACATCATGTGTTATGAAAAGGCTGTTCGCCTTAATCTGCCGGCTGGCAAAACTCAAGTAGTCTATGGCGACAAACTGGGCACGAACCTTCGTATCATCTTGAGTATTCAAGCCCATAAATACTTGCGAAAGGAATGTCGCGCATTCATTGCTCATGTTGTTGATGTGAGCCAAGAGATGAAGGATATTAAGAACATTCCAGTAGTACGTGATTTTCTCGACATCTTTCCAGAAGAACTCCCAAGATTACCTCCACAACGTCAAGTCGAGTTTAGAATCGACTTAGTTCCAAGGGCTACCCCAGTAGCCAAATCACCCTATCGTCTAGCACATGTAGAGATGCAAGAACTGTCCGGTCAACTTAACGAATTGCTCAACAAGGGCTTTATAAGACCAAGCTTCTCACCCTGGGGAGCTCCGGTCTTGTTTGTGAAGAAGAAAGACGGATCGTTTCGTATGTGCATCGAATACAGGGAGCTCAACAAGCTTACCATTAAGAATCGCTACCCTCTGTATCGCATAGATGATTTGTTCGACCAACTTCAAGGGGTGAATTACTTTTCAAAGATATATATTTGAGATATGGGTATCACTAGTTACGAGTGCTTGAGGAGGATGCCCCGAAGACAGCCTTCCGAACTTGTTATGGACACTACAAGTTTGTAGTGATGCCATTCGGATTGACTAATGCGCCCACAGTATTCATGGACTTAATGAATAGGGTATGTCGTCCTTACTTGGATCAGTTCGTCATTGTCTTCATAGATGACATACTTATCTACTCTCGTAGTAAGGAAGAGCACAGTAAGCATCTACGTCAGATCTTGGAAACGTTATGATCAGAGAAGCTCTACGTGAAGTTCTCTAAATGCGAGTTTTGGATTCGAATAGTTGAATTCCTGGGTCATGTTGTTAGTGAAGAGGGAATTCATGTGTCCCTTTCAAAATCAAAGCCATTGAGAACTGGTAAGCACCGAAGACGCCTACCGAAATTCGTCAATGTCTAGTCCTCGCTGGCTACTATCGTAGGTTCATTCAGAACTTCTCTCGAATTGCGAAACCTCTTACAACTTTGACCCAGAAGGGCGTGGCCTTTGACTAGGAAAAGAAGCAAGAGAAAGTGTTCCAAACCGTGAAACGAGCCTTATGCACCGCACCGATACTATCCCTCCTAGAAGGAATAGAAGACTTTGTGGTCTACTGCGATGCATCCAATCAAGGGCTCGGTTGTGTTCTAATGCAACGAGGTAAGGTTATTGCCTGTGCCTCAAGACAGCTGAAGTCGCACGAGGTCAACTACACCACGCATGATCTTGAGTTAGGAGCAGTTGTGTTTACTCTGAAGATCTGGAGACACTACCTGTACGGTACGAAAAGCACTATCTTTACAAACCAAAAAAGCCTACAACATATATTCGTCAAGAAGGAGCTCAACATGATACAATGAAGGTGGGTCGAGCTACTCCGTGATTACGAATGCGAAATTCGTTATCATCCCGGCAAGGCCAACGTAGTAGCTGACGCCCTAAGTCGGAAAGAATACTCTGGTCGTAGAGTCAAATCATTGACTATGACTATCCATTCACACTTTTCCACACAAATTAAGGAGGCTCAGCTCGACGCTTTGAAACCTGAAAATGTGGCAAGTGAATCCCTGAGAGGGATGGATAAGAACTTGGATGTCAAGGGTGGCAGAGCCTTATATTTCATGAATCAGATCTCGACACCGAAACACGGTGGCTTCAGAGACTTGGTCATGACCGAAGCACACAACAGTCGATATTCCATCCACCTAGGTTCATATAAGATGTATCTGGATCTTAAAAAGTTATACTGGTGGCCTAAAATGAAAGCAAAGATTGCTACCTTCGTAAGTAAATGTCTTACTTGCGCCAAGGTGAAGGTCGAATACTAGAAACCCTCAGGTTTACTACAGCAACCAGAGATACCATAATGGAAGTGGGAGCAAATCACAATGGACTTCATAACCATGTTGCCCAAGACTACGGGTAGTCTCGATACCATATGGGTTATCATTGACAGGTTAACCAAGTCCGCACACTTCCTACCTATCAAAGAAACTGACAAGATGGAGAATCTCACAAGAACATACATTCGGGAGATTGTACGACTGCATGGTGTTCCCATATCCATTATCTCTGATAGAGATAGTAGATTCATTTAGAGGTTCTGGTAGTCGCTACAAAGTTCCCTTGGAACGAGGCTGGGCATGAGTACAGCCTACCATCCGCTGACCGACGGACAAAGTGAGAGAACTATCCAAACCTTAGAAGATATGTTACAAGCCTGTGTGATCGACTTTGGGAAGACATGGGATACTCATTTTCCCCTTGTCGAGTTTTCCTACAACAATAGTTATCACACGAGCATAAAGGCTGCTCCATTCGAGGCCCTCTATGGCTGAAAGTGCAGATCCCCTCTGTGCTGGGCTGAGGTGGGTGACACCCAGTTAGCTAAAGGAAGAATTCCTGATAGCACTCTCACAAGTCCGGTGATCATTTGGGAAATAACAAAGAAGATCCTTCAGATTCATTAACGATTGAAAGCCTCTAGAGACCGACAGAAAAGCTACGCAAACAAACGAAGGAAACCTTTGGAATTCCAGGTAGGAGACCGAGTTCTTTTGAAAGTCTCACCATGGAAGGGATTGATATGCTTCGGAAACCGTGGGAAGCTCAATCCAAGATACGTAGGGCCTTTCAAGATTCTATCTAGAACCGGCCCTGTAACTTACAAACTCAACCTACCTCATGAACTTAGTAACGTACATTCTACTTTCCACGTCTCGAACTTGAAAAAGTGTTTTCCCGATGAGACTCTTGTAATCCCACTCGACGAGATCAAGATCAACGAGTGCCTCAACTTCGTGGAAGAACCTGTAGAGATCATGGACCGAGAGCTCAAGCAAACGAAGCAAAGCCGCATCCTGATAGTGAAGGTTGGCTGGAATGCCAAGCGAGGACTTGAATTCACTTGGGAGTGTGAGGATCAAATGAAACTGAAATATCCTCATCTTTTTGCTTAGTTAATTATAACATAATTACTTAAATTCTAATTTCTGGACGAAATTCTCTCTAATGGGTGGATGATGTGACAACCCGAAATTTCTATCTTGTACAAACCATTCACTTCAATCTAAGACAAACTCGTTTCTGCTAACTTTTAGCACTGTTTAAAGTCTGTTTGAGCATTCTGAGCCTAGCGCATCAAAGGAATCAGTGTTTGGATGTGTCAGTTTAAGTTCTAAACAACCTAGCAACCGTGAACATCCTCAAAAAGGAGTTTACGGTCTAGACTTTAGAGCTTACGGTCATGTTGACCGTAAATTCCTCCCTACATATATAATGGTTGATCATTCCAAGCATTCTTTTCACTTTTCAAGCCTTAGAACTCATTCTCTCTCAAGTATCATTCGAATTTTCTCTTAGATCTTCAAGATTGTAAGTGTTTCTTCCCTTGATTTGTGGATATCCTTCTATATCTAGTGATTATACATGATTTCATCCATGAAATCTCTTCATTTTGATAGATCTTCAAGTGTTCTTCATTTCACCAAGAACACACACTAGTGTTCATGGATCCTGATCACCCTTACAAGCTTCTAATAAGTAAGTACACTACCCTTAGCTTGTTATATACTTGAACCACTTGTTAAAACACCAAGACAACATCAAGAATCTCAAGAATAAAAGGTATTTACGGTCTAGTGCATCTTCATAGACCGTAAACCCTTATAAAGGGTGTTTTTATAGCCTTTACCCTTCCTAAGGCTAAGCATGGTCCCTAGAATCCGATGCCTTTGAATTAAGCCTATGAAAACCATCATTTCTGAAAGATTGGTGAGTTTGTGGTTGGATCTCCTTAGACCGTGAACTCCCTAACCGTAAGGTCATTAGACCATGAACCCAAGAACCGTGAACTCCCTAGGTCATGCCATTTGGACCATAAACACTATAGGGTGGCCATATACCCTAGTTATGCAATCATATTTGATTGTATCCCTTCAACCTAAGAGTTTCCTAGTCTATTAGGGTGTTATCCCTTATAAATATTTGAGTTTACTAGTCAATTAGGGTGCTATCCCTTATGATTATTTGTTTATACACTAATCAAATACACATACATGTCATTTTATGTTTATTAGGATCTTTGTGTGCTCAAGGTTTCACCTGACACTCTACATCCTTTTTCAAACATACTTCCGTACCACTCAGTACAAGTGAGTTCATACCCCTTAATCTACCTTTTAAATGATTTTAAATGCTTTTATGGGGGGATACAAGTTGAAACATTATAGTTATTATATTAATCACATGTGATTAATAACTATGAAACAAATGGATTTGTTATACTTTTACCTGTTTTTATCAAACAAACTACTTCAAAATGTTTATCAAACTCTTTTACATGTTAAACTCTTTATCAAAATTTTTCTTACATAACAAACCTTTTCCTTTAAACTCTTTTAAACTCATATATTGTCAAAACCATGTCTAAAGCATGTATAGTTATATAAGTAAGGTTGGAAGGACTTAACACTGATAACACACTTTATTTCATGTTCCTTGTTTGGTTGTGGACTTAGAGTACCCTGTTGTTTGTCCGAGTATCGTTTGATCCTTAGTTATATATTATGTATATATGTATAGACATAAAAGCTTTTATCTCAGTTCAATACACTCAGTTATACAAACAACTCTACTAGTAAACTATAATAGTTATAGTTTAGTAAGACACTACTCATTACTTCTAGTACAATAAAACATACAAAGAGTCAGTTCATACATGAGTCAATACATACTATTATGAGAAACTAAGAGAACATACTATTATGAGAAACTAAGAGAACATACAATTATGAGAAACAATACATACTATACAAGAGAACATACTATGATGAGAACGAAAGAGAACATACTCTGATGAGAAAAAAAAAGAGAACATACTATGATGAGAAACAAAGAGAACATACTACATACTAGAGAGAGAGAACATACATTACGCTAGTACGTACAATACATATACAAGAATACTATAACCTAAATGTAAGCCACAATTTCGGGGCATGGTATCACCTGTCATGGATCATTTTGTATCCAGAGTATCCTAGAAGGAGAGCGTGAATTTGTGTATAAATCTATACTGGATTGACTATCCTATACCTTGTTGTTCGCGACCGTGGGACTTGCAAGTCTACAGGTGCCAAATGTCATTTCTTTTGACGTCTTTCATCGTCGTATTTTTAGTCGATAGTATGCTATAATCATATCATATTATACCTTAAATAACAATTGGTTTAAGGTAGTCAGTACAACAGTAGTTACTATAATACAACACTACGGTACTTTATTATTTCCCCATTGCATTCACATTGTGATCTTCTCACGTAAACGGTAATGTACAACTATATTTTTGGTTAATGATAGTCACACTTGGAAAAATACACACTCTTACAAGAAACAAACATACAAAACATTTGATGTCGTGGTAGAAGGCTACGTTTAGTAGAAAATATAGGATTTTCTAGGAGATACAAGCATTTACTATAAACATTTACAAACTTATACATCAAACACTTATAAAAATTTTCATACAAACAATGAAACTAAAATGCTTATGAACTCACCAGCTTTAAAGCTGATCAACTCTTTCAAAATAACTTGTATTCTTAGGTCATCAGTAGACAGGTACCGATGCTAGGTTTTGAGAAGTTGGAGCTCGTTCAAGACTCATCTCTTATTTTGATTTACATTTTTGGTGTCTTATAAACTTCACAGAACACACTTGTATTAAATTATATTATTAATGCCATGGATGATGTTGTTGCTTGTTTACTACTATGCTTTGTTGTGATACTGTACATGACGTCCTCCACCCCCGAACGTTTCCGCCGTTCCGGTTTTGGGGTGTGACACATTCTCAAATTCATTTATGATTATGGCATCTCTCTCCATAGTTCGAATTGTTTGATTTAGCAATTAGTTTTAACATTTAAGAGTTATTGCTATAAGTTTTAAAATGGTTTAGACACACATATGAGCTATCTAAGGAAAGGTGTATGAGTTTGAGAACTTAGATAAAGGCTTATCGAAGCATATCGTATTAGAAATATGAACTTTGGAAATCAATAAATATTGATTTCTAGAAGTCCAACTGTTTTCTGAATACGTGTCAAAGCTAGTGGGATCATAAATGTTGCAAGTTAGCAATATTAATTATAGAAAACAAAAGTTTCACTTTGCAAAGTTATAGGGGTTGAAAAGTTGTCTTGATATAATTAAAGGAGAGAACATTATTCTTCATTTCAAATCTAAAAGCTTAGATCGAAAAATTTTAATTGAATTTAGTCAAAAGAAATATATGAATGTTATGTTGAAAAGGTTTAACATAGGGGCATTCTATATATGGTAGTATTATAGCAAGAAACTAGTAAACTATCACGTTTTTCATTATGAATCGTGTCTCATAGGCTTCGGGTCTAGGATCGATTGCATATGCTATAATATTCAAACGTTATAAAATTTCCAAATGCCTAGGGCATTAAGAGGGAAAAGGGACTAGAACCGGATTTGACTTAATTAATTAAACAATTGTCTAGGATAATCTAAGGTTCGCCAAGGATTGGTCACTTGTGGGCAGTTGGAAGTATAGTGACGAATGGACCATATTGACATTATTATGAATAGATAAGACTCTATTTAGAATGAGTTGTCATATGGAAAATATGGAAATGTTTCCATATTAGGAGTTGGACGTGAAGAATATATGTCTAGATTAGAAACTTTTATGCAAGAAGGATGTTCAAAGGAATGTACTTTGAATGTGAGACTTCGTATCTATGGAATTGTCTTGTAACAATCTCCAATAGAGAAATTTGTAATTTCATTGGCAAAGTCTTGGTGACTTTGGCTCTATGACATTACGAAAGGATCGTTGCATAAAATGTTAGTATCTAACATATTCTAATAGTGGCAAGAATTTGGTAATCTTACACTAGTGATAAGGATTAGGAATTGTGAAATGAGCATCATTGGAAAGGTTTTCAATTAATCTATTTCACAAAGTAAGGACCATAGGTTAACATAGTGTGCATGCTTGGAGCATATGACAACTTTTGTTATAATTAAAGTCATAAGTTGATTATCCGAAACATTATACAATGAATAATGAGTAATCAATATGGTGATTACATAAAGGTGTTTTATTTATACTCAAAAGTTTGGGGTCATATAGGATTAGTATTATTCTTGTGTTTCACTTTGCATGATTTGATTTCCCGAATAATAATATTATTCAAACCATCCACGGTCGATAAATACTTTGGAAGTAGATATTGAAGCTGGACTGTCATGAATCCGACTATAGATTGTATAAAGAGTTTAGAAACATAAGAAAAGTATGTTGCAGTGTTCATGAGTACTCCTGAAATAAGATTTGAATATTGGATTAAACCCACGCTCACTTGAATCACTTCATGTATTTTGTCACGAGTGATTAGTGAGACGATAATATCTTATATTCTGGAAACAGAGACGTGTGAGTTGTAATTTACAAGTCGTTTCAACATTGATAATATGTAAACACACCAATAACTTGGTGTTATAAAACATATTGTTTTGTGTGAATTGATGTCTAAGTACAAGCGAGCATTTGAGTCGAATTTTATCCATTCCTTTTACCCTAAGAGGGATAAAAGCGATATATGTGGGCCCCTCGATGATTTAGTGATGACACCTAAGTGCTTGGCCAAGCCTGGACTAATGTGATGTGTTCAATTGCAGTCTGTTGTCAGTCATCATGAATCGGAAATCAGGAAACAACACATAGACAGAGAGAATGATTATAATCAATGTCTCATGTCTATACGGTATCTAGAATGGAGGAATATTTGATCCCTTATCTAAGGACACGTGACTGACTAGGTCAGAGTTCGACAACGACTTTTGGTAGCTAAAATTTGCTGGTCAGTTTTTGAAGTTATACTTGCAACTATAGTTATTAGACTTATCCAAGTGGGAGATTGTTGGATTAGGTGTGTAAGCTCATAACTATAACTGGTATGTACTTGAATTGATAATAGCAATGTCCTTTTGGGTTGCCTTCAAACCTGTCAATTGAATAAGATTAATTTTGGAGAGAGAAGAATGATTTATTAATTTATTACTTGTGTAACAACGGAAATTTTTAAAACAAAATTTTCATTTCTTAAAATATATTTCCATCCAAAATAAGTCATAAAAATACAATGTATCATGTCATAATACAAATCATATAAATCCCAAGATCATAAATCCTCCATCAGTGTATACAGATCACGCCGGCGACTTCCCACGGTCCTCGTTGGTACCTGAAACACATATCACAACAACTGTAAGCATAAATGCTTAGTGAGTTCCCCAAAATACAACCTACGCACATACGCCTTTCCAGGCCCTGACCTTCCGGTCCATGTGTCTCAGGGGACTTCCGTCCCGACTAGGTAAACCTTCCGGTCCTACCCACGCCAACCTTATGGTCCACATTACAACGCCTTCCGGCCCATAACATATTCGCCTTCCGGCCCATATCAAGCATATCATACATGGCACATATAACGATTAACTTATCACACACAACACATATATCTCATACCATATCCGACCTTCCGGTCACACAGTCAAACCCTTCTGGGTATAGTATAGTGAGAAGACTCACCTCGTGGAAAGTCTAAGATCTCGTGTCCTCGCTAACACCGACCCCGAACGACAGCTCAACCTCGCCTAAACATAAAAATATCATTTATTACACAAGGACTTCCACCACTTAGAACTTTACTCCTTATCATCATTCCTCAGAGGGTAAAAGACCATTTTACCCTTCCTTGACCTAAAGTCCTCAAGTTGACCAAAACCCTAAAAGTCAACAAAAGTCAAACCCTGAGAGTACGCGGGGCGTACTCTAGATGTACGTGGGGCGTACGTCGCCAACCCCTCCCTGATCGGGGTCTCCACCCAATACGCTGCGCGTACTGGAAGTTACGCCCAGCGTAATCCCCAGAATCAGCCACTCTCCATTTCTGGTCTTAATCGGTTAAGCCATTACTTCCACTTCTAGATCCGACTCTTCTAGTGTGTCTAAACCCATAAAGTCGAGACCTTTAAGCCTTGGCACGGCTGTAAAGGCTCCAACATCACATAACAACCCTTTATTCAAACTCAAGGACCTAGATCTCATGCATGGTGCAAACCCCACGTCCAAGATGCCATTTTTATGAGTCTACAACCCCAATAGATCAGAAATATGAAGTATCTAAGCTTATGGAGGCCATTTGCACAAAAGTCTCCACCTTTGGGACTTAAACCCTAGAAAATGACTTTTTAAGCATACAACATGAACCAAGTGCCAAGATCCGAACTTTATACCTGGAAATGAAGCTTTAGCCCTTGCAAGGTTCAGATCTACACTTGAGCACCACTTCTAGCCTCTCCAAAAAGCTCTTCTTCTCCTTTGCAACCTTGAAATGACACCACCAAGCTTAGAATACACACACAATGGCCTAAGAACGAGGGTACACTTTTTTAGGGTTTCACTCTGAGGGATGGTGGCTGAGAAGACCAGCCACATGTTCCTTTTATAGCCCCGTCAAAGGAATTTAGGGTTTGGGTCTGAATAAGTTACGTCGGGCGTAACCTTGGGTACGCCCCGCGTACTTGAGGGGAAACGCGTCCAAAAGAGGCGCGCGAGTACGCGCAGCGTAGACCTTGTACGCCCAGCGTACTCGCCTACCATGAAAACCCTAAATCATCAACTTAACCAAGATGTAAGGCCAAAAGAAGAATACCTGGATTTCGGGCTGTTACAATTCTCCCCCACTAGAATCAGACTTCGCCCCTGAAGTCTCATACTGAAAACAACTCTGGATACTGATCCCGCATCTCAGACTCGGTCTCCCATGTCAGCTCGGACCCCTTCCGATGTTGCCACTACACTTGTACCAGAGGTACTACCTTGTTCCTCAAAACCTTAACTTTCCGATCCCTGATCGCTACTGGTCTCTCCACATAGTTCAGGCCTGCATCCACCTGAATATCATCCAATGGCACCACTGCCGACTCGTCGGCAATACATTTCCTCAACTGCGAGACATGAAAGGTATCATGCACTACAAGAAAAAAGGCCTTTTACGACGCTCATTGCGCGTCGTAAATGGCTCAGACGACGCGCAAATTCGTGTCAAGGAAGGCCATGTCATAAAGATAGACGACGCGCATTTGCGCGTCGTCTAGAGACGACGCGAATTTACGACGCGCATTTACGACACGCATTTATGACGCGCGGTTACGACACGCAATGCGTATCAAGGAAGGCCCTGTCATAAAGGAAGACGACACACATTCGCGTGTCGTAACCTTACGACGCGCGTGTTAATGACACGCAATGCGTATCAAGAAAGCCCCTGTCAAGAAAGGCCATGTCATAAATGAAGATGACACACATTTTTGCGTATCGTAATTTTAAATTTAAAAAAAAATTATTTATGGATTTACTTATTTTCATATTAAATTTGCATTTTATGTCACATAATGGAAAATAAAATACCATATACAAATAATACAATGCATTGCACAAAAGTTAATGTTATACAAATAATCATTCGAATAGTAGACAAATGTAATACTACAAATAATCATTCCAATAGTAGACAAATGTAAGATTTCAACATTTTTTATATAATTAACTAAATTATTAGCCAAATTTCCTAAAATACCAACATACTTTTCTATGAAGAGCATTAACACTATTCTTTTCCATCAAAAACTTCAAAACCTGCATAATTAATTTAATGTTTAATCAGCTACAGGTCAATAAGGTAGGTTTAAGTAAAAGAGGTTCATAGTAGTAAGATTTTACTTACCACTGTTGTTAATGACATTGAAAGAAGCAGCCCAACAAACACCCCCTCAGAAGGATTATTACTAAATGAAACCTCAAACAAAGTTAAAAAGTCAAGTATTTTGTGACAACCCCGGAACCAGGGGCAAGGCTGTTTTTACCCATGGTATGACCTAATACATGATAATAAAGACTTGTTTAACAAAAAGAAAAATGATTTCTCACGTGACATCACTATTAAGAATTGATGAAAGAGGGTACTCCACACTGTTGGGCACAAAAACCACATGCAATACAAAATTACAATAATAAATAAGTTCTAAAACAAAAAAAAAAGATATGAAACCATTTTTACCTAGTATTCATTAACTTCAGGATCGGTGTTCACAACAACACCAACATCATCCATAAGGTTGACTATTCTTTTAGCATTTGTATATGTTGCAAATGTTTTCCCTCCAATCATGATTGTCCTTGGTGTTGTGGCTTTTCGCTCTTCAGGGCTCATTTCCTGTTTCAACATGCATTGCATTGCATTAACAGAATGTTCTAGTATCTTCTTCTATGAAGTTCTGGATTGTCATCAAACTTTTGGAGAGAAAGGATAAGATATAACGTACAATCAGCAGGAGATATGTAAATCCTTATAATAGAGGGCATTTTGGTCATTTTTACATAATAATAGAATGAAAATGAAAGCATCATACCTCCCACAGACACACAAGTAGGTCTAGGTTAGTGACCCACTTGTCTGTTTTTAACCATTTTGTTATGATCTGACTAAGTTCAGGACTACAAAATTTGAACCAACGTCTAGGAGTAATGTCGTTGGTCTTATTTTGAAACTTGTTTGGCCATATTCACACATAATCTATAAATAATTCAGCCTTTAAGATGTCACTGTGGAATTATGCTACACCATTAACCTGCCAAAACAGAGAAAAACAAATGGGCTGAATTGATGGAGCCTAAATTATCCCTAAAAAAAGGCACAAAATATAAGATAAAATTAGTTGGTTTTTCCTATATTTATAGTATTCAAACATCTTACCGTATGCCTAGAAACCACACAGAACTTTGCCATGCGGACAACCGACTTATTATGATCTAAAATCCTCATATCAAAATTGATAGTATCCTGAAAAAAAAAACAAAAATGAACATCAAAGAAGCAAAAGAAAAAGGAAGGAATTGTGCTTTCTAGTATTCTTACCCTCAAAGCAAATGCTAAAGGTGAATGTATAAATTCAACCATTCCTTTTTGAAATGTGGAGTCAATTTGGTCAAACATTGTTTTGCAGGACATCTCGTAAGCAGGAAGAACAGAAGCTTCCATACTATCTTTAGTGCTTCCTGTAAAAAAGGGTTTAGAATTTAAAAAACAAAATTCATCATTTTATATTTTAGAAAGATCTATTATTGTTGTATCACATACCTGTAAAGCTTGTTTTCCAGATGTTTGAAATTGGACTTGAATTTGCCTTGAAACAGTTGCTTCAAGCTTAGTATTAACTATTTTTTCCAACTGATTTATAACATTATCACCTATGCCTCTCTGCATGCTAATTTAGACATTAAATTAGTTTTTTTTTTTAATTTTAAATGAGAAATTGGATGTTAAAATCAGTTACCTGGAAAGCCTCTGAGATAGGTGTGGTGACTGCCTTTTCGATAACTCGAGTAACAGATCGCCCAACAGCAGCTCTTACTGCAGCCATTTCCTTCTTCAAGATTTTCTCGGATGATGTAAGCATTTTCGTAAACCACCATTCCCAAGTGCCATATCTTTCTCCTAAAATTTTTATAATGCAATAGTTAAAAAAATAGAACATATTAATTATGTTAGAAAGATTTTAAAGGATTACCTGCTCAGTGATTTCTTCAAGTTCATGTCCCAGTTTGTTCAAAGCACTGGAAAATGCATGTTGAATATCAAGATTCCCAATGGCATTAGTCAATGCTCGCCTTTGAAGAAACTCCATGGATAAATAGTATGTTTGCTTTGGATCAACTTTGTGATAATAAAGATAGGTCCCATTCCATTGCTGAAGAAGCAGTGAAGAAAAAGGAAGCATGGTTAGCCCTCAAGAACCTCAAAAACAATAGGAGAGACAGCTGCATAATACAAGTCTCTTTGTTGAGAGTTTGGACCAAATACCTATCCATATTAGTGATTGGGAACACCATCAAGCACATTATTTTTATTAAAATATAATAGAGAATGAAAGACTTTTGTTCCTTGAGATACTATGAAAGGTGGTTCTTTGGATATGTTTAGAAAGAACAAGAATAAATGATATTAGACAAGACAATTACCTTATCTAACACAAATGATCTATCAATCTGCTTGTTAGCTATATTTTGAACTGCACAAACTACTTTCTTGTTCTCAGTATATATAATCACTACTTTGTCTCATGTTTAGAAAACAATCAAGAAATTTTTGTAAAATGTTATACCTCTGATATTAGGCAAATAAGTAAGTTAGGGGTAATATGGGAATTCATTTAATTAAAGGGTATCTTATTAGTAGGAGGGGCATTTTAGGCATTTTATAGTATTTAGCTGTTTTGTCAGATAGTATAAGAAGAGGGTAGTTGGCAGGGAGTGAGGTATCAATCTTTTTTTGAAATCTGGAATGTATTTCTTGGGAGAGTAGCTATCTCGAATCAGCTATCCTATCAATTGTTCTTGTAATCTTTTGGTTATATTTAAGGTTATCAATCAATATTTGAAGCTGTTGGTCGTTGTTTATGTTATTGAATCTGTTCTTGTAAGTCCAGTTCATAACATAAAAACAATCCAAATTTAGTTACATATATATGCTTTAATAAAAATTTTACAGACCTGCATCGCACAATGACTTGAACATTAACACCTTTTTCTTTATCATGTTTACCATTCATTTGTACTTCTGGTCTGATATCTCTTACTGCCTTGGCAGTGGACCTTGGGGTGTGTGAGCGTGAGCTCAGGACCATATTTCCTCCACTTCCATGCCTATGATTATGATTATCTATCTATTCAGTACTTAACTAGAAACAATAGGATAAGATGCGTACCATTAGTTTCTTGCATCTATAAACAACACCCAAGATATACAACAGCTGTCTTTTATATTCATGGATGCGCTTCACTTGAATGTCGAAAAGGGTATTTAGGTCAATTGTTTCACCTGTTACTTTTGGTATGCACTGTGCTAATCTCTGTTTTTTGGCTATTTTGGTTGAATCCCTTTCAGCTTTAAGTTCTGGATTGTATAAGCAATTGACCTGGTCAACACTCAACAGCAACCTCTTTGTTATTATTTAAGGTCAAAAACAAAAAGTAACATGTTTTTTTAATAAAATTTATAAAGCACCTTGAAGTCACATCCCAGGCTTCATCCCACCCTAGCCTTGGTCAACACTTGTGACCATTTCTCATGTTTTCTTCCTTCTTTTCTTTCCTTGAATCTTGAAATAATGTCCTAAAAAACATAAACATTCAAACTCTATTATCTTATCTTTTAATACTTATAAACCATCGATTGTTACAAATGAAAAATAAAAAGATTGTCAAACTTGTAATGATGCACTGGATAGGAAAAATTGTTGCTTTACTCTAAGAAGTTTTCCTTCTTCTGTAGCATCCCCAGAATAAAGAACAACACAAACCTAGAGATAAAAATTTATATTTATAGAATTTCAATGATAAAAAGATATGAACTTTCTGTCAAATTAGGAAAATATGAGTTAAAACAACCAACCTGTTCTTAAAAAGAAACTGATTCGTGTGAAAAAAAAGCAGAATCTAGTGGGCTCCTTCTCTTAGTAGATGCAAGTGTCCTGTGGGCGAGATCTATATTGAAATTTTTTGATCCCAATAAAAAAACCTTTTTTAATCAAAAGTTAGTAAGATGCATTTCCAAACAAACCCAACTTTATGATAAAAATATTCAAATTGAATAAACTTTAATAACATATACCACAAACGATGCCCTGGTTGTATTGATTGAGATGAAGTTCTTGACTATTAGGTTTCTTTGGGATGAAGTTATTAAGAATTAGGGATCGTGCCTTCAATTGATATATAGAGAGAGCTTTGATAGAGTAGGGAGTTAAAGATGCAGTCGTGAAGAAAAAAGGATTTAACAAAAATCGAAAAAAGGGATTACTTCTTCTATGTTTTTTCCTTCCATCATAAATCAAATGGAGAAAAATTAAGCCGGGAAGAAAAAAGGATTTAGCAAGATAGGGTTCTGGTAGAAGAACGAAAACATAAGGAAGAGAAAATCAACTGAAACACACCTTAATAAGACACATGGCTTGTCGATTTGAGCAATAGAAGGAGTACTCCTAAGGTCACCAGACATGATGTTGCCGGAAAGGGGAGGCGAGGTGATATCTTCGTTCAAGAGTCAACATATCTTGTAGTGATAGTACCGGAAGGTTTCTAGTTCGAATTATTTGGGCTCCGTGAAACTTTAACGTGAGGCCAGTCATAAACCATCCTAAGGCTTCATCACTGTGGAAGGTGTTGTTATGAGTGTCGATTCGCTTAGGTGGTGAAGTAGACGCGGTGGTGAAAGACTGAAAGTTAAACGGGAAACGTGAAATTGTTGAGTTGAATGCTATAAAATTGGGCATCGCTGAGAAAGGAAGTATAAGGGAGATTCGGGATCGTAGAAATAGAAGGGATGAAACCATTGTTAAGGCTGGCAACTTGTTTGAATGTCTGCTATTAATGTTTCTAGGGTTTCTGAGGGTTGGAGGTAGGGGCGGGGTTTTAATTTTTTGGATTTCGTTTCCCCCCTTCAGCTATAACCCGCATTCTTGAAAAAATTTATAAAGCGACACCTTTACACGATACGCATTAAACATAAGCGCCCTCTGTATATTTTCTTTTTTTGTAGTTGGACACTAATTTTAGGGCGCGCAAAAATCCGTGCCCTCTATCCTTCAATTTTTGGAAAACTAACATTAATTTTTGGGGCACACACAAATGCGCGTCCTCTATCAGTGAGTGTCATTAATTGCGCGTCTTAAAAGGCCTTTTTTCTTGTAGTGATGAATCTTCCCCAACTCAACAGGTAGCTCCAACCGGTAGGCTACCCGGCCCACCCTAGCAATTACCCTGAAGGGTCCAATATACCGGGGTCCCAACTTGCCCCTTTTCCTGAATTGTATCACCCCTTTCCAAGGAGAGACCTTTAGGAGCACAAGGTCGCCAACCTGAAACTCGAGCTCGGAGCGCCGCCTGTCCGCATAACTCTTCTGGCGACTCTACGCAGTCAACAACCTCTGCCTGACCTGCTGAATCTGCTCGGTCGTCTGGAGTACAATCTCCGTGCTACCCATCACCCTCTGCCCCACTTCTCCCCAACAGATGGGGGTGCGACACCTCCGACCATACAACAGCTCAAAGGGTGGCAAACCAATGCTCGAATGATGGCTGTTGTTGTACGAAAACTCTGCTAAAGGCAGATAGGTGTCCCAGCTCCCTCCAAAATCCAAAACACATGCACGGAGCATATCCTCAAGTGTCTGAATCGTCCGCTCGCTCTGTCCGTCTGTCTGCGGGTGGTATGCGGTACTGAAATGCAGTCTCGTACCCAACTCCTCATGAAACTTCTTCCAAAACCTGGAACTAAAACGCACATCACGATCTGAAACAATCGACATTGGAACCCCATGCCGCGATACCACCTCCCTCACGTATAATTCCGCCAACTTCTCCTCAGAAGAGCTCTCACTGATGGCTAGAAAATGAGCGCTCTTCGTCAATCTATCCACGATCACCCAAATCGCGTCGACTCCCCTCGCAGTCCGCAGAAATTTGGTGAAAAAATCCATGGTAATATATTCCCACTTCCATTCGGGAATCTCTAGCGGCTGCAACTTACCGTGCGGACGCTGGTGCTCGGCCTTAACCTGCCGACAAGTCAGGCATCTCTCAACAAACCATGCAACATCCCTTTTCATAGAGGGCCACCAATACTCCTTCCTTAGGTCCAAATACATTTTCGTAGTCCCGGGATGAATCGAGAATTTCGATCGATGCGCTTCCTCCATCAAAATAGTATGCGTACCGCCCACAAACGGTACCCAAATCCGACCCTGAAAAGTCATAAGCCCTTGACCATCCGTAACGAATCCTGATACCTGACCCACGACCCGCTCCCTCTTCTGGTTTTCTGGTTTCACAACCTCAGCTTGAGCTCCTCGAATGGTATCTAAAATCGGGGTCATCACTGACAACCTCATACAAATATCTCGGATCGGGGCGCTTTCCGCCCTACGGCTCAACGCGTCGGCTACCACATTAGCCTTACCCGGGTGATACAGGATCTCACAATCGTAATCCTTCACCACGTCCAACCATCTCCTCTGTTGCATATTCACGTTTGGCTGATCCATCAAGTACTTCAGACTCTTGTGGTCCGTGTAGATGGTACACCGAACCCCATAAAGATAATGCCGCCAGATCTTGAGGGCAAACACCACAGCCCCCAATTCCAGGTCGTGGGTGGGATATCTCGACTCATGAGGCTTCAACTGCCTCGAAGCATACGCTATCCCATGCCCCCTCTGCATAAGCACCGCCCCTAAACCCGATATAGATGCATCACAGTACACCACAAAATCCTCCATCCCTTCCGGGAGGGCAAGCACCGGGGCCTCGCACAATTTCTGACGAAGGGTCTCGAATGAGGACTGCTGCTCCGGTCCCCACGAAAATGCAACACCTTTTCGGGTCATCCTAGTAAGTGGCACGACGATCTTGGAGAAATCCTTGATAAACCTACGATAATATCCAGCCAAACCCAGAAAGCTCCTGATCTTTGTGGGCGATCTCGGCACTTCCCATCTCATCACCGCCTCTATCTTGGCCGGATCGACCAAAATCCCTTTCTGGTTAACGAGGTGCCCTAAGAACTGGACCTCTCGTAACTAGAAATCACACTTGGAGAATTTGGCATACAACCTCTCCGACCTCAGAACTCCAAGAATCTCCCTCAAATGCTCCTCGTGCTGCTCCCTAGACCTCGAATATACCAGAATATCATCAATGAATACGATCACCGACCGATCCAGCATCGGCCTGCACATCCTGTTCATGAGATCCAATAACGCAGCTGGGGCATTGGTGAGCCCAAAAGGCATCACCACAAACTCATAATGCCCATAACGAGTTCTGAAAGCAGTCTTCTGAATATCTTCATCCCGAACCCTCATCTGATGATAACCCGACCTCAAGTCTATCTTGGAGAACCAAGATGCCTCCTGCAACTGATCGAACAGACCGTCGATCCTAGGTAACGGATACCGGTTCTTAACCATCAACTTGTTCAACTCCCGGGAATCGATACACATCCGGTGTGAACCATCCTTTTTCTTGACGAACAAAATCAACGCTCCCAAGGTGAACTACTCGGTCGAATAAACCCCTTCCCCAACAGCTCCTGAAGCTGCGAGGATAACTCCTGCATTTCCGGTGGAGCGAGACGATAAGGCGCCTTGGCGATGGGCGCCGCTCCCGGAACCAAATCGATACGGAACTCCACTTGACTTTCTGGAGGCACACCTGGTAAGTCTTCGGGGAACACATCCAAAAACTCGCATACAACAGGAACGTCATCCACTGATTTGGGCCTTCCCGCGGCCACTCGAGTATCCGTCACGTAGGCTATGAATCCATTGCAGTCCTGCTGCAAACTCTGCCTCGCCCTGGCAGCCGAACAAAATGCCGACCCACACCGGGTCCCCTCGCCATACACCGTAAGCACTCCCCCACTAGGGTCTCGAATCGTCACCAATTGTCTCTCGCAGTCAATGACTGCCCCAAACTTACTCAACCAGTCCATGCCCACGATAACGCAGACATCCCCCATCGCTATAGGACCCAAGTCTATAGGGAATTTGACACCAAAAATCTCGAGCACACATCCTAGAATCACGTCTACGGCATATATCACTTTCTCATCAGCTATGGACACCCTCAGAGGTCGACTCATCACTTCCCGATCAATACCGAGGTGCTGACTAAAAGCCAGAGATACGAAAGACCGACTCGCACCCGAGTCAAATAATACTAAAGCAGGTACAGAGTTCACAAGAAAAGTACCTATGCATATCATGAAATAAGCACAACATCTCATAAAAGAACAATAAATACATGAAAGAATACATACCAGCCACAACATCAGGTGCCGCGCGGACCTCCTCCGCAGTCAACTGGAAAGCTCTCCCACGAGCCCTCGGGGCCTCGGCCTTCACTGGTCGAGTCTCAGTAGCCCTGGCAGCAGGTGCAGATCCCTGGAGAAGCTGAGGGCACTCGGCCTTCCGATGGCCGGTCTGATTGCAATGAAAGCAAACCATAAACCCCTTGGGGCAATCCTTAGCAATGTGCCCCTCCTTGCCACACTTGTAGCAAGCACCTGATCGACATGTCCCCTCGTGACCCTTGCCGCACTTTCCGCAAGTGCGGCCCTTCTGACCTCCCGTCCTCGAATCGGCGGACTTGGTCCACTTGGCTGCCGGCTGGGACTGAGCCGACCGCCGATCCACCCGTTGAAACTCGGCCTCCTCTCTGGCTTGGGTCTCCAACTCGATCTCGCGCTTCCTGGCATTCACCTGAAGCTCAGCAAAAGTCTGCTATGATGAGTTCGATACAAACTCCAGGATATCCCTCCTCAGCACACCCAAGTACCGGCTCATCCGAGCCTGCTCCGTGGACACCTGCTCGGGGCAGAACATCGCCCTCTCATGGAACTTCCGCGTGATCACCATGACAGAATCATTACCCTGCTTGAGGGATAAGAACTCCTGAACCAACCGTTCCCTCTCTACCGAGGGAACGTACTCGTCTCTGAACATAGTGGTAAACCTCTCCCATGTCATAGCTGAAACCTCTGCCAGAGTGAAGTTCGCCGTCACGAACTTCCACCAATCCTTTGCTCCTAGGCGGTGCTGGTTCAAGGCGAACCGTACCCTCAGATGCTCTGGACATGAACAAGTGTAGTAGCATCCCTCGATATCAGCAATCCATCTCATCGCAGCGATCGGATCCTGCGTCCCGTCAAACTCAGGTGGCTTCGTGTTGTTGAACTCCCAGAATAGCAACGAGTCACCTCCCTATGGTCTGGCAGCGGCCACAACTGCGGTAGCTGCAGCAGCTGCAGCCTCAGTCAACGCGGCGTACCGCTCATCAAATGTCTCCATCAATGTGGTCTTAATAGACCCAAACATCTCCGGAATCTCAGCCCGGATCGCTGTAGCCACCTCCTCATGAATCATCTGACGAATCTCCTCGTCACTCACACTGCTCGTACTGGGTCTGTGGCGTGGTCCAACCATGATGCCTCTGAAATACAACATAGAAATATCAGAGACTCTATCGAGCATAATCGCACTCGATAACGCAACCCTACTCAGTCTCCGATACCCAGGGATTCTTACTTGGGTTGCCCACTGACCCGGTGTCTTCGGTAGTACGGGCCCAATACTACCGACTACACCGCATCAGCATTCACCCCAAGTCCTCCTCCCCAAACCCCGGATCCTGAGTACTCTATTCTTGCCATGCACTAGCTACCCACTCGCTCTCAAAGCACCTCATAGCAACAGATTTCCCTAGACTAAGGCATCACAAATCAGGCCACTCTAGTCCTAATATGAATACCTAGTCTTCTAGCACGCGTATCATATCATATCATATTTTATAACACATATTGTAAGGGTATTTTGGGGATTTTACCGTTCGGGTGCTGGCTGATCGTACACACTGCTTCATCCTTGGTTATCACAAAATCCTTTATAAAAATTTTATGCTTTTGTTTTTGAAAGATTTCCTCAAATCCTCGGTTTGAGTTCAGTTACGCCCGAAGGTGCACCCGAATCCCTCAAACCTAGGCTTTGATACCAACTTGTAACAACGGAAATTTTTAAAACAAAATTTTCATTTCTTAAAATATATTTCCATCCAAAATAAGTCATAAAAATCCAATGTATCATGTCATAATACAAATCATATAAATCCCAAGATCATAAATCCTCCATCAGTGTGTACAGATCACGTCGGCGCCTTCCCACGGTCCTCGCTGGTACCTGAAACACATATCACAACAACTGTAAGCATAAATGCTTAGTGATTTCCCCAAAATACAACCTACACACATACGCCTTTCCAGGCCCTGACCTTCCAGTCAATGTGTCTCAGAGAACTTCCGTCCCGACTAGGTAAATCTTCCGGTCCTACCCACGCCAACCTTACGGTCCACATTACAACGCCTTCCAGCCCATAACATATTCGCCTTCCGGCCCATAACATAATGCCTTCCGGCCCATATCAAGCATATCATACATGGCACATATAACGATTAACTTATCACACACAACACATATATCTCATACCATATCCGACCTTTCGGTCACACAGTCAAACCCTTCTGGGTATAGTATAGTGAGAAGACTCACCTCGTGGAAAGTCTAAGATCTCGTGTCCTCGCTAACACCGACCCCGAACGACGGCTCAACCTCGCCTAAACATAAAAATATCATTTATTACACAAGGACTTCCACCACTTAGAACTTTACTCCTTATCATCATTCCTCAGAGGGTAAAAGACCATTTTACCCTTCCTTGACCTAAAGTCCTCAAGTTGACCAAAACCCTAAAAGTCAAAAAAAGTCAAACCCTGATAGTACGCGGGGCGTACTCTAGATGTACGTGGGGCGTACGTCGCCAACCCCTCCTTGATCGGGGTCTCCACCCAGTACGCTGCACGTACTGGAAGTGACGCCCAACGTAATCCCCAGAATCAGCCACTCACGATTTCTGGTCTTAATCGGTTAAGCCATTACTTCCACTTCTAGATCCGACTCTTCTAGTGTGTCTAAACCTATAAAGTCGAGACCTTTAAGCCTTGTCACGGCTGTAAAGGCTCCAACATCACATAACAACCCTTTATTCAAACTCAAGGACCTAGATCTCATGCATGGTGCAAACCCCATGTCCAAGATGCCATTTTTATGAGTCTACAACCCCAATAGATCAGAAATATGAAGTATCTAAGCTTATGGAGGCCATTTGCACAAAAGTCTCCACCTTTGGTACTTAAACCCTAGAAAATGACCTTTTAAGCATACAACATGAACCAAGTGACAAGATCCGAACTTTATACCTGGAAATGAAGCTTTAGCCCTTGCAAGGTTCAGATCTACACTTGAGCACCACTTATAGCCTCTCCAACAAGCTCTTCTTCTCCTTTGCAACCTTGAAATGACACCACCAAGCTTAGAATACACACAAAATGGCCTAAGAACGAGGGTACACTCTTTTTAGGGTTTCACTCTGAGGGATGGTGGCTGAGAAGACCAACCACATGTTCCTTGTATAGCCCCATCAAAGGAATTTAGGGTTTGGGTCTGAATAAGTTACGACGGGCGTAACCTTGGATACGTCCCGCGTACCTGAGGGGAAACGCGTCCAAAAGAGGCGCACGAGTACGCGCAGCGTACACCTTGTATGCCCAGCGTACTCGCCTACCATGAAAATCCTAAATCATCAACTTAACCAAGATGTAAGGCCAAAAGAAGAATACCTGGATTTCGGGCTGTTACAACTTGGTTAATAAATTAATTTGAAATCAAGATAAATTATTTATTAATGTATTATGGATATAATATATTAATTAGAAATCATATTCTTTAATTAATATTTAGTCAGAAATTAATTTGGAATTAATTTTTGATTAAAGGAATTAATTGAAACTGTAGGGACTAAAGGTGAAAATGTTCAACAGTTGAGCATTGAGCATTCTAGAACCTCCCTTAGAGGTGGGGAACGAAATCTAGAGTGTCCTAGGGTTTCCTAGGGCTCTAAGGGTGGCTTGGAAGCCTTAGGGAGGAAGTTAAGGGATTAGGGTTATCTAAGATACACCTGCCTTATCCTAAACCTTCCTTATCACCTATATAAACCCCTTGTAACAGCCCGGATTTCCAGGTATCTTTTATGTTTATGTTATTGGTGTTTTGAGAGGGGACTCGGCGAGTTGGAGCTCAGACTCGCCGAGTAGGATCGCGGTTCTGGTCGCGGGTTCGCGCCTGGACTCGGTGAGTCCAGGGTATGGACTCGGCGAGTCTGCGCTATTTAATGAAACCCTAATTTCTCGGGTTTTGGACCTATTTAAAGGGCCCTATGGTCGTCATTTGTGCTCACCAGTCCCTTGAGTGAAACCCTAATCGAGTGTGAGCGTTTAGAGCAAAGTAGGAGGCCATTATTGATCTTGGAGGTGTCATCTTGCAAGGGAAAGGGAGGATCAACTAAGGGGAAAGCAAGGGGAGCCATTTTCTGAGAGTTTGGAGTCCAGAGCATCACTATTGTGGTAATATCTTCGAGCTATCCTATTCTATGTTGATGTTTATTTGATTTAGGGTTTATTGAACCCTTTTGTGGCTAGATCTAGAGCCCCCTTGGCCCCTTAAGCGATTTGGACCATAGATCTGGACCCTTGGAGGTCCAGAGTGTCCCTTTGTCCAAGCTTTCTGTGAATCAATGGAGGTTTTGGATTGGAATCCTTATGCCTTGGGTCAAAATGCTATTTATGAGCCATGGGGTGTGTTGTGAACACCAAGATAAGGGCTTTACGTGATGAATCAGTCTAGGAAGGCCAGATCTACGAATTGTTGGAGCAGATCTGACCTTAGAAGCGAGTTTGAGTGATTGCATGGCATGGACTCGCCGAGTCCGATGAGCAGACTCGGCAAGTAGCTTGAAGATTGCCCTTAGATCGGCCAGTGAGTGGTCCAGTCGAGTCATAGGTTGACTCAGTGAGTCAGGACGAGTTAGAGAGGGTGGTCAGGTGGACTGAGTCGAGCTGGGACTCGCCGAGTTGTTCTTGAGACTCGACGAGATGAGTCGGGGTGGCCCCGCGATTCTTCCAGGTGGAACTCGTCGAGTCAGGGGGAGTACTCGACGTGTCAAAAGGGAATTCCGGAGAGGTTGGTGAAAACGTCTAGACTCGCCGAGTCGCCATAGTGCACTCGCCGAGTCCAGTCAAAGTTGACCGTTGACCGTTGACCGTTGACCAGAGTTGACCAGTGTTGACTTCTTAGGGGTAGTCAACCTTAGTGTAAAGAGTGTTAATTAGATACATATGATGTTATAGGAGGATTATAGCTCGGAGGATCGAGCACGAGGGATTCCAGGATTGAGAGTCATCGAGATACACGAGGTGAGTCTTCTCATTATACTTTACCTTGAGTAGGTAATCAGAGTTATGTGTCAGAGTATGTGTATGTTATGTGTATACTATGTGTTGTACTGCATGATGTCTATGTGATTTATGCTGTGCATGTTTATAGAGTTGGAACCGGAAGGTTCCCAGAGTTAGAACCTGAGGGTTCACAGAGCTTGGGTGCACGGACCCACAGAGTTATAGCCTCGAGTGGCTAATATATATATATATATATATATATATATATGTGTGTGTGTGTGTGTGTGTGTGTTTATGTGGTATTTTGGGGAACTCACTAAGCTTTGTGCTTACAGTGTTAGTGTTGTTGTTTCAGGTACTAGCGATGACCGTGGGAAGGCGCCGGCTTGATCTGTACATACGCATGGGATTTTTGCTATACATTGATCTTGGGATTTTGTATAATGTGAATTGAGATTTAAACTTGATGTTTTTATGGAAAGTTAATGAGATATGTTTTTATAAATTGTGAAAAATTATTTTGAAATTTACGGTGTTACAAGTTGGTATCAGAGCCTTAGTTTGAGGGATTCGAGTACACCTTCGGGCGTATTTGAACTCAAACTGAGGATTTGAGAAGTATTTTCGAAAAAAAAAGAGAAATATAAAAGATTTTGAAAATGCAGAGCAGAGTTGTTTGTATGGTCAGTTTGCGCCCGAACGGTGATTTCCCAAAATACCCTTATGTTATGTGATATTGATACTGATATGATGTATTCACATGATAGAGTAGGCTAGGTATTCCTATTAGGACTAGAGTGGCCTGATTTGTGATGCCTTAGCCTAGGAAGAGGTGAGCCGCTATGAGAGGCTTGAGAGTGAGTAGGTAGCAGCAAGGGGCTTATGAGAGATCTATTAGTGGGAGGTCTATGCATGATAGAGTACTTGGAAATTGGGATCCAAAGAGGAGGACTTGGGGTGTATTATGATACGGTGTGGACAGTAGTATTGGGCCTGTACTACTGAAAGCACCAGAGCGGTGTACAGCCCAAGTAAGAATCTTTGGAATACCAAGAATCAAGGAGGAAAGAGTTATCGAGTGTGTGTATGCTCGTAAGGGTTCTAATTTATCGTATGTTGTATTTCAGAGGTAGATCATGGTGAGGATACGCTTGATGCCCGAGAGCAGTGGTACCAGTGATGAGGAGATCCGCCGGATCATTCATGAGGAGGTGGCTGTGGCCATCAGGGCAGAGATACCGGAGATGTTTGGGTCTATAAAGACCACGCTGATTGAGACGTTTGACGAGCGTTATGCCGCTTTTTCTGAGGCTATTGTTGCAGCAGCTACCGCAGCGATTGCTGCTGCGAGGCCGCAAGGTGGTGATGCGTTGCTGTTCCGGGAGTTCAGCAACACAAAACCACCAGAGTTTGATGGGACCCAGGATCCGGTGGTAGCGATGAGGTGGATATCTGATATTGAGGGGTGCTTCTTCACTTGCTCATCTCCTGAGCATTTGAAGGTTCGGTTCGTGTTGAACCAGCTTCGCTTGGGAGCAAAGGACTGGTGGAAGTTTGTGACAGCGCATTATACGCCTGTTGAGCTTGCGGCAGTAACCTGGGAGAGGTTCACTGTCATGTTCCGAGATGAGTACGTTCCCCAGGTGGAGAGGGAGGGTTTGCACATGAGTTTCTGACCCTCAAGCAGGGTACTGAGTCGGTTACAGCGGTCACGAGGATGTTTCATGAGAGGGCGATGTTCTGCCCTGAGCACGTGTCCACTGAGCAGGCACGTATGAGCCGTTATTTGAGCATTTTGAGGCGGGATATTCAGGAGTTCGCGGCGAACTCCTCGTACCGGACATTTGCTGAGCTTCAGGCAAATGCCTGGAAGAGGGAGATCGAGCTAGAGACTCAGGCTAGGGAGGATGCGGAGTCTCAGGGGAGGGATCGGCGACCGGCACAGTCTCAGCCGGCAGCCAAGTGGGCCAAGCCCGCTGATCCCAAACCAGGGAGCCAGAAGGGCCGCACTTGTGGGAAGTGTGGCAAGGGTCATGATGGAGTCTGCCGAGCGGGATCTTGCTACAAATGTGGCAAGGAGGGGCATACGGCCAAGGATTGCCCCAAGGGGTTTGCAGTGTGCTTCCACTGCAATCAGACCGGACACTGGAAGGCCGAGTGTCCGCAGATGCGAGGGTCATCTCATGGAGCACCTCAGGGATCTGCCCCTGCCGCCATCAGAGCTACAGAGAGTCGGCCAGTGAAGGCCGAGGCGCCGAGGGCACGAGGGAGAGCCTTTCAGCTGACCGCGGAGGAGGTCCGCGCAGCGGCCGATGTCGTGGCTGGTATGTGTTCTTTCATATATTTATTTTGATGTTGAGATATTATGCTTATGTTATGTTATGCGTAGGTACTTTTCTTGTGAATTATGTACCTGCCTTGGTGTTATTTGACTCGGGTGCGAGTCGGTCTTTTGTATCTTTGGCTTTTAGTCAGCATATCAGTGTTAGTCGTGAGGCGTTGAGTCGGCCTCTGAGAGTTTCCATAGCTGATGAGAGGGTGATATATGCCACGGGAGGTTGCGTAGTTGAGATATTCGGTGTTGAGTTCCCGATTGATCTGATTCCTATTGTTATGGGTGATGTCTGTGTCATTGTGGGCATGGATTGGTTGAGCAGATTCGGTGCGGTCATCGACTGCGAGCGACAACTGGTGATGATACGAGACCCTAGTGGGGGAGTTCTTTCGGTATACGGCGAGGGTACACGTTCAGGATCAGCGTTTTGTTCAGCCGCTAGGGCGAGGCAGTGTCTACAGCAGGGCTGTAAGGGTTTTGTGGCGTATGTGATGGATACGCGGGTGATTTCCGAGAGGCCGAGTTCAGTGGAGGAGGTTCCGGTAGTGCGTGAGTTCCCGGATGTATTTCCCGAGGAGTTGTCGGGTGTGCCTCCTGTGAGGCAAGTAGAGTTCAGTATCGATTTGGTTCCGGGGGCTGCGCCTATCGCTAAGGTGCCTTATCACCTTGCACCTCCAGAGATGCAAGAGTTATCCTCACAGCTTCAGGAGCTGCTAGGGAAGGGGTTTATTCGGCCGAGCAGCTCGCCGTGGGGAGCACCTATCCTGTTCGTCAAGAAGAAGGATGGTTCACACCGGATGTGCATTGATTACCGGGAGTTGAACAAGTTGACGGTCAAGAACCGTTACCCATTGCCGAGGATCGACGATTTGTTCGATCAGTTGCAGGGAGCATCTTGGTTTTCCAAGATCGATCTGAGATCGGGATATCATCAGGTGAGAGTGCGGGATGAGGACGTCCAGAAGACAGCGTTCAAGACGCGTTATGGGCATTATGAGTTTGTGGTGATGCCTTTTGGGCTCACCAATGCCCCGACAGTGTTCATGGATCTCATGAACCGAGTGTGTAGGCCGATGCTGGATCGGTCGGTGATTGTGTTTATCGACGACATTCTGGTATATTCGAGATCTAGAGAGTAGCATGAGGAGCATCTGAGAGAGGTTCTTGGAGTTCTGAGATCGGAGAGGCTATATGCCAAATTCTCCAAGTGTGATTTCTGGTTGCGGGAGGTTCAGTTCTTAGGACATCTCGTTAACCAGGAAGGGATTTTGGTTGATCCGGCCAAGGTGGAGGCAGTGATGAGTTGGGAGGTGCCGAAGTCACCCTCCGAGATCAGGAGTTTCCTAGGGTTGGCAGGGTATTATCGGAGATTTATCAAGGATTTCTCCAAGATCGCAGTGCCACTCACCAGATTGACCCGGAAGGGTGTTGCTTTTTCATGGGGCCCCGAGCAGCAGGCCTCCTTTGAGACACTTCGCCAGAGGTTGTGCGAAGCCCCGGTGTTAGCTCTTCCGGAAGGGATGGAGGACTTTGTGGTATTCTATGATGCATCGATTTTGGGATTGGGAGCGCTGCTGATGCAGAGAGGGCATGTGATAGCATATGCATCGAGGCAGCTGAAGCCTCATGAGACGAGATATCCCACCCATGATCTAGAGTTAGGGGCAGTGGTGTTCGCCCTCAAGATTTGGCGTCACTACTTGTATGGGGTTCGGTGTACGATATACACGGACCATAAGAGTCTGAAGTATTTGATGGATCAGCCCAACCTAAATATGCGTCAGAGAAGGTGGTTGGACGTGGTCAAGGATTATGATTGTGAGATCCTGTACCACCCAGGCAAGGCTAATGTGGTAGCCGATGCGTTGAGCCGCAGGGCGGAGAGCACTCCACTGCGGGATGTGTGTTTGAGATTGACCGTGATAGCTCTGGTATTGGATGCCATTCGCAGGGCACTGGCCGAGGCTGTGCAACCTGAGATGTAGAAGAGGGAACGGGTTTTTGGTTTGGTTTCAGAGTTCGTGACCGATGGTCGGGGTCTTATGTCATTTCAGGGGCGTATTTGGGTACCGTTTGTGGGAGGAACGCGTACCACTTTGATGGAGGAGGCTCATCGGTCGAAATTTTCGATCCATCCGGGGGCGACTAAGATGTATTTGGATTTGAGAAAGGAGTATTGGTGGCCATGTATGAAGAGGGACGTCGCATGGTTTGTTGAGAGGTGCTTGACCTGCCGTAGGGTTAAGGCTGAGCACTAGAGGCCGCATGGCAAGTTGCAGCCATTGGAGATTCCCGAGTGGAAGTGGGAACAGATCACTAAGGATTTCATCACCAAATTGCCGAGGACTGCCAGAGGAGTTGATGCAATTTGGGTGATTGTGGATAGGTTGACGAAGAGCGCTCACTTCCTTGCCATTAGTGAGAGTTCTTCAGGTATCTTTTATGTTTATGTTTTTGGTGGTTTGAGAGGGGACTCGGCGAGTTGGAGCTCAGACTCGCCGAGTAGGATCGCGGTTCTGGTCGCGGGTTCGCGCCTGGACTCGGCGAGTCCAGGGTATGGACTCGGCGAGTCTGCGCTGTTTAATGAAACCTTAATTTCTCGGGTTTGGGACCTATTTAAAGGGCCTTATGGCCATCATTTGTGCTCACCAGTCCCTTGAGTGAAACCCTAATCGAGTGTGAGCGTTTGGAGCAAAGTAGGAGGCCATTATTGATCTTGGAGGTGTCATCTTACAAGGGCAAGGGAGGATCAGCTAAGGGGAAAGCAAGGGGAGCCATTTTCTGAGAGTTTGGAGTCCAGAGCATCACTATTGTGGTAATATCTTCGAGCTATCCTCTTCTATGTTGATGTTTATTTGATTTAGGGTTTATTGAACCCTTTTGTGGCTAGATCTAGAGCCCCCTTGGCCCCTTAAGCGATTCGGACCATAATTTGGACCTTTGGAGGGTCCAGCGTGTCCCTTTGTCCAAGCTTTCTGTGAATCAATGGAGGTTTTGGATTGGAATCCTTATGCCTTGGGTCAAAATCCTATTTATGAGCCATGGGGTGTGTTGTGAACACCAAGATAAGGGCTTTATGTGATGAATCAGTCTAGGAAGGCCAGATCTATGAATTGTTGGAGCAGATCTGACCTTAGAAGCGAGTTTGAGTGATTGCATGGCATGGACTTGCCGAGTCCGATGAGCAGACTCGGCGAGTAGCTTGAAGATTGCCCTTAGATCGGCCAGTGAGTGGTCTAGTCGAGTCATAGGTTGACTCAGTGAGTCAGGACGATTTAGAGAGGGTGGTCAGGTGGACTGAGTCAAGCTGGGACTCGCCGAGTTGTTCTTGAGACTCGACGAGTTGAGTCGGGGTGGCCCCGCGATTCTTCCAGGTGGAACTCGTCGAGTCAGGGGGACTACTCGACGTGTCAAAAGGGAATTCCGGAGAGGTTGGTGAAAACGTCTAGACTCGCCGAGTCGCCATAGTGCACTCGCCGAGTCCGGTCAAAGTTGACCGTTGACCGTTGACCAGAGTTGACCAGTGTTGACTTCTTAGGGGTAGTCAACCTTAGTGTAAAGAGTGTTAATTAGAGACATATGATGTTATAGGAGGATTATAGCTCGGAGGATCGAGCACGAGGGATTCCAGGATTGAGAGTCATCGAGATACGCGAGGTGAGTCTTCTCACTATACTTTACCTTGAGTAGGTAATCAGAGTTATGTGTCAGAGTATGTGTATGTTATGTGTATACTATGTGTTGTACTGCATGATGTCTATGTGATTTATGTTGTGCATGTTTATAGAGTTGGAACCGGAAGGTTCCCAGAGTTAGAACCTGAGGGTTCACAGAGCTTGGGTGCACGGACCCACAGAGTTATCGCCTCGAGTGGCTAATATATATATATATATATATATATATATATATATATATATATATATGTGTGTGTGTGTGTGTGTGTGTTTATGTGGTATTTTGGGGAACTCACTAAGGACTAAGCTTTGTGCTTACAGTGTTAATGTTGTTGTTTCAGGTACTAGCGATGACCGTGGGAAGGCGCCGGCTTGATCTGTACACACGCATGAGATTTTTGCTATACATTGATCTTGGGATTTTGTATAATGTGAATTGAGATTTAAACTTGATGTTTTTATGGAAAGTTAATTAGATATGTTTTTATAAATTGTGAAAAATTATTTTGAAATTTACGGTGTTACACCCCTATAGGGTTGGATTTCGTCCCAGGGACTCCAAGAAAGGCTAAGAGCCAAAATTTTCACTTCCCTTCTCTCTCTCCATAGTAATCCTTGGTTGCTAGGTTTGTTTGTGAGCCATTAGAGGCGCGACACTTGTGGCGCTTGCTACCAAAGTTCAAGATCTTCAAGGATTTGATTATTATTACAATATAACAATAAAGGTATGTATCCTAACCCTAATTATATGTTGATTTCAAAATTACATGTGCCTCCTAGGGTTTCTAGTTTTTGTGTTCAATGCTTGTATGTCTAATGGTGAAAACTTAGATCCTAATATTAGGTTTGCATGCACACATATGATTGTTTGCTATGTATAAAATACAACATAACATACTCTACACTTAGTACCTATCTCGTCATCCTCACATATCGATCCTATATATAGACTCTACGAGATCTAACCAAACGGATCAATGTGAACAACAAGTCAACTATGCTGCTTTAGGAACTCCTTGGCAGCAAACGAGGATCAATAAAGACAATAAATGCGTGGAATAGAGTATATAATATATACAATACATCCTTCATAGATAAGTGTGACTTATAACACCACAAGATAGTTAAGTCAGGGGTGGGTATCGTTACTCCATCATTGCTACCCTGATAGATGATTTAGGCATATGAGCATAATGGAATAATTCACATCGTCGAACCATTGGTACATAAACATCACAAGAAAGTAAAGTCATGGGTGTTTATCTAGATAACTATGCCTAGCAAAGTTCTGTCCTCCAAGGTATTTTACCCCTAGACTCACCCAATCTGGCAAAATAACATCGCATGGTTAGCAGTGGTCTATTACTAACATGCTCTATTTGGCAGTCTACGAAGTTCCCTTAATTACTTCATGAAAGGAAATGTTAACACACAAAGATCATCAAAAGAAAGAGGAAAAGAAACACTAATATTGTATTCTTGTACGAGAAATGTACCCCACCGATCATCATCAACATCATCATCTTCATCGACAACGAGTAGAACTGTTTTGGAGGAGAAATACAAATGTAGTAGTCCTACACATAGGACATACTAAGTCCGAGCATCATCCCTTAGTATGCCACTCAAACTTCATACTACATCGAAATGATAAATAAGGTCTTGACCTATTAACTCTAAAAATTCTGATAGATTTCCTTTTACCTTTCTTGAATTCTTCTGAATCTTGTGTAACATCAACTTTGATATTGTCGTAGAATTCATCACCATCTTTATTTCTTCAGAATCCGTAAGCAATCACTACTTTGATCTAGTCGGTGGTGGACGACCTCATGGATTAGACCAAAAGTCATTCATCCTACCAAAATTACTTCAAACATACAACATATCTCCCAAAAGGAACTACTATTTCATCAAACGTATGCTACAGGTAAAGATCTTACAGGACTCTAAAGAAAACCTCAAAATTTTAAATTTGTGGTCAGAGAGAAGGAGGATTGGTTAGTGTGAGGAAATGGCTGCAAAACTGTTGATATATAGGGGACTGACCAAGCGCCCCACGCCCTATACACAGGCACACCATACCTCTGCGTTTTCGTTGCTCCTGCCCTTTTTTGCGATGTGTCAAGCATACAATGGTCCGCCTTCTAGAAGACAGGCGCCGTGCCCTACCTTGCATGTGGCGCTCTTCGAAAAACTTCTAAAAATCGTATCATTCTCATACAAGCCCCGTTTTTTACGTTCTTTATATCCAAGCATATCTATAGACGAGTACTACAACTTTCATTTAGACTCCGTCAACTAATTCTTACTTTATTTTTAAAATTATATTTTTATAGGTCATAGATTGTTAAAGTCCATATAAAATCAAAACTCTTTCATATGAATTCCATTCTTGACTGTCTTTATATCAATGGAATCATGTTTACGAGTTCTTCAACTCTTGTTTACATTGTTTTGGATAACAATCAACCAATCTGAATTTTGATTTCTGTGTAGCACACTGCTATATTGAAATTTCTAAAAATCATAACTTCCTCATACGAAGTCACATGACTTTGTTTATAGGTACGCTCTTTATTTTACGATTACTAAAACTCTCATCAAGATTATTTATCCTAAATAATCTTCTATCAAAAATATCATTTTGTCTCTCATTGACAAATCTACAAAAAAAGCTTATAATATATAGTCTGCAAAGTGCACGACTTAACAATTACCCTATTTGAGGGTCTTAAATTATAATAATTATTGCTTATTATATCTTTAAATGTCTAGCAAAAAGTTGCGGGTGTTACACGGAGTATCATAATTAGACAATAACTTTTCAAAATTTCCACGTACTCAATAAACTATTACTCTTCTAAACCTTTTTAATTTCACCACTCAACTTATCAGATGCCAACATCCAAGAATCATTCAACATTTCAGCTTGAAATATCTTGGACAAACTTAACGATTCCATAATATATTAAAAAAAATTTCAATATGCAATCCATATTAACATTTTTCTCCTCTTTAAACTACAACCATTGATTAAAAAGATCATCTAAATCTTTGGACCTAGATGACTGAACTACAGAAACATGCATAAAGAAAATAATAATATTCGATTTCCTATTAAGCTTTTTGAAATCCTTTTTTGGCATTAGTTGATTATCATTTTCACTTAATAAATCATCAAAATCAGCAAGATCATCTCCAATCGCAATCATCATTAGCTTCATTCAAGTACAAAGAATGAAAAACTTTACCATTAGTATAAACAAACATCGCCTTTTACAAAATTAGAAAGTGCCTCAAAAGGAAGTAAAATCTCTAAATCAAAATGAAGAACCATAGAACAAGGAGAAACATCATATACTATGGCTTTAATTGCTATATCGGTTTTAGTACTTGAATTTGAATGAATATGTACACCACTTTCAATATTTTGCTTCTAAGGATGAGCAAAAACCTTAAAATTTGGAAGCAATGCAGTATCTCAAAGAGTTGAAGAAAGCGGAACATTTCATAGGCAACAATAAAAGCTTCATATTGAGAAAAAGACATATCACTTGGTGGTTGTTGAGTTCAAAAAAATAAATACCGTTAATATTGCACACAAAATATCGTATAATGGTAAATGGATCGAATCCACTGAGATTGGTTCAATTTGTAACTTCTATAAAAAAAAATATTGTTATACAAATACTTGTAAAACTATATTAAAAATAAAAATAACGGGTTTTTAATCTTTTGGAATACTTGAAGGAAAACTAGAGTTAAACTAAGATTTAAACAAACAATTCAATAAAAGCAAGAGTTGGATGTAAAATCAATGAGAGATAAATGGTTGACTTTGGCTTTCATCACATGGACAATCAGTTGATTATCATTAGACATTATGGTGCAAGACTTATGATTTCATTTTAACTTGGATATAGCAATCCAAGAAGCTTTAGGTCACCTAGACTTTTTTTAATTAGTAAAATAGCTAGAGAAGCTCATACCATATTTCCTTAACTAAAGTCACAATTTCCATTAAGCATGTAATTAGTGAAAATTAACTAGCATTAAGGACTAAAAAGTCACCAAATACAAGAGGAGTCAAATGCTTTCACTACCATGTTGGAGAAAATGTTTTTATGATTGTGTAAAGTGAAATCTAACACAAATATCATTTGTTGCTTGCTAATTTGAGGATCCATTACTTAATTAAGAAATTAACCAAGTAATTACCAAACATACATCTAAACTCATGAACAAAGACATATAGATGGTAAGATGTTCAAATGCAAAACACTTTCATAAAAATCGTCACAGGTTCATAATATTCTTCAAACAACTAAACATCCATGGATTTTACCAAAATCAACCAATATTAGTTTAGCCTAGCATGTCTAAACTCATGATAACAAAAGAAAAGTTAAGAGTACCCAACATGCAGTAAGAATGAAGAGCAAAAGAGGATGTTTTTGATGTGTTCTTGGCCTTCAAAATACTCCTAATAATCCCAGAGAATCCTCCAAATTCCAGATGTGTAGAGGTGTGCAAAAGATGCACACCAACCTTCCCCATATAGAACAAAAGATGAATTTCCGAAATTGCCCTTGCATAGTCGTGTGCGAACCGCATGCTATTACGCGGGTAGCCCGCACGGGTAGTGTTGATTTGAGCTCCTTTGTTAGCCTGCATGGGTGGTGTTGGTTTGAGTTCCTTTGTGATTTGGGCTTCCAATGACTTAGCCCATTGGATAAGAAAGAGTTCAATCTGTTTGTAACACCCATAAATTTCACGCTAAATTTAAACTTTTTCAAACGTACATAAAATCAAATAGCATTTGTTTACAAAAATGTTTTCAAATCATTATCCATCAGAGTGTCCCAAAATCATATCATAAGGATGAGGAGTGGTACGGTCATGCCTTCGCCTTGCCATGATCTCGTGAAGTACCTGAAACAATAAACTGAAAACTGTAAGCCCGAGGGCTTAGTGAGCTACCCTCAAAAATACCAATACCATACTGACAAGACCATATCAGTAATAATCAATCAATCAACATGCGTATTGGGCCATCGGCCTGACTGGACCGCCCTACAGGGCCTACAGTCTATCTGGATCTATCCCGAGCCTTCGGCATGACTGGTCCGCCACGTGGGCCTACAGTCTCCCCGGACCGCTCATAGGGTATGTTGGCCTTCAGCACAAAGCAAGACCGCCTCAACCCAACCAACGTTCATGAGTGCTCATAGGGTATGTTGGCCTTCAGCACAAAGCAAGACCGCCTCACTTCCCAGATGTCGACTCGAAAGGTAAACTCCAACTCTCAGATCACTTGACACAAGCTCCACCACCTATTATCACACTACAACATACTCATAAGTCCTTAACCTTATAAGTGATGGGTTTTAGCCATATGAACATTCCTATGTGCACATACAAACCCTAATGCTTGGATCTAGGTTTCTCTAATTGAACATGCATTGTATCCAAGACTTTTGAACAATAGATCTAGGTAATAACATAAGAAAAACAGATCTAGAAGATTACCTTAAGTTGCTTGCTTGAATCTTCTTGTCCTTGGAGCTGACAGTCACAATTGTCACTCCTCTAATGGCTTACAAACACCAACTAGCAAGAGGATGATTGTAGAGAGAGGATAGAGGAGCTAGAAATCGGCCAGGGTTCTTCTAAAGGCAAGAGTGTTGATTTCCTTGACCCCTTGGGTCTATTTATACTTGTAAGGCTCCTAGGGTTTCACCCTTAAAACCCTAATTGGATAACTTAGGCCCTAAGCAATCTAATACCCTAATGATAAGCCTTGGACGATTTCAAGGTCTATCCTAAGCCCCAAAAAACCATCCCCCTTATCCATAAGGGATTATAGCCCAAAGTACAACTATCATACAATTGACAGTTTATGCCCCTTTATTCAATTAATCTCTTTAAGTCACCAAATTAATTCCTAATTAATTTATGACTTATATTAATTAAATAATAATATTATTATTCCTTATATTATTCTCATAATATATTAATAATATCTCTTCTCTCCTTATAAATCATCCTGTCAAGTTGCTATGGTGAAGGCAACCCAAAAGGACCATGCACAACTGGGTCAAATACTTGCCTAATATAGTTGCAGCCTTAGACACTATTCCAACAGTCTCCCACTTGGATAAGTCTAGTAACTATATACAAGTATAATCTGATTAGCAATCATAGCTCTCAAAGACACTGTCAAACTCTGATCTTATCAATCTTGTCCTTTAGATAAGGGATCGTATAGTCCTCTGTTTAGATATCATGCAGACATTTACATGGAACCAATTGTCTAGCATTTGGTTTCTCGATCTCAGATTTATTTGACATAGAACTTAATCGAACACATCAATTCAGTTCTAACCGGGCCCGGCACACAAGTCAAATCAAATCATCGAGCAGCCGAGATATCACTTTTACCCTCTTAGGATAAAAGTAACAGATAAACTTCGACTTATATGCATTTACTTACTCATTAATCAACTATACACAGCAATGTGTTTTATAACATCAAGTTACTAATGCGGTTTCGCATTATTAATGTACAACCAATCAACAAATAACAAACCATATATCTAGGTTTTAAGACCATATGATATTATCGTCTTGCGATCACCCTTTTTATCACATTCCATAAGGTGATTCCAGCAAGCGCGGGTTTGTTCCAATGCTCAAAACTAGTTCATAAGCACTCATGAATGTTGCAGCAAACTTTTATTATGTCTAATACCATTTAGACAATCTACACACCAATTCATGACAATCTTCATTCATACCTACTTCCAACATATGAACGATTGTGGACAATTTGAATAATTCGATTATTCTTAATAAACTCAATTATTCTGGAAGTCAAAACATGCAAAGTGAAACAATAGTTAAACAATTAACATAAGACAGTAACATTACTCATAAATAATACTCTTTTATTTAATCATCAAATGTTAATTACATTTATCTATTACACGTTTCTAATACTATCTAATCTATACTAATATCATCCTTCAGCCCAATACTCCTAGCGTGCTGCAAGTGCTTAACCCTACTCAGTCCCTTCGTAAGCGGATCTGTTGGGTTATCTTCTGATGATATCCTCTTCACCACGAGTTGTCCTTCTTCTACTCGATGTCTAATAAAGTGATATTTTCTGTCGATATGTCTAGATCTACCATGATCCCTCGGTTCCTGCCCAGTTGATTCTCCACTTCATTCTTGAACTCTTTGAACTTTTCAAATGTTTCTGACTTTTGTTTGATTAAGTAGATATACCCATATCTACTATAGTCATCGGTAAAAGTCACATAGAAGTGGTTCCCATCCTTTGTGGTTGATCTAAACGGTCCACATACATCGGTATGTATGAGGTCCAATAGACCCTCACCCCTTTCACATGTACTAGTGAAGGGTGACTTGGTTATCTTTCCAAGCAAACAAGACTCGCATGTGTCATCTTCCCTAAGGTCGAATGACTCCAACACTCCATCCTTTTGGAGTTAGGCTATGCGCTTCTTGTTGACATGTCCAAGAGGACAATGCCACAAGGATGCTTTATCCATACTATTGTTAGAATCCATGCATAAAACATCATTTCATAGGTTATCTACAATCATAACAGTTTCATAAATTCCATTACATGGTATTGCTTCAAAATATAAGACACCATTTAGATAAGCACAAATAGAACCATTCTCATTATTAAAAGAAAATCTAAATCCTTGTCTAAACAAACCATGAAATGAAATGATGTTTCTTGCCATTTCTGGCAAATAGCAACAATTGTTCAAATCTAAACATAAACCATTCATAAGCACTAGAGAATACACTCCAATCTTGGTCACAGGCGACGATCTTCTGTTCCCCATGATTAGATTTATTCTTCCATGCTCCACATCCCTATTTCTTTTTAGTCCCTGCAATTCAGAACAAATGTGGTAACCACACCCGGTATCGAGGACCCAAGAAATAGAATGAGATGAATCATCAGATTTAATTGTATATATACCTGCAAAAGACGGCTTGATCTTTCCTTCCCTGATGGCTTGCAGGTAGTCTGGGCAGCTTCTCTTCCAATGCCCTATTTTATGGCAGTGGGGGCACTCTGCGTCCTTTGGGTTAGGGTTAGGCTTAGCGGGATCAACTTTGGTCCCACTAGAAGAGGAACCATCTCGAGACTTTCCCTTACGGTGGCTCTTAGACGGAGCCTTCCTCTTCTTGCCTCTTCCTTGCCCAATGGCCAAAACAGGAGCAGCGGGTGGATTAGGAGTGGGTGCAACAGACTTGTCCTTGAGGTTGCTCTCAGCAACCCTAAGGAGACCTTGGAGCTTACTTAGGGTGACCTCTTCCTTGTTCATGTGGTAGGTCATCCTAAATTGATTGTAACACGGAGGCAAGGAGTGAAGCACCATGTCGATTGCCAAGTCTTCCCCAAAGTCAACATTCAACTTGCGAAGACGATCGACATACCTTTGCATCTTTTGTAGGTGCATGGTTAGAGATTCTCCATGACCCATTTTAGCGGAGATCATGTTAGTGAAAATCTCGTAACGTTCCTGTATCGCGTTTTGATGGTATCTCTCCAACAAGTCTTGGTGCATTTCGTACGGATACATGTCCTCATAGGACTTTTGGAATTCAGCGTTCATTGTGGCTATCATGATGCAATGAACCTTCGTTGCATCACGTTCATGAGTCTCAAAAGCAGTCATTTCAGCCGGAGTAGCGATTTCTGGATTGATCTTCTCGAGCTTCTCATCGAGGACATACTCCTTGTCCTCGTAGCGAGCAATTGCGCGAATGTATCTTATCCATTCGCTAAAGTTCGTCCCATTGAAAGTCACCTTTTGGCAAAGGCTCATCAATGTGAACGAGCTAGCAGCAGCGTTGTTCGAGTTCGACATCTACAAATAGAATGGACAAAGATAGATTAGAATTTGAATCCCTAATTATCACCCAATAAGAAAAATTAGGGCTAGGATCCAACAACAATATTTACATATTAGAAAAGGGATGCCGTAATCTAACATGCAAATAATTTGAAGGTAAGTGAATGACGATTCACTAATTCTCCACCATGAAAACCTAACTTTAAGTTCTAAATGTATTGAGAATTCCTAGGTTTTGATGAGATTCATTGAACTTTTCAATGGCATGTTTAAATATCGATATGCCCCTCTCGTTTGTGACTGGGATACCGAGGATCACAAAGTGGGTGTGAATTACCATGCAAATTCACATGGTGCCTTCATTGTAACAATCACCTATTCGATGTGCCGGTAAACCACACACGCTCCATCGAACTATGATAAACAATGAATCACCCTTTTCCACCTTCGCTTAGAACCAATTAGTGTGCCAGTAAACCACACACGCTCCACTAACTTCTTAGCAAGGGTGCAAAGTGTAATTTCATGGGATTGCATCAATTCACTTTTCCTAAAGTAACTAGGATTGGGAATTTTTTTAAAAAAAATATGTAGTTACTTTGTATTTTATATTATACTTTTAATGAGGATATGAGGTTGCCCTATCCTACCCGTTCGGCTAACGACCCTCCACCGATCAAACAAGCTGTGGGTGTGAGTGTACACCCATTAAGCGCCATTTTATAGGCAGCAACCTTATACCCACCTTATAGACCGACTTCGTGAATGAGGCCTACTACCGGTAAGACTAGCATTTTAATTATACATATATATATATATATATATATATATATATATATATATATATATATATTAATCTTGTAATATTATATTAGTATAGGGTTGAATTTTAAACTTGTAAAATTCTAGGGTTTGAAATTTAAATTGTCTAAATTAAACTTGTAATCACAAAACATAAATTTCAAAACTTGAGGGCAAGTTTCAAACTTTTCAAAACATAGGGGATCAAATAACAAATAATCCAAATTAACATTTAATCACATAATTATCCATATTTGATTTATTTAATTATTTCTTGCAAAACAATTTACCAATTTAATTAAAATAATTAATCAATTATCACATAAGGAAATTATTATTCAATTAATTGATAAATATCTTCGATTAGGTCAAGAATATACTCAAATATATATATATATATATATATATATATATATATATATATATGTATGTGTATATATATATATATGTATGTGTATATATATATATATATATATATATATATATATATATATAAATCGGATTTATACTGACCCATTAAGATTAAGGTAAGTTACCAAAAGATAAACAGCAAGAAATCCCGAAATTAGCTCTTTCTGACGCTCAAACTCGCCGAGTACCACAATGGACTCGCTGAGTTCATCAGGCAGAATGACAAAATTCAAATTTTGCAAGCAACAATCAAGCAACAAATGCATCAATTCAATAGAAACCAATCTAGGCTCTGATACCACTGATGGGTTTTAGCCATATGAACATTCCTATGTGCACATACAAACCCTAATGCTTGGATCTAGGTTTCTCTAATTGAACATGCAATGTATCCAAGACTTTTGAACAATAGATCTAGGTAATAACATAAGAAAAACATATCTAGAAGATTACCTTAAGTTGCTTGCTTGAATCTTCTTGTCCTTGGAGCTTAGAGTCACAATTGTCACTCCTCTAATGGCTTACAAACACCAACTAGCAAGAGGATGATTATAGAGATTGGAGAGAGGAGCTAGAAATCAGGCAGGGTTCTTCCAAAGGCAAGAGTGCAGATTTCCTTGACCCATTGGGTCTATTTATACTTGTAAGGATCCTAGGGTTTCACCCTTAAAACCCTAATTGGATAACTTAGGCCCTAAGCAATCCAATACCCTAATGATAAGCCTTGGACGATTTCAAGGTCTATCCTAAGCCCCAAAAAACCGTCCCTCCTTATCCATAAGGGATTATAGCCCAAAGTACAAGTATCATACAATTGACAGTTTATGCCCCTTTATTCAATAATCTCTTTAAGTCACCAAATTAATTCCTAATTAATTTATGACTTATATTAATTAAATAATAATATTATTATTCCTTATATTATTCTCATAATATATTAATAATATCTCTTCTCTCATTACAAATCATCCTGTCAAGTTGCTATGGTGAAGGCAACCCAAAAGGACCATGCACAACCGGGTCAAATACTTGCCTAATATAGTTGCATCCTTAGACACTATTCCAACAATAAGGTACTCCATAACCCACTAGTCAACCCCTGGTCAAAGTCACAGTCCTTGGTCAAGGTCAACAGTCCATGTTGACTTCAAATCGCCGAGTACCCTCGACTACTCGCCGAGTTCCTTGAAGCACATTCCAACTCACCGAGTCACCGGGGTGACTCGTCGAGTTCCTTCGATTCTCGATCAAACTTTAAGGCCACCCGTCGAGTTTCCTCCTTGTAACTCGACGGATGCACACACATACATATCCTGGAGAAAACTCATCTGACTCGCCGAGTTGTTCTTCAACTCGTCGAGTCTATGGCAAATTTTCATCGGACTCGCCGAGTTGTTCCTCCAATTCGTTGAGTTCACGGCCATCTTCATGTGACTCATCGAGTCAACCTTGCGACTCGCCGAGTCCATTCAGTCCTTTTTCCATACAGACTTGCTTTGAGCAATGCAACGACTCCAAATCACAGATCCAAGCTTCTAGGGCATGCTTATCACGTAAAGTTGCAAACTTTACATGCATGCATGGCTATAAAGGCTCTAAATGCCTATTTTAAGTTCTTAATGGAGCTTCATGCTCAAGGGGGACCTTAATCATGACCAAAACTGTAACTTTATGCTTCTAGAATCCAAGGAGGGTCCAGATCTGAAGTTACAACCTTAGATCTAGCTCATAGCTCCTCTTTCCAACTTAATATTCCCACAAAACCCTAAAACTCAACCAATAGAAAAGATTCACAAGGAAAAAGGCGATTTGGGTACCTCTAGAAGATGATAAATGAGATAAGTGTTGATTCCCACACTCTACTTGCTCCAATCTCCTTCTCCTCCAAGCCTTGTCCCTCCAAGATCCTCTTTTCAAGCTTCAAACACACAATGGGCACACACACACGTATTAGGGTTCTCATGGACTCTCTAGAACTGTAAAGAGGCCCAAGGGAGGCTAAGGTTCCTTTTAATAGGGTGCAAACCCCGGGATTTAGGGTTTCATCTGCCAGCTCCTACTCGCCGAGTCCCAATATGGACTCGTTGAGTAGGCCACTTAACTCGCGATCCCACCCCGCTACTACGCCATGAGTAGGGCAACCAACTCATCGAGTAGGGCCTAACCCAAGAAGTCTTGTTTTAAAACGATACTTGAGAATCGGGGCGTTACATTGTTTATATTCCATAGTTCTTCAAGTTTTCTTCAATTAAAGCCCAATTTGTCTTTTCCAAATCAGCCAAAGCTCAAGTACTCGACCAATCATTTTGATTCTGAATGGACAAATGTTCCTCCATTTTTCTTTTAAGCACAAGCCTATTTTCTTCATTTCTCCATGATGACAAGCCCACTTCATGCATCATCTCCACTAGTTATCAAGCCCAATATTCCTTGTTGTTTTCCAAGTCCATTTGCCTCCTAAAGATCCGGTTACACTAGTCTCCTTAAAATCTGCAGTTACTCACGAAACTAGAAAGTACCTGGAAAAGTCATAAAATAACAAAAAGGAAAATATGCATGGATATTGGATAAATTATGAATGATATATGCTAAAATAAACTATAAAAAGAAGCAAATAAAATGAAACTAACATCACTTAAAACTACAAAAGAAATAAGAGAACCTGTCATTTCAACTTTTGAATCCGAGCGCTAGAAATATGCAAAATAGAAGCTTTGACTTTTGATTGGAACCAGATAACTTGAAATACTCGAAAAAAGATCTTCTACATTCGATAGATGGAGGTGGTGACAATGATCCACTTACAACATTTTGATTAACCAATAAAGTTTCAATATTTTTTAAAACATGACTAGTAGTGATGTCAACATTCGATATTTCTTTTTGAGAAACTTATGCTTTGAGTAATTTTTGCGAAATTGAATGTTCATCGTCGATTACTGTTTGTCATAATGAAAATAATGAAACACATAATTTATTTACAAGATTTGATAGGTAAAATCCTATTATGTCTTGAACATATTGATACATATAGATTCTCATTTATATGTGAAGTTTGTGATCAAGTGGAAGGAGAATTGTAATCTATAATGTTCTTGATATTGGTTAATTTTGCATCAGGGTTTATATTATGGACACATATAACTGGTTTGTGCTCATCATATCACCTACATGACGTGTCATTTGAAAAATATATTTTACTTGGGAAAACTTTCTATGTGGCACACCACATAAATAAACAAACCTACAAACCTATTGTACCATGTCTCAATGTTAAATGGTGCAAAAATTAAAAGTTTAAGGATTTAATTGGCATGATTCGAAATTTGGTGGTAAAATAATGATGATTTTGAGACTTTTCAATGACTTAATGGATAAAGTTTCCAACTTTATCCATTAGGATACCAGCATAAGGCAAGATCTACACTTATAAATCCAATAAGTCATTAATAAGGCTAAAACTTGAACATTGACACAAAGTAACTCTAACTAAGACTCCTCTCTCAATTATTAGAAACTTAGAGACCACCAGAGAATCATAACAAGCTTTAGAGTTCCTCAAACTCCAAGAGCATCCATAAAAGGGACCAAAACCACCCAAAATGACGCAAAACTTGAATCTAGAAGAAGAAATGCCAAAGTAAGAGCTTTATACCTCACATAACTCGGAAATCAGAAGAGGATGATGATTCCAAGCTCGTACCTTGCGACCTTGCACCAAAATGATCTTTCTCCTTCCTCAAGTTCCACCAAAATACAAGAAAAAGGTCTTCAATCAAGTAAACAAGTTCCTAAACAATCATGGAGGCTATGGTTTCATTGAAGAAGGGTTGATGACTGAAGAGGATGCCCTAATCCTTGATATTAGGTGCTTAAATATGGAGGAAACCCTAAAAATCATGGGCTTGGGTTGCAATAACTGCCACATCCTGGCCCTCTTCTTTCCATGTCATAGTGGCCATCGAAAACGTGTGTTTCGTGTATTTTGCATGCCATGTAGTGATGCTCTATTTACTACATCGTGGAACTAGATTTTCCCCAAAAATCTTACCTTTAGTCCCGCTGAGTCCTCAACTAATTTATCTTGGAAAACGAGTGTTACAATTGCCCTTATGTATTTTATTTTTAAAATGAAAAGGTTCCAACCTACCACCCTTGTATTGGCCTTCGTTCATATTCCAGATTTGGTTTTTCCAACTGAATACTTTCAAATGATTTCATCGAACATATAGCAAAATCGAGCACCTTTTTGGATCATCACTATAGGATATTGATTTATGAGCTTGTTTCAGTAAATACGACCCAAGGTATTTCGGTTCTTCATTTTTCTTCATACTCGATTTCAACCCTAGTTTCTTACTAGAAGAATTAGATTTTGTTTTCAAAATCGATTTCAGATTATTCACCGAAGATGAAGGCTTAACAACTAGAGATTGATTTGAGTAATTCGTTTTCTTGTTGTCATCATCTATTACAACAATTTCCAATTGTTCTTTCTCCTCATTTTTTACTTTGATGTTTGAAAATCACCTAGATCAAGGAACTGTTATTTGAAATTGATCCGTATTCATGACTGTAAGATAAGTAACTTGAAAAACATTGGAGCTTTCCATTTTGCATATTATGTTATGGAGTCAATCCATAAAATTTTCAACGATTCCAATGCTTAAATTGATTGAATCGGTGTCAGGAGTTGTATTCCATTACATGGCCGATTTTAGCTTTGAGGATTTCATCTCGAAAATTCATGTTGATTACAGGTTTTAGATTAGGATTTTGTGTTCGTTACAATTTCAGATTTTGGTTTATTATGGTTTTAGATTTCATAAAATCGGTTTTGATTTCATTTTTTTTCTTGAGCTTTAGATTATGATTTTAGTATTAGGTTTCAGATTCTAGACTATGGATCTAATATCAGATTTGGTGGTTGTAAGAGGTGTTAGTGGTAACTATAGTGATGACTACAAGAGGTGTAGATTTGGTGGTTGTAAGAGGTGTTAGTGGTAACTATAGTGATGACTACAAGAGGTGTCGGTGGTGGTGTTGTATGTATACAATGGTGGATTGTCTTAAAAAAGAAATAGGAAGATGAAGAATGATGGATAAAAGAAGGCAAGACCAACAAATATTCAATATCTTTTAAAATAATTATACAAAATAAATTATAAATGAATTAAAACATTAAAAGAACTTATTAAGGACAATATAGTCGTTTTATGTCTAGAGCGATTAAGCGTGCAAGTTTAAACCAAACGAATGACGATCCAAATTAATTATTGAAAATAGGGACAAAATGTGTATTTTGGCATCTGCTCAAGAGATGATTTGTATAATTTACTCTTAAAAGAATAATAATAATATTTTCTATATAATATATATATATATATATATATATATATATATATATATATATATATATATATATATATATATAGTCAAGATCAAATAAGAACGAAAATTTTGGTAGGAAGGTAATAAGTTTTTTTTCTACATATTTTTTTAGCGAACATACAAAATGAATCATTAGATGATTCAAAACTAAGATTATTCACAAGAAAAAATTCTCAAAAAACATCTTCATTATTCATTTTTAAGTAAATTAAGAAAAAAATTCACTTTTATAACAATTTTAGTGAATAATAACAAAATCATTATATAAATGAATCATCAGTGTATTTTTTGGAGATTTTTTTGATGAATCATGTTATTTTTTATTCATCTAATGATTCATTTCTTTTGTTCGTCAGAAAAGTATGTAGAAAAAAACTTCGTACCTTCCTACCAAAAAAAATTTCTTACCGGATCGATATCCTATATATATATATATATATATATATATATATATATATATATATATATATATATATATATATATATATATATATATATATATATATATAACATTTTTAATTTTTTTAAAACATAACAAACATTTTTTGATTTTGTTGTAAATAAAATCATAATGTTATTTACATCACATAAAACTACAAATATTTTTAGATAAAGCTATAAATATTTTTATGATTAAATGATATTTGAGGTTTGACAGAAAAAACAAAAGAGAGGCCCCTAAGTTACCAAAATTTGTAATTAAATTATTAACATTTAGTATGAGTAAATGCCCCTTAATTTAAAGGCTATGAATACATAGTTAATTCAGTAAGAGTTTGTTTATCCAATAAAAAAGAGTGATCTTAATTATTTTCAAATTCTATGGATCTCAAATGATTATATTGATAGCCATTTTGAAGACATTTAAGTTGTTTTCTAGATGGTCCGTCAAAGCCGATACCTAAATCTTCATTACCTTATCATATGGCTCTCATTCTAATAAGCCTACACAGTGAAAACATTCAACTAGAATTTGATATTTAGCCACTCATGAAATTTATGACTAAAACATTTTATTATTGATTCGTTTTACAACAAGAATTCACAAAAATAACACTCCCGCTTTAAAGTATAAAAGTTATATGGTCTAACACGAAAAATATTAAATTATATTAATATATAAAATTTAAACCGAATTTATTGATCATTATTCATTAAAGCAACATGCTTGGATCATGTCGACATTTAAAATGAATCGTGCAAGTATAATGCAAACGACCGCCTGTCAATCATTTCTAATTAAAAAGAAAGAAAATTGCTAAAAATGTTTTAGAATTTGTGATGGGTTACTAAGAGTGGAGACAAATTAAAAAAGAAAAAAAAAAGAAAGAAAAAGAAAGAAACAAGTAAGTACTCCAAGATCCAATCGTAATCCGATGCCACCTTGGTCTTCATTTTATTATAAAGTAACGCTGATATTAAAATACATACGAAAAATACTAACTTTAAAAGTGGCATTATTCAAAAGAGACTAAATACTAAATGTTTAAATTATAGAAAAGATGGTAAATGTAGTTAGTTAGGGGGTAACATCCCGATTCCCGCATGCTTGTGAACTAAATTTGTAAAAAGGGGAAAGGTGTTAAAAACATGTAAAAACTAATATGTTAAAACAAAAGTAAATACAATAAAAATATACACAAAAACTAAAATATAAATATATTATAAAAAAATTATTTTGTAAATACAAATTTAAAAAATAATATATAATTACAAAAAAACATGTAAAAGAAAACTTACTAAGAAAATTCCAGGATGCAACTTAACTATAAAAAAACATAAAAAGGTAAATGTATAAAAAGACTGAAAACAATTTGTAAACAAAGTTAGGATCAAATCATAAAAAGAAACTTATAAAAAAATGTAAAATAATTTTTACAAATGAACTTTAAAAAAGGTTCTAAATAACAAAAAAAAACAGATGAGAAAGTTATAAAAAATGATATATATAAAACGGAAAAATCGTATTAAAAACATTTAAAAATGAAATGTGTTTAAAAGTAATTATGTCTAAAAACTTTTTTTTAAAAGAAAATAATTTCATGAAAAACAAAGTAATAGAAAATATAAAAGAATTTGCAAAATAAAATTTCTAAAAAACTAATTTTAAAAAGAAAAGTTGTAAACAAATGTGGGAGTTTATGGATACGAATTGAAGGATCGAACCGTGCTCATATGGATACGAATTGAAGTTTTGAATTTTAATATGAATATTACATTTACATAACTTCTAATTTTATATAAAAAAAATGTCAATGTCACAGTGATGGGTAATTTTGCAGTATCATATGAAAATCTACTTGAACATAACACCAAACCAATATTCGAAAAAGTTATTAATTTCATTATGGAAATTTGGTAAATTAGAATTCCTCAGTTGGGTTTAACAATGACATAATTTTAATAAAATGATATAATTTCTCCTTTTGTTTTTGTTTCCTTCTGCTTTCTTTCTAATTTTACCGTATATATAAATTTAATTTACTATTAACGTAATTAATTATTAGATTTTGTAAAATGTACCAATGAAAAGCCGCCCTACCCCACCCAAAAAACACATGCAACAACCCAAATATTATATTGGATTCTTGTAGAATTAGAAAAGAGTAGGAGTAAAAGGCCAAAATTTTGAAACTCTGAGGTTCTAGCCTTCTATGGATATGTCTTTAATAAAGTGTGAATAAATATCATTTTATTTATAGTATACGATAAATCAAATAATTTAATAAAGTTGTCCCAAATTGAAAACCCTCATTTGCTTGTTCTTTCTAATGGTTTTTGTGTTGTCTATGCTATCATAACTTATACTATATGCTATATTTTACGTACTTGTATATTAATACGTTTTGCTGGCCTTAGCCGACCAAAAAATATATTATTATCTAGCTTAGAAACTGATAGACTATTTCAATCCACGAATTTTTTTTTAAACCTTTGGCTTCAATTGGTTTAAATGATGCTTTTATGGTGTTTGACATTTCTTACAAGTAGTACGTTGTAACAATCTTAATAAACCGACACATGCATGCATATGTAATAAAGGTTATATAGTGGCTGTTTTGTAAAACTTCTTCAACTTGATACAAATCATATGCAAATTGAAAATTTGTAAATAGTAAGTTGTGGAAATAAGTGCATGGATTAGGTATTGCATTATCATGGAAATTGACAATTTTATTTTGTTTCCATCAAAGATACTATTTTTGAATGAGGAAATTCGACATGCATGTGAGATAATGAGAAAATGATTTGTTGACTTCAAAAGGTGACACCTTGCAAAAGAAAACACCAAAACATCATCTAGCACTCCACTGATATTATTTTTAGTCCCCATCATATATATATATATATATATATATATATATATATATATATATATATATATATATTGTAACAATTAGATACATTTGAATAAAATATTTAAAAAAAATCAAACCATTATATTTGAACTTATTAAAAACAATAGTTATATTGCTTTTCCAAAGCAAAGTAGGATTGTAAATGAGGCATTTTATAATTTATACTAGAAATGGCAGAGCACCTGTCTGGATCACAGCATAAAAAATTTGGAGCAGGTAATTAACGCTCTAAAAAATAATGTTACCGTACCTATTAATATTATAATCCGTATATAAAATTTCATTATTAGTTTGAAAAAACATAATATTGACCAAAACTTATTTCTTTTTTTACTAAGCTTAATATAATAAATATAAATAACACTATTTTTGTATATTATCATCAATATTTGAGTAGTAGTTGAATATCATTACTGAATTATTTATTATGACAAGTACTTGTTTTAATTAATTGCCTAAATTGTCCAATACATCCATATTTTCTAACCATGTCGATTATTTAAAAAAAATATATTCTTCGGGTAATTTTTAGAGCACGGAGATATGGACATAGTTTCAAACAAAACAACCTTAAAAAGTGAGTGTAAATGAGTTGAGCCGCCTCTAAGTTCTATAATGCTCAAGATAATGAACTTTTTTAAGACTCGTTAATAACAAAAATATCGTTTTATTATTGATTGTATTCTATACGTAAATGTGTATAAAAAGTAAACATATAGACTTTATCTACAACATCTATACAGGGTTGAACCCGAGTTGCAGTTTTAACGATTCAAACCCTTGTAAACGACCACTTAAAAAAGTAGAGCATGTGTCCCAGCTGTATTACCATTGGCAAGTTTTCTAATACACAAATTGCATTCTTACTCTCTGCCTGACAGCTTCCTTCTAACGACTATTCTCTTTGTCTTCTATCTATATATATCATCAACTTTACTTCCAAACACATCATCTCACCATCTCTCTCCCCCTTCCACCCTCTTCACCCATCACCGGTGAACCATGAGAGTTACCGCCGGTGGCGGCCGCCCTTTAAGGGCTAGTCTATGGCCTATTGTCATCGCATTCACGGTATTTGCTGTTGCTAACCTTGTAGCTGTTTCAGCTGATCCTTACATCTATTCTTCACCACCTCCGCCATACATTTACAAGTCACCACCTCCACCTGTACATTCACCACCACCACCTTATGAGTACAAATCTCCACCACCACCAGTACATTCACCACCACCTCCATATATATACAAGTCTCCTCCTCCTCCAGTACATTCCCCACCACCACCATATGAATATAAGTCTCCACCTCCACCGGTGCATTCACCACCACCACCATATGAGTATAAGTCTCCTCCTCCACCGGTGCATTCACCACCACCACCATATGAGTACAAGTCTCCTCCTCCACCGGTGCATTCACCACCACCACCATATGAATACAAGTCTCCACCTCCACCGGTTCATTCACCACCACCACCTTATGAGTACAAGTCTCCTCCTCCACCGGTGCATTCACCACCACCACCATATGAATACAAGTCTCCACCTCCACCGGTGCATTCACCACCACCACCTTATGAATACAAGTCTCCTCCTCCACCAGTGCATTCACCACCACCACCTTATGAATACAAGTCTCCTCCTCCACCAGTGCATTCACCACCACCACCTTATGAATACAAGTCTCCACCTCCACCGGTTCATTCACCGCCACCACCATACGAATACAAGTCTCCTCCTCCACCGGTTCATTCTCCACCACCACCATATGAATACAAGTCTCCACCTCCACCGGTGCATTCACCACCACCAACTTATGAGTACAAGTCTCCTCCTCCACCAGTGCATTCACCACCACCACCTTATGAATACAAGTCTCCTCCTCCACCGGTTCATTCACCACCACCACCATATGAGTACAAGTCTCCTCCTCCACCGGTTCATTCACCACCACCACCATATGAGTACAAGTCTCCTCCTCCACCGGTGCATTCACCACCACCACCATACTACTACAAGTCCCCACCACCACCAGTGAAATCACCCCCACCACCATACTATTACACGTCCCCTCCTCCACCGGTGCATTCACCACCACCACCGTACTACTACAAATCTCCTCCACCACCGGTTAAGTCACCACCAACTCCATACTACTACAAGTCTCCACCACCACCAACAAAATCTCCTCCACACTATTACTATACTTCTCCACCACCACCAACCCCATACCACCCTGCCCCTCACCCTCACCACAACAAAGCCATCGTAAAGGTCGTGGGTAAAGTTTACTGCTACAGTTGCTATGACTGGAAATACCCAATTAAATCACACGCGAAGCACCACCTTAAAGGTATAAATTTAGTTCTATATGAATTCGGCAGTATGCATGTGCTTTTGATGGTTGACCCATGTTCCATTTCTGTTTTCCTCAATATTTTTATCCATCAATACACACATATAAAATCGTCTTTCAAAAACAATTGATCTAAAAATGAAACATGAAAATTATTTTATTTTATTCGTTAACTTACATCTTAAGAAACATGAAAATGAAAACTATGTATTTTTATACAATTAAAGCATGATTTTACAAGCTTTTATTTAATTTTTGAGATAACGTGCTATATATGCTGCCCTTATAATTATATATTTATTATTATTATTATATATATGCCCTTATAATTATATATTTATTTATTATTATACCATATAAATGTGGACCGAAAAAACGAATATCTTTCGAATCCTTGAAAATTACAATACTTTAAAAACTAAAGATGCCTTTTTAAAGTTACGCATATTCTTTCTATGAAAGTTCTACATTTCGTATCATATATTTATGATTATTTTTTATTAAAGAATTCTGATAATGATTTATTAAATAAAATCAATCCAAAATTATACCAAGCATACCAAACCATGTTTTAGTTTGATATTAATTAGATGATCACAAGGTATCAGTTATTGCTAAGTGCTAAAAAAGGTTGATCCAAACGAAACATGATGTTGACTTATTTTATATATGCGTGCAAAAGGTGCTGTTGTGGAGGTCACATGCAAGGCTGCAGGTGAAAAAGAAATTTCTGTATATGGAAAGACTAAGATTAACGGTAAATATGCAATTACTGTCGAGGGTTTGGACTATTCAAAATATGGAGGAGCTAAAGGTTGTATTGCTAAGCTTCATATGGCACCAAATGGAACCAAATGTAACATTCCAACAAATCTCCATGGGGGTTTGAAGGGTGCTGAGCTTAAGGTCAAGTCCAAAAACGCTTATGAGATTGTCCTTCAAGCTAAAGCTTTTGCATATGCTCCTAAGACTCCTTCAAAGATATGTGAGAAGCCAAAGCCAAAGCCGGAGCCCACTCCTTCTCCCTACTATTACAAATCTCCACCACCACCACCACCACCGACTTACTTGTACAAGTCTCCTCCTCCACCCGTGAAGTCTCCTCCTGTGTACCACTATACATCACCCCCACCACCTAAGAAATCACCACCTCCTCCATACCACTACACATCTCCTCCCCCGCCAGTTAAATCTCCACCACCACCATACCACTACACTTCACCTCCACCACCAGTGAAGTCTCCTCCCAAGTATTACTACACATCACCTCCACCACCTAAGAAATCACCACCTCCCCCATACTACTACACATCGCCTCCACCACCGGTTAAGTCTCCACCACCACCATACCACTACACTTCACCTCCACCACCAGTGAAGTCTCCTCCCAAGTATTACTACACATCACCCCCACCACCTAAGAAATCACCACCTCCCCCATACTACTACACATCGCCTCCACCACCGGTTAAGTCTCCACCCCCACCATACCACTATACTTCACCACCACCACCAGTTAAATCTCCACCACCACCATACCATTACTCTTCACCACCACCACCAGTGAAGTCACCGCCCCCACCTTATCACTACACATCACCTCCACCACCAGTGAAATCACCGCCACCTCCATACCATTACACATCACCTCCACCTCCTGTTAAGTCACCACCTCCACCATACTATTACACATCACCTCCACCACCAGTGAAATCTCCACCCCCACCATATCATTATACTTCACCACCCCCACCCGTGAAATCCCCGCCACCACCATATCATTACACTTCACCTCCCCCACCAGTAAAGTCCCCTCCACCGCCTTACTACTACACATCACCACCACCACCAGTGAAATCTCCACCCCCACCATACCACTACACTTCACCTCCCCCACCAGTCAAATCCCCACCACCACCATACCACTACACTTCACCTCCCCCACCTGTGAAGTCCCCTCCGCCGCCTTACCATTACACATCACCACCACCACCAGTTAAATCTCCACCCCCACCATACCACTACACTTCACCGCCTCCACCAGTAAAATCCCCACCAACACCATACCACTACACATCACCTCCACCACCCGTGAAATCTCCACCGCCCCCATACCACTACACCTCACCTCCACCACCGGTTAAGTCACCACCGCCACCATATCATTACACATCACCCCCGCCACCAGTTAAATCCCCACCACCACCATACCATTACACTTCACCTCCTCCGCCTGTAAAATCCCCACCACCACCATACCACTACACATCCCCTCCCCCGCCAGTTAAATCTCCACCACCACCTTACCACTACTCTTCACCACCACCACCAGTTAAGTCCCCACCACCACCATATCACTACACATCACCTCCACCACCAGTTAAATCCCCACCACCACCTTACCATTACACATCACCTCCACCACCAGTGAAATCTCCACCACCTCCTTACCACTATACTTCACCTCCACCACCAGTTAAATCCCCACCACCACCTTACCACTACACGTCACCTCCACCACCAGTAAAATCTCCACCACCTCCTTACCACTATACTTCACCTCCACCACCGGTTAAATCCCCACCATCACCTTACCACTACACATCACCTCCACCACCAGTGAAATCTCCACCACCTCCTTACCACTATACTTCACCTCCACCACCGGTTAAGTCCCCGCCACCACCATACCACTATACATCACCTCCACCACCGGTGAAGTCCCCGCCACCACCATACCACTATACATCACCTCCACCACCGGTTAAATCCCCACCACCACCTTATCATTATACATCACCTCCACCACCTGTGAAATCTCCACCACCCCCTTACCACTATATTTCACCTCCACCACCGGTTAAATCCCCACCCCCACCTTATCACTACTCCTCACCTCCACCACCTGTGAAATCACCACCACCTCCATACCATTATACATCACCCCCACCACCAGTTAAGTCCCCACCACCTCCATACTACTACATATCTCCCCCTCCACCAGTCAAATCACCTCCACCACCCGTATACATCTACGGTTCTCCTCCACCCCCAGTTCATTATTAGACTCCCATAACTTCGTTGTTTGCTAGTTACAATCATGTAAGTATATCTCTTTATTTCCTTTGTCATAATAAAAATTTATATCATGTAACATGTCCTTAACAACTTCATATACATTTATGCAGGTTTTATTTCGAGTACGAATTCAATAAAGAAGGCTTCACAAGGATATGTTTGAAAAGTAGTTCATCCACACCCATTCCTTTTTAATAAGGTCTTGAACATTGCACTTCAAAGTATCAATATTTTCTATAACGACCATTTCCTTTCTACTTCATTGTTCGGGGCCATCCTATCTATGAAGAAGAGCTTAAAGGGTTATATACCGAAAAATGTAAAAAAAAAAATGTACAACTGGTTACCATTGGAAGAGGGTGATAAGAGTGTTGTGGCTTTAATATATTTCTTTTTACGTTTTAATTTACATTGTATAAATAGGTAGATGATGGTTATTTTATATTTATATATATTATTGATTTGATCTTTTTTCATTTCCGTGTCTTGTATGATTTTTGAGCATTTTTCATGACTTAATACGCACTCAAAGAAAAAATTAATCATTAATACTTAATTAGGTTCTCCCACAAAACTATATATAAGTTTTAAACACACACACACATATATGTCATGCAATATGTGCCTAAGTAATTTATTGTGTAGTTGACACCTATATATAGTTAATTTGAAAAAAATAAACTTCACAACTATCCCAACTTTTTTTTTGTTTTTAATTTTTGTAAACATTAATTTATGAATAGTTTTTATATGTTGTTTCAGTTGTGAATTGTCTACTTTCGAAACATGCTTTCATTTTTTTTAAACATGCAGACGACTTTAATTTGATCTTATCTTAAGAAATTAATTAACTGGGATTATCCACTTGAAATAATAAATAAATTACATAAAGATTTAAGTGATATCCAGATCATGTTCATCATTATTTAAAATGGAAGATGATCAGTTCCAGAAAGTGATTGAAGGAAATTTGAATGGCAAAAGTTGGTGAGGAATTAATCAATCATTCTAACTGCTCCGGTTTGATTTCACATATTTCAGGGCCAATAAGACTGAAATCTTAAAGATGTGTGTGTGTGCCGGGGGGGGGGGGGGGGGGGGGGGGGTTTACTTTTGTTTAATAGTGATTAATAAACATTTTTTATTGGATTATACCAAGAATATTATTAAAACTAAAAGATAGCAAGAAACGATAATTACAAGTTTATAACAGGTTCATACAGTTTAAAACCTGGTCACTTTGACAACTATCCCAATTAAGAGATTAACCATTTCTAGCTCTACTTTTAGCCATCGAAAGGCATAGAATTAGACCTCGCTATCCAATTCCAAGCTGGTTCGGACCGAAGCATTAATAACCTGTTTGTTTCTGAAAGTAAATTTCTCATGAATGGAATTTACATCAATTAAGAGTATATATTCAAATACAGGATATTTGGCCAATACATATAAATGGGCTAACTAAATTATACAACATATGGGCTACAAATATGTATACATCAATATGTCTGTGCAGATTGAGTGGGAGGACGAGAGCAAACGCTCAAACTGAATCTGAAATCCATGAAAAGAGATGAACGGAGCCATTTGGTGAAAGTGTCTGCATATTGAAGGGTGGAAGGGACATGAGGAACATGGATTTTACCGCTAGCAACCTTGTCACGCACAAAGTGAATATCCATTTATATGTGTTTGGTGCGTTAATGCTACATTGGATTAGATGATAAGTACACAACACTAACGCAATCGCAGTAGACAATGGTTGTGTTGGCAAGGGGTGAGTGAAATTATTGGAGAAGGTTTTGTAGCCAACAAGTTTCAACTAGAATATTGGTGACACCCATGTATTCTGCTTTAGCACTAGAGCGAGAAACAGTTTGTTGATGCTTCGATTACAAACATAAGAGATTGTCGCCGAGGAAAACGTAATAGCTACTAGTGGACAGACATCCCCCCAATCAACATCTGAACATGCAACAAGGCTCATAGTAGAGAAGGAATGTAGATGAAGCCGGTAATCAAGTGTAACGCAAACGTATCTAAGAATTCGATTTGAGGCATGCAAGTGAGGTTCCATGGGTGCTTCATAAATAAATAAATCTCATGCATTTCATAAGATAGGACTCGACGGGTAAATGTAAGATACTGAAGTCCACTCGCAAGACTGTGATACAAAGTAGGGTCCGAAACTGGGGAGGCATAGTGATCCAGTTGGACTCACGCATATTTTCATCAAGAAAGAAATATACCTTTGTCATCACGGGTAGCTGCAATGCCTAGAAATATGATAAATCGCCCATATCCTTCATGGCAAACTCAGAGGCCAAAAAGGATATGATATGCTACATAAGATCTATAGATGAAGCCGTGAGAAGAATATCATCAACATGAAGTAACAAATATGCCACATCATTGCCCCTGCAAAAAAAATAGTAATAATAATAATAACAATGAAGAGTCACACCGACTATGTGTAAAACCGATTCAAATGTTGTAGGAATCAAAACATTGAAACCAAGCACGAGGTGTTTGTTTCAAACCATAAAGAGATTTCTGTAGATGACACACATAATCTTTCGGTTCTTTGAACCCTAGAGACTAATGCATGTAAACAGTCTCAGGTGGCCATACAAGAATGCATTTTTGACATACGTGAGACATGAAGACTCAAAATAGTACAAATAGAGGCTGGTTTAACAACCGGGCTAAATGTCTCATCACAATCAATCCCATGTCGTGTTTTTTTTTTTTGTCATTTTCCATTTGAAACTAATCACGCTTTTTAGAGGTCAAGAGACCCACCACCTTATATTTCTTTCAATATAACCACTTAGAACGAATAATATTTGCTCCGTGAGGTCTCAGAACAATCACCCAAGTAATATTAGCAATAAGAACATGAAATTTGTATTTCATGGCAATGGTACAATTAAGGTCTTAAAGGGATTGTAAGTGAGATCGAGGAAGAGGCGCTTTGGTTGTGGTATGAAGGTTGAGGTGTTGAATAGGCTTAGAGATACCAACAAGAGATAAAGTGATCATAGGATAAGGAGATGGAGGTGGTAATGAGCTTCTGTTTGGGGATGATTGGAACCAAGAGTGGGAGAGGGTTCTGAGGCAGGAGGGGAGAGGGAGGATCTTGATGTTTAGTAGGGTAATCAAGGAATATAGAAAGGGAGGATCTTGGGGCAAGTTTGTTGGGTTTAGGAAGGTGTGGTTAACATACGCATCCAAAGACGCGAAGATGTGAGAAAACGGGAGGTTTTTCTTTCTTTCTTTTTTTTGTTTGTAAATGGTATATCATCTTTGATGGATGATGAAGGTGTGATGTTTAGGAGGTGAGTAGCCATGCGTAAGTCTTCCACCCAAAATGTAGGTGGAAGATGGGCTTGGAAAAGAGGATTATGAATTATATTATTTATGGTATGAATCATATGCTCTAACTTCCTATTTTGTTGAGAGGTACGGAGACATTATAAACGAAATGTGATGTCGCTTTGGTCAAATAGTGTGTGAAATTTTTTGTTATCAAATTTGCTCCCGTGATCACATTGAAATCATTGAAATTGAGTTTGGACGAACACACGAAATGAAGAAATGTGCTAAATACATCAGATTTTCTTCGCAAGAGGCAAACCCAAATAAAGCGTGAAAAATGGTTAAGAAATAAGATACAATACTTTATGCAACTAGTACCAGGGATAGAGGATTTCCACAAATCAGAATGAAAAACTTCAAAACATCTAGAAACATTGGAACTCGAACTAGTAAATGGTAATTTAATTTGTTTTCCAAGCTGAAACTTTGGGCATTTGACATGAGAAGATGTCTTATTACAATAAATAAAACAATTAGAAACTAATTTGTTGAAAACACGAGCGCTAAGGTGGCAGAGAAGTTGTTTCCATAGGGATCAGTTGGATGTAATAAGAGCATCAGAAGATCTTCTGAAGAGTTGGATGGGTAGGGTATAAGTCTCAAGAGCTGGCAAACCTAAGAAGGAGATGATGAGTTGCCAACTCCTTCACAAAAAAGCCAAAGGGATCAAATTCAATAGATACTTTATTAATAAATATAAAACGAAGCATAAAAATCAAAATTTTAATTATATTAGGTGTGACAAGGATGTTGTGAAGATGTAAGGACGCGTTTGTTTCGTATCATTCCATTGGAATTAAAGGGAATTGGAAACTAAATTCCGGTAGGAAACGTGTTTGGCTAACAAAATATACAGGGGCTTACATCAAAAAGGGCATGAGTAGTTCTTCGATACTCAACAAATCACAGTGCATTCCTCCGTGTTCACACAGATACTGCGAGTAGTCTCCATCTGAGCCAAGGTTGAGTCCTTGAACAACTGTGGTGAGAAGGATCTTTATGATTCTGTGATGCACATGGAATTTTTAGTCATGATTACTTTTCAAGGCACAACGGTGATCATTAAAGAATACTCATTCGAAGGAACAAGAAGTGAAGATTATTTTTCAACATTCAATTTTTCAACCCCAGAAGCAAGGTGAAGCTGTATTTGAAGTTATGTGACAGATTGCATTGAAGTCTCCTTAATCAATTTGCTGCTATATATAAACCTGCTGAAGTGATCCGGAAGAATTGGTGTCTCTGTTATTTTCTCTGAAGTATTTCAAAATTGAAAGTGCTGATTTTCAAGAACCTTTACAAGGAGCCTCTACACCCAATGTGCGTTCAAGGTCAAATCATTGAAGGAAGCCCAACTGTTCAAGATAAAGTTATTTATGAAGAAAATTCATATGTTCATCTTGAAGTTATGAAGAAATCGAAGATTAGAGCTGAAAGCCAAAGATCAAGGAAGATTGAAAAAGAAAAGAAAGCAATAAACCAAGGGTGAGATTGTTAGGACTAAATTATGGTTTATTCTATGTGAAAAGAAAGCTATAAACCAAGGGGGAGATTTTTAGGTCAAAAATTGTGGTTTATACTTTGCTTTTCATAAGATATTAGAGTTCTCAGTCAAGGACCGAAAACACCATGTTTTGGTGTTGTTTGGACCAAAATCACATGTGATTTTGGTTAGGCTTAATATTGTTTTGTTTGGGTTTTGGGCTTGGGATTGGTTATTAGGTCTAGGTATAAATAGTGTTATTTTAGCCTAGATAAGAGTGTGGGATGTTTCCTAGATAGGAGTGTCGGATTGAAACAACCCAAAAGTACGACCCGAAAATTTCATTTTTTAAATATAACAAAGATCATAAAACTGAGTATCGCATAATAAAATTATGCGTAGTGTGTCTCAAACCGTAATAAAACACTACGAGAAAAACTGTATCACAACTGTATCAAAACATATCGAAGAAACTGAATCAACTCCCAGAACAAAAACTGAAGCTGTGGTGTGTGCGATGCCATCAACCTGAGCTCTTCCCTCTGCTTGCAGAAGTACCTAAAACCAAAACTGAAACTGTAAGCACGAAGCTTAGTGAGCTCCCCCAAACTACCACATACCATACAATACATATAAAGCATATACTGGGCCTTGCCCACTGCATTGGACCGAAGTCCGGAAACTGACTGGGACCCTGTCCCTGCATCGGACCGAAGTCCGGACTAACTGACTGGGACCCCGTCCCCTGCATCGGACCGAAGTCCGAAACTGACTGGGACCCCGTCCCCTGCATCGGACCGAAGTCCAGACTAACTGACTGGGACCCCGTCCCCTGCATCGGACCGAAGTCCGGACTAACTGAACAGAGCATAGCATAACGTATCAACTAGCATAAACACATATACTGCATACTGCATTGGGCCGTTGCCCGGAACACATAATACATAGCACATAAATCGTGTCTGAGCCACGAAGGCATCAAACATACTAGCTACTGCATCGGACCGAAGTCCGGAAACTACTGCTAACTGAACGGGTCGGCATTGTGGCCTTAGACCCGTTCCTATTGGAAGGAAACTCACCTCGTGGCTACTCGTCGAGTATGGCATCGAATCGACGAGTCCCCTCTCGATTCAAAAACTCAGGCAATCTGCATCCGACTCGCCGAGTCATATGAACAACTCGACGAGTTGTTCTTGAGCTAAGAAGATTGTCTTGGACTTGCCAAGTTGTATGAACAACTCGTCGAGTCCCTCCATCACTGAGTCTGCCCTTCAACTCACTGAGTCCACTCTACTACTCACAGGTCCCCACTCGACATCACTCAAAAGGGGGAAAATCGGGGACTCGCGACTTGACTCGCCGAGTCGTTCTTCCGACTCGCCGAGTCGCATCCATGCAGCTACTCTAAACTCGATTCTGCTTGAATCCAGCGTCTAAAACTTATAGATCTGGACTTCCTTTGTTCGATTAACACGTAAAGATTCTATCTTTACGTGTCCATAAGCATCCATGAAGATTATAAGGCTCAAAAAGCCTAATAAAGGCTAGATCTAGGGCTCTCATGCAAAGCAACTTCAAAAAGGCATTAGATCTGGGCTCTAAAGCTCCTAAATGAACAGATCTGGGGATAACTCGAACCAAAAAGGCATCCATACAACTAATAAGCTTGGAAATTACATTAAACTAGCCTTAGAGGTGTTCTAATGGAGATTTTAAGCATAAAACAGAGAAATTCCGAAACACACCTCAATAAACTCTGACTTGGCCTTGGATCTTTGCTCTACACTTCCTCTTTTGGGTCCTTTCTTCTTTCTACTCTTCAATCCTTCAAGATTTCACACAAAAAACACTTTAATCACACAAGGAATGATTTAGGGTTTCTCACGAGCTCTCTGAGGGTGAAGGAGGCGAGTTTGGGGCACATAACACTGCTTAAATAGGGAGCAAACCCGAGGATTTAGGGTTTCTTCCTGGCAGGCAGACTCGCCGAGTCCCGAATATGGACTCGCCGAGTCGCCGACTAACACGTGCTCGAAATCCCGTCCCTACTCGACGAGTCGGGCTACAGACTCGCCGAGTCCCTCTTGAAAACTTCTAAATAAATGCCATGGAAGCGACATACCAGAGACGGGTCGTTACAATTTTCCCCCACTTGTCTCATACTTCGTCCTCGAAGTCTGCTACGGCTGAATCTACAAATAACTCCGGGTAGTGCTCTCTCATTTCCTCATCAGCCTCCCATGTCCACTCAGACGCCTTCCGGTGCTGCCACTGCACCTTCACTAACTGAATTACCTTGTTTCTCAAGGTCTTTGTCTTCTGGTCCAGAATCGCGACCGACCTCTCGATATAATTCAGGCTGCTATCAACCTGAATATCTTCTAAGGGAACAACTGCTGACTCATCCACCAAACACTTTCTCAACTGAGACACATAGAAAGTGTTGTGGATCTGGCTAAGCTCTACTGGAAGATCCAACCGATAAGCAACCCGACCCACTCGGGCCAAAACCATGAAAGGACCAATGAACCTGGGACCCAGCTTGCCCCTCTTTCGAAACCTAATGACACCCTTCCAAGGTGAGACCTTCAGAAGGACCGTATCGCCCACCCGGAACTCCAAATCTGAACGCCTCCTGTCGGTGTAGCTCTTCTGCCGACTCTGCGCAGTCTGCAGTCTGCAGTCTACTACGGACCTGCTGAATCAACTCGATCGTCTTGATCACCACCTCTGTGCTCCCAACGACCCGCTGACCGACCTCGCCCCCAACAAATCGGGGTCCTACACTTCCTCCCATAAAGCATCTCAAAGGGAGGTTGATCAATGCTCGCATGATAACTGTTGTTATACGAAAATTCCGCTAACGGAAGATACGTATCCCAACTGCCACCGAAGTCTAAAACACATGCCCTAAGCATGTCCTCGAGAGTCTGAATCATCCTCTCGCTCTGCCCGTCCGTCTGAGGGTGGAAAGCGATGCTGAAATGGAGACAGATACCCATCTCGTCGTGGAACCGCTTCCAGAATCTGGATGTAAAACGGACGTCTCGGTCTAACACCACCGATACCGGCACTCCATGACGTGCCACCACCTCACGCACATAGATATCGGCTAACTTTTCCGCCGATATGCTCTCCTGGATCGTTATAAAATGAGCACTCTTCGTCAACCGATCCACTACTACCCATATCGAATCTACCCCACGTGCGGTCCTGGGAAGCTTGGTGATAAAATCCATGGTGATGTCCTCCCATTTCCACACGGGAATGTCTAACGGCTGCATCTTTCCGTGAGGCCTCTGGTGCTCCGCCTTGACCTTCCTGCAGGTCAGGCATTTCTCAACATACCAAGCGACATCCCGCTTCATGCAGGGCCGCCAATAATCGGGTCGAAGATCTCTATACATCTTCGTCGCCCCAGGGTGGATAGAAAATCGAGACTTATGAGCCTCATCCATCAACACCTGCCGTACCCCACCCCAGTACGGTACCCACACTCTCCCATGAAGGGTCAGCAATCCCTGACTGTCATAATCAAACGAAGCTACTCGGCCCACTATCCTCTCACACTTCTACCTCTCCTCCTTGAGGCCCTCAACCTGAGCCTCCCTGATCCGTTCCAACAACGGAGTAATCACTGTCATCCTCAAACACAAATCTCTGATAGGGGCTGCTGACACCTTGCGGCTTAGGGCGTCGGCCACCACGTTGGCCTTCCCTGGATGGTAAAGGATCTCACGATCATAATCCTTCAGCACATCCAACCACCTCCTCTACCTCATGTTTAGACTCGGCTGATTCATAAGGTACCTCAAACTCTTGTGATCCGTGTAGATAGTACAACGGACCCCATAAAGATAATGTCACCAAATCTTGAGGGCAAACACAATCGCCCCCAGCTCTAAATCATGGGTAGGATAGTTAGCCTCGTGAGGCTTCAACAGTCTCGAGGCGTAAGCTATCACATGGCCTCGTTGCATCAATACTGCTCCCGTACCTGTGATTGAGGCGTCACAGTAGACTATAAAATCCTCTACTCCCTCTGGCAAGGTAAGTGATAAGTTTAAAACTAAACTTGAAGATCGATTAGATCTTAAACAGGTAATATAAAGAACAAACAGCCAGAACACAAAAACTGTAAACAACTCAAAAGTGAATCAAACGAGTCGAATGATTTATAAACAACCCTCAGAAGAGCTCGACAAAGAACATCAACTGTAGAGGGTTAAAAAGGTTTACAAGAACAATAAAGAAAGAACTTTGTAATGCTATCGTCTTCTATCAATCGTACTTTAGATCGTTAACCTAATATGCATGCAAGCATATTCTTATATAGTAAACCTAACAGCTCACGGTTGGACAGGCCCAAACCGGAGTACAAAATAATGGACTATTAACCGAGCCCAAAGACGCAACACATAAACAAATCTGCTACCCAACAATCTCCCCCTTTGCGTCAATTGGAGCGAGATCATTACTTCTTGCTTGGGCCAGCAGCAGCAGGAACCTTCTTCTTTACAGTCTGAAACAGACGTGAGATAAGGGCGAGTATCGTCTGTCTGAATCGGATGTACCACTGTATCATATCGTCGAAGTATTTGATATCATCCGCTGTATTCTCTTTACACCGATGGATGATCCCCAGCACATGCTCAAGACAAGCAGTGGTATAAAGATGTTTATCCGCTAAGGCAAAGAGACATTTCTGTCCTTCAGCCCTAGTGAACATGACCGAGTTTCGCCTTGGGTCAATCTTTCCCATCTTCATCTGATTGAGATCACTGGCCGAGCTAACAGGAGAGATCTTCGGTTTCTTCTTGAAGAATGTGGCTATCTCCTGATCCATCAAGGCGACCTCCATGATATAGCATACTAACATTCTTTTGAGATGGTCTATAATCGGACCATATTCAGCTTCATTCGTCAAGAGGATGTTGTGCAGAACGATCCAGTCATGGGGGTTGAGGTTCGGTAGATCTGCTAAAGATATGAGATGTTCGGTTCTTGCAGACCCTCTGATCACCCTGAACCGAACGTTGATGAATCTCCCTTCAGTGTAAGGCTTTAGCACCCGAACGTTAACGATCTTCTGAGCGCTCCATGTTTGGTACTGGGGTTGAGCGGCCTTCAGATAGAATTCGATCAGTTCACGATCAACCTCAGAATGAGGATGAGGAACTTCAGCAACGTTGGCGAAGGCGTGGAAGATAAACGCCTTTCGGGTTAAGGGCATGTCGAACTGCGAGTCGACAGAATTATAGCAGTCGAAGGAGATCACCGGTTCGAGCCATAGGATGCTCGGAGTATCGATAGCCTCCTTTATCATTCTCTCTCGAGTCCAAGCAGGGAAAAGAGTCTTCCTGCTCTCGAGGAGATCGTGGGCTTCTTTCTTTTTGCGTTCGGCTTCTTCAGCTTCTCGCGCCACACGAATGTTGTCATCATCAACATTGCGACTGTTTTTGCGTTTCAGCATGTCGGCAATGGTTCCTTGATCGCCTTCCTCTTCTTCCTCAGCTATCTTCTTTCCTTTATCCTTCACACCCGAACCCGAAGCTTGACCAGTAGGAGGAGGTTCGGTTGTGTGAGCAGCTTTTGAGGAAGGAGATGGTTGAGATCCGAACTCCTGTTCTCCCCCTTGTTTCGGAGTGTAGACGAAACTAGGCAGCCCTTCAATTTTGCTGAGAAGATCCAGGGCAGGGGCGAGTTTTTCTACAAGGGTTCGCCTCATAGTGTGGTTCAGAATAGGATCGTGTGCTTCTAGAATGTTAGATATTGCGGAGTGTACATCCGAAACACACATCCTTATCACTTCCCGTTCGGATCGAAGAGCGTCAAGTTGTTATTGAGAACTTGAAAGTTGAGCACTCTTGACCTTGAGGGCAGTGGTCTTCCTTGCAAGATCATCTATCAACGAGTTATCGTTGGCGAGATCCTCTTGGAGTTTAGAGAGGCGCTCGTCGATAGATGTCCGAAGGGCAGAGTTGTCGTCACTGATTGATTGGCGAAGGGTAGCGAACGACTTTAACTCTGTTGAGACGAACGTGGCCAATTGTTGAACAATCGGTTCCAGCGTTGTCTTGGTTGCAGCAGCACTCTCCTGTAGAGATTGTAATAAGGTAGAGGCGTCGGAGAATAGTTTATCGACTTTTTCGGTCGCCGCCTCACAAGCTTTCGTTGAGGCGTCAATTGCTGCAGTGGTAGAAGCGACAGAATCATGTTGAGCCCTTGAGAAGGCATCAACAATCTTCTGAAGAGGTGCTTCAGAGAGAGAGGATTGAGAGTTGGAAGATGAGGCAATAAGCAGGTCAACCTTCTCATGCAGCTCCTTTAGGTGCTTCTTAGTAACTGGAGCTTCCTCGTCATCATCGCTTTGGACCTGAAACTGACTGAAGTAGACCGAATCGAAGGTCATATTTTCCCCTTCAAGGAAAGGGTTATCTCCATTAGAGGCATGACCTGGAGATGTTGGGGGTGGTGAAGCTGGGGGTGTTGTGGTATGAGTAGGTTCAGGTTGAGTGTGAGTGGGGGTAGTTTCGGGTGGTGGTTGGGTGTGGGTAGGTTCGGGTGGTGGTTGGGTTTCGGTTACAGGTGGTGGTTCAGTTGCATCGGTATGAACCCCCGTATCAGATACGTTGGTTGTAACCTTTGCAGTTGTTGTTGTTGTTGTATCGGTGAAAATGGGTGGTGGTATAGGGAAAGAGGTTTGAGGAATGGTGGTAGAGGGGTTTATGGTGGGAATGGAAGTAGGGATTGTTTGAGTGGGAGAGGGAATTGGTGAGATATGGATTTCCATGTCTGGGGTAGGTGATCGGGGTGGGGTGTTGCCTCTTGGAGGGGTTTCGCCTCTTTGAGAGCCGTCCGAGTATGAACTCTCACCTTCTGATTCACTCGAAGAGGAAGCGATTATAAGCTTTCGCTTCGGTTAAGTCTTTCACCTCTTCGGCTGCGGGGACTGTGCAACTTTGGTTGGTTTCCTCTTCCTGGGAGAAGGGCCTTTAGCCCCTTTGGTCACTTACTTCCCTTTGTCTGCTCTTTTGCCTCTCGAAATAGGCTTATCTGCATCATGTATGGATTTGAGCATCTCCTGCGTGAGTTCCCTCGGTCCAGATTGCTTAAACTCCTTGATAGTCCGGATGATTCTGCTGTCAGCTGGGACATCAACATACATTGTCTCCGGAATAGAACCAATGAAGGGGAATTTTGATGCATCTGAGACGATAATCTTTGTGGTATGAAAAGTACCGATCGAAGACATCGATGCACCGGCAACAGTGGGGACATCGAACTTATCCATCGCCCACTTGGTGATGAGAGTCCAAAACCGTGCATACGACACCTCAGAATGTCGTGAAGAAGAAGAGAGGCTTCGGATGAGTTGTTGCCAGAGAACCAACCCATAGTCGACGTTGATTCCGTTGTAAACGCCGTACATGATCGACAAGAAGAGTCGACTAGAGCCGTTTGAACTTGAGCTCCGTTCTGATAAACCCTTGAAGAGGACAGTGAACATGTCGTTCCACTGTGGCTGCAGACAAGATTTCTTAAACATTGCGACGGAGGAGAGAGCCTCCGTGTACCCCATATTATAGAACATGTTGTAGAGATGCCCAATCGGAATCGTCTCCGGATTAATCCTTGAAGGGTCAGCAGCAAACCCTAGCAATGCGCCAAATCATTGCTTTGAAATCGAGGTCTTGTGATCAGAAACCTCGAAGAAAACCCTATCGACTGCTTTATCGTAATGTGCAGTCGCATACACCTGCGATAGGAGCTCCATGGGCACAGATTCAACCCTAGAAAGTGCAGGAGCGATTGGCGAGTACTTCAGGCACTCGATGATCGGAAACATGTAGGAGTCATACGACTGAGGGGTTAAATCGATCACCAAACACTGTTGAGGGCGAATGGGAAGGATGTGTGAGGTAGCATGAACAGACGATGATTCTGCCATTGTTGAAGCTGGGAAGAAGAAGATGAACAGCAAGGGTTTTAGGGAATTTTTGCTCTCTTGGGAATTCGGATGCAGTAAAGAGGTAAATGGGAGAGGAGACAGCCTTTTATAGTGGGTGTAAGGAGAGAGAAAAATTTGTTCAAATCTTCTATCGAAATACGAAAAGGTTTTCCCAGAATGACAGATGCGTGACAGTTAAGGTTTGCGATGATCACGCATGAGAGAGAGTGTCAGATTCCTTGTAACACGCCGCCCAACAAGCGTCGTTTCTGAAGAAACCGTTTCAAATCCACACGCGCCTTTTGTGCCAGAGAGAAACCGCTTCATATTCACACACGCGTCCATGACGTCAGATAAAGAATGGTCGTTTCAAATTCGCATGCGTCCCATTTTACCGCCGTTTGAATTTTAATCCGTTAGACTCCCGCCTGAGTCAGCAACCCTTCATCTTATCCCTGAAATGACATCTTTTGAATAATACTCCCACGTGGATGATTTTTGACCACATTTTTATAATTAACCACCGATGCAATAAAACAGCCTGTAATTATTAGTACCAGAATTTTGGAAAATCAAAGATTTTTGTGCTAAGAGTGTAAAAAGAAAAGAAATAAAGCAACTCTTTTGAGGAATAAATGTGATGTCAATAATGACACGAAACAAATGATCCCGGGCACGAATCTCTTCCTTCAAGGTCAAGAGAGACCTTAAAGTGTTAGTGTGGTTTCCCGTTGAATAACGATCAAACACTTATTAATAAATGTTGAAAGGCTTCTTTTTAATTAGGCTCCTTAGGGTGGCTTTATCTTTGATTCAACAGTTCTAATCTTGAAATAAGATAGAAAGTGAACAAAGTACTTGTGAGACCGGTGTAGTCTGTTGAACAAGTAGGTAGGAATTAATTTTAACGTGGCTTGGAAAATATAAAATCTCAAAAAAAATTAAAAACTGGATCCCAAGGGAAGAAATGTTATGGTGTGTAACAATTTCATAGGAATCACACAAAATAAAAATTTGAGATTGCATCAGGATACTTCCGTCAATTCTTTGGTGAAAACTTGAGCAAATTAATTGTTCACCGTCAATTTAGATTTGGTGTTGAATTTTGGGTTTCACTCAGCTCGTAGTGGCATGAAACTAAGATCATAAACACAGTTGTTGTGTAACCATAAACCTCAGTGGTAATTTCTGAGAGTCTCAAGGGTTACGTTGATGAAACGAATGTAATGGAGAAATATAATGGAGATGGTGTAAGAAATTAAAGTACCTCTGCTGCGAAAACAAGGACCAAGCAGAAAACTCTTATATCATGTGAGACGAGAGTGAGGTAGCTCACGATTAGAATAAATGTGGTAGCCTAATTGGGAAGACAAGGTTTGTGTATACCAAGTCATTAAGGCTATTACTCAAAATCTTATGAGGCTTGGGACACATACAACAGCATGCTTCTAGGGACACTTAACTAATCCAACAATTTTATCCCCATAAACAAACGAACACACAAATAAAATGAAAGATAAAAAAAATATTTTTGGAGTTTTTGGTATATATCTAAAAAAAATAAGAAAGTAAAAAAAAATAAAAGGAGTAAAAAAAACTTTTGGAAAAGAAAAGAAAAACATTTAAAAAAAACTTTGGAAAATTTTTGGAACCTAACCCGAACGTTCGGTTGGTTTCGGTTGAGAAAACTTTTGAAAAACCGAACCCGGGCGTTCGGTTGGTTTCGGTTTTGAAAAAGTTTGAAAAACCGAACCCGAGCGTTCGGTTGGTTTCGGTTTTGGAAAATTTCGAAAAACCGAACCCGAGCGTTCGGTTGGTTTCGGTTTTGGAAAATTTTGAAAAACCGAACCCGAGCGTTCGGTTGGTTTCGGTTTTGGAAAATTTTGAAAAACCGAACCCGAACCTTCGGTAGGTTTCGGTTTTGGAAAAGTTTGAAAAACCGAACCCGAACCTTCGGTAGGTTTCGGTTTTGGAAAATTTTAGAAAACCAAGGAATTTAGGCTTGCAATAAGAAAATACTTTTGACAATAAGATAAACAACTTTGAACATGAAATTTACAACCAAGAAAGCTACCTTTGAAGTGATGAGCGAGTCAGATGATACAACCGAACCTGAATGTTCGGTCAATTTCGCTTTTTACGTTTGAGGTTGAGAGGTAGTTTGAGGTACTGACTCTGTTTCCATCATGCCTAGCCCTTGTAAAATTCTGTTGAATGACGCTTCAGGAAGAGCTTTGGTAAAGACGTCAGCCAGTTAATCAGTGGTTCTAACAAAGTGTACTTCGACGTTTCCATCTTCCACATGATCTTTGATGAAGTGATACCTCAGTGCTATGTGTTTGGTTTGGAGTGTTGCACTGGGTTATGACAGATCCTAATTGCACTTTCAGAGTCACAATATAGTGGGATCTTCTTCATATTGAGTCCATAGTCTCGAAGTTGACTCTGGATCCAAATCACTTGAGAGGTGCAGGAAGCAGATGCTATGTATTCAGCTTCGGCAGTAGACAACGACACGCACGTTTGTTTCTTTGATTGCCAGCTAACCAACTTCCCGTCAAGGAATTGACAGCCGCCAGTGGTGCTTTTTCTGTCGAGTCTACATCCTCCAAGGTCTGCATCTGAGTAGGCTTGAACGAAGAAGCCTGAGTTGGAAGGATACCATAGACCTAAGGAGGCGGTTCGCTTGAGATATCGTAGAATGTTCTTCACTGCAAGCATGTGAGGTTCGCGTGGGTTTGCCTGAAATCTAGCACAGTAACACACAGAAAACATGATGTCAGGCTTGCTAGCAGTAAGATACATCAGTGAGCCTATCATTTGACGATAGAGCGTGATATCAACAACCGGTTTGTCTAGGGATGGGGTGAGCTTGGTGCCGAATGCCATTGGGACCTTAACTTTGGAATCTCCCATCATGCCAAATTTTGCTAAGAGAGTCTTCGTGTAAGCTTCCTGATTGATAAAGATTCCTTCGGGTCCCTGTCTAATATTTAAACCAAGGAAAAAGTTAATAGGACCCATTGAGCTCATTTCAAATTTAGTCTCCATCAGCTTTCTGAATTCAGCTGTTAGGCTAGGATTCGTTGAGCCAAATATGATATCATCGACATAAATTTGAACGATCATAAGGTGGTTACCTTCCTTTTTGCGAAAGAAGGTTGGGTCAACCGAACCTTGTTTGAATTTGGACATCTTTAAGAATTTAGTTAGCGTTTCATACCAGGCTCTCGGAGCTTGTTTGAATCCATACACAACTTTATCCATTAAGAAATGCACACTTGACGTCCATTTAGAAAACTTCAAAGTTTTTGTGGGCAGCATAAGCAAGAAATATTCTTACAAATTCCAGCCTAGCTACAGGAGCGAAAGTCTCTTCATAATCAATCCCTTCCTCCTGACAATATCCTTTTACTACCAGACGAGCTTTGTTCCTTATGACGTTCCCTTCCTTGTCCATTTTGTTCCTAAAGACCCATTTGAGACCAACAACCGAGGCTTCTGGAGGAGTTGGAATGAGGCGCCAGACTTTGTTCCTTTCAAATTCGTTCAGTTCATCTTGCATCGCTTGAACCCAATCGGAGTGATCGAGAGCAGTGTTAACTGTCTTCGGTTCAACTTTTGATACGAATGAGTTAAACATGCAGAATTCAACTTTGGAAAATAAGGATGTCTGTTTTGCCTTTAGTTGTGATCGTGTCAGAACCTTTTTAGAGACATCACCAACAACTTGAGAGACAGGATGATGTCTTGTCCATTTGGTGAGAGGTGGGTAATGAGGATCAAAGGTAGGATCTAATTCAGCATTTATCATTTCTTCTGGCTCGGACTGGCTTTCGTAGTCGTATGACATATCAGCTTGCTCCCCCTCGATAGATGAGCTTTCAGGAATGGTTTGAGAACCTTGAGGTTCAAAGGTTTCGTGTGGTGCTGAGCTTTCGGGCGTTGATGCACCTTCGGATGGTGAAGCACTTTCGGTTGGAGAAGTGCTTTCGGGAGCAGTTGGAGACTTTGGCTCCCCCTCGACATGTGAGGTCGGCTGAGTTGATGATGGTTGATCCTCCCCCTCGACTGAAGCATTGTTTGATGGAGGTTCGTCAGAATTCGATCCTCCTTCATTCATTCTTCCGGCAGCTTCTTCGACAATTTGCTTCATATGGTCTACCTTGTTGTCTGTTGCGCCTGCTTCTGAGAGAGTGGCTTTCTCTGGTTCGTCAAATAGCTCCATAAACTTCTCGAATAGATTAGCGATCGAGACTGTGACTTGGCCAGTTTGAGGAAAGATTTCCCCAACTGTATCTTTTTTGGCATGTAGCTTTTTGACATAGCTATCATCGAAAGTCACGTAATACGTCTCTTTGATTTTCCTCGAACGCTTGTTTAATACCCTGTACGCTTTGGAAGTGAGAGAATAGCCCAGAAAGATTCCCTCGTCGGCTTTAACATCGAACTTGTTGCGGTGTTCCTTAGAGTTAAAGATGAAACACCGTGAGCCGAACACATGGAAAAATTTCACATTGGGCTTCCTATTGTTGAGAATCTCATAAGGTGTGAGCGTGAATCGCTTGTTGAGATATGACCTGTTCTGTGTAAAACAAGCAGCAGAAATAGCATCAACCCAAAAATAAAGAGGTAAGGAAGCGAAACTTAGCATGGTTCGGGCAGCTTCACACAAAGATCGGTTTCGTCTTTCGACAATTCCGTTCTGTTGATGTGTGTAGGGAGCTGAGAAGTTGTGACTTATTCCCTTTTCTGCCAGGAATTCTTCGAATTCTCTATTTTTGAATTCCAGACCATTGTCGCTCCTGATGTTGCGAACGACCTTCTTCAGCTGTACTTCAATCTGCTTGATGAACACCTTTAGCTTGTGAGTCGCTTCAGATTTAAGCTTTAGAAAGAACACCCATGTAAAACGCGGAAAGTCATCAACAATAACAAGAATATACTTGCTACCACCGATGCTTTCGATAGATGAAGGACCACATAAATCAATATGAAGTAATTCAAGTGGTTCAACAACTTTAGTGTTTATTATAGATGGATGACTTTGACGACTCTGCTTCCCCATTTCGCATGCAGCACACAAATGATCTCTATCATACTTGAGCAGTGGAAGACCTCGAACATGACCTCCAGTGACAAGTTTGTTGATATCTTTAAAGTTGAGATGAGAGAGCCTTCGGTGCCACAACCAGATTTCGTCAGATTGTGCTTTTGATAACAGGCATATAACTGGGTTTCCTTTGATGGGTTTGAGGTTCAGAGGAAACATTTCACCCTTATGCTCCGATTTGAGAATAACTTTCTTCGTCTTCTTCTCAATAATTTCAGAACCATCATCGTCGAATGAGACTTTGAGACCGGTACCTCCAACAAGCTGAGATACACTGATGAGGTTGTGTTGTAGTCCTTCCACGTATGCAACCTTCCTTATCGTGAAATCACCATTAGTAATCATTCCGTATCCCTTTATGGTGCCGAAGGAGTTATTTCCAAACTTGACGTTTCCACCATTTGAAAGAGACCTGTATTCCCTCAGCTCTTCTTTCCTCCCTGTCATGTGACGCGAGCAGCCACTATCGATGTACTATTCTTCGTCAAACTGATCGTCACTGATAACCTGCAAAAATTAAGCAGATTTAGGAACCCAAAGTTTCTTGGGTCCACGTGAGCCTTTCACAGGTGCAGGAATAGTAAGAGAGATGTCAACAAGAGATGTTCGTTTTATTAGTGTTGTTTCATCTTTCTTTTTGATGGTAAAAACTTTGATTTTATTAGGATTAGGTGCGTTCGGTTTAGACTCTGGTTTGGATGCTGAAACCTTCTGTTTGCCTTTTTGTTCAGCTGATGATTGAGATTTTTGAGAAGGAACAGAATGGAATTTAGAGAGAGAGGTGGAGATGAATTGGAAGAATTAGAAGAATTAGATGAGTGAGAATGAGAGAGCTTAGATTGAGATGACTTCTTGGCTGTAGACTCTAGGTGACCCTTTTGCTTTTGATCATTGGTGGGACTGACCTTAGAGTTTTGATCTCTTTTGATTTCAGAACCGAACCTTTGCTTTCGGTTGGTTTTGTTCTCTGAACCGAACCTTTGCTTTCGGTTGGAGTCATTCTCAGAATCGAACCTGTGCTTTCGGTTGGAGTCATTCTCATAACTGAACCTTTGCTTTCGGTTGATGTGGTTCTCGTGCGTTTCAACAGGATTTTTCTCATACTTTAGGTTCTTGTCTTGATGTGAGAAATAAGCATTCTGGGATTGCCAGAACTGTTTTCTTTCAGAGAGATTCTTCCTGTATCTCTGATTCCTTTGACGTTTCTGATTTCTCATCTGCTTCGGTTGATGATGGATGTTGGCTTATGGTTTCGGTTTTTCTTTGGCTGGTTCACTTTGAACTGAGGAAGTTTCACTAGAGGGAGTGTCTTCTTTTGCCGAACTTCCATTTTCTTGAGGAATGTTTTTCGTACCACTAGTACTTGGCACATCAAAATTATCTGGCTTGTTCAAGGGTTCTGGTACGTATCTACCTTTACTTTTCCATGAGGTCCTTTCAGATAAGCCTACTGTTTCATCAGCATTATCGATTGGAGCTGACCAGAAGAACTCATCGCAGCCATCAACATTGTCTGCGTTTACAATTGCTGTGAGTTCAGCAGTCTGATGTTCGGTTACTCCTGTGACCTTGTACACTTGATTTGGAGTGGTCCTAACTTTTTGATATACTACGGCCTTCTCTGCAAGAATCGGGGACTTTTGTTGGGACAATCGAGCGAATTCCACTGAATTTTCTGAAATTAGATTATTGTGGTTTTCAGGTTCGCTTTTCACAAATTTTGAGCAGTCAACCGTGTCCTCTACAGAAATTTCACTCATATTGTCATCCTCATTAAGCTCAGCTGCATTTTCAACATCAATTTTGTTTTCTGAGCTTAAGTTGGCGTTTAAAGAGTCAAATTTTTGTATGGTTTCGGTTCTCAGTTTCACTCTATCATTTTCATCCAAAAGGTTTTTGAGCATGTCCTTATGGTCCTTGGATTTAATGAAAGATTCTATTTTGTCCAGTCCATACATATAAGTCGGATTAACGTCCTCAGATGATATCACACTCTCACAATTATATGCTTCGGCATCAATTTCATCCTCCTTAAACTCAAGGAAGGGCAAAATCATGCGATGAATCTTTTGTCCTATTTCACAATCCAGATGAGGCTGAGTAATATTAGTGTAAAGACGTTTAGCAATCAAACAAAAACATTTCGCTATTTCAAAAGCTTCAAATTGTCTCTTTGTAAATAAATGTTTTCATCTTTTATTTTGACTAATTCCGACTCCTTCAATTCGATCCACATGCGCCGTTCCTCACTCTTCGAAGACACCCTGCTTATTTGATCAGTTAGGTTAGAATTGGTGACTCGAGTTTGAGTTAAACTACTATCTAGATGAGAGATTCTTAAATTAACACTTTTTAGTTCTTTTTCATATGAGCATTGTGGGACTTTAAATGAGACAAAAACCGATTGTACCTTCTTGATCAGTTCATCGAGCTTGTTGAACTGCACGCTGAGCGGTTTGGCTGTAAAGCACATATCCTGTTGCTCCTTCGGTTCATTGCTCCCACCATCAGTGTTGTATCCCCTCATCTGAGATATGTCAGACACCATCAAGCACCTTCCTCCACTACTTTCCTCTTTTGCCACACAATCCTTTCCATGAGAAGGCTTCCTCACTTCATCATCTTCAGAGTCGGTTGACCAAACCTCCATGCCACCGAACTCGTCATCAGCAACCGAACCCTGCACAATTAGAGCATTCATAGAAGGGTTAGCGGTAGATTTCTTCTTCCTGATCTCATCAAGCTTTTTCTGCAGCAAAGCTTCTTCATCCTTATCATCATCCTTTTCAGCCATCTTTTTGAGGACACAATCCTTTGCATAGTGGTTTTTCCCTCCACAGTAGTAACAGCTTACTCCAGAATCACTTTCTGCCTTCGGTTCCTTCTTAGACTCTTCAACCGTAGGTTCATCTTTAACCTTTTCTGAACTATAACTCCCCTGCCAGTTTCAGTTTTTGTTGGTGGGGAATCTCTTCTTGATGAACCTCTTGGGGTTAGACACCATCATAGCATAATCCTCAGATGTGAGGTCATACTCCTCTAAGTTGAGGTCTTCGTCCTCCATCACAGCTTTACTTTTTGACAAGAGGGCCAACGAACCTAGGCTTGAGACCACATTCTTCTCTTGCAACATAATCTTCTCCTGAGATTTGAGAATGCCCACCAGTTTCGCCAAGGAATATGATTTAAACTGCTCATGGGCTTTCACTGTGGACACAACTGCTCTCCACTCTGATCTGAGACCATTTAAGAACGTAACCTTCTGCTCAATAAGCTTCCTTTCAATGTCATGTTTGATCATCTTGCTAAGAAGATGATTGAAGCGGTCGAACGTTTGGGTCACAGTTTCTTCGGCTCCTTGCCTGAATTCACCAAACTTAGACAAGAGTAAGGTTTGAATTGAGTGTTCAAGGTCTTCGTCTGTAGAGTATAATTCACGTAGCCTGTCCCAAATCTCCTTGCCGTCGTGCATGAACTCACCAGCGTAAAAGTGTCGGACTGAAGGGCGAATCTGATCAATCTTAACGCCTTTATATTGCACTGAAATTTATCTTTTTCATCTTGCGCAATATCTTTAACATCCTTCAGGAGATCATTATACTCCTTTTGAGTTTTAATAATCCTTGAAGTTGCAGAGTGAGAAAACGGTCCATTAACAATTGCTTCCCAGATGAGGTATCCATTATCCTCAGATCCTATAACATAATCTTCAAAGTGATGCGCCCAGACTTCATAATCATGGGTGTACAGGATGGGAATCTTCGTGGTTGATCCAATGCTGTTAGAAATATTGATGGGATTCGATTGCGACTCATCCATAATGATCGAATAACCTGTTTAAAGATCAGACTTGTAATAAATCAAATTAGGGCAAAATAATAAATATCAAGATACATCAATAATGAGATGACAGCTCAATAAATATCAATAATTGCGGAAAACCCTAATTGAAACCTTTTTCACAGAAAAGAAGTGTATCGATTACACAACCTCCTGCTCTGATAACAATTGATAAGTTTAAAACTAAACTTGAAGATCGATTAGATCTTAAACAGGTAATATAAAGAACAAACAGCCAGAACACAAAAACTGTAAACAACTCAAAAGTGAATCAAACGAGTCGAATGATTTATAAACAACCCTCAGAAGAGCTCGACAAAGAACATCAACTGTAGATGGTTAAAAAGGTTTACAAGAACGATAAAGAAAGAACTTTGTAATGCTATCGTCTTCTATCAATCGTACTCTAGATCGTTAACCTAATATGCATGCAAGTATATTCTTATATAGTAAACCTAACAGCTCACGGTTGGACAGGCCCAAACCGGAGTACAAAATAATGGACTATTAACCGAGCCCAAAGACGCAACACATAAACAAATATGCTACCCAACAGTAAGGATCGGAGCCTCGCACAATCTCTGCCTTAGGGTCTCGAACGCTGCCTGCTGCTCAGGCCCCCAACGAAACACCACCGACTTCTTGGTCAGTCGGGTGAGCGGCACTGCTATCTTGGAGAAATCTTGAATGAACCTCCGGTAATACCCTACCAACCCTAGGAAGCTCCGAATCTCGGATGGAGACTTCGGGACCTCCCACTGCATCACGGCCTCTATCTTGGCCGGATCTACCAAAATACCATTCTGGTTGACGAGGTGACCAAGGAATTGCACCTCGTGCAACCAGAACTCGCACTTGGAGAACTTTGCGAAAAGTCTCTCCCTCCTCAAAACTTCTAGCACCTACCTCAGGTGCTCCTCGTGCCGCTCCTGCGTCTTGGAATACACCAAGATATCATCTATGAATACTATCATTGATCGATCCAGCATCAGCCTGCACACGCGATTCATGAGATCCATGAACACGGCTGGAGCATTGGTGACCCCAAATGGCATCACCACAAACTCATAATGACCATACCTGGTCCTGAAAGCAGTCTTCTGCACATCCTCATCTCTGACTCGCATCTGATGATACCCGGAACGTAGATCGATCTTGGAAAACCAAGACGCTCCCTAAAGCTGGTCAAACAAATCATCTATCCTTGGGAGTGGGTAACGGTTCTTCACCGTTACCTTATTCAACTCCCGGTAATCTATACACATACGGTGCGACCCATCCTTCTTCCTCACAAACAGGATCGGCGCTCCCCAAGGCGAACTGCTCGGCCAAATGAAACCCTTGTCTAGCAGCTCCTGCAGCTGCGTAGACAACTCCTGCATCTCAGGGGGAGCTAGGCGGTACGGTGCCTTGGCTATCGGTGCCGCACCAGGAATTAGGTCGATCCTAAACTCGACCTGCCTCTCAGGAGGTATTCCCGGTAAATCCTCGGGAAATACATCCGGGAAGTCTCGCACTACCGGAACATCATCAACTTTCGTCTTGCCCTTCTCCCGGGCATCCAAGACATAAGCTACATAACCAGCGCAACCCTGTTGAAAATAGCGCCTCGCCCTTGCGGCAGAACAAAAGGTTGGTCCGCGCTGTGGCCTCTCGCCCTGAATCACTAACTCTCCCCCACTGGGAGTGCAAACCCTCACTAGTTGCAGCTCACAATCAATCACCGCCCCATTGGGACTCAACCAATCCATGCCTACTATAACCTTATTCCCTCGCAGGGGAATAGGAACCAGGTCCACCGAAAACTGCTCGTCGAACAACTGAAGAGAACACCCTCTTATGCACTCTGGCGACCCTCACGGTCCTGTCATCCGCTATCTCAACCTCTAGTGGACAATCCAGCTCCCCTGGAGCTCTACTAAATCTCTTGCTAAGCGCTAACGATACAAATGATTGGGTAGCCCCCGAATCAAATAATACTGTAGCAGAGATGCCGTTCACAGAGAACGACCCTATATAAAACATATAATCATAAGAAATAATCAACCAATAATAATATAGAGATGAAGGGGAGATACATACCCGTCACCACATCAGGAGTCGCTCGAGCCTCCTCTGCTGTCATCTGAAAAGCCCTACTCTTCGCCACTGGCGCATCGGCTCGGCCCTGCCAGCCATCGGTAATCCTCAAAGTAGCAGCGGCAGGTGCAACCACCTTCCCTACCGTAGCTAAGCTCGGACACTGGGACTTTTTATGTCCCCTCTGATTGCACTGAAAGCAAATCAGATCTGATGCTGCAATGGCAGTAGCATGGGTCGTACAATCCCTGCTCAAATGCCCAGTCCGACCGGACTTGAAGCAGCCGGAACTCCCTACTTTGCACACCCCATCGTGCATTCTCCCACACTTGCCACATCAACCGTGGCTCGGCTGAATCCTGGATCTATGATCTGAAACCTTGGGCTTTTTGCCCGAACTACCTGTACCCGAAACCGCCTCCGATTTCCTCTTCTTCTCCATCTCAAGATCAATCTCTCTCTCCCGAGCCCTAGCAATCATGTCATCCAGCGTTTTACAGCTGGACCGGCTCACAAACTGGCGGATATCGCTCCGCAACATCTCATGATAACGGGCTTTCTTCATCTCCTCATCGGCTGCATACTGAGGAACGAGAAGAGCCCTCTCCCTGAACTTGGCGGTGATCTCCGCCACGGTCTCTGTAGTCTGGGTGAGGTCCTGAAACTCTCTGGCTAACCACTGCACCTCAATAACCGGTGTGAACTTCGCCCTGAACCTGGTGGAGAAATCAGCCCAGGTCATGGCATTTAGTGTTGCATCATCTCCAATGGTATGTCCGACCTCTTGCCACCAATCTTGTGCCCTGTCCTTCAGAAGACAGGACGCCAATCTAACCTTGTCTCCCTCGGGACACCTGCTCGTGCGGAAAGTGTTAGCCACATCTGCCAACCACCTAGTACTCGCTATGGGGTCCCACGCCCCGTGATAATCTGGAGCTCCACATGCCCTGAACTCCCTGAACGTAAGTGTGCGCGACCCCATCATGGCCGCCACCTCGGCACGGAAGGTGCCCAACCTCTCATCCATCAACTCTAGAATACCCTCCTTGATTGAACCGAAGATCACAGGAGTCTGCTCCAGTATGATACGAGTGATCTCTGAGGAAAGAAACTCTCTGGTCTGCTCATCCATACGTTCGTCCCCCGAGCCTGATCCTGATCCCTCCCCGGCACCTCCACTGCCAGCTGCTGGCCTCGAATGCAAAACCACCATTCTGAAACACATCATAGCAACATCAGAAAATTGAAATATCTCAAGGGATCATTGATACTACTACCAGCTTCCTGGTCTTGTCTCAACCTTCCTTGATTCGATTACGGATCCTCTGCTTTAAGTAGTATGGGCCCATACTACCTTCCACATCTATCCGTACTTTCCTCAAGAACTGTCTTGACTCCACCAAGTCACTTCTACTACTACTGATCTCTGCTACTCTCATCCTAGGCTTGCCCTAGGGAAATCTACGACTCTACTCAAACCAGTCCTCAGCTGCTGAAGGCCTCCTTGTAATGCTAATTAGCCATCACCTGAATACCATCACATGTGATGAGGCTCGGATAATACTTCTAGTAAAAGTCTCGTCCCTACAACGGTTAGACTCAAACAAGAGCTGCAAACAAGAGCTGCACAATAGGACCAAATCCAACACTCTAAGATTATTCAACCATGTTCACATGTGATGTGACGTATTCACCTAACGGCTAACTCCCATCACCAAGAGTTCTACAAAGCACGAAGCAAGCAGCATTCGGACACCGAAAACTACTCAAGCAAATCTATTCTCATAACGAGAAATTGTACTAACATACAATGCTAAGCTCGCGCTACCAGGCATAACCTAAACAGGCTATCATACTGCTGTCTACTCAATACTAGCATGCAATTCTCATAAAGCTGAAACATATATAACATGCACATAAGGCAACCTCCTACATCCTTAGACCTATACTAGCATGCTGTTCTACTGAAACTGGAACAATGAATCATAATAAAATTTGTATGGGTAACTTGGGAGTACTTACTTGAGCTCGGCTGATCGCATGCACCACACCCTTATCTTGTTTAAAAATTCTTTTCTTTCTAAATGCTTTTCAAAATTTCCTTCGAAAACATTTTTCCTTTTTGAAAATATTTTTATCTTTCCCTTAGTTTGAGTTCAGATACACCCGAAGGTGTATCCGAATCCCTCAAACCAAGGCTCTGATACCAACTTGAAACAACCCAAAAATACGACCCGAAAATTTCATTTTTTAAATATAACAAAGATCACAAAACTGAGTATCGCATAATAAAATCATGCGTAGTGTGTCTCAAACCGTAAAAAAACACTGCGAGAAAAATTGTATCACAACTGTATCAAAACATATTGAAGAAACTGAATCAACTCCCAGGACAAAAACTGAAGCTGTGGTGTGTGCGATGCCATCAACCTGAGCTCTTCCCTCTGCTTGCAGAAGTACCTGAAACCAAAACTGAAACTATAAGCACGAAGCTTAGTGAGCTCCCCCAAACTACCACATACCATACAATACATATAAAGCATATACTGGGCCTTGCCCACTGCATCGGACCGAAGTCCGGAAACTGACTAGGACCCCGTCCCTGCATCGGACCGAAGTCCGGACTAACTAACTGGGACCCCGTCCCCTGCATCGGACCGAAGTCCGAAACTGACTGGGACCCCGTCCCCTGCATCGGACTGAAGTCCGAACTAACTGAACAGAGCATATCATAACGTATCAACTAGCATAAACACATATACTGCATACTGCATCGGGCCGTTGCCCGGAACACATAACACATAACACATAAATCCTGTCTTATCCACGAAGGCATCAAACATACTAACTACTGCATCCGAAGTCCAGAAACTACTGCTAACTGAACGGGCCGGCATTGTGGCCTTAGACCCGTTTCTACTGGTAGGAAACTCACCTCGTGATCGGGCTGCTGAGTGTATGGCTCTGGAAACTATCTGCTGCTGCTCCGGTATCTCCCCGACTACAATTCCACAAATACACTCAATCAAATACTAATAACTGCATTGGGGTAAAATGACTCTTTTACCCCTGGCTAAAGTCAACTCTCCCGGTCAAAGTCAACCTATAGTTGATCTGACTCGCCGAGTTGGGTCGCCAACTCGCCGAGTCTCTATTCTCACTTCTCACCCTACTCGTGGCTACTCGTCGAGTATGGTATCGACTCGACGAGTCCCCTCTCGATTCAAAAACTCAGGCAATCTGTATCCGACTCGCGGAGTCATATGAACAACTCGACGAGTTGTTCTTGAGCTAAGAAGATTGTCTTCGACTCGCCGAGTTGTATGAACAACTCGTCGAGTCCCTCCATCACTGAGTCTGCCCTCCAACTTACTGAGTCCACTCTACTACTCACAGGTCCCCACTCGACATCACTCAAAAGGGGGAAAATCGGGGACTCGCGACTTGACTCGCCGAGTCGTTCTTCCGACTCGCCGAGTCGCATCCATGCAGCTACTCTAAACTCGATTCTGCTTGAATCCAGCATCTAAAACTTATAGATCTGGGCTTCCTTAGTTCGATTAACACGTAAAGATTCTATCTTTACGTGTCCATAAGCATCCATGAAGATTATAAGGCTCAAAAAGCCTAATAAAGGCTAGATATAGGGCTCTCATGCAAAGCAACTTCAAAAAGGCAATAGATCTGGGCTCTAAAGCTCCTAAATGAACAGATCTGGGGATAACTCGAACCAAAAAGGCATCCATACAACTAATAAGCTTGGAAATTACATTAAACTAGCCTTAGAGGTGTTCTAATGGAGATTTTAAGCATAAAACAGAGAAATTCCGAAACACACCTCAATAAACTCTGACTTGGCCTTGGATCTTTGCTCTACACTTCCTCTTTTGGGTCCTTTCTTCTTTCTCCTCTTCAATCTTTCAAGATTTCACACCAAAAACACTTTAATCACACAAGGAATGATTTAGGGTTTCTCACAAGCTCTCTGGGGGTGAAGGAGGCGAGTTTGGGGCACATAACACTGCTTAAATAGGGAGCAAACCCAGGGATTTAGGGTTTCTTCCTGGCAGGTAGACTCGCCGAGTCCCGAATATGGACTCGCCGAGTCGCCGTCTAACACGTGCTCGAAATCCCGTCCCTACTCGACGAGTTGGGCTACAGACTCACCGAGTCCCTCTTGAAAACTTCTAAATAAATGCCATGGAAGCAACATACCAGAGACGGGTCGTTACACGGATGTTTTGGGGGCTGCCATATTGCTTAGAATGAGATCTAGAGAGAAACAGAGATAAAACAGTGTGTAATCGGAATCTTATGTACCAGACGATTAATCAATTTATCGTGTGCATCGAAGATTAATTATCTTGTTCTTATTTATATTTATCTTGCATTATACACTTTGATTGGGATTCCGCACCATCAAAGTGAATCCGATTGATACGTAGGAGAATTCATGACTTACAAAAGTTGCACACTTTAATAGCCTCAATGTCCCATTCATGCATTATGTCCACAATGAAGGCTAAAATGGATCTTGGAGAGTATTTCACGCATGCATGGACGTAAATTTAGAAACTAACATGATTTTCTGCACCCTTGGACATCAAATCTCTGTTTTGGGTCGATGGGGTGAGGGTTTAAAGGCTTAATGAGTCAAGACCATCCTCAAAGAAGCTAGGGTTTGAGTTTAAGGCATATTAGATGGTCTTTTGGGGTAAAGTTGGAAACTTTACCCTTATAGACGTCTCTATTGTTAAGGATCTGTTGTATGGAGCTTTAGATTCGACTAGAAAGGACTGAATGCATTAGCACGGGGGAAACTCGACGAGTTAACCTGACGACTCGACGAGTTGGGACAAGTTTCCCTATTTCTGGATGCTAAGCAACTCGGCGAGGTGATGAGTTAACTTGGCAAGTTGGCTACGGTTTTTCCCGATTTTATGATCACCGAAGGAACTCGACGAGTTGCTAGATGCACTCGACGAGTTGGGTCAACATGGACGGTTGACTTTGACTTTGACCATGGTTACTTTTAAGGATCTGAAGTGTTGAGTTGTATACTAAGGAGTTGTTTATGATTAGGGAGTTTTTAAAGCTAATTATGTAGAGATCTAAGATCTAGTATCCACACATGTCATGGAGATTAATTGGCTTGAGGTTGTAGATCTATCATCAGCCATGCTTCTTGTGGTTAAAAAAGAAATTGAGTGCCTTTTTGGTGGAGCTCCAGATGCTGATAAGCTTTGAGGGAATCCAGGAGGTGTTAAGTGAGGTATGCTTGATTAGGATGCTAACAACAGACCTTGAGAAATCTTGGTCCATGAGACAGAAAAGAGAAATTTTCCAAGTTTACCCAAAGTGATAGAAAAGCGATGTAAATTTATCAAAAGTATTCTCTATGTAGCTCACCATCTGTCATAGGCTTGTCTGATCGGTTACTAGTGAAGCACTTAAAGGTGGCTCGGTTTTTTCATCTTTTGAAACAAATTATCTTTTATTATCATATAAAGTTCTTTTTTAGAATACAAAGTCTTGAAGTTAAACTAGAAATTAAGTAAGCTCCAATAAACGACTGAGATAAGCTTGAATTGTTTGACATAGTTGGTGCAACAATGAGTAATGTCCCTGGCCTGTATGTAAAGTGTCGAATTGTATTATCATATAGTTAAAGTTTAAAGTATTCTTATCTCCTCTTACTCTACACATACAACAAAAGGATGACTTCAAACCATATAACATCATTCTTCATCTTGAAGGGACGTCATGAGTTCCTTCTTGAAGCTATGCAACCACATGAGTAATTAGTAACAAGACCAAGAATTAAGTTTAGGAATTAAAGAATTAGTTATTGGTTACAACTTCTACACACTGTTTGGGGAACAATAAGGAATGAAGAGTATCATACATCAAAATTTATACCACAATGTGATAACCCCAAACTTTAGGAACACTATATATATCCAACAAGTTGTAATGGAGAAGATGCAGTACAAACAAATAACATATATTGTTATACCACAAAAGGTAAACTATTCATTATACACTCGTTAAAATATTAATGACTTCTACTTAATACATGATGCTTGCTTACTATGTAGTTTAAGTTATAAACAAAACTTCTACTAGTTGATGTTGAGGAGTTATCCCAAGGCAACTACGACCTTATCAAGTTTGATAAACAAAAGTTTAAAATTCCATAAGTTAAGAGATTCATCTTCAACTAGAAAGATGCAGATTGCAATTACTTACAAAACTTTCTACTAAGATGTAGAGGTTTATAAAAAATTTCTACCAGGAATTAACTGAAGGAACGACTTTCTGATTGTACAACTTTTATGAAATTATTGCACTCGAAGGCATTGTTTAGATAAACAAACTGAAAAAGAATAAGGATAGCCAAATTCGGTAGTCAGAGTGAATAAAATAGTATCTAATTGGAGTCGAGTGGAGAATAGAGGGATATTCGTTGGTCGGAGTCCAAATATCAGTGGTGAGGCATGGCAACGGTGGTGATGCGACGTCAGAAGTGTAAACAGTGAGCGGCGATGGCTATTTGTGGTGGTGTTAGGTATGGGAGAGAATATGAGAGAAAAGAGAGTGATGAGATTGGGGGGAAAATATTTGTTTAGACTCTTCTCTCTAACACCTACGATGTAAAAGGACGCATATAAGAAATTGGGAAAACATCGATTCATTTTGGAGAGATGAATAAGAATCGTGAATTTAATTTCTTTAGTGGAACAAATTTAATTTCTTTAGTGGCACAAAACAAATTAATAAAAGCATCCCATACACCATTAGCGGTATATAAAAATATATATGACACAAAATATAGAGTTTTTAGTGGCATTTTAATTTTTTATGTCATTATTAAATATTAATATTAGTGACATAAGTTGTTAAGTGCCATTAAATATATTAATTTATAGTGGCATATAAAATATGCCATTGAAAATATACTACTGTGGCATAAAAGAGATATGCCATTAAAATATGTGCAACTAAATGTCATTTTTTTGTAGTGCATTATTCTCCTTTGTCCAACTAATTGAAAACAACTGTCAATAAATATTGCAGATCACCCGGTTCCAACATCACAAACATTTCAGAGTCGTTTTTTGATATTATTAGCCCCGATCATCATTTACATAGCACATTGGCATTAGAAAAGGAAGTGCCTAACGAATATACATCACAAAATAAAAATTATGATCTATACTGAAAAATAAAGAGCACTTGTAAGTGCTGGTTGAGGCATACTTTCACCAGATGAAAAACACTTGCAAGTAAAGAATAAGACCACCAAGAGTCATTGTCTTCTCCTTAAAAGCATCCTTTATTTCATCTGGAAGTAAATGACGAAGCAGAAGAACTAAATGTGCCCCAAAACGGATCATCTGAGGGTCGCCATGAGGCCTTCCTAAAAGAAAAAGAAATAATTTTCAGAAAATGTAAAACGCTAAATTTTTATTAAAAAATGAAATGAAAAAGTGATGATGAATTTTCGAGAAGATATCTTCATCACCTCCTGATGGAGATATCCATGACTATATAAGTTCAAGTAAACGAAGAATATCCCCCCAACATTAAACTCATATGTTTGAAAATAATAAAAATTTGATGTTATTTCTATAATACTATTCAAATGATAAAATGTAAAAGAAAAGAAAAAAGTGCTAACCTCAACAATGGTGCTCCTTGCACCCTCAAATTACAGCTTCATGCACAGACTTACTAAATCATAAAATAACAGAAATAAATTAGAAGATGGCTCTGTTTCCAAACCTACAGAGGGTTCTATATCTATTTGTCAACATAAGAAAAGAATGGTAAGATGTTTGCATCTGACCTTGGTTTCCACTTACACTATTGATTTTTTGTTTTGTTTTTTAATGTATTACTAATGGATTTTGTAGCAAGCAACACTTAAACTCCCTCCTACAGTAGCTGAACTTTATGCAAGGTTGCACACTGAACAGTATACTCAAGAGTACATTACACCAAAGGTAGCTAAAGTTCATGTATCTTCAATTCTTTTGTAGGAAACAAAACTTCCTACTACTCGGGTTAATGACTTTGTTAAAGCAACAAATTGACAGAAAACATGTCTTTCGTAAGTAGTAATCAACTTACAAAAGAAAAGAAACAAATTATTAACTCTAAATGTTTGATCCTCTGCCAAGTTGTAATTAAGTGTTTTTGTAATTAGTAATCAAATTTATACAAGGTTTGAGTATTAATTAATAAGAGGCTTATGAAGTGGTTCATTCCATTCCTTGATTATGATTTTAATGGAATGGAATGAACCATTCCATTCCTTATTTCATGTTTCTATTTTTTCATGTTTTTTTTCTTCCTATAATAGATGCTTATAAAAGTGCTATGGTGGCTAAGTTTGGTGATGATACTAGTTGTCACACCCTCTTGGATAATAAAACATGGTGTGATGTTTCCGGAGGAGTCAAGAAAGGAAGAATATATGGATTCGGATCTGTGTCTGATCTAACGAGCTTTTTGGAAGGAACATCTGGTACAATAACATCCGAAGAGGTTCATTTAATTTTGTACTTTATAAAAATTTCCTATCATAGCATTGTACTTACAAAGTTTCCTATCATAACATTGTACTTACAAAGTTTCCTATCATGGCATTGTACTTACAAAGTTCCTATCATGGCATTGTACTTACAAAGTTTCCTATCATGACATTCTACTTACAAAGTTTCCTATTATAGCATTGTACTTACAAAGTTTCATATCATAACATTGTACTTTAGGTTGTCTATGAACGTGTACGAAACGAGATGTGGGGGAAATGGATGCTAAAGCTGCAGAAATGGAAGCTGGACATCAACAAATGCGAGAGGAAATGGATGCCAAAGCTGTAACAATAGATGCCAAACAACAACAAATTGATGCAAAATATGAAGCAACGGAGAAGATGTATGCAACTTTGCAAAATATGATGGGTAATTGAAAATTAGAGGTAATATGATGTTAACCATTAGTATTTGGTGTTTTTGAATGACTTGTTAACCTTTTGTAGTTGATGTTTTTGATTGTTTTGAATAATGTTTTATAGGAATGAGAACCGAAGATGATTAGATAAACATGAAATGAAGAGAGCAGCTATAATGTTATTTTGAAGTTATGTTTTGTGAAAACTTATTTCCCGATGCTTATTTTGAAGGTTAAACTTTTTTCTATTTGTACCACTTTTGCATAATTTGAATTTCTTGGTGTTAAAATGTTCTCAATCGTTGGGAGTTTGATGTTATTTGGACAGTTTGTTTTTGAATGTTTTTTTAATGATACTTTGGTAAACTTTGATAGTTTTGGTATTGTAATGTTTGGTTGTATCGGTATTTGATGTTTTTTAGTATAATAATTTGATGATTCTATATTTTTTCTTTTAGAATCATAATAAAAAAATGATATTACAAGTTCGTAATGGATTGGTGGCAAAAAAAATAATTTAATGCATTAATTTTGCGAGGGATTAGCTACGGAAAAAAAATCATGTCTAAAGTTTGCGATGGATCAGCGATGTCACAAAAAAAATTAATGTATGAATTTTGCAAGGGATTAGCTATGGGAAAAAAAACAGATCATGGAAATTTACGACATAACAGCGAGGGAATGACTTTAACAAATTTTGTTGCTAATGCCCTAAGTAAATGTATTGAGTGACATTTAGCAACGGATATTCTGTCGTTCATTTGTCGCAAGGAAAAACCGATCGTCGCTAAAACCCACGCTGAGCAATTAGCCACGTTTTAATTACCTATTGAGTGAATCCGTCTCTAAAACCCATGTTTCTAGTAGTGATCCTAAGCTTGCATGAAAATATATTCGAAAATGGCTTGTCATAATCCGATTTTTTTTTTATTTTCTATGTGTGAGTGTGTGTGTTTAATTATATGATTAGAAAACGGTTTTCTGGATATAAAAGTACCTCAGGAGTCATCCTCCGATACGCCAGACTTCCTTTGAGATAGATAATTACTGGGCTTCTCATTAAAACTGATTATGGTTTCTTCATCCTGTAAATGATTTTCAAGATTAAAAACCAAACATGAAATCACATAAGAAGATATATAGTCAAGAAAAAAGAAAGCAATCAATAAATTCACGCTCTTAAGTCTTGGATGAAAAATTATCGAGGGATTACTACCGTCGCCAGGGGTGGATGCAGGATTTCATAGTATGGGTTGCACGGGAAAATTAGGGGTTGCACGATAGTAGAAAAAATAAAAATTTTAAAAAATTTCGAAAACTTTTCCACCGCGGCCGGAAAATTTAGGGGTTGCCGGTGCCGCCCCGGAACCCCCCTAAATTCGTCCCTGACCGTCACTAATGTCTAGTTAATCCCTCACAAATCCCTCAAAAGTCTATTCTTCTAATAATCAGCAACCAATACCTTCAATAATATATATATATATATATATATATATATATATATATATATATATATATATATATATATATATATATATATATATATATATATATATATATATATATATATATATATATATATATATGGAAAACCTTATAAAAACCCAACATATTTTCATCAAAGTCTTAAAAAAACCACTATATTATTATTTTGTATGTTAAAACCCTTATATTTTTTAAAATGTATCATTTAAGGCATCGAACTCGGTAAATCCTAGATAGCCAAAAATGGTAGGTAATCGATTCTCATTGTTTTGATTGTTATAATTCACTAGATTATTTTTTTTTTTAAATATAAGGGTTTAAATGCACTAAAAATAATAATATAGGGGTTTTTTTAATCCTCTCATAAAAATAGATTAGGTTTTCTAAGGTTAGAAAACATTATATAAGAATTTTTAAAAATATAAGGGTTTTAATGCACTAAAAAAATAATATAATGGTTTTTGTAAACATTTAAAGAAAACATGTTGGATTTTTCTATGGTTTTCCCATATATATATATATATATATATATATATATCTTTACTATCTTATAAAAAAAATCTAACTATTTCTAAAAATAGATTGATTATAATAATAATATTTTTTTAAGACGTCTAAATGATGTAGCTGATAGTACAAGTAACCATTAATAAAATAATATTAAATTTTAAGCACATTTTGAATTCAAATATTTCTCATCAAATCTCCTTATATTTCTCAGCAATTTGATATGGTTCCCTCAAATCCCGGATTCATTCAAATTTTGAACCCTTTTAGATATCCTTAAATCTTTACTATCTTATAAAAGAAATCTAACTATTTCTAAAAATAGATTGATTATAATAATAATATTTTTTTAAGACGTCCAAATGATGTAGCTGATAGTACAAGTAACCATTAATAAAATAATATTAAATTTTAACCACATTTTGAATTCAAATATTTCTCATCAAATCTCCTTATATTTCTCAGCAATTTGATATGGTTCCCTCAAATCCCGGATTCATTCAAATTTTGAACCCTTTTAGATATCCTTAAATTTAACATGTTGATTCAAATATCCCTCCCATCGCATATACCTCTTTGTTCCCTCCCCTGCTATAAAGCGCACCATCAAGGAATAGAAAATGACTTCATCTCCCATCTTCCACTATCCCAAACCACCGGTTCTATGACACCGATTTCTGACGTCTTTCCTTCCAAAAACGACTTCACCACAGGAACCCTAAATTACTTTTGGAAGCTCACCCTCTTCTCATTCTCTATCTTTTTTTCTCTCAACTGGCATTTAGAGTTTTGATTTGTCATATGTGACGCCGTCCACCGCGGCCATGAAATTTTTTGATCGTTTTTACACCGTCGCTTCCAGTCAAACCCAACCATTCCCAAATGTCGGCCTGATCGATACACACTTTTGTCGTTTTCATGGTTATGCCTTCAACCACCCAGCACCATGGTTTCCAACATGTTCAGGTATATTTCTAGACTATACATTTATGTACAATCTTTATTGCAATTTTGAAATATTTTAAATAGATACTTGGTTTGTGACCAACTTCGATTTTCTAAACATCGAGGTTCAATTTTGTGGGAAGATCTATGTTTGATCTTTTTCATTTTCATGTTTATTGTATCATTTTCCGAATTGGGGATGTTATTACGAAGCTCAAAATCTAGAAGAAAAAATGAGCAATGGGTGACTGGTGAGAGTACAATCCTTCATTTGACCCTAATTACATGTCTATATTTTTCTTTTTAATCTAGATGACTCTAGGTGAAGTCCATGCTTTTCACGAATAATTTCATTTTGGAACTACCTTTTAGTTTAGTTGTTTTTGGTTCATAAGTCTTCAACCATTTTCGAATTTGTTGTTGTTTTTATTTTATTTTTAGCTCTAATTTGTTTCTTTTAGTGTGATCCAGGTTCAATTTCTTTTGCAACATGTATTGGCTAGAGAGAAGCAAACACAAGAGTGTCCAATACATTAAAGAGAGAAGCAAACTCCCATTTTTCTATTGTTTTCTTTGCTTAATCTAAAGCTCTTTCCAACATCTTTAATTTTCATATTTTATGATTATATATATGTTTGAGATTTTACTTTTGATTGAATTGATTAGTGGAAGACTAACAGTTACAAAAAAAATAGATCTAAACTTTATGAAGAAGATCAATGTTTTGAGGGGTTCATTTTTTTTCTTACCGTGTTAATTTTGGAGGTTTCTTTTCAGGTCCAAAAATCTGGAACGTAACATCCCATGGATGATGAACAAAACACGATTTTAACCCGTAAGTTTATTCCTATCGGTTTATTTCTGATTTTTCATATACTTTTTCTCTGATATTCCAGGTTTAGATTTCCATTTTTTTCTATCATTTTTGTTTTTTGATTCTTGAAGTGAAGAAGAACAATCAAGAACTGTAAATATGTTGTTTGATTTTCCAGCTTTTAAATCTTCATCATGTTTGTAGATGCTTTGGATTTTGGGTTCTGGTTCATTTTGAAATGAAGACCAAGCATTGAACTTGTAAGCATGTTCTTTTCAATTCAATTTATGATTATCATCACTTTTACTCTTTAGTATCTCAGCTTTTAATTCCTTTTTTTTTGCCTTACCATCAATTTTTATTTTTTAAATTTCGATTTAAAGAAGAAAAATCTGATTTGTAATGTTTTGCTTGATTTCCCAGGTTAGAAATTTGCAAATATTCATCGAAGAATTCTGAGATGAAAAAATCTAGGAAGCAATAAGGGTTACTTGAACATGAATGTTATCTCTCATTTTCTGTGCATGTTGGACAATCGGATAAAGTTGCATAGTCATGTAACTTTATAAGTGGACATTTGGCATGGTTACCCTTCTAAAAGTTTGCATAGTCATTTTTCATGCATCTTACACATTTTTCAATAATTTAAACGCCATTAACTAATGTAGTACTCTTTGACTTGCATTTAGCATATGTATCAACTGTTTCACTAGCTTTTTAGATAAATCTCGCTGCTAATTGGGGAATTGTGCAAGAAGTATGTTGTATTTGCCACTTGTATTTCTATCAACTGCTTTTGTTTTTTGATGCCACTAACAAGTCTTTGATGATCTTTGGTTTTTGGGGTTATGAAGTTTGATGTGTGTGTGTGGTGTCTGTATTAAGTATACAAGTGTGGTTGTGTCTCTTGTGTGTGTATTTGTCGATGCACATATGTGTGTGTTTAAAGATAAGATGGGTGAAATGCACGAAGGACGAAGGCGAAAGAATGTATAAGCCAAGAAGAAAGTGGGAAACTTGCACCTATATTGTTGAAGGGAGCATGGACGGACCCAGGATTTCGTAGTAGGTGTTGCCGGTGACATATTTTTCCTTTTACGTAGTGGCACAAATGTAAAAAAAACGAAAAATTCAAAAATTTTTACACTGTATCCGAAAAAATAAAGGGTTGTCGGTGCCACTATGGGTACCATAGTGGAACCATCCCTGGAAGGGAGTTAGCGCTCTCTGCAGATCATGATTTAGTTTGTAGGATATTCAACTATTTTCATCATAATACTGGTACAATTAGCAATATATGATGTTAAACTATTAGTGTTGTGAGATCAAGACTAGAGTGTAGATTGAAAAAATTAAATTGTGAATTCTTGATTATAGGATCAAGATTGTCTAATTGAGGTTTTTAAATATGAATTTTGTATCAAAAGCATCAGGTCATCGTGAGTTGAAGTTGCAAACTACGGACCAAAAATAGTTTCATATTATTAATTGTAAAAATATGGTTTGTGAATGTATAGTTATTACATAAATATAAGACATTTGATAAGCCTATAACTTAAAGATTGTCAAAAATATATTAAAAGTGTTACTTTCCATAGCATGAATATTAACATGCTGGAATCTAAAGAATGATGTATGAATTAATTTTTTTTATTGTATAACTGCATCTCTAATCCACTTTAATTATGTCAAATATGGTGTGATTAATTTCGACACATCGTGATTATAGTACTATGTATGAGATTAGTTATAAAAAATAAATATTATAATTGTTTCAAAGTCAAAGATTGCAATGTTTTATTTGTCAACTAACTGTATACTTTTAAATTATAATATATAGTCCAATTGTATTTATTTCCATTAGTTTACTATTTGTTAAAGTAATACCAAGTTTATATTATTATTATTATTATTATTATTATTATTATTATTATTATTACATTTCTTTTCTCCACCTAATAAAATCAACACCAACACGTAACTAATAAATATTAATCTTAATTATAAATCATATTTGACTATTTATTTAATATTCATTTTAGATATGATATTCTTACGAATGGCCAAATAATTCACAAAAATAGATGATTTCTCGAAAGAAAATTATTCACCGTCCGCAAAAGAAATTATAACTAACTAATATTTTTTTAAAATAAAACAGACAATTTAGTTGCCGAAATGAAACTGAGAATGTACATATATATAACATTTAACATTGATATTATGATGTTAAACTAATAAAAAGACTAAGCTAAATACATAAGAGTTTAAGACTTTGATTTGTTTTGATGACATTCATATTAAAAATAAGGGAGATAATCATTGCCAAAAGCAAAGTGTTCACTAAAATAAATATATTTGACGTCTGCGGAAAGAAAGCTAATCATCTATTGAAACTAATCGACGACAGTGCAAAAAAACTAACCGTCCAGGAACTATTTCTCGAAAGGAACTCTTCGGCGCCACCGCATTGCGCGGGTATCATATATATATATATATATATATATATATATATATATATATATATATATATATATATATATATATATATATATATATATATATATATATAAACCCTATTTATCTTAGGCCGCCAATTAAAGTTAATTTTACCCGGTTTAATGAAGGACACGTCGTCTACCTCTATACGGCAAAATGGACACCAACATCCAATCATACTAGTTCATGTGTTACGTTGTGCGACATCGTTGTCCATCATTCTCCCATCATCCACATATTCCCGTTCTCCATTAACCATAACTCCGCCTTCCTCTACAAGAACAACTCGACTACATCCTCCATAGAAAAAAAACCCTAATTGGTGGCCACATAAGGCGCGTATTAGGTAGAGAGATGGTCGTCTTTACCATCATATCGTTTCCCTCTACTCCATATCATACTAACGATTCCCTATTTTCAAAAATTGATGAAACGATCTGAACTGATCCTTCCTTTACAATCATCGATGGTCGGTGGTTTCCATTTCTTATGCTTATTCAACTTTCTTCTTCCCATGACTAACCCTAAACCTATTGCATATGTTTTAAGGCCTTCAATTTTCAATTTAAAATCTCAAGATTCTGAATGTTCAATAGCCTCAGTATAAAATTTTGCATTGTTGTTGATTTTATTATACTCATCATACATCGGTTCTTCCTTAATTCAATTGCTGGCGAAGAATGTTTGAACAAGAAGGCTTCAAAGATTCAACAATTGAACATTATGCTTGCGTTCTGTGGTCAAATCTTTGATGGTGATATTAACCACTTGCTTTGGATGTATGGTGGTGGAACAGGTTCAATTTCTCATTCTTCTTTGGCAACTTTTTCGCTCATCATTATGAGTCATCTTTGCTCAGGTTTTAATTTTACTCCAAAGTTATTTCTTTCTCATGTAGTTATTAAAATTCTTTGAATTAAATGGAACTTATGAAGTTCTGTTTTAGTCTTTAATTTCATTTATTGAGTGATAAAAAAGCTTTAGGGCTGTGGTTTGAGTAAAGAAAAGCGCTCATGCTTACACTGCCTCCATAATGTGTTTTTAGTATCACTAGACTTCATATGGATATGTTGGATAAAAATTAAAAAGTAAGGTTGAATTTTTACAAAACACCAATATATAAAATTATAGTTCATCTTTCTTATTCTTCTCTTTTATTTATTTGAACAATAAACGATTTTGTTTCTAACTTATAGACTTCCTGATGATCAAATTGATTAGATTTTCCCAGATGCCTAGATATAGCCACAATGGTTGTACCGTTTAAAACATACAACATTTCTTTGTATAACAGAGTATCAACGGAATAAAGCTAAAGTATGGCTAAATCATATTACTTAAACAAATTCTTATTATTATATATAATAAAATGAGACCCTTTCAAAAAATTTCAAGAAATTGCAATGCTTTCACTTGGCTTTCTTACTTATAAGAGGTAAATAACATGTTTTAATCCAATAAGGTATATATACTATTTCTTTTTTACCCAATACAAAGCATTGACTTAATAGATAAATACACGGAAAAAAACTCTTCCCACTAAGTTATAACTTTTTGCAAATTTACCCTCATTTAATTTTTATTTTCCACTTATTTAAGTGTGTCACTTTCATAAAAAGAAAAAAAAGGAACACACAGTATCTTAATGAACTGAAGCACTCTTTCTATTCACAGTGTTGGAAATGCCCGAATAAGTCGACTCTAGAGCAGTCATTGAATGCGCGACCTCAAATTTTATTTCGCTGGCAAGAACACTTGATGATTCCCTACAGTAACATTTTCCTCTTATAAAAAATGAGGAAAGGAAAAGAAAAAGGAAACAAATTAGCTAACATGGTGTCTCATTGGAAATGAGGTTTCTTCTCAAGTGCATCAATCTTCAGGGTGCTTTCGATTCGTCCAGTTTGGCTCCTTATCATCACCACCCATGCTCTTTTTTGCATATTGAAAGTTAAATGTTATTATTTTAGATTCATAATTAAAAACTTCTTTCTTTGAATGATCAAGATAAATATAAGTTGATATCAATTTCTTGGTTTTCTTTTATTGACTATCATTTTGATTATCTTTTCCCTCAGATTTTTAGGTTGGCAGATGTGTATACGTTAGAAAAAGGCAAATACATATCCGATTTGCGTAAATTTAACCATCACTTTTTTTTTGGTTATTTGATTATTAAAATAAACTTATTAAGGGTACTTGTGGACCTATTAGTTATCAAATTTAGTTAATTACATATACTTATGAGATAATTATGCTATGATAGAAATAAATAAATATAGAATGTTATATTCAGGTTGTATTTCGTTCGTTTAGCCCTTACTGAAATGCTTATGTTTGTACGAGTCTCCCAAAGTGGTAGATTCAGACGCAAACATGAACACCTCCAACACTTCTGATGAGTATATTAGAAGGTGATTCTGCAAATGCCTAATAAAATACACCTGAATTTTTAGCTTAGTTTTCTTCTCATTCCATTTTGCTGCTTCATACAATGAGCTTTCTTTTTTGGTCCATGATTCTACACTTGCGTACATCTAATTTCCATGCAGGCGTAGAATGGGGGACGAGCGAAAGAAGTGCACAGTAGGTGCAAGTACATCTTTTAAAGACGATCATGCCCATGAATAATCACAACAACATTTTTTGGTTTTGGAGATTACAATTAATAGCGATCTTGTCACCATGAATCAAGTACAACATAGTCCACTACCTTTTTGTGTTCTTATTCGGTTCCAAGTTAAGTTTGTTTGAGGGGTAAGGCAATTTGCTTGGGTCACCCAAAATTAACTTCTTTCTAGAGGGATAAATATATGAATAAATTTATTTCATTTATTTGTGTACTTAAGTATCCTATTCTTGTTTATTTTTATAATAACAATGTACTTTTTAACTTTTGTTCATACAAGGCATGTTAGTTTGAGATGTCTATTTGATAGTAGCATTGTTGTTTTTGAGAAAAGATCTAAATTCTTTTTTGTGGGCCGTGCTTAGTACGGCCTTCAAACATACCTAGTATATATATATATATATACATATATATATATATATATATATATATATATACTAATCCTAATAAATAAGTACTTCTATTGCCACATGGCAATAGCTAAGCCCCTCCCCAATCTAATTTTCCCGCTCAAAATTTCTTAGTGGAATTCCGCATTTGCCCTTACAGTCAAACATATACTCCTTCTTTTCAGTAGTTTCAAATCGATATTTTCCAAAAAAAATTAGCAAGAAATTTGGGAACATTCTATTGTTCAACCGTTTCTTCTACAATTTCTCCAATATTTTTGGAAACCAAATCAGTGCTTCAAATTTTAAAATACATCAAATCCCCAAATCTTGGTGATATTGTTTATAATTAAAACGACATGCAGTTTCCCTGGCCTAAATCACTTTAAAGGAGACTACCACCACCACAACCTACAGTGTATCGAACCTTTATCTGTAAGAAGATCGGAGCGTCTTTTATCTTTCCACACCACCATCAGTTAAAATAATGTGTACACATTCGTTTTTAGTGACCCTTTCCCTGGTATTGTAAGTTCTCTTGCATGTTTCTCTGATGAACATAATCTGTTTGATGAAATGTTTGAGAGAAATGTCAGAGTTTTTACAGTTAAAACTATTAAATGAGTGTTATGAGATAATGATTGAATGGTTGATCTAGTGGTATTTGCTCTTGATTTTGTGTAATATTTGCAGGCTTGGATCAGAATATAATGCAACATGGTGAGGATGTTGGAAAAATCACCATGGTTGTTCGAAGGTAATAAGGTTTTAGTTAATTTCTTTTTAACCTTTACTCTTATTAAGAAGGGTAACACAAACTTATACTATTTCATCAATAAGTCCAATTTTTTGTGGAAAGTGCTCACATGTCAACAGTAAAATGCTCTTTACTTCCTATATTCTTGTGTAATCTAAACTAAAGATGGTGTTTCATGCCGGTGAAATGCTTGACAATTCGAAGGCATACTAAGTCACTTCAAGCTGCCTAAGCAATTCATACATGTTTTCAAAGATTGTTTATCTGTTAATAGGTTATTACTTTTCATCCTTAATCAAAATGTATTCAATCTCATAATGTAGTTGTGTTTCTGTATCTTTCAAGGATTGATTTTGAGGATGAGAAATTATTTTTTATATTTTCTAGGAATGAAATTGTGGATCTTAATGAATTGGGAAATGAGTCCATTGTTGAGGTATTATCCTTACTCTATGGTCATGTGTCTGAATCCAAAGTGAAATTTATAGAAAGAAAATTCAGTGATAATAAATTATATTATATGCATAATTGTAGCTAAGAGTGAGAGGATAATTTATTTCATATTTTAGGATTGATTTTGAGGATGAGATTTTTTTTTGTATTTTGTTTGTTATAGATTAGTGTTTTGTTTTGGTTGAATGCTCGGTAAAACTTATCATGTTGCTCATGGATTAAAACATAAAAAACAACTTAGTCCATTTATTTATTTAATTATTCAACGCTTGCTGCTACTTTTATATTGTTCAACCAAAAGGCGGAAAAATATAATTTGCACTGTGATTTATATTCTGATATTGGTGTGCATACAGGTGATGGTAGCAGAAAATAATTTTTTTTTTCCTCATGTGTTGTTAACATTTGATTTTAGAAACATAGGAAAACAAAGATATTTTGATTCGTTAGATAATCTTGATTGTCAGGTTATTCATATTTATTAAATCTCACTTGATCCATACCGAAGTTAATTGATTGGCTTCATAATCTTGATTATCTGGTTTATTCACGTTGATTAAATCCCATTTTCTTTATTACTGTTTGAAGATTTTTGGTTAATTATCATTATTAGGGATAAAGATACTCTGGGGAATCATTCATTAAAGTTGTCTAGGTTGCTACAAGGTTTATCATTCAAATCAATGTTTTGACTTTATTCATTTGTTCATTGGTTGAAGCAGGAGTACCTACTGCCATTAAGTAAACCCATTCCCTTTTTATTATAGTGTCATATTTTCAATTTAATGAAGTTTAAGTATCTTTGTATTAATGCAAAAAATAGCAATGTGCATTCGTTTATTCGTTTATTATAATGTCAAATTATCAGATTTATTTCACTATGTTACCTCTTTTGGTTTGATGGATTTTTAATTGGATGACACCTGTAAAAAAAACATAAATTTCTGAATGAATTGTCTTTGACAAAAAACATAATCATACTTTTATAAAAAAAATTATCAAAATTTTAAACCCACTGAAGTTCACAATATAATTTTCTCAATAGAGTATTTCATTCTCTTTGTATAAACGTGACTTCGTCCCTCAGATTCTTCTCAATTGCTTCATCTTCCCATTGCAACAAACCTCTCTTCTTTTAGTTGAACAAGTTTTGGTCTTCAAATAGGTAATCATCAATCATAATTTATAATTTCTTTGGTTATAACGAAGAAAAATTAAACATTTGTTGGATTTTTGCTCTCACCAACCAAATTAAATGTATGAGTGACTAATGTAAGTTATACATTTAACATGTCGAATCCCATTTTTTGAATGTTTTCATCACCCATTATAGTTCAAACTTTAGTTGTCGGCACTTTCTTCGTTTATTCCCTCTTTGTTGTAATTAAAATGGAAATGTGAATGTTATTGGGATAGGTTAACAATCGGATTTAGTTTTGAAAGTATTCACCATCGATTTTTTGCACCAACTTGTGTCGCAAATGATTTCTCAATGTTTTCTTTATTGTTATGACATATGTAATGTAATACACTTCCTTTTTCCATTCATCTATTGAATGAATAAATTTTATTGTTTATTAATTTGATTATCTTTCATATCAAATAAACAATATCAAATATGTTCAATGTTTTTTGTACATCCCTGTATATATTTTCTAATTCAATTGTTAATTACTTTATTGTTAAGTTTTATTTTATTTGCTGTTTTGCTATGTCTTTAATTGTGATATCATCTTCAATTGAAAATATTTCTGCAAATTACACATAGCAAAATTGTACTTGCAATCTTACAACGTTATTTATGTTGGTTTTTTTTTTTTTTTTTTTTTTTTTTTTTTTTTTTTGTGTAATTCAAAAAGAAAATAGTAATCCTTACGAACTTATACACAAACTTCTAAATTTAATAATTTTTATAAATCTTTGCTTTTTCATTACCATTTTAAATTATCAATAGTTTTTTTCCTTCTATACCCGTGATTTCCACAGGTTTTAACCTAGTATATATATATACACTAAAATTTGTTTAAAATGTATATGATTAAAATACTAAAATTAACAAAATATTATCAAGTGAGCCAACGATACATCGTTGTTATTTTCGTTTTCAATTCATGTATTCTAAATAAACAAGTTCAAGATCGCACTAATCCTCTTCAATTGGGTTGCATGAGAAAAAGATGATTAAGAAAATTCATTCAAGTGTTCCCACACACTAGAGCATGACACATGGTTTTAAAATTAAATTTGCTTAAAATAATCAGTATCGCTTTTTCTATGTTTTTGGAAAATAATTAACTAAAAATGGGAGTTTTATATGACGGTAAGGATGTACTATCAGTGGCACAGTACATCTTTTAAAGCTTAAATTAAGTTTTCTTAAGTTTAATTAGCATCCTAATATGTGAAAGATAATATTATAAATAGATATCTGACATGTGAAAGAACGTTATTTATTTTCTACTTCTTTAATTTATATGTTTTATTCGGTTTTTGTTTTGGAGTTTTACCACGTGATAAAATTTATCGTTTACCTTTTGGAACTTTTTTAACATATGATATATTACTGAAATTAATGACGGGTAAAGTACCATATTATAATAGAAACCTGGATGGCGTTAGAAAAGAGTCTCTCGATCGATAGCTCTATCCATGGTCTACTATTCACTACTAGCTAAGAGAAATAAGCAACTGGTACTTTATTTATTCATTACCCATTAATTGCATTTTTTTTGTTTTAAAGTATAAGAAAAGAAGAGCATACAGAAAGAGTATCTTATATATATTCAAGGTGTATTTACAGGGGGATATACAATGCTGTATATATATTGATGCTACAGCTAATTGTGAGATAAATAAGGAAGACTAACAACAAGAATTGACCAGATAATATACATATGTGGCGTAAGAGGATTCTAGATAAAATACAAGATGTGCACATCACGTGCTCATCTCTTAACATGACCCCTCAAGATGGACGATGCAGAAAGAAATCCAATCTTGGATAATAAGTAATGGAGACGTGGTCTTGGTAGTGCTTTGGTTAGAGCATCTGCTAACTGGTCATCTCTAGAAATATGCTGAACTCGTAAAGGTTCCTTGATGAATTTTTTCTTGACCAAAATGAAAATCTAAAGCTAGATGTTTCATACGTGAGTGAAATACCGGATTTGCTGAGTAGGAAGTTGCACTTAAGTTGTCACAGTAAATGGTTGGAGTGGTTGCAGAGGTGAAACCAAGTTCACTCAAGAGTGAACTGATCCATTGCACTTCGGTAGTAGTAGAGGCAACAGCTCTGAACTCAGCCTCAGTTGAACTCCTTGTAAGTGTACTTTGTCTTTTTGAGCTCCAGGAAATAGGGTTAGATCCAATATAAACTATGTAGCCAGTTGTACTTCGGTAATTGTCTTTGTCTCCGGCCCAATCTGCATCCCTGAAGGCATGTAATGTGGTTGGAGACCTCCAATTGAAAAATATACCATGATGTAGAGTACCATGAAGGTACCGGAGTAAGTGTTTTAGAGCTATCCAATGGAGTGAGGTTGGTGCATGCATGAATTGAGACAGCCGATTAACAGCGAAGGAGATATTCGGTCTTGTTAAAGACAAGTATTGCAGAGCACCAACTAGTGTCCGATAATCTTTGGGAGAAGAATGAGGAGTACCACCACGAAGTGTGAGAGGAGTTGATGTAATTATTGGAGTTGGTGTTGGTTTACAATCTCTCATATTTGCTCGGTCTAGGATATCTAAGATGTATTTGCGTTGAGAAAGAAGGATACCATTGTTGTGTGGAATGACTTTGATTCCTAGAAAATAGGAGAGAGATCCAAGATCTTTTAGGGAAAATTTTGTTGCAAGGTGTTTAACGAATTGAGATAGATGAGAGGAGGAGGGACCGGTGACTATAATGTCATCAACATAGACTAAAACAAGGATATAAATGGTAGGTGTTTTGAGAATGAAAAGGGAGGAATTAGAGATGGTTGGTTTGAACCTAAGAGTAAGTAGATTGGATTTGAGTTCGTCATACCAAGTTCGCGAAGCCTGTCGGAGGCCATAAATTGCTTTATTCAATTTGCAAACATGGTTTGGAAAAGATGGATTAGCAAATCCAGGAGGTTGAGTCATATAGACATTTTCATGAAGATTTCCTTGTAGGAAAGCATTGTTTATATCTAGTTGTCTGAGAGACCAGTTGTGAGAAGTAGATAGAGTGGGGACTAGGCGGAGGGTAGCTGGTTTAAGCACAGGACTGAAGGTTTCTTTGTAATCAATGCCTGGCCTTTGGTTGAAGCCCTTAGCAACAAGGTGAGCTTTAAGGTTTCTTTGTAATCAATGTCTGGCCTTTGTGAGAAGTATAGAACCATCTGATTTGTATTTTGTTCTATAGACCCATTTGCAACCAATTAAGTTTGGGGCTTCAGAAGATGGAACTAGTGACCAGGTTTGGTTGCGTTGAAGAGCATCAAACTCTTCCTGCATAGCGGTTCTCCAAGAGGGGTGTTTGAGTGCTTGTGTTAATGTTATGGGTTCAGTGGGGTAAGAGGGAGATGCAGTGTATAAGAGGAAATTTGAATTGAAATATCGTGGGTTTGGTTTAGGATTATTTCTTGTGTTTGGTTTGGTTGGGTACAACCATGTATACTTGCTGAAGTGGTCAACAAAAATGATATAATACTTATAGTGATCATAGGATTGAACTGGAGAGCACCACATCTGAGACAATAAGATCTAGTGGAGCATGTGATGTAAGAGATGTTTCATGAAAAGGTAATTTGTGACTTTTATTAATAGAACATGAGTTACAATGATAAGAACAATCGGAATTGAAAGAAAGAACAGATCACAATTGCTTAAAAACTTTATTTTGAGGATGACCCAATCGATGATTACATGTGGTTGGAGTGATGCGATTCATGGCAAGGATTTGAGGCTTTATAGCAGATCGGAGTTTATACATTCCCTTGACTGCGGTTCCCTTGAAGAGTGGAATCTTGGATATGGGTGAGTCTCTTACATGAAGAGCATCAAGTATGGGCTTGTAAGCTGTTTGATCAAGCCCATTGACAACTGCATCAGTGATATCCTCCTGATCAAGTTTCTTCCCAAGGATAGCAAGCTCGTTGCATCAGTGATATCCTACAGCTAATTGTGAGATAAATAAGGAAGACTAACAACAAGAATTGACCAGATAATATACATATGTGGCGTAAGAGGATTCTAGATAAAATACAAGATGTGCACATCACTTGCGCATCTCTTAACATAAAGTTGGTTTTATCATTAACATTCAGATCAGATGGTAATAGAAACATTACAGTAAACAGAAAGAATGTTAGCAATGGAGTTTGTAAGTTTATGTTGGTAAATACAAACAATGCATTTTCAATTTTAAACTATATGCACTTAATAAAGTTCAATTCATAAATAAATGCATCAGTACAAGCACATACAACCAAAATAAATTATGATAATTACCTAATAGACACAGAAACCATATCCTTCGAAATTTCATGTATAGCAGTCTGAATCATTAAGTGCGTTAAATATTAGTATTCAAACAATATAAAATCAAATCATGTATATTTGACTCCAGTTACCAAGAGGTAACCCAAAGTTCGCAGAGACGCCTTATTGAAATGAAAACAAGTCAAATATATAAACTTCGTCTATTGAATAGTTCAAGTTAAGCTTGAGATAAAATAAATTTAATAAATTTAATGTCAACCCAAATAAGTAACTCTTGAGAACGAGCGCTTAAAAAAAGAAGAAAGTGGCCTAGTTGTCTTGGAATCGTTGACATGTGTTTTAATATACAAATTATAGGCTATTCTCTTGGTGTTACTTGCTATTTATACCTCTCAGGTTTACATCCAAAAGCATAACCTCCCTCCCTCAACCCCATCCTCTCTAACTACCGGTGAACCATGAGAGTTACCACCGGTGTCCCGTTCAGGGCCCCTTTATGGCCTATAGTCATCGCATTAACCGTCTTTGGCATTGCTAACCTTATAGCTGTCTCGGCTGATCCTTATATCTATTCTTCACCACCACCACCATATATGTATAAGTCTCCACCACCACCAGTGCATTCACCACCACCACCATATCTTTACAAGTCCCCACCACCACCGGTGCATTCACCACCACCGCCATATTTGTACAAGTCTCCACCACCACCGGTGCATTCACCACCACCGCCATATTTGTACAAGTCTCCACCACCACCGGTGCATTCACCACCACCACCATATGAATACAAGTCTCCTCCACCCCCAGTTAAATCACCACCACCACCATACTACTACAAGTCTCCACCTCCACCGGTGCATTCACCACCACCACCATATTTGTACAAGTCTCCACCTCCACCGGTGCATTCACCACCACCACCATATTTGTACAAGTCTCCACCTCCACCGGTGCATTCACCACCACCGCCATATTTATACAAGTCTCCACCACCACCAGTTAAGTCACCACCACCACCATACTACTACAAGTCTCCTCCTCCTCCGGTGCATTCTCCACCACCACCTTACTACTACAAATCCCCACCACCACCAACAAAGTCTCCCCCACACTATTACTACACTTCTCCACCACCACCAAAATCCTACTATCCAGTACCTTACCCTCACCACAAGAAACTCATCGTAAAGGTCGTGGGCAAAGTTTACTGCTACAGCTGCTATGACTGGAAATACCCAATCCAATCACACGCCAAGCATCACCTCAAAGGTATAAACTTTAGTTTCTCGCACTACCTTAACTGTTTTATATATATGAATTGATGTGTATGCATGTTCTTTGATGGTTGACCCATGTTCTATGTTTCTGGTTTTCCACATCTCTTTTACCCAAGGATACATATGAACATATAGACAATTAATTTTCAGAAATTTTTTTATCTTAGGCTTTGGTTTTATTCGCTTACTGTATTGCATTTTAAAATAAAAATTAAAAAATTAAAATGAAAGCTATGTATATTTCTCAGAAAATGAAGCATTAATTTTCTAAAATTTCTGTTTTGAGTTAACTTGTTAAGGCACATAATCATATATTGATTTCTTAGTATACCATATAAATCATAACACTTCAAAAAAAATAAAATAAAGATAACAAGCTAAAGTTTCAACATATTCTTATTATGAAAGGCTACATTATAAGTTATATATTTATAATTATTTTTGTATAAGAGTCAATAATGTTTATTTGATTGAAGTATTTAAACCCAAAATCATATCATGCATATCATAAACATGTTTTCATTTTATAGTAACCGGCATATTACAAAAGGTGGACCAAAAAATATATTTGAAGTTGACTTTTTTTTTTTATTTGTGTTGAAAAAGGTGCCGTTGTCGAAATTACTTGCAAGGCTGTTGGCCAGAAAGAAATTTTTGCATATGGAAAGACTAAGATCAATGGCAAATATGCAATTACTGTTGAGGGTTTGGACTATTCCAAATATGGAGGAGCAAAAGCTTGTACCGCTAAGCTTCATATGGCACCAAATGGAACCAAATGTAATATTCCAACAAATCTTCATGGTGGTTTGAAGGGTGCCGTGCTTATGGTCAAATCCAAAAATGCTTATGAGGTTGTCCTTGAGGCTAAACCATTTGCATATGCTCCTAAGACTCCTTCTACCCTTTGTGAGAAGCCAAAGCCAAAACCAGAGCCCACTCCTTCTCCATATTATTACAAATCTCCACCACCCACTTACTTATACAAGTCTCCCCCTCCACCCATGAAGAGTCCTCCGGCATATCACTACACATCACCCCCACCACCTAAGAAATCACCACCTCCTCCATACCACTACACATCTCCTCCACCGCCGGTTAAATCTCCACCACCACCATACCACTACACTTCCCCTCCACCACCAGTGAAGTCTCCTCCCAAGTACCACTACACATCACCCCCACCACCTAAGAAATCACCACCTCCCCCATACTACTACAAATCGCCTCCACCACCGGTTAAGTCTCCACCCCCACCTTACCATTACACTTCACCACCACCACCAGTGAAATCTCCACCACCACCATACCATTACACTTCACCACCACCACCGGTGAAGTCACCACCCCCACCTTATCACTACACATCACCTCCACCACCGATGAAATCTCCTCCACCACCATACCATTACACATCTCCTCCACCACCTATTAAGTCACCACCTCGTCCATATCACTATACATCACCTCCACCACCAGTGAAATCTCCTCCTCCACCATATCACTACACATCACCACCCCCACCCGTGAAATCTCCACCACCACCATACCATTACACTTCACCTCCCCCGCCTGTAAAATCCCCTCCACCGCCTTACCATTACACATCACCACCACCACCGGTGAAATCTCCACCCCCACCATACCACTACAGTTCACCTCCTCCACCGGTAAAATCCCCACCACCACCATACCACTACTCATCACCCCCACCCCCCGTGAAATCTCCACCGCCTCCATACCACTACACCTCACCTCCACCACCAATTAAGTCACCACCACCACCATACCACTATGCATCACCACCACCACCGGTTAAATCCCCACCGCCACCTTACCATTATACATCACCTCCACCACCCATGAAATCTCCACCTCCTCCATACCATTACACCTCACCACCACCACCAGTTAAGTCCCCACCACCACCATACCATTACACCTCACCTCCACCACCAACTAAGTCCCCACCACCACCATACCACTACTCATCGCCTCCTCCACCAGTTAAATCTCCACCACCACCATACCATTATTCTTCACCTCCACCACCAGTTAAGTCCCCACCACCACCATACCAATACACATCACCTCCACCACCTGTGAAATCTCCACCACCTCCATACCACTACACTTCTCCCCCACCACCCGTTAAGTCTCCACCACCACCATACCACTATACATCACCTCCACCACCAGTTAAATCCCCACCTCCACCATACCACTACACCTCTCCTCCACCACCAGTTAAGTCCCCACCGCCACCATACCACTACACATCACCTCCACCACCTGTGAAATCTCCACCACCTCCATACCATTACACATCACCCCCACCACCAGTTAAGTCACCACCACCTCCATACCACTACATATCTCCACCTCCACCAGTAAAATCACCTCTTCCGCCTGTATACATCTATGGCTCTCCTCCACCCCCAACTAATTACTAGATTCCCATAACTTTGTTGTTTGCAAGATACAACCATGTAAGTATATTTTTTTTTTATTTCTTTTCGATATCATGAAATATTCCCAACATTATAACAAAATTTTAAATGCTATGATACATTTAAAACAACTTCATATCTATTGATGCAGGTTTTATTTTTCATACGAGTTTCATAAAGAAGGTTCCTCAAGGAGATGTTTGAAAATTTGTTCTTCCACAACCATTTCATTGTAATAAGGTCTTAAACGTTGCACTTCACATCATCAATCTTTTTGTTGAAACCATTTCCTTTTGCCGTTGTGGGTTATACTATCCTTGAAAAAGAGCTCGAAGGATTATATACCAAAAATTTAAGAAAAAGTTCAATTGTTTGTCGCCAGAAAAGGGTGATAAGAGTATTGTGGCTTTATTATTTTTTTTCTTTTCACGTGTAATATGTGTATTGTATAAATGGATAACTAATGGTTATTTTATATTTATATATTATTGGTTTAATCTTCTCATTTCCTTTTTTGGAGTCTATATTGTTGGAGATTTGGCCACTAAACAACATAATGTTAACACAAATTAATTACATGAGCCCTTATGGGTTACCCACTTGACCTAAGATAAAAACCTTGAAAAATAAATAAAGAGGGAATTATTTATTATTTAATGAGTGTCAATAAATAACTGGAACTTATTGTAATTAATTGTTATTTGTTAAAGCGTTAATTAATATTTAGAGATTAATTGGTGGAAACTAAATAAGTATGCTTTAAAATACTTATATAAATTATTTGAATAATTAATAGATAATTCTAAAGGATAACCACTAATGAATAAAATAATATTATCCTTGATTCAAATTTGGACATGATAAGATTTCCACCAACTATATAAAAGGAGCAAGCATAAGGGGTTCAAGGGTCTATTCAAAACCTTAAAGTTGTCCTCCCTTTTTCTTCTCCACATCTCCTCATCTCTGGGAAATAACCTAAAGAAAACACAAGTTTCATGGTGGTCAAAATTCTCAAGTCTCCAAAGCTAGAGTTCTTGGTTTTTTGTTGGTAAGGGGTATGACGTTGTCAGATGGACTCTTGTTTGACTTCCTCAATCTTCTTCACATGTGTTAAAATATCAAGGTTATGGTTTCTATTAATAGATATAATCATGATTTAGTATTTAATCAATATATTCCTGATTTAAATGTTTATGTTGTTTTCTGTTTAATTAACTATTTTCTTATGAAGAAGAACACCTTATTATTCGATAATAGTATCAAAGCCTTTAATAATTTTAATATCACTTGGAAATAATTTTGGAAACTTAATGTTTATGATCATGTATATATTGTTTGGGAAAGCGCGTGTAAAAGATATACACATTAGGGTTTCGAGTTCCATGATGATACGACAAGAACGATTTTGTTTTGAATTCAAAGTGTTTGTTTCCCTTTTATTTTGATTTTCTTATAATTTTGGTTGTATTTTTTGGCATGAACTCACACAATAAAAATCATGAACCTGATAGGTTTTACATGCAATAATTCGGATAAATCCTTATACACTTAAGGGTACATGCAACCTATTAGATCTAGTCATAACTCTATTGAATTAAAATTCTATTGAACAACAAGAACTCTATAACACAAGGTAATTTCGGAATTATAAGAATTAGATACCTTTGTGATTGTTGTAGTAACCAATCAAACAATCCTTCTTGAAACCACTTGGATGCTAGCACTAGAAATCTCATGTCTCTGATTGTTCACACCTAACCCTAGCAACTAGGAGAATTGAAGAGAGAAGAGAGAAGAGAGGGGGGAGTAAAATTTTGTCTTTTCCTTGAAGAATAGGGATGACCAAAATTTAGAACCCAATGGAGGGTTTTTTTTATAGGTGATCAAAGGAGCTAGGAATAAGGCAGTTTCCTAAGATAAGCGCTAATCCCTTAACTCCCTCCCTGAGGCATCCAATGCACCCTTTAATGCCCAAGGAAACCCTAGATGACCTCTAGAATTCATTCCCCCTCTTAAGGAGGTTCTATATTTGGTCAATGTTCAATCTTTTGAACATTGTCCGCTTTAGTCCTTCCACTTTTAATGTAACATCCCAAAATTCAAGGCAAAAATTTCATTTTTTTAAACAAATTGTAACATAAAACCATCTATATAAAAACATTCACAATGATATCTCATGTCACAACCAATGTGTCTATAATCTAAAACAGGTCCCCATAAAAACCATTTTGTCAAAAGTAAAATAAATCAGAGTACATTCCCAGGAAGCTCCATGCGGAAAACATGTGTGTATGTGTGTTATGCGCTGCCACACCACCGGCTCCTTCCCCTTGAATGAAGAGGTACCTGAAACCAAAACTAAAACTGTAAGCACGAAGCTTAGTGAGTTCCCCCATCATACCCACAACTCATAATCATCAATATCTTTCAACCGGTAACTGGGAGCTACCCTCCCCTTCGGTATCTTTCAACCGGTAACCGGGAGCTACCCTCCCCTTCGGTATCTTTCAACTGGTAACCGGGAACTACCCTCCCCTTCGGTATCTTTCAACCGGTAACTGGGAACTATCCTCCCCTTCAGTATATTTCAACCGGTACCTGGGAGCTACTCTCCTTTTCGATATCTTTCAACCGATACCTAGGAACTAACCTCCCCTACAGTATCTTTCAACCAGTATCCAGGGACTATTTCACCCCTATCCCTATTACATATTACAGGTAATAACATATTGGTTTCATAATAACATACATAAGCATACTGAGTCACATAATGATATATCATAATCATATTACTATACATGCATGGGTTTTATCCACCCCTTCGGTATCTTTCAACCGGCAACCAGGGCTAGTGTGCCCTACTACTACTGAAGACATTCTCAACACAGATATAACAACCAGACAATTATCACAAAGATAACCATATCAACCATAATCACCTACTGGTGGGCCGGCATTGGTGCCTTAGACCCACCCCTACTGGAAGGTAACTTACCTCGTAAGGCTGACTGCTGAAAAGTTGATCGACAGATGTCTGACTGCTCCTCCGATGATCCTCCGACTATAATTCACATAAAACACTTAGTTAGACATTGATAGCTGTTCTTAGGGTAAAATGATTATTTTACCCCTGACAAAGTCAAAGTCAAAGTTAAAGTCAACTTCCAGTTGACTTGACTCGCCGAGTTGGGCTTTCAACTCGTCGAGTCCCTACCCTTCGTGTGTCCTTCTTCATACTTCTTCTTGTCGAGTTTAGCAATGACTCGACGAGTTCTCCTTCTAAAACAACCTTGAATGAACCTTCATCCGAATCGCCGAGTTGTATGAACAACTCGTCGAGTTCATCCTCGTCCTACAAAGAAGTCCTGTCCTTGACTCGCCGAGTTGTATGAACAACTCGTCGAGTTCATCTTCAACAGTTAGGAGATTGCCTTGGACTCGCCGAGTCAGCTCATGCACTCATCTAGTCCTATGAACTCCAAGTCTATGGCTAAGTCCAATGCGTTGGGTCACTCCCCTGGACACTTCTAAGGCCATTGTAACACTCACTGGGTTCCTTTGAACCGTAACATAAGAAGGGAAGTCAAGCCTCGGACTCACCGAGTCTCAAGAACGACTCGCTGAGTCGACATTGTCCCAGTCTCATTTCTCGATTTCTGATGTACAACAAAACTTGTCCAAATGATAGATCTAGGCTCCTAAGATCGATCTAGAACGTAAAGTTATGAACTTTATGTGCATGCATGGGATTATGAGCTAAAAAGACCCTAAAAGAAGCTCTTGAGTTGCATGAGGCTTTCCATAGGTGCAAAGGCAGTCCCTTTCTGCCTTCTAACCCTTTAATGAGCCTGGATCTGAAACCTTAACCCCCACCATGCTTGCAATCATGGTTGGTCACCAAGAATAGCTTATAGAATCCATAAATATCCCATAAAAAGGATCTAATACAAGAAGGAGCAAGGTGTCTACTTTATACCTTCCTAGAACTGGAGATGATGTACAAGTTTGACGCCTCTGGCCAACCTCTTGGTTCCTCAAGCTTCTCCTTCCTTCTTGCCACTACAAACCACCAAGAATCACTAAAAAAGCCTTAGATCTTCACCAAGGACGATTAGGGTTTGATGTGAGGGGGTTCTGAGAGCATAAGGGGCGAGGGAGGCTGAATAAGATGTTTAAATAGGTTGCAAACCTTTGGATTAGGGTTTTGTCCTGCCAGAGTCTACTCTTCGAGTCATGCCGCTGACTCGACGGGTCCGCCACTTAATCCTCGGGTCCAAGTCGATACTACTCAACGAGTTGCCCATCAACTCGCTGAGTCTTAGTCGAAATTGTGAAAAACACTTGAATGAAATACATACCAGGAACCGGGTGCTACAAATCTCCCCCACTTATTTTAGACTTCGTCCTCGAAGTCTGCTGCTCGATCCTGGAAAAGCTCTGGATAATGCTCCCGCATCTCGTCCACCGACTCCCATGTCCACTTCCGAGCCCTTCCGGTGCTACCATTGCACCTTCACCAGCTCGAACCTCTTATTTCTAAGGTCCTTTGTCTTCTGGTCGAGGATCGCCACATTGTTGGATTAATGTCTAAGTCCATAACTATATTTGGTAAGACTTGACCCGACCCGGCATGGTCCATTTGGGTTGCATACCATCATGCACTTGAATGAGAGAAATAAGACACTTATGGTTATTAATATATTATAAGTTCTAGTATATTAATAATAAGAATAATAAGATTATTTAATTAGTATTGATCAAGAATTAATCTAGGATTAATTAAGTGATCAAAAGAAGACTAATTAAATATATGGGTTGATTGTGTAAATCATCCATACTTGTATAGTGGGCTAATGCTCCATGGATAATCAAGTTGGGCTAAAACCCATAGGATGGTCCATGGATGCTCCATGGTGTATTTGAACCCATGGATCCAAGGAAATGGAAAGTCATGACAATTAGGGTTTTCCCTAATTGTATAACTATATAAGCATCTTATTATTGAGGAAAAATCGGCCACTAGAGATAGTGAAGAAAGGGCTAGCCGATTTTGGTGAGTGTAGAATTCTCTCAAGTCATTCTAAGTGTTTTGATGATTGTGATTCCATTTGAGGTGTCACACTTGGGGCACTAAGCACTCAAGCTTCATGAAGACTTTCTACATCAAGAGGTATGTATTCTATCTTGTTACATTCATAGTTTTTGTATGCTAGATTAGGATAATACCTTGGATGTTCTTATTTTCATGTATAATAGAGAAAACATAGATCCAAGGTATTTAGGGTTGCATGTACACTTAGGAAGTGTTAGAATGCTAAAAACCCAACAGTGGTATCAGAGCCACGGGTTGTTTTCTGTTATATTGATGCAAATATTTTATTTTCAAAGTTGAAAAAAAAAACCATGAAGTTTGTCAAATTTTAAGATAATTACTTGTTCTTGTGAAAAACTAATTATTTGTAAAATTTGAATAATTTGCTTTATGAGTTGAATTAGGTCAAATTTAATAAAAGATAAAATAATATGATTATTTTATTAGTTTTAAAAGTTTGATCTAAAGAGTTTTATTTTTTGAAACCTCCATAAGTTATGGATATGAAAAGGTTTTAAAAAAAAAATATTGATTCAAAGTTTTTTTGGAGTTACAAAATTTGGTGTTAATGTTTTAAAGGATTCCATAACTTAAGAATAAGTTATGGATCACCAAAAGTTTTTTGTGTTACCTTGTTTTATGAGTAAATTTAGATTAATGAATAAAATTATGTGATAGTTGGTTTTAATCCAAATTAATCTAAGAATTGATTCTAAAATGTGTTTTTGTAACTTGTCCTCAAGTTATATGAAAAGTCACATTTAAGAATCATAAAACTCATAAAAAATTGGCAAAGGTTACAAAAATGAAGAGTCTAGTTCTAATTAAATGGTTTTATGACTCCATAACTTGTCCTCAAGTTATGGAGGACCAAGAGTCTCTTCATTTAATAAAATAAAATAAAATAAAAAAAAGGTGTAACCTTAATTAATTCCATAAGTTATAAAATAAAGAAAAGTTAATTCTTTTATTAGTTTAAAGTCTTCCATAACTTGTCCTCAAGTTATGGAACTTGAAGAGTTTTTGGATTAAAACTACTTTAAACACATAAGTTATGGAATTAATTAGTTTTGAATAGTTTCAAAACTTGCCCTCAAGTTTTGGAATTTGTAAAGTTTTCACTTATGAATACTTTAATTCCAAGTTAGCCCTTAGAATTTTAAAAGTTAAAATTCAACCCTTATACTTTATAATATTATAAGTTAATAATATATATATATGTATAAGAGTAAAGTCGTCTTACCGCTAGTACGCCTCATTCACGAAGCCGGTCTATAAGGTGGGTATAAGGTTGTTGCCTATAAAATGGCAACTTAATGGGTGTCCACTCTCACCCACCGCTTGCTTGACTGGTGGAGGGTCGTTAGCCGAACGGGTTTGACAGGACTAGAATTCTCCCTTCATTAAAAGTGTTAATGAAAAATACTAAGTAACTAAACTCTTAATAATACCCAATCTTAGTTACTTAGGAAAAATGTGAATAAGGTGCTAATCCATGAAATTACACTTTACACTTTGTCTAAGTCGTTAGTGGAGCGTGTGTGGTTAACCGGCACACTAACTTGGACTTAACAAGGTAGGTAAAGGGTGACTTAATATTTATCATAGTATCGATGGAGCGTGTGTGGTTAACCGGCACATCGATTGAGGGGTAATTTATTAAGGGTACCAAGTGATTTGCATGGTTACTTCACACCTTGTTTTGTGATCCTCGGCATCCCAGTCACAAAACCTGAAGGGCACACTCGAGATTGAAACATGCCTTTGAAAAGTTCAATGAATCTCAAAGATCTAGGAGTTTCAAAACCAATTAAAACCTAATAATACATTTCGTTTATCTTGGTGGAAATTGGTGAATCGTCATTCACCTACCTTCAAATATTTTATAGCTTGGATTACGGCATACCTCTTCTAAGTTATAAAATAGTTTGTTGGGTCCTAGCCTTAATATTTCATATTGGGTGTCATATTAAGGACTTTAAAATCAACTATCTTGAATATCTCCCAAAAGATGTCTGGTTCAGACACCTATGATCTTCCCAAATCTAGTGAAACAAGGTTTCCTAAATGAAGATGATGTCCTTTGGAAATCATACTTCTTTCACCTCCTCCAATTATTCTCCCCAACCCACAAGTTCTTGAAAAGTTTAAGGTCACTCAAGCCCTATTGGCAAGGCAAGGTCTAGGTGTGATCACATCTTGGAGATGTAGTCACATATTGACAAGCCGGGAGAGTTGGGTGTCAAAGTCTTGAGAAAGTTGGTGGTTCAATCACTTTCTAAGTCACATAGTGAGTTCCTTTGGGACACCTATGAAACAGACTATGACAAGACCCTTAATGATCTTATCTATTTGCTAAGATCAACTTCCTAAAACTTTATGGACATTGATAATGATGACATTGGTTATCCAGTAAAGCATTCTCTTCCCAGTGGATAGGGATCGGCCATAGTCAACTCGGTTGACCAAATGGTAAAGAGAAAAGCTAAGTCTGTGATAGTCCCGTGTACCATTATCAAAGGGTCCATATGTTTATATTGCCAAAGGAAGGGGCATTGGTTGCGAAGCTGCCAAATTTACCTAAGGATGTTAAAGTCAATAAGTTTGACTCTACTTCAGGTAAAGTCCACTATCTAACTCTGTTAAGTTTCTATTCTGAGATTCTTGATACATGATGTGACTGGGTCACATGGTGATGTTTAAGAATCAAAGAAAAGTGAAGAAACTTAAAGAAAGAATATGCTGAATCTGATCGCGTAGATGGATTTCTATCGCGTAGCTTGAAAAATCGGATTCGTGAGCTACTTCTCAGGAGTTATGAGATATTGCTTAGGAATAGATAACAACAAGTTTTCATATGGATTGTAAGGATAAGTTTTTCCGCAAAGTTTTAAAATAAAAAGAAAATTTTTGATTTTATTTATTTTAAAATATCCTTACAATGGCATTTGGAAAGAAAATTGTTGCTTATAAGATTCCATTAACAGCAAGAGTGGAAACATGAAATTGATTCTTTCATTTGTGGTAATGTCTGAATTTACCAAATAAGGAAAGATTCTCATCACCCAAGTTTCAAGTGGACCGGAACTTGGAATCATGCAAGTTGTATAGCATGATGAATGAGAACTTTCAAGTTTTGGAAAATTAAGACTAATTACTTGATCACATGGATGTGTGAGTCAAGTAATGAACTAAGGGATCGAGTACATAGTCTTGTGCACTAGTCAAGTCCACCACAAAAGATTGATAAGACTATTCGTCATAGTTTACTAAAGCTCAGTAAATATGATTATACTTACAAGCTTAAGTGTAACTCTGAGACATTGGAAAAAAGGTTCCAATGTAAGGCAGAGCGAATAAGAAGAATCAAATTAGGCAGAAGGATAAAAGTCTCTCAAATCTGAAAAGATAAGAGAGTACTTTAGTATCAGTTTTGTGATCATCTTAATGATTAAGAAACCATATCACAATTAGTTCTCTAAGGAAATCTTAGTGCATTCTTATGACTAAGAAGAGGGATCTTGAATTGTTGAAATGGTTAAATCAAGAAGATGAGTCATACTTCGTTCCAATACAAGTCTTAGAGTCATACTCCAAGATTGTAACTTGAGTGACATGTCTCAAAAGAAGGTTTAAAACACTTGTCAAATGTAAGAGTAAAAGTTTTCTACTCTTGTACATTTGAAATTGGTAAGTTGTGATGTTTTGGATAAAACAAAGACCAACTTAGGCCAATTGTGTGAAGTGTTTGTCTTGATTAGAATCCTCACTATCTCTTGGATATTTGACAAGGGATTCTTATAGGTCAAGAGGACAGTGGGAGTCTTAAAGGTCTTGAAAGTATCAAGAACTAATCAAGAGTAAAACCTGAAGTTCTTCACTAGCACACGACTTGAGGTTTATAACCTATCGTGTTGACATATTCTGTGCCCATTCCAGTTAAAGTTGGTTTTGCATATGAGTTCTTAGAGTTCTCAATTTGTTGCACAACAACTTGGAAGCAATGGCAGGCCCTTGAGCTGGCAGGTGGCAAGAAGTTAAGATTGAGTTCAATCCATATGAGTTTGGATTTGTCATTATCCTTGTCTTGTGACTATGATTTTGACAATTCACATGGATAAGAACACATACACCATTAAATCTAAGTGTCATAAGGTTTCTCTCCGATTCATGAAAATGATGGTGAGGAAACACTTTCACTAAGTAGATTTTAGCTAGATAGCAATTGTGATATTTGCATTCTCAAAGTCGTTAGTGGAGCGCGTGTGGTTAACCGGCACACTAATTTGGACTTGTGAGAAGTGGCAAAAAGGTCTAAACATTATGATTACGGCATCCCTCTTCATAATTGTTTAGATACACAAGTGTGCTATCTAAGGGAAGGTGTATGATTTTGATAAAGTCTTATCAAAACAATCTAGTATCAGAAATCTGAACTTTGGTAAGAAAGTCAGCTGATTTCTGAGTACATGTCAAAGCTAGTGGGAGCATAAGTGTTATGCTAATAATCATCATGTTAGTGGGAGCATGATAATTATGATAAGTATTGCAAGTTAGCAATGTTAATTATAGAAAACAAAAGGTTTCAATTGGGAAAGAGTTGTTTTGCTATAATTAAGGGAGAGGAAATTATACTTCATCTCAAATCTATAAGCTTAGATCGTGAGGTTTTAATCATTTAGTCAAGGATATATATGAATTTCATGTTGGAATGGCTCAACATAAGGAAATTCTGTATACGGGTCCATTATTTGCGTTCTAAAATTCGATTATGATTACGGCATCCCTTTTCATAATCTGAAATATGAGAACTTGGCAAATAGAAATGGAAATGTTATAGCAAAAGACTGGTTTAGTCTTTATGTGAGACATCATGAATCGTGTCCCATATGCTTCGGATATAGGATCGATTACATGTGCTATATTCATCCTTTCTAAAAATTTTCCAAATGCCTAGGGCATTAAGAAGGGAAAAAGGTTTAGAACTGGATATGACTAAAAGGATTAAACAATTGTCGAGAACAATCTAAGGTTTACCAAAGATTGGTTACTCAAGGACAATTGGAAGTATAGTGATAATTCTGGAAGGACCATATTGACATAATCTGTAAGGAGGCAACTCTTGTTCAGAAGTGATAAGTCAGATTGGAATCGGGAAATGTTTCAAAGTTAAGGTTTTTTCAATCTGTGTAAGATTAAGGAAACTTAATGCAATAAGGATGTTTCCAAGGAGTTGATCTCCTTTGGAATACTCTGTAATGATTGTTGCCAAGTCTTTGTGTTTCACTTTGCATGTTTTGACTTCCCGAATAAACTGGGTTATTCTTCTGGAATGACTAAGTTATTCAAACTATCCACAGTCGGTCATATGTTGGAAGTAGATATGAATTAAGACTGTCATGGGTTGGCTTGTAGAGGTCTAAGGTGTTGGACAAAGGGCTACAACACTCATGAGTGCTCATAAGTTCTGAGTATTGGATTCAACCCGCGCTCATTGGAATCACTTCATGGATTTTATCACGAGTGATCATGAGACGATAATATCTTATATTCTTCAAACCTAGAGATATGAGTTGTTACTATGAGTTGATAGTACATTGATAGCACGAAAACGCATTTGGTAACTCGGTGCTATAAAACGTGCCTTTGTGTATGATTCAACAAGTAGTAGAACAAGCCATATGAGTCGAAGTTTATCCGTTCCTTTTACCTTCGGGATAAAAGCGATATCTGTGGGCCCCTCGATGATTTGATGATGAAAAATGGAAGTGCTCGGCCGGGCCAGGACTGATTTGATTTGTTCAATTAGTCAGTTGTCATAAATCGGAAATCGGGAAACAACAAATGGACAGAGAGAATGATTATAATCCATGTCTCAGTCCATATGATATCTAGAATGGAGGAATATATGATCCCTTATCTAATGGACAAGTCACTGACAAAGGTCAGAGTTCATCGACAAGGTCAGAGTTCGACAGAAGCTTTTGAGAGCTACGATTGCCGGTTGGTTCCTGAAGTCATACGCAATAATAGTTTTAGACTTATCCAAGTGGGAGACTGTTGGATTAATGTCTAAGTCCATAACTATATTTGGTAAGACTTGACCCGACCCGGCATGGTCCATTTGGGTTGCATACCATCATGCACTTGAATGAGAGAAATAAGACACTTATGGTTATTAATATATTATAAGTTCTAGTATATTAATAATAAGAATAATAAGATTATTTAATTAGTATTGATCAAGAATTAATCTAGGATTAATTAAGTGATCAAAAGAAGACTAATTAAATATATGGGTTGATTGTGTAAATCATCCATACTTGTATAGTGGGCTAATGCTCCATGGATAATCAAGTTGGGCTAAAACCCATAGGATGGTCCACTCCCCTGGACACTTCTAAGGCCATTGTAACACTCACTGGGTTCCTTTGAACCGTAACATAAGAAGGGAAGTCAAGCCTCGGACTCACCGAGTCTCAAGAACGACTCGCTGAGTCGACATTGTCCCAGTCTCATTTCTCGATTTCTGATGTACAACAAAACTTGTCCAAATGATAGATCTAGGCTCCTAAGATCGATCTAGAACGTAAAGTTATGAACTTTATGTGCATGCATGGGATTATGAGCTAAAAAGACCCTAAAAGAAGCTCTTGAGTTGCATGAGGCTTTCCATAGGTGCAAAGGCAGTCCCTTTCTGCCTTCTAACCCTTTAATGAGCCTGGATCTGAAACCTTAACCCCCACCATGCTTGCAATCATGGTTGGTCACCAAGAATAGCTTATAGAATCCATAAATATCCCATAAAAAGGATCTAATACAAGAAGGAGCAAGGTGTCTACTTTATACCTTCCTAGAACTGGAGATGATGTACAAGTTTGACGCCTCTGGCCAACCTCTTGGTTCCTCAAGCTTCTCCTTCCTTCTTGCCACTACAAACCACCAAGAATCACTAAAAAAGCCTTAGATCTTCACCAAGGACGATTAGGGTTTGATGTGAGGGGGTTCTGAGAGCATAAGGGGCGAGGGAGGCTGAATAAGATGTTTAAATAGGTTGCAAACCTTTGGATTAGGGTTTTGTCCTGCCAGAGTCTACTCTTCGAGTCATGCCGCTGACTCGACGGGTCCGCCACTTAATCCTCGGGTCCAAGTCGATACTACTCAACGAGTTGCCCATCAACTCGCTGAGTCTTAGTCGAAATTGTGAAAAACACTTGAATGAAATACATACCAGGAACCGGGTGCTACAAATCTCCCCCACTTATTTTAGACTTCGTCCTCGAAGTCTGCTGCTCGATCCTGGAAAAGCTCTGGATAATGCTCCCGCATCTCGTCCACCGACTCCCATGTCCACTTCCGAGCCCTTCCGGTGCTACCATTGCACCTTCACCAGCTCGAACCTCTTATTTCTAAGGTCCTTTGTCTTCTGGTCGAGGATCGCCACATTGTTGGATTAATGTCTAAGTCCATAACTATATTTGGTAAGACTTGACCCGACCCGGCATGGTCCATTTGGGTTGCATACCATCATGCACTTGAATGAGAGAAATAAGACACTTATGGTTATTAATATATTATAAGTTCTAGTATATTAATAATAAGAATAATAAGATTATTTAATTAGTATTGATCAAGAATTAATCTAGGATTAATTAAGTGATCAAAAGAAGACTAATTAAATATATGGGTTGATTGTGTAAATCATCCATACTTGTATAGTGGGCTAATGCTCCATGGATAATCAAGTTGGGCTAAAACCCATAGGATGGTCCATGGATGCTCCATGGTGTATTTGAACCCATGGATCCAAGGAAATGGAAAGTCATGACAATTAGGGTTTTCCCTAATTGTATAACTATATAAGCATCTTATTATTGAGGAAAAATCGGCCACTAGAGATAGTGAAGAAAGGGCTAGCCGATTTTGGTGAGTGTAGAATTCTCTCAAGTCATTCTAAGTGTTTTGATGATTGTGATTCCATTTGAGGTGTCACACTTGGGGCACTAAGCACTCAAGCTTCATGAAGACTTTCTACATCAAGAGGTATGTATTCTATCTTGTTACATTCATAGTTTTTGTATGCTAGATTAGGATAATACCTTGGATGTTCTTATTTGCATGTATAATAGAGAAAACATAGATCCAAGGTATTTAGGGTTGCATGTACACTTAGGAAGTGTTAGAATGCTAAAAACCCAACACACATGTCGCTCAATGTAGTTCAGGCTATTACCAACCTGAATATCCTCTAGGAGCACCATCGCCGAGTCGTCCACCAGACACTTCCGCAGCTGAGAGACGTGGAAAGTGTTGTGGATCTGACTGAGTTCGGCTGGAAAATCCATCCGATATGCCACCCTGCCCACCCGGGTTATAACCCTGAAGGGTCCAATGTACCTGGAGCCTAGCTTGCCCCGCTTCCTGAATCGAATGACGCCTTTCGATGGCGACACCTTCAGGAGAACCATATCCCCGACCTGGAATTCCAAGTCTGAACGTTGCTTGTCGGCATAGCTTTTCTGCTAACTCTGTGCAGTCTGGAGCCTGCTCCTGGCCTGCTGGATCCTCCCTGTCGTCTTGACCACCACTTCGGAGCTCCCCTTGACCCTCTGGCCAATCTCACCCCAACATATCGGGGTCCTGCACTTCCTCCCGTATAATATGTCAAAGGGAGGACGATCGATACTCACGTGGTAGCTGTTGTGGTAGGAGAATTCAGACAATGGGAGGTAAGTATCCCAACTACCACCGAAGTCTAGCACACATGCCCGCAGCATATCCTCCAGAGTCTGGATGGTCCGCTCACTGTGACCATCCGTCTGCGGATGAAAAGCGGTGCTAAGGTGGAGGCGAGTACCTAACTCGTCGTAGAATTTCTTCCAGAACCTGGAAGTAAACCGCACGTCCCTGTCTGAAATCACTGACACTGGCACCGCGTGCCGCCCCACCACCTCTCGAATGTAGATGTCGACCAACTTCTCAGCCGATATACTCTCCTGGATCGGTATAAAGTGGGCGCTCTTGGTCAATTGATCCACAATGACCCATATGGAATCCACTCCCCGCGCGGTCCTGGGAAGTTTGGTGATGAAGTCCATGGTGATATTTTCCCATTTCCACATGGGAATATCCAACGACTGCATCTTGCCGTGTGGCCTCTGATGTTCGGCCTTGACCTTCCTGCAGGTCAAGCACCGCTCCACATACGATGCTATGTCCCGCTTCATGCAGGGCCACCAATAGTCAAGACGAAGATACCTATACATCTTCGTCGCCCCGGGATGGATAAAAAAACTGGATTTGTGCGTCTCCTCCATCAATGTCTGACGCACACCTCCATGATAGGGGACCCACACCCTACGGTGGAGGGTCAACGACCCTCGGCTATCATAGCCGAAGGAGGAAACCTGACCCTCAATACGCTCGCTCTTCCGATGTTCTTTCTTCATAGCCTCTTGTTGGGCCTCTCGGATCTGCTCCAACAACAGAGTCACCACAGTCATCTGCATGCAGATATCTTTAATCGGCACCGCCTTGCAACTGAGCGCATCGGCCACCACATTGGCCTTTCCCGGGTGGTAAGAATCTCATAATCATAATCCTTCACCACATCTAACCACTAACGCTACCTCATGTTCAGATTCGGCTGGTCCATGAGATACCTCAGGCTCTTGTGGTCTGTGTAAATGGTACAACAAACCCATTAAAGGTAATGACGCTAAATCTTGAGGGCAAAAGCAACCGCCCCTAGCTCCAAATCAAGTGTCGGGTAGTTCGCCTCGTGAGGCTTCAGCTGCATCGAAGTGTAAGCTAAAACATACCCTCTCTACATCAATATTGCACCCAAATCCGATATGGACGCATCGCAGTACACTACAAAATCCTCCATGCCCTCCGGCAGGGCTAATATTGGCGCCTCACACAATCTCTGTCTCAATGTCTCAAATGCAGCCTGCTGCTCAGGCCCCCAGCGAAAGACCACGACTTTCCTTGTCAGCATGGTCAGAGGTATGACTATCTTGGAGAAGTCCTGGATGAATCTCCGACAGTAGTCTGATAGCCCTAGGAAGCTCCGAATCTCAGATGGAGACCTCGGGACTTCCCACCTCATCACGACCTCTACCTCGACCGGATCCACTAAAATCCCCTCCTAGTTGACATGATGCCCAAGAAACTACACTTCGCGTAACCATAACTCACACTTAGAGAACTTAGCATACAAGTTCTCCCTCCTCAAAGTATCTAAAACCTCCCGAAAATGCTCCTCATGCTGCTCTCGCGTCTTGGAATAAACCAAGATGTCATCGATGAAAACTATCATAGACCGATCCAACATCGGTTTGCACACGCGGTTAATGAGATCCATGAACGCGACAGGAGCATTGGTGAGACCGAAAGGCATCACCATGAACTCGTAGTGACCATAGCGCGTCCGGAACGCAGTCTTCTGCACATCCTCCTCTCTGACCCTCATCTGTTGATATCCTGAACGCAGATCAATCTTGGAGAACCAAGACGCTCCTTGTGGTTGGTCAAAGAGGTCATCCTTGGGAGTGGGAAACGGTTCATCACCGTTACCTTATTCAGCTCCTGGTAATCTATACACATTCGATGCGACCCGTCCTTCTTCTTCACAAATAGAATCGGGGTTCCTCAAGGTGAACTGCTCGGTCTGATGAATCCCTTGTCCAACAGCTCCTGCAACTGTGTAGACAACTCTTGCATCTCAGGAGGAGCCAATCGATACGTTGCTTTGGCTATCGGAGTCGCACCAGGGACGAGGTCAATCCTGAAGTCCAACTACCTCTTTGGAGGTATCCCAGAAAACGCCTCGAGCAATACATCCGCAAACTCCCATACCTCGGGCACATCGCCCACCATCGCCTTTCCCGCCTACCGGGTATCCGTAACATAGGCAACAAATCCTGCGCAATCCTACTGGAGGTAGCGCCTCGCTCTCGCTGCTGAACATAAAGCTGGTCCTCGCTGTGGCCTCTCGGCTTAGATCACCAGCTCTCCCACCTTTGGGTTCCTGATCCGCACCAACATGCTGAGCACAGTCGATCACTGCCCCATTGGGGCTTAGCCAATCTATACCAATAATAACCTTGTTCCTTCACAAAGGTATGGGAACTAAGTCTACCACGTAACCTTTCTCGAATAGCCTCAACACGTAATCCCAGTAGACCTCTGATGCTCGCACTGACCGGTCGTGTAACATCCTGAAATTTCAGGTAAGCTCTCAAACCCTTATTCTTTTCCAAGATGTCGCATTTAGCCCTTAAAAGGAATAATGACGCAAATGAGTACGCTGGGCGTACTGAAGAGTACGCTGCGCGTACTCATGCTCCTTATTTGGACGCGAACTCGATGGAGTACGTTGGGCGTACATTGGGCTACATTGGGCGTAATCGGCCCAAACTCAAAACCCTAATTAATTGTTGTGCACTATAAATGGGATGCTATAGTCTTATCCTCAGCCTCCATTGTCATAGAGAGAAACCCTAAGAGAGTGTTCCTACGTCCTAAAGCTTGTGAGTGTGTGATTTGAGCTATTTTGCTTTTGTGTGTTAGAGAAGAAGAAGGAGAAGTGCTTGTGGAGATCGAGGCTTGTAATTAGGACTTGGATCTGAGATCTACAGAGAAAGGAGTTTCATTTAGAGGTAAAAAGATCAAAACTTTCCCTTGATAATTGATTTGGTGTTCGTGAGTCATTTCTAGGGTTTAAGTCCCAAAGGTGGAGACTTTATGAGCGAAAAGGGTACCAAGACCTAGATCTGTCCCATTTTAGTATTTTGAGGGTAGTTGATCCGTAAAAATCCTATGTTGGTCATTACTTTGGAGTCATGCTAGTAGTAGGAGCCCAAAAGTGTTGTTTATGGAATGGTTGTGTGTTGGTGACTCTTTCATCCATGAAAAGGCTTAAAGTCACCAACTTTATGCATTAAGAGACTCAGAAGTGGTCAGATCTATGATTTAGACGTGTGGTTTAACCGATTAAGACCAGAATGACAAGGAGGAGAAAGCTAGGAGTTACATTGGACGTACTTCCAGTACGCTCGGTGTAAGAGGCTGCATACCCTGATTCTGTGAAGCCACCGGGTACGCTCAGCGTACAGATCTGGTACGCGCCGCGTACCTTAGAAGGTTGACTTTTGCTGACTTTTAGGGTTTAAGTCGAAGTTTGGACCTTTGGGCCATTGGAGGAGTAAAATGGTCTTTTACCCTCCTGAGAGATCTTAGGAAGTGATTTATGCTGATTTTGAGAGTTGTACTGATTAGTGAAACCACCTTATATGATTAGCAGGAGGTTAGAGCAGGATTCCCGAGTTCGAGATTTATCGAGATATCCGAGGTGAGTCTTCTCACTATACTGTACCTAGAAATGTACCTATGTGTGACCGGAAGGTCTTGGATACTATGAGATGTATGTATTGTATGCTATGCGTTGCATGTTTTGTATGCGTTATGTATGTGATATGTATGCTATGTATGATATGGACCGGAAGGCATTATGAAGTGGACCGGAAGGTCAGGGAGTCATGGACCGGAAGGTCGATATGAGTAGGACCGGAAGGACTACTGGGACTCGGACGGATGTCCCCTGAGACACATGGACCGGAAGGTCGTGTAGAGTATGGTCTGGAAAGGCGTATGTGTGTAAGTGGTTTATTGGGGAACTCACTAAGCTTTTATGCTTACAGTGTTATGTGTAATGTGTTTCAGGTACTAGTGACGATCGCGGGAAGGCGCCGACTTGACTCATATACACACCAATGGATTTGGATATGATTTGATCTTGGGATTTGATACATTTGTTATGAAGATATTGATACATTGGATTTATGTTTTTATTTACGGATGAAAATACATTTTTGAAATGAAAAAAATTGTTTTGAAAATTTACATTGTTACAAGTTGGTATCAGAGCCTTGGTTTGAGGGATTCGGGTGCATATTTGGATGAATCTGAACTCAAACTGAGGATTTGAGAAAGTTTTCATAAAATAAACAATTTTTCTAAAAGAGTAAAAGGTTTTAAGGAAGACAGAATGGAGCAGTGTGTGTACGATCAGCCAGCGCCCGAACGATGGTTTCCCAAAATACCCTTACACTATGTGTTACGAGATATGTTATGATATGATATGCATGCTAGAGTTGGCTAGGTATTCATATTAGGACTAGAGTGGCCTGATTTTGTGATGCCTTAGCCTAGGAAGGATTGTGTTGCTATGTGATGCTTGAGAGCAAGTAGGTAGCAGTGAGGGGCTGATAAGTGATCTACCGAAAGGTAGCCTATGCCAGTGAGATATAGAGTACTTGTGATCTGGGATCCAAGGAGGAGGACTTAGGGTGAATACTGATGCGGTATAGACGCTAGTATAAGGGCCCGTACTACCGAAGACACCGGAGCAGTGCGCACTCTTAGTAAGAATCCTTTGGGTACTAAGGAACAAGTAGGGTCGAGTTATCGAGTGCGAGCATGCTCAAGCGAGTCTTTGATATTGTTATGTTATATTTTAGAGACATCATGGTTGGGACACGCCACAGACCTAAGGCGAGCAGTGTGAGTGACGAGGAGCTTCGTCAAATGATCCACGATTAGGTGGCGGCGGCGATCAGGGTCGAGATTTCGGAGATGTTTGGGTCTATCAAGACCACACTGATTAAGACTTTCGACGAGCGGTACGCCGTGGTGACTGAGGCTGCTACTGTTGCAGCTACCGCATCTGTGGCTGCTGCCAGGCCTCAAGGAGGTGACTCGTTGTTGTTTCGGGAGTTTAGCAACATGAAGCCACCTGAGTTTGATGGGATGCAGGATCCGATTGGTACGATGAGGTGGATTGCTGATATTGAGGGATGCTTCTATACGTGTTCATGTCTGGAGCATCTGAGGGTTCAGTTCGCGTTGAACCAGCTTCGCTTAGGAGTGAAGGACTGGTGGAAGTTCATGACGGCAAGCTTTACAGTTGCAGAGATTTCAGAGGTGACATGGGAGAGGTTTACCACCATGTTCAGAGATGAGTATGTTCCCCCAGTGGAGAGGGAACGGTTGGTTAAGGAGTTCTTGACCCTCAAGTAGGGTACTGATTCGGTCACTGTGATTACGAGGAAGTTTCATGAGAGGGCGATGTTTTGCCCTGAGCAGGTGTCTACTAAGCAGGCACGTATGAGCCGGTATTTGGCATTCTGAGGAGAGACATTCGGGAGTTCGTGTCGAACTCGATGTACCGGACATTTGCTGAGCTCCAGGAAAATACCCGGAAGAGGGAGATTGAGTTGGAGACTCAGGCCAGGGAGGAGGCCGATTCTCAGAGGATGGATCGGCGGCCGGCTCAATCTCAGCCGGCAGCCACGCGGACCAAGTCCGCTGATTCGAGGACTAGAGGCCAGAAGTGCCGCACTTGTGGGAAGTGCGGCAAGGGACATGAGGGGGTCTGTCAATCGGGTGCTTGCTACAAATGTGGCAAGAAGGGGCATATCGCCAAGGATTTCCCCAAGGGATTTATGGTTTGTTTTCATTACAAATAGACTGGCCATCGGAAGGCCGAGTGTCCGTAGTTGCATCAAGGGTCAACACAGGGATTTGCGCCTGCTGCTAGGGTTACCGAGGTTCGGCCAGTGAATGCCGAGGCACCGAAGGCTCGTGGGAGACCTTTCCAGTTGACAACGGAGGAGTTCCATGCAGCGCCCGATGTTGTGGTTGGTATGTATTCTTTATTTATTTTTGAGTTGAGATATTATGCTTATATGATGATATGCGTAGGTACTTTTCTTGTGAATTTTGTACCTGCTTTGGTGTTATTTGACTCAGGTGCAAGTCGGTCATTTGTTTCCTTGGCATTTAGTCAGCACATTAGTATCCGATAGGAGGTGTTGAGTCGACCTCTGTGAGTTTCTATAGCTAACGAGCGAGCGGTGTATGCTACGAATGTGATTCGAGGATGTATTCTTGAGATCTTCGGTGTGGAGTTCCCGATAGATCTGGTCCCGATTGCGATGGGGGACGTATGTGTTATACTGGGCATGGATTGGTTGAGCCGATTTGGAGCAGTTATAGACTGCGAGTGTTAGTTGTTGACGATACGAGACCCTAGTGGGGGAGTACCTTCGGTGTACGGCCAAGGAACCCAATGTGGGTCAGCGTTTTGTTCGGCTGCCAGGGCGAGACAGAGTTTGCACCAGGGCTGCAGCGGGGTCGTAGCCTATGTGATGGACACGCGAGTGGCTGTTGGGAGGCCAAGTTCAATTGATGAGGTTCCGATAGTGTGCGAGTTCCCGAGGAATTGCCGGGTGTGCCTCCCGAGAGGCAAGTGGAGTTCCGTATCGATTTGGTTCTAGGAGCAGCGCCTATCGCCAAGGTGCCTTATCGCCCCGTGCCGCCAGAGATGCATGAGTTATCCTTGCAGCTTCAGAAGCTGCTGGGGAAGGGGTTTATTCGACCGAGTAGCTCGCCTTGGGGAGCGCCAATCCTTTTTATCAAGAAAAAGGATGATTCACACCGAATGTGCATTGATTACCGGGAGTTGAACAAGTTGACGGTCAAGAACCGTTATCCGTTACCGAGGATCGATGATCTGTTCGATCAGTTGCAGGGGGCGTCTTAGTTCTCCAAGATAGACTTGAGGTTGGGTTATCATCAGATGAGGGTTCGGGATGAAGATATCCAGAAGACGGCATTCGGAACTCGTTAAGGGCATTACAAGTTCGTGGTGATGCCTTTTGGGCTCACCAATGCACCAACAATGTTCATGGATCTCATGAACAGGGTGTGCATGCCAATGCTGGATCGGTCGGTGATCGTGTTCATTGATGATATTTTGGTGTATTCGAGATCTAGAGAACAACATGAGGAGCATTTGAGGGAGATCCCTGGAGTTCTGAGATCGGAGAGGCTTTATGCCAAATTCTCCAAGTGTGACTTCTGGTTACTAGAGGTCTAGTTCTTGGGGTATCTCGTCAATCAAAATGGGATTTTGGTCGATCCAGCCAAGATTGAGGAGGTCGTGAGGTGGGAGGTGCCGAGATCGCCCACCGAGATCAGGAGCTTTCTAGGATTGGTCGGCTATTATCAGAGATTTATCAAGGATTTCTCCAAGATCGCCGTGCCACTCACCAGGTTGACGCAGAAGGGTGTTGCTTTTTTATGGGGCCCAGAGCAGCAGACCTCTTTCGAGACACTTCGCCAGAGACTGTGCGAAGCCCCGGTGCTCGCTCTCCCAGAAGGGATGGAGGATTTCGTAGTGTACTGTGATGCATCGATATCAGGGTTGGGAGTGGTGCTTATGTAGGGGGGAATGTGATAGCATGTGCATCGAGGCAGCTGAAGCCTCATGAAACGAGGTATCCCACCCATGATCTGGAGTTGGGGGCGGTGGTGTTCGCTCTCAGGATCTGGCATCACTATCTGTATGGGGTTCGATATACCATATACACGGACCACAAAAGCTTGAAGTACTTGATGGATCAGCCCAACCTGAATATGCGCCAGAGGAGATGGTTGCATGTGGTAAAGGATTACGACTTATGACCTTTCAGGATCGAGTTTGGGTACCGTTTGTGGGCGGAACGCGTACCATCTTGATGGAGGAGGCGCATAGATCGAGGTTCTCGATCCATCCCGGGGCCACTAAGATGTATTTGGACCTGAAAAGAGAGTATTTTTGGCCCTATATGAAGAGCGATGTCGCATGGTTCATAGAGAGGTGCTTGACCTGTTGCAAGGTTAAGGCCGACCACCAATGTCTGCATGGTAAGTTGCAGCCATTGGAGATTCCCGAGTGGAATTGGGAACATATTACCATGGATTTTATCACCAAATTGATGAGGACTGCTAGGGGTGTCGATGCAATTTGGGTGATTGTGGACAGGTTGACGAAGAGCGCTCACTTTCTTGCTATCAGTGAGAGCTCTTCTGCTGAGAGGTTGGCAGAGTTGTACATGAGGGAGGTGGTATCACGACATGGAGTACCGATCTCGATCGTCTCTGATCGAGATGTGCGTTTCACTTCCAGATTCTGGAAGAAATTTCATGAGGAATTTGGTACAAGGCTGCGTTTTAGTACCGCATACTACCCATAGACTGACGGGAAGAGCGACCGGACAATCCAGACGCTCAAGGACATGCTTTGGGCATGTGTATTTGACTTCGGAGGGAGTTGGGACACGTATTTACCCCTGGCTGAGTTTTCTATAACAACAGCCATCATTCGAGTATTAGTATGCCACCCTTGGAGCTGTTGTATGGGAGGAGGTGTCGGACTCTCATTTGCTGCGGTGAGGCAGGGAAACGTGTGATGGGTAGTATAGAGATAGTGCTTCAGACGATTGAACGGATACAACAGGTCAGACAGAGGTTGTTGACCGCTCAGAGTCGCCAGAAGAGTTATACGGATAGGCGACGATCCGAGCTCGAGTTCCAGGTCAGAGATTTTGTGCTCCTAAAGGTATCTCCTTGGAAAGGAGTGATCCGATTCAGGAAGAGGGGCAAGTTGAGTCCCCGATATATTGGCCCGTTCAGGGTAGTCGCAAGGGTAGGCAGGGTAGCATATTGGTTGGAGCTGCCCGCGGTGTTGGGGCAGATTCATGATACCTTCCATGTGTCATAGTTGAGGAAGTGTATAGCCGACGAGTCGGCAATGGTACCGCTGGAGGATATTCAGGTGGATGCGAGCCTGAACTACGTGGAGAGACCCGTTGCGATTATAGATCGAAAGACCAAGGTTCTAAGGAACAAGGAAGTGTCCCTGGTGTAGGTCCAGTGGCAACATCGGAGAGGGTCCGAGCTAACCTGGGAGCCGGAGTTAGAGATGCGGGAACAGCATCCAGAGTTGTTTGCAGCATGAGACTTCGAGGGCCAAGTCTGGTTCTAGTGGGGGAGAATTGTAACATCCCAAAATTTCAGGTAAGCTCTAAAACCCTTATTCTTTTCCAAGATGTCGCATTTAGCCCTTAAAAGGAATAATGAAGCAAATAAGTACGTTGGGCGTACTTAAGAGTACGCTGCGAGTACTCATGTGCCTTATTTAGGCGCAGACTCGTTGGAGTACGCTGGGCGTACATTGGGCTACGCTGGGCGTAATCGGCCCAGACTCAAAACCCTAATTAATTGTTGTGCACTATAAATGGGATGCTATAGTCTTATCCTCAGCCTCCATTGTCACAGAGACAAACCCTAAGAGAGTGTTGCTACGTCCTAAAGCTTGTGAGTGTGTGATTTGAGCTATTTTGCTTTTGTGTGTTAGAGAAGAAGAAAGAGAAGTGCTTGTGGAGATCAAGGCTTGGAATCAGGACTTGGATCTGAGATCTATAGAGAAAGGAGTTTCATTTAGAGGTAAAAAGATCAAAAGTTTCCCTTGATAATTGATTTGGTGTTCATGAGTCATTTCTAGGGTTTATGTCCCAAAGGTGGAGACTTTATGAGCAAAAAGGTTCCAAGGAGCTAGATCTGTCCCATTTCAGTATTTTGTGGGTAGTTGATCCATAAAAATCCTATCTTGGTCGTTACTTTGGAGTCATGCTAGAAATAGGAGCCCAAAAGTGTCGTTTATGGAATGGTTTGGGTGTTGGTGACTCTTTCAGCCATGCAAAGGCTTAAAGTCACCAACTTTATGCATTAAGTGACTCAGAAGTTGTCAGATCTATGATTTGGACGTGTGGCTTAACCAACTAAGACCAGAATGAAAAGAAGGAGAAAGTTGGGAGTTACGTTGGGCGTACTCGTAGTACGCGCGGTGTAAGAGGCTGCATACCCCGATTCTGTGAAGCCACCAGGTACACTCAGCGTACAGATCCGGTATGCGCCGTGTACCGTAAAAGGTTGACTTTTGTTGACTTTTAGGGTTTAAGTCGAAGTTTGGACCTTTGGGTCATTGGAGGGGAAAATGGTCTTTTAACCTCCTGAGAGATCTTAGGATGAGATTTATGCTGATTTTGAAAGTTGTACTTATTATAGAAACCACCTTATATGATTAGGAGGAGGTTAGAGCAAGATTCCCGAGTTCGAGATTTATCAAGATATCCGAGGTGAGTCTTCTCACTATACTATACCCGGAAAGGTACCTATGTATGACCGGTTGGTCTTGTATGCTATGAGATGTATGTAGTGTATTCTATGCGTTGCATGTTCTGTATGCGTTATGTATGTGATATGTATGCTATGTATGATATGGGCCAGAATGCATTATGACGTGGACCGGAAGGTCAGGGAGTCATGGACCGGAAGGTCGATATGAGTAGGACCGGAAGCACTACTGGGACTGGGACGGAAGTCCCCTGAGACACATGGACCAGAAGGTCGTATAGAGTATGGCCTGGAAAGCCGTATGTGTGTAAGTGGTATATTGGGGAACTCACTAAGCTTTTATGCTTACAGTGTTATGTGTAATGTGTTTCATGTACTAGTAACGATTGCGGGAAGGTACCGACTTGACTCGTACACACACCAATGGATTTGGATATGATTTCATCTTTGGATTTGATACATTTGTTATGACGATATTGATACATTGGATTTATGTTTTTATTTACGGATGAAAATACATTTTAGAAATGAAAAAAATTGTTTTGAAAATTTATGTTGTTACAGGTCGTCCGCAATCTCGACCTCTAGAGGGTAGTCTAGCATGCCCGAAGACTCAGGAAAGTTCTTGCTAAGCGCAAGAAAAACAACAGATCCGGTTGAACCCGAGTTAAACAACACCTGAACCGGGATACCGTTCACATGGAACGATCCTAAACAGATCATACACATAACATATCAAAATAACAGCGACATAACATAAAGAAATAAGAGAGGAAACCGTACTCATCACCACATCGGGGCAGCACGTGCCTCCTCGGCTGTCAACTGAAATGCTCGGCTCCGCACCACTGGAGCCTATACCTTGGCCTTTCGGCCATCCGTAGCCCGCGCTGTTGCTGGGGTCGGCACCACTGCTGGCGCTGCTGTCAAACTAGGGCAATTGGCCTTCTTGTGGCCCCTCTGATTGCAATGAAAGCAAATCAGGTCTGTCATCTGCACTATGGGGGCGGGCACAGTACAATCCCTGCCAAAATGCCCAGCCTTGCCGCACTTATCGCAGCCAGAACTCGACCCAGTGCGACAAGCTCCCTCGTGTGACCGACCGCATTTTCCACAACGGTCCCGGCCTTGCTGGCCCTTCGACCTAGAGTCGAATCCCTTAGGTTTCTTCCTTGAAACCCCTGTAACCTACCTAGTCTCGGACATCCTCTTCCTGAGGTGCTCCAAATCGATCTACCTCTCCCGCACCTTGGCAATCATAGAGTCCAAGGTCGGGCATGTCGAGAAGCTGACATGCTCCCTGATGTCGACTCTCAACATGTCGTGATAGCGGGTCCTCCTCATATCCTCATCGCTTGCATACTGGGGCACCAAAAGAGCCCTCTCCCGGAACTTGGCGGTGATCTCCGCCACAGTCTTCGTAGTCTGTGTCATGTCCAAAAACTCCCTGGCCAGCTGTTGAAGCTCTATAGCTGCCTCGAACTCCGCCCTGAATCTAGTCTCAAAGTCTGAGCAGGTCATAGAATCAACAGTCAGGGCTCCCAATGAGTCACCAACCGACTCCCACTAATCTCTAGCTCTGTCTCTTAAACATCCCGTCACAAAGCGGACCTTCGACCCTTCCAGGCAGAAGCTCGTCAACTGTGCAGAATCAGTGTCTACAATCCATCTCCTGGCAACAATGGGGTCCTTCGCCCCGTGAAAATCTGGCGCACCACTCCCTCTGAAGTCCTTGAAAGACAGTGTGCGCTTACTCGCCTGGCCAGATGCCAAATCACTCCTGAATGCTCGCAGACGATCCTCCATCAGCTCGATGATCCCCTCCTTGATCGACCCGAAAATGATCGGGGTCGACTCAAGGATACCTCTCGTAATCTCAGACGCGATGAACTCACGTAATCCATTGTCAACCTGCTCGGATCCCGTGCCTGAGCCCGATCCCGATCCTGACCCAGATCCTGAGCCTCCTGCTCCATGTCGTGTGACCGCCATACTGGGAATAGACACATAAATTTCAGGATCAAAACATACCCCGAGAGGTCTCACAGATTATCCAAGATTCCTGGTTCCATCTCGGCCCTCCTTGACTCGAGTACGGATCCTCTGCTTTCAGTAGTAAGGGCCCATACTACTTTCCATATCTATCCGTACTTTCCTCAAGGATTGCTTCGACTTTACCAAGTCCCTTAACCAATATCCCTTTCCAACTATTCACATCCTAGGCTTCCCTAGGGCACTCTTCGACCTACTCTCCGCCATTAGCTGCACCAGGAGTCCTTACCATCCTCCCCTAACTAGCTTGCGGATACTGTTACATATTTGCTCACTAGTTAGTTGAAGTTAGCCAGGACCCCTATAGCACAAAACAAGCAGCATTCGTTCATCGAGTAACCATATCAAGCATTACCTAACCAGGACATCCTACTGCTGACTAGGTAGTCCTAGCATGCAGTTCACACAACAGGCATATAAGGCATCCTTCCTTGATCCTCAGCCCTAATCTAGCATGCAGTTCTCAGAAACATATATCAGGCATAAAAGGCATCCTTCTAGATCCTTAGCCCTAATCTAGCATGCAGTTCTCAGAGTCGTATATCATATAACATAACATAACAAGTATGGGTATCTTGGGGAAAACTTACTTGATCTCGGCCTGTCGCACGCATGACACACCTTGTTCTTTCTCAAACTCTTTTTCTTAGATTTAGAAACCATTTCTTTAAAAAAAATCCATTAGCCCCACGGTTTGAGTCTAGACACCCCCGAGGGTGTGTTCGAATCCATCAAACCAGGGCTCTGATACCAACTTGTAACATCCCAAAATTCAAGGCCAAAGTTTCATTTTTTTTAAATAAATTGTAACATAAAACCATCGATATAAAAACATTCATCATGATATCTCATGTCAAAACCAATGTGTTGATAATCCAAAACATGTCCCCATAAAAACCATTTTGTTAAAAGTAAAATAAATCAGAGTATATTCCCAGGGAGTTTCATGCGGAAAACATGTGTGTGTGTGTGTGATGCGCTGCTACACCGCCTACTCCTTCCTCTTGGACGAAGAGGTACCTGAAACCAAAACTGAAACTGTAAGCACGAAGCTTAGTGAGTTCCCTCATCATACCCATAACACATAATCATCGGTATCTTTCAACCGGTAACCAGGAGCTACCCTCCCCTTCGGTATCTTTCAACCGGTAACCAGGAGCTACCCTCCCTTCGGTATCTTTAAACGGTAACCGGGAACTACCCTCCCCTTCATTATCTTTTAACCGGTAACCGGGAACTATCCTTCCCTTCGGTATCTTTCAACCGGTACCTAGGAGCTACTTTCCCCTTCGGTATCTTTCGACCAGCACCTGGGAACTATCCTCCCCTTCGGTAAACTTCAACCGGTACCTGGGACTATTTCAGCTCGTATCCCTATTACATATTTCAAGTCATAACATATTGGTTTCATAATAACATACATAATCATACTAAGTCACATAATGACATATCATAATCATACTACTATGCATGCATGGGTTTTATCCACCCCTTCGGTATCTTTCAACCGATAATCGTCCTCTGTATCTTTCAACCGGTAACCAGGGCTAGTGTGCCCTACTACTACTGAACACATTCTCAACACATATATAGCAACTAGACAATTCACACAAAGATAACCATCTCAACCATAATCACCTATTGGTGGGCCGACATTGGTTCCTTAAACCCACCCCTACTGGAAGGTAACTCACCTCGTAAGGCTGACTGCTGCTCCGGTGATCCTCCGACTATTATTCCCTAAAAACACTTAGTCAGACACTGATAACTGTTATGAGGTTGAAATGACTATTTTACCCCTGACCAAGTCAAATTCAAAGTCAAAGTGAACTTCCAGTTGACCTGACTTGCCGAGTTGGGCCTACAACTCGTCGAGTCCTACCCTTCATCTGTCCTTCTTCACACTTCTAATCGTCGAGTTTAGCAATGAATCGACGAGTTCTCCTTCTAAAACAACCTCGAATGAACCTTCATCCGACTCGCCGAGTCGTATGAACAACTCGTCGAGTTCATCCTCGTCATATAAACAAGTCCTGTCCTTGACTCGCTGAGTTGTGTGAACAACTCGTCGAGTTCATCTTCAACAGTTGGGAGATTGCCTTGGACTCGCCGAGTCTGCTCATGCATTCGTCGAGTCCTATGAACTCTAGGTCTATGGTTAAGTCCAAAGCGTGGGGTCACTCCCCCGGACCCTTCTAAGGCCTTCTAACACTCACTGGGTTCCTTTGAACCCTAACTGAAAAAGAGAAGTCAAGCCTCGGACTCGCCGAGTCGATGTTGTCCAAGTCTCATTTCTAGATTTTTGATGTACAACACTTGTCCAAATGATAGATATAGGCTCCTAAGATCGATCTATCATGTAAAGTTATGAACTTAACGTGCATGCATGGGATTGTGAGCTAAAAAGACCCTAAAAGAAGCTCTTGAGTTGCATGAGGCTTTCCATGGGTGCGAAGGCAGTCCCTTTCTGCCTTCTAACCCTTTAATGAGCCTGGATCTGAAACTTTAACCCCTACCATGCTTGCAGTCATGGTTGGTCACCAAGAATAGCTTATAAAAGCCATAAATCTCCCCCAAAAGGGATCTAATACAAGAAGGAGCAAGGTGTCGACTTTATACCTTCGAAGAATTGGAGATGATGCACAAGTTTGACTCCTCTGGCCAACCTCTTGGTTCCTCAAGCTTCTCCATCCTTCTTGCCTCCAGAAACCACCAAGAATCACTAAAAAGGCCTTAGATCTTCACTAAGGACGATTAGGGTTTGATGTGAGGGGGTTCTGAGAGCATAAGGGACGAGGGAGCCTGAATAAGACGTTTAAATAGGGTGTAAACCCTTGGATTAGGGTTTTGTCCTGCCAGAGTCTACTCGTCGAGTCATGCCGCCGACTCGACGAGTCCACCACTTAACCCCCGGGTCCAAGTCGCTACTACTCGACGAGTTGTCCATCAACTCACCGAGTCTGAGTCCAAATTGCGAAAAACACTTGAATGAAATACATACCAGGAACGGGTGCTACATTTAATTATTCAAATTAATTTCTGATTAATTTATAATTAATTCTAATTAATTTCTGATTAATTTATAATTAAACAATATACTTTCTAATTAATATAATAAATTAATAAGTTATTTATTTTTTTATTCCAAATGAATTTACTAGTTACATAATAAATTAATAAAGCAATCTCTCTCTCTCTCTCTCTCTCTCTCTCTCTCTCTCTTTCTCTCTAAAAGTTATCATTTTCAATTACTAGGTTTGAGGGCAACTCAAAAGGACTGTGCAAATAATTCAAGATTATACTAATTTATTTATTGGCTTATAAACCTAATCCAATAGAACTGTGTTTATATCTTATGTCTTTAAATGAGTTTTATTGACAATGTAACATATTAACAAAGATTGTTTTGTAAATTATTTATTTACAACATTTATCAAAATAATGTTACATTTCATTATATGGATATGGTAAATTTATTAATCATTTGGACCTGTGTTTATGATGTCTTGAGTTGTTTAGTTTATTTAGATTAGTTTACTCGTGCTTTCGTGATGTTTCCTTATTTATTTGTAATGTACGTTTTTTAGTAATTGTAATAGATATTACATTAGTTAGGAAAATGATTCGGATTGAAAATTATAGATAAATAAAGATCAAAGTCAACAAAGAAACGTCTATAGTAATTCGGGTCTTGATAGAGTTCCATTGGAGTACTGGGTGTAGATGACAGTACAACTAGGAGCCATGCATTATTGTGGTTGTTTGTCCCTAGAATGACCTAGTTTTTCGTTATGATGGCTCACCAAAGAAATGAATTTGGACTGAGACAATGGTTACGTTACTTGTATGTGATTTCTATGAATTTGGACTGAGACAATGGTTACGTTACTTGTATGTGATTTCTATTATTTAATGTTTTCTCTAGGATTGTGTGACGAGGAAATGTTTTGACAAAAATGATAATTTATAAAATGGTTTTATAAATAATTAGTTTCTAAAGATAATTTTGTCAATACAGAGTAAAAAATTGTTTTATCTGAACAAAGCAAAAACCCATTTTGAAATATAAATCCTATGCTAGCCATTTGTAATACACATTTAGGTGATCTTTATTTTTTTCTGGGGCAAAATATATGTAGTCTACAGACCACATCTATAGACATCTGCAATAGACGAGATGGACCAAGTATCTGCAGACTGAATTAAGAAGACTGTTTGTTTCTTTTAACATCTGCAGACTACTAAAATAAACTAAAATCTAAATAAATTGATTTTTTTAACTTCAATGTGTTTTTTTAATATTTAATGACTTTATTATAAATAATTAACAAATCAATATCAACTTTTATGTATTTTATTGCATACAAAGTGAAAATAAAATAGTACGAATTAACGTATATATTTGATAAAAACAACAACTTTGGTTGTAAAGTTATACATAAACATTGTAATTAGGGATCAAAGAATTTAATACAAAAAATAGATGGAAATAAAATCAATATTTTAAAATGAAAATTTTCATGTTTACCTTTTTAACTAAACCAATTAAAAACGTACCATAAATATTTTTCTCAGGAAATTGATGATACTGCATTAAATAATTTTGTATAAAATTTGGCACAAAAAATATAAGACAATATTATGATTTTTTTTTTCTTATTTATATAAACAGCTTCAACGACCGGCATTATAGTAAATCTTTATTTATAAATTTGTGAAAAAGGTCATGTTTGTGTCATCGAACATTTTTCTTTAAGTATTGTAACTATTTATTTTCCAAAATGTTTATCATTGATAAAGTTGAAATAAATATAACTTCAAAAAAAACAAAGATATATGTGTTTATCATTAATAAAATTGGAATAAATATAAGTTAAAAAAAACAAAGATATATGTGTTTATCATTAATATAGTTGGAATAAATCTAAGTTTTAAAAAAACTAAAAAAAATAAAAAAACAAAGATATATGTGTTTTTTTAGGCTAGAAGATGTCTGCAGAGGTTAGAAGACTATGGTGCACATCTGCGCCAAGAAGAGGATACACATACATTTTAAGGATGCAGTTTTCGAAAAAAAAACAGTCTGCGAAGGTTGGTTTCTACGCGTGGTCTACGTGGCGCAAATAGAAGAGGCCAAGAAGATCTACACACAAAACACAAACAACACCTTATTATAATCTCTTCAAGTGTGGGAAAGTACATTCATTAGTTTTTAGGAGAGTGAAGTGTTGTTTGTGATACCCAAAAGCCTTGGGTTAGATGAAACATATGGTTCAAATGGATGATTTATTGTCTTAACTTATGATCGATAGAAAATGATGGGTTTTATAGGTTCAAAAAAACTGTGTGTTTGCAAAATTTCACATAATACTTAAGGGCACATGCAACCTAAAGGATCTATGTCATACACTTTGAATACAATATACATGAATAAAAAAAACTATATAAACCCTAATATAATCAAAATACAATATAAAAATTGGAATTATATACCTTTGATTTGGTGTAGAAAACAAATCAGTTCAATCCTTCGTTTGAAGAGCTTGGAAAGGTAGCATCAAAAGGATGATGTATCTAATGGCTCACACCCAACCACTAGAACTAGAAGAAAAGTGAGGAGAGAGGAGGAAATGTAAATTTCGTTCATATACATCTAGGAAAGAGTATGCACGAAATTTGCAGGAGTAGGGGTCCAATTTATTGTTTTAGTAACTTGCTGACAACACAAAATTTGAATTGATAAAATATTCTATTTAATCCTAATTCAAATCGTTTCTTTTTATGCAAGTAGGAGGCTTCCAGAAACCCTAGAAGAGCCCCCAAAACCGTACATGCTTGGATGGTTGTAGAATTGTCTCTTTTGTTCAACTATTAAAGAATTACAATTCACCCCTTGCACCTGTAATTAATTCCAATTAATCCATGATTAATTCCAAATTAATTTTGAATAATAACTAATCAACTCTAATTGATTTCATATTAACTTATTAATCATATAAATTGAAAAATCAATAATTTAACAACTCATATCATATTAAGTTATTAATCACATAATCAAATAACCAAAAATAAGGGATTGTTTGTGTTATATAACCATGAAAAACACAATTTCATCAAAAATACCACGACTTCCGTAGAGAGGGGCTCTGCGGAAGTCCTTACAATTAGAACTACATGTAAAGGTTTCGGAGTGATAAGGATGATTTAATTATCTATCGTGAATGAGGATCTAAATTCACCTTATTCGGTGTATAGATCAAGAATGGAAAGAACTAGAAGTGGAGTTGGAAACATGAACAAAAATAGGAATCAACCACCTGTAATTGAGCAAGTACCTGTTGTAGCAGCAGCACTTGAGCCAATAACAATGGCTGGTGTACAAACGATTATTCAAACAATGTTGGATCGTCAAATGGAAGAAACTAGATGACTGCTTCAGCAGACTCGTGAAGAACTTTCAATGCCGATTGTACAGCCCGAATTGAGTGAAAGGCAGTCGGATGAAGGAAACTTCAAGGGGGTTGTTGGTCAAGCCAACCAACCAATAATTAGACAAAACAACCAAGAAGGAGGAAATGGTGGACTTGGATGTAAGTACAAAGATTTTTTGACTTGCAAACCATCGACCTTCACTGGAAAGGAAGATCCGATCGGAGTTATGGATTGGATCTCGGAGATGGAGCTAGCCTTCATGACGTGTGGTTGCAGAGGCAATTTACAGACCACGTTCGCAGTACATCAATTCAGAGGTGGCTCTATTCGTTGGTGGAACACTCTTGGGAAGACCCTAAGCCCTAATGAGCCACTGCAACTGACTTGGACATAATTCTTGGTGCAATTCAAGCGTAAGTTCTGTTCGGACCAAAATCTGCGGGAGTTGGAGAACAAATTTATGATATTCAAGGAAGACACCATGTCAGTTGATGAATACACGAATGCATTTGCAGACAAAATGGAGTTTGCTTTGCACATCGTCCCATAGGAGTTGACAAAAGTTAACCGGTACACAAAGGGAATCCCATAGGAGTACGCAGTGCTAGTACGACAAGCACCTACTCTGGAGGCAACTATTTTGGCTGCCAAGTATGTTGAGGATATGATCAAGGGGAGAACCGCTAGCAAGGTTGAACTTGGTGAAAAGAAAAGTTTGAGGGAACTTCAGGTTCCAACAAGAAAAGCAAATTTTCGAAGTCTAATTCGAAGAAGTTTGGAGGAGGAGGAAGAGACGAAGGGAAATGGTGTGAAAAGTGCAAGAAAAAGCACTTTGGGAAGTGTAGTGAGGAGATGACCTGCTATAAATGTCGAAAAACTATACATTATGCCAACGAGTGTCCGTCCATCAAGAGAATGTTCTTTGGATGTAACGAGGAGGGGCACATTTTGAAAGACTGTCCGAAAAAGAAGGAGGCATAAAAACCCAATATTCTATCAAAGATGAAGGCAAGAGCCTTTCAGATGACCGTTGAAGCTGCGGAAGATGAAGTTGATATCACTTCAGGTACCTTTCTCATAAACAAATTGCCTGCCCAAATTCTGGAACCAACTACTCCTTTATTTCACATGAATTTGGTAGAAAACTAGCTTTGCCTGTCGATAGACTAGATAATGCTCTATTAGTTGAAGTTGCTAGTGGCAAATTTGTACCTGTTAGCCATATTATGAAAAACATCTTCATTGACCTGAATGGGAATAAGTTCCACTAGGAATTATTGCCCATTCAATTAAACGGTTTCGACATCGTGTTGGGAATAGATTGGCTTAGCCCCAATGATGCCGAAATATTATGCAGGAAGAAGATAGTAAAAGTAAACCCACCAGGGAAAGAGTCATTTATGGTGTATGGGGACAAACGCAGAGTAAATTCTGGAATCATTTCTCTAATGAAAGCCAGAAAGTGTTTGGTGAAAAGATGTACATCATATTTGGCATTCGTGATTGACGCAAAGAAGGAGAAAAAGGAGATGTAGAGCATTCCTATGATGTGTGATTATCTGGAAGTATTTGCCGAAGATCTTCCTGGATTACCGCCTGATCGACAAGTAGAATTCTGTATCGACTTGTTTCCAGGGACCACGCCAATAGCAAAAGCACCGTACCAATTAGCACCAACTGAGATGAAGGAACTGATGATGCAACTTCAGGAGTTATTGGACAAAGGTTTCATTAGACCTAGTTCATCACCCTGGGGAGCTCCGGTGTTATTCGTAAAGAAAAAGGACGGGAGTATGAAGATGTGCATGGATTACAGAGAGCTGAATAAGGAAACGATAAAGAATATATATCCATTTCCAAGGATTGATGACCTGTTCGATCAACTACAAGGTTCAAGTTATTTTTCAAAGATCGACCTAAGGTCAGGATATCATCAGCTGAAGGTGAGAGAGCAGGATATCGAGAAGACTGCATTTAGAACACGATATGGACACTACGAGTTTTTTGTTATGTCGTTTGGACTAACCAATGCTCCATCAACATTCATGGATATAATGAACAGGGTTTGTATACCGTTCCTTGATAAATTTTTGATAGTGTTCATAGATGACATTCTGATTTCCTCGAAAAGCCAAGAGAAGCATGGTAGACACTTGTGACAAGTGTTGAAAGTCTTGAGGAAGGAGAAGCTGTATGCCAAATTCTCCAAATGTGATTTTTTGATTCGAGAAGTCTAATTCTTAGGTCACGTGGTCAACCAAGTAGGGATAATGGTTGATCCAACGAATATTGAAGCTGTGATGAAGTGGGAACAACCGAAAAGTCCCACGGAGATCCGAAGCTTTCTGGGATTATCCAGATATTACCGAAGGTTTATCCAAGGCTTTTATTCGATTGATACTCCGTTGACAACTTTGACCCACAAAGGAGCTACTTATGCTTGGAGTGATAAGCAAAAAGAATCATTCGAGTTTCTAAAGAAGAAGCTATGGGAAGTACCGATTCTTTCTCTACCCGATGAAGTTCAGGACTTCGCTGTATATGGAGACGTGTCTCAGGTTGGGTTGGGTTGTGTTTTGACACAAAGAGAAAAGGTGATAGCATATGCGTCTCGACATCTGAAAGAGAATGAAAAGAACTACCCCACTCATGATCTGGAGTTGGCAGTGGTAGTTTTCGCTGTAAAAATATGGAGGCATTACCTCTATGGCGCTGTTGGGTCTATTAGATTGCGTCATGGGCTCAGTCCTTAGTCCAATTTTGATTGTCGGTATTGGGCCTGTCCAACCGTGCATGTTTTTGTACTAGGGTTTAGTATATAGGCTGCATGCATGGGGTCTTAGTAGCGATCACTTTTATTGTTTATTTTCTCCGAGTTTTGTAAACCCTAGCTCGCCTCTACAGCGGAAGTTCTTCATCGAGCTCTGCTGAGGCATGACTTTATTTTGAATCATAAGCATACATTTGATTCTATTTTGTGTTCATTTTCTTACTGTTTTGACATGTTTGATTTCCATAATCATACCCGTGAAAGATCTAATCGATCTAGAGTTTAATTCTCATCAATTGGTATCAGAGCAGGAGACTGTGTAATTCATACATATCTCGTCTGTCGAAGAAGTTATTAGGGTTTTTAATTCCGCATTGATTGATATTAATTGAGCTGTCACTCTATATTGACGTATCTCATTAATTGTTGATCTAACCCTAACGATATATTACAAGTCTGATCTTTTACAGGTTATCAATCAAAAGACTTTACAATGTCCATGGATAACTCAAAAACCAATCCGATCAATATCTCCAACAGCATAGGGTCTACGACAAGAATGTCAATCTTGTATACACAAGACTATGAAGTTTGGATGCATCACTTTGAAGATTACATGATTGGATCGGAGGACAATGGATACTGAATCTGGGAAGCGATTACTGTAGGCCCATTCGCTCACTGAAGCATTTCTAAGATTGTCAAAACACAGAAAGAGTACAATCTGCTTGTCAACGATGTCAAAGATATTCCTCAGGATGAGAAGGAAAAGTTTCAGTGCAACATCCAGGCCCTGAGGATGATAAGGTTTGCGCTGTAGTCGGATACGTTTCGTTTGGTAAGTTGTTGTGCAACAGCTAAAGAGATCTAGGATAGATCAAAAGAATTGTATTCCACTGACGAAGATTTGGAACATTCAATCCAAACTCTCTTGTTGTCTGAATTTGGTGACTTTAAGCAGAAGCCTGGAGAGAAACTTGTTCAAACTTTTGATCGCTTCAATCATCTTTTAAGTAAGATGATAAAGCATGGGATTGAAAGGAAAGTTATCGAACAAAAAGTTACTTTCATAAATGGCCTTAGACCCGAATGGATGGCTGTTGTGTCAACAGTTAAAGCTCATGAATAGTTCAAGTCATATTCTCTGGCAAAACTAGTGGGTATTTTGAAATCCCATGAGAGTGCTCTGTCTAAGGAAACGAATGTGGTTTCCAGTATGGGTTCTTTAGATCTTGTCTCTAAAGGAAAGAGTTCGGTTGAAGAAGAAGAGGAATTGGATCTTGCCAATTATGATCTAACCAGTGAAGAATATGCCATGATGGTGTCCAATCCAAGAAAATTCATTAAGAAGAAATTCCCATCCAACAAGAACCGAAACTGGCTGGGTAGTTACAGTGCCGAAAAGATCAAGGAGGAACCGAAGATGGGGTCAAAGTATGAAGAGCCAAAGAAGGAAGAAAAAGTTGGAGGAGACTCAGGATTCGACTGCCATTACTGTGGAGGCAAGAATCATTTTGCTAAAGATTGTATGCTGAGAAAGAAAGAAGAGAAGACAAATGAAAAAGATGAGGAAGCGAGCCTCCTGAGAAGACTGGAGGAAATCAAGAAAAGAAAGTCTACTGCTAACAATACTACCATAAATGCTTTGATTGTGCAGGATACAAACAACAATGATGAATTTGGTGGTGTGGAGGTCTGGTCCACAGATTCTGAGGATGATTAAGTCAGGAAGCCCACCCATGGAAAGGCTATGCGGGCAAAAGAAGAACATGCAACATGAAGGGGCTTTGTGGTGACCGAAGGTGTGTCCCAAATGAGAGGATATACAACCGATGGGGGAGTTGAAGACGAAAGGGAGCGAGAGGATAGGTGTTTTGCTGCCAAACCTGTCAGTGCACTGATCAACGAATGTGATGAGTTGATCAAAAAGGTACAAAATATTCTTGTTTCTCTAAATATACCTGTTACTAATTATGAAATGGAATTAAATAACTTAAAGTCAAAATTCTCGAGCATATGTAGCTGTCTCACCCAAACCTGTGTCACAAATTCTAACCTAACTTATCAAATCAGCAAGATTTCATCAAAAGAGTGAGGAACGAAGGATGTGGATCGAGCAAAAGGAAAAGGAGATAATTAGGTCTAAGGATGATTCTATTTATTTGCAAAGATACAATCTTAAACCTCTTAAATAGCGAAATCTGTTTTGTTTAATTGCTAAAAGAATCTATTTTAACATCACTCAGTTGCATCTTGATTGTGAAATAGGAAAGAAGATCCATCGCATGATTTTACCCTTCCTTGAGTTAAAGGAGGATGAAATCGATGCTGAAGCCTACAACAGTGAAAGTGTTGTATCTTTTGACGAAGCTTCTCCAGCATATAAAACAGGTCTGGACAAAATTGAATCCTACATAAAGTCCAAGACCATCAGGACATGCTCAAAAATTTGTTAGACGAAAATGATAGATTGAAATTGAGAACCGAAACTGTACAAAAATTTGACTCTTTGAATGCCAAGTTAAGTTCAGAAAATAAAATTGATGTTGAAAACGCATCTGAACTTAATGAGGATGATGATATGAGTGAAATCTCTATAGAGGATTTGGTGGAATGTTCTGAATTTGTCAAAAGCGAACCTAAGTCACGCAACAACTTGATTTCTGAAAACTCTGTTGAGTTTGCTCGCTCGTCTACCGACGAATCCAAAGTTCTTAAAGCTAAAGTTGTTGTGTACCAAAAGGTACAAACTACTCGAAAATCAAGTCTACACAGTATCGGGTGTCACTCCACAACAAACTGCAGAGTTAACAACTTTGGTAGACGAAGACAATGCTGGCGGATGCGACGAATTATTCTGGTCGGCCCCAATAGACAACACTGATGAGACGAAGGGTCTATCTCAAAAAACTTCATGGAGAGTGAAAGGTAGATACATACCCGAACCATTAAATGAGCCAACAAGATATGATGTGCCGAGCACAAGTGGATCCAAAACACCATTGAGCGAACATGTGCAAACCTCTAGTGAGACATCCTCAGCAAAAAGTGAATGTTGTGCTCACACTTCGAAAAGAAAGGCCAACATCCATAGAAATCCAAAACGGGTGGCTGATAGAAAGCATCAAAGAAATCTGAGATATAAGAAGAATCTCTCAGAAAGAAAACAGTTTTGGAATTCTTAATATCCTGACTTTGTAAGGATAGAAAGAAAGCACAAATCACAAGAGGAATCAAGGAACCGAAAGGGAAGTTTCGACCCCACGTCGGGAATAAACCAAAAGAGTAGTTTCGTTCCTCACCACAATACCAACCGAAAGAATGGTTTCGGTCCCTCTACTGAAAGGAGCCAAAAAGGTGGTTTCGGTCCTTCGACCAATAGGAGCCGAAAGGGTGGTTTTGGTCCTTCAACCAAAAGGAACCGAAAGGAGAGTTTCGGTCCCTCATCCAATAACAACCAAAAGGAGGGTTTCGGTCCCTCATCCAATAACAACCGAAATACCGGTTTCGGACCTTCACCCAATAGCAACCGAAATAGTGGTTTCGGTCCTTCACCCAATAGCAACTGAAATAGTGGTTTCGGTCCCCATCCATACAAGTCCAATCAGAAAAACAGGGGATCCAAAGTTACTTCTGAATCTAACTCTTCCCATTCAAATTCTCGTTCTTCAAATGATTCAAAGGGAAAAAGGAAAACTCTTTCCTGAAGATAACAATCTTCCAAAAGAGATTCAAAAGAATGCTGAAATCAACACCACAAATTCCAATAAATCAACCAAAATCAACTTTAGTTAAACGCACGTACACGGTTGATATTTCTCTTACTATTCCCTGTCCTGTAAAAGGCTCACAAGGACCCAAGAAACTTTAGGTTCCTAAATCTGCTTAATATTTTGCAGGTTATTCGTGACGAGCAGTTTGACGAAGAATTGTACATTGATAGTGGCTGCTGACGTCACATGACAGGAAGAAAGGAAGAACTGAGGGAGTTTCGTTCTCTCAAGGATGGTGGTATTGTAAAGTACAACAACAACTCATTTGGTACTATCAAAGGCTGTGGAATGATCACTAATGGCGAGTTCTCTATAATGAAAGTAGCTTATGTTGAAGGACTTCAACACAATCTTATCAGTGTATCACAGCTGGTGGTTGGCACTGGATTGAAAGTATCTTTTGAAGATAAGAGTCTCCAATATCTCTTTAATCAGAAAGAATTCAATATGAGGCAAAGACGCTGACTAAAGTTACTTAAGGACTATGACTATGAGATACTTTACCACCCGGTAAAGCCAATGTTGTTGCTGATGCTCTCAGTTAGAAAGTCAATCTTGAAAGAAAAAGACCAAGAGAGTTGATAATAGAAGTTGTCTCGGAAATTGTGGAGAGTATAAAGAAAGATCAAGAAGTAGCTTCTGAGAAGAATGACCGAAAGGAAGAACGTTTGGGCAAAATGTTAGTGTTTGGTATGAACAGTCATGGACTGAAGGTGTTCCAAGATCGAATTTAGGTACCTAAGTTCGGGGGAATAAGAGATCTTCTGATGGAAGAATCTCACAAAACCATGTACTCGATTCATCCTGGCAGCACAAAAATGTATAGGGACCTGAAACCTTATTACTGGTGGCCGACGATGAAGCTTGATGTAGCAAAGTATGTGGCCAAGTGTGTGACATGTGCTTGAATTAAGACACAACATCAGAAACCATATGGGAGTTTAGAACCTTTATCTGTACCTGTGGGTAAGCGGGAAGACATCTATAAGGATTTTGTCACTAAACTTACCAGAACAAGGAACGGTCATGACATGATTTGGGTGGTCATGGATTGCTTCATTAAGAGTGCACACTTCATAGCTGCCAATGAGAAATGGACTATGGATAAGCTTGCAAATTCTTAAGTGATGGAAAGTGTGAGGATTCACAGTGTTTCATTAATGATTGTATCATATCGTGACAGCCGTTTCACCTCAAGGTTTTGGAAAACACTACAAGAGGAATTGGGTACCAAGTTGTGTTTGAGTACAGCTTATCATCTACAGACTGATGGTCAGAGCGAACGGACGATACAAACACTTGTAGATATGCTGAGAGCATGTACCCTGGAATTCCAAGGCAATTGGGATGAAGATTTGCCTTTGGTAGAATTTTCCTACAATAATAATTTCCACTCGAGTATTAAGATGGCACCGTACCAAGCTTTGTACAAACAGAAGTGTCGTATGCCGTCTTGTTGGCTTGAGGCTGGGGAAAAGCAATTTATGGGACCCAAGATAGTCCATCAGACTGCTGAAAAGCTGAAAATAATTAAGGAGAGAATGTTAGCGGCTCAGGGTCATCAAAAGAGCTATGCTAATAAGAAAAGACTACCGACGACTTTTGAAGTTGGAGATTCGGTTTTGCTTAAAGTCTCACCGTGGAAGGGACTTATAATATTTGGTAAAAGGGGAATGTTAAGTCCAAGGTTTATTGGACCATTTAAACTTCTTCAGAGGATTGGGAACCAAGCTTACAAGCTCGAATTAGCCGAAGAACTGAATGGAATTCATAACAATTTCAATGTGTGTTATTTGAGGAAGTTCACAGAAGAAGTTCCTCATATGATTCCACTTTTGGAATTAAGAATTGATGAAGATAAGAGGTTAATTGAAGAACCATAGGCAATCGTTGACCATAAGACTAAGAAGTTGCGACACAAGATGGTCGAATTAGTGCTGGTCCGTTGGAAACATACGAATGGGCCAAATCTCACCTGGGAGACGGAGAGTTACATGATGAGTCGCTATCCGCATTTGATTGTTGATGTGTGATTCTGGGGACAGAATCATCCTAAGGGGGAGAGAATTGTAACGCCCGTGTTTCTAGGCTAGGCATTAATATTGATGTAATAGTCTAGGTTAACCTTTGTAACTCGTTTTGAAATAATAAGAATGTATTATTTGAGTATTATGTGTTTATTGCTTAATTGTGTGATATAAATGAATTAAGGATAAAAATAAGCGATAAAATAAAATATTAGATAAGCCCAATATCTCTACATGAAGTTGTAGTGGTCGTGGCAAGGTTTCCGAAAATATAAAGAATGCTGAAATCCAAGTTATAACGAAGAAGTTATGACACGTCGAAGTTTCACGACAGAACCGGTACAACACTGCATGACGTAAATAGTGAATTTACGATACAACGATATTTAGTCTTAGTGATCTAAATGAAATTCATAGAATACATTAAACCGAGAGCGTACATAAAAAGAACGTGTATGTAACAACGTAAATTTTCAAAACAAAATTTTCATTTCTTAAATTTCATTTAGATGAAAATATGTTTTTAAGAAATGAAAATTTTCAAAACAAAATTTTCATATAAATCCGAAGATCATAAATCCTCAATCAGTGTGTACAGATCACGTCGGCGCCTTCCCACGGTCCTCGCTAGTACCTGAAGCACATAACACAACGACTGTAAGCATAAATTCTTAGTGAGTTCCCCAAAATACTACTTACACACATACGCCTTTCCAGGCCACGAGCTTCCGGTCCACGTGTCTCAGGGGAATTCCGTCCCAACCCGGTAAACCTTCCGGTCTTACCCGTGTCGACTTTCCGATCCACATCACAATGCCTTCCGGCCCATAATATAAATGCCTTCCGGCCCATGACATAATGCCTTCCGGCCCACATCAAGCATAGCATACATATCACATATAAACGGCTAACTTAATCACATACAATGCATACAACTCATAACATACCAGACCTTCCGGTCACACATAGGTACCTTTCCAGGTACAGTATAGTGAGAAGACTCACATCGCAGGAAGTCTAGAATCTCACGTGCTCGCTATCTCCGACTCTCGAAACGAAGAGCCAACCCCGCCTAATCATAACGAAATATCATTCTAATTAATATAAACGTTCGAGACTAGGCTACACCCTTATCATTATCCCACAAAGAGGTAAAAGACCATTTTACCCTTCCTTGACTCATGTTGACCAAACCCTAAAAGTCAACAAAAGTCAACTGACCACAGTACGCGGGGCGTACCAACTTCTGTACGTGGGGCATACATTGATGAGTCACAGTCGGGGGTCGCAACCCCTTACGCTGCACGTACTGGGAGTTACGCCCAGCGTAAATCCCAGATTCAGCCATGCCACATTTCTTGTCTTAAATGGTTAAGAGACTCCTTCAACTTCTAGATCTGGCTCTCATTAAGCCTCCTAATCCATAAAGTCGGAACCTTTAAGCATTGGCATGGCTGTAAAGGCTCCTACACTCTCTAATACCTTCCTTTTCAACTCCAAAGATCTAGATCTTATGCATCGCTAAATAAATACGTCCAAGATCACATTTTTATGAACCTACAACTCAAATGGACCTGTAATATGGTAGATCTAAGCCAATGGAGACTACTTGCTCATAAAGTCTCCATCTTTGGGACCAAAACCTTAGAAATTGGTCCATGAAGCATACCATAAGAACTACAAGGCAAGATCTGAACTTTTTACCTCAGGAAGAAGCTCCAACCTTTGTTATCCTCGGATCTACACTTCTCCACCAGCTTCTAGCCTCCACAATGGACTACTCTTTCCTTTTGCTACCTTGAAATGACACCTCAAAGCTTAGAACACTCACAAACAAGCTATGAATGAAGGAACAACTCTCTTAGGGTTTCTTTCTGAAGGATGGTGGCTGAGGAACCAAGCCATCTCATTCCTTTTATAGCCAACAACTCAAATTAGGTGTTTTGAGTCTGGACCAGTTACGCCCAGCGTACCCGGGTGACAACGCGTTCAATTTAAGCGCGCGAGTACGCCCAGCGTACTCGCCCCAACACAAAAGGGCCAACAAGACATATATGAAAAAATGAAGTGCTAAAAGGTTATATCTGAATTCTGGGCTGTTACAATTCTCCCCCACTAGAACCAGACTTCGTCCCCGAAGTCTTCTACCGAAAACAGTCCCGGTTACTGCTCCTGCATCTCCGACTCGGTCTCCCATGTCAGCTTGGACCCCTTCCGATGCTGCCACTGCACTTGCACCAAGGGCACTTCCTTGTTCCTCAGAACCTTAAACTTTCGATCCGTAATTGCCACCGGTCTCTCAATATAGTTCAGGCTCGCATCCACCTGAATATCTTCTAATGGAACCACAGCCGACTCGTCGACAATACACTTCTGCAACTGCGACACATGAAAGGTGTCGTGAATCTGAACCAGCTCCGTAGGTAGATCTAAACGGTAGGCTACCCTGCCTACTCTCGCAATTACCCTAAAAGGTCCAATGTATCGAGGTCCCAATTTGCCCCTCTTCTTGAATCGATTCACTCCTTTCCAAGGAGAGACTTTTAAGAGTACCAGGTCACCAACCTGAAACTCGAGCTCGGACTGACGCCTGTCCGCATAGCTCTTTTGGCAACTCTGAGCGGTCAACAATCTCTGCCTGACCTGCTGTATCTGCTCCGTCGTCTGAAGCACAATCTCCGTACTACCCATTACCCGATGCCCCACCTCTCCCCAGCAGATGGGGGTCCGACACCTCCTCCCAGACAAAATGGTACGCGTCCCGCCCACAAATGGTACCCAAATCCGACCCTGAAATGTCATAAGGCCCCGACTGTCGGTAACGAATTCCAACACCTGCCCAACAACCCGTTCCCGCTTTCGGTTCTCTGGTCTCGCAGCCTTAGCCTGGGCCCCTCGGATGGTGTCCAATACCGGAGTCATCACCGTCAACCTCATACAAATGTATCGGATCGGAGCGCTCTCCTACCTACGGCTCAAAGCATCAGCTACGACATTAGCCTTGCCCAGGTGGTACAGGATCTCGCAATCATAATCTTTCACCACATCCAACCATCTCCTCTGGCGCATATTCAGGTTTGGCTGATCCATCAAGTACTTCAGACTCTTGTGGTCCGTGTATATGGTACACCGAACCCCATATAGATACTGCCGCCTGATCTTGAGGGCAAACACCATAGCCCCCAACTCCAGATCATGGGTGGGATATCTCGACTCATGAGGCTTCAGCTGCCTCGATGCATACGCTATAACGTGCCCCCTCTGCATAAGCACTGCCCCTAACCCAGATATAGATGCATCACAATATACCACAAAATCCTCCATCCCGTCTGGGAGTGCGAGCACCGTGGCCTCACACAACTTCTGACGAAGGGTCTCAAATGAGGAATGCTGCTCCGGACCCCAAGAAAATGCAACACCCTTCCGGGTCATCTTGGTAAGTGGCACGACGATCTTGGAGAAATCCCTAATAAACCTCCGATAATAGCCGGCCAATCCCAGAAAGCTCCTGATCTCAGTGGGTGATCTCGGCACCTCCCATCTCATCACTGCCTCAATCTTCGCCGGATCGACCAATATCCCTTTCTGGTTAACAAGGTGTCCTAGGAACTGGACCTCTCGTAACCAGAACTCACACTTGGAGAATTTGGCATACAGCCTCTCCAATCTCAGAATTCCAAGGATCTCCCTCAAATGCTCCTCATGCTGCTCTCTAGACCTTGAATATACTAAAATATCATCAATGAATACGATCCCCAACCGATCCAGCATCGGCCTGCACACCCTGTTCATGAGATCCATGAACGCAGTTGGGGCATTGGTGAGCCCAAAAGGCATCACCACAAACTCGTAATGTCCATAACGAGTCTTGAATGCAGTCTTCTGGATATCTTCATCCCGAACCCTCATCTGATGATAACCCGACCTCAAGTCTATCTTGGGGAACCAAGATGCCCCCTGCAACTGATCAAATAGATCATTGATCCTAGGTAACGGATACCGGTTCTTGACCGTCAACTTGTTTAACTCCCGGTAATCGATACACATCCGGTGTGAACCATCTTTCTTCTTGACAAAAAGGATCGGTGCTCCCCAAGGCGAGCTACTCGGTCGAATAAACCCCTGCCGCAACAGCTCCTGAAGCTGTAAGGATAACTCCTACATCTCCGGCGGCGTGAGGCAATAAGGCGCCTTGGCAATAGGTGCTTCTCTAGGAATCAAGTCAATACGGAACTCCACTTTTCTTTCCGGAGGCACGCCCGACAGTTACTCAGGAAAAACATCCGGGAACTCGCACACCATCGGAACGTCGTCAACCGAACTTGGCCTCCCAGTGGCCACTCGTGCGTCCATCACGTAGGCTATGAATCCACTGCAGCCCTGCTGCAAACTCTGCCTCGCCCTGGCAGCCGAACAAAATGCTGACCCACACCGGGTCCCCTCGCCATACACCGTAAGCACTCCCCCACTAGGGTCTCGCATAGACACCAGCTGTCTCTCGCAGTCAATGACCGCTCCAAACTTACTCAACCAGTCCATGCCCACGATGACACAGACATCTCCCATAGCGATAGGAACTAGGTCTATAGGGAAATTGACAACAAAAATCTTGAGCACACATCCTCGAATCACTTCGGTGGCATATACCGCTTTCTAATCAGCTATGGAAACCCTCAGAGGTCGAATCATCACCTCTCGATCAATACCAAGGTGCTGACTAAAAGCCAGAGATACAAAAGACTGACTCGCACCCGAGTCAAATAATACCAAGGCAGGTACATAATTCACAAGAAAAGTACCTACGCATATCATAAAATAAGCACAACATCTCAGCATAAAAAAATAAATACACGAAAGAATACATACCAGCCACGACATCGGGAGCCGCGCGGACCTCCTCTGCAGTCAACTGAAAAGCTCTCCCACGAGCCCTCGGGGCCTCGGCCTTCACCGGTCGAGCCTCGGTAATCCTAGCAGCCAGCGCAGATCCCTGTGCTGATACCTGGTGTAGCTGAGGCCGGTTTGGTTGTAATGGATGCAAACCATAAATCCCTTGGGGCAATCCCTGGCGATATGCCCCTCCTTGCCACATTTGTAGCAAGCACCCGATCAACAGGTCCCCTCATGACCCTTGCCGCACTTCCCGCAAGTGCGGCCCTTCTGGCCTCCAGTCCTCGAATCAGCGGACTTGGTCCGCTTGGCTGCCGGCTGAGACTGAGCCGGCCGCTGACCCATCCTCTGAGACTCGGCCTCCTCCCTAGCCTGAGTCTCCAACTCAATCTCTCTCTTCCTGGCATTTGCCTAGAGCTCAGCAAATGTCTGGTACGTCGAGTTCGACACGAACTCCCGGATTTCCCTCCTCAGAATACCCAGATACCGGCTCATTCGAGCCTGCTCAGTAGCCACCTGCTCAGGGCAGAACATCGCCCTCTCATGAAACTTCCGGTTGACCACAGTAACCGAATCATTACCCTGCTTAAGGGTCAAAAACTCCTGAACCAACCCTTCCCTCTCCACCGGGGGAACATACTCGTCTCTAAACATGGTGGTGAACCTCTCCCAGGTCATCACTGAAATCTCTGCAAGAGTGAAGTTCGCCGTCACGAACTTCCACCAATCCTTCGCTCCCAAGCGGAGCTGGTTCAAAGCAAACCGTACCCTCAGATGCTCCGGACATGAACAAGTATAGAAGCATCCCTCAAAGTCAGAAATCCATCTCATCGCAGCGATTGGATCCTGCGTCCCATCAAACTCGGGTGGCTTCGTGTTGCTGAACTCTCGGAACAGCAACGAGTCACCTCCCTGAGGCCTGGCAGCAGCCACAGCTGCCGTAGCTGCAGCGGCTGTGGCCTCAGTCACCGTGGCGTACCGCTCATCAAAAGTCTCCAACAGCGTGGTCTTGATAGACCCAAGCATCTCTGGAATCTCGGCCCGGATTGCCGCAGCCACCTCGTCGTGAATCATCTGACGAAGCTCCTTGTCACTCACACCGCTCGTCTCAGGTCTGTGGCGTGTCCCAACCATGATGCCTCTAAAATACAACATAAAAATATCAGAGACCCAATCGAGCATACTCGCACTCGATAACGCAACCCTACTCGACCTTCGATACCCAAAGGATTCTTACTTGGACTGCCCACTGATCCGGTGTCTTCAGTAGTACGGGGCTTATACTATTGACTACACTGAATCAGCGTTCACCCCAGGTCCTCCTCATTGGACCCCGGATCATGAGTACTCTATTCTTGCTATGCACTGGTTACCTACTCGCTCTCAAAGCATCTCATAGCAGCATATTTCCCCTAGACTAAGGCATCACAAATCAGGCCACTCTAGTCCTAATATGAATACCTAGTCTACTCTAGCATGCATAACATATCACAACATATCTCATAACACATATTGTAAGGGTATTTTGGGGATTTTACCGTTCAGGCGTTGGCTGACCGTACACACCGCTTCATCCTTGGTTATCACAAAATCCCTTATAAAAATTTTATGCTTTTATTTTTGAAATTTTTTCTCAAATCCTCGGTTTGAGTTCAGTTACGCCCGAAGGTGCACCCGAATCCCTCAAACCAAGGCTCTAATACCAACTTGTAACAACCTAAATTTTCAAAACAAAATTTTCATTTCTTAAAAACATGTTTTCATCCAAAATGAGTCATAAAGATCCAATGTATCATATCATAATACAAACCATATAAATCCCAAGATCATAAATCCTCCATCAGTGTGTACAGATCACGCCAGCGCCTTCCCACGGTACTCGCTAGTACTTGAAACACATAACACAATGACTGTAAGCATAAATGCTTAGTGAGTTCCCCAAAATACTACTTACACACATACGCCTTTCCAGGCCATGACCTTCCGGTCCACGTGTCTCAGGGGACTTCCGTCCCAACCCGGTAAACCTTCCGTTCTTATCCGCGTCAAGCTTCCGGTCCACATCACAATGCCTTCTGGCCCATAATATAAATGCATTCCGACCCATAAAATAATGCCTTCCAGCCCACATCAAGCATAGCATACATAGCACATATAAACAGCTAACTTAATCACATACAATGCATACAACTCATAACATACCCAACCTTCCTGTCACACATAGGTACCTTTTCAGGTACAGTATAGTGAGAAGACTCACCTCGCAGGAATTCTAGAATCTCATGTGCTCGCTATCTCCGAATCTTGAAACGAAGACCCAACCCCGCCTAGTCATAACGAAATATCATTCTAATTAATATAAACGTTCGAGACCAGGCTACACCCTTATCATTATCCCACAGAGGGGTAAAAGACCATTTTACCCTTCCTTGACTCATGTTGACCAAACCCTAAAAGTCAACGAAAGTCAACTGACCACAGTGTGCGGGGCGTACCAGCTTCTGTACGCGGGGGGTACATCGATGAGTCACAGTCGGGGGTCGCAACCCCTTACGCTGCGCGTACTGGCAGTTACGCCCAGCGTAAATCCCAGATTCAGCCATGCCACATTTCTTGTCATAAATGGTTAAGACACTCCTTCAACTTCTAGATCTGGCTCTCATTAAGCCTCCTAATCCATAAAGTCAGAACCTTTAAGCCTTGGCATGGCTGTAAAGGCTCCTACACTCTCTAATACCTTCCTTTTCCACTCCAAAGATCTAGATCTCATGCATGGCTAAATAAATACATCCAAGATCACATTTTTATGAACCTACAACTCAAATGGACCTGGAATATGGTAGATCTAAGCCAATGGAGACTACTTGCTCATAAAGTCTCCATCTTTGGGACCAAAATCCTAGAAATTGGTCCATGAAGCATACCATAAGAACTACAAGGCAAGATCTGAACTTTTTACCTCAGGAAGAAGCTCCAACCTTTCTTATCCTCGGATTTACATTTGTCCACCAACTTCTAGCCTCCACAATGGACTACCCTTTCCTTTTGCTACCTTGAAATGACACCTCAAAGCTTAGAACACTCACTAACAAGCTATGAACGAAGGAACAACTCTCTTAGGGATTCTTTCTGAAGGATGTTGGCTGAGGAACCAAGCCATCTCATTCCTTTTATAGCCAACAACTCAAATTAGGGTTTTAGGTCTAGACCGGTTACGCCCAGCGTAGCCTTAGGTACGCCCAGCATACCCGGGTGACAACGCGTTCAATTTAATCACGCGAGTACGCGCAACGTACTCGCCCCAACACAAAAGGGCCAACATGACATATATGAAAAGAGGAAGGGCGAAAAGGTTATACCTAAATTCTGAGCTGTTACAGTCTAAATCTGACTTCGTATGTGGAAGTTATGATTTTTTGAAGTTCCAACTTAGCGGTATGCAACCCAAAGTTCAAATATGAAATCAGTGGTTTCTAGCCGAAACAATCTAAATGAGAATCGAAGATCTCGTTGATAGTAGAGCAACGGAAGAAAGACAGACGAAAACGAATGCTAGATGAAGGAGTTGTGAATTTCTAGCGATGTTTTCCTGTCCCAGCATAAAAAATAATAAAAATTAGCCGACGAAATCTAAACGAGAGTTTTAGAGCATAATCTCACCTACGCATGAATATAAAGAACGTCGAAAACGGAGCTCGTATGAGAAATATATGAGTTTCTGAAGTTCGGGGCACGAACCCCGACACTGTGTCAGAGTTAACGACAATAACATAGGGTTCACGACGTGAACTTAGAAGTGACGCCTTCCAGAGCAAGTGGACTGATGACGAACACAATGACGTATGTCTGACTGAACTCACAACGTGAATCCAAAAAATGGCCCTATAAATAGAAACCGAAGGGAAGCCGGCCATGGTTACTAATTCACTTACTCTCTCACTCCTGATACCCTCTCTAGCCCTCTTGAAGTACCCCCAAAGCATCTGTTTCATCCCGAAACCCGAAGCAAGTCCCGACGCTCCGAATATCCCAAGAAGAAAAGAGTTTTCTAGCCGAAGCTCTGCCCGCGAGAAGCCCGGTGTGTGAAGATATCCCAGATTCATCGAAGAATTACTACTTGAAGAGCCGTAGTGCTATCCGAGCATCGTCTTATCAAGTGAGTGCACAGTCTCTTTCATAAACACGATATTAATACAAGTATTGTTTGAATGTATTAAGTATACATTTTGAGAGAGTGTATAATCCCTTTCTTTTAACACATAGGTATGAAGTATCTTTTATAGAATATGTGTAGTGTGTATATATATATATATATATATATATATATATATATATATATATTATCTATGTATTTGGAGTGAGTATTGAATGAATATCTTATACACATTTTAAGTTGTATATGAATGTATAAGTATGTTGTTGTCTACTAAAATGTTGGGTAAAACATGGGTAGATAGTTGACGTGTGATAAAATGATGAGAGGCCTCGATGTTGTTATTGATTCAGTCATCTAGCAGAGTTTAGATGACGACCACAGACTTTTCTAGACAGTCTAGTGGAACGATGGTAGGCTCGCCACCTGTAGGTGTTGATGAAGACGAGTGTTCATTTGTTGTACTCCATCCCCCATATGGTTGCCTTGTTTGACATATATTGTTGAAGAAACCCCGAAGCATGTGTTGTCGCCTTGATGAAAATCCTTAGGCTAGGTCCCTTGAGATAGTCGTTTTAAGGATGTAAGGTGAGGATAACGGGAATATGTAATTCGGTTATTGTTGTTTGATGAAATTAACATAATTATTTATTGTGGGTTGAAAACCCTATATGCTTACCAGGCTCCCAAGCCTGACCCCCTCAGTTTTCTTTGTATTACACGTAGTGGCGCGAGAGCATAAGTTGGACGACTTATCAATATATTTTGACTAGAGGCCTGTAGTGTACATAACTGTCGTAAGGCTTATAATGTGTTGTTTATGCTTTTTGTCTGTATCGGAACATGACATCCCGAGTTTTGTTATATAATGAAAATAAGTTTCTTTAAGAAATGCCTTTGTAAAACTTATTTTATCATATTTTATTTTGGGAACAAATTCTGCAACTCTTTTAATCAAAGGATTACTCCGAAATTATTTTAAAAGTATAAATTAAACCGGTCTTTTATGACCGTGAATTTGGAGATGTCACAGATCGATGAGAGAAATCTTCAGATTTCGGTTAATGGTTTTAGAGAGAGAAAGTAGTGTTTTTGGCCAGAAAAGTAGAAATAAGGGTGAAAACACATATATGTATATATAGGCTAGTTTCATGGTCGGTGGTTGGGTCCACCCAATCGTGAATGGTTTACGGTCGTAAACATCGAGATGACTAGACTTGGCTGATTTTCGATGAAAAGCTTGATTTTTCGCACGATTTTAGTCCCGATACGTATATAAATTTAATTTCTATAATTTAAGTTGTTTTCAACCCTTACGAGCTAGACAAAATTGACAAAATAAATAAAATCCAAAATTTTTATATAACGAGATTTGACTTTCGTTGACTGAAAAAGGTTCGGGTTGTCACATGTTTTTGCTGAAGAAAAACCAGGGGAATATTGCCTTAATATTCTCCTAAAATTTCAGAAACGGACCTGAAGCAGAAAGAAGTTTTTGTCACTATAGAGAAGAAACACGTCGAGTGCACTCATAGAACTCAAAGAGTCAATGTGAAAAACCGCGACTTCTGACAGTTTAACAACCCAACTCGGCAAGTTCCCTCTAGACTCGACGAGTTGCTCATTCTTTTACCTTCAAGTTGATGAGTTAATTACATTTAACACAGGCAATTAATCATATTCTTTGAAGACTACTTCCTGAGCATTTCCAAGAGCTTTTTCATCTATATTTAGAGCAGTACCACACAAGATTTTGACATCCAAGACATGAATGAGCTGTTCCCATGCCAAAGTCAATTAAATATGGAGCTGAACAAGAAGAAGATCAACCTCAGAACTACTATCCCAGGGGAGTTTGTTCCAATTATCTCTTTACTTTATATTCTTTATCATGCATAACATGCAATCGGGACATTGTATGAATTAAGTGTGGGGTAGGAGGTTGGTTACATTAGTTAAATTAGAATCCTAATTTCAAGTATAATTCTAAAAATTTTGCATTAAAATTGCTAGAATTAAATTTATAAAATTTTGGTAAAAGAAATTAGGATTCCATGCTAGCATTGTGTTTGATGATTTTAGGAGGAACCAAATGTTTAGTTCAACCAATATACGTTCTAGTGTATTTATGGCCCCTTTATTCTAGTGAAATCATGGGACAAAAATATAACCTTGCTTAGTTTGAGGGATGCAATATGTTTAGCATCATGTACCAGAAATGTATCCAGGAAAGCTTAAGTAGTCATTACACATGAGACTAATACCTTTAACCAATAAATGATGAAGTTAAATCCCTTGCGTAAGCATATGTTTTTTTTTTCTAGGTTTTTAGTTTGAGTGAGAAAAAAAAAAAGTGAGTGTTGAAAAAAAAAGTGAAAAAGTTGAAAAAAGTCAAAAAAAAAAAAAAGAGTGCTGCAATGTTTGAAAGAAAGAATCTACAAAGCTATGAAGTCAAAAAAGAAATATAAAGAAGAAAAGCTACAAATTATTGAAGATTCAAAGTTATCAAGTATTATTGTTTTCATTGTAATTTTCCTTTCTAGGTTATTTTATCGTATGTGTGCTTGGGGTTTAACAAAAAATGACTTGAAGTTAAGAAAGTTTTATGCGGATGGATTCAGAAGGATGCATAAAATGAGCATTGTTTAAAAGAAGTGGGCAAGTGTTTATTATAACTATTTAGGATTAGGGGGTCCTTAGGATAAATTTTAGAGACAAATGCATGCGTTCCGGTCTTGGCATAATGGCTAGGTTTGATTGGGATTGTCTTATGTGATGCTAGTGTGCTAAAATTTAGTTTTGCTTAGGGGCAAGCAAAAGTCAAGTATGCGTATTTGGATATGTGCATATTTAATCATATATTTTGTATAATATCTTAATAGTTTTTGGCTATTTTGTCTCGATTTATGAACAAAAGGTACTTAATTATGTTAAAATTATATTTTCAACCTTAAAGACATGATCGAGTGAAAAAAGAAGCAGAACTAGCAACTGGAAGCTTGGGAATTGAAGTTTGAAGAAATAAAGCTTAAAAGAGGAAAAAATAGGTGAGTTGGCCATCAACTCAACGAGTAGAATGGAATATTCGCGAACCAGCAATGCCTTACTGTACGCACCGTACACGTGTTTTACGTAAAGAACTTGTTGAGTGGGGTTTAATAAGTCGACGAGTCGGTGCAGAATTTTTGAAAATTCTTATATATATCAGTTATTCCCAAAATCCAAAGTATGTTGGATACTTTTGGCGACTCATTGGCGATCAGAAGGGTTCTTAAAGCTCTGGTTTTCGAGAATTCAACTTGGAAGTCATGTTAGAAGAGCTCAAAGGCAATAAACACTATTCCTTTTATTAATCTTTTGCATAAACTATATTTGCATCATTAGATTTCGATTTTAGGTTGTTAATTGTTGTAGATATCTGCTAAAAGCATTTAACTTCTATTTAGTGTAGATGAATTTATGAATATGGTGTGATTTTATGGCTTGGATTAATTTGATTTGGTGAATTGTCTTGTTAAGCTTGTTAAAGAACCTTATGTGCTCATAATAATTATTTTCTATTATTAGTCAAGTTGTTGAGTTGCATGACCATCTTCTTAATTGCATGAATCATATAATTTTGTGAAGACAATATAATATGCCTAGTATTAGTGAATATAAACCTATGGTTAACTAGAGAATAAGCACAATAATGTGTAATCATGTGTGATGAACAACCATACAATAGTTAATTAAATTAACAAATTTAGTAAGATAATATTACAAGTACTACTTGATATGAACTGAATACTAGGAAACTCGTTAGTTTAATCAATTGGCCACTGTTTGAATTAACCTGTTTGCTAAGAATTAGTAACAGTGAACATGAACCTAATCACATTAGAAACCGGTAGCCAATGATATATTAATCTGTTGCACTCGCCATGAAATCAACCATAGGAATAAATGAGTCGAATTTGAACATAAGTCTCTTTTATCAATGAATCTAGTTACCTTCTATTCTCTTTAGTTGTTAATTGTTTTGTTTAAGTGTAATTTGCTTATTTAAGTTTCTAGTCTTTCAAAACTAGAGAAAACCATCTTTTATTACTTGTTTTTAATTAGGTAATTCTAGTAGTTAATCTTAATTTTTACCGTTCCCTGTGTTCGATACCCTACTTGCTTGAACTATATATATCACTAATCGATAGGTACACTGCCTTTCGTTTGTTTATTTTTTGTTTAAATTAGTGAGATTTAAACTAGTGCCTTTCACATACACTAGTGGTGGAGGTAGTAGCGGTACAATCCCTGCTAATATGACCCATTTGACTGCACTTGAAGCAACCAGAACCACCCACCATGCACACCCCATTGTGCGTCTTGCTGCACTTGCCATAGCGAATCCGACCCTGCTGCCGTCTCAACCTCGAATCAGATACCTTGGGCCATTTTGCTGAACCCCCTGAAACTTGAGCCTAATCTGGCCGTGTCTTCCTGTCCATCTCAAAATTAATATTTCTCTCTCTATCTTTCCCTCTCTCTTTGTGTGTGTGTGTGTGTCTCTCTCTCTTTCTCCCTCTCTCTCTCTCTCTCTCTCTCTCTAGCACTCATAATCATATCCTCCAGTGTATTGCAACTGGATAAGATCACAAACTGTCGAAAATCATTCCTCAGCATCCCATGGTATCTCTCCCTCTTCATCTCCTCCTGCTCGTGATTGGTTCCTTCTCCCCATAGTAATCTAGAGCCCCACATGTCAGGAATTCCCATAAAGTTCAATGAACGTGCCCCAATCAAAGGCAACATCTCAGAATGGAAAGAGCCAAATCACTCCTCCAACACCTTAATGATACCCTCCTTGATTGTACCAAAAATCGCAGGAGTCTCATACAAAATGAACTCCCGTGTGATATCATCCAACTACCCAGCTCCAAAACCTGAGTGTAACATTCCAATCTTTAGGTATGGATTTAAAGCTTTATATTTATATTTTTGGGGCAACTCGATGACTTGGAAGGCTCCAACTTGTCGTGTAGAGTATTTAATGCCCGCGTGTCTTTCAATGTCTACTCAACGAGTTAGAAGGCCCTAAGTCGACGAGTTGAAGGCTAAACATGAAAACCCTATTTTTTAGGGTTTGGACCTTATTTAAAGGCCTTAACTCATATTTTTGGCCTCCTTTACCATCCCATCAGTCAAGTGAAAACCCTAATCGTCCCACTTTCCCCAGTTTGAGTGTGTGTGTGAGCTTAAAGAGTGTACTTTGGTGCTTTTCTTGAAGGAGTGTGAAGTTGGTGATGCAAATTTGAAGGGAGAAGCTTTAGATCCGATCTTTTCAGTGTTGTTGCAACCATTTGGAGATACAAAGTCGTTATCTTGATCATCCCTTTGTTATATCTTTTCCTTTGAAAGTTTATGGCCATTATTCACTTAATTTGGGATCATTCTTGGATGTGAGCATGTTGTCAAGCCATGGTTTTAGATCTCGACATCTCCTGGCCTCCATGGATTTAAATTCGCCAACTTTATCATGTCTTGGCCCTCTTTCATACTCTAAGTCCCTTGGTAAATGTTGTTCGAGTGATTTTGCCTTCTTGATGACATGCATTGATGTAAAGCTAGCAACTTTACATGATATTTCATTCCTAAGGGAACATATATGTAGTTTGGGGATTTGGTTTCGATTAGAAGTGTTTGAATGCCTTAAGATTAAGAAAACTCGATGAGTTGCCTACCGACTCGGCGAGTTGAGTCGTGTTTTCCCGCTTTCTGGATACTAAAGAACTCGAGGAGTTTCTCTAGTCACTCGGCGAGCCCTCTTGAGCTTTTCATGAGTTTTTGAGATTTGAAAGAGCTCGACGAGTCAGTAGATGCACTCGACGAGTTGGGTCAACATGGACTGTTGACCTTGACTATTGAATTTGGCTTTGACCATGGTTCACCAAGTTTGACCATGAGGTTATTTCGGGATTTTGATGAGGTTAGTCACTTGGAAATTTTAGGCAGTTCAGTTGGAGTTGTGAGTTTGGATTGATATTACCGGTTCAACACTACTTCTGAGGTGAGTTTTCCTCACTATACTAATAGGCTGAAGGCACCAAGGCCAGCGCTTTGGATTATTACCCTGGTTATTGTATGATGCTATGTGTAGTGATCTATTAAATCTATATCCTAGTGTATAGGATGATTCTATGATTAATGATCTATTAGGCCTCTATGATTGTTGTATGTGCTAGCTAGCATTTGATATCTATGTGTAACACCATGAATTTCAAAATAAGTTTTCGCATAAAATAAGAACATTTTCATTTAATTTTCATAAAAACATGAATGTTTTAAGACTCCAATCCATATCATACAAAAATCCCAAGATCACATATCATAAAAATCCCATGCGTGTGTACAGATCAAGCCGGCGCCTTCCCACGGTCATCACTAGTACCTGAAACAAACAACACTAACACTGTAAGCACAAAGCTTAGTGAGTTCCCCAAAAAACCACACATAACACATATTAGCCACTCGAGGCTATAACTTTGTGGGTCCGTAGACCCTACTCTGTGAACCCACTGGTTCTAACTCTGGGAACCTTCCGGTTCCAACTCTATAAACATGCACAACATAAATCACATAGAAATAATGCAGTACAACACATAAGATAGATATAGCGTAAAAATACTCTGTCACGTGACTCTGATTACCTACTCAAGGTAAAGTATAGTGAGAAGACTCACCTCGCGTATCTCGATAACTCGCAAATCCCTAAAATCACTAGTGCTCGATCTCCCGAGCTAAAGTCCTCCTATAACACAATACATCTCTAATTAACACTTTCCCAACTAAGGTTGACTAACCCTCTCAAGTCAACACTGGTCAATTCTGGTCAATGGCCAATAGTCAACTCAACTCGCCGAGTCTCTACGGGGACCTGATTCCTCTGAGTCCCTTCCGACTCACCGAGTCACTCACCCGACTCGGTTACTCAAACCCTGGTTCGAAATCACTGAACAACCCGCACCAACTCGTCGAGTCTGGAAATGGACTCGGCGAGTGCATTCCATGTACAACCCCAAACAACCTTCTAAGGTCAGATCTGCTTCACTAACTCATAGATCAAGTCCTTCCAAGCTTATTCATCACGTAAAGTTCATGTCTTGGCGCTCATAACACACCTAATGACTCATAAATGGTGTTTTGACCTCAAGCACAAAGACCCAAATCCAAAACCTCCATTGATTCATAAAAATCTTGGACGGAGGGACACTCTGGACCTCCAAGGGTCCAGATCCAGAACCTAAGTCGCTTAAGGGACCAAGGAAGCACTAGATCTAGCCACAAAAGAGCTCAATAAGCCCTAAATCAACATGAACATCACCATACAGAAAATGGTTCGAAAATAGTACCTCAAACGTGATGTTCTGAACCTCAGATCTTCAGGAAGTTGATCCTCTTGTTTCCCCTTGGCTATTGCTTCCTTTCCCTTGCTAGATAACACCTCCAACGTCAATAATGGCTCCTTAACTTACTCCAAACGCTCAAGCTCACTAGGGTTTCACTCTGGGGACTGGTGAGCACAAATGACGGCCATAAGGCCCTTTAAATAGGCCCCAAACCTGAGAAATTAGGGTTTCATTAAACAGCTCGGACTCACCGAGTCCATTCCTTGGACTCGCCGAGTCCAGGCGCGAACCCGCGTCCAAATCCGCGATCATACTCGGCGAGTCTAGGCTCCAACTCGCCAAGTCTCTTTACAATTAACAAAAATAAATAAATGAATAATACCTGGGAATCCAGGCTGTTACACTATGTGATGATGTGATTTAGGGTTCGTTGAGGCGGTCCTGCTTTGCGCTTTAGGCCAACAAACCCAGGGTGGCGCTGATAGATTAAAGGCCCATCAGGGAGTACTAGTCAGGCCGAAGGCCCGAAGAATGGTCTAGACAGACTGTAGGCTCAGTGAGGCGGTCCATACATGCTAAAGGTTCTGATTGTGGGCCAGATAAACTGAAGGTCCGGTGAGGCGGTCCTATCATGCTGAAGACTCTATATGCATAGTCCTTGTTTATGATATTGTTCTGTTATATGTCGTTGGTATTTTGGGGGAACTCACTAAGCTTCTGTCATACAGATGTGGATTTTGTTTCAGGTACATCTGTGAGAACAAGATCTATGCGCAGGGACAAGGTTTGAGAAGTCAAACCTTGAGTGAATGCTTGAGATCAATGTCTGCTTGATAATGGATGTTCAAGTTGAGACTGGAAAGACCAGTTAAGTCTTAGATAATCAATTCAACAAATGTTTAAGACATTAATTAAGAACAGGAATATAATGATCAAGCTAACATCAATTAATGAAAAACAAGAAGAATGTTTTTAATGTGACAAGAGTAAAATTCCAAAGTATGAGAAAGATCCGTTATTGATTTGTATTGAATGCTCTATATAGGATAGAATGTTACAGTGAATTGACCAAAGTGTTTACATAGGACCGGAAAAAAGATACAATATTGACATTCTGATTGTCTTAAATCAACTTTAAACTAAGTCCTATGAAATGTTACATCACAATACAAGACAAAAGTAATAAATGAACAAAATACATAGAGACTTCATTTCGGAAAAGTGATGTTCTGGAGATGAAGGTTTGGTTCAGATCAGCGTACATTCCGGACTTCAGGATCAGCTCCGAAATGTGTTCCTCTTCAAAATACTTCACTCCATTTCTCCAGCTCCGAACAGGTTCCGGATCACATCTTCCTTCCGAACCAACAACCTTTGGAATATGTACTTAGGATTGCTAGAGGTTCACTTTCAGGTTCCAACAATCTGCCCCCTAAGTGAACTTAGCAATCCATCGAGCTTAGTTCATTTCTTACTTGACGAAGGTGTATGCTCAGAACAACCATACACGCACCGCAATGTACCAAGTCAGTTGACTTACAAACTTTGCCTTAACCGGTTCCAAAGCATCAGACTTGGACACCCGGGATATGAACTTCTATAGAGCTTTGGTAGGAACTAGGTGTTAGCCAAGAACTCAGAAGAAGTCCTTCTTATTTGTTCTTCTGGTGGTGTAGACAAACCCTAGAACCGGTTCTTCGATTAGACCATCTGCAAGAATTTCAACTTCCGGAAGAACAAAGTCGATCTTTGCAACAAATTGTTTGGTTCCGTAGACACGAGAAAGTTCGAAATCACAGCGGCAGAACTCAGCAACATAGTCTTTGAGGAAGCTGAGAGTTGCGTGATAGGCACCCATACTGATGTCAACCTTTTGATTTTCTCTGAAGTAAGAAGCAAGAGTAAGGATGTCGTTTGGATTCATTGAAGGAAAATCCGCATCAGTAACGGTCTTGGGAGTTGGTTTGTTCTGGAGGAGATGGAAACAGAAAAGAGGACAGTTCAGCTCAAATTTTACTAAAATTTTTCTTCCAAATCCATGAACTTTGGTGATCCTCTTTCTTGTCGATGCCTTCTTGAAGTGAGCATTATTGGCATAAAAGGTTTTAAGCCTTTCACGTTCTGTCCGGATGATCACTTCTGGATTATCGGTTGGATGGAGGGGAGCAAACTTTGTGTAGAACTTGCTGAAGGGAGAGAGAGGAAGATCCAGTTGATCAGAGTCGTTTGAGTGAAGGTCATAATAGAGAATTGGGATGATTTCCTTGGCTTGAAGAATTCCTTCTCGACATACAAGAGAGAGGCCACACATCGGATCGGGATGATCTTTTAATGCTTGAATTAGGATGCTATCCTCCAGTGCCTTGTGAATTTTCTCTTCGGGCCATCCAAATTTTTGTTTGGGGGGGGGGGGGTGGTATGGATTGAAAGGCTTGTTGTTCGGAAGTCATCAGTTTCTTCCCTTTGTCTCTCTGAAGATCAATAACCATCTTCTTGTTCTCGTCAATGACGACTTCCGGAGTAGGAGTTAGAAGCGGTTCTTCCGGAATTTCATCATGAGTACGGAGAGGAGAGCCTTGATCAATTGGGGCTATTTTTGGTTCCGGAATGGGAGTAGCAGGCAACATGGAGGGAATGGCTCAGAAGGCTTGATCTGTAGGGAAGGATTTTGCCTTAGCCATTTTGACGGCCATATCAAAGGCATTTGGAAGAGAGGATGGCCAGGAGACAGCGGACCAGATCCTCTTTTGTTCTTCGGATACCACCTTCGAAGCAGTAAGCTTTGGAGCTTGAAGACCAAGAATTCCTTTGGGAGCTTCATCCGAAATGTAAATTTCATAATCTTCATCTTCTTTGTTTCATTAAGTAATTCCCAGGATTCCGGAGACGAATTAAACATCATCTTCTTCAGAATCGAGGTCCTCATCCCAGAGTGTGAATTCCAAGGTTGTCTTCCATTTCCTGCTTGGGCCTTCTCCCCCTCTTGCATCGATGACTCTCGAAACCGGTGCATACGACAAGTCCTCCTTGATAGCATCAAGTTTAGAGAACACCCTCTGAAGACCAGTGGAGAGTTGAAGAGTAAGAGTGTCATAGGCTTCAGAAGTGGGGGCTTGTTCGAAGAGATGCTTGAATGTGCTGCTAAGGATTTCAATCATCTCATCAAATTTCCTGTTCGGAACATCCATAATGTTCCAAGTTGAGCGCAAGAGTTTGATGAGGACTTGTTGAATGATCAGATTCATTTCATTGTTCTTCCGGATCTCTTTCTCTAATATTTGAATTTGTTTCTCATGACGAACATAAGTCTGCTTGATTAGGTCGTTGGTAGCTCAACAGTGTGCTTCAGCCGGATGGAAATCAGCTGGTCAAGTTGGGCTTCTCTCTCTGCTACAGATGGTCCGGATTGATGGGGGAGAGACTGAAGAATGACATCAGGTTTTGAATCAAGTCCGAAGACTTTTTGATCCAGTTTCAAATTCAGCTCTGTTACGGATGTCTCTACAGATGACTCTGCCCAAATCCACAACCATACATGGAACAGGAATTAGGGCGGAAGCACACATCCAATGTCAATAGAATCTTAATTATACATTATCCTCGCGTATACACGTAGTGGTGGTAGACTAACCGTATCCGTCCCAAGCTTCTATGCTTGAACATTGTCTGTTACATGCGCGACATTCCCGAAGGTCTCCTGTAAATACTTGTGATAAGGTTTCGGGAAGTATAACACCCCTTTGGTGCGTGTTTTGGAGTTTCGTAGCGAGAGATGACCCGGAGATCCGTGCTGGACGCGTTTATGGGAGACAAAGGTTCCAATATTTTGGTGGGTTAGGTGAAGGGTCCTTTTGTAGACGTTAAATCGGGAAGATGAGGACTATACTAATCGAAATTGAATGGTGACAACCGAATCTTTTTAGATAACATGAGTTAAGCTGTATTCATAAGAAGAGATCACTAGTGTGATAGAGTATCTTGTGTTTTTTTTCAGGGTGATCCGTTTTGTTTGATGTTATTATTACTATAGATGATTCATACCATAGTGTCTAGAACCGGATCTCCAATAAGGCAAAAGGGTCTACATGGTCACCAGCAGAGGATTCGGAATCGGAATCTGAATGTTGTGGCGGAGGTTAGTGAGCATCCAGATTGAAGGAGGAACCCGGTTTGGCAACATCACTGTGTTCTTGAAGATTTGAGTTGGATCCGTCGTCCGGAGTGGTAATGGAGGAGGATCCGAAGTCAAAGGCAGACTTGGATACAGATGCTTTGGATTGATAGTGAATGGAGGTCATGAGATGAGCTTCCGGAACTGTTGTTGCTTCTACCTCCAACATAACTTCTTCTGAGATTTCTTCTTCCGGATCAGTATGGAAGATGCTTTGATGAATGGCGATTGGGGGTAGTTCCAAAGTGAATTCATTGATTGCATCGTAGTAAGAGGGATCGAGATAGGGCATATTCCTTTGGATAGCCCAATTCCTCATGGAGATAAGAGTGGATTCAACTTAAGCATGAGTGCCCTCCTATTGAGAGGGGGCACTGACTTTGGATTTCTTTTTGGCCTTAGGTTTAGAGGGTGAAGCCTTTCGTTTGGATGGTTACTTAACTTTGGGTCTGGACTTAGTAAGAATGGCCTTTTCCAGAGTAGGCTCAACTGAGACCGGGGCAGGCTGTGTTGGGTTGAACACAACCGAGGTCTTAATATGGTGTTTCAAAAAGGGAGATCTGCAAGGAATGAGGGCCAACATATTGTCTGGAAGTCGTCTAACCGGACCAAAAGATGATTGGTCCGGAATTTTGTACACCTTAATAAGTTTGAAAGATACACATACCTCCGAAGGAATGGTGCTCACCGGAATGAGGAAGTTAAGTTCCTTGAACATCTTTTCAATCGTCAGAGCCCAAAATCTATGGTTTGAAATCTCGTTCGGTTTCCTATTGATGGCAAACTTGCGAAAGTCTTGCCATAATACTTCAGGAAGGTTCACAGTGTTCTTACGTCCGGAGTAAATACTGAATACCACATTCATCCAGTCTTTGCTTAGGGTATTAGTGCCGCCGTGCTTCCCCGATAGCCCACTGATGATAAAATGCATAAGGACGGTCTAGAGCTCTGAAATTGCAGTTTTCTTGAAATTCTTTGCTCTATAGTCTTGAGTGTACCTGATGAAGTTGAGAAACGTCTGGAACTCTTTAGCAGTTGGTTCCACCTCTTCGAAACCAACAAGATTTGGTGAAACTCCAATGGCCTTGAGAAAGGTTGCTTTGTAGACGAGGATGGTGTGACCATCGATAATGGAGGTTAACAGAGCATCATCTTCAAGTTTGCTGCTAGTGAATGCACAATGACGATGAGAAAGAAGGAGTGGAGGATCAGGGATTTTAGTAAGTGGAATGGAGAGAGGATGATGTGCAAGGAACTCAATCATTATCCTGATTGATTCGTTGTAGTCAAGGGGGGTTCAAGGAGAACAGTTGGGTAGTGTCCCTAAGAAAGGTTCTTGATCTGCAGATGATGATGATCCCTTCGATCCTTTGGATGATTTCTTCCTGGCTATGGATTTCTTTGGAGCATTTGAAGCTTGGTTCTTGGAGGACTCTATTGATGAAGATGAAGAAAGCTTGAAGAACACGAAGAACTGTCAGGATTTTTGGGAGGTTTGAGAGTTGAGAGATTGTAAAGAGGTAAAGGTAAATGCAAAAAAGTATTTATAGGTAGGGACAGATAGGTCGGGTCGAAAAAGGTAATGATGAGGGTTCGAGATCCATCGGGTCGCATTTAATGTAGGGAAATTGAGATTAGACAAGTGAGGTGAAAGAGCAAGGCAATTGGTCAAAAAGAGGAGAATGTAACCGTCAATTCGTTTTTCATTTTAGAGGGCGTGCAATCGTGTCATGCAAATCAAGGAAGATTGGATAACGATCTTCCTAAAAAGTAACCGTTGAGAAAAACGTTTCACCTTATTATCTCTTGGTATTCCGGATGAATTGTTCCGAAAAGTGCATGATCCGGAGGATAAAAGGGATGTTACGAAACATATATGACAAATAGTGTTTCTGGAACAAATTTTCAAAATCTCGAAGCATTTTTGAGAATTCCGGAGCACTTTGAATTTCCGAAGCAAATTTGAGATTCCGGAGCAAATTTTGAAATCCCGGATCACATTGAAATTCCAGAGAAAATTTTGAAAATTCCAGAGCACTTTGAAATTCTGGAGCAAATTTTGACAATTCCGGAGCAAGTTTAAAATTCCGGAGCAACTTTTGAAATTACTTTCCAGAGTGGATTTCCGGAATTCCTTTATTGAGTGAGTTCCGAAATGGTGATCCGGATGATATTCGATCTTGATAGTCATGATGAAGAGAATCGACTGTACACCTTAAAAACTCAAGGGATAATTAGTAAAAAAGACAGGTAAAAGGATCCTATGTATTTAGAGGGAAAATAGTTCTGAAGCAAAAAAAATAATTGAGTTCGGAGCAAATTTTTCTTCTGAATACTTCTATCAAAGAGAACACGTCTCCTGAAAGAATTGAGGATCAAACATTATCATACGCATTTTGTTCAGAAAACCATTAAATTTGGTTTCCTCTAATGCCTTAGTAAAGACATCAGCAATTTCATTGTCAGATGGAACAAAAATAAGTACGATGTCACCACTTAGAACATGATCTTTAATAAAGTGGTACCGAATGTCAATGTGCTTCGTCATGGAGTGTTGAATTGGGTTGTGAGAGATTGCAATGGCACTTTGAGAATCACAATAGATAGGAATGCATTGAAATCGATAACCATAATCCAAGAGTTGAGATTTCATCCAGAGAACTTGAGAGGTACAGCTCGCAGAAGCAATGTATTCAGCTTCAGCTGTAGAGAGAGCAATGCAGTTCTATTTCTTGGATGACCAGCTGACTAAACGACCACCTAGGAGTTGACATCCTCCTGATGTAATTTTCCTATCGAGTTGAAGACCACCATAGTTTGAATCAGAGTAATCTTGCAGAAGGAAACTATCATTTGCTGGACCAGATTCTGAGGTTCTTTGTACCTTTGAGGTACCGGAATATTTGTTTCATAGCCAGAAGATGAGACATCTTCTGATTGACTTGAAATCTGGCATATAAGGATGTTGAGAACATAATGTCCGGGCGACTTGTAGTGAGATAGAGTAAGGATCCAATCATTCCACGATACTTCTTTTCATCTACAGAAACACCCGAAGGGTCGGCAAAGATTTTGTGACCGAAGCCCATAGGTACCTTGGCTGAGGCACAAGTGTCCATAGAGTATTTCTTGAGAAGCTCAGAAATGTACTTCTCTTGGTGAATGAAAATATCTTTGTTAGTCTATTTGAATTGAAGGCCTAGAAAGAAGCTTAATTCTCGATTCATGCTCATTTGGAAACGACTGACCATAAGTATGGAAAAATCAGCAACCATAGATGAATCTATAGATCCAAAAATGATTTTGTACACATAAATTTGTACCAACATGATATGCTTTCCATTTGATCTTCTGAATAGAGTGGGATCAAGTATACCTCTTTGAAAACCTGAGTGTTTGAGAAAATCGGTGAGTGTCTCGTACCAATCCCGAGGAGGTTGTTTGAGTCCGTAGACAGCCTTTCGGAGTTCATAACAGTAGTTCGGAAAGGAAAGATTAATAAATCCGGGGGGCTGTTGAAGATATACTTCAGTGTCAATTTCACCATTAAGAAAAGCACTCTTAACATCCATTTGATAAACTTTTAAGCCTTTGTGGGCAGCATAAGCAAGAAAGATTCTGATAGCTTCAAGTCGTGTAACAGGAGCAAAAGTCTCATTGAAGTCAAGACGTTTAATTTGAGTAAACCCTTTAGCTACCAATCTTGACTTATTTCGGATGATAACTCCTGCATCGTCTAGTTTGTTGCGAAATACCCATCTTGTACCAACAATAGGGTGATGTTGAGGAAGGGGTAAAAGAGTCCAGACTTCATTTCAATCGAATTCTGCCAGTTCTTCTTCCATGGCAGTAATCCAATCAGCATGCTCTAATGCTTCCTTGATGGATTTGGGTTCAACCATGGATATGAATGCTGAAAAATGGCATTCATTTTGGATGTAGGTAGCTGAGTGAGTTTGTACACCAACATTTGGATTTACCTATCACTTGGTTCGGAGGATGATCGTTCGTCCAAACATGCAATCAAGCGAGTTCTCGTGCAGCCGAAGATCCTACATCAACAGTAGAATTGATTTGCTCCCCCTGAATGATTTGAATATTGGGATGGTGCTCCCCCTGAACTTCTGAGCCGGAGAGGTTGACATCATCATTAGAAGGAAACTCAAAGAAATTTTCGTTTTCATCAATGTTGAGAGGATTTTAGTCATCGAAATCAACAGATGTATCTTGGAAGCCATCCACATTTGATTCAAGAGAGGGATTTTCATTATTATTCTCCCCCTCAACCCGAGAAGGTTGAAAAGGTTCGGAATCAAATGGAGGTAGGCTCAGAAGTGGACCGGAGAGGTTGTGAGAAACTGGGGCTTCCGAAGGTGGAATTGGAATCAGAGATGGTTTTGATCGAGATTCAGAATCAAGAGCGGTTTTGGAAGGACCAAAGAGGGTTTCAAAGTCAACCTCAAGAATGGTTTGAGGGTTCAGACATCCAGGCAAAGGAGCATCAGACGCCATGATGTGAGTTGTAACGTGAGAGGGGCCAAAATTCCGAACAAAGTTGTCATCAAAGGTAATATCAAAGCTTTCTTCCAGAACACGGGTTCTTCGGTTGAGAACTCTATAAGCCTTGGATTTGGAAGAGTACCCAAGAAAGATAGCTTCATCAGCTTTAGGTTGGAACTTTGTAAGCTGATCACGGTTGTTTTTGATGAAGCATCTGCATCCGAAGACATGTAGGAATGAGATTGTTGGCTTTCGACCATTCATTGCTTCATATGGTGTCATGTTGAGACGTCGATTGATGATACTTCGATTTTGAGTGAAACAAGCAGTGGATACAGCTTCAACCCAAAGATAGAGAGGTAGGTTTTCATAGTTCAGCATTGATCGAGCGGCTTCGACCAGTGTTCTATTACGTCCTTCAACTACACAATTTTGTTGTGGACTGTAGGGAGGCGAGAAGTTGTGGTCGATTCCTTTCTCTGTGAGAAACTTCTCATTGGTGGAATTAACAAACTCCAAACCATTATCACTTCAGATTCTTCTGAACCGGAGTTCGATAAGAACTTCTATTCCTTTGATAAAATTGATGAGCTCAGAGGCTGTTTCGGATTTCAGCCTTAGGAAGAAGACCCAGGTGAACCTTGTAAAGTCATCAACAATCACAAGAATGTATTTCTTATGATGAAGACTTTCTACAGTGGATGGTCCACAAAGATCAATGTGTAGAAGTTCCAACGGATCCAAAATGGATTTTTCGATGATAATAGGATGACCCTTCTTCGATTGTTTACCACACTCACATGCAGAACATAAATGATCATTTTCGAACTTGAGAAGAGGTAAACCTCTTACAATTTCACCTGATACAAGATCATTCATGTACCGAAAGTTCAGATGTGCGAGCCTTCGGTGCCATAACCAACTGACGTCAGGAACAGCTTTGGAGAGATGGTAGAGTTGCAATTTGCCGATAATCATTTTGATGTCAAGTGGGTACATGTTTTTGTTGCGAAGAGACTTTATCAAACATTCTTTTTGGTCTTTAGTCATCACATAGCTGTATTTTTTGCAGAATTCCACACATCCGGTTGAGTCAGTGAGCTGAGCAACACTTATCAAATTATGTTTCAAGTCAGCTGCATAAGCAGTATGTGAAATAGAGAAGTTTCCATTGGTGAGAGTTCCATAACCACGAATTTGAGAGCTGGAGTTGTTGCCATACGTCACATAACCAACATTTGGAGAAAGCTTCAAATCTCGCAGAAAATCCTTCTGCCCCGTCATGTACATGGAGCAAGCACTATCAATAAACCATATTGTTTCTTGCTACGAAGCACAAAGTGCCTGCAAAATTAGTGAACAACAGAGCTTTTAGGCTTCGAGTTAGACTTTGGGACGTAGGCATGGACTTTGGACTTTGATTGTGACTTTGGAACAACTATGTGTTTGTTGGTGAGATTACTTGAGTTCTTTGGAAAAAGACAGAACGCTAATTTCTTTTCATCTATCCAGTAGTCATATTCAACTACTTGTCGGTTAGGAGCTGACTTCTTCGGAACTTTGGTATCCAAAGGATTGACACTTTTTGTTATCTCAGAGACAGTTGTTTTGTTAACATATGTTTTGATTTTCCACACAAGATTTTTGTTTGAAGATTTTGAAGCAGTGATTTTTGAACTTGTGGATTTCTTTGATGACACATTGTTCTTTGAAATTCTCGGTTTAAAAATTGTGCCTTCAGATTTTGCAACAAAGACAAATGAAACATTTTGAGGTATCGGCGAAGTATTTCGGATGGTTTTGACATTGACATTAACATGTGCTTGAGGTGAGATTGAGCTAAGAACATCGTTATATTCCGAACGAGCAAAAGGTTCGGAGGGACTCAAAAGATATTTTATCCTCCGGAAAGGGTGACAATGGAGAAAAAGGAGTGTCCGAATTTTTATTGTTCGGAACCTCTCCCATGAATGTCAAATTTTGCAATTCCTTCAGGGGACTAACAATTGGTTTCTGAAACTCGCTTCTGAGACCAGGAGCTTTGGACCATGTATGACGAAAATTATGAGTCATCCGAATCTTAGCTTCAAGCATGTCTATAGAGTTATGACAAGCATCTATTTTGGCATTGAGACGTTTGTTTTCAGAAATCAAAATATTTCGTTCAGAGTAGTGATTTCACATTTATCTTTCAAAGTGATACATTCATCTTTTGACATTACAAGTTCATGTTCTAGAGACTCGATTTTCAATTTCTTATCCTTAAAATGTAATCTAAGACGACTTAGTTCACAATCTTTCTTCTCACTGGCTTCTATGGCAGACTCATAGGCTTTATAGATAGTGTTCATATATGTTTGGATTTGGGTCATATAAGGTTCACATAAAGTCAAATCAGAGTTATTATTAGAGATCATGGATTTTACCTGCTGTACAATGCTTCGACCTGGTGGATCGTTAGTGGCTATGTAGTAGTAGTGAGGTTCAGCAACATCATCTTCATCTTCGGACCCAAAAGACCAATAACCTTCATCACATTCAACCGTTTGTCTTTCCATCAAACATATATTTCTTCCAGACACCAAATATTCATCATCTCCGGATGACCAATATCCTTTGATATCTCTTGAAACTGTAGTGACAAATGCCTTCTCACTTTCAGCAATTTCTTGTGCTTTTCGGACATAATAAGCCGAGTCTTTGACTTTTGGTTTTTGTGGACCATCAGCTAGACAATCTTTGGCAACATGATTTGCGTGACCACATTTATGACACAAGATCTTTGGTTTTTCTGAGTTGGAATTTTTTAGAAGATTCTGGGGCTGAGTTTGGTTTAGTGAGGTTAGGATTGTATGCAGGAGGATTTTCGGAGGTGTGTTTTGGTTCCGAAGCAGAATATGGTGGATGATGGTTTTGGTGAGGAGCGCTGAATCTGTTTTTGTATGGTTTTTAAGAGGGACTGAAAGGATGTTTGTATTTCATTGAGAGTAAGGCAAAATCTTGTTGGAAACAAAGTTCAGAATCCAAGGTTTCGGAACCATCATCGGGATAGATGTGTGTGGGTAAAGAAGTTAAGGATGACTGAGTCAAAGGAGCAATGGGTTTGTAAGGTTCCGGAGCAGGTGGGTTCGGAATGGTTGATTCAAAGGAACTGACTAGAGCAAGTGGTCCTCTGGAAAGTTCTCTTATGGTTTGAGCAACGTTTGATTCATGTCCTTGAAGCTCATCAAAAAGTTGATAGAGTTTCAATTTTTTTAGGGAATCATTGCTTTGATGAAAGGACTTTACATTTCCCCATCCTTTAACAAGACTGTTAATGAACCTGAGATTGTACTCGAGAGGAGTTCGAGCAATCCCATGAGCAGTCATGTTGTTAACAACGATTCGATATCGGTTGGAGGCTGAGGCTACAGATTCACCTGGAGTAGTAGTGAATGTGTCAAAGTCATTGACAACCAAGGTGAGGCGTTTATCCTTCATATTTTCGGAACCTTCAATCAGATCCTGAAGAGTGTCCCAAATTTCTTTGGCTGATTTGCATAGTTTGATGTGCTCAAAGAGTGATGGAGGAACACCAAACACCATTTCCCGGAAGGCAACTTGATAAGCATGTAGCTTTTCAATATCATCTGCAGTTAGAGGGGCTGGGCGATCTTCATCCTCTCGCATGAGCTGAGAAACTGTATCTCTTACAACTGTTCTTACTGGAACATGAGGGCCTTTTTTGACGGATCTCTAGATTTGTTCACCTTTCTCTTTGGCTAGTAAAAACCTTTCCATTCTAACTTTCCAATGATCATATTCTTCCACAACTAGCAATGGGGCACGTGTAGGGCCACCCACGCTATTTGCGATTTGCATTGAAATCATTTGTTGAGGATTTGAAGCAGCCATTGAAGTCAAGATATCTTCAAGCTTAAGTGGTATATAAAAGAATTTTTATCCTTAACATAGAAATGGTTGAAATACTAAGGTAAACTCAAACCAACTATAATATGATCTTATAGATTCAAAGGACAACCACTCAAACTCTGATACCACATGTGAGAACAAGATCTATGCACAGGGACAAGGTTTGAGAATTCAAACCGTGAGTGAATGCTTGAGATCAATGCCTGCTTGATAATGGATGTTCAATTCGAGACTAGAAAGACCAGTCAAGTCTTAGATAAGCAATTCAACAAATGTTCAAGACATTAATTAAGACCAAGAAGATAATGATCAAGGTAACATGAATTAATGAAGAAAAAGAAGAATGTTTATAATGTAACAAGAGTAAAATGTCAAAGTAAGAGAAAGATCCATTATTGACTTGTATTGACTGCTCCTATATATAGGAGAGAATGTTACAATGAATTGACCCAAGTGTTTACATAGGATCGGACAAAATATACAATCCTGAGATTCTGATTGACCAAAATCAACATTAAACTAAGTCCTATGAAACGTTACATCAAAATACAAGACAAAATTAGTAAATGCACAAAATACAAAGAGACTTCATTTCGGACAAGTGATGTTCTGGAGATGAAGGTTTGGTCCGGATCAGCATACATTCCGGACTTCAGGATCAGCTCGGAAATGTGTTCCTCTTCAAAATACTTCACTCCTTTTCTCCAGCTCCGGACAGGTTCCGGATCACATCTTCCTTCAGAATATGTACTTAGGATTGCTAGAGGTTCACTTTCAGGTTCCAACAACATCAGATGATCGCGGGAAGGTGAAGGGTTGACCGTGTACCTCCTCGTTTTTCATTTTGTGACTTATGGGAAAACTATGATATTGGATTATTTTGAAAATGAATTTGTAAACAATAGATGGTTCTGAAATGTTTGAAAATTTTAAATTTTACATAAATTTTATGGATGCTACCCTGAGCCTGAGCCCTCACCAACACTAGAACCACCAACCGGTCTACCTCGAAGAGTCGCAATACTTAAAATAGAATATACAAACCATCCGAAATCGCATAGACAATGTCGAGAAATTTCATACTCTACAAGCTTCCTAGCTTCATCACAGCTCTCCTTGACTTGAGTACGTACCCTCTGCTTCCAGTAGTATGGGCCCCTACTACCTTCCACATCTATCCATACTTTTCTAAAGGATCACTTTGAATCCTCCAAGTCACTCCGTATCCATATATACAATCCTACATAAAACAAGGCTCCAACGATAAATCTCTTCCTAGGTTTTCCTAAGGTAAACACCACACCCTTTTCCTTTATTAGAAAACCTTTTTATGAGTTCAGACATAACCGAGAGTGCGTCCGAATCCATCAAACTATGACTCTTATACCGACTTGTAACGTCCCATTGTTAAGAACAAAAATTTTCGTTTTTAAATTAGTAACACTGTAATCCAAAACATCATCATAAACCAAGGTGGAAACAAAGTGTATCAAATACATCATAAAAAATTATAGTAATCATAAATGCAGAATGAGGTGGTGTGTGCATTGTAATCATCCCGGGCCCTTCCCCTTCAAACCAGAAGTACCTGAAACATAAACTAAAAATTGTAAGCACAAAGCTTAGTGAGTTCTACAAAATACCACATACCATACACAATAAACACATAATGGGCCTCGTTGGATATACATATAATCATATAATAGATAAAGACTTTACACATGCAATAATCATAAAGATAAATAGCATACAAAATGTTCATCGGGCTCTGCCCGACATTGGGGCCCACCCGGTAAGCATACAAACACATAACACATGCAATAGTCATGAATACATATAGCATGCTAACATAACAAACCATTAGCTGACATTGGTGACTTCAAACTGCTATACACAGTGAGGAAACCCACCTCAAGTTGCTAAATCACTCAAATGAATCTCTATCTGTTGGTCTGAAAAATCCCTGCCCTATCAATATAAAGATAACATCCAATTAATAATTGGATTTCGACACATAACCAAGAATCTAAGCTACTTAGCCCATAACCTAAGCAAAAGACCATTTCACCATTTATATAACTTGGCCCAAAGCCAACGCCCAACTTAACCACTCAGAAGGCCCAAATCCTAAATGGCAAGCGAAATCCCAGTTTATGGTGTAATCATGGGCCATAATGGGCCTAAATCTAAGGATGCCCAACATACTATCCATAAGTCCAAAAGAGAAGTCTAATAGTCCAAAAAGGTTGAAACTTACAAAGTCCAAAACATGGCCCAATACAGAGAACATCTAGCCCAGATGCCCATCTGCCAAGTACATGAGGGTACTAAGCTCGTACACTTATCGTACTCCATCCAAGGCTAGTACGTGCAGAATACCAGTTGCGTACACCCAACGTACTCCCCAGATTGCCAACCCACTCCATTCAACACTTAATCAGTTAAGACGTCAACCCAAACTATCATATCTGGTCCCTAAGGGTGACTTATCATGTAAAGTTGGCAACTTTACAATCGTTCATGTATTAATGGACTCAAAGCTGAAAAAAGCATAATAAAGGTCTTAATACTAGAATGAACCAAAAACATCCATAAAGATTTGCATTTTTATGAACATCCTAAATGGAGCTTAGATTTAGCGTCCATTGCTTCTGGAGTAGATCAAAAGCTTATATGTACTTCTAAAGACTTAAAAATGCCCAAGAATCACCATAAAGTAGATATAACATAAAAGATCATCAGGGTGTGAGCTTTTCACCTCAGAAAGCTTACAAATGCGAAGGTGATGTTGGATCTACAAGCCCAAGCTACTCCTCCAGGTGTTCCTCTTCTTTTTCTTCACCACAAAATACCAACAAATCACTCCGAAGCTCAAAACTCACCAAATGCTCTTAGGGTTTTTCGATATCAGGGTAAAGGGAGATGGAGGTTGGTCAATAATGGTCCAAGAAGGAGTTCAAGTCGTTTAAATAGGGTGCAAACCCTAAAAACTAGGGTTTACCCCTACACTAAGTACACCATGAGTACTCCACATATGCCTTGCGTATGTGGGTGGAACCCCCGATCAACAAATCGACTAGTACGCTAAGCGTACTCATAGAGTATGCTCCACATACTAGCCAGGGACCAAAATGTTAACATTTTTGCATTAAGGCTGATAGAGAAACTTAGTAAAACTTGAATGTTACAATTCTGTTGGTCATCACATATATAAATATATTCTACCACACATGTATGAATAGTGAAGAGACTCACCTCGTCTAGATGACTAACAAAACTCACACTCGAATTGTCGGAGCTAGACTCCGCCTATTAATTACACCAATTAACATCCATAAAAATCACAATAAATTTTAACTTTTTAAAACAAACCCAAATCATAGAATATTTACAAAATCAATGTTTTCAAAGTATTCTTCCATATTAGAGTATCCCATAGATCACAGGTACATAAAACAGAGGATGTGTACGGCCACACCATCGTTTTCTCGCGATCATCACAAGTACCTGAAATAATAACTAAAAACCATAAGCCAAAGCTTAGTGAGTTCCCCAAAGTATCACCACATAAACATATAACATAAACAACAATATGTCGGGTCCAATCAACCATTGGGTTAGAATACCCCTGGCCAAGTCATCCTAGGGATGGAATACCCTAGGTGAAATGCCAATATTCATTGGGTCCACTCAATCATCGGAATGGAATACCCTCAATCCCTCAGTACGAGTGTGGCATGCCAACTGGCCCTCAACTCGTATCTGGAATGCTCCCCAGCCCTCAGTGTGAGTCTGTCATGCCAACCGGCCCTTAGCTTAGATTAGGAATTCTCCCGGGTTTGTTGGCTACAGCACAAAGCAGTACAACCTCAACCCACCAAAAGTTATCGACATATAATATATAACAAACATATACAATATATCATGCAAACATAATCACGGGTAGTCCTACAGTCCTACAGATCTACTAGACTAAGCATATCGGCAATTAGCGTATAATAATTCACATCTATTCCATACTCAGGATATCAATCTATATTAGGATATCAATCCAATGGGTCGTCCATGGAGCCTTCGACCTGTAAGTATTGTGAGGAAAACGCACATGTACTGATGATAACTGAAACAAAAATCGATCCGCAACAAAGACTACTTCTCATGCTAAACCAAAACTAGAAACAAACCTAATCAATAATTAGGGTTTAAGCCATTCTTCATCATGATGAGGGAAAATGACCATTTTTCCCTTTATATACAAGCCCAACTAAACTAAGCCCAAAACCCCTAATGGCCCAAGGCTCAAAATCGATCTATTGGGCTTCTGTTGAGAACGTTGGGCATTCCACCCTATGATGTCTGGCATTTGAATGTTGGGCAATCCCATGCAAACGCCTGGCATATGCTCGCTGATTACCAAATTCCAAACCAATGTCTTAATAGCTTAAGATCTCATGTCGAAACTTCATATCCAATCATAAATGGAATGTCTAAATCCATAAATTTGCAAACTTTATGGCCATGCATGGCTACAATGAGCCCAAAACCAAGATCCTAACTCAAAATCAACTATAAGGCTCCAAAACTCTTGCATGGGAGATTATGAAGACTCGATATTGCATTTTTATGACTCTAAATTCTATATTATGCTTGAAAGGACAGTCCAAACCTCTAGAGCATTCCAAACTCACAAAGATCAAATCTTTGGGACCAAAAAGAACATAAACTAGCCCTAAATCAAGATCTAACAAATGATACATCAAGATTAGAACTTTACACCTCAAAATGATGCTCCAAGATGTCATGAGTCCAGATCCACAAGATAGAGAGCAACCACAATCCTCCAAGGATCCTCTTTATCTTATCCAGAACACTAAATGATACCAAAAAGATGAACCAAGGCTTCAAACACTCATACACACTTAGGGTTTCCAAAATGAGGATGGAGGCTAGAGTGGTGAAGGGTTTTGAGGCCATAATGTTCTTTAAATATGGTGCAAATCTTAAAAATTAGGGTTTGGTCTCTGTGTGCAAACTCTTGGCATCCATCATAGAACGCCTGAAATTTTAACGCCTAGCCTTTTAAGCTAAACGCCTGGCGTTTGGACCAAAGACCTCATCATCGAGATGTTACACCACTAATCCCAAAACAAGTCTAATCCATTTAGGGAAAAATATCGTTTTCCCTTCAAAATCCCTCACAAATCCACGTAACGTGCAATTGGTCAAAAAGTCAACAAAAGTTAACAGTCAACAGTCTGAACATTACGCATAGTGTACTCAAATTTACATTAGGCGTAGAGCGCAAGGCAGGAAGGATCGGGCTCGCAACTGGCTATGTTGGGCACAACCAGGATTACACTTGGCGTACTCGGTGCATCTTAAAACTCAACTTTTAATGTCTTAAATATTAAGACATTTACTCCAACCTTAGATCTGGCCCTTAAAGAACATCCTAATCCATAAGTTCTCTGACTTTATGCGTTCGCATGGCCAGAGAGAGCTTAATTTCCAAACCCTAAGTTCTAAAATCACCAAAAACTTCATAGCACATGCATATAAGAAAAGAAAGGACCAAGCTAACATTTTTATGACTCTAAGCACCCTAAAACGTCTGAAAGGACACCTTATATGCTCTGGAGTATTCCATACTGACAAAGATCAAGGTTTTGGGACAATATGAACATAAATCCAGGCGTAAAAAAGATCTAGCAAAACAAGCTCGAAGATAGGAGCCTTATACCTTCAAAAGATGAACAAAGAGATGTAGATTCTGTATTCAAAGGTTTGAATGCACTACCACTTCTTGAATAATCTTCCTTCACCACCAAGAACACTCAAAAATGACTCCCAGGCTTTAAATCTCACTCACAAGGGCTAGGGATTTTATGGTTTAGAGGAATGAAGGCTGGTCATAAGAAGGTCCAAGGGGGATTAAAATGTTTCAAAAGCGGACACAACCCTAAAAACTTAGGGCTTAAGGACTACATGAGGACTTCCGACGTACCCACATGTACACTCTTCATACACCTCCTTCGCCACGACTCTCATGTTAACTTACGCCCGATGTACAAACCTCGTACACCCTATGTAAGGTGCTAAACTGAAATAATTTAAAATACTGAGATTTGAAATAGAAATACGTGGCAACGGGTGTTATTGTATATATATATATATATATATATATATATATATATATATATATATATATATATATATATATATATATATATATAGGGAAAAGTTCTAAGAGAACCATAATTATGGGTTCTTCAGTGAACCAAATCTTTTTTTCAATTTCTACAACTTATTCTTTATCAAAAAAAATATATATAAATATCTAAATTCATATATTAATATTGTGAATGTGAAAAATATTTTTCGGATTCAGCGTGTGAATCCGGATTCACGTTGTGAATTTTCGAAGATTCACATTGTGAATTTGACATAAAAAGAAAAAAAAATCGAATTTTATATCATTGGAAAAAGGATAAAAAGTTATGAATTTCTGTATTTTTAGTTTTTTTTGATAAAAAATACGTTCTAAAAGTTGAAAAAAAGATTGGTTTCCGTACATATAAAGAACGCCGAAATTCGAGTTATAACGAAGACGTTATGACCCATCGAAGTTTCGCGACGGAAACAGCACGACACCGGGAAGCGTAAATAGCGAATTTACGATAGAGCGAGATTTAGCCTTAGCAATCTAAACGAAAGTCGTAGAATACGTTAAACTAAGAACATCGATAAAAAGAACCCCCAAATCTAACTTCATATGAAGAAGTTATGATTTTTCGAAGTTTTGGATTAGCAGTGTACAGCCCAAAATTCGAATATTAGATCGAGCGGTTTTTAGCCGACACGACCTAAACAAGAATTGAAGATCTTGTTAAGAGTAGCGTAACGAGAAAAAGATGGGCGAAAACGGATGCCGGATGAAGAAGTTATGAGGATTTAACGGACCAATCCTGTCTCGGCCTGTTAATAATATAAAATTTAAAATCGAGTCAAAATTAGCCGACAGAGTCTAAACAAAAAGTTGTAGAGTACGTTCGCACCTTCGCGTGGATATAAAGAGCATTGAAAACGGTGCTCATATGCCAAAGCTATCATTATTAGAATTCGAGAAGGAAAATTATGAAACTGAGATGACGTGGCAACATCTGGACCCCCCATCGCTGATCAGACCTCGTTTTGGATCATGCCACGTAGCCTTCTCTTTATGCCCCGCGTTCGAAGTCAGTACGCCCGGCGTACCCTCGCCCTTATCCATCCGAGTCCGAAGTGCGAGCCAGCTGGTGTGAGCTGGCAACCCTATCCAGAGTTATGCCCAACGTAACCGAAGGCTACGCCCAGCGTAGTCCGAAGTCGGGTGCCTATAAAAGCCATGCGAGATGTTCCGGATTTCTCACTCATTTCTTCATTCTCTCTCTAACTCCATTCTCTCTCTACAACCCCAGACCCCCTCCTAAACCCTAGATGAAACCCCTAGCACCCTAAGGAAGCCCTGAGGCTCCCGGAGTCCCGAGAAAAAGGGTCTTTCTGTTTCAAAACGCTGCTCCAAATAAAGTTCCGGTTTTTGTTAAAATCCGCTGTAAGTGTGCTACACTTACGCAGTTTTTAATATAGCTTTCAAATAATTATAGTAATGTTATTAGGTCTTTAAAATAATTATTTGGGCTATTTTTATCAGTTATATTGAGTTTTATTTAACGCTTATGTAATAATAATAATAATAATAGTTAGACTATTAATTAGTCTCAGTTATCGTTAGACTAAACCCTAGTGGTATTGGTACTAGGTTTTATCGAAGGAAAATTGTTTTGAGAGTATCGAAGCGTTGTCCGAGTGCTGAGTCACCACCTTTCAGGTGAGTGCATAGTTACTTTCAGCTTACACATAGATACGAAGTATTTTATATAAATTACATGTTGTGTGTGCATATTATCTGAATACTTGCTATCTATGCTGGATAAACATTTTTTCAATAATTTAAACTGTATATGTATTTTATATCTACGAAAATGTTGGGGTAAAACATGGGTAGATGTATTAGTTGCTGTGTGATAAAATGAAATAATGAGAGGCCTCGTTATAGATGTTATTGATGATCCAGTCATCTAGCGGAGTACAAATGATGACCACAGACTATTCTAGACAATCTAGTGGAACACTAGCAGGCTCGCAACCTGTAGGTGTTTATTTGAACTGTGTGTTTATTTGAACTGTGTGCTCACCAGATATACTCCATCCCCCACATGGTTGCCTTAAGGACATTTATTGCTGAGGAATCCACTTAGCAGTGGTGTCCATCCCGATGATAGTCCTTAGACTAGGTCCCTTGTGTTAGATGTTTTAGGGATGTAAAGTGAGGATAATGGGAACGGGTAATCGTGTTTGTTTGGTTTGATAAAGCTAATAAATTATTTATTGTGGGTTGAAAACCCTATGTGCTCACCAGGCTCCTAATCCTGACCCACTCAGTTTCTTGTATTACAGGTAGTGGCGCATGAACATAAATGTGATGTCTTGGGATGAGAGATTAAGGGATTTTAGGCCTATAAATACAAAATAATGTAGTAAGGCCTATGATGTATTGTTTATGCTTATGATATGTATCGAACATGACATCCCGAGTCTTTTTAATGAAATACATTTCTACGGAAATGCTTTTGATAAATCTTTATCATATTTTGTTTTGGGACAAATTCCACACACTTTTATTTAAATTGTTACTCTGATTTTTAAACAAAGCATAAACAAAATCAGTCTTTTCTGACCGTGAAATTGGGGATGTCACACACACACACACACACACACACACACATATATATATATATATATATATATATATATATATATATATATATATATATATATATATAAACGACTATTTCTTATTGACGTGTAACTTCTCTCCATTCATATTTCATCCAATGTAATTTTACCTTGCTGCCCTTCCTCTATTTATCTATTTATAGTTGATTTTAAATCTTTCATATCATAGATGTATCCCAAGAAATTAGCAAACTCCATTCTTAGAAATCAATAAATTACCAAGATTTTTTGGATGTTGATTACCTATTTACTCTTCTTTCTTCTCTCGATACTTCCTCTAGTGAGATACAAATTCCTACAATCGTTATTAGTTATCTTGGAATTTGCAGATTGTTGTGAGGTTGTTGCCGGTGATTCCTTTACTGGCGCGATGATCAACATGTAATTTAATTGGAAACCCTTACATTTTCCTCTTCTTTTTTAGTCTGATGTGTGGTCTGTTTCAAATCTTTTCTATCAGTCTCTCTTTTTGGTTCCATGGAACTTCGGCATGCATCCGATGTTCCATTCGAATCGGAAATGCCCTTTTCAACATGATGCTAAAATCATTCGGGTAAACTTTGGTTTTAATATCTAGTCGCCTAAATCTAATAAAAGATTAGGGTAGTTTCAAGTTTCTTCCTAATCGTTATATTGATCGTCTATTCATACAAAATTCTTGTTAAATTACAAAAAATGTTGCTAAATTATAGGTCCAAGCTTCCTAATTGCATAACGAGGCTCTAAAAATCAATAATCAATGTTCTCAAGAATTGTGTTCGAGTTTGTTGGAGATAAGGATAAAATTCCAATGATTCAAAAAGAAGATAAATAACAAACTTTCACTTATATTATTGATAGATAAAAATGTATTTCAACACCAACAAACTGATATATATATATATGACTCCTTTTTATAGTATGACAACAGGGGTTGACATCATACCAATCATCACAACGTATCACGCAACGATCAGAATATTTATGAAATGTTAACATAATTTACATATTTAACATTAACTAACTAACACATACTAACAAATACTATCCCGTTAACATAAATTAACTAACAATCTAGATTAATTCCTAACAGAGTCTATGTAATTGACTGTTTGTATATGGTTTTGAGTGTGTTTGTAATATGCATAACTATGGGTGGGTGTGATTGTGTTAATTGACCTATGTATGTGGTTGTGAATAGGTTTTAAAATGGTAATATAGTGTACATTGGCAATGAATATGGTGATCTTGCATCTGTTGACATACGTGTAAAGGTACGCAGTTCTCAAAATATTTGATAAAATATGTCTCTTACACAAGGGTAATTTTGCCATTTTACTTCCGCTTCCAAAGTATGTATTTTTTTCTTGATATGACCTAGAAGTTAATGTTGACATTTGTTTAATGCAATATAAGTTCAAGTTATTAAAATCTTGCTTTTTTGTTGATTGAAATACTTAAAGAAAACCATTGGATGCTTTTAGGGGAAATGTCCTGGAAGCATAAAATCTATAGGCAAGCACCTATATCTCCCATTGATAGCTTCTTGTTGTGAGTTACTTTTTTTTTTCAAGTCCTTCATATTTACTTTTCGCCAAATCTTGATTGAAAAAGAATTACTTCCTGATTAAGGGACAATGATGAGGGAAGAAGGTTGAAGTCCGTTTGGTGTCTAGGTAAATATAGTTAAATAATGATATTTGGATAATCATAAATTTACGAGACAGCTGACTAAAGGAATCATGAGTTGTTGTCATTAATTACAAATATATATTATAAATCAGGTTGAAATCAAGAGCAAATTACAAGTTTAGTAATTGTTGTATCTAAGTTTAGTCAAGGTATTTTTGTTACAAAATCATCCTTCTGCTCATTTTACAATTCTAAAAAGTCTGAAGGATGGATATTAATACTTTACATAATTTAGATTGGCAGGTAAAAATGTTTAATTCTCTATTGAATTTCTTTTTTATTTTTTTAACGATATATAGATGGAGTTTATGCTCAATTCACTCAACTTCCAGACACTTCTCAATGCCTTGGCTGAACCAACAACTAAGGAGAAAGCATCCATTGAAACTTTAAGCAATCGATGAAGAATACACCAAACTTTTGATGAAAAATCGTCATAAGGCAATCAAATGACTACAAGATGACATGTGTTATTAAAAGAATACATTTCACTTGCAATCTCATAAAGTTACTAGAATGTTTAATTAAAGGTTTTTTTTATAATATGTACAACTAAGCAAAATGTCAGTTAAATATTCAAATGTGTGCAACAAATAGCCACATGCTTTTATGCTTGTATATTATAGCATTGCATATTGAGTTTTTTTAATATGAAAAACTAACAAATTTTAGCATCGTACTTTGTTTTTTTAGAAACTAACCAACTATTGCAGTTTGACAATATTTTTAAAAAACTAACCAATTATAACATTGTGTGTGTGAGGGACTAAGATTGCTAATATAGTTTGATTTAACTCCTTTACCTTTTCAAAATTATTAAAATTATTTTATTAAAAACGCTTTTATATATATCTAACTCCTAAAAGTAAATAAGTTTCAAGATATAAAAGTTCATATCATTGCATGGGTCATATCATAATATAAATTAGGGGTTACATCTCGTACGATTTATGAGAATTTTGTATGTACAATAGGAAAGTGATAATGAAACTAGGGTTAGGTTTAATTATAAAAAGGTTAAGCATTTTTGAAAAAATTTAAGTAGAAAAAGAAAACTCATAGAGGTTAATAATAGATTTTAAAATACATCCATATATTGCAAACTAGTTGTGAGAACTATGTATTACATGAGTTAACTTAATAAAAAATTTAAATACAAAGGTCAAAATATCTAAGAATATTGAATTTATAAGAAAATAAGAAAAATTACGAATTATTATAATAAATATGTTTTCTTATTTTTTAAATTTAAATAAATAAAAGAAACTAATAATCTTTAATTTTGAAAATTTTAAAACTAACAGGTAAGTTCATTAATTAAATTGATATTCATTTATTACTATATTCATTGCAATTATTATATTAAAATATTATGTTGGATTTAATGAAATAGAAAAAACTCATAAAATGACATATGGAAAAAATTAATTCAAAATAACCACAAAATGACATTTGACAAACTGAATGAGAGTGTCACAAATGACAAAAAAACCTTCATTTATTAGAAAGGATTATATTATATACTGAAAAAAAAAAAAAACAAACAAACATTCATATCTTGGGAAATTTATGATTCTTTTTAATTTCTAACTTCTTTTAAAAGTTATTTTTCGGTGATGACATTTAAAACAAAATCACAAAGAACAAATTATAAAATTAATGGTACTTTTTTTGGTTTGAGTTATTTAAAAAAGTCCACCCATTTACACCACCATTGTATGACTCCATAAATTTTCATAACTCTTGTATTGATCCAATAACTTTATTATAGTAATAATATATTCTAAAATAAAAGACGATAAAAAAATATCGAATAAAAGTATATTATCAAAATGTTTTATTGATAATTAAAAAGTTATATTATATCTCCCTAATATAATGTTTTATAAATATATATTGTGAAGTATATATTTCTCTATTCAAATTCATAGTATGTTTTACAAATCATAATTATATTAAATGTTTTAACAATAACATAAATCATATTCAATATATATATATATATATATATATATATATATATATATATATATATATATATATATATATATATTAGTTTAAAATTATCAATACAAAAGTGTAAAAAAAGTTAAATCTTATTAATTTATCAAAATTTTATAAATTTTTTTCCCGTAGTTACGATAACGTAGTATATATATATATATATATATATATATATATATATATATATATATATATATATATATATATATTGGGTGTATTTTAAAAGTTATTAAAACACAAGATTTCAATATTAGCTATGTAAATTAATCATATAATTATTTAATTAACTTAAATCAATCATGGATTTATAATTATCCTTTTAATTAATCTTATAGTTAAATTAATTATTAAATCAATAAGCATAATATTAACTAATCTTATAATTTAACATTATCTTATTCAAGTTTATCTCCTAATATTTAGGGTTTTTATTTTATTCATCTAAGGGATTAGAAAAATCGGATTTGACCGATTTAAAACCAGATAATTACCAAAATTAACCTCACAAATCAGATTAGGCAAAAAATTTCGTTTTTAGCTAGTTTCACATCGTGACAAGCACTGTGTTATGACGTGACCAACAAATTTTTTGAAAACTTAGTTTTGTTCGATCATTTTCTGTACAATCAATGTTAGGCACACTTAGTCTCTGATACCAATGATGAGTTTTATAGCTTGCAAAAACTATGTGCTTGTGGAATTTCACTTAACACTTAAGTGCACATGAAACCTAAATGATCTATGTCATACTCTTTGAATGTAACATACATAAATAATAAAACTAGATAAACCGTGGAATAATCAAAATACAATACAAGAATTAGGATTATATACCTTTTCTTTGTTGTAGCAAACAAATCACTTCAATCATTCCTTTGAAGAGCTTGGAAAGCAAGCATCAAAAGGATACCTCTAGTGGGTCACACTTAAACTCTAGAACTAGAAGACAGATGAGGAGAGAGGAGGAGATGTATAATTTTTGTTCGTATGCCTCTAGGAATGAGTATGCACATAATTTACAAGCGAAGGGGGTCCTGTTTATAGTTTAGGTAACTAGTAGACAAACCAAGATTTGAATTGATTAAATAATAGATTTAATCATAATTCAAGTCATTTCCTTTTCTGTAACCAGGAGGCTTCCAGAAACTCTAGAAGAGTTCCTAAAACCGTCCATGCTTGGATGGTTTTAGAATTGCCTCTATTTTTCACCTATTGAACAAATATAGTTCACCCCTTGCACCTTTAGTTAGTTCCAATTAATCCCAAACTAATTCTAGATTAATTATGATTACTATCAAATCAATTATAATTGATTTCATATTAATTTATTAATCATATAAATTAACAAATGAATTATTTAACATTTCAATTCATATTAATTTATTAATCACATAATAAATTAACAAATCAATTGTCTATTTTTTTAATTGGCAAACAACCTTCTCCTAAATACCACCTATGTCTCCTAATGAGACATGAACCCATGACCTCTTATTTGGGAGTATCACTCCTTATCGCTAGGCGAAAGACCCTTTGTATCAATTGTCTATTTTAATATATATATATATATATATATATATATATATATATATATATATATCATATAATATATTAACGTATCATTTATTGCAATTTTTTAATCATATAGTAAACTAAAAAATTTATCTTGTCTTTATAAATGTCATTTTAATCAAGTTCTAGTTATGAGGGTAACCCAAAAAGGACTTTGCTTCTAATTACAAGATAATACCAATTTAGTTATGATCTTAGACAACTAAATCCAAAAGAAAACCTTTCATAAGATAAGATAAACATAAATATGGATTAAGCATGCTAATGCTGACATAAATCACTAAATCCCACAGATCTAAGAGTTCCATAGAGTGTGATTGGTAAAGGGTTTAACTTACCTAAGTAACTTCTCCTTGTGATTAAGTCTCACCTCTATACATGTAGAATTGAATTGTTGTTCTTATCCTTTGATAAAATAATATACCAAGAAATTGATTTTATAAAGTATATAATAAAATCACTATTAAAAAGTTATACAACTTTTTATATGTCTTCAAACGCAAATTCCTAAAACTCAAACTTCTCACCTCTATGTATCCTTTTAAATGAAAAATTGAATGGATCACATTATCTTGACTGACATCGTAATTTGGGAAATGTTTTCATGTACGATAACAAAAGTCGAGCTCTAAACCTCGTGCTGAAAATGAAACTAGAGGTTAACCAAAAGAGAATAATGATTATGTACTTGAGTCTACTGATGTTGCATACCTCATGCATGTGATCGTGGTTTTAGATATTCGAAAGAGTTTTGTAAAATTTTGGGAGTATGATATCACAATGCAGCTTAAGGAAATGTTTCAAGTACAAGATAAGGTGTAAAACCTAATCTTTTACACATTAAAATGCTATGGTTTATAAAATATTTTCTTTAAATGGGCCCCTTTAGAAAATATCCTCTCGAAGCTTTCTCATTTCATTTAAAAATAAATTTGTACAAATATTCCTTTGGGTATTACAACCGACAAAAGAAACCATAGTAAAGGTGTAAGGTTGCCTACCACATGGAAGAAATGCCCATGTTATATCCATTGGTTCATTGCTATTTGGCTCACCTCAACTCTCTAAGTTATATCTCAAAACCTAGAATACATGGTATTTAAACAAACACGTAAGACAATCATAGTCTCATGAGCTACATGGGTTTAGAAACAAAATCATTCTCAAATCATTTGATAAAACTATAATTCGAGACATATTTATATATATAATGCAAGGCATGTTATTTGTGTTCTCACTCAATGCAACACTTCTCTAGAAATCTCGAGTCTCTACCATCTTTTGAATCTAATGTCCATGTAAGGACCTGTAATTTGTTCACATGCTAACCCCTAGGCAAATATGGTCCGCACAGGACCTCTTGAGCAACATTACACTGGTCCCCATGTGGACCCCTTAAGAAACATTTCATTGGTCCCCATGTGGACCCCTTGGGAAAGTCAACAACATTTGATGCATGGTTCCTAGTTTTCCTTAACTGACTCAATCATACCTAAATGATTGATGGTCATGCATATGCATATTTAATAATCACTTTAACTAGTAAAACATTTAAACATAATGTAATCGTAAATACATTTCATTATACCTTTTCAATAATCTATATAATAAATCATTGCGAGCTAACCATTACTCTTAAAAGAGTTTGTTTATTCTAAACCATACCTTTCAATACCTGTAACTTATTCTTTAGATAAAGAATCCATTTACTCATTAGCTAGGATTTATTAACTTTTCAATAATAAAGCATATCCAAATCATTTTCAAACATTTCATGAAAAACATTTCTAATATGCCATGGACCCCAAATGGGAAAATCCATATGTACTCACTTGGCTGGTTAGTGAAGACAAACTTCTGATACAGCTTCTTGCCTCGCGCTATGTCTTATCTCAAACACCTATATGGAAAAATAACAAGCTCCTTAGAACTTGTTCCATTACACTTAGGATCTTAACTATCATATCTATTACAATGATCCTTGCATGATCACTAACACAACGGGGTAACTATTTCTTACCAATTGACTAAGCTTCTCATAACCATTAGCAAACGGCTTAACTCTACTAGGGTTTACAACCCTCATTAACCAATTGGAGTTTAGCCACATAAACTCTTTACCTATTTATATATCATTCAGCTCATAAGAACACATTGTTACGAGTTACATACTATATCGAGTTTATCAACCCGCCACATGAATGTTCATTAACATAATAAAACTACGTATTAACAATTGATAGGATAAGTTAGTCCTATCACAGTAGTAATCCTGTTAAACGAACTCTCGATCTCCATTTTTAAGTTGTAACAACGTAACCATCACACACCAACTTTGATCTCGAATCCTGTATATCGATGTTAAAATGTGCTTCCAAAGGCTAGATGAAGTTTCATAACTGCTCAGAAAAATCATAGGGAAAACATGCAACAAATCATAGAAACACACACACACACACACACACACATATATATATATATATATATATATATATATATATATATATATAGTTATGGTCGTTGAGCCATAACAAGTATGTGGTCGTGCCGTTGTCACATGTCAAGATCTGTACCTGCTATGTGACCTTCATTATTCGCCATGTGTCCTTATTGTTTGAAATGTGTCATTCGTGCTTCAAGAGAGGTGCGTCGTGCCTGTTAAAGGGTGCTCCATGTCATTCAAACTTTTCACTGTCTTTTTTCGAATAGTAATATAGTTATCGAATAGCCATAACTTTCTCATGCAAACTAAATTTTTGAAAAACTTTATATCGACGAAATCTTCTGAACCAGAACTAAAACTTTCATATCATTACTAGGTATATAATGGCTTCACAAAGTAGGTAAGTCTTGGATAAGGTGTCTAAGTCCATAAATATATTTGGTATGTACTTAACCCGATTTAGCATGGTCAATTTGGGTTGCATGACATCGGAACAATTTGGATAAACTTTTATGAGAAGAGGATATTTATGGTTTATTAATATATTATAAGTTCTAATATATTAATATGAATTATTTAATTATTATTGATCAAGAATTAGTTTGGAATTAAATTTGTGATCAAAAGAGACCAACTAAATAAATGGGGACTGATTTGGTAAATCATTCATTCTTATATAGTGGGATTGTGATCCATAGTTCTTCATGTTAGGCTAAACCCATGTGGTGACCTATGGCTACTCCATGGAGGTTATAACACATTGATCATGAGGAATGTGGAAAGTCATGAGTTAGATGGTGTAACCCTAATGAGCACACTATATAAAGAAGCCTCATACTAGCAAAATCGGCACTTAAGAGACACACAAGTGAGGGCTAGCCAATTTGGTTCAATATAATCTTCGCTCAAGTTATTCCAATTGTTGGTGGTGTTTTGTGAAGCAGTTGAGGCATCGCATTTGGGGTGCTAGGCTCACAAAGTCTAGAGGGATCAAAGGTACAACAAAGGTATGTCATTCTATTAGAATTTTGTATTACATATACCTTATGATATGCTAGTTAGGATGAAACCTTGGAAAAATGAAAGTTTTCATGTATAATAGAGAAAACATAGATCCAAGGTTTCTAGGGTTGCATGCACACCATAGGAATGTTAGAATGCTCAAAATCCATCAGTAAGGTGATGCATGATTACGCAGAACAATCAATGGTGTTTTTAGTTAAAAACAATAACTATGTGTTAAAGGGTGAAGATTCATAATGAATGAAAAAGATTAGTCTTCACCGGATGTGGACAATGCTCGATACATATCAAGTGTAGGTGTATATGAGCTACAGTGCATGCCACTAGTTGAACCCGAAACACCAGAACCCTTGACAGAGAATGTGATCACGATACACCCCAACGTCGCTAAATTACTAGAGCAATACAAGGACTACTTCTGAACACTTACAAGGTTTCCGCCCGGTTGATTGGTCGATTATATGCTCTCATTGTCTCCAAATACCAAACATGTAAGCATGCGAGCATGCCGCTAACCGCACTACCAAAAGGGTGAGATGGAAATGCTGGTTACTGAGATATTGGACCAAGGAATCATATGCTTTAGTGAGATCCCATTTTCTTCACATGTCCTGTTAGTTAAGAAGAAAGACAGACATTACCGATTTTTGCTTTGAGTATCGAGCTCTAAATGTCTTAACAGTCAAAGAGAAATTTCCAATACCACTGCGTATAAGACGTTTGATGATATGGGTTGCGAAATAATATTCACTAAGTTGGGTGTTGTCGGGTACTACCATCGGTTCATCAAAGGGTATGCAACGATCGCATCACCTTTGACCATTATACTCCAAAAATATGGGTTTCATTGCGACAAGTGAGAGAGTCAAGCCTTTGAAGACTTGAAATGAAAATTGTTAAGTGCATTATTATTAAGACTACGGGACTCTTACGATGAGTTTATAATCAAGTCTAATGCAATAGCAAAAGGTATGGAAGTTATGTTACTGCAAAAGGGCGACCCATTAGTTTTTTTCAGTCGTAATTTGGGCCTACGAATGAAAATTGCATCCACTTATTAGAAATAACTACTTGCGATTGTGGAAGCGTTTTACAAGTGAAGAGAACGAGTATAAGCCATTCCAACAATAATATGTTAAAAAACTCATGGGCTTTGATTCTAAGAACGAGTATAAGCCGGGAATCAAGAACCAGGCGACTGACACTTGTTCTCGGATTTATAAGGAGGGCAATCTGTTGATGGTAGCATTCATGCCAATCAGTCACCCTATTGTCAGGTTCTTTGAGGAACTACAAATCGAGAATAAGAGTCTCAAGGAATTACGCGACGTAAATCTCTCTTGAATCGAGGTGAATTGGCTAAAGGGCTTTGACATTAGAAAGGGTTTCTCGTATACCAGGGTCGATATTTCCTTGGCAACTTGTCTAAACTTAAGAATAGGTGTTGAAAGAGTTTCACGAGACACCAAGAGCTAGTGTCGGGCTTAGAGGAATTAAAATGATTATGGTGAGTTTATCTGTTGTATTTTACGAGAAAGGGATGTGGAAGTCTATGAAGGAATTTGTTGACTAGTGCTTAATTTGTCAGCAGCCAAATATTCTGCTCAAGTTGGTTGAGGTTATTTTAAGCTATTACCCACCTCGAGGCCGTTTGGAAGGATGTGACAATTGACTCCATTACCAGGTTACCAAATTTGATAGGTGTTACAGTAATATTTTTGATAGTCGATCGGTTAACCAAATACATTCATTTTGGTACTTTACCAACTCATTACACCGCTCAAAAAGTTGTCGAATTGTTCATCGAGATAGTTGTTAAATACTAATGGTTTCTTAAGTCAATCATGTCGGACCGCGACGACCTTTTTCTTAGTGAGTTTTGGACTCACTTGTTCTCATTAATTGGCACACAATTAAAGTATAGTAGTTTGTATCGCCCGTAAACTGACGGGAAAACAGAAGTCGTCAATAAGGGGTTAGAGCAATATTTGCGGGCCATGGTGTCTGAACAACCTAATCAATGGTCTCGCTTCTTGACTTGGGCTAAGTTATGTAATAATTCTAGCTATGATAGTAGTATATGGATGTCAACATATCAAGCACTGTATTGAACAACCTAATCAATGGTCTCGCTTCTTGGAACTTCTAACATAGAAACAGTGGAAGATTTGTTGTTTGAACGAATGAGATGATCTGACGGTTGAAGAAAAACTTATTCGTAGAAGGACATGGAATCGCAACCACGGCTAATCGTAAGCGTCGTGAGATTGAGCTTTCACCAGGGAATGGCAACCACGGCTAATCGTAAGCGTCATGGGATTAAGCTTTCAAAGCAGTATTATGGGTCATTTGTCATCACAGAGCGCATCGGAAAGGTGGTGTATCGCCTGGCTCTATCCGCTGCTAGCTGAATTCATATGGTATTTCACGTGTCAGTCCTTAAGTTTTATAAGGGAGGAGAAAATGATAAGGTGGTACAGTTGTCGAAGGAATTCGAATATATGTGACTAATACATAAACCACTAGCTATTTATGCATCACAACGTGTGTTGCGAAGAGGGTCATCCACAGTACAAGTGCTCTTACAATAGTCTGGTCGTTCGCCAGCGGATGCGTTGTGGGTAGTGGAGAATGTAGTTAAGAAGAAATGGGGTTCATGCACCCCACTTAGATGTGAATTTCACCTTATTTACTTATAAGTTTTTTTTTCCTTAAACGTATTCTTTGTTTATTGATGTCTATATATGGAATAAAGATGTACAAAAACTAGCCTTAAATAAAGGAGATTAATTAACCACACAAATGTTATCTAGTCTAATCATTATCTCTAATATTAGTTCTAATATTATTGCTAATACCCCCCCCCCCCCGACAAGCTAAGTGTTGGTGGACCAAGAAGAAGCTTGGTACGAAAACAGTTAAATAACGCGCAGAAGAATTTTAGTGAAAATATCGGCTAGGTGAACATGTCTGGGAATAAACTTGGTGTTTACTTTTATGAAGGACACCAGTTCACCAAAAAAATGATAATCAATATCAATATGTTTTCCTTGTTTGTGAGATATGGGATTTTGACTGAGAAATAAAACACATTTTTGTTGCATAAAAGGGTTGGAACTAAATCATGCATGACGTGAAGCTCACATAGCAAATAGGTAACCGAATATAAGCTATGAAGTAGTGTTTTCCATGGTTATATACTCGGAATCACAAATAGAATGAGAGATAGTGGGTTTCTTTTTAGCGCTCCAAGATACAAGATTTCCTCCATGGAATATAGAATAGCCATAAGTTGAGCGACGAGTCTTAATACATCTAGCCCAGACAGCATCAGAATAACCAAGGACATATGAAGAATGTGGCCGATTAAAGTGAAGTACATAGGAGAGGGTGCATTTAACATAACGAAGGATAAGTTTTACATCCTGGAAACGATCGATGGTAGGCACCTTAAGGAACCGACTGACTTGATTCACAAAAAAGTGAGATCCGGACGTGTAATCGTGAAATATTAAAGAGCACCAACAATCGATCGAAATAAAGTAGGGTCCTCGAACTAAGTACATGTAGTGACAAGGTGGTCAGTTGTGGACAACAAAGTTGTGTTTCGTTTTGATTCCAAAAGACCGGCACGAGTTAAGATGTCGTTAACATATTTTGGTTGAGTAAGGAAGAGACCATCAGAGGTGTAGGTGACTTCAAGACTAAGAAAGTAGCTCAACCTAACTAGATCCTTTGTAGCAAACTCATTACTTAGACGAGTTATAAAGGTGCGAATCAGTGTAAGATCATTTCCAATAAGGATAATATAGTCGATATAGGCCAGAAGATAGAGAAGTGTAATGCCTGGGTGAAAAACAAAAAAAGATGTGTCCGCCAAGCTATAGAGAAAACAAAGGCTTATTAGGAAAGCAATGAGACATTGAAAGCATGCATGGGGTGCTTGCTTTAGAACTTATAGAGCCTTGTTGAATCGACACACATGAAGAGGAAACTGATATCAATGAAACACAGTGGTTGTTTCATGAAAACGATGTTAGTTGGGGGCTAGTGAGAAATGCATTGTTTACATCAAGTTGATGTAAATGCCATTTTTGCAATACTGCAAGAGAAAGAACAACTCGAACAGTAGATTCATTCACAATCAAACCATAGGTGTGCGAGTAGTTAAGGTTGGGAACTTGAGTGAAACCTTGCACGACTAGATGAGCTTTATAGCGATGAATTGTGCCGTCAGAATGAAGCTTGGTTCGAAATATCCACTTGGATCCAATACTATTTGTGTTTTTGTGTCTACGAACTAGACACCATGTACTATTTGCACATAAGACTGCCATCTCCTCTTCCATGGCCATCAACCATTGTAGGTGCTTTGCTACAGACTTAAAGCCTTTAAGGGTGGAGGAGGCGAACAAGGCATGTATTAATCCCGAGAGTTGAAGAGATGCTAAGTCTGCCTGATGCTTCAGGTTATAGTTACACACTTGAGAGTGAGTAAACATAGGGTGGGTCGGTGGGACAATCTATAGTGTGAGAGCTAGTGGTGGTGAATTTTACACCAGATATTGAACAGTCGACTCAGTTGTAGGCTGTTGGCAGTGTAAGTGCTAACAAAGGAGAGAGAGAGATATCGACACATGGACAACAATGATTTGCATGGGAAGAGGCACTACTAGAAAAACAGCCTTTTACGACGCTCATTGCGCGTCGTAAAAGGCTCAGACGACGCGCAAATGCGTGTCAAGGAAGGCCCTGTCATAAAGAGAGACGACGCGCTTTTGCGCGTCGTCTATAGACGACGCGCATTTACGACGCTCATTTACGACGCGCAATTACGACGCGCGTTTACGACACGCAATGCGTATCAAGGAAGGCCCTGTCATAAAGGAAGATGACACGCATTCGCGTGTCGTAACCTTACGACGCGCGTGTTAATGACACGCAATGCGTATCAAGAAAGCCCCTGTCAAGAAAGGCCATGTCATAAATGAAGATGACACACATTTTTGCGTATCGTAAATTTAAATGTTTAAAAAAAATAAATTTATATATTTATTAATTTTCAAATTAAATTTGCATTTAATTTCTCATAATAGAAATAAAATAGCATATACAAAAAATACAATCCATTGCATAATATAAAATAAAATTTCATACTCAAATCATAAAAGGTAAGATGAAAAACAAAATCAAAGATATAGTTACACCAAATTCAGAAAACAATTACCCTAGCTACATTTGTTCTATTTTCTATCCCACTCCAATCCACTTCCCTAGCTGCATGTGCTATCAAACTCCATCTAATTGTCCTTGCACAACCGAACAAACAAACATGACTATCAAAGATATAGTTATGTGAATTTCAGAAAAAAATACCCACCTGAACATTTGTAGAGTCTATATCTATTCGTAGTCGTCTGGTACTTCAGCAAACATGTATTACCTTTGAGGATGAAAAACATTAAGGTTGGATCCATGGAAACTAGAAATCAAATTTTCAACTTATGAGAGAAATTAAAAGGTAGAAATTGAAGCTTACCTACCTGTTGTAGCATCCACATAATACTCCCACATCCATTTCATATAACATTTTTTACACAACTTCATTTGACCACCATATGTACATATATTAAATTCTCAAAGCTCTGTTTTAATTTGCTTTTTAAATTGCATGAAACATTGAAACCCATGTTAAGCCTTTATATCATATAAAAATTAAATAACAGATTGTAGTTGAAACCCATGAAAAATGCTAATTCTTGAAAATTCATTACTCCAAACCTGTTTAGACTGATCATTACAACCACCTAGAATGCTCCACACAGCTCCAAAAGGTGGCAGCAAGCTCCACACAGCTCCAAAAGCATGGGAAAAAATTTGAGACCAACAAACACAACAACTAAGCAAAACACAGAGCAGGGGTAAAATGGTCAAAAAGGCAGAAAACACTTCAAAGTTCAAATAGCAACCGTAGCAGGTTAATGATGTAGCTATAAAATTAGCAATTAGATACCTAAGAAAGAAATCACAAGTTTCCCCAAGTTTCCCCTGTTCCAACAATTAATAAAATCAATAATTCACAAATTAGGTTAATGATATAGCTAATTTTTTATACTCACAAGAGAATAAGGGAATAAGTGATGCAATCGATTTCTACATGACAGAGTCAGAAAGAAGACCGGGTGTGTTGTTGTTCTTATAACATGCCTTGCTTCAGAACCCACACCATGTACTATCTCTGGTTCACTTTCCTGCAATATAAATCCAACATGAACAGATTATCAATAACAACTGATGATATGTAAGAATTTTATGAATGATATATAAGAAAAGTTATGATAAGGGAAAAGGAACTTGCACTCACTCTTTCATCATCATGTTCTACCTTGTCGCATCTCAAGCATCTCTCTCCCGAGCCAGTCAACTGAACTAGATAAATAATTCAAGCCGGTAACAACTCTGGAACTGCCAACTCCGCCATGTCCAAGGTTGGTAGAAGCCATTTAACACCTGATGAATAGCACAAAGGTGGCAACGACTGTTTCTTTAGTAACTTCCAGGAAGTTTTTTATAAATGTCAACCAAGGGTATAATGGACCAAACTTGAAATAAATTTATATTTATCCCTGACATGACGTTGAAGTTTTCAACCTCGAGTGTCAATACCAAGCATATCCCTGGAACTTTATGTTGTTGGATCGATGTATATCAGGAGCTGTAAAATCAAAAATAAAAAACATTAAATATGAGTAAATGCAAATTGTAACTTACCAATAGACATTAAATATGAGTAAATAAAAAATCAAGAACATCATCAACCAATAGTTTGATAAAAATAAATTCATCACGATTAGCAAGGCTTCTAGCAAGGCTAATTGCTCATTCACTATAATCTATTCCAGTGAGATCAGAGAACCTATTTATACTAACATCAAAAGTAATAAAGAATGATTTATCAATTATCATCGTACCAAAAGGAGGAATAAGTGTTATTATGTATAATACTATACCCCTGTTTAGCAAGCTCTTGAAGAAGTAGCCCATTGCCTGTTCCAACATCAAGAACACTCCATCTTGCTAAATCTTTATCCTCTTGACTAACAGACTCAGAGTCATCAATTTTATGTTGAATTTGTAAATGTCTTTGTGAAATGTCAGCACATAGTCCTTTTTTCCATGAAGCAACCATTTCCATGACATCTGCCCCAAACCTTTAGAAAGAATTTAAAAAGTCATACAAAAAAGCATCTTGTCAAAGAAGGTATATGTCATAGTCAATTAGATATGCATACCAAACTTCACCAGCATCCCCATGTTCACGAAAATTTGTCAATTCATGTGCATATGTTGCATCCCAGTAACTTTGATACCCCAGATGATTACCTTGGTTAAAGCTTTAATTTACTAAACCTTCAATTGGAACTAAAGAAGCATAGGGCACTACCCTTGCTGTTGTAATTGATGATTGGGACCCATTTTGCCTAGCAATAACAGATCACAGATGTGACCATTATTGCAACTAAATGAGCTTCAATTCCATTCCATATCTTCAATTCCAACTCTCAAACGCTAAATGGTAATTTTCTCCAGCACTAGCAACTTCAGGGTAAGATTGACAAGTTGATTTAGTTAATGAAGAATCATGATCTTGAAACTGAATTTCAACTAAACAACACATGGGTGTCTTCAAAGTCAAGATCAAGAACTAAAGACGATGGAATTTTCTAAAAAAGAAAAACATTAAGAACAAGAACAAAGGCAAAAGGATTGGATGTTTAAGAATCATAACCCTAATTTGTTTACTAATCACAGATAAAAATGCCCAGATTGGGAAGGAAAATAAACATGCAGGTTCCAAAAATCAAGAAACCCGAACAATTTATGAAGATCTTATAAAATCAAAGAGCTAAATCCAGATAAATTCTAACACTGAAAGAAGAACAAGAAAGGGGTTTGAAAGATTAAAGATGAAAAAACATGAAAGCAGAAATTATACTCTATGGAGGAGAGACTTACCTAAAGTCGCAGGAGAAGAAGTGTTTATGCAATCAGAGTAGTTTTAGGGTTTCCTTCGGTTACTCCCTTCATGTCTCCGACAATCTCCATCTATGGAGGAGAGAGATGAGAGAAAACACGGTGGAGGGGGAGAGACGAGAAGGTGGATGCAAGCGCTTTCCAGAACCAGAATCCAATGTTGGAGAAGATGCAGCAGATGCAAGCGCTGTTGTGGTGCGATGTTGGAATGGTGGAGTCCGAGAGAAAAAACAAATTATGATGGGTAGCTATCATTGTTGGTGATGTTCGATTCATCAGAAGCCCTAGTTCTTCGCTCAATCGTCTATTTTGTGAAAGAAGACATTACCATTGCAAATGCGTTATGTTTGATTAGGGTTTACACAGAGAAGGAAGTGAAAGTCGATCGCAGAGGAAGGGGTTGCAGAGAGAAGGAAGGGAGAGAATGAAATCGATTTGGCGGGTGTAGAGAGTACACAGGGAGGATGGCGGGTGTTCAAAATTTTGGGGGATTTCATTTTCCCTCGGACACGCGCGTTTCTTAAAAAAAATATAAAACGACATTCACAGATGACGCACAAGTGCCTTCCGTATTTTTAATATTTTTACATCAGACACTAATTTAAAGGCACTCAGTAATGCGCGACATAAATCCTTAAAATTTTTGAAGAGATGACACTTTTTTAATGTCACTCTCTAATGCGTAACATAAATCAAAGAGCGTCGTGTTTTGCGCGTCGTAAAAGGCTGTTTTTCTAGTAGTGAGGCGTGGAAACCTATTTGTTTCCATGTTGGAGGATAATACGGTATGTAAGAAGTGGGAAACGATTCATCAATGGAAGTGATTCGTAGAGTTGTAAGGGATGCTGAAGATGAAGAGCCAACATAAAGAAAAGTTGCTTCATTAAACTGGGCATGTTGTGTAGTGTAAATGTGATTATAAGCAGGATCTAAGTACCGGTATCCTTTGTAGTTTGTCTAGTACCAAATAAAGATGCATGGGGTTCTTCTTGGTGCTAATTTGTGAGGAGAATAATCTCTTAAATACGGAAAAACACGGCAGCCGGGAACTCGTATTAAATCATAATTCAGGGATGAAGAGAATAATTACTCAAACGATCTTTTATTGTCAAGGGGCTTGATGATAACTGTTTGATAACAAATAACATAGATGTGAAAGCCCCGACCTATAATTGGGCGGGAACATGTACATTAAAATACATTGCAAGGCCCGTTTCTATGACGTGGCGATGTTTACGTTCTGTCCTACGTTTTTGTTGTGGAGTGTAGAGACACGAAACACGGTGATAAGTCCCATTACTCACAAGTGTATGTTTGAAATGTTTATTAAGAAATTCCATACCACCATTACTTTGAAAAATTTTAACCTTTGAAGAGAACTGCGTCTATAGAAAGGTTTAAAAATTGTTGAGAATTAACAGGAAATCAGACTTGTGCTTGAGTGATTAGAACCACATGAACCTAGAGAAATCATACACAAAAGCAACATAATACATTTAACCCTCTGTAGAATGTATTGGTGATGGTCGCCATAAGTCGCAATGAATAAGTTCTAGGACATGTGAAGATCGTTTTTCATTTTCAATAAAAGGTAATCGTTTGCTTTTTAGGAGGTGACAAGAAGAACAAATTGTTGGTTTTTGTAATATAGAAGTAAGGGATAAATAACCCAATTTTTCTAATAAATAAACAATGTCAAAAGCTACATGTCCTAGTCTGCTATGCCAAACTTCAAAATAAGCACTAGTCCTTTTATTTTGTAATGCTGCTAAAAACGCCTTATTGCCTTGCTCAAGTATGTAATGTCCTGCTTCACATCTACTTCTGCAATAATTTCCTTGGTGATTTGATTCTGAATTGCAAAAAAAGTGTTAAATAGGATAACGTCTACTAGTAAGCCATGGATGATCTTGCTAATGGAAAGAAGGTTTTTAGTGATGTGAGGAACCACTAGAACATCTAATTGAAAGATCTAGGATACTCAAGAATCATATTATAGTGATATTGCAAATTAACATATGATATTAAAGGGTCACACTAACAACAACTTGATACAATTGATTATTATTAGAAATTGATTTTAATAAATATTCAATAAACTCTTATAGTTAAATTGGAATTATTTACTTTTAGGAAATAATAATTTTCATTACCAAGTAACATTACATAATTCATATGTTGTGAATTAATATGTCATGAACAAGATTTTGGACCATAAAGACTTTTTGTCTTTTACCGAAAGGTTAAGGTTTATATTTTATAAAAGAAAGTTCATAAGATTCATACTTTATAAACAAGTAAATCTAGTTTATTTATTTAAAGGGGTGCTAGTTTTTCTTTCTTGCTAAAATAGCAAGTTGAGAGGAAGGAGTCAAAGTATGGCCCCTTTGATTAGTTTATGCAAAAGTATACCTTACCTTTAAGGCATGGGATACAACTAGCTCTAGGGGACATAAGTGCTTAAATGGTTAAGGACATATGGACATGGTTTCATTTTTATGACTAGTAAGAAGGCTTTCGTTTTGAACTTGCAATCTTGCATGCTAAAATCTGAAACCTCTTAGTCTCACTCCATTCTCTCTAGTTTTGGGTTTAAACTGGAAGAATAATTGCTTATTTTTATGATCTCTTGAAGTTCATATTGGTTATCAACTTCATGCTTAAGAGATTAAGAGTTTTCTTACAAGACTAGCATCTTAAATCGATTTGACAAGTTGTTGGTGTCTCTAAATTTCATAATTCTTCATCAACTTCCAAGCCTCCCAAAAGGATCCAAAGAACTACAAAGGTTGTGATTTATTCATCTCTTCGTTGGTGCTTGTTTAAATCTTCCTACAACTTGCAAGATGATCATTGGTTGGTTATAAACTTGTTTTATGTTATTCAAAAATGATCAAGTCTTCTGTTACCAAATATCATGTTTATGAAACTAATTTTAGAATAAAAACCAAACAATTGGTATCAAGAGCCACCTCGCAAGTTTGGTTATATTTTTTTGATTTTTGGAAATCTTAGTTTTTGGAGATTATGGATAAGTTTGTTTTCTATAAAAACTAGTTCATACATATTTTCTATGACAACTTTTTAATTGTTATTTTATGTGACACGTGTTTCATGCATCTTTTGTCATTTAAATTTGTCTTAGAAAAAACAAAGGTGGTTTAATGTGTTATTTGAGATATATGATGTGCATAAACTAGCCAATAACCATTGTGTTTGTTGTGTTAGTTATTTTATAAAAATAGTTGTAATAATTTATTTATTCATATGGTATGCAATAAATTAAATAGATTAGTTCCCTTAGTTTATTTTTGTAAGTAATAGATTAATTTTTAGAATTAATTTAATTGTACAAAAATGTAAAAAGAAATGAAGTTGGAGCCATTTTTTGAAGAGCAAAGTGTAATTTTCGCAAGTATAAGGTGTGAAGGATTTTCATTGATAGTCTGCATAATGTTGTTAAATGTTGTTGTTGTTGCTGTTGGCAGATTTCTCAAAGGGTTGCTAAGCATTTGCGACACTTTCTGCAGAACTTCTTGACAGTGTTGCATATTGCTGAAATATTGTTTTAAAGAAGTTTTTCCAGACTTTTGCAATCAAGGGGTGTTTTCTCAAGTAGGAGCTTCTACAACAACATTACCAGAAGAGTTTTGGTCCCTTAAAATGTCACTTTAGGAATGGAGTTGACATTTTTTGTGTGGCGCACAAAAAATGTCATTAGTTGGTTATGTTTATGTATATATATTTTATGCATGTTTGTGTTGTTTATTTATGTAACTATTATGTATGTTTGATAAATTAGTTTTTCACATTCTAAAATAATTTTCAGACAAAATAAACATCACATGAAGTTTGGTTTTCAAAATTTATAATATGGATGTAAGAAGTTATTGTTTTAAAATAAAATCCTGTTTTTAAAAAAAACTTATTCACGTCAAATTTTCAAATACTAAAATATATGTTTTAAAATGGTGATTTTGTAACTTGTATAAACTCCAAATATATAAATAATAAAATGAAATTTTACTAAAGATATAAAATTTTCAAATGCACTCAAACTTTATACCGGTTATTAAAATTGAATCCTAGCGAATTATATAAAAACTAATTTTTTATATAGAAACTTTAAAACGTTATTTTCTTTTGAAAATCGGTACCATGTTTGATTGTATTCATGTAATAACCATGATATCATATGTTTTTAAAACTAGAAGTATAAAACGTATAAAAGACCCTTTTACAAACATCAAATCCATGCAATCCTTTTTGAAGATCACTCGCACATCTCTTGTATGCACTAGTGGGATAACGTATACCTAACCGTTTAGTGTTATATTTAGATGGTTAGGGTGTCTTTGCGATTTCTATAACCAAGTTATAGGCGGATTACACATGTTTTTCAAATTGGATGATTTGATTAGAATTCTTTTGTGATAAAGGATACCTAAGCAAAAGAGTTCCGAGGCAAAAGATCGGATTAAACATTTCTAAATAAATTTGTTATTAGCGATCCCATAAATCTAGGAATTAGATAGTAAAATATAGTTGATAATCGATATCTACCGAGTTGAATTCAAATGGATGAGATAAATGATACCTAACCATTTATTTGTTTTGCAACTTGGATTCCGGCATAGATAATTAATGTTTTTGTCTTAAGAGAGAATATTTAATTACCATGAATTGTCATTTTCTTTAATGATTTAATGAAACAATAACATTCAATAGATACAACTTGAATGAATGAGTTCATGTCTTAAGACACAATCTCGTAAGAGATATGAAATTGTATGCACTTAAAGATCCTAGTCCCAAACTATTTTCCTTAAGCAATCAGCCTGAACATGATACATAGTAAAAGCATCACTATCATGTTAAAGATGTTTATAACATCAAACTAGGAAAGGTCCAAGGCTAAGAGAATCACCTTGTGTGATCTAGGAGGCCAATGTTTTATGGACTGAAAACCCTTATTCCCAAGAAATCCAATAAGGCCCACATAGATATATCTTGTTTCTTTTGTGAAGAAACTTGAAACTAGAAGAGGATTTGCTCCTCTTATCTGGAAATAAAGTCTTGAAGAAACTAGTACTCCAGGTATCTACTAGATAGAACTCATACTTTTCATATAACACTTAGGTACTTGGTGCTTAAGTGCTAATATAATATTTTTATTGTCTTACAAATATTTACTAAAGAGTAACAAACTTAGCATAATCAAGTTGGAACTACACTTTCGTAGTTTAGTTTATTAATTATGCTAATAACATAATTCACTTGTATTATGAAACTGAAGGGTCTTAGTATACTACAACATCCTATGGTGCACATACAACCATAAATACCTTGGATCTATGTTTTCACTAATTATACATTCAAATTTTTTCCAAGGCATTAAACCTATAACTAGCATGCATTCGCATATACCATATAAGATACTAGTTAGGGTAACATACCTTTTGTGTTGTAGTTTGATGTCATGGAGCTTAAGAGCCGAGTGCCTCAAGTGTGAAACCTCATATGGTTCACACAACACCAACAAAAACTTGGAATAATTTGAGAGAAAAGTCCTAATGCTCAAATCGGTTAGCCCTCTCATATGAACCCCTTAGGTGCGATTTCTTAAGCCATGGGGTCCCTATATGTTGTGCCTATTAGGGTTACACTATGTAACTCATGTCTTTCCATATTCTTCATGCTCCATGGGTTAAAACCTCCATGGAGTATCCATGAGTTACTCCATGGGTTTAGCCCAACATGAAGAACTACGGATCATAAGCCCACATATATAAGAATAAATGATTTACACAATCAATCCCCATATATTTAATTAGTCTCCTTTTGATCACAAAATTAATTCCAAATTAATTCTTGATCAATACTAATTAAATAATATGATTTCATATTAATATACTAGAACTTATAATATATTAACAAATCATAAATATCCTTTTCTCACAAAGTCTATCCAAATTGTTTTGATGCCATGCAACCCAAATAGACCATGCCAAATCGGGTCAAGTACATACCAATTATAGTTATGGACTTAGACACTAATCCAATAGTCTCCCACTTGGATAAGTCTAAAATTATTATTGCGTATGACTCCAAAACCCGACTAGCAATCGTAGCTCTTAAATCCACTGTCGAACTCTGAACAAATCAATGACACATATATTAGATAAGGGATCATATATTCCTCCATTATAGATAGCATATGGACTAGGACATGGATTATAATCATTCTATATGTCCATTTGTTTTTTCCCGATTACCGATTTATGACGACTGACTAATTGAACAAATCAAATTAGTCCAGGCTTGGCCAAGCACTTAGGGGTGTTATCACTAAATCATCGAGGGTCCCACAAATATCGCTTTTATCCCTCCAAGGGTAAAAGGAATGGATAAACTTCAACTCATATGCTTGTTCTACTACTTGTTGAATCATACACAAAGGCAGGTTTTATAACATCGAGTTACCAATGCATTTTCGTACAATCAATTTATAACCAACTCATAGTCAACAACTCATATCTCTAGGTTTGAAGAATATAAGATATTATCATATCACGGTCACTCGAGATAAAATCCATGAAGTGATACAAGTGAGTGTGGGTTTAATCCAATACTCAGAATTTATGAGCACTCATGAATATTGTAGCAACTCTTGCTATCTCCAAGACCTTAGACATCTACAAGCGAACTTCATGACAGTCTTAAATCATACCTACTTCCAACATATGACCGATTGTGGATTGTTTGAATAACTTAGTCATTCAGGAAGAATGACCTAGTTATTCTGGAAGTCAAAACATGCGAAGTGAAACACAAGAATAATACTAATTCAGTATGGCCCCAAGCAGCTTTGAGAGTAAATAGAACGCCTTTTGTTTAAACAACATATCGATTACTCAATATTCATTGTTTCAAATTTATCAACTGAATACTTGAATTAAAACAATAGTTATCCCATGCTCCAAGCATGTACACTATGTTTTCTAAACAATAGTTATCCCATACACCAAGTATGCACACTAGGTTTTTCCAAACATTAGTTATCCCATACACCAAATATGCACACTAAGTTTGTCTATGATCTTTACTTTGTGAAATAGATTGATTGAACATAATTTCAATGATTCTCATTTCATAGTCCCAAATCCTTATCGTAAATGTAAGAATTCAAAATTCCTACCATTTATCGAAATCTGTTATATTCTAAACTTATATGCATTACACCTCTTGTAATGACTATGCACAAAGTCACAAAGACTTGTCCACAAACATTACAGAGTATTCCAATGGAGATCATTCCATGGAAAAGAAGTCTTAATTTCAAAGTACAATGCTTTGAACATCCTTCTTGCATTAAGTTTCCTAATCTTACACAGATCTGATGAATAACTTCCACCTATGGGAACATTTCCACATTCTCATTTTTACTATTACTTCTGAACAAGAGTTTCCTATTTTTAGAATATGTCAATATGGTCCTCTCCAAACATTTACACCTTACTTCCAACTATCCCTGAGAAACCAATCTTTGGTTAACCTTAGATTATCCTCAACAATTGCTTAATCACTTTAGTCATATCCAGTTCTGGTACTTTTTCCCTCTTGATGCCACAGGCATTTGGAAGAATTTAGAACAGATGAATATTATAACACACGCAATCGATCCTATATCTGAACCATATGGGACAGAATTCATGATGTCTCACATAAAGACATGATATTATACCAGTCTTTTGCTATAATATTTCTATTTCTATTTGCCATGTTCTCATAATTCAGATTATGAAAATGGATGCAATAATCATAATCGAATTTTAGAACGCAAATAATGTTCCCATATATAGAATTTCCTTATGTTGAACCATTCCAACATAACATTCAGATACACACACACAAACATATATATATATATACATATATATATATATATATGTGTATATATATATATATATATATATATATATATACTTGACTAAATTTGATTAAAATCTCATGATCTAAGCTTTTAGGTTTGAAATGAAGTATAATTTCATCTCCCTTAATTATAGCAAAACAACTTTTTCCCAATTGAAACTTTTGTTTTTTATAATTAACATTGCTAACTTGCAACAGTTACCATAATTATCCTGCTCTCACTAACATGATGATTATTAGTATAACACTTATGCTCCCACTAGCTTTGACATGTACTAAGAAATCAGCTGGACTTCAAGAAATCAATACTTTATTGGCTTTCTTACCAAAGTTGAGATTTCTGATACGAGATGCTTTGATAAAACTTTATCAAAATCATACACCTTTCCTAAGATAGCACACATGTGTATCTAAACAATTTCAGAACTATGAAAAGGGATGCCGTAATCATAATCTCAATTGTTTAGACCTTTTCCATTTCTCACAAGTCCATGTTAGTGTGCCGGTTAACCACACACGCTCCACTAACGACTTTGAGAATGCAAATATCATAATTTCTATCTACTTAAAATCTACTTAGTGAAAGCATTTCCTCACCATCATTTTCATGAATTGTAGAGAAACCTTATGACACTTAGATTTTGTGGTGTATGTGTTCCCATCCATGTGAATTTGGAATAACCACAAGGGGAGGTTAGTGACAAATCCAAACTCACATGGAGCGAACTTGTGCAATCTTAAGTTCTTGCCACCTGGCAGCACAAGGGTCTGTCATTGCTTCCAAGTAGTTGTCTAAACAATGAGAACTTGTAGAACTCAGATGTATAGTCAACTTTAACTGGAATGGACACATAAATAATAGTATGTCAACACGATAGGTTACACACCTCAAGTCGTGCGCTAGTGCTAAATTACAGTTTTTATTCTTGATTAGTTCTTGAAACTTTTTCAAGATCTTTAAGACTCCTACTAACCTCTTGACATATAAGATTCTCTTTTCAAGAACCATTCCTTGACAAAACAAATATTCAAGAGTCAGTGCAGATTCTTATCAAGACAAACACTTAACACAATTGGCCTTAGTTGGTCTTTGTTTTATCCAAAACATCATAGCTTACCAACTTCAAATGTTCAAGAGTAAGAAAAACGTTTTACTCTACATTAGACAAGTGTTATAAACCTTCTTAAGATTATGTCACTCAAGTTACAATCTTGTAGTATTACTCCAAGACTCAATTTTGGAACGAAGTATGATTCATCTTTTGATTTAACCAACTCAACAATTCACGATTCCTCTTCTTAGTCAAACAAATGTAGTAAGATGATCAACTGTGATATTGTTTCATAATCACTAAGATAATCATAAAACAAGATACTAAAGTACTCTCCTATCTTTTCAGATTTGAGAAACTATTATCTTTCTGCCTAATTTGATTCTTCTTATTCGTTCTGCCTTACATTGAAACTTTTCCAATGATTCAGAATTATACTTAAACTTCTAAGTATAACCATATTTACTAACTTTAGTAAATCAAGACGAATAGTCTTGTCGTTCTCTGTGGTGGACCTGACCAGTGCATAATCAATTGTACCTGATCCTATAGTCCGTCACTTAACTCACATACATGCGAACAAGGAATTAGTCTTAATTTCCCAAAGATGAAAATTCACATTCATCATACAATACAAGTTGCATGATTCCAAGTTTCTATCCAACTGAAACTTGGGTGATGAGAATATTTCCTTATTTGGCAAATTATGACACTACCACAAATGAAAGAATCAAATCCACTTTCCAATATTGCTATTAATGGAATCATATAAGCAACAATTTATCACAAATGCCATTGTAAGGATACTTCAAATAAATAAAATCAAAACCCTTTTTTTTCTTTTTTTTAAACTTACGAAAAAACTTATCCTTACAATGCAAATGCATCTGAAAACATCTATTCCTAAGCAATCTATCACAAGTCTTAAGCAACAGCTTAAAATACTGATCAACGAACCATGCGATCGAAATCAATCTTCACGATCAGAATCAACATATACTTCCTTTAAGCTTCCTTTTTTTTCCTTTGATTCTTAAAACATCAACATGTGACCTAGTCATATCATGTAATAAGAATCTCCAAAGAGGATCTTAATAGAGTTAGATAGTGGACTTACCTAAAGTAGAGTCAAACTTTTTGACTTGACCAACCTTATGATCTTTTAAGTAAATAGGGCAGCTTCACAACCAATGCCCCTCCTTTGGCAATAGAAACATATGGACTCATTGGGAATGGTACATGGGACTATCTCAGACTTACCCTTTCTCTTTACCATTTGGTCAACCGAGTTGACTATGGCCGATCCCTTTCCATTGGGAAGAGAAAGCTTTTCTGGATATCCAATGTTACCATTGTTAGAGTCCATGGAAGTTTGGGAAGTTGATCTTCTAATCATATTTGCTTGACCAATGCTCCAAATCATTGCTGATTCAGCAGCACAAGCAAATAGATAAGATCATTAAAGGTCATGTCATAGTCTGTTACATAGTAGTCCTAAAGGAAAATCACTATGTGACTTAGAAAGTGATTGAAGAACAACCAACTTTCTCAAGACTTTGACACCTAAATTTCTCGGCTTGTAAATATGTGACTTCATCTCCAAGATGTGAGCACACATAGACCTTGCTTACCAATAGGGCTTGAGTAACATTGAACTTATGGGTTAGGGAGAACAATTGGAGGAGGTGGAGGAAGATAAGCATGATTTCCATGAGATTTTAGAAGGTCATAGTTGTCTGAAGTAGACATCTACAATGAGAGAAATTCAAGTAATTTGATTTAAGTTCCTTAATATAACACCCAATATAAAATATTAAGGCTAAGACCCAACACAATATTTTATAACTTGGAAGAGGGTTGCCATAATCCAAGCTATAAAATATTTGAAGGTAGGCGAATGATGATTCACCAGTTTTCACCATGAAAAATGAAATAATTTATTAGGTTTTAATTGGATTTGAAACTCCTAGATCTTTTGAGATTCATTGAACTTTTCAATGACATGTTTCAATCTCGATTGTTCCCTCTCAAGTTTTGTGATTGGGATGTCGAGGATCACAAAACAACGTGTGAATAACCATGCAAATTTACTTGGTAGCCTTAATATTTATCACTTAATCGATGTGTCGGTTAACTACACGCGCTCCACCGATCCTATGATAAACATGAAGTTACCATTTGCCTACCTTGTTAAATCCAGGTTAGTGTGTCGGTTAACCACACACGCTCCACTAACGATATAAGCAAAGTGCAAAGTGTAATTTCATGGGTTAGCACCAAATTCACATTTTCCAAAAGTAACTAAGATTGGGAATTGATAAAAGGTTTAGTTACTTTATATTTATCATTATACTTATAATGAAGGGAGAATTATAGTCCTTGTCCTACTCGTTTGGCTAACGACCCTCCACCAGTCAAGGAAGCGGTGGGTGAGAGTGGACACCCATTAAACTGCCATTTTATACGCAGTAACCTTATACCTCGCTTAAAGATCGGCTTCGTGAATGAGGCCTACTAACGGAAAGACTGACTTTGTTCTTATACATATATATATATATATATATATATATATATATATATATATATAATTAACTTATAATACTATAAAGTATAAGGGTTGAATTTTAGCTTTTAAAATTCTAAGGTTTTAGCATGGAATTAAAGTATTCATGAGGGAAACTTTACAAATTCCAAAACTTGAGGGCATGTTTTGAACAATTCAAAAATCTTTTCAATTCCATAACTTATGTGTTTAAAGCAGTTTTAATGACACCCCTTCAAGTTCCATAACTTGAGGACAAGTTATGGAAGACTTTAAAACATTTAAAAATAAGACTCTTTATTTTCATAACTTATGGAAATCTTACGAGTTTTAAGAATCATAATTGTGACTTTTCATATAGCTTGAGGACAAGTTACAAAAACACATTTTATGAATAACTTTTAGATCAATTTGGATTGAAAACACATTATCACATAATTTTTCTATTAATCTAAGCAAACTCATAAAAACAAGATAATTCATATCAAACAATTTTCATGTAATTAGCCTAACCATTAAACTAATACAAAACATGAATCTATTGACAATGATCTTTTGAATTGGATTAGAATAAACATTACCACATCAAAAACAAGTTTATAGGTTCAAAAGCAGTTTAGGGTACTGATTCTAGTCCAATTCCTTCCTTAAAAGTTGAAAATATGCTGTTAGGGCTCCTACTCGTCAATTGTACGAACCTACTCGACGAGTAGGATTAATTTCTTCATGGACTCGGCGAGTCCATCAGTGGACTCGGCGAGACCAGTGCCCAGAAAGCCAGAATTTTCGATTTTTAAGCTATTTTAGCAAGTATAACTTGAAAATAAGTGTTGGCTCTGATACTGTTGAAGGGTTTTAGTATACTAGAACATCATATGGTGCACATACAACCCTAAATACCTTGGATCTATGTTTTCACTAATTATACATGCAAATGGTTTTCAAGTCATTAAACCTATAAGTATCATGCAATCTCATATACCAAATAAGATACTAGTTAGAGTAACAACAACTTGGAATAACTTGAGAGAAAAGTCCTAATGCTCAAATCGGTTAGCCCTCTCATATGAACCCCTTAGGTGTGATTTCTTGAGCCATGGGTCCTTATATATTGTGGCTATTAGGGTTACACTATGTAACTCATGTCTTTCCATATTCTTCATTCTCCATGGGTTAAAACCTCCATGGAGTATCCATGGGTTCCTCCATGGGTTTAGCCCAACATGAAGAACTATGGATCATAAGCCCACTATATATGAATGAATGATTTACACAATCAATCTCCATATATTTAATTAGTCTCCTTTTGATCACAAAATTAATACCAAATTAAATCTTGATCAATACTAATTAAATAATATGATTTCATATTAATATGTTAGAATTAACAAATTATAAATATCCTTTTCTCACAAAGTCTATCCAAATTGTTCAGATGTCATGCAACCCAAATGGACCATGCCAAATCGGGTTAAGTACATACCAATTATAGTTATGGACTTAGACACTAATCAACAGAAGTAATATTTGTTTTGAAACAATGTATGTTTTAATCTAGATTGCCTAATTATATGTCTCAGTTTAATTTATGAGTGATTGACTATTTACTTAAATATTTTTTCATAATGATCACCTTGATATTCAGAAATTATTAAAATTTTGTGTATGATACTAGATCTCTTAATAAGAGTTATAAATTAAATATCAATGTTTTATAAATAACAAGTTCTATATGCAAAATATTTTGACTTAAACATGTTTTAAATCAAACTCATCTTTGGCATTGTTATCTTTATTATATAAATGACATTCACATATTCCAACTTTAAGAAAGGGATCCTTGAAGGTAAATAATTTAGTTTATTTGACATATGTAAATCTTATTTATATATAAAAGATTCTTAATGATATGTTCATTATGTAGTAGAGAAAATAATTATTAATAAATTATACACAATGACGTATGACTTCCTTTCTAATGAATGTGTAAGATTTATCATAAGATACCAAATCAACTTTATTAACAACTATAGTATTTATGAATTAACACAAATAACGCTATCAATTGTACCTTGAGTACACATACCAGCTAAGAAGTAGATGTAACATTTCCTTCATAAGATTTTGTATGGAAAGGCTACATCCCCATCTTACTTAAATGTTTTTTTGAATTTAAAGCGTATGTTGGACTAAAGCTTTTAAACCTCTACGAAATAGTTATTTGTATATAATACTCTAAATGTGGATTAGATTATTATATGAAAACCCAACAAAAGTAAATTATCTTATTCCCTTGATAGCTGAGTAAGTAGAAAGCAAGTTTCTAATGACAAAGCAAGTGGAAGGTACATGGAACTTGAAGCAACTCAAGAACCATAAGCTGATGTAGTTACATTTGGCATTAGTTTTAACAAGGGATTGTTAAAATTGAATAATAGCTATTCACAATCACAATTTATTCACTTTAGTGGTAAAAAGCATCTATGACTTGAGGAATGTGGAATCTCTCATTGATGAACTTTTATTGATGGTTTCTAGAAAATCCATCAAATACCAATATGCTATTTCAAATTTTGAATATGGTTAATGACGTGGAGTCATGAACATGAGATGTAATCCATGTATGATATTCAAGTGTGGTCTTGATTGAACTTTCTCTCTATAGCAAGGCTAGATGGAGTAACTTATTCTTCTAGAAAGAATACATACATGGATAACTATACCCATTTAAAGAAAGACTTGTTATAAAAGGATTTTCTCATACTCATGTCATCAACTATGGTTCATATCATACTCACGAATTTGACTATGACGAAGCCGTTTTGACAAGTACCTTTGATTGGATCAACAAGGATATTATTTACTATAAATTCATATTCTTAATATAAAATATAGCAAATGGATTTCAAGAAAGACCGCTTTTCTTAATAGACATCTAATAGAAGATATCTATATAGATTAGCTTGGAGGTTTTCTTAATCCATATTAACAAAATGTGTAAAGCTTGAGATCCACCTGTGGATATTAAGCAAAGATCTCAATGTTGCAATTATTCTTTAAATTTAAAACCACAAGGTATGCTTTTACATCAAAATAAATAAAGCATGTGTGTTTACTAAGAACTAGTGGGAACATATTAATATTCCTAATCTTGTATGAGTGAGACACTCTTAATCCTGAGAAATTACATTGTAACCATGCCAAGCCTTTTCACCTTGACTCGGAATGTGTTTCCAAAATAAAAGACTTAAGAACAAGATACATTCTTTGAATATAAAATCTATAAAGATAGATAAAAATCAATGTTAAAAGCTTTATATCTTTATGCAAATATGTATAATATCTTGAAAGGGATCAAGACACAAAATTCCTTTGGAGGAGTCTTGGCATCATCACATGGAATTAAGTTTGAGCCATCCTTAAAAGGACCTAACTCATAAGTTTAAACTAGTTGAAATGATTTATATTTGATTTGCTTAGCCAATGAATCCATCATTTATGTCGTATTATGCATAAGACTTGGTATATGATCATGTTATGAGCATATTACAATATACCAACTAAATACATGGTTAGATCACCAAATGACTATAAGAACATTCTAAGAGTACTTTAGAAGAACTAAAAGAATGTATATGAGACAATTAGATTAGAATAAAATCCTCATGTAAAGAGCTAGATAAGATTCTGATTTCTAAAACATATGGGCATTTATGAATTATAATTGGATTATTACTTCATTGTGTGACGAAGAGTAAGTTTTGTTGGAATAAGGTTCAACCAAAACAAAATGACACAATATAATACAAAATAAGAATACACTACATTATAAGTTGAAATCTAATATGATTGGATGAATGAGTTCATTGAAAAACTATGTTGATTTATGCCATTCAAGGACCACATAGAAATCTTAGTGACCTCGAGAGTATACTCAATCGAGCTAAAAGACTCTATGTTATGAAAGAACACCAATAATATACTTCAATATATTTAACTATGCCTAGAGTAAAGTCAAATATGGAGATGATTGTATTTGTAGAATTCACACAACTTAAGTTTAGTTGAACCCATTAATAAATTCTTTATTTTGAGCTAAGTATGAATGGTCACACTTGAGCTATATGACTTTATTATTCTAGAAATGGGATTTTTATTTGGATTTAGTACTTGGATATTGCAACATTGTAAAAACAACTATTATATAATGTTTGGATATACTGGGAAATAATCATAACATCAATACTTGTTGTGTTCTATATTAACATGTTTAATCCATGAATAATGGTATTATACTAAAAGTTCATAGTTGATTATAATTGTGGGAGCAATTATGAAGTAAGACTAATATGAATTGGATTGGTTGACTTTTACCAGATGAAGGTAGGCAAGTGGTTGTAACCAAGTTTCATAGGTAATTGTTAGAGAACTGGTATTTAACAGACCTGTATCAAGATCATCTCAGGATCACTATTATGAATGAAACTTGATAAAAAGGTACTATCTTTATATCCTTAGCACCCAAGATACATAGTGGGACTTAAGTGTAGGGAATAGTGTGATTTGATCTAGTCCAACACTGGTCCTTAGTCGAGCAGTTATAAAAGCCATTTTCAGGTATGGTATGAAGTATGCAAGAGGCTTACGTAGTCAAGATGGGATTTCTTCCTCTTATGTGTTAAGAGTTAGTCATCTAACTGATGAACATACCTTATACACCAATTATAGCTCTGAGGTTTTTGGGAATTAGGCGTTGGTAGAATGGCACAAAGTCGTATGTCAATAGGGGCAGTGAAATGTTGCTAGAAGTTCACAACAGTCTTTATCAGTCTAATATGAATCTTGTGGAAGTGGGAGATTGAAAGATCAAGTATGCTCAAGAATCATATTAAATTGACATTGTGTCACACCCCCAAACCGGAACAGTAGAAACGTTCAGGGGCGAAGGACGTCATGTACAGTATCACAACAGTTGTATAATAGTAATCAAAGCAAACACAACCATTACATTGATAAAATATTGTATTTACATCTGTTCATAACATAGTTTGTATGATATCAGAATGTATAGAAAAAGTATAAAAGACATGACTCTAAAAGCTCTGTCTTCTCGAAAACCTGCGGGTGTAGCTGTCTTACCTGTTCCCTGAGTATACAAGTGATTTTGAAAGTGTATCAACATTTAAGTTGGTGAGTTCATGATTATGCTTTTGAGAAGGTAAAATGTTTGTCTATGTTTCTTGAAATTTTTATAGTGTACTTCCAGAAAATCCAATATTTTCTTCAAAGAATATATTGTAGTCATGTATGTTCCTTGTAAATGTATACTGAATTAGTGTACTCCATACTAGAAAATAGTGTACTATTACTTTATTTATATTAATGTCTTTGTATGAATGTATGGATTCCCACCAGCAGTAATGTAAAGAAGTGTACTGTAGTTTTAAAATAAAACCCTTGAAGTAGTGTTAATCCCGTAAACAAAAGTTTTAGCTATATAGTTGTGAGTTTTTATATAATCATTCTTGATATGACTTAGTGACCTCTATGACGTTCTTCAAGCGTCTGAAAGCTATGACATTTCTCACCCTAGGCCTGTCGGCCTAACTGTAGCGAGCAGTTCAAGTGTGGGATTGTTAGTCTCGTATAGATCTATACATAACTTTCACGCTCTCCCTCCAAGAGACTTTGGTTATAATGTATAGGATTTTATTCCGTACCCTGAAGGGTACAATTGAAGTAGTGTCTCACAACCCTGTACTAACTAGTTTACATGTAGAGTTGTAGTGTTTTAGTGTTCTCTTGTACTAGAAACTATATATATTGCATTGTATTAATGTACTTTGTAGTGTAAAATAATTATACATAAATAATTATTTTAGTAGTGTATACTTGTATCAATGTATTAGAGTACTGTTTCCTAAACTATACCTATTATAGTTTGAATAAATGTTTATGTGCTATGTATTGTGGTTAGCAAAATAGTGTAGTGATTCTCAAACTATACCAATTGTAGTTTAACTATAATGTTCAGTAATCTAATGAAAACTTTTGCAATTTAATTGTATGAGATTAAAATACCCTTATGCTCGGCATGTTACAAAAGGGTTAAAAATATTAGAATATTTTTATGAAATGTAGCAAATACTCGGTTTGCAATAATTACAAAGGTTTTAAAAATTATTTAAAAATGTTTACATAAACAAAAAAGTCCTTATGTTTTACTTGTATTCCACCCCCTAAATACATTCAAAACATTGAAAATGTAGGGGTATGAACTCATCTCAAATGTGCATTAGCTTGAATAGCGAGTTGTAGAGATGATCTCCGGGTAAGCGTACGTGCAAATAACGTTATTCGAAAATACTTATCGCAGACGTCGTATTTAATTTAATATGATATTAATATAAATAATAGTTATAATAAATTAATTATGTAAAGGGAGAGCTTACAAAATTATTAGGAAATAATTGCAAATGATGCAAGGTGTTTTCACTTGGCAATTGGAATTTTCGGTTGGGGTTGTGGTGTTTTCGGTTGGATCTTGGTGTTCTTGGGCATATTATGAAGATTTGAATATTATATGAGGATTTGAAGGCGGGTTTTAATGTTCTTGACGAATTGGTTGAAGATTTGAAGATTATGGGCAAAATCTATGAAGATTGAGAGTGTTTTCGGATGGTATTTGAGAGCAAGATGGAAGTGTTTGCGGATAAAAGTTGAGAAAATGAATTAGTTCATGGATTATATATATATATATATATATATATATATATATATATATATATATATATATATATATAGGGGTGGTTATGGTTCATAATAGGCTATGGGGTTGTGTTTTTGGTTCTATATTGGGCCCTTATTGAGTTTTCGCCCCTTAAAGTCAAGGGGGAAAAAGTGTTCACGAATTTGGGTCAAAGGGAAAAGGGTTTTCAGATTTGAGTCAAGATGAAAAGGGTTCAGTATCAAGGCTTGCTAGTATAGGGGTGTTTTCAGATTTGCTACGACTTTAGGGGGGTTTTCGGATTTGCTTTACCACAAAGCATGTGTTTACAGTTTAGGTTTTGGGATTATTTGAACTAGTGTAACCTTAGTTTAATCTTAGTTTAATCTAGTGTGATTTTATGTTAAGTATTAAGCTTATACTATTCTACTTCAACATGGTTTTCCACATAAACTTGTATATAAGTTAAATGACCATGCACTCAAGGCATTATAAGTCCCTATAGAACAAGTTAGCTTGTGAATTTAATTGAATATAATTGTAGTTTAGAGTATTATTTACTTGAAATAACAGGTTGTTACATCATCCCCTCCACCCGATACAGGGAATTTTGTCCCAAAGTTCTTGCTACAGTGAATACATGATGGACTAGGGAAAATTTGCAGGTACTTTTGTTTTATTAGATCTTGTCGGTCACAAGTAAATTCACGTCCCCGCTTGGCATTCTAGCAACGTTCACTTTCAGTATGTGACTTTGCTTCGTTCGCCTGACTTCCTTACCCATAATTTCTATGGGTTTTTCCACAAAATTAATACTCTCGTTTACCTCGATTTCGCCGAGTGGAATCACAAGAGTTTTGTCGGATAGACACTTTTTTAAATTTGATAGGTGAAAGACAGACTGTACGTTGCTAAGTTCTTGTGGTAGACGGAGTTTGTAAGCTACTGGACCGATTCTAGCGAGAATTTCAAATGGTCCCATGTACCGTGGATTTAGCTTTCCACGCTTTCCAAAGTCTATCATCCCATTCTAGGGTGAGACCTTCAACAGAATGCGGTCACCAACCTGGAATTCCAAGGGTTTTTGTCTCTTGTCTGTGTAGCTCTTGTGTCTATCTCTAGAGGCTTTCAGTTGCTGTCGGATTAGGACGATCTTGTTTGTGGTTTACCAAATGATCTCTGGGCTAGTGACAGTGTTTTTAGGAACTTGGCCTTTAGCTAGTTACGTGTCCCCTTCTTCAGCCAAGCACAAAGGAGATATGCACTTGCGGCCATAGAGGGCTTCGAACGGGGCAACCTTGATGCTAGAATCGTAGTTATTATTGTTTGAAAACTTGACTGGTGGCAAATGGGCATCCCATGCTTTACCACAGTCAATCACATAGGCTCTTAGCATGTCTTCTAGGGCTTGTATAGTTCTCTCACTCTGCCCATCGGTTTGTGGATGGTAGCTTGTGCTCATGTCCAACCTAGTTTCAAGAGCCTTCTGAAGTAACTGCCAAAATCTTGAGGTGAATCTACTATCTCTATCAGAGATAATCGAGATTGGCAAAACATGTAGTCATACAATCTCTTTCATGTAAGTTCTGATCAATTTCTCCATTTTGTCTGTTTCCTTTATTGGCAGGAAGTGAGCGGATTTGGTTAATCTATCGACGATTACCCAAATAGTGTCATGACCACCCGGGGTCTTGGGCAACTTGGTGATGAAATCCATTGTAATACGCACCCATTTCCACTAAGGTATCTCCAGCTGTTGCAATAAACCTAAGGGATTTTGATATTCTACCTTGACTTTGGCGCAAGTTAGGCACTTGCCCACGAAGGTAGCCATCTTTGCTTTCATGTTCGGCCACCAATACAGTTTCTTAATATCCAGATACATCATCTTTGGACTTGGATGGATGGAGTATCGTGTCTTGTGGGCTTCGTTCATGACAACGTGTCACACCCCGAAAACCGAAGGCGGAAACATTTCCGGGGTTGACTCCATTTTAAGTATCAAATCCAATGCACATAGTAAAACAGTAAACACAAAACATTACATTACATAATATTGTTTACATCAGTTTGAAAGAAAAGTTATACAAGTGTTTTACATATGTAATATAAACAAAAGTAAAGACGAGTCTTCAGGACGCTCCGTCTTCTCCAAATGGCTGCGGTGTACCTGTCTAACGCTGACCTGAGAATACAAGCGGTTTGAAAATCAGCATAAAGCTGGTGAGTTCATAAGCGGTTTAGTTTTGAAAAGAATGAGTTCCTTTACTTTCTGGAAAAGTTGTTGATCATGAAAATCCCATATTTTCTTATGAAAACGGTTTGGTTATCCTTTGTTACAATTTTGAATACAGTTGGTTATGTCGTTCCAGGAAAAATCCCATATTTTCCTTTTAATTTTAGTTATTCGTTTGTTACGTTATCCCTTTATGTGTTGTTATGCTACCCAGGAAAATCCCATATTTTCCTATGTGTTGAGTTGTCTATTTGTATCTAGGTTTGTTACTGATTGTAATGTTATCCCAGGAAAATCCCATATTTTCCTATGTGTGGTGTTTAGTTCTTAAGTCTAATTTCGAAGTACTAGTAATTACCATGTGAGTAGTTTTAGTTATGTATTCTAAACCCTTAGTTATTCTTCATTCGGATGACTATAATCTACTAACTTAGTTGTATTTTTGAATATTTGGAATCACACAGAAGCGTACATTACAGTATTTTCGAAGTTCTGCTGATTTCCAAATGAGTATATTAGTTGTGTATTCGAAGCTCTGTCGACATTCTGAGGCGGATATATTTGAAACTCAGTAGAGGTCCAGAGGCGTATTTTTGTATTAGATTTGAAACTCTGGTGACACTCAAGGAGTACACTAACTGTATTTTCGAAGTCTTAGTGTCAACCAAAGGCGTCATTTCGCATTCGTAGTCATATTCGTATTCGTATTCGTATTCGTATTTGTATTCGTTTTCGTATTCGTTTTCGTATTCGTATTCGTATTCGTATTTGTTGATCTTAAATAAGATTAGTATGATTTCTTATTCAAAAAGAATGTAATTATAACTCTTTTTAAAAGAATTCTATGTTTAACCTGCAATTCGAAACGTCAGTTACCACAAATCTTTGGAAATCAAGACATTTAGTAGGTAAAACCATTGAGTTGAAAATCAGTTAAAGTAAAAAATACACTTGTACTTTTTGCCCTTATTCCCCCCTGAAAACATTGAAAAACCATTGAAAACACGGAAAAAGGGGTAGGGGTATGAACTCACCGAACGAGAAATGTGACGATTTCGGATGCTAAACGTTGGTCCGGGGCTTGCAAACGCACGAGGTTCCTAAGTATAATGTAAAGATACACATTTGTATCTAATTAGGACTTAGATTAATTATTTGTTAGGGACAAACACTTGTAGTCGCGGAAACACCTCATATCAAGTGTTTGGAGGGACCCGGGTGGCGTTTAAGGACGTGTAATGGCACTAGGGACTTGGAACTTGAGTTTACTCCTCATGAATAAACTCATACAAGAGTTTTCGGCCATAACACCCATTCCCCATGAGTTTACGGCCGTAAACTCATGGTGGGTGGTTTATGGTTGTTAAATGGCTTCATATGACTAGGGAAAATTTGCTAGGATTTGATTTAAGGCTTGGAATTGATTTAAAACACCAAATGACAATACTTAAGGGAGTTTTACAGCCTCGCATAGGACTCATGGCCGTAAACTCCTATAAACCCATGAAAAATTGTGTTTTTGATTCCCAAACAAATGACATGTGATTGCTAAAATTATTTCAAGGCCTTACATGAATTTTTATGGGACATTTGGGGTGTTTTTGGATGAGACCCCCTCATGGCTGTAAACTCTCCTAGAGAGGGATTCATTATGTTTTAAGGCCAAAAACTTGTTTGTAAACACTTCTAAAAATTATTCTAAGGCTTTAGGGGTGTTAAAGTGGCTTTCTCACACCTTAAATTGAGTTTACACCCAGGGTTGAGGAGTTTACGGACCAAGCACATGCCTTGGCCGTAAACTCATATAAATCCCCCAAAATTTATGTTTAAAGTGTTCCAAGGCTAAAGCAATTATTCTAGAAGTCATATCTATGTCTTGTTGAGGTTTAGGAAGGGTTTAAGGGCTTAAAAACCCTATAATTATTAGTTTACGGCCTAAACACCAACCTTGGATGTAAACTCATATACATGTCTCCAAAGTATATTTTAAGGCATTCTAGGTCCATTCCATAAAGCCATCTAGCCATATCTAAGGTCCAAGTGTGTTTTGGAAGGGTTTTTGTGCTCCAAAACCCATTTCATATGAGTTCACGGCCTAGGAATATTCCAGGGTCGTAAACTCATGAATGTGGTTCTATTCCATGTTTTGAACTCGAATTTGAAGGCTAGGGAGGTTACATATCAAGTTAGGGAAGGAACCTGAAAGATTTGGAGCCTAAAATTGATGATTTTGACCCTTAAACTTGGATTTTAGGAGAGAGGTTAGAGAGAGAGTAGAGAGAGGAAGAAAAATCTTCAAATGAATGTTTAAACACGTTTATATAGGTCCAAAAACTTGGACACGGTGGAATTCTACCCGATACCGGCCTTAAACGGGGCTTTAGGTCGCACCCGATTAAGTTTCCGTCACCCGGCGGGGACGTTTCTAACTTTTTGAAATAAACGTTTTTGGGCTAGATTCATGAGTTCCTAAAGGATTTGGACACTCATTGGATTTATAATAAACATATAAATTTAAATAATTCAACCCAAAACGAAAACGGAACGATTGAAAAACGGCGAATCTTTACGGGTAGAACGGGTTATCGGTGATGAATAACTTCGGGTTGTTACACAACCTCTCGGAAGCCACCGAAATTCGGTGCCCAAATACGGTTCATGAAATAATGAACCCCGTCATCCTTTATTTCTAAGTTTTTATCCATTCCTCTTAAGGGTTCATCTATCACATTATCCAACTTCAAAGCTTCTAACCGAGCCTCCTTGATTTGAGTGGACAGATGTGAATGGATTGTCATGGTTAGTGCCTTTACTCTACGACCTGAGTACTCCTTTTGCCTAAGGGCATCTACTACTACATTCGATTTACCCGAATGATAACGAATTTTGCATTCATAATCGTTGAGAAGTTCTACCCATTGTCGTTGTCTCATGTTAAGGTCTTTCTGATCAAAGATGTGTTGAAGGATTTTGTGGTCGGCAAAGATAGTGCACTTGGTACCGTAGATGTGTTGTCTCTAGATCTTCAAATGAAGCACTACTGGTTCTAACTCAAGATCATGAGTGGTGTAATTGACTTCGTGTGCTTTAAGTTATCTCGAGGCATAAACAATACCTTTTCTTTGCTGTATGAGGACACAAACTAGCCCCTGATTAGATGCATCACAATACACCACGAAATCTTATGTACCTTCAGGAAGAGACAAAATAGGTGCACTACACATGGCTTGCTTCAGAGTTCGGAATGCAGTGTCTTGTTTTTCTCCCTAACTAAAAGTTACACCCTTCTTAGTCAGGGTAGTAAGCTGTTTAGCGATTCTGGAGAAGTTTTGTATGAATCTGCGGTAATAGCAAGCAAGTCCTGGAAATTGAAGGATCTCTAAAGGCGTTCTGGGTGCTGACTAGTTCTCGATCACCTTGGTTTTGGAAGGGTCCACGTGTATTCCTTCTTCGCTGACCACGTGACCAAGGAAGTTTACCTTTCTAATCCAAAATTCACACTTTGACAATTTCGCATAAAGCTTCTCCGCTCGCAATGTTTCTAGAACTTATCTCAAGTGCTGACTATGTTCTTTTTTGTTTCGTGAATAGATACGTATATCATCTATGAAAACTATCACAAATTTTTCTAAGAAGGGTCGGCACACCCTATTCATTAAATCCATGAACATCGCGGTGCGTTCGTTAGACTGAAGGGCATTACTACCAACTCGTAGTGACCCTAACAAGTTCGAAATGTTGTTTTGGGAACATCATTATCATGGACTCGTAACTGGTGATACCCTGATCTCAGGTCTATCTTTGAAAACTAGCTAGCTTCTTGGAGTTGATCAAAGATGTCAGTTGTTTGTGGGAGAGGGTATCAATTCTTAATAGTGAGCTTGTTCAGTTCGTGGTTGTCACACCCCGGCCGTCGGCGGAAACACCGGGCAGTGTAACGTCATTTCTCGTATCATAGTTATCAACTTCCTAAAAACACATGCAATTTAAAATATTTCAACATAAAGTTGGTGAGTTCACAGGTTTTGACTCCATATAAAAATAATACATTTTCCAAGTTCAAAAGTATAGTTTTGAATGTATCATTTTGACTCTCAAACATTTAGTATATATATCCTAGGTATAATGGCTTACTTACCAAATAAGTGTTATACCTAAACATTCTTTGAACCTAGAGTATAAGGATAAATTTTTGTAATTCCATACAAACTAAGTTGCTACGTATAAATCTATTTCAATTCTATACGAGTAAAACCGTTATGTATAAATCTATTTCAATTCTATACGAGTAAAACCGTTACGTATAAATCTATTTCAATTCTATACGAGTAAGTAGGATAGGTATAGTGGTCTACTTAATATACAAGTAATATACGTACTAGATTCTTATACTTAGAGTATAAGTCTTTGGGAAACATATACTAAACATTCATACTTTTATATCGACAAAGTATAATGCTTCTACGGTTGTTCTACCATGAGTCTGTAGCTGCGACTGTATGACTTAGTTTTATACCTCTTATTATTATTACAAGGATCACACAATGCGGTAGTACAAGGATCATACCTTGCGGTAGTATAAGGATCACACCTTGCGGTAGCACAAGGATTACACCTTGCGGTAGCACAAGGATCACACCTTGCGGTAGATTCCGCACGTTTCATCGACGCCGGAACAATAACAAATAAAAGGATAGTTCATCACTCGCTTTTGGTTGACTGTAGCTAACAGTTACAAGTGGGGTGGTCAACCCGTATACTAATTATACATGACTTCCTCGCTCACACGGGATTAACGAATACAAGTCAGAGGACTTTCACTAAGATCCCCAATCTTAGATGATGAATACAGTAGCTCCTGTAGACTTTGATGACATTCTATAGTTCTAACAACAAAAGCATTTTTGTGTCTAAAACCCTAAGTTAGTAGACTATGCTTTTAAACATTACTCCTAATTTCATAACATTTAGGCAGTATAACAACTATAACTTGAAGTAAAACTTGGTTTTATCTTGACATAAAACCAACAATAATAACATATAACACACCGGGTTTTATCTTGACATAAACCAACAATAATAACATACTTAGAAATCAATATATATAACTCTCGAGTATAGCATCGAGGCTATATCACACATAGTATACATAGAACTCTCGAGTATAACTCAAGGTCTACATTAGTATAATAAGATGCTAACAAGTTTATGATAGTTGTATGTTTTAAAAATATCATATATACTTTAGGTATATATGAGGAAAAACAACTATACCACAGTTAATATAACTATATATGTTGATACGAACATACTATCATATAAACATAATATTAACTTTTATTCAATATTTAGCATGCGTTTTCCCCCAAAAATATTAGAAAGTGGGGCCGTGAAACTCACCTTAGTAGCGTGATCTATAGAATCTAAACGGTCAGAGGCTCGTCGTAGTCAAGCTCGGGAAGGGAAAACGGCCTTTGGAAACGAGAGAGAATGAAAGGAGAAGGTGTAAGGATTGAATGAGCTTTGAACGCTATTTATAGGGTGTTCTGGGGCCATTCATGTCGTGAACATGATAGGTTCACATCGTGAACTTCCATGAGTCATCCCATAGCCTTAACGTGTGTTTTCTAGCTCTGATTAGTGTCTGTTGACTCCTCATGTCGTGAATTTTTGATGCTCACGTCGTGAGTTCAGTCAAATTAGGGTTTCTGACAGATGCATCTTCGGAAGGCCATAACTTTTGCATACGTAGTCCGTTTTCGACGTTCTTTATATGCACGCGTAGGTAATTCCGAGTAATACGAATTTCTTTTAGAATCCAGTAGCTAATTCTAATTCTATTTTAAATCCCTCTTGTTATAAGGCATTATAGCGTTAGAATTTATCATAACTTCTTCACGCAAAGTAAGATTTAGATGTTCTCTATATTTTTGTAATCGTATGAACGTATACTTTGAGTTGTATCATGAAAGTTCATACTTTAACATGAATTACAGAGTAAGTTTATCACATTACTAGTTTAACAAAATCACATTACATGATTGGCATAATCACATGTGATTGTTATTGACCTAATTTTGACGGGTGTTACATTCTCCCCTCGTTAGAATAATTTCGTCCCGAAATTTATTTTGTGAATTGGGCTTTGTTAAATAGTTATGGGTATTTTTGTTTCATCTGATATTCACATTCCCAAGGATATTCAGGTCCTCGTAAAGAGTTCGATCGAACTTTCACTATGGGAATACAACTTTGTTTGAATCGTTTGGTTTATCGATCCATGATTTCGACAGGTTCTTCTACAAATTTGAGTTTGGTATTTGTAACGCCCGCGATTCCAGGCTAGGCATTTTCGTTGATGTAATAGTCGAGGTTAACCTTTGTAACTCATTTTGAAATAATAGAAGTATATTATTTGAGTATTATGTATTTTGTGTTTAATTGCTTAATTATGTGGTTTGATTAATTAAGAATAAAAATAAGCGTCAAAATTTAAGTGTAAAATAAACTCGTTATCTTTGGATAATGTTGTAGTAGTTGAAACGAGGTTTCCGAATATATAAAGAACGCCCAAATCTGACTTCGTATGAGGAAGTTATGATTTATTGAAGTTTCGACTTAGCGGTATGCAGCCCGAATTACTCGATTTGAGATCGAGCGGTTTTTAGTCAAATCGATCTAAATGAGAATCGAAGATCTCGTTGTTGGTATCGAAGCGATGAAAAGTTAGGCGAGAACGGACGTCAAGCGAAGAAGTTATGAATTTATAACGAAGTTTTTCTGTCCCGGCATATTAAAAATAAATAATAAAAATAAATTTAAAATTAGCCGACGGAGTCTAAACGAAAGTTGTAGAGCATAGTCTCACCTACGCGTGGATATAAAGAACATCGAAAACAGAGTTCGTATGAAGAAGATATGAATTTCCGAAGTTTATTAAATATTTAATATTTAAATTTAATTCTAAATCTTGGTATTATCCGAAGAGGAGTCATCAGACTCATCCGAAGTACGCCCAGCATACTGGCGTACGCCCAGCGTACCGCGAAGCATGACGCACCTCGCACTCAACTGACTTCGGATACGTAAGCAATGACGATTTAGGACCAGTACGCCCCGCGTAACGACGTACGCCCCGCGTACTCCGAGGCTCCAGCCTCCTATAAATAGGATGCGAGGGCAGCCGACTCCTTTTCTATCTTTCTCTCTTCTCTCTCCCGTTTTACCTTGATTTGCGTGTCAGAAGTACCCCGAAGCCCCGGTAATATTCTCGAGCCCCGAAGCAAGTCCCGAGATCCCGAAGATCCCGAGAAGTGTGATTCCCGAGCCGAAGCTCTGTCCGCGAGAAGTTCGATTTTTGTAGAGATCTTCCAGATCTGCTGAGGATTACTACTTCTGCAAGCCGTGGTGTTGTCTGATCATCTTCTGATCAAGTGAGTGTATACTACCTTTCATAAACACGATAATAATACAAGTATGGTTTGAGTGTATTAAGTATATTGTTGTTTATATGCGTGAGTGTGTGGTTACTTTCTTCTAACGCATAATTATAAAGTATTTTATATGAAATACGTGTTATGTGTATATTTATGTTATATGTGTGAATGTATATTCACTCTCTTCTATCTCATGGATCTGATTTGTTTTCTATGAAATACGTGTTATGTGTGTGTGCCTCATCTGTTATGTGGAATATGTATTTATTAAAGCATGCTATACAGGCTTTTAAACTATGTATCACTACTAGAAAAAAAAGCCTTTTACGAAGCTCATTGCGCGTCGTAAAAGGCTCAGACGACGCGCAAATGCGCGTCAAGGAAGGCCCTGTCATAATGAGAGATGACGCGCGCATTTACGACGCTCATTTACAATGCGCATTTACGACGCGCGTTTACGACACACAATGCGTATCAAGGAAGACCCTGTCATAAAGGAAGACGACGCACATTTGCGTGTCGTAACCTTATGACACGCAATGCGTATCAAAGAAGCCCCTGTCAAGAAAGGCCATGTCATAAATGAAGATGACACACATTTTTGCGTATCGTAATTTTAAATGTTTAAAAAAAATATTATTTATAGATTTACTAATTTTCAAATTAAATTTGCATTTAATGTCTCATAACAAAAAATAAAATACTATACAAAAAATACAATCCATTGCATAAAATTTAATGTCATACAAATAGTCAATCCATGGAAAGATAAAACAAATCAACAGAAATTGTTTTCTCCCTATACATGATTATCACATACTAAATAAGAAACTTTATTTCATATTCATAAATATGATTACATTATTCATTAAAAAAAACATATACCTACATCTTCGCCTAAAATGTTATTACATGATGCAAGTTAGCCACTTCATTGATGGATCACCAAAAGGAAGACCAACAACTGCCCTAAAATGTTCCATGATGTGTCCATACTCATGTCCTGTAACTTTAAACATTTAATAAAGTAAAATACCTCCTAAAAATAAAATTGCACAAGAAACAAGACATCATAATGAGAAATTACTAACATGAATGGAAGAAGTACACTATAAATTTGTTTTACCAAGAGTGGCATGGACGATCAGGTGCTACAAGATTATCCAAGCTGCCAAACAAAAGCCAAAACATTGGAAAAAGTTGACATAGAAAAATGTAGCATGCTTCTTTTGAAGGATTTGGCAGTGCTTGCAGATAGCTCAGAGGCAAAATTTTGACATAGAAAAATGTAGCATGCTTCTTTTGAAGTGTGACGTAGCTTAGGGGCAAAAAGGTAATTTGACAGAGAAACATGATTATCTTACCATGTATGAGCAGAAGGCAAACGATAAGAGCTTCCATAAACTTTGTGAATCTGGATGGTAGTGCTAGTCTTTGGAGTAGCTTGAAATCCATTCCCAAATCCAGGCGTCACCTCCTTTCAGACAGCCAATAAACATGTTCGTATCAGAAACAACTAATAAACCATGTTAATTCTTCAAGAAAATTTAAATAAAAACACAAAGCATATGGACAATTTTATATAAAATGTAGCTATTTGGAATTCTGACAGCCATGCAAGCTCTCTTACAAAGGGGGTTACTCATTTCTAGAAGGGACCTTGAAGATTCCTCCTTGTCTTACAGATAAAGGAAATGTAAGAAAAAAAATTAAGCCTTACAAAGTATATGGACAATTTTATACAAAATTCTATTGAAACAGATAGAAACTTAGGAGTATTTGTATTAGGTCATATCCTAAGAAGGCCCATAAACAAGTGATATGCTTAAACAATCCTTAATTGTTTTCCAAAGTGTAGTATTTTGTTATTAACATGGAAGGCCCATAAACATCTATTATACCTGTCAAGTCTATCTGTTCCAGCCAACAGCAACAACTTTGGGACAGGAGATGACAAAAAAATTTCCGAGAGGCCTTCATACCTGAATTTTTTTTATTTACAAAAATAGAAAGTTAAACATAATAAAAAAAATTCCTTCAATGACTACAAATATCAAAGAGTTAATTGTTACCATCCTCTTCAATATTGTTTTGTTTCCTCCAATTGTGCTCTATGTCGATAGTTGTACATACAACAGCAAGATCAATCAATTTGCACAAAAGGAATTCAATATATTTGTAAAAATATTTACAAGGGAGTTGAATTATTAATCTATTAACTTTTGTTTCTAAATTCCAACAAATAATTTACAAGAATCAAGATATGTTGTATAAAAATTAGGAATGACAAAAGAAAAAGGAAATTAGTTTTCAAAAAATAAGAAACCTAAAAACTTACCACTGCTGTGAGTCATCATACTTTATAGTCCCGGGAATCGATATTCGAGCAGAATCGATGTTTCTTAAAGGGCCTGATCTCACATTCCACTCAATCTATAAGTATTTACAAATTACAATTCAAATTTTATATATAAAAAAATTAACAGTTTTGTACATTCTTATAGATATATGAAATAAGTGAAGTCAAAAGGCTGATTTTACAGAAAGGGTAAAATGGTCATTCACTAACATCCAGACGATTAATCTTAACACAATCACCGGAGAAATTTGTACCTTCATCATTCGACCTGCAATCTACAATTTTTCATTTAAACTTTATGCAGCTCTAGCATCTTCAAGGTGTGCAAACTGAATAGTAACACAAAATTTATATATATGATGGTCAAAGTTGACAAAATAGCATTTTTCACTTTCCATGGGAATCGGTATGCTATGATTCGGATCAGAGGCCTGGAATCATCAAGGTAGAAATTAAATCAAATATGATGCCACATCACTGTTAAGTCTATAGTCAAAAGTTAAAAAAGGTCAAATAAGTTATATTTTACCTTATTTCATATAAATGAAACATGGGTGGCAAAACCTATTAAAAAAAAGTTTAAAGTACCTAGGTGGAACAAACTTGAGACTTGGTTACTATATTATGACATTAACCCCTTTATGTAGAAATAAAGTTGGCACAACCAAAAGAAGGGTAGTATTATACTATTATAGATCATAAAAAGTATATCAACAAACAAAAAAATGACATGTGAATATGTGATGGCTAAAGAAAACAAGAAAACATTGTATTTTGTTGTTTAGTATATTAAGCTTTGTTTATATGTAAAGTTCAATAAATAAGAATCTACTACTAAGTCTATGAACATCCACGTAGCTGTAAGCCTGTAATTGCAGAATAAGTAGATAAAAGAAGAAGATGAAACCAGAAACATAAGCAAACAAAGGAACACAGTTTGGCTTAAGAGATGGATATGAAGATTTTGACAGAATAGATTCCAAATTGTTAGATATATATTATATTTCAAACCTACATATTAAATGCCACCATCTGAGCTCCATGCATCCACCCAATCAGTGGGTTGTAGTTAGATGAGTCAACTCGTATCCCTTTAGGATACACCCTCAAAACATTCCTCTGGGTAAACCTATAGCAAGCTAGTTTTTAGCAAGTTTTCAATTTGAAAATGTTTATGAAAAATTAGGCAATACCTGACAATTGGAGAAGAGTCATTGAAGAAGATAATGAATTTGGAAACTATTCATAGTGGATACTATTTACTTCTAGCTGGTATATATGCATCAGTTGGTAGATTAGAAGATGCATTTAGGGTAAGAAGAGAGATGAAAGAAAAGGGTGTTATTAAAAAGACTCCAGGTTGTAGCTCAATTGAAGTCAATGGTGTCATTCATGAGTTTGTTGCTGAAGATGATGTGAATTTTGAGTCTGAGAAAATATATGCAGCTACTGAAAAGATGATGAAGAAGATAAAGTTGGTTGGTTATGTGATGAATATAGAAGATGCAAGATTGGAGGCAGATAAATATGATAAAGAAAAATCGGTTTTTCATCATAGTGAGAAATTGGCAATGATTCCTAACTCGTTTTGAATTATAAAACTTTTAATGAAAAATGATCTCTATTAAATCCTATAATTAATTTAATTTCTAATGTTCTACAGAAAACTTGGTGTTAACAAAAGATCAAAGAACACTAAAACTTGTAGATTTTGGATTAGCAAGAGAAGAGACAGTTACAGAGATGATGATAGCTGAAACAGGGACATATCGTTGGATGGCTCCAGAGGTAATTTTTTTAGTCTTTTTTTTTTCTTTTTTATCAAAGATAAAGATTTTTGAATGTTTCTTTTTTAATAGTTATATGGCACTGTGACACTAAAGCAAGGACGTGATGAAAAAACGAAACCATGCAGCAGAACTTGCAAGACTCCCACATGTGAGATGAGGGAACTACAAACAAAACCATGCACTAAGAGCTCCAACATAAGAAATGCCAAACAAAAACCATGGATTTTCAAAATAAACCTGATAATTAAAAAAAAAAAAAAAAGAATGTTACTCGCTAGAAAAGGAAGCTTTCTCCAATCTGGATTTAAACAAAGTGGCATTAGAAATATTGACACATGGAGATTAATTATAAATGCATAAATTCAAAACAAGAATGTTACTGGCTAGAAAAGGAAGCTTTCTACAATCTGTGACATCATTAGATGACTCCTCAACAGACTGCTCTTTCTGTATTAGATACAATTCAATTTCAGCCTCTTCAATTTCCTGCCGCACATCAATCAATACCTCTTATTATTTTTTATTTTTTTTTATTTTATAAAACAAAATATTGTAATGTTATAACTTACCATAAGTTTTTCATCAGTGTTTTTCGAAAAGAAATCAAAGTATGATTGTGTTCCATGTTCTCTCCAACTTCCAAAATGGCAGCCATAACCAAGGAATTGCTAACAATTCTATTTCACAAGGAAAAATACATGAAATGTGGGATGGGATGCTAGGTTGATTCATACCCCTGATACAGTTAATTCTATCCTTCATTGTCCCACCTTGCACCTATAAAGAAGCATAAATAATAGTTTAGTAGTAAATTTGTACAGATTTATAAAAGTTTAGTGTTGAGATTTGTTAAGAATCGTTATTATTTAGGAAAAGAAAAGAAACAAGATAAGTTTTTTTAAATACTATTATTATTTATCCATTCCAGAGAACACTTAATTTGTATGCTGTCATACTTAAGAAAGTGAATGACCATTTTACCCTTGTATTTGCAAAACTACTAAATCTAATAGAAACATGGGTAGAATGGGAAAATGCAACATCTTAATTCATAGAGTGAGTGACACCCATTACGACATTGCTAAAGAAAGTAAATGAAGTGTTTAAATGTGAGTAAATGACCATTTTACCCTTGCATTCATAAAACAATAGTGCTACTATTAGCTACATGATGCTAAATGTATTCAAGTAAAAAAGAAACGGGCATTTATAAAAGAATAGTGCTACTATTATCTACATTATCAAAATTCAATTGTAAGCTCAAAATTAAAAAAAAAATGTTCAAATCAGATAGGGCATGATTTACATGAATATACACGAAGAAGAAAGATAGAGAATGCGGAAACCATACCATGAGCTCCTGACCACCAATACTTAATTTACTCAGAAGCCTTAAAGCACGCAGAACTCCTTCAACATTCCTAAATTCACAAAAACCAAAGCCCTTCAAAGCCCCAGTAGTGGGATCTGGTACATGTTTCCAACTTTTAACAGGCCCACAGAGCTTCAGAAGACATAAATGTGTAATAAGTCCAAGACCATTGGGCAATAAGATCTATTTACAGTAAAGATGTGAGAAAAAGAGGAACTTACCTACAAAAAGGGAGAGCATGAACTCATTGTCCACTGATGATGCTATCTTGCCAACATAAACTGTGGTCACTGGCTTTTCAGCTGGAGTTATTGTATTGATGGGTCGCCTAATGATTGTAGGGACCACTGGACCCCGCATAGCCATCATTGGTGGGCGTGCTAATGATGGAATGACTCCCACTGCTCCAAGTGGCCTTTGAGGATATGCTGGTTGCAACATTTGTGGATATGGAGAGGCATAATGGATATTCCCTGCAAAAATAAGACAAAAATACTATTACAAAAAAGAGAGATCAAATAGTGAAAGTATCACAGCAAAATTCAAACATATCGCACATATTTTCATCATTGACATATATAACTATATACCAAAAACTCAGATCTGATGCAAAGTTAAAAAAAAGGAAATTTTAACTGAATTGAAAATTAAAACCTGAAGTTCTGTAATGAAGCTAATGCTCTGTTCCAATGAAGGCTTGTGGAAGGTCAATGAATGATTTGATTGTTCCACTTCCATAACTCTCTATCTCTAGCTAAATCACGAGTTTAAAACAACAAATTTTGGGGAAATTCAAGAAGAAGTGATCATTTGATATCAACTAAAGAACCCTAGCTTTAGTTTACTCTCTACTTTACTAGATACATGTGGAGAAAGATTGGGTGTCCAATGGATTCCAAGATTTAACTAACTTATTGATTATAATAATATATATTTTGGTTCAAACATTTAGTCAAACACCTGGTGTGCATAAAAAAAATCAGGTACTTATATCATAAAATATCAATAATTCCATGAAAAGATTTGAGAAAGGGTAGAAGGGCACAAAAATCGTCCAAAAAGAAGGACCAGTTGTACATGAAATAGGTAACTGTGGTTGAAAAAAGAAGAATTACCTTTGTAATATGCCTACTATGCAAATGAAATACACTCCTTTAATTTTGAAGTCTCCAGAATCGACATGAGGTCAAGATGACCTGAAGCAACCAGGAAAATATCATACTACATGATGGAGGCATGCAGAAGTAAGCATGATGGCAACATCGGGAGAAACGACACTGTCAACAAGGAGAACCCATAGAAGGGAAGAGACGAGAAAAAGGCACCGTATCGTTCTTCTGCTTGTTTCTGTTGTATAAGTAAAATCAAGATTGATAGAAGATTATAAAAAATTGGGATGAGAGAAGAAAGAAAACATACCTTAATCCGTACGAGGTGGGTTGAATCTGAACTCCTTAGACTTTGTAGAGAGAACTCATGTAGTAATGCCCTAAATCACCGGTTCTCTAAGAGTAAGAAAATTAGTGTGATTCTGATGGGAACCTTAGATTTCTGTCGATTCTTTCAAGTTTCAATCAAAAAATGAGAAAGAGTTAGGGAAATCAAGAATGGAATGCTCACGATCATTGGGAAAATTAGTGTGATTCTGATGGGAACCTATATGCTCACCAGGCTCCCAAGCCTGACCCACTCAGTTTTATTTGTATTACAGGAAGTGGCGCGAGGGCATAAGATGGATGAACCATCAAGTTGTTTTGTTTACAAGTCTGTGTATGTATATATTTGTTGAATGACTTGTAATGTTATCGTTTATGCTTATTGGTCTGTATCGGAACATGACACCCTGAGTTTTGATTATATAATGAAAATAAATTTCTTTTATGAAATGCTTTGGTAAACATTGTTTTATCATGTTTTGTTTTTTGGGAACAAATTCCACAACTCTTTCAAATCAAAAGGATTTACTCAGAAATTATTTTAAAAGCATAAATAAAAATCGGTCTTTTCTGGCCGAGATTTTGGGGATGTAACAGTTGGTATCAGAGCATTATTTTAAGCGAACTAGGAATTTGTAGGATTTCTAGACTTAAACTTAGAATGCTAAGTGAAATTTTGAGATATGTGTCTGTTATGTTTTAGACACGAGCACTAGTTTATTTTAGGAAAGTTTCCTCAAATGCTTTATGTGCTAAATGTTATATGTTGCCATATATGATATTATTTGTTCGGATCTATGGTCTGTTGTCGACCGGATCTAGAAACCTTATGTGTGTAGGATTCTAAGTGTACGTCTACGATATTAGAACTAGCATGTAAACGTTTCGGAGTGATAAGGATGATTTGAATATCTATCGTGAATGAGGATCTAATTTCACCTTATTCGGTGTATAGATCAAACATGGTGAGAACAAGAAGTGGAGTTGGAAATGTTGATGAAAACAGGAATCAACCACCAGTGATTGAACAAATACCCGTCGTAGCAGCAGCACCTGAGCCAATAACCATGGCTGGTGTGCAAATGATCATTCAAGCGATGTTGGATCGTCAGATGGATGAAACTAGACGGTTGCTTCAACAGAATCATGAAGAACTGTCAATTCGTGTGGAAGAACCTGAATTAAATGAAGGGCACTCGGAAGGTGGAAACTTCAGTAGGTCTGTTGGTCAAGCCAACCCACCGATAGTTAGGCAAAACAACCATGATGGAATGAGCGATGGAATGGGATGCAAGTACAAGGACTTTCTAACTTGCAAACCATCAACCTTTAATGGAAAGGAGGATCCGATTGGAGTTATGGATTGGATCTCCGAAATGGAGTTAGCCTTCATGACTTGTGGCTGCAGAGGCAAGTTGCAGACTATTTATGCAGTGCGTCAGTTCCGAGTTAGAGCCGTGCATTGGTGGAACACTCTAGGGAAGACTTTGAGCCCTAATGATCCACTGCAATTGACATGGACAGAGTTCTTGGCGCAGTTCAAGCGCAAGTACTGCTCGGCTCAAAATCTGTTGGAACTAGAGAACAAGTTTCTGACATTGACGAAAGGCAGCATGTCAGTTGATGAATACACCAATAACTTCACCGATAAGATGGAGTTTGCCTTGCGTATCGTCCCAGACGAGCTGACAAAGGTGGACCGGTATGCGAAGGGGCTCCCATGGGAGTACGAGGTGCCAGTACGTTAGGCACATACTCTAGAGGCAGCTATCTGGGCTGCCAAGTCTGTTGAGAACATGATTAAGGGGAGAATCACCAACAAGGTTGAGGTTGGTGAGAAGAGAATGTTTGAGGGAACATCTGGTTCCGGTAAGAAAAGCAAATTTTCGAAATCTGATTCGGAAAAGTTTGGTGGAGGAAAAGGAGGCGAAGCGAAGTGGTATGATAAGTGTAAGAAAAAGCACTTTGGGAAATGTAGTGAGGATGTAACCTGCTACAAGTGCGGAAAAATTGGGCATTTTGCCAATGAGTGTCCGAACAACAAAAGGATGTGTTTTGGTTACAATGAAGAGGGGCACATTTTGAAATACTGTCCGAAGAAGAAGGAGGCAGCTAAGCCCAACATTCCACCAAAGCCGAAGGCAAGAGCCTTCCAGATGACACTCGAAGCTGCGACAGATGAAGCTGATGTCACTTCAGGTACCTTTCTCGTAAACTAATTACCTGCTTAAATTTGTTTGATTCTGGAGCTAACTACTCCTTTATTTCGCATGAGTTTGGTAGAAAACTAGCCTTGCCTGTTGATAGACTAGATAATGCTTTATTAGTCGAAGTAGCTAGTGGCAAGTTTGTACCTGTTAGCCATCGTATGAAAGACATCTTAATCGACCTTAATGGGAATAAGTTTCACGAGGAATTATTGCCTATCGAACTTAATGGTTTCGACATCGTTCTGGGGATGGATTGGCTTAGCACCAATGATGCCGAAATATTGTGCAAGAAGAAGATAGTTAAAGTAAACCCGCCTGGGAAAGATTCATTTATGGTGTACGGGGACAAACGGCGAGTAAATTCTGGAATCATTTCCCTAATGAAATCCAGGAAGTGTTTGACCAAGGGATGTACATCATATTTAGCATTCGTGATCGATACTAAGAAGGAAAAGAAGGTGATGCAGAGCATTCCAGTGGTGTGTGATTATCCGGAAGTATTTCCCGAAGATCTTCCTAGATTACCACCTGATAGACAAGTCGAGTTTAGAATTGACTTGTTACCAGGAACCACGCCAATAGCAAAAGCACCGTATCGATTAGCACCGACGGAGATGAAGGAGCTGATGATGCAACTTCAGGAGTTATTGGAAAAAGGTTTCATTAGACCAAGTTCATCACCCTGGGGAGCTCCAGTGTTATTTGTGAAGAAGAAAGATGGAAGTATGACAATGTGCATCGATTACAGAGAGCTGAACAAGGCAACAATAAAGAATATATATCCTTTGCCGAGGATTGATGACCTATTTGATCAATTGCAAGGTTCGAGCTATTTCTCGAAGATCGATCTTAGGTCAGGATATCATCAGCTAAAAGTAAGAGAGCAAGATATCGAGAAGACTGCATTCAGAACTAGATATGGACACTACCAGTTCTTGGTTATGTCGTTTGGACTAACCAATGCTCCAGCAGCATTCATGGATTTAATGAATAGGGTTTGTAATTCGTTCCTTGATAAATCCGTGATAGTGTTCATAGACGACATTCTGATTTACTCGAAAAGCCAGGAGGAGCATGGCAAACACTTGCGAGAAGTTTTAGAAGTCATGAAGAAGGAGAAGCTGTATGCAAAGTTCTCTAAGTGTGATTTTTGGATTCGTGAAGTCCAATTCTTGGGTCACGTGGTCAACCAAGAAGGGATAATGGTTGATCCAGCAAAGATTGAAGCTGTGATGAAGTGGGAACAACCGAAAAGTCCCACGGAGGTCCAAAGCTTTTTAGGATTAGCCGGATATTACCGAAGGTTTATCCAAGGCTTTTCTTCGATTGCTACTCCATTAACAGCTTTGACCCAAAAAGGAGCTACTTATGCTTGGAGTGATAAGCATAAAGAAGCATTCGAGAAGCTAAAGAAGAAGCTATGCGAGGCAATGATACTTTCTTTACCCGATGGAGTTGAAGACTTCGTTGTTTATAGCGATGCGTCTGGGGTTGGATTGGGTTGTGTTTTGACCCAAGGAGAAAAGGTGATAGCATATGCGTCTTGACAGCTGAAGGAGCATGAAAATAATTACCCGACTCATGATTTGGAGTTGGCAGCGGTAGTTTTCGCTCTGAAAATATGGAGGCATTACCTCTATGGCACGAAGTGCAAACTTTTCACTGATCATAAGAGTCTCTAATATCTCTTTAATCAGAAAGAATTGAATATGAGGCAACGACGCTGGCTAGAGTTACTTAAAGACTACGACTGCGAAATACTTTACCACCCCGGTAAAGCTAATGTTGTTGCTGATGCTCTCAGTCGGAAAGTCAATCTCGAAAGGAAAAGGCCAAGAGCGTTGAGAATTGAAGTTGTCTCGACCATTGTGGAAAGTATAAAGAAAGCTCAAAGTGAAGCTTCTAAAAAGAATGACCGAAAGGAGGAACGTTTGGGCAAAACGTTGGTGTTCGGTGTAAACAGTCATGGACTGAAGGTGTTCGAAGATCGGATTTGGATACCTAAGACAGGAGGAGTCAGAGATCTTCTGATGGAAGAAGCTCACAAAACCATGTACTCGATTCATCCCGGTAGCACTAAAATTTATAGGGACCTAAAACCCTACTACTGGTGGTCGACGATGAAGCTTGATGTTGCAAAGTATGTGGCCGAGTGTGTGACTTGTGCGAGAGTCAAGACACAACATCAGAAACCATTTGGGAGTTTAGAGCCTTTACCTGTGCCTATGGGTAAATGGGAAGACATTGCTATGGATTTTGTCACTAAACTGCCCAGAACAAAGAATGGTCACGACATGATTTGGGTGGTCGCTGATCGATTCACTAAGAGTGCGCATTTCGTAGCAGCCAAGGAGAAATGGTCTATGGAGAAGCTTGCGAATTCTTACGTGAAGGAAATTGTGAGGCTTCACGGTGTTCCGTTAACGATTGTGTCGGATCGTGATAGCCGTTTCACCTTAAGGTTTTGGATAAGTCTACAAGAGGAATTGGGTACCAAGTTGTGTTTAAGTACAGCTTACCATCCGCAGACTGGTGGTCAGAGTGAAAGAACAATACAAACACTTGAAGATATGCTGAGAGCATGTACCCTGGAATTCCTAGGTAACTGGGATGAACATTTACCTTTGGTAGAATTTTCCTACAATAATAGTTTCCACTCAAGCATAAAGATGGCACCTTATCAAGCTTTGTACGGACAGAAGTGTCGTACGCCGTCTTGTTGGCTTGAGGCTGGGGAAAAGCAGTTTATGGGACCCGAGATGGTTGATGAAACTGCTGAAAAGTTGAAAATAATTAGGGAAAGAATGTTAGCAACTCAGGATCGTCAAAAGAGCTATGCTGACAAGAAGCGAAGGCCAATGACCTTCGAAGTTGGAGATTCGGTTTTGCTTAAAGTCTCGCCGTGGAAGGGACTTATAAGATTTGGTAAAAGGGGAAAGTTGAGTCTAAGGTTTATTGGACCGTTTAAAGTTCTTCAGAGGATTGGGAACCAAGCTTACAAGCTCGAATTTCCCGAAAAACTGAATGGAATTCACAACACTTTTCATGTGTGTTATTTGAGGAAGTTCATGGGAGAAGTTCCTGATATAATTCCAATTTCTAAATTGAGAATTGATGAGAACAAAAGGTTGATTGAAGAACCAGAGGCAATTGTTGACCGAAAGACTAAGAAGCTTCGACGTAAGATGGTCGAATTAGTGCTTGTTCGTTGGAAACATTCGAATGGGCCAAATCTCACCTGGGAAACGGAGAGTGACATGTTGAGTCGCTATCCGCATTTTTTTGTTGATGTGTGATTCCGGGGACGAAATCATCCTAAGGGGGAGAGAATTATAACGTCCGCGTTTCCAGGCTAGGCATTTTCGTTGATGTAATAGTCTAGGTTAACCTTTGTAACCCATTTTGAAATAATAGAAGTATATTATTTGAGTATTATGTGTTTTGTGTTTAATTGCTTAATTATGTGGTTTGATTAATTAAGAATAAAAATAGGCGTCAAAATTTAAGTGTAAAATAAACTCATTATCTTTGGATAATGTTGTAGTAGTTGAAACGAGGTTTCCGAATATATAAAGAACGCCCAAATCTGACTTCGTATGAGGAAGTTATGATTTATTGAAGTTTCGACTTAGCGGTATGCAGCCCGAATTACTCGATTTGAGATCGAGCGGTTTTTAGTCGGATCGATCTAAACGAGAATCGGAGATCTCATTGTTGGTATCGAAGCGATGAAAAGTTAGGCGAGAACGGATGTCAAACGAAGAAGTTATGAATTTATAACGAAGTTTTTCTGTCCCGGCCTATTAAAAATAAATAATAAAAATAAAGTTAAAATTAGCCGACGGAGTCTAAACGAAAGTTGTAGAGCGTAGTCTCACCTACGCGTGGATATAAAGAACGTCGAAAACGGAGTTCGTATGAAGTAGATATGGATTTCCAAAGTTTATTAAATATTTAATATTTAAATTTAATTCTAAATCTTGGTATTATCCGAAGAGGAGTCATCGGACTCATCCGAAGTACGCCCAGTGTACTGGCGTACGTCTAGCGTACCGCGAAGCATGACGCACCTTGCACTCAACTGACTTCGGATACGTAAGCAATGACGATTTCGGACCACTACGCCTCGCGTAACGTCGTACGCCCCGCGTACTCCGAGGCTCCAACCTCCTATAAATAGGATGCGAGGGCAGCCGACTCCTTTCCTATCTTTCTCTCTTCTCTCTCCCGTTTTACCTTGATTTGCGTGCCAGAAGTACCCCGAAGCCCCGGTAATATTCTCGAGCCCCGAAGCAAGTCCTGAGATCCCGAAGATCCCGAGAAGTGCGATTCTTGAGTCGAAGCTCTGTCCGCGAGAAGTTCGATTTTTGTAGAGATCTTCCAGATCTGTTGAGGATTACTACTTCTGCAAGCCGTAGTGTTGTCTGATCATCTTCTGATCAAGTGAGTGTATACTACGTTTCATAAACACGATAATAATACAAGTATGGTTTGAGTGTATTAAGTATATTGTTTTTTATATGCGTGAGTGTGTGGTTACTTTCTTCTAACGCATAATTATAAAGTATTTTATACGAAATACGTGTTATGTGTATATTTGTGTTATACGTCTGAATGTATATTCACTCTCTTCTATCTCATGGATCTGATTTGTTTTCTATGAAATACGTGTTATGTGTGTGTGCCTCATCTGTTATGTGGAATATGTATTGATTAAAACATGCTATACAGGTTTTTAAACTATGTATAAAAATGTATATTTTTATCTACTAATATGTTGGGTAGAACATGGGTAGATAGTTGGTGTGGAATAAACAGATGAGAGGCCTATTTGTTGTTTTGATTTAGTCATCTAGCGAAGTTTAGATGACGACCACAGACTTTTCTAGACAGTCTTATGGAACATTAGCAGGTTTATCACCTGTAGGTGTTAATGAACTCGGGTGTTCATTCGATGTACTCCATCCCCCTCATGGTTGCCTTATTTGACTTATATTGCTGAGGAACCCCTGAAGCATGTGTTTTCGCCCCGATGAAATATTCTTAGACTAGGTCCCTTGTGTTAGTTATTTTAGGGACATAAAGTGAGAATAACGGGAATGGGTAATTGGGTTATTGTTGGTTGGTGGAAATTAAATATAATTATTTATTGTTGGTTGAAAACCCTATATGCTCACCAGGCTCCCAAGCCTGACCCACTCAGTTTTATTTGTATTACAGGAAGTGGCGCGAGGGCATAAGATGGATGAACCATCAAGTTGTTTTGTTTACAAGTCTGTATATGTATATATTTGTTGAATGACTTGTAATGTTATCGTTTATGCTTATTGGTCTGTATCGGAACATGCCACCCCGAGTTTTGATTATATAATGAAAATACATTTCTTTTATGAAATGCTTTGGTAAACATTGTTTTATCATGTTTTGTTTTTTGGGAACAAATTCCGCAACTCTTTCAAATCAAAAGGATTTACTCTGAAATTATTTTAAAAGCATAAATGAAAATCGGTCTTTTCTGGCCGAGATTTTGGGGTTGTCACAGTATTGACTTGTATCTCATCAAGAGGTACAACAAGAGTGTCATCCGATAGACATATTTAGAGATTCGACACGTGAAAAACATTGTGTACATTGCTTAGCTCTTGAGGTGTGACAACCCCAAATCTAATTCCGTTACAAATCCCATTTTCACTAACGGAACGTGTCGCTATACGTTATTTTATGTAATATTTGGAACCGTCAATATCCGAATATCTAAGTTTATGCATGACTTAATATTGTCGTAAGAAATATAACTCGTATGTGTTAACCCCGTTTAACCTAATAGAGTTGTATTACCTTTTCTACCACTTCACCCGGGTAAAAAGTTTTAACCCAGTTAACTTTAAACATCGGGTAGCCGTGTATCGGGTGCGATTCCCGAGACATATGTCATGGGTGTGCACAACATTTGAACACTCATTTACTACACACCCACTCTCTCTCTCTACTTTCTCTCTCTAGACTCGAAAACGACGCCGATTCCGCTAATTTCCGACTTCCAAACATAAGTACTCATTCTCTACCTTATTCTAGACATGTTTCATTGAATTTGAGGGCCAAAAATCATAGGAATCAAGGTTCAAAGAGGAGTTTACGGCCTAAGAAGCTCCTTAGGCCGTAAACCCCCAAATCCAAGCCAAGGACTAAGTTTTTCCTTCTTGTATGTTAGTATGCTAATTAAGGCTTATAACTAGAAGGGTTTGGACCTTAGAACACAAGAGAATGATGCTTAAAAAGGAGTTTACGGCCCAATCATGTGCTTAGGCCGTAAACACCTCAAACACCCCACAAATCCATGTTTTAAGCCCCAAAAACACTTCTAGGATGTTTGGTAAATTAGACTTGACTCCAAGGAAGGCTTGAATGCATTAAACATCATCATTTGAGGCCAAAAAGAGGAGTTTACGGCCTACCTTAAGCTTGGGCCGTAAACACCCAAGAAATTGTGTTAAACAAGTCCCTAAACTACTCTAATGCATGAAAGGAATTAATCTAAGGCCTTTGGAAGTGTGTTGTACCATTAAACACCTCATTTTGACACCAAATGAAGAGTTTACGGCCAAGGATGTTCTTGGGCCGTAAACTCCCCATAAATATGTGCCAAATTGTTCCAAACTCACTATAGGGCCTTCTAGGATTTTTCTAAGCCATTTGGGATCATGTTGTACAAGTAAAACCATCATCTTAAAGGACTTATAGGAGTTTACGGCCCAAGATCAAGTCTTGGCCGTAAACTCCCCAAAAATATCACAAAATATGATGTTTAATCCTTCCCTCTTGGTCCAAAACACACACCACTAAATTAAGGAAGTGAGATAAGGCCCTAAACACACATTTTGGAGTGTCACAAGAGTTTACGGCCAAGCCTAGGGGGCTTACGGCCGTAAACTCCCAAAGAATGGATTTTAGGCCATAAACTCTAAGAGAGTGAACTCATGGACCCTCCCGTAAATCATTCATGGCCTTGTACCACTCCCAGGAACCCTTTCTAGGCCTTAAAACCCCGAAAACGACACTAGAATGTCCAAATTCTATAATGAAAAGCATAAGATGATTAACTTCTTGTAAAATACATATTTCATATGACATTAGGGTCCTAAAAGGTGTTCAAGTGGTTATTTGGTACCAAACGCTCAATCGACACTATTACCCGATTTACCCGATTCACCCGATTTCTGCGATTTCAGGTGAGTTCATACCCCTTTAATGAACCTTTCAAGTGTTTTACATGTTTTAGGGGGGAGATACAAGTTGCTTATACATGTTTATGTAAAGTTTTACAGAACGATTTCCGAGTTACAAGGACTAATCACATGTGATTCACTACTCTTAGTTCAATCACATGTGATTTGTCCCTATGACTTAAGAACGGGTTTTACCCCTTTTCAAACTATTTTTAAACAGTGAATCAAAATTTAAATGTTCTTTTGGAAAAATACTTTTATTTAAATCAATTTGCTTATAAAAGGTAACCACTCTGATATATTTATATAAATAAGACTTGAAGGACTTAGGACCGATATCTCGACTTATTTCCTGTTCTTGTTTGATTGTGGGCTTAGGGTAGTAGTTATCCGTCCGACTGTCGTTGATTTCTTACTTATATAAAATCTGTATATCAGTATGGGATACGAATGTTACTGCTTTCACTTAATGTTAATGTCACTAATGTGCTAAGAAACATCCTCACTAAGATAACCATAATAGGTATGGTTAGGGTCGCTACCACTACTACTCGTTAAAGTATTTACCATCTACACTATAATACTCACTATCACTAGACGATACACTAGTAAGAGAATACACTATGATCAACACTAAAAGATTACTACACTATAACAACAGAGAAAACACTAAACAAACAATAATACACTAACCCGCTATGAGATACTCTATTCGCTATTCACTACGCCCGGAGTGTTCCAGCAGGAGACGACTCTACATGTATAGATCTATACGGGGCAAACGCTATTACATCCCGACTGTTAATTCAGTCCGCGCCGTACAGGCCCAGGGATGCCACTACTTCACTACACTGTGCATGACCGGGAAGGTCATGGGATCCTCTATTATCCTCACTATTGGTAATATACAAGGAATACCCAAGAACTACACTAAAATACTACACTAAATGTTAAACTACATCCCGAAGTAAGTAAGTAATTATCACTAAAGGAAGCTCGCACCTCTATCATTGGTCACGGGCTTAACTTATCCTATCACATTTGTTATTTGGAGATTTGCCAAAGTATTTTTACAATAAATTGTTTTCAAAGAGATGAAGAATGCATACTTTTCACAGATTGTCACTTACAATGTATTTCCTGGAAAACATGGGATTTTCTGAGTTTCTACTACTTATGTACATAAATGATACATCAGTAACACTAATGCTTTGTATACAAAAACTCACATTAAACTCTTATGAACTCACCAGCTTTATGCTGATAATTGTTTTCAAAATAACTTGTATCTTCAGGTCAAAGATAGACAGGTACAGGCGCGGCATTTTTGGAAAAGGTGGAGCGCTCAAGACCCATCTCTTATTTTTGGAATTACTTTTGGGTGATTGTTAAACATTACTACACACGCTTGTAACTAAATTCACTATATAATACTATGGTTGTATGTTTCTTGTTTCTACTATTATGCAATTGTGATGATACTGTTCACTACGTCATCCACCCCGAAACGTCTTCCGCCGTTATCGGTTTTGGGGTGTGACAGTTTGGTATCAGAGTGTTGTTTATAGTGAATCAAGTATATCAACCTATAAAAGATATACGAACTATAAACACTTCGGGACTAAAACACTCTGACCAAGAATATATACTGTTAAGTATCTAAAAGATCTAACCAAGTATATATATACACTCATCACTATGAAACACAGGAATCAGTATCATCCTAGAACAAAACAAAAGTATTAAGATTGTTGGGCAGCATAATTGGGTTTAGAGACATATAGTCACATTCAGGATGATGTAGCCTGATCAACTACGCTTTCCTGAGGGTGACTAGCATGTGCCTAAGTTCTGTTGTGATGTTGCAACAAGTCTAAAACTTACCAACAATACCACAATAACGCTAACATAAGAATACTATAGGAGTATTCTGTATCTCTAGATTATATGTATGTGTTAACAAAAAGGGTCGTTACTAGTAGGACGATAGTTGCTAAGTGGATACACCACGATTACATGTGATTAGGGCGCTATAGACTCAGAATCTGCAGCCTTTGCTTCATTCCCTGTTCTTGTTTGATTGGGGGTCTGAAGTTAGGGTGGTTTATTCGAAGGACTATCTTGCTTCGGTTACATGTGATCGGTATGCGCTATGCAAGTATTGGGTCAACTGGTAATGATTCCTCCTATAAGTATCTTAGAATAGTACGTCTATTAATCTTCTTTCCCCCTTTCTCGCGTAGATAGCATGGCTGGCTTCCACCTCCCTGGTGATCCGTACTTTCCGAACCAGGGCAATGGAGGGTGGCTCGAAGAGGAGTCAGACGACGATCACCCTATTCCTTTGGATGATCATCATACTGAAGGCTTCTCGGATACCTCGAGCTCCGAGCCAGAAGTCAGCAACCAACCCCCTGAAGCCCCAAACCCTAACCCCCGACCCGCATTTCAGGGCCCCACTCCTATGTGGGCAATATCCTTGCGTCGATGGAGCGAGGAGCAGGGTCAGCCCTTGCCTTACAATGGAGACCGAAGTTTCTACAACGTAAGCGAAGGAGGATCAGCAAATCGGGTTCTGCCCATCATGATCCGAAGGATTGCCAGGAATGTTGAGCAAAGTCAAGCTGCCATTGGTCGAGTTGTAGAAGTGGATGCCAACTCAAACCTCAACACTGTTCGCATCCGCCAACTTGAAGAAGCCGTGGACAGGACAAGGAGGACCAACGAGGCTCTGCAGCATCAGCTGGCTGCATCCCGAGCTGAAGTTAGGGAACTCCGAGCATGCCAAAGGACTCATGATCGACACCTTCAAGAAGTTATGCGTCAACTAGAGGATTTGAGGGTTCGCCCGACAAGCGATCGTCGCCAGTAGAAGACATCTAGTTACCTCACCCTTTTGTTTAAAGGACTAGCCTTTTATCTCTATGTTCCGTAGGTCTTTTGTCTGTAAACATTCCTAGTTTAAAAGTACTCTAGCTGAACCCCTAAACTGCCAACATTTTCTCTATGGAATGATGTAAGACCTACTGCTAGGTCAATTTTCATGAACTTTTGTTGCATCATTCATACCAGTATATTGGCAGATGATTTCTCTATTGCTAAAGCTCTTACCCTGATCTTGGATTATGTTGATTTAATCCACGAAACACACTATTCATATTCGCAATAGGCTCTTACTATTGCTATCATTTCTATGATCTTCCAGTGAAGGATGCCTCCACGAAAGCGTCCCAGCAGAGGAAGACCTGAAACTCAAACCCCTCCTCCACCACCTCCTCCTCCGCAGTTCGATCCGGTGTTGTTTCAAGCGGCTGTGATTGTGGCTGTAACAGCAGCCATGGCCCAGATGAACTCGGGTTATGCGAGCGGTGGAAATTCTAGATTTGGTGAAGTCCACCAACGAGTGCAGGGATGCACTTATAAGGACTTCATGAATTGCAAACCTACTTTCTTTGATGGGACCGGAGGAATTCTGGCATTGTCCCAATGGTTCGAAAAAACCGAAGCTGTATTCGAAATGTGCTCTTGTCCCGAAGAGAGCAAAATGAAGTTCGCTACCGCTACCCTCACTAACAGGGCTTTGTCATGGTGGAACGGCCATGTCAACGCACTCTCCTTGGTCACAGCCAATGCCATGGGCTGGGACACTCTAAAAGATCTTATGAGAGGAGAGTACTGCCCTAGGGGCGAAGTTCAGAAGCTTGAGGAAGAACTCTGGAACCTCAAGATGAAGGGGACCGACATAACGGCTTATACGGCCAGGTTTTGCGACTTGGCGGCTATGTGTCCCAACATGATCCCCTCTGAAAGCAAGAAGATTGAGCGTTACATCTGGGGTTTAGTGCCCCCGTATCGAGGAAATGTTCTGGCCTCACGCCCTACCACTTTCGACAGCGCCAAGGAATTGGCCCAGAATCTGATCAATCACGAAATCTCCTCCACTCCAGCAACAACAACCACAACAACCACTGCACCATCCAGATCATCCGACAGAAAGAGGAAACGATGGGATAAGAAGAAAGGAAAGAAAACTCAAACCGCCTCCAGGGATCAGCAAATTGTGGCGGTTCATGCTGCCACCATCCCGGCCGCACCAGCTGCTCCAGCCCCACCGAAAGCTTACAGTGGGAATTTGCCTAAGTGCCCCAAGTTCCCTTTTCACCACAATGGTCCATGCCGTGAACTGCAGTGTTCCAACTGCGGACGGAAGGGCCATACTGTCCGATTTTGCAAGGCCCCTCCCAAACCTATTACACAGGTTCCTGGTACGGGAGTGACCCCGACGTGTTATGGCTGCGGCGAAGCGGGCCATTTTAAGAAGAACTGTCTGAAGGCTGCAAATGCTGGGGGAACTGGAAGGTTACTTGCTATCGGTCACAATGAAGCAGTAGCCGATCCCACAGTGGTCACGGGTACGTTTCTTCTCAACAACTCTTATGCCTACGTCTTATTTGATAGTGGTGCAGAAAGAAGCTTCATAAATCAAAACTTTAAACACTTACTCAAACAAACCCCTCAACCACTAAAAGAAACATTCGTTGTAGAAATGGCTAATGGGAAGACAGAAAACTCTAATGAAATCTATATAGGTTGTACTCTCACGTTAGATGATCACCCCTTTCTAATCGATCTTATACCAGTCTCAATCAAAAATTTCGATGCCATTGTTGGTATGGATTGGCTAAGCCTTCACTACACCGACATTCTATGCTCCGAGAAAGCCATTCGCCTGAACTTTCCGAATCGAGAGGCCCTATTGATATACGGAGATAAGCCAAGTACAAACCTTCGTATCATCTCCAGTATTCAGGCTCAGAAATACTTGCGCAAGGAATATCGCGCCTTTCTTGCTCACGTCGTCGACACTAACCAGAAGTTGAAAGATCCAAAAGACATTCCAGTAGTATGCGATTTCCCTGATGTCTTTCCGGAGGATCTCCCAGGCCTACCTCCTAAACGACAGGTTGAATTCAGAATCGACCTAAAACCAGGAGCTACCCCCGTAGCTAAGTCGCCCTACCGACTAGCGCCCGCCGAAATGCAAGAACTATCCGGTCAACTCAACGAACTTCTCAGCAAGGGCTTCATAAGACCGAGTTTCTCACCTTGGGGAGCTCCGGTCTTGTTTGTGAAAAAGAAGGATGGGTCGTTTCGGATGTGCATCGATTATAGGGAACTCAATAAACTCACGATCAAAAATCGCTATCCCCTCCCTCGTATCGACGACCTTTTCGACCAGCTCCAAGGAGCCAGTTACTTCTCCAAGATTGATCTTAGATCGGGGTATCACCAATTACGGGTGCTTGAGGAAGATGTTCCAAAGACAGCTTTCCGAACCCGCTACGGGCATTTCGAGTTCGTAGTGATGCCCTTTGGACTGACTAACGCCCCCGCAGTATTCATGGACTTGATGAATAGGGTGTGTCGTCCATATTTAGATCAGTTCGTCATCGTCTTTATTGACGACATACTTGTCTACTCTCGGAGCGAGGAAGAGCACAGAAGCCATTTACGATTAGTCCTGGAAACCCTGCGATCCGAGAAGTTGTATGCGAAGTTCTCTAAGTGCGAGTTTTGGATCCGGAGAGTAGAATTCTTAGGGCACGTGGTCAGTGAAGACGGAATCCACGTGGACCCCTCCAAAATCAAAGCTATTGAGAACTGGTCAGCACCAAAGACGCCTACGGAAATTCGTCAATTTCTAGGCCTCGCTGGCTACTACCGTCGGTTCATCCAAAATTTCTCTTGGATTGCGAAGCCTCTCACCACGTTAACACAGAAGGGTGTGCCATTCGACTGGGAAGAGAAACAGGAGAAGGCATTTCAGACCTTGAAGCGAGCCCTATGCACCGCACCAGTATTATCCCTTCCCGAGGGGACAGAAGATTTTGTCGTATACTGTGATGCATCCAATCAGGGGCTCGGTTGTGTCTTGATGCAACGAGGCAAGGTTATCGCCTATGCCTCGAGACAGCTAAAGAACCATGAAGTGAACTACACTACTCACGACCTCGAGTTAGGAGCGGTCGTCTTTGCATTAAAAATCTGGAGGCACTACTTGTATGGGACGAAGAGCGTGGTGTACACTGATCATAAAAGCCTCCAACATATACTGAACCAGAAAGAACTCAACATGAGACATCGTCGATGGGTCGAATTACTTAACGATTACGACTGTGAAATTAGATACCATCCGGGGAAAGCCAACGTAGTAGCTGATGCTCTGAGCAGAAAAGAATACTCCGGACGAAGAACTAAGTCGTTGACAATGACTATACATTCACATCTATCCACGCAGATCAAAGAGGCTCAGCTGGAAGCTTTAAAGCCTGGAAACATGACGGGAGAATCTCTGCGTGGAATGGATAAAAATCTGGAGGTTAAGGGTGACGGAGCCTATTACTTCATGGACCGAATCTGGACTCCACGCCATGGAGGTTTCAGAGATTTGGTTATGAGAGAAGCACACAACACTCGTTACTCCGTCCACCCGGGTTCAGATAAGATGTATCTTGATCTCAAAAAGCTGTACTGGTGGCCGAACATGAAGGCAGAGATCGCTACCTTTGTAAGTAAGTGCCTTACTTGCGCGAAGGTCAAAGTAGAATGTCAAAAGCCATCAGGACTCCTCCAACAACCAGAAATACCAGAATGGAAGTGGGAGCGAATCACAATGGACTTTATCACCAAGCTGCCCAAGACAGCAGGTGGATTAGATACCATATGGGTCATCGTTGACAGGTTGACCAAGTCCGCCCACTTCCTACCCATCAAAGAGACGGATAAGATGGAAAAGCTCACTAGGACTTATATAAAAGAAATAATGCGATTGCATGGCGTCCCTATATCTATTATATCAGACAGAGATAGTAGATTCACCTCTAGATTTTGGCAATCATTACAAAAGGCGCTAGGGACGAGGCTGGATATGAGTACAGCCTACCATCCGCAGACTGACGGGCAAAGTGAGAGGACGATCCAAACCTTAGAAGACATGCTGCGAGCTTGTGTGATCGACTTCGGGAAATCGTGGGATACACACTTACCTCTTGTGGAGTTTTCCTACAACAATAGTTATCACACGAGCATCAAGGCAGCTCCATTCGAAGCTCTCTACGGCCGGAAGTGCAGATCCCCTTTGTGTTGGGCCGAGTTGGGAGACACTCAGTTAGCTAAGGGACGAACTCCTGATAGCGCCCTCACTGGTCCAGAGATCATTCGAGAGATGACCGAGAAAATTGTACAGATACATGAACGACTAAAAGCCGCTAGGGATCGACAGAAAAGCTACGCCGACAAACGAAGAAAACCCTTGGAATTCCAGGTCGGAGACCGAGTCCTTCTGAAGGTCTCGCCCTGGAAAGGCACGATACGCTTCGGGAAGCATGGAAAGTTAAACCCGAGGTACATAGGGCCTTTTGAGGTTCTTGCCAGAATCGGCCCTGTAGCTTACAAACTAAACTTACCCCCGCGAGCTAAGTAACATACATCCTACCTTCCACGTCTCAAACTTGAAGAAATGTCTGTCTGACGAGACTCTCGTGATTCCCCTCGACGAGATCGAGATCAATGAGAGCCTCAACTTCGTGGAAGAACCTGCTGAGGTTTTAGATCGTGAAGTAAAGCGGACGAAACAAAGCCGCATCCCAATTGTGAAGGTTCGGTGGAACGCCAAGTGAGGACCGGAATTCACTTGGGAGCGCGAGGATCAAATGAAACTCAAATACCCTCATCTCTTCGCTTAGTAGTATTGTAATATCGTATCTGTTTGTATTCTAAATTTCGGGACGAAATTCCCCTAACGGGGGGATGATGTGACAACCCCAAATCTAATTCCGTTACAAATCCCATTTTCACTAACGGAACGTGTCGCTATACGTTATTTTATGTAATATTTGGAACCGTCAATATCCGAATATCTAAGTTTATGCATGACTTAATATTGTCGTAAGAAATATAACTCATATGTGTTAACCCCGTTTAACCTAATAGAGTTGTATTACCTTTTCTACCACTTCACCCGGGTAAAAAGTTTTAACCCAGTTAACTTTAAACATCGGGTAGCCGTGTATCGGGTGCGATTCCCGAGACATATGTCATGGGTGTGCACAACATTTGAACACTCATTTACTACACACCCACTCTCTCTCTCTACTTTCTCTCTCTAGACTCGAAAACGACCCTGATTCCGCTAATTTCCGACTTCCAAACGTAAGTACTCATTCTCTACCTTATTCTAGACATGTTTCATTGAATTTGAGGGCCAAAAATCATAGGAATCAAGGTTCAAAGAGGAGTTTACGGCCTAAGAAGCTCCTTAGGCCGTAAACCCCCAAATCCAAGCCAAGGACTAAGTTTTTCCTTCTTGTATGTTAGTATGCTAATTAAGGCTTATAACTAGAAGGGTTTGGACCTTAGAACACAAGAGAATGATGCTTAAAAAGGAGTTTACGGCCCAAGCATGTGCTTAGGCCGTAAACACCTCAAACACCCCACAAATCCATGTTTTAAGCCCCAAAAACACTTCTAGGATGTTTGGTAAATTAGACTTGACTCCAAGGAAGGCTTGAATGCATTAAACATCATCATTTGAGGCCAAAAAGAGGAGTTTACGGCCTAGCTTAAGCTTGGGCCGTAAACACCCAAGAAATTGTGTTAAACAAGTCCCTAAACTACTCTAATGCATGAAAAGAATTAATATAAGGCCTTTGGAAGTGTGTTGTACCATTAAACACCTCATTTTGACACCAAATGAAGAGTTTACGGCCAAGGATGTTCTTGGGCCGTAAACTCCCCATAAATATGTGCCAAATTGTTCCAAACTCACTATAGGGCCTTCTAGGATTTTTCTAAGCCATTTGGGATCATGTTGTACAAGTAAAACCATCATCTTAAAGGACTTATAGGAGTTTACGGCCCAAGATCAAGTCTTGGCCGTAAACTCCCCAAAAATATCACAAAATATGATGTTTAATCCTTCCCTCTTGGTCCAAAACACACACCACTAAATTAAGGAAGTGAGATAAGGCCCTAAACACACATTTTGGAGTGTCACAAGAGTTTACGGCCAAGCCTAGGGGGCTTACGGCCGTAAACTCCCAAAGAATGGATTTTAGGCCATAAACTCTAAGAGAGTGAACTCATGGACCCTCCCGTAAATCATTCATGGCCTTGTACCACTCCCAGGAACCCTTTCTAGGCCTTAAAACCCCGAAAACGACACTAGAATGTCCAAATTCTATAATGAAAAGCATAAGATGATTAACTTCTTGTAAAATACATATTTCATATGACATTAGGGTCCTAAAAGGTGTTCAAGTGGTTATTTGGTACCAAACGCTCAATCGACACTATTACCCGATTTACCCGATTCACCCGATTTCTGCGATTTCAGGTGAGTTCATACCCCTTTAATGAACCTTTCAAGTGTTTTACATGTTTTAGGGGGGAGATACAAGTTGCTTATACATGTTTATGTAAAGTTTTACAGAACGATTTCCGAGTTACAAGGACTAATCACATGTGATTCACTACTCTTAGTTCAATCACATGTGATTTGTCCCTATGACTTAAGAACGGGTTTTACCCCTTTTCAAACTATTTTTAAATAGTGAATCAAAATTTAAATGTTCTTTTGGAAAAATACTTTTATTTAAATCAATTTGCTTATAAAAGGTAACCACTCTGATATATTTATATAAATAAGACTTGAAGGACTTAGGACCGATATCTCGACTTATTTCCTGTTCTTGTTTGATTGTGGGCTTAGGGTAGTAGTTATCCGTCCGACTGTCGTTGATTTCTTACTTATATAAAATCTGTATATCAGTATGGGATACGAATGTTACTACTTTCACTTAATGTTAAAGTCACTAACGTGCTAAGAAACATCCTCACTAAGATAACCATAATAGGTATGGTTAGGGTCGTTACCGCTACTACTCGTTAAAGTATTTACCATCTACACTATAATACTCACTATCACTAGACGATACACTAGTAAGAGAATACACTATGATCAACACTAAAAGATTACTACACTATAACAACAGAGAAAACACTAAACAAACAATAATACACTAACCCGCTATGAGATACTCTATTCGCTATTCACTACGCCCGGAGTGTTCCAGCAGGAGACGACTCTACATGTATAGATCTATACGGGGCAAACGCTATTACATCCCGACTGTTAATTCAGTCCGCGCCGTACAGGCCCAGGGATGCCACTACTTCACTACACTGTGCATGACCGGGAAGGTCATGGGATCCTCTATTATCCTCATTATTGGTAATATACAAGGAATACCCAACAACTACACTAAAATACTACACTAAATGTTAAACTACATCCCGAAGTAAGTAAGTAATTATCACTAAAGGAAGCTCGCACCTCTATCATTGGTCACGGGCTTAACTTATCCTATCACATTTGTTATTTGGAGATTTGCCAAAGTATTTTTACAATAAATTGTTTTCAAAGAGATGAAGAATGCATACTTTTCACAGATTGTCACTTACAATGTATTTCCTGGAAAACATGGGATTTTCTGAGTTTCTACTACTTATGTACATAAATGATACATCAGTAACACTAATGCTTTGTATACAAAAACTCACATTAAACTCTTATGAACTCACCAGCTTTATGCTGATAATTGTTTTCAAAATAACTTGTATCTTCAGGTCAAAGATAGACAGGTACAGGCGCGGCATTTTTGGAAAAGGTGGAGCGCTCAAGACCCATCTCTTATTTTTGGAATTACTTTTGGGTGATTGTTAAACATTACTACACACGCTTGTAACTAAATTCACTATATAATACTATGGTTGTATGTTTCTTGTTTCTACTATTATGCAATTGTGATGATACTGTTCACTACGTCATCCACCCCGAAACGTCTTCCGCCGTTATCGGTTTTGGGGTGTGACATGAGGTAACTTAAGTTGGTATGCGACTGAACCAATTCTTGCTAGAAAAAGGTCCTATATACCGTGGGTTTAGTTTGCTTCGTTTCCTGAATCGATTTACAGCTTTCCAAGGAGAGCCCTTCAACATTACTCCATCTCGAACTTGGAATTCTAAAGGCTTACGTATTATTTCAACATAGCTCTTTTGACGATCACGTGCAACCTTTAATCGATCCTTAATTTTCACAATCTTTTCAGTTTTCTCGTGGATTATTTATGGTCTAGTACATAAGGCAATGCATGTATGTTCTCTAGCCATCTGCGTGTCTCCGACTTCTGCCCAACACACTGGGGAACGACATTTTCTTCCATAAAGAGCCTCAAACGGTGCAACCTTGATGCTGGTGTGATGACTATTGCTGTAGGAAAACTCAATTAACGGTAAATGAGTATCCCACGCATTTCCAAAGTCTATTACACAGGCTCGGAGCATATCTTCTAAAGTCTGAATGGTTCTCTCACTCTGACCATCAGTTTGTGGATGGTAAGTTGTGCTCATATCTAGACATGTTCCTAAGGATTTTTGTAGAGATTGCCAAAATCATGAAGTGAGTCTACTATCTCGGTCAGAAATAATAGAATTTGGAACTCCATGCAATCTGAAAATTTCCTTAAGATAAACTCTAGTCAGCTTCTCCATCTTTTCGTTCTCCTTAATTGGTAAGAAATGGGCGGACTTAGTCAATCTATCGACTATTACCCAAATAGTGTCGAATCAACTAGGATCTTTAGGTAACTTAGTGATGAAGTCCATTGATATCTGCTCCCATTTCCATTCAGGTATTTCTAGTTGTTGAAGTAAACCTGAAGGCTTTTGATGTTCTGCCTTTACTCTAGAACAAGTCAAACATTTGCTCACATAAGTAGCAATTTATGCCTTCATGTTTGGCCACCAATAATGTACTTTTAAATCTAAGTACATTATTTCAAAACCTAGATGCACGGAATATCTGGACTTGTGGGCTTCTTCTAAAACCAAGTCCCTGACTTCACCAAACTTAGGAGTCCAAATTCGGTTCATAAAGTATTGTATTTCGTCATCTTTTCATATAAGTTGCTTTTACATTCCTCGCAAAGCTTCGTTCTTGATGTTTTCTTCTTTTAGAGCCTCACGCTGAGCTTCTCTAATTTGTGCGGTAAAGTTAGAATGGATAGTTATAGTTAATGCTCGTACCCGACGGGGTTTAATATATTCTTTCCTGCTCAAGGCATCTGCTACCACTTTTTCCTTTCTGGGATGATAACGAATCTCACATTCGTAATCATTCAACAATTCGACCCATCTTCTTTGTCTCATAATAAGATCTTTTTGGTCGAAGAGTGCTGGAGAATCTTGTGGTCGGTAAAAATAGTACACTTAGTACCGTATAAGTAATGTCTCCAATTTTTTTTTGTGCAAAAACAACAAATCCCAATTCAAGATCATGGGTAGTGTAATTATTCTCATGCACCTTAAGTTGTCATGATGCGTAGGTGATAACCTTTCCTCTTTGCATCAACACACACCCCAATCCTTGATTTGATGCGTCGCAGTATACAACGAAATCTTTTGTCCTATCTGGAAGGGATAGGATTGGTGAACTACACAACATTTGCTCAAGTTTCTAAAAAGCAACTTCTTGTTTGTTTTCCCAGTTGAACTTCGTATCCTTCTCGATAAGTGGCTTGGATATTTTTGAGAAATTATCTATGAATCTACGGTAATAGCCAGCAAGTCCTAGGAATTGGCGCACTTCTGTTGGTGTCTTCGATGCCTCCTAATTCATAATTTCATCAATATTGGAAGGTTCGACATGAAACCATTTGTTACTAACTACATGTACTAAAAATTTTTACTTTTCTAATCCAAAATTCACATTCAGAGAGTTTGGCGTACAACTTTTCTTTTCTTATTAGTTCCAAGATTATTTGCAAGTGTTGACCGTGTTCTTCCTTGGTTCGTGAATATATCAATATATCATCGATGAACACTATAAGGAATTTATCCAAGTACGGTTTGCAAACAGTATTTATGAACATTGTTGGAGGCTGGTCAATGCAAAGGCTTAACTAGGAACTTAGATTGACCATACCGAGTCCTAAATGTTGTCTTCGGAACATCGTCTTCTTGTACTTCGAGTTGATGATATCCTGATCTGAGATCTATCTTTAATCTTTTAGAATCTTCATGTGTTTTAGTCTATCAAACACCATATCCAATTTTAGTTGTACATCAGTCTAACCATAATTAAACATAGGTGATCAGTCTATGTTTAGTTGTGGTTCGGCCCATGTACAATAAAACTCGACTAAGTAGTTTGACCTAAAACTTTGCGTTGAATTCTTATCGAGGGTTTGGGTTTTCTATATTTTTGGTTTATACATGTGTTCTCATCGTGGGACTGAGTTTATACATAACTCTATATCTTTGTGTTTGTTGTACTAACGGGTATTATTAATTATTGATTGTTACTTCAGGTCTAGCTGATAAGGCACCGGCCAGTCAGGACAGTCGGTAGGCAGGATCATTTTAGCATATAGCCGTTCTGAAATCCAGCAACCCAAATTGACATGTCTATCCTTGTCACCGCTCCCGTAAGTAGTCCTTCAATAGTATAATTACTAATACTTTTTATTTGTAGGTTAAGGGATATACCTAAACCTAATACAGTAAGCCCTAAACTATAGTCGTGCTTTTCTAAGAAAGTACTAATTCACTATACTTAATAGCTCTGATACCAATCTGTCACACCCCGGCCGTCGGCGGAAACACCGGGCAGTGTAACGCCATTTCTCGTATCATAGTTATCAACTTCCTGAAAAAACATGAAATTTAAAATACGTCAACATAAAGTTGGTGAGTTCACAGGTTTTGACTCCATATAAAAATAATACATTTTCCAAGTTCAAAAGTATAGTTTTGAATGTATCATTTTGACTCTCAAACATTTAGTATATATATCCTAGGTATAATGGCTTACTTACCAAATAAGTGTTATACCTAAACATTTTTGAACCTAGAGTATAAGTATAAATGTTTGTAATTCCATACAAACTAAGTTGCTACGTATAAATCTATTTCAATTCTATACGGGTAATACTGTTACGTATAAATCTATTTCAATTCTATACGAGTAAGTAGGATAGGTATAATGGTCTACTTAATATACAAGTAATATACCTACTAGATTCTTATACTTAGAGTATAAGTCTCTGGGAAACATATACTTAACATTCATACTTGTATATCGACAAAGTATAATGCTTCTACAGTTGTTCAACCATGAGTCTATAGCTGCGACTGTATGACTTAGTTTTATACCTCTTATTATTATTACAAGGATCACACATTGCGGTAGTACAAGGATTACACCTTGAGGTAGTACAAGGATCACACCTTGCGGTAGTACAAGGATTACACCTTCCGGTAGCACAAGGATTACACCTTGCGGTAGCACAAGGATTACACCTTGTGGTAGCACAAGGATCACACCTTGCGGTAGTTTCCGCACGTTTCATCGACGCTGGAACAATAACAAATAAAAGGATAGTTCATCAGTCGCTTTTGGTTGACTGTAGCTAACAGTCACAAGTGGGGTGGTCAACCCGTATACTAATTTTACACGACTTCCTCGCTCACACGGTATTAACGAATACAGGTCACAGGACTTTCACTAAGATCCCCAATCTTAGATGATGAATGCAGTAACTCATGTCGACTTTGACGACATTCTATAGTTTTAACAACAAAAGCATTTTCGTGTCTAAAACCCTAAGTTACTAGACTATGATTTTAAACATTACTCCTAATTTCATAACATTTAGGCAGTATAATAGCTATAACTTGAAGTAAAACTAGGTTTTATCTTGACATAAAACCAACAATAATAACATATAACACACCAAGTTTTATCTTGACATAAAACCAACAATAATAACATACCTAGAAATCAATATATATAACTCTCGAGTATAGAATCGAGGCTATATCACACATAGTATACATAGAACTCCCGAGTATAACTCAAGGTCTACATTAGTATAATAACATGCTAACAAGTTTACGATAGTTGTATGTTTTAAAAATATCATATATACTTTAGGTATATATGAGGCAAAACAACTATATCACAGTTAATATAACTATATATGTTGATACGAACATACTATCATATAAACATAATATTAACTTTTATTCAACATTTAGCATGCGTTTTTCCCCCAAAATATTAGAAAGTGGGGTCGTGAAACTCACCTTAGTAGCGTGATCTATAGAAGCTAAATGGTCAGAGGCTCGTCGTAGTCAAGCTCGGGAAGGGAAAACAGCCTTCGGAAACCAGAGAGAATGAAAAGAGAAGGTGTAAGGATTGAATGAGCTTTGATCGCTATTTATAGGGTATTCTGGGGCCATTCACGTCGTGAACATGATAGGTTGACATCGTAAACTTCCATGAGTCATCCCATAGCCTTAACGCGTGTTTTCTAGATCTGATTAGTGTCTGTTGACTCCTCACGTCGTGAATTTTTGATGCTCACATCGTGAGTTCAGTCAAATTAGGATTTCTGACAGCTGCATCTTCGGAAGGCCATAGCTTTTGCATAGGAACTCCGTTTTTGGCGTTCTTTATATGTAGGTGTAGGTAATTCCGAGTACTACGACTTTCTTTTAGACTCCAATAGCTAATTCTAAGTCTATTTTAAATAAGTCTTGTTATAAAGCATTATAGTGTTAGAATTTATCATAACTTCTTCACGCGAAGTCAGATTTAGATGTTCTCTATATTTTTGTAATCGTATGAACGTATACTTTGAATTGTATCATGAAAGTTCATACTTTAACATGAATTACATAGTAAGTTTATCACATTACTAGTTTAACAAAATCACATTACATGATTGGCATAATCAAATGTGATTGTTATTGACCTAATTTTGACGGGTGTTATAGTGGTAGTCTATGCACGTGCGGAACGACCCGTCTTTCTTTTTCACAAACAAGATCGGTGCTCCCCAGGGTGAAGAGCTCGGCCTGATGAATCCCTTACTGCGCAGTTCGTTTAATCAGTTGGATAACTACTGGCGCTAGACAATACAGGGATTTGGCTACGAGGGTACTCCAGGGATTAAGTCGATTCGGAATTCGACTTGACGCTCAGGAGGAACTCCTAGAGGATCTTTGAGGAAGAAATCGGGAAAACCACAGACTTTGGGAATGCTCTCGATGTCCATTACTTCTTTTTTTTCATTGACAACATGGGATAGGAATGTGTGACACTCTTTTCGTTGGTATTTTTGGGCTTTGATGCATGAAATGATGCAAAGATTTGAACTGAGTTTGTCGCAATAAATAACGAGGGTTTCGCCATTTGGCAGATTGAGGTGAATGGCTTTTTCATAGCAAAGGATGTCAGCACGATGAGAACTCAACCAGTCCATGACAATAATGACATCGGAGCTTTTTTTGGAGACTGGCATAAGGTTGATTGGGAAAGAATATTAGTCGTTTAGTGTGAGGTTACAACCTACGAATATATCGTTAGTGCTTTCTTTCTTCCCGTTAGCCATCTCGACAGTGAATGTTTCGTTTAGTGGTTGTTGTTTGTGTTTGAGTAAGTGCATAAATTTATGGCTAAAAAAGCTCCTCTCCGCACCACTCTCAAATAGTATGCATGCAAAAGAGTTATCGAGAAGGAACTTACCCGTGACTATGGTGGGATCTGCTATTGTCTCTTCTTGAACCATCGTTAGCACTCGCTCTATGTTGCCAGCGTTCCTTGCTTCAGGGTAATCTCTCTTGTAATGCACTGTCTCACCACAACCATAATAGGCCTAGCCTATTGCAGCTCTGAGGGTCTGAGTTTTAGGCTGCGCAAACGTCTTGCAGAAGCGGGTTGTATGCCCTTTCTTGTTGCAGGTGGTGCATTGAAATTCTCAACATGGTCCATGATGATGGAAATTGCATTTGTCACACCTCGGGAGAGTTCCAACATATTGACTGGTAGGAGCTGAGTAGTGGGAACAACAAAAGGATTGGTAACAACATCAAGTGCCACCGTTTGCTATTTCTTGCAGGGCTCCTGCGAAGATTGGCCCTTTCGCTTGTTCCAAAATTTATTCTTTCTGACACCTTCTTTAGGTTGTTTAGGAGCGGCTGACATAGAATCTTGGCGATCTATGTGATATATTAATGTTTGTGCCAAACGTTTGGCACTGTCAAATGTGAGTGGATTGGCAGTTAGGACATTTACTTGCGTCAGAGGAGTTCTTTCCCATATGAATCTTTCCACTTGCTTGCTCTTCGGGGTGACCATCCCGGGGCACATAAGATCCAGGTCAACGAACCTAGTAGTGTATGCAACAATATCAGAGCAATTCATCTTCAGGCTCTAGAGCTCCTGCTCTAGTTTTTTCATTTCACCACGTGGGTAGTACTCAGCTAACATTAGTTCATTCAAATCGTCCCAACTCATAGCATTGGCTATCTGGAGAGTCAGGGGCTTGACTTGGCTAATCCACCAAGCGAGGGATTGATTTGTCAAAGCGCACGTTGCAAATTTCACTTTGCTCATTTCAAGACATGCACATATTTCAAATATTGATTCGGTCGTCTCGAACCAACGTGTTACAGCAATGACACCTCCAGTGTCATCGAAGGATTTAGGTTTAGCATTCATGAAATCTTTGTAGGAGCACTCCCTTGGGTGATCGTAACTATCTCCTTGGTTGGAAAGGTTGGAACCACTACCCGCCCCATTAGTACCACTTGCTTGGATCTGCGACAAAGCGGCCGCCATGGCGGTTGTTACTGCTGCTTGGAAAACAGCAAGGTCATACAGAGGTGGTGGCAGCGGTGTTGGATTTATTGGAGGGTTAGTTTTCTTCCTGTTGGACTTCTTTGGAGGCATCGTTTTCAAAAAAGATTCAAGGGGAAATGACGATAAGTCCTCTATAATGGTCATGAGTAAAGTATTATTGAACAAGATATATCTTAGTACTAAACTGTGACAACCCGAAATTTATTCCGTCATTTTTAACCCCTTATTCCGTTAATAAGCCTTGCTTTATTAAACTGTTCGTTAACCATTTGGACTGGTTAATTAATTTGGGACTTTTTTAATGACTTGGTAAGGGTTGAAACAAATTAGAAACACCCTCATTAATCCCTTGAAAAGTTTTAGTTTCAACCAAGTCAAAATACGACCACTTAATCGGGTGCGACCAAAAGCCTCGTTTAACGTCAGTATCGGGTAGATCTCCACTGAGCCCCAACTCAAACCCCTATATAAGGGTGAGTGGACTCCATAGAAACCTTTCCACCCTCTCTCTCTACAACTTGTTTTCGAGCCAAAAACACGCATTCTGAGCCCCAAACTAGTAAGTCATCTATCCTAACTTGTTGTGTAGCTTAGTTAACATACAAATTCGTATTTAAGACATCAAATAGGGGCAAGATTATGTGTTTACGACCTAAGAACACTCTTGGACCGTGAACACCCTTAAGTGGGGTTTTTAAGCCCCAAAACCCCTCTAAGCTATCCCTAGGGCTTAGATATGACTTGTGGACATACACCTTCGAGCTTAGAACACCAAAACCTTACGATATGGAGAATAAACATGAGTTTAAGGCCCAAGAATACTCTTGGACCGTAAAACCCTCTTCATAGGCCGTGAACACCTTTTAAGGTGTTAGAAATGCCCTCAAACACCTCCTATGGCCTTGGAAAATGTCTAGAAGCAACCCCCGTTGTAGTAAAGACATTAAGCATCAATTAAACCAAGGAAATAGGATTTTACGGCCATAAACCCCCCTAGAATTGGTCCATGGGCCGTAAACTCCCAAAAGGTGGCCAAATGATGCCTTATCAGCCCCATTTGACAAGGAATAATGCTTAGAACTTTATACTCTATCATTTAAGGCTTAGATCTTTGAATAAAATGACCAAGTGAGAGTTTACGGCCGTAAGCTCCTTGTTTAGGGCCATGAACTCCTTAAATGGTCCATTTGTTGCCTTAAACCCATTCGTATGCCTTATATTTGGACCTAGCCTAATTCTATGAGTGAGATAAGACCATTTAACATCCTAGAACACCCTCACCATGAGTTTAAGGCCATAAACTCATGGGGATATGGTCTTAGGGCCGTAAGATCTATAAAGAGTTTACTATTGAAGAGTAAACTCCCTATCTAGGCCATACACACCCTTAGATGTTACTCGGGACACTCCTAGCACTTAACCAAAGTGTTTTCCGCACTTTAGGATGCGTATATGTGTTTAATTACTATTATATTTACTAATTGTATGAAAGCATATGTCATCATATGTTAATAGGTCATTAAGTGTGTGCAAGTCTTTACTTGACACCGAGCACCCAACTGGCACCTTTGTTCGATCCACTTAAAACAGGTGAGTTCATACCCCTGAATTAACCTTTTAAATGTTTTTACATGATTTTATGGGGGGGGGGGGGAATACAAGTTTAAACATGCCAGTTATCATATCAATCATATGTGATTGATAACCCGCATGCACAAGGATTTATTACACTGTCAACTATTTTACCGAGTATGATACTGTAAAAGGGTTTCTTTTTCCAAAACGTCTTTACTTGTTCAAATCTTTTATCAAATTGACTCTCGCGCTGTATGTTTTAATTCAGATTCAGTTACAGCAATATTTTAAACAAAGGTTTTCTTTACCCATAATTTTTTATCAAAGTTTCATTTAAAACTTGTTTATGAAAGGTTTTCAAAGGATTTCTAAAGGTTTTCAAACTTATTTTACAAAAGAATACCAAGTCGTGATTTTCTGAAGTTTAAAGGTTTTCCAAAGTTTTCATCAAAGTTTTCTTCCATGTTTTTGTACTCCTACTTTGTTAGATACTACTGCTTCGTTATACTTCTACTTAGTTAATGCTCCTACTTAGTTAAATGCTACTGCTTTGTTAACGCTTTTACTTCGTGATACACTTCTACTTATTAACGCTTTTACTTCGTGGTACGCTTATACTTATTAACGCTTTTACTTCGTGATACGCTTCTACTGTGTGATACGCTTCTACTTATTAACGCTTTTACTTCATGATAAGCTTCTACTTCGTGATACGCTTCTACTTATTAACGCTTCTACTTCGTGATACGCTTCTACTTGTTAACGCTTCTACTTCGTGAAACGCTTCTACTTCGTGAAACACTTCTACTTCGTTAAACACTTCAACTTCGTTAAATGTTTCTACTTAGTTAAATGTATGCATGTACTTGTATAGTTATATAAATAATGTTTAAAGGACTTAGGAAGGCTAGTTCGCCCTATTTCCTTTTCCTCGTTGGGATGTGGTCTGGTGGGATCGGATATCCGTCTGAAGGTCGTTTGATCATTAATTATATATTATGTATACATGTATAGAGATATAGGTTTAAATCGATCGGTTCGGTTATGAGTCTCTACTGCTAGTCCAGCACTTACATCAGAATTCACTGTTCGATATACATCTTCAAGACACGGATCTCCCCGTCGTCAAGTTGGTAACCAGAGTCTCTTGTAGGGAGAGCGGACATTGTGTGTATAGATGTATACGGGATTGACACCCCCGCACCCTGACTGCTAGCTACAGTCCACGACCTACCAAGCCAAGGGGTGACAAATGTCATATTCACACCGACGCTTGCAGGGCGTCAAGTACTCTAGTGTCGATTAGTCTGGTTACGAGTATCTCCATGTTTACCTTATAATTCATGGCCTTAAGGTAACGATGTTTAACACTGTATGCTGGAAACACACTCTTAGAATTACTCTGTTTTAGACCTTGCTAGCTGTATCTTTCATTTGATATTGTCTGGGGTCTGTGTTTCTTTGTTTTAGACCTTGCTAGCCGTATCATACATTTGATACCGTCTGGAGTCTGTGTCTCCTTTTGTTAGACTGAGTCAGGCGTGTTGTTCATTCGATACTCTCCTGGAGTGTATGATTTCTTTGCCTTAGTCAACAGTATCTTTTGCTGAGGCATATATTATTTTCCCTTAGTACTTTTACTTGTAATAATCTCCCACTTTCTTTAAAGTCAAATACCGTATTTTGGTAATGATAATATTTCAGGGAAATTCTCTTTAAATATAACACTGTCTAGTCTTGGTAGAAGACTGCTTTTATTTAGAAAATATAGGATTTTCTGGAAAGGACTCTAATACACTGTTGATTCTAAACTACTACTTTTTATAAAGTTATTTGAATAAAATGACAATAAATACTTATGAACTCACCAACATTTATAAAAATACTGATACTCGCTTTCAAATAAGTTGTATTCTCAGGTTAGCAATAGACAGGTACATCTCAGGAGCTTTTGGTGAAGACAGTTTAGTACCAAGCTGCACCTGTATTATTACTTGTATTACTTTGATGTTTCTATGCAATGTAATCTATGTAAAACTATTACTATTAATGCAATGGTTGTTGTACTTTGATTACTATACTGCATATGTTGTGATACTTGACATGACGTCATCCACCCCATAACGTTTCCGCCATTCCGGTTTTGGGGTGTGACAGATTGGTATCAGAGCATTGTTTATAGTGAGCTAAGTATATCAATTCATAAAAGATATATAGCCTATAAATACATAGGGATAAACCACTCTGACCAAGAATTATACTTTAAAATATAACCATATTTTACCAAAGTATAAGAACATCCAGAATCTAAACACTCGAACACAAGTATCACAAGATGAACAAGAATAAAAGTCTTTGGATGTTGAGCATTATCGTTAAACCCGGACATTTATGTAATCGTAAGCTAGAATAAATGTTACCTGATCAACTACATTTATTCGAGATGCGATGAACGTGTGCCTGGGAGTGATAGTGGTGTTGCAACAGGTATGAAACTTACCAACTAGGAATGCTAGAGCCAAACATAAAGTTTAAAAATCTATGGGAGTATTTTGGAATACTAAAAGACTCACATTAATCCTAGAATCATATTCAGAAGATAAGAAACAAACAAGAATTAAAATACCATAGGGGTATTTTAGGATCCATAGACAACCTTGTGTGAAGAACTAAAAAGATCCTTATTGATATACCTACAATTACAGAGGGTATACACCCAAGGTTATATATAATAAGGATCCCATAGGCTAAGAATGTGTGGTTTCGCTCTACTTCCTTTTCCTCGTTGGGATGTGGATATAGAGTAGTAGCACATATTCGAAGGCCTATTGGATCTAAGCTATATATGATTTGTATACCCTATGTAATTGTAGCAGGACTCGATATGGATCACCCAGTGAAATGTTAATAATCTCTTAGGATTCTTTAGACATTTCCATTCTCGCACGAACCCTGTAGAAAACCCTATCCACTTCAATACTCGACAGAAGAGTTGAATCAGACCCAGAAGAGGTTCATTGAGAAGATTTCCCATTCGGAAATGAATGAACTAGGTCGAGACTATTGAAATCACTAAGTGCCTATATCTTTTTTAGGGACATCGGTGAGAAATTTGCCTAAACTTCCGAGATTTCTAGTCATCCATCATGAAGTGATGACACCCAGAGTCGGATTCGGAAGTAAGGCGGAGTAGAAATTCAATATGTCAATAGGAGAAGAAAACCCTAGGTAACCACCCGAAGGAAACCAATGTCGGTCTCAGTCAAAGATACGAGATAGACAGAGGGAACCAATACATGGAATCCGAGAGGTGTCTTTTCCTCGTGTTCGTCACACTAATACACCCATAAAATAATACAATTTAGTGAGTTAGTGATTACACTACTCACACTATGTGTTAGGTAAATCGCCTTTTCCCGTCGCAAGTAATACGATTAGAGCGGATCCCCACACCTCTGTTGAGGGTGTTTAGCCATAAGTCTTCATGAGCCTTTATTCCCGCGGTCTTTGTTACGAACTGTTCTCAAATCTTTCCAAGCCGGAGAGTGAACCTTTCGCAGTACAAAGGTAACTTAGTAGGAACGACTCCCATCTTATGGCTTTTTTCGATACTGATACTCCTACCTTGAATACCCAGATTACATCATAGGGATGTAGGTCGACACTCAGACAACCAATATCCGAGGCGTGGGCAAAATGTATGCCTAATATAGTAAGGATAGATACGTCCAGGGTTAACCATCGTCTCTCATCAGCTTGTGTTCCTTTCCGTGTAGGGGAAAACCATGCTTCGGAAGAAGCGTAACCCATCCGCTGGCAAGAAACCGACTCTCCTATTCGATGAAGCTACGTTCCAAGCTGCAGTCTCGGCAGCTATAGCAGCTGTCATGGCTCAACTGAATGCTAACAACGCCAATGTTAGCAAGAGCCCCATCAGAAATTCCGATCCTATTAATGGACAACATCAACCAACACCTGCATACCCAGACACCCAAGAACCTCAACCAAATCCACTGAAGAGAAAACTCAAGATCGAGGACGGAAGTACCTCAGCTCAAGGACCTTTCGAAGGGCAACGAGCTGAGAAAGTCAATACCCCTGCCAGCTCTTCCATCCCAATTCAAGAAGACCATACCTAGGAAACCTTCCCCACTACAGCAAATGTAGCTACCATCCTCATAATATATGTCGGGAACTCTATTGTGCTAGGTGCAATATGAAGGGGCATACCGCTCGCGTCTGCAGAACCCCAGTTGAGTTTATTACATCAACCACCAATGTGGCGACCAGTACAGTTTGTCGTTTATGTGGTGAGGTTGGACACCTCAAGAAGGACTGTCCAACGGAAAGAAAATACAAGGACACATGAGCAGTCTAACTCTAATGCTTGGAGAGAAGCATTAAGGAACCCGATAGATTTTTGGTACGTCTCTCAATCTCAGATAACTAACTGAAAACATTAAAAGGCTAATTCTGAATTTAATTACTTCCCCGTTAAGGCGAAAGTCGCAGCACTATTATAAAATTTAAAATTTTCATCAGGTAAAACTATAATGGCAAAGTATATATGTTACAGACATGTATAATTAAGATGGATAGACCTAGAGTGAGTGAATGCTGCCTCATTTCCTATTCCTCGTTTGGTTGTGGATTTAGGGCAGAGTCGCTCAGTCAACAATCCTCCCCACCTTAATTATACATGACTAGTATATGTTAGGCGATTGTAGAAATGCCTCGTGAGAATCCATTCATGAAAAGGTACTCTACTCAGAAACACTCAGGACTCTCTATAGTTCCGCGTCAACTCTGTCGGTCCAAGTATCCGTGACAGTGATACACGGGACGAAACCCCAGACGCCTAGAACTTGCATGCCCGTTCAGCACATGACCCTATCGATCCTCATTCTATAACATGTCGAAGTATGCCAACTTCGACGCCTCTATCAATCATGTTTCGACTTCGTGCAACCATGTGTAAATCCTTAGTGTTGTGTAAAAAGAGCTTTCTCCATAGCCATTTCGGCAAATAAAGGTTCTTCCGAACCTAAACAAAATAAGAATAATATAACCTAATGCGATCTGTCAGTCATCACTCTTATTTCAAACTTTCTGAAGTACCCAGGAGTAGGGTACCACGTGCTGTTAACCAACCCCTCTTAGACAGATAGAAAGTGAAGCAAAGACACTGCAGGCATTCCAGAAGATGATAACCACCCGAAGCAGACTCCGTAGATCCCCCAGAAATACCCTTCGCACCTCGCAATCCGATTCGCGAATCAAGAGAATAGAACTCATGGGACTGACCACTATAACTGAGTATATGCATAAGGGTGGTATATAATTGAGATCAAAAAGATTTAAGATGTGTGCTTCCTCCCTACTCCCTGTTCCTCGTTGAGTTGTGGGTCTGGGGTGGAGTCGCACAACTGAACATCCTGCCGACCTCAATTATATACGGCTTGCATACACCAAGTACTAGTGGTTAAGCCAAGTATGAGCTCTACCACGAACCTCATAGTAAAACCCTTCATCCTATCTCACAGAATGGAAGCTATAGTCAAGAGAACCATGGCAGGTTGAGCTACTATAATGACCACAAATCCGAAGTTTGTTGTCATCCCGGTTAAGCCAACATAGTAGCTAACACCCTCGGTTGGTAAAGAAATCTGAGTCGTAAGAGTCAAAGAAATTGACTACGACCATCCACTCACGCTTAATCCCACGAAGTAAGCATCTCAGCAGATATCCTGGAACCCTGGAAGCTACGATAAGTTAAACTCTGAGAAGAGTGGATGAGGAGATTAAAGTTCTGAGTGATGGAACCCTATACTCACTAGATTTGACCTAGATCGAGAAAACTCGGAACCTTCGGAAGAGTAGTTGCAGAAGATGTTCGCACTACTCAGGCACTTCGTCAACCCCATTACCGACAAGTAGTGCCTAGGACACTCCGCCTTCTCGTGTGGAGGAAATCACCGTCGCCCTGTAGACGATGGACCGCATTCTCCGAAGTGAACACTAGAATGCCAAGAACCACAGGATAACCTCCGCATCCAAGAATACATGAATAAAGTGCGAAAGTAGGTTGTGTTAAGCCTTATAACCCAGATCCCGAAGAGATTATAGACTTGACACCAGTCTAGGTGTTAGTCGATGGGTTATACAAGAGCACGCGCTTTCTGCAACTGAAATAAACCAATGCATTGGAGAATAGGACAGGTCTTAGAGATTCATTGGACTACTAGGTGTTCCACGAATACTATCTTGCACAGAAATAGTAGAACCACATCCCGAGATAGTCCAACACTCGTCTGGTGATACCCTATCTCCCCGACCCTGAGGGTTTCCGTTAGAAATATCTCAAGAATCAGGAGTGCAAGATCATTTTGCACAAGATTGAGATAGACACTCTGCAGCAAACAGATACCCGTAGACACGCAATCCATCTGATGATCTAGAAAACCTCAGAGAGCCAATCAACAGGAACACGAATCCAAGGACAACCCAAACTTTTAAGAACCAACCTGAAGGACTACACTTCCAGTATGAGAGAGAACGTTGGAACTTCGAAATGGCGATCACGCCAGTGATGATCTCGCCATAGAAGTACACTATGTTCTAAGTGCTGAAAGGCTCTACCCTCCCGATAGCTTAGGACCATCCAAGATTCCTCACAAAAATTGGTCCAACCCTCGTCAGACCACTACTACTTTCGAAAACTCCATAAGTTTCACCCCGAATCGATCCACTTCTTAGACTTGATAAGTGTGTGCCCAACGTCACTCTTTGTATCCCACTCGTCTTGATAGAAACCATTGGGAAGCCTAACTTTGTAGACGAACCAGTAGGAATCGCTAATTGCACGAGACGGAATCCGCATCCCGTAAGTGAAGGTTTGTTAGAACGCCAAGCAAAGGCCAGAGTTCACTTGGGAGCGTGATGACCAACCAAATAGGAAGTGCCCTCATACCTCTACCCGATTGTTCATGATTACTTCATTGCCTAAACTTGAATTTCGGGACGAAATTCCCTCTAACGGGGGGATGATGTGACAACTCGAAATTTATTCTGTCATTTTTAACCCCTTCTTCCGTTAATAAGCCTCGCTTTAATAAACTGTGCGTTAATCTTTTGGACTGGTTAATTAATTTGGGACTTTTGTAATGACTTGGTAAGGGTTGAAACAAACTAGAAACACCCTCATTAATCCCTTGAAAAGTTTTAGTTTCAACCAAGTCAAAATACGACCACTTAATTGGGTGCGACCAAAAGCCCCGTTTAACGTCAGTATCGGATAGATTTCCACTGAGCCCCAACTCAAACCCCTATATAAGGGTGAGTAAACTCCATAGAAACCTTTCCACCCTCTCTCCACACTCTCTCTTTACAACTTGTTTTCGAGCCAAAAACGCCCATTCCGAGCCCCAAACTAGTAAGTCATCTATCCTAACTTGTTGTGTAGCTTATTTAACATACAAGTTCGTGTTTAAGATGTCAAATAGGGGCAAGATTATGTGTTTACAGCCCAAGAGCACTTTTGGACCGTGAACACCCTTAAGTGACGTTTTTAAGCCCCAAAACCCCTTTAAGCTACCCCTAGGGCTTAGATATGACTTGTGGACTTACACCTTCGAGCTTAGAACACCAAAACCTTATGATATGGAAAGTAAACATGAGGTTACAGCCCAAGAACACTCTTGGACCGTAAACCCCTCTTCATAGGCCGTGAACACCTTTTAAGGTGTTAGAAATGCCCTCAAACACCTCCTATGGCCTTGGAAAATGTCTAGAAGCAACCCCCATTGTAGTAAAGACATTAAACATCAATTAAACCAACGAAATAGGAGTTTATGGCCGTAAACCACCCTTGAATTGGTACATGGGCCGTAAACTCCCAAAAGGTGGCCAAATGATGCCTTATCACCCCCATTTGACTTGGAATAATGCTTAGAACTTTATACTCTATCATTTAAGGCTTAGATCTATGAAGGAAATGACCAAGTGAGATTTTATGGCCGTAAACTCCTTGTTTAGGACCGTGTACTCCTTAAATGGTCCATTTGTTGCCTTAAACCCATTCATATGCCTTATATTTGGACCTAGCCTAATTCTATGAGTGAGATAAGACCATTTAACATCCTAGAACACCCCCACCATGAGTTTACGGCCATAAAATCATGGGGATATGGTCTTAAGGCCGTAAGCTGTATAAAGATTTTACTCTTGAAGAGTAAACTCCCTATCTAGCCCATACACCCCCTTAGATGTTACCCGGGACACTCCTAGCACTTAACCAATGTGTTTTCCGCACTTTAGGATGCGTATATGTGTTTAATTAGTATTATATTTACTAATTGTATGAAAACATATGTCATCATATGTTAATAGGTCACTAAGAGTGGGCAAGTCTTTACTTGACACCGAGCACCCAAGCGGCACCTTCGTTCGATCCACTTACAACAGGTGAGTTCATACCCCTGAATTAACCTTTTAAATGTTTTTACATGCTTTTATGGGGGGAAATACAAGTTAAAACATGCCAGTTATCATATCAATCACATGTGAATGATAACCCGCATGCACAAGGATTTATTACACTGTCAACTGTTTTACCGAGTATGATACTGTAAAAGGGTTTCTTTTTCCAAAACGTCTTTACTTGTTCAAATCTTTTATCAAATTGACTCTCGCGCTGTATTTTTTACTTCAGATTTAGTTACAAAAGTATTTTAAACAAAGTTTTTCTTTACCCATAATGTTTTATCAAAGTTTCATTTAAAACTTGTTTATGAAAGGTTTTCAAAGGATTTCTAAAGGTTTTCAAACTTATTTTACAAAAGAATACCAAGTCGTGATTTTCTTAAGTGTAAAGGTTTTCCAAAGTTTTCATCAAAGTTTTCTTCCATGTTTTTATACTCCTAGTTTGTTAGATACTACTGCTTCGTTATACTTCTACTTAGTTAATGCTCCTACTTAGTTAAATGCTACTACTTTGTTAATGCTTTTACTTCGTGATACGCTTTTACTTCGTGATACGCTTCTACTTATTAACGCTTTTACTTCGTGATATGCTTCTACTTATTAACGCTTTTACTTTGTGATACGCTTCTACTTATTAATGCTTCTACTTCGTGATACGCTTCTACTTGTTAACGCTTCTACTTCGTGAAACGCTTCTACTTGTTAACGCTTCTACTTCGCGAAACACTTCTACTTCGTTAAACACTTTAACTTCGTTAAATGTTTCTACTTAGTTAAATGTATGCCTGTACTTGTATGGTTATATAGTTATATAAATATTGTTTAAAGGACTTAGGAAGGCTAGTTCGCCCTATTTCCTTTTCCACGTTGGGATGTGGTCTGGTGGGATCGGATATCTGTCCGAAGGTCGTTTGATCATTAATTATATATTATGTATACATGTATAGACATATAGGTTTACATCGATCGGTTCAGTTATGAGTCTCTACTGCTAGTCCAGCACTTACATCAGAATTCACTGTTCGAGATACATCTTCAAGACACGGATCTCCCCGTCGTCGAGTTGGTAACCAGAGTCTCTTGTAGGGAGAGTGGACATTGTGTGTATAGATCTATACAGGATTGACACCCCTGCACCCTGACTGCTAGCTACAGTCCACGACCTACCAAGCCAAGGGGTGACAAATGTCATATTCACACCGACGCTTGCAGGGCGTCAAGTACTCTAGTGTCGATTAGTATGGTTACTAGTATCTCCATGTTTACCTTATAATTCATGGCCTTAAGGTAACGATGTTTAACACTGTATGCTGGAAACACACTCTTAGAATTACTCTTTTTTAGACCTTGCTAGCTGTATCTTTCATTTGATACTGTCTGGGGTCTGTGTTTCTTTGTTTTAGACCTTGCTAGCCGTATCGTACATTTGATACCGTCTGGGGTCTGTGTCTCCTTTCATTAGACTGAGCCATGCGTGTAGTTCATTCGATACTCTCTTGGAGTCTATGATTTCTTTGCCTTAGACAGCAGTATCTTCTGCTGAGGCATATGTTATTTTCCCTTAGTACTTTTACTAGTAATAATCTCCCACTTTCTTTAAAGTCAAATACCGTATTTTGGTAATGATAATATTTCAGGGAAATTCTCTTTAAACATAACACTGTCTGGTCTTGGTAGAAGACTGCTTTTATTTAGAAAATATATGATTTTCTGGAAAGGACTCTAATACACTGTTGATTCTAAACTACTACTTTTTATAAAGTTATTTGAATAAAATGACACTAAATACTTATGAACTCACCAACATTTATAAAAATGCTAATAGTCGCTTTCAAATAACTTGTATTCTCAGGTCAGCAATAGACAGGTGCATCTCAGGAGCTTTTGGTGAAGACAGTTTAGTACCAAGCTGCACTTGTATTATTACTTGTATTACTTTGATGTTTCTGTGCAATGTAAACTATGTAAAACTATTACTATTAATGCAATGGTTGTTGTACTTTGATTACTATAGTGCATATGTTGTGATACTTGACATGACGTCATCCACCCCAGAACGTTTCTGCCGTTCCGGTTTTGGGGTGTGACATAAACGCATCATATCCCGACTTTATAGGGCTAAATTAGCTATCTACAATAGAGTTTTACTAAAATAAGAAATTAATGGCATATTTTCAATTGTGAGAAATAGTAATACTTGTAATGAATCCGTATAGTGTTATAGTGTCATAAAATACTCTTATAGTATTTTAACAGTATGTTTGGTTCTATTAGTTCCTTTGTGTAGAGTTTGGTATGTTTTAGACTTGCTGCTACCCCACAATCACTCCCAAACACATGTTGGTCTTATCTCAAATAAATCTAGTTAATCAGGTTATATTTATTCCATATATGATTACATAACTATTCAGATTTAATCGTAGTGTCCAACTCATCCGAAATACTTTAATGTAGTTCTTACTGTGATACTGCTTCTAGTGTGTATGTATACTTGTATACTTCTTATAAAATACTTATATTTTAAAAGTATACTTTTAGTTCAGAGCGTTTCGGCCCCATGGTGTTTATACTTAGCTCAATATAAACAATGCTCTGATACTAATCTGTCACACCCTCAAACCGGAACGGCGGAAACGTTTGCAGGCGGAGGACGACATGTATAGTATCACAACAATTGTATAATAGTAAGCAAAGCAAACAAAGCCATTACATTGATAAAATATTGTATTTACATCTGTTCAATGTATTAGAGTAGTGTTTCCCAAACTATACCTATTATAGTTTGAATAAATGTTCTTGTGTTGTGTATTGTGCTTAGTAAAATGGTGTAGTGATTCTGAAACGATACCAATTATAGTTTAACTGTAATGTTCTGTAATGTACTGAAACTGTTTGCAATTTAATTGAATGAGAGTAAAATACCCTTATGCTCGACATGTTACAAAAGGGTTAAAAATATAAGAATATTTTTATGAAATGGAGCAAATACCCAGTTTGGACCAATTGCAAAGGTTTTAAAAATTATTTTAAAATGTTTGCATAAACACAAAAGTCCTTGTGTTTTACTTGTATCCCCCCCCCCCCTAAAAACATTAAAAACATTAAAAATGTAGGGGTATGAACTCACCTCAAATGTGCGTTAGCTTAAATAGCGAGTTGTAGAGACGATCCTCGGGTAAGCGTACGTGCAAATAACATTATCCTAAAATAATTATTTTTGACGTCGTATTTAATTTAATTAGATATTAATATAAATAATAGTTAAATAATAAATTAATTATGTAATGGGAGAGCTTACAAAATTATTAGGAAATAATTCCAAATGATGCAAGGTGTTTTCACTTAGCAATTGGAGTTTTCGGTTAGGGTTGTGGTGTTTTCGATTGGATCTTGGTGTTCTTGGGAATATTATGAAGATTTGAATATCATATGAAGATTTGAAGATCATATGAAGATTTGAAGGTGGGTTTGAATGTTCTTGAGGTATTGGTTGAAGATTTGAAGATTCTAGGCAAAATCTATGAAGATTGAGAGTGTTTTCAGATGGTATTTGAGAGCAAAATGGAAGTGTTTTCAGATGAAAGTTGAGAAAATGAATTGGTTCATGGACGAACAAATATATATAGGGGTGCTTTACGGTTCATAATGGTCCATGGGGTTGTGTTTTCGGTTCTATATTGGGACCTTATTGAGTTTTCGCCCCTCATAGTCAAGGGGAAGAAGTGTTTACGGATTTGGGTCAAAGGGAAAAAGGGTTTTCGGATTTGAGTCAAGATGAAAAGGGTTCATGGTCAAGGCTTAATAGTATAGGGGTGTTTTCAGATTTGCAACTACTTTAGGGGGTTTTCGGATTTGCTTTACCTTAAATCAAGTGTTTACGATTTGAGTTTTGGGATTAGATTCCCAAATCCGAAAACACATTTATACCCTTAATATCCTTAAATTAAGTTAAGTATGGCCCCTTTATTTGAACTAGTGTAAGCTTGGTTTGATCTAGTGTGATTATATGTTAATTATTAAACTTATACTATTCTACTTCAACATGGTTTTCCACATAAACTTGTATATAAGTTAAATGAACATGCACTCAAGGCATTAAAAGTCCCTATGGCGCAAGTTAGCTTGTGAATTTACTTGAACATAGTTGTTGTTTAGAGTTTTATTGACTTGAAATAACGGGCTGTTACACATTTCTAATTAACAAATGATACCAAAGGGTGACACTAACAACAACTTGATACAATTGATTATTTATTAGAAATTAATTTTAATAAATACTCAATAAACTCTTATAATCAAATTGGAAATTATTTATTTCTAGGAAATAATAATTTCATTAGCAAGTAATATTACATAATTCATATGGTATGAATTAATAAGTCATGCACGACTTTTTACACCATAAAGACTCTTATTTTTTACCATAAGGATAAGGTTTCTATTTTATAAAAGAGAGTTTATAAAATCCGTACTCTATAAACTAGTAAAGCTAGTTTATTAATTTAAAGGGTGTTTATTTTTCTTCCCTGCTAAAACCGTAGGCTGTGAGGAACGAGTCAAAGCATGGCCTCTTTAATTAGTTTATATAAAAGTATGGGTTACCTTTAAGGCATGGGAGACAACTAGCTCTAGGGGACATAAGTGCTTAAATGGTTAAGGACTTATGCACATTGTTTCATCTTTATGACAAGTAAGAAGGCTTTTATTTTGCACTTGCACTCTTGCATGCTAAAATCCCGAACTTCTTAGTCTCTCTCCATTCTCTCTAGTTTTGGGTTTGAAGTTGAAGAATAATTTCTTATTTTTATGCTCTCTTGAAGTTCATATTGGTTATGAACTTCAAGCTAAGAGATTAAGAGTTTTCTTACAAGACTAGCATCATAAATCAAATTGACAACTTGTTGGTGTCTCTAGGGTTCATCATTCTTCATCAACTTCCAAGACTCCCAAGAGGATCCAAAGAACTAGAAAGCTTGTGATTTCTTCATCTCTTCTTTGTTGCTTGTTTAAATCGTTCTACAACTTGCATGATGATCCATGGTGGGTTATAAACTTGTTTTATGTTATTAAAAAAAATGATCAATTTGTAACTCTCAGATCATGGTATGTACTTTTAAATCTAATTATTCATTTTTTCAAAGGGACTCGACGAGTTAGAGGCCCCAAACTTGTCGAGTAGGAATGGATTTGGATGTGGGACTTGAAGTCTACTCGACGAGTTGAGAGCCTCAACTTGACGAGTAGGGCTGCCAAAGTGAAACCCTAATTTTCAGTGTTTTGCACCCTATTTAAACACCTTAACCTCCAAAGGTTGGACTCATTTGCAGCATCCATCACCCCAAATCCTAGCCACGAAACTGTAATCCACTTGTAAGTGTTTTTGAGCCATTGTTGTGTGTTCTTTGTGATCTTGAAGTTTGAGAAGGAAGGAGAAGCTTGGAGGTTCAAAACGAAGATAGTAGATCTGGAGTTTGAGCGGCATTTCTGACTCATTTGAGGTTTAAAGTTGATACCTTGGCTTTCTATTACTTAGATCTTGACTTAGGGTAGTATGTTGTCACTTTTGGGCCATATTGAAGTCATTTTCGGGATTTGAGTGTATAATGAAGTTGTGACTTCAAATCTAGACACTCATGAGCTTATGAGGCTTAAAGTTGCCAGGTTTATCCAGCCTTGGCCATTCCTCATTCCCTAAACCTCTTATATAGCTTAGTTTTGGTGTTTCTAGCTTCATGACACCATTCATGAATGTAAAGTTAGCAACTTTACATGGTAACTTAGTCCTAGGGGACCATATCTATGGTTTGGAAGAATTGAACTCGATTGGAAGTGACTGAATGGATTTAGACTAAAGGGGACTCGACGAGTTGTTCATCCAACTCGACAAGTTGGATCGTGTTCCCCCACCTTTTCTGTTACTGAACAAACTCGTCGATTCTAGGAGATGACTCAACGAGTTGGCCATAGTTTTTGGGTTTTGAAAATTGAAGAACTCGACGAGTTCAAAGAGGAACTCGGCGAGTTGTGATTGTAATATCCCGACTCTATTATAAGGGGAATTCGAAGAGTTCATGAAAGAACTCAACGAGTTGGATCAAGGTTTTCAGGGTTTTATGGATCATGGAACTCGACGAGTTAATGGACCAACTCGGCGAGTTGAGTCAACCAGAATGTTGACACTGACTAGGAGATTTTTATGTGTAGGATTTTGAGAGGAGTTTATTCTAGAGTCGAGGACAGTTCAACTACTTCAAGACATTGAGGTGAGTTACCTTCCAATAAAAGTGGGTCGAAGGTACCAATGCCGACCCACTAGTAAGAGTTATAGTAGAGATGATTGTCTTTGTGAAAATTATCCGGTATGCCACTATCTGTTATGCTTTATGTGCTAGTATGCTATGATATTATGTGATAGTGGTAGGAGGGGTAGGATAGCCCCAGTATCTGTCGAAAGGACCGAAGGGGTATGCCAACACCCTGATATGCTAGGTAGTATATGACTTATGTGTTTATGTACTAGGATATTATATGGTAGAAGTAGAGGTGAAATACTCCCCGATACCAGTCGGGAGGACCGAAGGGGTAGGCGAACACCCTGATATTCTAGGCGAGGTACCGGTCGAAATGACCAAAGGGGTAGGCCAACACCCTGATATGCCAGGCGAGGTACCGGTCGAAAGGACCGATAGGGTATGCCAACACCCCTGATATGCTAGGCAGTTATCGGTTGAAAGGGACCGAAGGGGCAGTTCAGTACCCGAACATGTTAGACAATATGTTTATTGTATGGTATGTGGTATGATAGGAAAACTCACTAAGCTTTGTGCTTACGGTTTTCAGTTTTTGTTTTAGGTCCTTCCTCTTCGAAGAGAAAGGAGCTGGCACGGTAGCAGCACATCACACCACGATTTTCCGCACTATGATGTTCTTGGGATTTGTACTCTGACATTATTATTATCTTATGACATGTTTTTGAGACATATGATCTATGGTTTTTATGAAATGAGATAACTCGATGATGTTTTCCATAATCTGTTTTATGAATTATTAAATTAAAAATGAAATTTTTGGTCTTGAATGTTGGGATGTTTCATAAGTCTTCCGTTGCCAAATATCATGTCTTTGAAACTAACTTTAGAATAAAACACAACACAAACAATTTGAGATTTCTGGAGACATGAGAAGTACCAATGCCCGTTATGTGTAAAAGATTACCATTTCCAACAACCACTTGATCGTTGTCAGCACATGAGGATGAGTGATCAAGATGTGTATATGAGATGAGGCACCTGACTCAACTTACAAATTTGAACTAGCAGTATTGCACTTGTTTTGAAAAGCATGAACAAGGTTTGCATCAACAGTTGAACTTTGCTGAAACGTTGGTAGATCAGTACATCAAGAGGCATAGTGTTCGTTATTGCGACACAGTTGACAATGAGGAGGACGTCTGCCACGCCCCCCTTCACCCCCCCCCCCCCGGCCAGAAAATACATCACGTGACTGAGAACCTCGGTCGCTAGTGTTTGACGATCCCTTACATGAGGGTTGAGTTTGAGTTGTGAAGGCAGCAGTAGCAATTGAGGCATGATTTTGGATCAATTTGAGGAAGCGCTCGTGACTTTCTGCACGCGAGAGAAGAGTACGAAAAGGGGGACATGGTGTGACTGCTCGATGAGCAGTGGAGAATGACTCGAAGGCATAACCAAGTTCACATAAGAACCGATGTACTTTGTCCATGTCTTCAACCTGGTGACCAACAACAACCAATTTATCAGACACAACTTTAAATTTTCGACCAAAAGCAGAAATAGAAGAATTGCCTTTGGCCATTTGTCCGAGAGAGTCACTAAGTGTGTGAGCATGCTCAATGGAATCATGGTTGTAAGCATTTACATGCAATTGCCAAATAACATGGGTAGTAGTGAGGTTGAGAGCTTCTATGGCTTCTTCTGAGAGAGAGGACTTTATAATTAATAGAGCTCATTGATCTGGATCGACCCATATTTTGGGTTTAGAGAAGACTTTCCTTCAACTATAGTAGTGGCACGTGGAGAAGGAAAAGAACCATCGACATAGCCAAGCAAGTTCTGATAAGATAATAAAGGTCGTATCTTATTCTTCCAAAGCAGGTAATTTGAAGATGTTAACTTGATGGTGAGAAGATGTAGAATAGTTGCTAGAGGGAGGTTGGATTCGGCAGATGCCATGAGCAAAAACAGTATGAAAAGACGAAGAGAATGGGGGATTTCGGTTAGGGTTAAGCGATCCTTGTTGATACCATATAAGATTTGTTTCCCTTGAACGTATTCTTTGTTTATCTATGTGTATATATATGGAATACATATATACAACATCTAGCCTTAAATATAGTAGATTAATTAATAATACAAATGGTATCTAGTCTTATCATTATCTCTAATATTAGTTCTAATATTATTGCTAATATATAATACTACAAAAAAATTTTAATTTATTTTATAAAATTGTTGAGATGGTCTTGGTTAAACACATTTGCACCCTTTTTGTAAACTTAAGATTTTTGACTCTTTTTTCTTACTGAAATTATGTCTCCCATGACCATCTCCCATTCATATATTAACCCATTTCACTATTAATCCGTTGAATATTTCGCTTCTTTTGAAAAAAAGTAAAAAAATTCTATTTGATGTAAAAAACCACCGGCAATTTGTTGTTGTTTTCTGGCTTCAACGATCACCGGAGGGGTCGCCTGCCACAACCATTTTAAGGAACCATTATTGCGGAAGGGAACACCGTTGTTAATTATCCGGATTACCACCTTGAGGACAAGGTGCTTTCTGAAGTGGAGGGGAATGTTATGTCCAGGTCAAGTGAAGTTGCACCTGAACCCGGAGGGACGCGACACACAAACCGGGAATCGGTGTCGCCTAGGTGGCATGAGGATTACATGATAAACAATTAATGAAATCAGGATAAGGACGTGTGTTTGTTTTGGATTACATGATAAACAATGAATAAATCATAAGGAGGCTTTTGAACTAAATAAGTAAAAATAGGAGTCTCCGTAAGGATGTATTATCAGCAGTACATCATAACATTTAAAGCTTAAAAAGTTTTCTTATGTTTAATTAGCATCCAAATATATGTGAAAGATAATATTATAAATATATATTTGACATGTGAAACAACGTTATTTATTTCCTACTTTTCTAATGTATATGTTTTATACCCTTTTAGTTTTGGAGTTTTACCACGTGATAAAATGTATCATATACATTTTGGAACTTTTTTAACATATGATATATTATTGAAGGGGAAACTACTAAATTATAAAAGAAACCTCGTTGAAATTAGAAAAGAGTCCCAGGATAGCTCTAAGCCTTAGTCTACTATTCACTAGCTAAGAGAATTAGAGAAATAAGCAACTGGTAATTTATTTATTCATTAATCATTAATTTCATTATTTTGTTTTAGAGTTGGTTTTATCATTAACTTTCAGATCTGATTGTAAGATTCAATAGAAACATTACAGTAAACAGTAAGAATGTTAGCAATCGAGTTTGTAAGTTTATGTTGATAAATACAAACAATGCCTTTTCAATTTAAACTATATGCACTTAATAAAGTTCAATTTATAAATAAACGCACCAGTACAAACGCAAACAGACAAAAGAATTATGATAATTACTTAATATAGACACAGAAACAATATCCTTCGAAATTTTCTGGTATTTGTATCTTTATGAAGATCAAACCTTCACAGTAGTCTCAATCCTTAAATGCCTTAAATATTATTTTTAAAACAATGTAAAATCAAATCATGGTCTATCTTTTGACTCCACTAACCTAGAGGTAAGTCAACAGAGCTACATTAAGGTGTGTGTATTCTGATTCGCAGTGACTCCATATTGAAATGAAAACAAGTCAAATATATAAAGCTCGTTTATTGAATAGTTCAAAGCTAAGCTTGGGATAAAATATATTTAATGTCAACCCAAATAATTGTCCGAGTAACACTTGAAAACGAGCGCTTAAAAAAAGAAGAATGTGGCCTAGTTGCCTTGGAAGCGTTGACAAGTGTTTTAATATACAAATTACTGACATATTCTTTTGGTGTTAGTTGCTATTTATACCTCTCAGCTTTACATCCAAAAGCATAACCTCTCTCCCTCAACCCCATCCTCTCTAACTACCGGTGAACCATGAGAGTTACCACCGGTGTCCCGTTCAGGGCCCCTTTATGGCCTCTAGTCATCGTATTAACTGTCTTTGGTGTTGCTAACCTTATAGCTGTCTCGGCTGATCCTTATATCTATTCTTCACCACCACCGCCATATCTTTACAAGTCCCCACCACCACCGGTGCAGTCACCACCACCGCCATATTTGTACAAGTCTCCACCACCACCAGGGCATTCTCCACCACCACCATATTTGTACAAGTCTCCACCTCCACCGGTACATTCACCACCACCGCCATATTTGTACAAGTCTCCACCACCACCCGTGCATTCACCACCACCGCCATATTTGTACAAGTCTCCACCACCTCCAGTTAAATCACCACCACCAGCATATTTGTACAAGTCTCCACCACCACCGGTGCATTCACCACCACCGCCATATTTGTACAAATCTCCACCACCACCGGTGCATTCCCCACCACCACCATATTTGTACAAGTCTCCACCACCGCCAGTTAAATCTCCACCACCACCATACTACTACAAGTCTCCACCTCCACCGGTGCATTCTCCACAACCACCTTACTACTACAAATCCCCACCGCCACCAACAAAGTCTCCCCCACACTATTACTATAGTTCTCCACCACCACCAAAATCCTACTACCCCGTACCTTACCCTCACCACAAGAAACTCATCGTAAAGGTAGTGGGCAAAGTTTACTGCTACAGCTGCTATGACTGGAAATACCCAATCCAATCACACGCCAAGCATCACCTCAAAGGTATAAACTTTAGTTTCTCGCACTACCTTAACTGTTTTATATATATGACTTGATGTGTATGCATGTTCTTTGATGGTTGACCCATGTTCTATGTTTCTGGTTTTCCACATCTCTTTTACCTAACGATACACTTAGACATATAGACAATTAATGTTCAGAAAATATGTATCTTATCTTTTGGTTTTATTCGTTTACTATCTTGCATTTTAAAATAAATAAAAAAAAAACATCAAAATGAAAGATATGTATATTTCCGAGAAAATGAAACTTTAATTTTCTAAAATTTCAATTTTGAGTTAACTTGTTAAGACATATAATCATATATTGATTACTTATTATCCCATTACCATATAAATTATAATACTTCAAAAAAAATAAAAATAAATAAAGATACCATGCTAAGGTTTCAACATATTCATTGTATGAAAGGCTACATTATAAGTTATATATTTATGATTATTTTGTATAAGAGTTAATAATATTTATTTAATTTAAGTAATTATACCCGAAATCATATCATGCATAGCATAACATGTTTTAATTTTGTAGTAACCGGTATATTACAAAAGGTGGACCAAAAAATATACATGAAGTTGACTTTTTTTTATTTGTGTTGAAAAAGGTGTTGTTGTCGAAATTACTTGCAAGGCTATTGGCCAGAAAGCAATTTTTGCATATGGAAAGACTAAGATCAATGGCAAATATGCAATTACGGTTGACGGTTTAGACTATTCCAAGTATGGAGGAGCAAAAGCTTGTACCGCTAAGCTTCATATGGCACCAATAGGAACCAAATGTAATATTCCAACAAATCTTCATGGTGGTTTGAAGGGTGCCGTGCTAAAGGTCAAATCCAAAAATGCTTATGAGGTTGTCCTTGAGGCCGAACCATTTGCATATGCTCCTAAGACTCCTTCTACGCTTTGTGAGAAGCCAAAGCCAAAACCAGAGCCCACTCCTTCTCCATATTATTACAAATCTCCACCACCACCGCCACCCACTTACTTGTACAAGTCTCCCCCTCCACCCGTTAAGTCTCCTCCGATATATCACTACACTTCACCCCCACCCCCTAAGAAATCACCACCTCCTCCATACCACTACACATCACCCCCACCACCCAAGAAATCACCACCTCCCCCATACCATTACACATCTCCTCCCCCACCGGTTAAATCTCCACAACCACCATACCACTACACTTCCCCTCCACCACCAGTGAAGACTCCTCCCAAGTACCACTACACATCACCCCCACCACCTAAGAAATCACCACCTTCCCCATACTACTACAAATCACCTCCACCACCAGTTAAATCTCCACCCCCACCTTACCATTACACTTCACCACCACCACCAGTGAAATCTCCACCACCACCATACCATTACACTTCACCACCACCACCGGTGAAGTCACCACCCCCACCTTATCACTACACATCACCTCCACCACCGGTGAAGTCACCACCCCCACCTTATCACTACACATCACCTCCACCACCAGTGAAATCTCCGCCACCGCCATACCATTACACATCGCCTCCACCTCCTGTTAAGTCACCACCTCCTCCATACCACTATACATCACCTCCACCACCAGTGAAATCGCCTCCCCCACCATATCACTACACTTCACCACCTCCACCCGTGAAATATCCATCGCCACCATACCATTACACTTCACCTCCCCCACCTGTAAAATCCCCTCCACCGCCTTACCATTACACATCACCACCACCACCAATGAAATCTCCACCCCCACCGTACCACTACAGTTCACCTCCTCCATCGGTAAAATCCCCTCCACCACCATACCACTACACATCACCCCCACCCCCCGTGAAGTCTCCACCACCCCCATACCACTACACCTCACCTCCACCACCAATTAAGTCACCACCACCACCATACCACTATACATCACCACCACCACCGGTTAAATCCCCACCACCACCTTACCATTATACATCACCTCCACCACCCATGAAATCTCCACCTCCTCCATACCATTACACCTCACCACCACCACCAGTTAAGACCCCACCACCACCATACCATTACACCTCACCTCCTCCACCAACTAAGTCCCCACCACCACCATACCACTACACATCGCCTCCTCCACCAGTTAAATCTCCACCACCACCGTACCATTATTCTTCACCTCCACCACCAGTTAAGTCCCCACCACCACCATATCACTACACATCACCTCTACCACCTGTGAAATCTCCACCACCTCCATACCACTACACCTCTCCACCACCACCAGTGAAGTCCCCACCACCACCATACCACTATACATCACCTCCACCACCAGTTAAATCGCCACCTCCACCTTACCACTATACCTCTCCCCCACCACCAGCTAAGTCCTCACCGCCACCCTACCACTACACATCACCTCCACCACCTGTGAAATCTCCACCACCTCCATACCATTACACATCACCCCCACCACCGGTTAAGTCGCCACCACCTCCTTACCACTACATATCTCCCCCTCCACCAGTAAAATCACCTCTTCCGCCCGTATACATCTATGGTTCTCCTCCACCCCCAACTAATTATTAGACGCCCATAACTTTGTTGTTTGCAAGATACAATCATGTAAGTATATTTTTATTTCTTTTTCGATATCATGAAACATTCCCAACATTATTACAAATCTTGAAATACATGACACATCCATAACAACATCATATTTATTATGTAGGTTTTTTGAGTACGAGTTTAATTAAGAAGGTTCCTCTAGGGGATGTTTGAAAAGTTGTTCATCCACAACCATTCCATTTCAATAAGTTCCTAAATGATGCACTTCACTTCATCAATCTTTTTGTTACAAATATTTCTTTTCCACATCATCCTTGTGGGTCATCCTATCCTTGAAAAAAGAGCTCGAAGGGTTATATACTGGAAACGTAAAAAAAGTACAATTTTTTGTCGCCCGAAGAGGGTGATAAGAGCGTTGTGGCTTTAATATTTTTCTTTTCATGTTTCTTATTTCTATTGTATAAAGGATAACTGATGGTTCTTTTTATTTTTATATATTATTGGGGTAATCTTCTCATTTTATTTTTTGGACTCTTATATTCTTGGAGATATGGCCATTACACAACATATTGGTATCCAAATTAATTAGATGAGCCTATATGGGTTACCCACTTGACCCAAGATAAAAACATTGACAAATAAATTAAGAGGGAATTAATTTATTATTTAATGAGTGTCTATAAATAATTGGAAGTTATTTTAATTAATTACTATTTTTTAAATTGTTAATTAATATTTAGAAATTAATTGGTGGAAACTAAATAATTATGCTTAGAAGATTTATATAAATTAGTTGAATACATAATAGTTAATTCTAAAGGATAATTACTAATGAATAAGATAATTTATCCTTGATTCAAATTTAGAAATGATAATATTCCCACCAACTATATAAAAGGAGCAAGCATAAGGGTTTCAAGGGTCTATTCAAAACCATAAAGTCATCCACCCCTTTTCCTCTCCTCATCTTTGGGCAACAACAACCGGAAGAAAAGAAAACACATGTTTCTTGGTGGTCAAAATTCTCAAGTCTCCAAAGCTAGGGTTCTTGCTTGTTTGCTGGTTAAGGGTTATGATCCTATCAAAGGACTCTTGTTTGAGTTCCTCAATCTTATTCACATTTCTTGAAGGCATTTCGTAAACCTCTTTTTAGGGTTAGGGTTTCTATTAATAGAAATAATCATGGTCTAATGTTTAATTATATACGTTCTTGACTTAAATGCTTATTTGTTTTCTTTTTAATTAACTATTTTCTTATGAAGAAGAAGAACACCTTATTATCCAACAATGGTATCAGATCCTTAGATTCTTGTTAATAGCACTTTGAAATAAGTTTTAAAAAACATAATGTGTATGATCTTGTACATACTGCTTGGGAAAGTGTGTGTAAAAAACATACACATTAAGGCTGTGGGGAGTGGTCACAACCAACCCACCAAAAAAGTGGTGCCACCTCTTCTCCACGTCAACTTCACCACCGACCCACTACACATAGGAAATGGTCACCACTTCACCATTATCTTTTTTTTATTTTTATTTTTTTATGATTAAATTAAATAAAAACTTAATTTAAAACATAAATATATATATATATATATATATATATATATATATATATATATATATATAGAGAGAGAGAGAGAGAGAGAGAGAGCCGAAAGCTTAATTTAATTTAAAGATAAATATAAGGGTATAATGAGAAACAAAGATACATTTTTAGGGACCATATATGTAACTACAATTAAAAAAAAATAGATGAAAGCCATGTTACTGTTGTTGATTATTTGTGATTGGCTATCTTGGCCAGTCTTTGCACTCACGCCACACCAAAGCCACCAACCCTTAGGGTGGTGTTCACTAGTCTTTTAGATGCCACGTCGGCTTCCACGCATGGGCTTCTATCCTATAACACTGTAAATTTTCAAATAAATTTTTCATTTTTAAAATCACATCACTCAATATCACATTTCCAAAAAGACCACAAAATGTATAAGTTGTCGAAACACAATTCAACAAATGTTTATTAAAATCCCAGAATCCTCAAAATCATTATATCTAACTGGTGTGTACAATCAAGTCGGCGCCTTCCCGCAATCCTGAGAAGTACCTGAAACACATATCACACAACACGATAAGCACGAAGCATAGTGAGTTCCCCAAAATACCACATGAAAATAATTAGCCTCCCATGGCTATATCTCATAAAGACCCTCTGGTTCATGTGTCTCAGTGAGGACCGTCCGGTCTCACAACTCGGGTTGGACCCTTTGGTCCTGACCACTAAAGCACAAAATAATATACAACATGAATCACAAAGACAAATGCATAATATCACGTAACTCAACATAAGCATATAAGACCCTCCAGTCACACTTTATTACCAGTCAGGTAATTATAATGAGAAGACTCACCTCGTAAGTAAAGTAAGTATGTCTCGTACTCGAACCACCAGTCTAGCCTCTGCCTAACGTATATCGTAATTAACTCTAATTAATAAACTACCCCCAAAGATGTTAGGCTAAATCCTCTACTAATTTTCAAAAGGATAAAAGACCATTTTACCCTTCCATGGCCTCCAAAGTCCACAATTTGACCAAACCCTAAAAGTCAACACCACGCTTGTACGTAAGCGTCGTAAGCACGTAATTATCCGTGTTTGACAAGGATTCCTCCTCCGCAATGTTGATCTTCTGGAACATTCGTACTCACATCGTGAATCCTAAATATTCACGTCGTGAGTTGAGCTTTCTTGTGGACTTTTATTCTTTTAAGTCTTCAAGCCTCCAAAGTTCCATGCTTTGTCACTTTTAGTCCCTTTTCTTCAAAATGCCTTCTATTTGGAAATATTAATAAAAATATAAGTAAATATTGCCTAAAAACATGTATAAATATGGCAATATCACAGGGCGTACAACCCCTTTACGCTGGGTGTACTACTTTACGATGCATGCATCGGGAAACTTCGATGCTAAGGTGGTCGTATCTGGGAGTACACTTAGCGTACGGCCCAGACTTATTTTTCCCACTCTCCTGGTCTTAATCCGTTAAGACCTTAGATATAATCTTAGATCTGGACTCAATTAAGGCTAATACTCCATAAAGTTTTTGACTTTAAGCCTTAGCTTAGCTAAGCAAGTCTAAAACTCCTAAACTCTCACTCCTTACTCACAAAAGTTCTCATATATCATGTATGGGAAGATCTTGACGTCAAAGATCCCATTTTAATGAGTCCACTCAACTAGAGACATTCTGGACTTCAACAAACTAATAAAGTTTCAAGCTTTGGAACATAAACCCTAAAATGAACCACAATATGCACAAATCAAAACAATGAGAAAGCTTTGAGCTTGATACCTCCAAATGATGCACCAACCATAAGGAAACTCAGATTCAAAGCTTGGACTCCAACTCTACTCTCTTCAAAGCTCCTTCTTCACCCAAAGAATCTACAAAGATCACTGAAAAGCTCCAAATGGCCACTCAAGCTAAGAAAACGGAAATTAGTGTTTTGAGGGAAGTTGAAGACCGGAAATGGTGGCGGGAAATGAGGCCACCATGTTTCTTAAATAGGGACACACCACAAAATTAGGGTTTTCACTCTGAGCCTAGTACGCCCAGCGTACTAGGTGGCCTTCACGTCCATAATACGCACATGAGTACACCGAGCGTAGACACGCATATACCCCACGTACTCATTTGCCACCTTTTGTCAATTAAGGGATAGATTTGACAATTCAATAAAAAGTATGGGCTATAGATACATACCTTATTTCAGGGTGTTACATACCCCACTCCGGATAGACTAAGCTTTCAAGTTACATATTGATACGACAAGAACGATTAAGTTTTGAATTCAACGTCTTTGTTTCCCTTTTATTTTGATTTTATTATAATTTTAGTTGTATGTTTTGGCATGAACTCATACAAGAAAAACTAAGAAGCTTGTTTATATATTATGTGTTTAAAATAGTTTTATGTAAGATGTTAACAAAAATTGTTTTGTAAATTGTTTAATTACAATGGTTTTCAAATAATGTTACATGTTATTATATGGATACGGTCATTTATTGAATCATTTCGAACCTGTGTTTATGATGACTTGAGTTGTTTAGTTTATTTAGATTAGTTTAATCGTGACTTGCATGATGTTTCCTTATTTATTTGTAATGTACTTTTCTTTTGTAATTATAATACAAATTAGACTAGTTAGGAAAATGTTTTAGAAAGGTAATTATAGACAAATAAAGACCAAAGGGAACCAAGCAAGGGATATAGTGATTCGAGTCTTGATGGAGTTCCATTCGAGTAGTGGGTGTAGATGACAGTACAACTGGAGCCATACATTATTGTGGTTGTTTTTCCCTAGAATGACTGAGATTTTTCTTATGATGGCTCACTAGAGAAATGCATAGGAATGAGACAATAATTACCGTTACTTGAATGTGATTTGTGTTATTTAATGTTTTGTCTGGGACTGTGAAACCAGGAAACTTGTTTAAATTGAAAAATAAATTTAACATGCAAATGTTTTGAAAAAAAAGATAATTTATAAAAAAAAATATATATGAATAATTTAAAGTGCTCTAAAGATAATTTTTTTCGAAATATACTCAAAATTGTTTTATTTGAACGAAGAAAAAGCCCATTTTGAAAATATAAATCTTATGCTACCCATTTGTATTACACACTTATTATAATGTCTTCCAGCATGGTTCAAATGGATGATTTATTATATTTGCTTATGATCGGTACAAAACCCGTCATAAGATAAGATAAACATAAATACGGATTAAACATGCCAATGTTGACATGAACCTTTGAATCCTGCAGATCTAAGAGTCTCATAGAGAATGGGATTGGTAAAGGGTGTTACCTACATAAGTAACTTCTCCTTTTGATTATGTCATACATTTTTTCAATTAGGACAGAAATATGGTTCTTCTCCTTTGATAACATAATATACCGGGTAATTGATTTTATAAAGAATATAATCAAATCACTTTCAAAATTTCATATAACTTTCTATATGTACTGAAATGCAAAATCCTAAAACCCAAAGTTCTCAACACTAAGTATCCTTTTAAATAATAAATTGAATGGATCAAACTATCTTGACTGACATCATAATCTGGGAAATGTTTTCATGTACGATAAGAAAGGTCAAGCTCTAAACCTCATGTTGACAATGCAACTAGAGGTCAACTATTGGAGAATAATGGTTATGTCCTTTTAGTCCAATGGTTATTTCCTTGAGCCTACTGAGGTTGCATGCGTCGTGCATGTGACCATGGTTTTGGGTATTCAAAAGATTTTTGAAAATTTTAGGTAGTTTGATATCACTATGCAGCTTAACAAATGTTTCAATTACAAGATAGGTTATAACACCCAATCTGTAACACATTAAAATACTATTTTTTTATAAAACATTTTCTTTCAGTGGGTCCTTTTATAAAATATGGTCCCGAAGTTTTCTCATTTCATTTAAAAATACATTTGTAAAAATATTCGTTCGGTTATTACAACTGATACAATAAACCATAGTAAACCTACAAGTTGCTTACGTCATGGAAGCAATGCCCATGTTCTATCCATTAGCTCTGTGCTGTTTGTCTCAACTCAACATTCTAAGTTTTATCTCAAAACATGGAATACATGGCATTTAAACAAATATATAGGACAATCATAGTTTAGTAAGCTACATGGGTTTACACACAAAATTATTATTAAACCACTTGACAAAACTTTAATTTGACATGTATTTTTAAATGAAATGCAAGGCATGATATGCATGTAGTCACTCAATGCAACACTTCTCGAGCCATCCTAAGAGTCTCAACTATCTTTTGAATCTAATGTCCATAAGGACCGCCCCAATTAGGTTAGTCATATAAAGTGACTTAGAATGTTGACCAATACCAAAGAGCAGATCATCCAAGTAAGGCCCCGTAATTTGATCCCATGAGAACCCCTAGGAAACTTTGGTCCCCAGACGGACTCCTTGGGGAACATTACATTCGCCCCTATGCAGACCACTTGGGCAACATTTCATTGGTCCCCATGCGGACACCTTGGGAAAGGCGACAAAATTTCCAATACAATGCAATTCTCTGATATAATGCACGATTACTAGTTTTCCTTAACTGACTCAATCATGCCTAAGTGATTGATGCTCATGCACATGCACATTTAATAATCACATTACACAGTAAAAGATTTAAACATAATATAACTATAAATATGGTTTGTTAAACCTTTTCAATAATTTGTATAAGAAATCATAGCTAGCTAACCATTAATCATAAAAGAGTTCGTTTATTCAAATTTCCTTTCAAAACATGTAACTTACTCTTTATATAAAGAATCCATTTACTCTCTAGCTAGTATTTATTACCATTTCAACAATAAAACATTTCTAAATCATTTTCAAACCTTTCATGAAATACATTTCTAATATGCCATGTACCCCAAATGGGAAAATCCACATGTACTCACCTGGCTAGTTAGTGAAGACTAACTTCCTATTTGACTTCTAGCATCGCGCTATCTTTTAGCTCAAAACCAATCCAAACTATATGGACAAATTCACAGTACCTCATAACTTGTTGCAATACACGTAGGAGCTTATTTTCATATCTATTATAGAGAACCTTATTGATTGATCACTAACACACCAAGGTAACTATTTGTTACCAATTCACAAAGCTCCTCAAAACCATTATCAAACGGCTTAACTCCGTAAGTACATAGCCCAATCCTATAATTAACAATCCTATAAACTAGGGTTTACATCCCTCACTATCTAATTGTGATTTTCGCCTCAAAAACTATTTTCCTATGACATTATCCGTCATCTCAGAACAACATCGTGTTACGAGTTTACATACTATATCGTGTTTACTATATACGGACTTTAAAATATGATTCCAAAGGCTAGATGAAGTTTCATAAATGCTTGTAGAAATCATCGGTACAACATGTTATGGAAACACACACACACACACTCATACACACACACACACACACACACACATATATATATATATATATATATATAGCTATGGCCGTCGTGGTCACATGTTAAGATCTGTACCCGCTACGTGACCCTCTTTATTCGGAATGCGTCTTACCATTTGAAATATGTTTTTGATGCTTAAGAGATGGAACACTACGACTTTTAAAGGGTGCTTGGTGTCCTTCAGACTTTTTGCTGTATTTTTTCGAATAACTTTATACTTTTTGAATGGCCATAACTTTATCATACAAACTCCATTTTATAATAACTTTGTATCCGCGAAACCTTTTGAACGTGAACTACAACGTTCTTATCATTAATCATGCAAAGAGTAAGTTGATTCTCAAATTTTTGGGTCCTCACATAGGTAGGAGCGATGTGACATACTATGATCACTCATGGGTTATAAGCTACATGAAGGTGGAAGTGTCCTGGTATATGTGTGACAACCGAAATGTAGAAGGTTAATTGAAATATTGCCAATTTCAAGTCGACATGATGAGTTGGAGGAGCCAATTCAGTGAGTTGAAGATGATGAATCGTGAGGATTTAAGGGGTCCACTTGACGATTTGAGGAGTCTCAACTCGGCGAGTAGAGGTTATTTTGGTCACGAGATTTATGAGCCAACTCAGCTGTTTGGAGGAACCAACTCGACGAGTTAGGTGCTGTTTAGGAAACCCTAATTTTGGGGGTTTTCACCCTATTTAAATTCCTTAAGTTCCTGGTGATGGCCTCATTTCCAACCTACATAGCCCTTAACCCTAATCTCGAAACCCTAGAGAATCCAAGAATGTTGTGGATCTATTGTGTGTGTTTTGGTGTGTGTTTGAAACTCATTCAAGGTGGAGAAGCTTGGTGAAAGGTGGTGGTTCAAGAAGGATCTCATAGATATTCATTCTCTGCTGCATTTCCAGCACATCTTGGGTATATAGTTCTAACCTTGCTTATCATTTGAGTAGGTCTCTTATTTGGATAAAATTCATGCTTTTAGCCATGGATGGGTGATTGTTGGTGAAATAGAGGTCCCAAGTGCTTATTCTTTCAAATCTATGACCTTTATGAGGTCTTTTAGCATAAAGGTGCCAACTTTATGGTCCTAAGGGCTTCATGCATTCATTAAGTCCTTTTTTGGTCTCTTTTAAGGTTTTGAGCTTCTTCTAAGCTTGAATAAGTGTAAAGTTGGAAACTTTACATGGCCATCTAGCCAAAATTATGGTCAGATCTACATCTTGGAGTTGTGTCCTTGTGAAATAAGTGCTTAAAGATTAAGTCCTTACCCTTTTAAGCTTATGGTTTGGGTTTTGAACCTATTTTGGTGGTTCTTAGGGGTATAGTTGGAAAGTTTACCCTTCTTAAGGCCATTACATTTCAAATCTAGGTAGGAGAAGCTATTTGTTTCGACTATGTTGGCTTAATGGTTTGAGTTGTTTGGTCCCGGGCCAACTCGGTGAGTTGGATAGCCAACTCGGCGAGTTGTTTTGGTTTTCCCCGATTCTAAGTTGGTGAGGGTCAACTCGACGAGTTGGATCAGTTTCTTCCTGACTTTGCGGTTGTCAGAGGAACTCGGTGAGTTGAATGATAAATTCGGCGAGTTGGGTCAACATAGGCTGTTGACTTTGACTTTTGACTCATGCCTTTGATAAAGTTTGTCCCAAGGGCTGTTTGAAGCAATCTGAATTGGAAAGTATAGGCTTAGGATAAAGCTCGTATAAGATTGGGCCCAATTTGGATAATTGGGCCATTAGTGGGCTTTCATGGATTGTCTGGTTTTGAATCTTGTCGGATTTAGGGCTTGGGCCTAAGTTATGAATCTTGTTTGGACAGGCGTAAAATGGTCATTTTACCCCAAGTATGGATTATGGATCATGGTTTGGGACCTAATTGCGAATTGGATGATATTTTGGTATTGTTAGCTCGAGGAGTTGTCTTGACAACAACTAAGGATTTATTGCAGTGGGATTCAGCATTCGAGTTGAGCCTCCTCACTATTGTACGGGTTGAAGGCAACAATGCCGGAGCATTTGCTTTATGTATGGTAGGATGACTCGTGGGTTATCCCTTGGTACTGTATGAAAGAGCAGGAGGCGGCTCTTGGCACAATGTATGCAATACCACAGTCTAAGCTCTGGATAGTAATTAGTTAAGTAGTATAGCTTGTATGTTAGTTGTCTTTGTGATGCTTGCATGGAAGACAAGGAGGTGGCTATGGGCACTTGTCTGTAAGACCCAGGGTTATGGCCCACGGCCTGGCAAGAAAGACCACAAGGTGGCTCGTGGCATAATGGCTAGGCTATGGTTGACACATAACACTCTCGTTGATTATAATAAATGATTGATATGTATGGCTCATGGTTATGTATGAAATATATGGATCATTTGACATGTATGGTATGTGGTATTCGGGGAACTCACTAAGCTTTGTGATTACAGTTTTCAATTTATGTTTCAAGTACTCCAATTGTCAAATGAAAAAGCTCGGGATGATCGCAGCGCATACACCCGTTTTTTCGTAATATGTGATTTTTGGGATTGAACTCTGATAATTATGTTAACTGAAATACTTTTTAACGTTTATAACAAAGTTACAATAGTGTTTTGATTATAATAAAAATGAAATTTTTACTTTGGATTTTTGGGCTGTTACTAGTTGGTATCAGAGCCTTGGTTTGAGGGATTCGGGCATACTCTACGGTCTGCCTGGTCTCAAACTGAGGGTTTGGTGAAAACTTTTGTTAAATAAACATTTAATTAAAAAGGAATTTGTAATTGAAGATATGGGTGTGATGCATGCAATTGGTCGAGCTCAAGCAAGTGATTCCCGGAATACCAATACATGTTTATTATGATATGTGATATGATTATGAGAATTACATGCTAGATTAGGTCTAAGGATCTGCTCAGTATTATGTGACAGGAGATATGCCTTCATATGCCTGATTGTATTAGCCTTTAGATTGCATGTTATTATGGTTTTAAGATCAGTGGATAGAAAGGCCTAGTTAGTGTATGCCGGTTAGATTTTATGTTGCCTAAATGGTGCTTGCTTTGTGCAACTCTAGTTTAAGTCCAACCGTTCTAGGGTTGAGTCTTTTACTCGAAGGATTATCTGATCTCTATTGCATGTGACTATATTTATGAGGTAGTTGGTCAACATTGGTGAAAGTTCTTCTGGCTGAGGGTAGGGTGGGGTCGGTAATCTAGGAGAGCCTCGGGTATTCTTCAGTGGGTTAGTGATTTGGTTTAGTGAGTTTTGGTGCTTTGGCTTGAGGAGGTCACTTAGAGGATTTAGGAGGATTGTTGAGGAAAGTATGGATAGGTGTGGAAGGTAGTATTGGGCTCGTATTACTGAAAGCACATGATCCATACTCGAATTAGTGAGAGTCTTGGAGAATTTGAGAACCTTTAGGAAGGAAAATCATATTGATAGCTCTTGTCATTTCGGATCGGAGGTGAGTTGTGCACCATGTCTTCAGGAGAGTCAACCACATGATTGGATTGTCGCGGAGTTTTCGCGAGCCCTACGCAAGGAATTACCCGACGTCATCAGGCGTGTCACAAATACAGTGATTGCTAGGTTCGAGGGGTAGACCACAATTATTCAAGAGGATGATTGGGTTGTTGGGGTAAACTGGGAGTAGGAGATTGGGTTAGATAGGCAGCTAGGAAAGAGGAATCAGACTTCTAGGCATGCTCGACGATCTGAGTAATTGGACGCTACCATAGCTGGTTTTAGAGACCTGAGGGGTCGTGGTGGTTACACGAAGGATGAAGGAGCGCGTGAGAATGTGCACAACAAATCTAAGTACGATAGGGGTGGATAGAAGGGTCACAACCATGAAGATTGCACATTGGAAGTGGTATGTTCAGAATTGGAAGTATTATGATGGGTCAGTTATTAATTGAGAATTGGGCATGGAGTTGTTTCAGCATGAGTGGTCTGCCGGGGTGATAGACCATTATGGATTCTAGTCCTACAAAGGTGAAAGTGTTTGCAAGGGCTGAAGGGTTGGATGTTATTTTCGGGTTAAAAGTTTTGTTTTGGGTTTCGGTTGTCTTGGGAAGATTATTTTTGTGTGCAGAATTTTGTTTATAATCGTCAGGTTGGTTGTTTTGTTATGAATGTTAATAAGGAGTGATTTCAAGGACAAAATCTAATTTAAGTGGGGGAGGGTTGTAACACCCAGAATCTAGAAGGTTAATTGTGAAAATATTGCCAATTTGAAGTCGAACCAAGCGAGTTGGAGGAGCCAACTTAACGAGTTGAAGATGATGAATCGTGAGGATTTAAGGGGTCTACTCGATGACTCGGCTCGACAAGTAGAGGTTAATTTGGTCACGAGATTTATGAGTCACCTCGGCGAGTTAGAGGAGCCAACTCTATGAGTTGGGCGCTGTTTAGTAAACCCTAATTTTAGGGGGTTTTGCACTATATCTAAACACCTTAAGTTCTAGGTGTTGGCCTCATTTCCAGCCTCCATACCCCCTAACCATAATCTTGAAACCCTAGTGCCTCTAAGAGTGTTGTGGTTCCATTATGAGTGTTTTGGTGTGTGTTTGAAGCTCATTCAAGGAGGAGAAGCTTGGTGCAAGGTCGTGGTTCAAGAAAGAGCTCATAGGTATTGATTCTCTGCTCCATTTTTCAGCACATCTTGGGTATAAAGTTCTAACCTTTCTTATCATTTGAGTAGATCTCTTACTTGGATAAATTTGATGCTTTTAGCCATGGATGGGTGATTGTTGGGGAAATAGATGTCCCAAGTGCTTATTCTTTCAGATCTATGATCTTTATGAGCTCTTTTGGCAAAAAGGTGCTAACTTTGTGGTCCTAAGGGCTTCATGCATTCATTAAGTCCTTCTTTTGGTCACTTTTAAGCTTTTAAGCTTCTTCTAAGCATGAATAAGTGTAAAGTTGGAAACTTTACATGGCCATCTAGCCTCATATGGTCAGATCTACATCTTAGAGATGTGTCCATGTGGAATAAGTGCTTAATGATTAAGTACTTGCCTTTTTAATCTTAGGGTTTGGGTTTTGAACCTATTTTGGTGGTTCTTAAGGGTAAAGATGGAAACTTTACCCTTCTTAAGGCCATTTCAGTTAAGATATGGGTTGTAGAAGCTGTTAGTTTCGAATATATCGGCTTAATGGGTGAGTTATTTGGTCCCGAGCAAACTCGACGAGTTGTAGAAGCTGTTAGTTTTGAATAAGTGTTTTTGGCATATGTTACAACTTCTTTACTGATGTGTGTGTCAATTCTAACAACACTAACCCCATTGTTTTGGTAAACTTTACCTTCACGAGCTTTTGTATGAAAAGTACATCCATTAATAGCATATACATCGTATTTAATAATGTTCTTATTGGGTCCATGTGAAATCCATGTCATTGTCTCTCTTATACTTTCTCTACCTGAATAGTAATTAGATTATCAATTTAAGATATAAAGAAATACATAACAAAGAACACAACATATATGAAAACAATATACCTCCTTTCGTAATCAATGACCAAATGTATTATTGTGCTCTTGTGTCACACCCCCAAGCCGGAACGACGGAATCGTTCGAGGGCGGAAGACTTCATGTAGTATGGAAACAGTTGAATACATAGTAAAGAAAGTAATACAACCATCATACATATAATTTAAAAGCTTACATTGTTGAAAGGTACTTGTTTCAAAAACAAATTACAATATGATGTCAAAATGAAATTAAACTAACGCCATAGTGTCCCTTCTTCAAAAGCTATAGTTTACCTGTATTACTGAATCCCTGAGAAATACAAGTGGTTTTGAAAAGAGTAGGTCAACATTTAAGATGGTGAGTTCATAAGTATTTAGTGACCATGTTTGTATGAAATATAATGAAAATGGTTTGTACATGTTTAAATGTTCCTAGAAAATCCCGTATTTCATGTTATAGTAGATGGTAGTTTAATTGTTCCTAAACTGTGATGCAATAGTGCTTTTCATGCCTAAAATAGTAGGTTTATGTATAAATCGTTAAGGAATTTGAAAAACCCCGTAAATAAATGTGTTTTTAATACTCCATGTGAGTCTTATAACCATACTATTTGACCAGGATGCCTATAACAACGTTCTTCAGGCGTTGGAAAGTTATGACGTTTGTCACCCCAGGCCTGTCGGCCTAGCTGTAGCTAACAACTTAGGTGCGGGATTGTTAATCCCATATAGATCTATACACATGTATCACATTCCCTCTACAAGGGATTATGGTATATAATACAGGACTTAAAATGCATACTCGAAAGTACGTGAAATGTCTCACAAAACTTAGTATAAAACAGATTTACGTATGAAAATGTCCATTTGTTCTTGTGTATGAAAATATCTCTTTGATATAGTGTTTCTAGTATGTAAATGTTCATGATTTTCTCGTAAACTATATCTATTATAGTTTTTCAAAGAGTGTGTTTTGTTCATACAGTAAACCCTAGTGTAATGCTCACTTGTTATGTAAAGTATAACATTTAAAGTGACATAAATGATCACATATACTTAAAGTATAAATAAAGTGTTTGATTCGTATATATATATATATATATATATGTGTGTGTGTGTGTATATATATATATATATATGTCTTATTTCCAAAAGACAAGGTGTTATCTTGGATATATATTGCATACGAAAGTTCCTATGTAGTAGTTATGTATCACATATGATTCACTTGATAAAAAGAGTATATAGTGAAACTTTATGTTACACACGATAATAACCGTGTGTTTACTTGTATTCCCCCCCCCCCCCTTAAAATTGTATAAAAAGCATTGATAAAACATTTGAAAGTGTAGTTTATATGGGTATGAACTCACCTGATTGATTAGAGAAAGCGAGAAGACAATCGAGCAGAACTTCGACTTGTAAGAGTTGATTTTCTCGAGATTCTCGGGAATCTCTGGAATCTCGGGAGTATAGAATATTCCTTTGGAACTTGAGTGTGAAAATAGGGGCTTCGGGATCTTAACCGCAGAGTTTCAGCACGAGAGATAAAAGAATGGAGCACCTAAACCTGGCACCCCAAGAGTTCTATTTATAGGGGTGGATTTTTGGGTGCCACGTCGTGGAAAATGGTTGGCCACGTCGTGGTGGTCAAATCTTATCTCCTTCCGTTGATTAGACGCCCTCAGTCACTTGTCGGGTCGCGGAAAACTGTGCCACGTCGTAGCAGACCTGACAGACTCGGATTTTGGACCCCAACTTGTAAAATCCATAACTTTCGCGTACGAGCTCCGTTTTCGACGTTCTTTATATGCACGCATAGCTGAAAATATGATCTACAACTCTCGTTTAAACTTTGTCGGCTAACTTTGAGTTTATTTTTCATTATTTATTTTTAACGGGCCGGGACACGAAAAGTCCGTTAAAAATCCATAACTTCTTCATCCGATGTCCGTTTTCGTCAGACTTTTCACTTTTGCGCTACTATTGTTGAGACCTTTGATTCTCATTTAGGTTTTTTCGGCCAAAAGTCTCTCGATCTCTATTTCGATTTTTTAGCTGTCTACTGCTATATCCGGATCTTGGAAAAATCATAACTTCCTCATACGAAGTCAGATTTGGACGTTCTTTTTATGTACGCTCACAGTTTAATTGTAATGCTTGTGTTTCCAGGCTCGTCATTAATATTGATATAGTAGTCCAGGTTAACCTTTGTAACCCGTTTTCAAATAATAGAAGTGTATTATTTGAGTATTATGTGTTATGTGCTTAATTGTGTGTCTTAGCTTGATTAAGAATAAAAATAAGCGTCAAAATGAAATGTTAGATAAATCCGATATGTATGGATAATGTTGTAGTAGTTGAAACGAGGTTTATGAATATATAAAGAATGCCGAAATCCGAGTTATAACGAAGAAGTTATGACCTGTCGAAGTTTCGCAATAGAACCGACAACGCTGAATGACGTAAAAAGTGAAATTTATGTTAGTGTGATATCTAGCCTTAGTGATCTAAAAAAATGTTGTAGAGTTCCTTTAACCGAGAGCGTGCATGTAAAGAACGCCCAAATCTGACTTCGTATGAGGAAGTTATGATTTTTCGAAGTTTCGACTAAGCGGTATGCAGCCCGAATACTCGAAATAGAGATCGAGTGTTATTTAACCAAAATTTTCTAAATTAGAATTGAAGATTTCATTGATAGTAGTCCAACGATAAAAAGACAGACGAAAACGGTGTTCAGATGAAGGAGTTATGAATTTCGAACAGAATTTTCCTGTCCCAGCCTACTAAAAATAATATATACGTAATATACTTATAATATATTAAAAATCAATTCAAAATTTGCCAATGGAGTCTAAACGAGAGCTGTAGAGAATAATCTCACCTTCACGTCGATATAAAGAACGTCGAAAACGGAGTTCGCATGCGAAAGTTATGAATTTCTGAAGTTCGGGGCGCGAAACCCCAAAACTGTCAGATACCACGACGTGGCAAGCAGTGCCACGATGTGGACAGTCTTCTGACACCTCCGGGAGTCCCCCAGATGCAACTTGCGATGACGCATGCAGTGACGACCAATCCCACGACGTGGAAAAAGGTGCCACGACGTGGCAAGGGCCAGTTTTGCCCTATAAATAGATTTGAAGGGCCAGCCGAGTTTGGTTGCTCATTCTCTCATCTCTCACCTATATTGCATCGATTTACATGCAAAGAAGTACCCCCGAAGCACCGGTAACAATCTCGAGCCCCGAAGCAAGTCCCGAAGCCCTGAAGATCCCGAGAAGTCCAATTCCCGAGCCGAAGCTCTGCTCGCGAGAAGCCCGGTTTTTGTGAAGATCTTCCAGATCTACTGAAGAATACTACTTCTGCAAGTCGTAGTGTTGTCCGATCATCTTCTGATCAAGTGCGTGTGTAGTTACTTTCTTCTAACGTGTAACTATGAAGTATTTTATGCGATATACGGGTTATGTGTATATTTTGTTGTTATATGTGTGAATGTATATTCACTTTCTTCTATCTCATAGATCTGATTTATTCTCTATGAAATACGTGTTATGTGGGTGTGCCTCATCTGTTATGTGGAATATGTATTGAATGAGAATGTTATACAGGTTTTAAACTATGTATAAAAATATATATTTTTATCTACTAATATGTTGGGTAGAACATGGGTAGATAGTTGATGTGTGATAAACAGATGAGAGGCCTTGATGTTGTTGTTGTTGATCTAGCAAGTTCATAACCTGTAGGTGTCGTGAACGATGTGTTCATCGGTGTACTCTATCCCCCTCATGGTTGCCCTTAAGATATCTATTGTTGAGGAAACCCCTTAGCAATAATGTATGTCCCGATGAAAATCCTAGATTAGGTCCCTTGAGATAGATATTGTTTTAGGAACATAAAGTGAGGATAATGGGAATAGGTAATCGGGTTATTGTTGGTTGGTGAAATTAAATATAATTATTTATTGTGGGTTGAAAACCCTATATGCTCACCAGGATCCCAAGCCTGGCCCACTCAATTTATTCGTATTACAGGTAGTGGCGCGAGGGCATAAGATGGTTGAATCATCAAGTTGTTTTGTTTACAAGTCTGTATATGTACATATTTGTTGAATGACTTGTAATGTTATCGTTTATGCTTTATGGTCTATATCAGAACATGACATCCCGAGTTTTGATTATATAATGAAAATGCATCTCTTGATGAAATGCTTTGATAAATATTATTTTATCATATTTTGTTTTGGGAACAAATTCCGCAACTCTTTTAAATCAAAAGGATTTACACTGAAATTATTTTAAAAAGCATAAATGAAATCAGTTTTTTTTGGTCGTGATTTTGGGGATGTCACAGTTGGTATCAGAGCATTAGTTTAAGCGAACTAGGAATTTGTAGGATTTCTAGACTTAAACTTAGAATGCTAAGTGAAGACTGTGAGATGTGTGTCTAATATATTATAGACACGAGCACTAGTATATTTTAGGAAGCTGCCTAAAATGCTTTTATGTGCTAAATGTTATATGTTGCCATATATGATATTATTTGTTCGGATCTATGGTCTGTTGCCGACTGAATCTGGAAACCTTATGTGTGTAGGATTCTAAGCGTACGTCTACGGTATTAGAACTAGCATGTAAACATTTCAGAGTGATAAGGATGATTTAATTATCTATCATGGATGAGGATCTAATTTCACCTTATTTGGTGTGTAGATCAAAAATGGTAAGAACAAGGAGTGGCATTGGAAACGCGGATGAAAACAGGAATCAACCACCAGTGATTGAGCAAATACCTGTTGTAGCAGCAACACCATAACCAATAACGATGGCGGGGGTGCAAGCCATGATTCGGGCTATGTTAGCCAAACAAAGGGATGAAATGCGACAGATGTTGCATGATAATAGGGACGAACCTATCATACCTATTAAGGAACCCGAACTGATTCCCGAGCAATCGGAGGAAGGAAACAATAGTCGCATTATGAGTCAAGTTGGGACTCAAGGAGAACGAAGGAACGATCCGGAAAGGAGAAACAACAAGGATGGGCGAATGTACTAGAATTTATTGGGCGCCAAGCTGCCAAGTCTTTCTGGAAGCCCAAAGCCTGTTGAGATTATGGATTGGATCTCCAAAATGGAGATGGTATTTGAAAGTTGCGACTGTAGCAACAAACAGAAGACTGTCTTTGCAGTTAGACAACTGAAGACTGGAGTCTTGAGTTGGTGGAAGATGCTGGCAGATACTATGCCACAAGGAGAAGCCCTGAAATGTCATGGGAGGAGTTCTTGGAACAACTAAGGGTGCAATATTGTTCAGAGATAGATCTGATTGATCTGAAAAATCAGTTCCAAAACTTGAAGAATAGGAGGATGAGCATAGATGACTATGCTACTGCATTAACTGAGAAAATGAAGTTATTTCCATACCTAGTGCCAACGGAACTCTCCAAGATTGAGAGGTTCGCTAAATGACTGCCTGCCGACTTTGGCCCGACAGTCAAGATGGCAACTACTCTGAAAACAACTGTTCGAGCAGCTAAGAATGTGAAGGCCCAACAAAAGGAAAAGGGTCTGGAGAGGATAGAGGTTGGTGAAAAGAGGAAGTTCGATGGAACTTCAGGGTCCAAAAAGAAAAACAAGTTCTCAAATTCTAGTTCGAGAGTAGGAGGAGGGGAAGCGAAATGGTGTGAAAAATGTATGATGAAGCTTCATGGAAAATGTGAGGTAGTGGCCACATGTTTTAAATGTGGAAAGCCAGGGCACTATGCCAATGAATGCACCCTAGCTAAGAAAGTTTGCTATGGTTGTGGTGAGGAGGGACACATGTCGAGGGACTGTTCGAAAAAGAAGGAGGCAGCAAGACCCAACATTCCGCCAAAGCCGAAGGCGAGAGCATTCCAGATGACACTGGAAGCTGCTAAAGATGAAGCTGATGTTGCTTCAGGTACCTTTCTCGTAAACAAATTGTCTTCCCAAATTTTATTTGATTTTGGAGCCAACTACTCCTTTATTTCGCATGAATTGTTAGAAAACTAGCTTTGCCTGTCGATAGACTAGATAATGCTTTATTAGTCGAAGTTGCTAGTGGCAAGTTTGTACCTGTTAGCCATCGTATGAAAAACATCTTAATTGACTTAAATGGGAATAAGTTCCACGAGGAACTATTGCCTATCGAACTTAACGGTTTCAACATCGTGATTGGAATGGATTGGCTTAGCGACAATGACGCCGAAATATTGTGCAAGAAAAAGATTGTCAAAATAAACCCTCCAGGGAAAGAGTCATTTATGGTGTATGGGGACAAACGCAAAGTAAATTCTGGATTCATTTCTCTAATGAAAGCCAGAAAGTGTTTGTCCAAAGGATGTACATCGTATCTTGCATTTGTGATCGATGCTAAAAAGGAGAAAAAGGTGATGCAGAGCATTCGTGTCGCATGTGAGTATCCGGAAGTATTTCCCGAAGATCTTCCCGGATTACCGCCTGATAGACAAGTGGAGTTTAGAATAGACTTGTTACCAAGGACGACGCCAACAGCTAAAGCACCTTACCGTTTAGCACCGACGGAGACGAAGGAGCTGATGATGCAACTTCAGGAGTTATTGGACAAAGGTTTCATTAGACCTAGTTCATCACCCTGGGGAGCTCCAGTGTTATTCGTAAAGAAGAAAGACGAGAGCATGAGGATGTGCATTGATTACAGAGAGCTGAATAAAGCAACAATAAATAATAGATATCCATTGCCGAGGATTGATGACCTGTTCGATCAACTTCAAGGTTTGAGCTATTTCTCGAAGATCGATCTTAGGTCAGGATGTCATCAGCTGAAAGTAAGAGAGCTGGATATAGAGAAGACTGCATTCAGAACACAATATAGGCCCTACAAGTTTTTATTTATGTCGTTTGGACTAACCAATGCTCCAGCAGCATGCATGGATTTAATGAACAGGGTTTGTAATCCGTTCCTAGATAAATCTGTGATAGTGTTCATAGATGACATTCTGATTTATTCGAAAAGCCAAGAGGAGCATGGCAGACACTTGCGAGAAGTGTAAGAGAGCTGGATATAGAGAAGACTGCATTCAGAACACAATATAGGCCCTACAAGTTTTTATTTATGTCGTTTGGACTAACCAATGCTCCAGCAGCATTCATGGATTTAATGAACAGGGTTTGTAATCCATTCCTAGATAAATCTGTGATAGTGTTCATAGATGACATTCTGATTTATTCGAAAAGCCAAGAGGATCATGTCAGACACTTGCGAGAAGTGTTAGAAGTTTTGAAGAAGGAGAAGTTGTATGAAAAGTTCTCCAAATGTGATTTTTGGATTTGAGAAGTCCAATTCTTGGGTCACGTGATCAACCAAGAAGGGATAATGGTTGATCCAGCAAAGATTGAAGCTGTAATGAAGTGGGAACAACCAAAAAGTCCCACGGAGATCCGAAGCTTTTTAGGATTAGCAAGATATTACCGAAGGTTTATCTAAGGCTTTTCTTCGATCGCTACTCCATTGACAGCTTTGACCCACAAAGGAGCTACTTATGCTTGGAGTGATAAGCATAAAGAAGCATTCGAGAAGCTAAAGAAGAAACTATGCGATGCACCAATACTTTCTCTACCCGATGGAGTTGAAGACTTTGTTGTTTATAGCGATGCGTCTGGGTTGGATTGGGTTGTATTTTGACCCAAAGAGATAAGGTGATCGCATATGCGTCTCGACAATTGAAAGAGCATGAAAAGAACTACCCGACTCATGATTTGGAGTTGGCAGCTGTAGTTTTCGCTTTGAAGATATGGAGGCATTACCTCTATGGCACGAAGTGCAAACTTTTCACTGATCATAAGAGTCTCCAATATCTCTTTAATCAGAAAGAATTGAAAATGAGGCAACGACGCTGGCTAGAGTTACTTAAGGACTACGACTGTGAGATACTTTACCACCCTGGTAAAGCAAATGTTGTTACTGATGCTCTTAGTCGGAAAGTCAATCTAGAAAGGAAGATGCCAAGAGCGTTGAGAATTGAAGTTGTCTCGACCATTGTGGAAAGTATAAAGAAAGCTCAAGAGGAAGTTTCTGAGAAGAATGAACGAAAGGAGGAACGTTTGGGCAAAACGTTGGTGTTCGGTATAAACAGTCATGAACTGAAGGTGTTCCAAGATCGGATTTGGATACCTAAGACAGGAGGAGTCAAAGATCTTCCGATGGAAGAAGCTCATAAGACCATGTACTCGATTCATCCCCGTAGCACTAAAATGTATAGGGACCTGAAACCCTACTACTGGTGGCTGACGATGAAGCTTGATGTTGAAAAGTATGTGGTTGAGTGTGTGACTTGTGCGAGAGTAAAGACACAACATCAAAACCGTACGGGAGTTTAGAACCATTGCCTGTGCCTATGAGTAAGTGGGAAGACATTGCTATGGATTTTGTCACTAAGCTGCCCAGAACAAAGAATGGTCACGACATGATTTGGGTGGTCGTTGATCGATTCACTAAGAGTGCGCATTTCATAGTAGCCAAGGAGAAATGGTCTATGGAATCATTTTAAGGTGGAGAGAATTGTAATGTCTGTGTTTCCGGGCTCATCTTTAATATTGATATATTAGTCCAGGTTAACCTTTGTAACCCGTTTTGAAATAATAGAAGTGTATTATTTGAGTATTATGTGTTATGTGCTTAATTATGTGTCTTAATTTAATTAAGAATAAAAATAAGCGTCAAAATGAAATGTTAGATAAAGCCGATATCTATGGATAATGTTGTAGTTGTTGAAACGAGGTTTCTGAATATATAAAGAATGCTGAAATCCGAGTTATAACGAAGAAGTTATGACATGTCGAAGTTTCGCGACAGAACCGGCAACGCTTCAGTTTTCTCTATCCACTGTGATATAGCCATTATGCCTCCGGCCCCATTAAAAGTAATGGGTTTGCTATTCATGAAATCCTTGTATGTACAATCCCCTGAATGACCTGGATGTTGGCCATTCGTAGAACTATTTACTCCCCCACCAGAACCATTGTCACTCATTTGGGCCATTATTGTTGTTACTGCAGTCGTTACAGCAGCTATCAATGCGGCATTTTCCGTTGATGGAGGCGGTGGTGGTGGAGGTATCGTGCCTGGCCTGGGTCTTAGGTTTGGAAGAGGAGGCATCGCACTGCCAAGAAATAAATATAAAAGATTATAAGTTTTGGTAGTCGAGAGTTGACTGATAACGAGTTAACTATCTTTAATAGTTCAAGGATTTGGTTTGACCAACACAGGACTTTGAGTTGGATTCACCAATGGAGTTTGAATAACAATAAACAAACTCATGAACTCGAATGAAATGCACATATTTAACACACGAAAGAGGTATGCCCTATATGTATTAAACATATGGTTGCGTTACATCCGAAGTTAGAAAATTTTAACCTTTCTAGAGGTCTTTGATTACAGAAAGTTAAAGAAGGTAAGACTTTTAGCCGATGATCCTATTCTATATCAAAATTTGGGAGTTAGGTGAGCACTACTTGCTGCGCGGATTAGGCTTGGAGCTTGACTCTGCGTCTGATTGTTTGGCTCCAATCAGATGTTTGTCAAAGGCAACTTGTTGCTCCCTCAAATCTCTCATTTTGGAGAGAGCTGCAGTCATTTGCTCCTGGGAGGAGTTGGCGTGGAGTTTAGCATTCCCTTGTAGCATGTCTAGGCGATGGATATCAGTTGTGTTCTCTTCCATCCTTATGTCAACCTCGCGAATCCGGTTTGCTTGGACTCCGGATTGATAAGCCTGATTGGCAAGTTTGCCTACCACAACTGGGAGTGTTCGATCAACTGAACTTCCCCCGCTAACATCGTAGAAGTCCCAACACATACCGTAAGGAGGACGTAGTCCTTGCTGTTGGCTCCAATGGTGGATGTGGCTTCCCTAGACGGGAGTTGGTCCTTGAAATCCCATCCTGAAAGGAGGTCGAACCGATGGAGTTCGGACGGCTGGTGGATTGATTACCTCAGGCTCTGAACCTGAGCTATCTGAATCTTCCTCTTCCTCGTCTTCCATGGGTTCCTCCTCTGGGTCGCCTATAATCCATCCTTCATTACCTTGGTTGGGCTAGTAGGGGTCTCCCAGGTGATGAAATCCATCCATTGAGTCTATACGTGAATAGGGTTAAGAATTGACTATAAGCTAAAACATGTAAAATTTACCCCTGAGTTTGACGGCTGACGATACCCAAATACTCCTATAGTATTTAAATTTGTATGTTTGATACTAGTGTTTATTTTGGTAAGTTTTGACTTGTCTCTTACTACGACCATTCCTCGACATACGTTAGTCCAATCTCGGATAAATATAGTTGATCAGGCTATATTCGTCCCAAATCCGGTTACATATTTCGAGGCCTACTCGTAGTGTCCAACTTGTCTTAATACTTCTTTTATAGTTCTAACCATGAAAATATATTGTTCTATGCATGTATTTGTATTTTTAGGACCCAAAATAATCTAAATTAAATGAAACGAGGTTTTAGGCGTAAAAACGTTTTGTCAGAGAGTTTTAGTCCCTTATGCATTTATTGTTTGTATATCTTATGTGGTTCGATATACTTAGTTCACTATAAACAATGCTCTGATACCAATCTGTCACACCCCCAAACCAGAACGGCAGAATCGTTCGACGGCGGATGACCTCATGTAGTATCGAAACAGTTGAATACATAGTAAAGAAAGTAATACAATCATCATATATATAATTTAAAACTTTACATTGTTGAAAGGTACTTGTTTCAAAAACAAATTACAATATGATGTCAAAATGAAATTAAACTAACGTCGTAGCGTACCTTCTTCAAAAACTGTAGTTTACCTGTATTACTGAATCCCTGAGAAATACAAGTGGTTTTCAAAGAGTAGGTCAGCATTTAAGCTGGTGAGTTCATAAGTATTTAGTGACAATGTTCGTATGAAATAGAACGAAAATGGTTTGTACATGTTTAAATGTTCCTAGAAAATCCCATATTTTCTGCTGTAGTAGATGGTAGTTTAATTGTTCCAAAACTATGATACAATAGTGCTTTTCATGGCTAAAATAGTAGGTTTATGTATAAATCATTAAGGAATTTGAAAACCCCATAAATCGATGTGTTTTTAATACTCCATGTGAGTCTTATAACCATACTATTTGACCAGGATGCTTATAACAATGTTCTTTAGGCGTTGGAAAGTTATGACGTTTATCGCCCTAGGCCTTCCGGCCTAGCTGTAGCTAACAACTTAGGTGCGGGATTGTCAATCCCGTATAGATCTATACACAAGTATCACGTTCCCTCTACAAGGGATTATGGTATATAATACATGACTTAAAATGCATACTCGAAAGTACGTGAAATGTCTCACAAAACTTGGTATAAAACAGATTTACGTATGAAAATGTCCATTTGTTCTTGTGTATGAAAATATCTCTTTGATATAGTGTTGCTAGTATGTAAATTTTCATGATTTTCTTGTAAACTATACCTATTATAGTTTTTCAAAGTGTGTGTTTCGTTCATATAGTAAAACCTAGTGTAATGGTCACTTGTTATGTAAAGTATAACATTTAAAGTGACATAAATGATCACATATACTTAAAGTATAAATAAAGTGTTTGATTCGTATATATATATATATATATATATATATATATATATATATATATATATATATAAACATGTCTTATTTCCAAAAGACAAGGTGTTATCTTGGATATATATTGCATACGAAAGTTCCTATGTAGTAGTTATGAATCGCATATGATTCACTTGATAAAAAGAGTATATAGTGAAATTTTATGTTACACACGATAATAACCATGTGTTTACTTGTATCCCTCCCCCCCCCCCCCCTAAAAGTGTATAAAAAGCATTGATAAAACATTTGAAAGTGTAGTTTATAGGGGTATGAACTCACCTGATTGATTGGAGAAAGCGAGAAGAAAATCGAGCAGAACTTCGACTTGGAAGAGTTGATTTTCTCGGGATTCTCGGGAATCTCGGGAGTGTAGAATCTTCCTTCGGAACTTGAGTGTGAAAACCAGGGCTTCAGGAGGTTAACCGTAGAGTTTCAGCACGACAGATAGAAGAATGGAGCACCTAAACCTGGCACCCCAAGAGTTCTATTTATACGGGTGGATTTATGGGTGCCACGTCATGGCAAAGGGTTGGGCACGTTGTGGTGGTCAGATCTTATCTCCTTTCGTTGATTAGACGCCCTCAGTCACTTGTCGGGTCATGGAAAACTGTGCCACGTCGTGGCAGACCTGACAGTCTCGGATTTTGGACCTCGAACTTGTAAAATCCATAAGTCTCGCGTACGAGCTCCGTTTTCGACGTTCTTTATATGCACGCGTAGCTGAAAATATGTTCTATAACTCTCTTTTAGACTTCGTCGGCTAATTTTGATTTATTTTTAACGGGATGGGACACGAAAAGTCCGTTAAAAATCCATAACTTCTTCATCCGATGTCCGTTTTCGTCAGACTTTTCACTGTTGCGCTACTATTGTTGAGACCTTCGATTCTCATTTAGGTTGTTTTGGCTAAAAGTCTCTCGATCTCTATTTCGAGTTTTTAGCTGTCTGTTACTATATCTGGATCTTAGAAAAATCATAACTTCCTCATACGAAGTCAGATTTGGAAGTTCTTTTTATGTACGCTCACGGTTTATGGTTATCTACAACTTTCATTTAGATACTTAAGGCTAAAAACTATTGTATTGAAACTTTGTGTTTTTCGTTTAATCAGTGTTGCTGGTTTTGTCGGAAATCTTAGAATGGTCATAAATTCTTCGTTATAACTCGGATTTTAGTGTTCTTAGTATTTCTGTAAACCTTGACACAATATCTAGCATAGTAGGTAATCTAATAGAGACGTTTGGTACATTTTATTTTCGAAGTTAATTTCATTATTTCAAAAGTGGTTACAATACTTGACTTTTTAGGTCTTTACATAGAGTCGAAATATCGGGTTGTCACATCTTGCTCTAGCCATGCCTTTCGTTTAGTAGGGTGTTGATGTTGCAAAAATTCAATGTGTCGTCTTTCAATACGTTAATGCTAATATTATAAAAAAAACATACATCTAAAAAAACTTACTTGATATACGGGAGTACTTCATTTGTATTTTGCAATACAAACAAATGTGCTTTGCTGAATAGTTCTGCAGAGACTTCTACCGATTTAGCATCTGATAGAGGAGTACCATCTGTAATAGAACTACTATCTACACCTTTCTGAATTCCACATGTGTTATATTGTCAGGTGGAATACCAACAATATCCATCTTCTTGCGGAATTCACTACAAAACTCAATCGTCTCTTCTACAACATTCTCTTCTACAATGCATCCTTCTGGTCTATTTTTGTTTTGCATGTGCCCCTTAATACCTTCATAAACCATTCGAACGGGTACATCCATCTAAAGAATACTGGACCGCATAATTTTACTTCCCTAGTGAGATGAACGGTTAAATGAATCATCGCATCAAAAAATGATGGTGGAAAGTGTTTCTCAAGAAGGCATAAGGTTACACATAACTCCTCTTGCAACTTATCGAGCTCATCCAATTTGATTTTTTGCTACATATTGTTTTGAAAGAGAAACAAAACCTTGTAATAGCAACTCGGTTGGGTGGATGCATAATAGATCGAATTGCTATAGGCAAAAATTGTTGCATGACCATGTGATAGTCATGTGATTTTAGTCCGATCAACTTCCTATCCTTCAGACTCACCAAACTAGAAAAATTAGAGCAATACCCTTGAGGAACCCTTAAGTTGTATAAAGTCTCACATAATTTGTCTTTTTCCACTTTTGTCAACGTACAACCTGCTGCGGGAAGTATTGTGTTGTTCCCTTCTATCTTAGGATGCAGCTGTGGTTTTAAACCATAATGAACCAAATCCAATCCAACTTTATAACCATCTTTTGTCTTCCCGAGAACGTTCAACATAGTGTCGGTTAAACTCTCGCCCATGTTCGTTTCGACATGCATAAAATCTATACAATGTGGAATCAAATTGTCATGCCAATACCTTAGCTGTCTATACCATATATTAAATTTCTTCCAGTATGTATCATTTTGTTGGCCCATATCTGAAGTATCCACTTGGTTTGATTTTCTCTTTTTTTTATTAATCTTCCAACCTCTTCCAGTTGTATATTGTTAGATTTCTACCTCCTTGCCCTTATACACCTTTCCCCATTTATTAATTATAAATTTGACACTGTTATATATTTTGTCCCCATTCATAGGTTTTGGAGAGGGTGAGAACTCTTGTTGTCCATTGAATGCCTTTTTTTGTCTTCTAAACGGGTGATCATACGGTAGAAATCGTCTGTGACTAGCATAGCTTTGCTTATTCGATTAAGGGAGTTTAATGTAGTGTGTTTGTTCGCCAGACACAACACAACCTTGAAATCTGCTGTAAGGACAACCACTTAATGTACCTAGAGCAGGATAATCATTAATAGTCCATAACACAACTGTATGTAGATTAAACTGCTCTTGTACATATGCATCGTATGTTTCAGCTCCAATATCAAATAATAATTGGAGATCAACAATCGAAGGTAGCGGTGTTGGTATGGTTTTGGGACAAAATGGGTTTATAGTAGGTGTATGGCTCCCAGGTGGTTGGTTGGTGGTACATATTGATCGTTACAATGTCAGGTAGGGGTGTTGGTATGGGTTTAGGACCACAATGGGTATATAGTAGGTGTATGGGTCCCCGGCGGTCGGTTGGTGGTACGGGTTGAACGTTACAATGTCAGGCAGGGGTGTTGTTACATGTTTAGGACCACAATGGGTTTATAGTAGGTGTACGGGTCCTAGGTGGTCGGTTGGTGGTACAGGTTGATCGTTACAATGTTAGGTAGGGGTGTTGGTATGGTTTTAGGACCACAATGAGTTTCTATTAGGTGCATGGGTTCCAGGTAGTCGGTTAGTGGTACGGGTTGATCTTTACAATGTCAGGTAGGGGTGTTCGTGCGGGTTGAGGACCAGAATGGGTTTATAATAGGTGTATGGGTTCCAGATGGTCAGTTGGTGGTATAGGTTGATCGTTACAATGTCAGGTAGGGGTGTTGGTATGGTTTTAGGACCACAATGGGTTTATAGTAGGTGTATGGATCCCAGGTGGTTGGATGGTGGTACAGGATGATAGTTACAATGTCAGGTAGGGGTGTTGGTACGGGTGTAGGACCACAATGGGTTCATAGTAGGTGTATGGGTCCCAGGTGGTCGGTTGGCGTTACAGGATGATCGTTACAATGTCAGGTAGGGGTGTTGGTACATGTTTAGGACCACAATGGGTTTAGAGTAGGTGTACGGGTCCCAGGTGGTCAGTTGGTGGTACGGATTGATCGTTACAATGTCAGGTAGGGGTGTTGGTACTGGTTTAGGAGCATAACAGGTTTATAGCCGGTGTATGGGTTCTAGGTGGTCGGTTGGTGGTACGGGTTGTTCGTTACAATGTCAGGTAGGGGTGTTAGTATGGGTTTAGGACCACAATGGGTTTAAAGTAGGTGTATGGGTCCCTGAAGGTCGGTTAGTGGTACGGGTTGATCGTTATAATGTCAGGTAGGGGTGTTGGTACTGTTTTAGGACCTCAATGGGTTTATAGAAGGTGGATCGGTCCTAGGTGGTCGGTTGGTGGTACAGGTTCATTGTTACAATGTCAGGAAGGGTGTTGGTATGCGTTTAGGACCACAACGGGTTTATAGTAGGTGTGTGTGTCTCAAGTGGTTGGTTGGTGTTATGGGATGATCGTTACAATGTCAGGCAGGGGTGTTGGTACGCGTTTAGGACCACAATGGGTTTATAGTAGGTGTATGGGTCCCAGGTGGTCGGTTGGTGGTACTAGTTGATCGTTACAATGTCAGGTAGGCATGTTGGTATGCATTTAGGACCACAATGGGGTTATAGTAGGTGTATGGGTTACAGGTGGTCGGTTGATGGTACAGGATGATCGTTACAATGTCAGTTAGGGGTGTTGGTACGGGTTTAGGACCACAATGGGTTTATAGTAGGTGTAAAGGTTCCGGGTGGTCGGTTGGTGCTATGGGTTTATCGTTACAATGTCAGATAGGGGTGTTAGTATGGGTTTAGGACTATAATGGGTTTATAGTACATGTATGGGCCCCAGGTGGTTGGTTAGTGTTACGGGATGATCGTTACAATGTCAGGTATAGTTGTTGGTATGGGTTTAGGACCAAATGGGTTTATAGTAGGTGTATGGGTCCCATGTGGTCAGTTGGTGTTACAGTATGATCGTTCCAATGTCAGGTAGGGGTGTTAGTAGACGTTTAGGACCACAATGGGTTTATAGTAGGTGTATGGGGTCCTAGGTGGTCGGTTGGTGGTACGGGTTTATCGTTACAATGTCAGGTAGGGGTGTTGGTACGGGTTTAGGACCACAATGGATTTATAGTAGGTGTATGGATTCCAGTTGTTGGTTGGTGGTACGGGTTGATCATTACAATGTCAGGTAGGGTTGTTGGTATGGTTTTAGGACCACAATGGGTTTATAGTAGGTGTATGGGTCCCAGGTGGTCGGTTGGTGGTATAGGTTGATCGTTACAATGTCATGTAAGGGTGTTCGTATGGGTTTAGGACCACAATGGGTTTATAGTAGGTGTATGGGTCCCAGGTGGTCGGTTGGTGTTATAGGATGATCGTTACAATGTCAGGTATGGGTGTTCGCATGTCTTTAGGACCACAATGGGTTTAGAGTAAGTGTATGGGTCCCAGGTGGTCGGTTGGTGGTACGAGTTGATCGTTTCAATGTCAGGTAGGGGTGTTGGTATGGGTTTAGGACCACAATGGGTTTATAGTAGGTGTATGGATTTTTTTTCTTACATAATATAAAATAAAATAAAAATTCTTAACAAAGTTTTCACACGGAAAAATTAATAAGCTAAGTAAACCTTATTCTTATTTTCGTTTTATTATACTATTTTCCCATTATATATACATAATTAAATGTTAAATATTTTTTTATTTCCAACAATCATATAGTTGTATCCTAACGTAAAATTGTTAATTTACAAGGACCAAATTTGTAACATTTGTATTAATATCAAATAACTCGTAATAATGTTTCAAAAACCAGAACGTGTTTCCAAACCACGATTTATGCTTCTTATCGTTTGGGTTCACTATCTAATCAAATTTTTGAAAACTTTTGAATTCGTCAATCAAAATTAAGCAAATATAATAGGAGGCAAACATTTTTTTCCATTTTGTTTTGGGCTCCAAATCAAGGCGGGAATTATTCATCTATCTCACCGCCAAAACTATGAAGATCAATCCATCAGATCAAGGATATTTCGGTAAATTTAGTAACAACCCTTAATTTAGGATGTACTAACAATGTAATATTTAAAAGACTTTGATTTTTTCAACCATTGTATGGTTCTTCTCTAGGTTATATCCCAGTTGGATTATAATTCAGTTCATCATTCGACAACATTCATCACTTCTACTGTAAGTATATTCTCTGTGTATGGTGTCAATGTTATTGATTGTATTGATTAGGGGATTATACATAAAACAGAAAAACTTTGATTCTTCATATTACTATGCTTGTTGCACACCAAATGTTCGATGAAATGTGTATGTGAAATGTTTTATGTAATATAAGTTAGTCATATCTTTTCATTACACATATAAATAATCAAACTTATTTCATATGTTTCATGTCAACAAAAGACTCATGGAGGTGAACAAGGAACAACATGAGGATATGCCCGCCTATGATATGGAATATGAGAAAGATGATGGAACCCAAGTTTATGAATCGGACACAGAAGATGGTGAAAATAAGGACATTGACTACAATAGCCATTCAGATTTGGAAGAAGAAATCCAAAGCACAGTCCCTACAAGGTCACATAGGAAGAGGGGCCTTACTCGATTGCCAAAGCTGAAGTCCGAGTATGCCAATTCTGGTGGTAGAAAAAAACGAGTCAAATTTTAAGAATTTGGTAAGTTTATAGGGAAGAATAATGCAGTGTTTTTTAGTTATTTGGAGATCTTGTCCGCGAGAAGGTGGGATTAAGTGCACTTTGCTGGAAGAAAGTAAAACCAGAAGTGAAGGACAAACTTTGGGAAGAGATTACCGTAAATATTTTTTTCACCTTTTTTAACTGCATCTCATATTTTAATTACAAATCATCTATTTGTTGGATTAGTGTCTAAGCCCGTAACCATATTTGGTAAGTACTTGACTCGGTTGTGCATGGTCCTTTTGGGTTGCCTTCAAGCCTGGCAATGGAATAGGATAATTCTTGGAGAGAGAAGAATGATTTATTAATTTATTACTTGGTTAATAAATTAATTTGAAATCAAGATAAATGATTTATTAATGTATTATGGATATAATATATTGTTTAGAAATCATATTGTTTAATTAATATTTAATCAGAATTAATTTGGAATCAATTTTAGGATTAAAGGAATTAATTGAAACTACAGGGACTAAATGTGACAATGTTCAAAAGTTGAGCATTGAAGCATTCTAGAACCTCCCTCAGAGGTGGGGAACGAAATCTAGAGTGTCCTACGGTTTCCTTGGGCTCTAAGGGTGCCTTGGAAGCCTTAGGGAGGAAGTTAAGGGATTAGGGTTATCTAAGATACACATGCCTTATCCTAAACCTTCCTTATCACCTATATAAACCCCTATAGGGTTGGATTTCGTCTAAGGCACTCCAAGAGAGGCTTACATCCGAATTTTCCACTTCCCTTCTCTCTCCATAGTAATCCTTGGTTGTTAGGTTTGTTTGTGAGCCATTAGAGGCGCGACACTTGTGGCGCTTGCTTTCAAAGACAAGAAGATTCAAGATTTAAGTTGTTATTCCAATATAACAACAAGAGGTATGTATTTCATCTTTCTTTGTGAATTTCAAAATCCCTAGAAGCTTGTTAGGGTTCTTCACATGTTCATAATTTTTTATAACTAGTAGTGATAACATAGATCCAACTCTAGGGTTGCATGTACATATAGGATTGTTTAAATAAAACCCATCAATGGTATCAGAGCCATTAGTTTTTGTTTTCAATTAGCATTATACAAATGTATGAACTTGAAAAATATGGCCACTAAACCCTAGGAAGCATGAATTTTCGAAATTAGGGTTCTTGAACCCTAATTCACGAAATTTGGTTAGGGTTTCCCAAACCCTTTCCTTAGCCTCCAAGATTTTGAAATTGGTTAGGGTTTCCTAAACCCTTTCCTTAGCCTCCAACTTTTCGAATTCTAGGGTTATCCAACCCTTGAATTTCGAAATTTGCCTACATCCCCAAGATAAGATCCTATTTTTTAGGGATTTGGATAAATGTCATATCTTGTAATTATCTTTTAAGTGTTTAAATTTGGTAATTAAAGATTTTGAATTATCCCATCCCATAATTTCGAATTTTAGGGGATTTAAGGGATTGGGTTAAATTAATTGTTTAATTTAAAAGATTTCCTTACCAAAATAGAAGATGATTTTCAAATTCATTAGATAATCATTGCCTTATGTGATACACTTGATTTATTTGATTTATTTAATAGATTATCTTGCAAGAAATTGAATTAGGTCATATTTAGATAAGTACTAAATAATTGGTTAATTATTATTATTTCTAATTTGATCTAGAATGTCCTTGCTTATGTTTTGAAAAGTTTCAAAAACTTGCCCTCAAATTTTGGAATTTAAATTTTGATTAAAAGTTTAGTTTTAAAATGTTAAATTCTAAAACCCTAGTTTTGAAAAGTTCAAATTTCACCCTTTTGGTTTTATTAAGATAATTAAAAGTATAATTTAAAATTTTAATAAATCCATCATCATTTGGTTTATATTTGATTAAATTAAAAGTGTAATTTATAAAATTAAACCACATAGTATTTTAAAATTTTAAAATACACCCTTATACTATGTATAACATTAAAAGTCTAATATTATATATGTATAACTTAAATGCTAGTCTTGCCGTTAGTAGGCCTCATTCATGAAGCCGATCTATAAGGGGCGTATAAGGTTATGGCCTATAAAATGACCGTTTAATGGTTGTCCACTCTCACCCACCGCTTCCTTGATTGGTGGAGGGTCGTTAGCCGAACGGGTAGGATAAGGCAAACCCTCTCCTGTGACATCCCCAATTGCACGGCTAGAAAAGACCGATTTGTTTATGCTTGTTTTTAAAATCAGAGTAATCTTTTAAAGAAACCAGTTGCGGAATTTGTTCCCAAAATATGATAAAGATTTATCAAAGCATTTCTTTATAGAAATGTATTTTCATTATATAACAAAATCTCGGGATGTCATGTTCCGATACAGACACATAAGCATAAACAGAACTTACATTATTTACAATAAATATTTTACATCTCCTTTAATCTCTCCGTGAAATATATCTTCGTATCGATACCTGTGATACAAAGGAAACTGAGTAGGCCACGCTTGGGAGCCTGATGAGCATATAGGGTTTTCATCCCACAATGTTATATCATATAAATATATATATATATATATATATATATATATATATATATATATATATATAGAACATCTAAAATTATTTAATTTCACCATATAAAAGCAACTCTTATCCCACCCCATCGATCCTCAGAACGCCACGATCTAAACTCTTGTATCTAAACTTTTCCTCTTTATCTGATCCCTACTCACGGATCTAAACTAATCTCTCCACCTGATCCATACTCTCGGACCTAAAACTAACCTCTTGGTCTAATACATACTCCCGGATCTAAACTAATATCTTGGTCTGATCCATACTCACGGATCTAAAGTTGTGCCCAATCCATACTCTCGGACTAAGGACAGTTAACTATGTCTTAATCCATACTCCCAGATTAATAACAAGTTTACCTATTGGTTTGATCCATACTCCCAGATCTAAAACTGTGCCCAAAACATACTCCCAGACTAGGGACAATTTACTATACCAAAATCCTGTTCTTATCCATACTCTCGGATCTAAATTGTGCCCAATCCATACTCCCGGATTAATAACAAGTTTATCACTTTTCCTATTCCATATTATCGGATCTAAATCCAATATCTTGATCTAATCCATACTCACGGATCTAAAACTAACCTCTTGATCTGATCCATACTCACGGATCTCATCTACCCATGTCCTACCCAACATATTCGTAGATACAAAATATATATACAGTTTAACTCATTGAAACCTATATAGTTCATCCATTCCATACTAATCTCAAATAAACAAACAATATATAAGCACATAGCACGTATTTCATAACAAATACTTAATATTTATGTGTTAGAAGAAAGTGACCACACACTCACTTGATTAGAAGATGATCGGACAGCACTACAGCTTATAGAAGTAGATATTCTTCGGTGAAACCGGGATCACTTCACACACCGGGTTTCTCGCAGGCAGAGCTTCGACTCGAAATCTCTTTTCTTCTCGGGATCTTCGGACTTCGCGACTTGCTTCGGGTCTCGGGAATGATACCGGGGCTTTGGGGGTACTTCTTTGCACGTAAATCGAGGTAATATGGGTGAGAGATGAGAGAATGAGCAACCAAACTCGGCTGGCCCTTCAAATCTATTTATAGGGCAAAATCTGCCCTTGCCACGTCGTGGCACCTTTTTCCACGTCGTGAGCTTGGTTGTTACTACATGCGTCAAAGCAAGTTGCATCTGGGGGACTCCCGAAGGTGTCAGAAGACTTGCCATGTCGTGGCACTGCTTGCCACGTCATGGTATCTGACAGTTTTGGGGTTGCGCGCCCCGAACTTCAGAAATTCATAACTTTCGCATACGAACTCCGTTTTCAACGTTCTTTATATCGACGCATAGGTGAGATTATGCTCTACAACTCTCATTTAGACTCCATTGGCTAATCTTGACATTATTTTTAATATATTATAAATATATGACTTATATATTATCTTTAGTAGGCCGGGACAAGAAACTCCGTTCGAAATTCATAACTCCTTCATCTGAACTCCGTTTTCGTCTGTCTTTTTTCGTTGGACTACTATCGAATACATCTTCTACTCTTGTATATATCTCTAAGGATAGATATCTATCTACCTTAAATTCACTATTTAAATCGCGTTGGGTCGTGCTGAATCTGTCGCGAAACTTCGATAGGTCATAACTTATTCGTTATAACTCGGATTTTGGCGTTCTTTATATGCACGGAAACCTTGTGACATATACTAAAACATCGTTAATATTAATCCTTCTAAATAATCTTCCATTAAAAAGTCATTTTTGATGCTTATCGTCTCTAAATTAACTAGCCCGGATCTACGAGCGTTACAATTATCTCCGCCTTAGGAGGATTACGTCCCGGAATCATCAACGAAATAGGGCTTGCATAATGATTGCAAACGTTATCTCTTCATCCTAGGTAATAACCGTAACTTCTATGTTTCCTCGAAAGAGTATTTAACTTTATGGCTATCTTGATCGCAGACGATGCCCAATCTTGCATCTGCTTATCGTACTATGTTGTACTTTCAATCATAACTTCCGAGTTACAAAATAAATCCTTATTGAGGACTCCTTCTTCTTCTTAGGATAAGTACTTTCATTCATCTATTGCAATAGATCGATGGGTCATGTTCTAATGACCTCTCATCGTATGATGCAACGCTTACACTCAAGTCTCTTAGAGTCATATTCAAGAATGGAATATACCTTCCTTCATATTCTAATGTGATATAATCACATCTTTAACATGTAGCATGCCTAGCTACAAACTCCTTTTTTTTAACGAGCGCGATACTATCAATCGCATTGATTTCAATCTTCTGACTTGAGTCAGATGCTACCTCGAAGTTGGTTCTATGAACCATGTAACAAACTCCTCATAGTCGGAATCAATTTGATATGACCACTAGGGTCGGAATAACAACCGTCTTACTAGTCACTACCGAAACAAGGGTAATGACACACTTGAACAAAACGGAATCAATTACTAGCTTCTTGGTAACCTTGTGACTTTCCCTAATCCAAGTGTGAGTCCTATGCTTCCGGTAGTATATACATCTACTACCTTTCACACCTACTCATACTCGTCCCAAGTATTGTCCCGCAGTCGACCAAGTCACCATACAAGAAAATCACAAAACAATTTAACACATACGAATGTGTCCAAATAATCATAAACAATTTCCCTAGACTCTACTAGGACTTCTTCATTGCTCAATCTTCAATCATCAACTCTACTTCAACTCGATTGGTGATGGAAATACCAGACGATAAGACAACTTCAAGAATTTCATCAATCGTTCCATCATCCTGCCAATCGAAAGTATACTTTAGACGTACCATACTCCTCTAAACGTACTGTTATTTCATAAGACATATTGTAAAGGCAAGATACCACTCTTACAATATCTTCTGATAGGTGTCATCCACTATCATAAGCCTTCTTCATTTCCTCCATTTACTCAATTTATCTACGAGTCTTCACCATGACCTCTTGTACATCCAAGCAGACATTTGGTGTACCAAGCGAGAATTTTTAAGATAAGAAAGTTTTTAATTATGATAAACATATAAATCTCCTTATCACCCCAAAACGTTTACATGCTAGTTCTAACTTTGTAGTCTTACGCTTAGAATCCTAAACACATAAGATTTCCAGATACGGTCGGCAACAGACCATAGATCCGAACAAATAATAGCATCAATTTAGCTATCACACAAAACAATTAGCACATAAAAGCATTTTAGGCATCATTCCTAAAATAAACTAGTGCTTGTGTCAATTTAGCTATACTACCTAACATATTTTAGACACACTCGTCACAATCATTACTTAGCATTTTAAGTTTAAGTCTAGAAATTTCCTACAAATTCCTAGTTCGCTTAAACTAATGCCCTGATACCAACTGTGACATCCCTAATTTCAAGGCCAGAAAAGACCGATTTGTTTATGCTTGTTTTTAAAATCGGATAATCTTTTAAAGAAAACAGTTGTGGAATTTGTTCCCAAAATATGATAAAGATTTATCAACGCATTCCTTTAAAGAAATGTATTTTCATTATATAACAAAATCTCGGAATGTCATGTTCCGATACAGACACATAAGCATAAACAGAACTTACATTATTAACACTAAAGATTTTACATCTCCTTTAATCTCTCCGTGAAATATATCTCCGTATCGATACCTGTGATACAAAGGAAACTGAGTGGGTCACGCTTGGGAGCCTGGTGAGCATATAGGGTTTTCATCCCACAATGTTATATCATATAAATATATATAGAACATCCAAAATTATTTAATTTCACCATATAAAAGCAACTCTTATCCCACCCCATCGATCCTCACAATGCCACGATCTAAACTCTCGTATCTAAACTTTTCCTCTTTATCTGATCCTTACTCACGGATCTAAACTAATCTCTCCACCTGATCCATACTCTCGGACCTAAAACTAACCTTTTGGTCTAATACATACTCCCGGATCTAAACTAATATCTTGGTCTGATCCATACTCCCGGATCTAAAATTGTGCCCAATCCATACTCCCGGACTAGGGACAATTAACTATGTCTTAATCCATACTCCCGGATTAATAACAAGTTTAACTATTGGTATGATCCGTATTCCTGGATCTAAAACTGTGCCCAGTCCATACTCCCGGACTAGGGACAATTTACTATACCGAAATCTTGTTCTTATCCATAATCCTGGATCTAAATTGTGCCCAATCCATACTCCCGGATTAATAACAAGTTTATCTCTTTTCCTATTCCATATTCTCAGATCTAAATCCAATCTCTTGATCTAATCCATACTCACGGATCTAAAACTAACCTCTTGATCTGATCCATACTCACGGATCTCATCTACCCATGTCCTACCCAACATATTCGTAGCTACAAAATATATATACAGTTTAACTCATTAAAACCTATATAGTTCATCCATTCCATACTTATCTCAAATAAGAAAACAATATATAAACACATAGCACGTATTTCATAACAAATACTTAATATTTATGTGTTAGAAGAAAGTGACCACACACTCACTTGATTAGAAGATGATCGGACAACACTACGGCTTATAGAAGTAGATATTCTTCGGTGAAACCGGGATCACTTCACACACCGGGTTTCTCGCGGGCAGAGATTCGGCTCGGAAACTCTTTTCTTCTCGGGATCTTCGGACTTCGGGACTTGCTTCGGGTCTCGGGAATGATACCGGAGCTTTGGGGGTACTTCTTTGCACGTAAATCGAGGTAATATGGGTGAGAGATGATAGAATGAGTAACCAAGCTCGGTTGGCCCTTCAAATCTATTTATAGGGCAAAATCTGCCCTTGCCACATGGTGGCACCTTTTTCCACGTCGTGGGCTTGGTTGTCATTGCATGCGACATCGCAAGTTGCGTCTGGGGGACTCCCGGAGGTGTCAATAGACTTGCCACGTCATGGCACTGCTTGCCACATCGTGGTATCTGACAGTTTTGTGGTTGCGTGCCCCAAAATTTAGAAATTCATAACTTTCGCATACGAACTCCGTTTTCAACGTTCTTTATATCGACGCGTAGGTGAGATTATGCTCTACAACTCTCGTTTAGACTCCATTGGCTAATTTTGAGTTTATTTTTAATATATTATAAATATATTACTTATATATTATCTTTAGTAGGCCGGGACAGGAAACTCCATTCGAAATTCATAACTCCTTCATCTAAACTCCGTTTTCGTCTGTCTTTTTCTCGTTCGACTACTATCAAAGACATCTTCGACTCTCGTTTAGATCACTAAGGATAGATATCTATCTACCTTAAATTGACTATTTACGTCGCGCTGGGTCGTGTCGGTTCTGTCGCGAGACTTCGACAGGTTATAACTCGGAGTTTGGCGTTCTTTATATGCACGGAAACCTTGTGACATATACTAAAACTTGGTTAAGATTAAACCTTCTAAATAATCTTCCATTAAAAAGTCATTTATGATGCTTATCGTCTCTAAATTGACTAGCCCGGATCTACGGCCGTTACATCTCCTCATTAAAAGTATAATGAAAAATAAAGTAGCTAAAGGTTTTACAAGATTCCTAATCTTAGTTACTTTAGGAAAAAGTGAATTGATGCAATTCCATGAAATTACACTTTGTACCCTTGCTAAGATGTTAGTGGAGCGTGTGTGGTTAACCGGCACACTAATTGGGCTCTAAGCAAAGGTGGCAAAGGGTGACTCAATGTTTGTCATAGTCTGATGGAGCGTGTGTGGTTAACTGGCATACCGAATAGGTGACTGTAACATTGGGGGCACCATGTATATTTGAATGGTTATTCACACCCTGTTTTGTGATCCTCGGCATCCCAGTCACAAATCGAGGGGCATATCGAGATTTAAACATGCTATTGAAAAGTTCAATGAGTCTCAAAAGATCTAGGAGTTTTCAATACATTTAAACTTAAATTCTTTTTTTTGTTTTTCATGATGGAAAATTAGTGAATCGTCATTCACTTACCTTCAAATGTTCTGCAAGTTGGATTACAGCATCCCTCTTCGACTTTGTAGGATGTTGTGTTGGATCCTGGCCTTAATATCTCATTTGGGTGATTTATTAAGGACTCAACCAACTAAACTTGAATTTTCTCCCGTTTCATAGATGTCAAAGTTTAACAACTATGGTCTTCCTAAATCCGTTGGAAAAGGTTTTCCACATGAAGATGATGTTCCATGATTGGATTGTGGAAATGGAAATCAACCTTCATTTCTCCACCTCCCCCAATAATTCTCCATGGCCCACATGTTTAAAAACTTGAAAAGTTCAAGGTCATTGAAGCCCTATTGTGTGACAACCCAAGTTTATTTCGTTACATTACCCCGTTACCGTAAACAGAATATTCCACTTTATAAAAGTTCCGTTAATTAGAGGTCGCCAAATAAATAAATGTTTTATTTATTTATATTTTATGTCGTTATAGTCGTAATAAAGTAAATAAAAACACTTAAATTACATTTCCATAGTAATTTGGAAAAAGTTAAATTTTATTACGACCACTAAATCGGGTGCGACCAAAAGCCCCGTTTAACGGCAGTATCGAGTAGAATTCCCGCTGAGCTTCAACTCCAACCCCTATATAAAGGAGAGTAAACTCCATTTCAACCTTTTTACTCTCTCTCTAAACTCTCTCTATAACTTTTTCCCGAGCCAAAAATCGTCCGTTTTGAGCCCAAACAAGTAGGTAAACTATCCTAACTTGTTATATAGATTATCTAGCCAGCAAATTCGAGTTTAAAACATAAATTAGGGACAAAATGATGTGTTTACGGCCCAAGAACACTCTTGGACCGTAAACACCATTTAATGGGGTTTTTAAGCCCCAAAACCCCTCCAAATTGCCCCTAAGGCTTAGATATGACTTTTAGGCTTACATATTCGGACTTAGAACACCTTGGAACAAGTTTTTGGAGAGTAAAATTGAGTTTACTGCCCAAGAACTTGCTTGGGCCGTAAACTCCCCTTCATGGGGAGTAAACTCAATTCCATGTGTTAGAAATACCCTAAACACCCCCTATGGGCTTGGAAAAATAGCTTGAATGCAATACCATTGTTGTAACGGCCTTAAACTTCAATAAAACCAAAAGGATAGGAGTTCACGGCCGTGAACTCCCATAGAGGTGGTTCATGGGCCGTAAACTCCCATTAAGTGCCCAAATGGTGCCCAAACTCCTTCATTCGACTTGGAAAAATACATAGGATTTGTTCTCTATCACTTAAGCCCTTAAAACACCCAAGAAAGATGTCCTTGGGAGCTTACGGACATAAACTCCCATGGTTGGGGTCGTAAACTCCCATTTGGTCCTTTTAAAAGCCTTAAATCCATTCATACCTTTTAGATTTAGACATAGCAAAATTCCACAAACAATGCAAGCCCTTTAAACATTCTAGAACCCCTCACCATGATTTTACGACTGTAAACTCATGGGGAGTTGTCCCAGGGCCGTAAACACTATATGGAGAGTTTACTCTTGGAGAGTAAGCTCCATTCCTAAGCCATTCACACCCTTAAATGTTACCCGGGACACCCCAAACACTTAACCAAAGTGTTTTTCGCTCTTTAGGGTGCGTATACTTGTTTAATTAGTATTATATATACTAATTGTATGTGAACATATGTTATCATATGTTAAATAGGTCACTAAGTGTGTCCAAGCCTTTACTTGACACCGAGCACCCAACCGGTACCTTCGTCGGATCCACTTAAATCAGGTGAGTTCATACCCCTGAATGAACCTTTTAAATGTTTTTACATGTTTTATAGGGGGGGAATACAAGTTAAACATGCCAGTTATCATATCAATCACATGTGATTGATAACCCGCATGCATAAGGATTTACCACAATGTAAACTATTTTACCGAGTAGGATACTATAAATGTTTTCTGAAATGTTTTCACTTGTTCAAAACTATTACTTATACTGTTTTATCAAAGTTCATTTTAAACTGGTTTATGAAAGGTTTCCAAAGAATTTCTAAAGGTTTTCAAACTTGTTTTACCAAAGAACACCATGTTGTGATTTTCTTAAGTATAAAGGTTTTTCCAAGGTTTTCATCAAAGCTCTCGTTCATGTCGTATACTGTTACTTGTTAGATACCATTGCTTCACTTTTACTTAGTTTAAACTCCTACTTGATAACGTTTCCACTTCGTGATACACTTATACCTGTTAACACTTATATTTCACGATCCGGTTATTCCACACTGTTCATTTATACATCACAATCCGGTTATTCCAAACTGTTCATTTATACATCACGATCCGGTTATTCCACACTGTTCGTTTGTACATCACGATTCGGTTATTCCACACTGTACGGTTATACATCAAAATTCGGTTATACTTCACGATACGTTTCCACTAGTTACACACTCAGACATAGTTAGATGTATGCTTGTGCTTGTATAGATGCATATAAATAATGATTGAAGGACTTAGGAAGGCTTGTCCGCCCTATTTCCTTTTCTTCGTTGAGATGTGGTCTGGTGGGATCGGATGGCCGTCCGAAGGTCGTTGATTCATTTGTTATATATTATGTATGCAAGCATAGACATATAGTTTTACATTAGTCAGTTCAGTTATGAGTCTCTACCTCTAGTTCAGCACTTATATTGGAAACCCACTACCTACTATTTGGGATGCATCTTCGGGACACGGCTTTCTCCGTCGTCTAGTTGGTAACCAGAGTCTCCTGTAGGGAGAGCGGACATTGTGTGTATAGATCTATACGGGATTGACACCCCCGCACCCTGACTGCTAGCTACAGTCCACGACCTACCAAGCCAAGGGGTGACAAATGTCACATTTTATAGACGCTTGCAGGGCGTCAGGTACTCTAGTGTCGGTTAGTATGGTTACGAGTATCCCAGGTTACCTTATAATTCATGGCCTTAAGGTAACGGTATTTTACACTATATTTTACATTGTATGCTGGAAACCCACTATCAGAGTCACACTGTTTTTAGACCTTGCTAGCCGTATCTTTCATTTGATACCATTTGGGGTCTGTATCCTCTGTTTTTAGACCTTGCTAGCCGTATCTTTCATTTGATACCGTCTGGGGTCTGTATCCTCTGTTTTTAGACCTTGCTAGCCGTATCTTTCATTTGATACCGTCTTGGGTCTGTATCCTCTGTTTTAGACCTTACTAGCTGTATCTTTCATTTGATACTGTATGGGGTCTGTATTTTTGTTTTAGACCTTACTAGCTGTATCTTTCATTTGATACAGTCTGGGGTCTGTATCCTCTGTTTTAGACCTTACTAGCTGTATCTTTCATTTGATACTATCTGGGGTCTGTATTCTTGTTTTAGACCTTACTAGCTGTATCTTTCATTTGATATTGTCTGTGGTCTGTTTAGCATTACTGTCAAACCTGGCCAGTTATGTAATCATAAGCTGGAATAAATGTAACCTGATCAACTACATTTATTCGAGATGCGATGAACATGTGCTTGGGAGTGATAGTGGTGTTGCAACAAGTCTGAAACTTACCAACTAGGAATGCTAGAGTCAAACATAAAGTCAAAATACTATAGGAGTATTTTGGAACACTAAAAGATTCACACAAATCCCAGAATCACATTCAAAAGATAAGAAAACCAACAAGAAATTAAAATACCATAGGGGTATATTAGAATCCATAACCAACCTTGTGTGAAGAACTAAAAAGATCCTTATGGATATACCTACAACTACAGAGGGTATACTCCCAAGGTTATATATAATAAGGATCCCATAGGCTAAGAATGTGTGGTTTCGCTCTACTTCCTTTTCCTTGTTTGGATGTGGATATCGAGTAGTATCACATATTTGAAGGCCTATCGGATCTAAGTTATATATGATTTGTATACCCTGTGTAATCGTAGCAGGACATGATATGGATCATCCAGTGAAATGTTAATAATCTCTTAGGATTCTTTAGACATTTCCATTCTCGCACGAACCCTGTAGAAAACCCTATCCACTTCAGTGCTTGACAGAAGAGTTGATGCAGACCCAGAAGAGGTTCATTGAGAAGATTTCCTATTCGGAAATAAATGAACTGGGTTGAGACTATTGAATTCACCAAGTGCCTATATCTTTTTAGGGACATCGGTGAGAAATTCCCCTAAACTTCTGAAATTTCCAGTCATCCATCATGAAGTGATGACACCCGGAGTCGGATTCGGGAGTAAGGTGGAGTAGAAATTCAATGTGTCTTCATGAGAAAAGAACCCTAGGTAATTACCCGAAGGAAACCAACGCCAATTCCAATCAAGATACGAGGCAGACAGAGGGAGCCAGTATATGGAACCCAAGAAGTGTCTTACCCTCGTGTTCGTCACACTAATACACCCTTAAAATAATACAATTTAGTGAATTAGTGGTTACACTACTCACACTATGTGTTAGGTAAATCGTCGTTTCTCGTTTCCAGTCACACGATTAGAGCAGATCCCCGCACCTCTATTGAGAGTATGTAGCCATAAGCCTTCATGAGCCTCTTTCCGCTATGTTCGTTCCGAACTATTCTCAACTCTTTCCACGCCGGAGAGTGAAACCTTCCCAGTATAAAGGTAACGTATTAGGAATGACTCGCATCTTATGGCCTTTTCTGATACTCATACTCCTACCTTGATTACCAGGACTACATCATAGGGATGTAGGTCGACACTCAGACAACCAGTACCCGAGGCACGGGAAAAATTTATGCCTAATACAGTCGGGACAGATATGTCCAGGGTTAGCCATCGTCTCTCATTATCTTGTATTCCTTTCCATGTAGGAAAAACCATGCCTCCGAAAAAGCATAACCAGTCCACAAGCAAGAAACCTACTCTCTTATTCGATGAAGCTACGTTCCAAGCTGCGGTCTCGGCAGCCGTAGCAGCTGTCATGGCTCCTGTGAATGCTAACAACGCCAATGTTAGCAAGGGCCCTGTTGGGAATTCCGATCCTAGCAATGGACAGCAGCAACCAACACCTGCATACCCAGCCACCCAAGAACCTCAACCGAATCCACTAAAGATAAAACTCAAGATCGAGGAGGGAGGTACCTCGGCTCAAGGACCTTCCGAAGGGCAACGAGCTGAGGCAGTCAATACCCCTGTCAATCCTTCCCTCCTGACTTCAAGAAGACCATACCTAGGAAACCTTCCCCACTGCGGCAAGTGTAGCTACCATCATCATGGTATATGTCGGGAACTCTTATTTGCTAGGTGCAACATGAAGGGGCACACTGCTCACGTATGCAGAACTCCGGTGGAGCGTATTGCATCAATCACCAATGTGATGACCAATCCAGTTTGCCGACTATGTGTTGAGATTGGACACCTCAAAAGAGATTGCCCAACTAAAGGAAACAATAAGGACACAGGAGGAGCCTAACTCTACTACTTAGGGAGAAGCATCAAGGAACCCGGAAGATTTTGGTACGTCTCTTGATCTCAGATAACTAAACTGAAAACATTAAAAGGCTAATTTAAATGTAAATGCTTCCCCAATAAGGCGAAAGTCACAGAACTGATATAAGGTTTAAAATTTATTAGGTAAAACTATAATGGCTAAATATATATGTTACGGCTATGTATAATTGAGATGGACAGACCTAGAGTGAGTGAATGCCGCCTCATTTCCTGTTCCTTGTTTGGTTGTGGATTTAGGGCGGAGTCGCTCAGTCAACAGTCCTCCCCACCTTAATTATACATGACTAGTATATGTTAGGCGATTATAGAAATGCCTCGTGAGAATCCATTCATGAAAAGATACTCTACTCAGAAACACTTAGAACACTTTATAGATCCGCGTCGACTCTATCGGTCCAAGTATCCACGACAATGATACACAGGACGAAACCCTAGACGCCTAGAACTTGTGTGTCTGTTCGACGCATGACTCTATCGACCCTCACTTTATGTCATGTCGAAGTATGCCAATTTCGACGACTCTATCGATCATGGTTTGACGTAGTGCAACCATGTGTACATCCCTAGTGTTGTGTAAAAAGAACTTTCTCCGTAGCCATGTCGGCAAATAAAGGTTCTTCCGAACCTAAAACATAACACAAATGATTAAACCTAATGCGATCCGCCAGTCGTCCCTCTTATCTCAAACCTTCCGAAGTACCCAGGAGAAGGGTACCGCATGCTGTTGACCGACCCCTCTTAGTCATATGGAAACCAAAGCGAAGGACACTGCAAGATACTCCAGAAGATGATAACCATCTGAAGCATACTCCGTAGATCCTCAGAAAGACCCTTCGCACCTCGCACATCAGGTTCGTGAATCCAGAGGATAGAACTCATGGGACTAACCACTATAACTGAGTATATGCGTAAAAGTGGTATATAATTGAGATCAAAAAGATTTCAAATGTGTGCTTCCTCCCTACTCCCTGTTCCTCGTTGGGTTGTGGGTCTGGGGTGGAGTCGCACAACTGAACATCCTGCCGACCTCAATTATATACGGTTTGCATACACCAAGTATTAGTGGTTAAGCCAAGTATGAGCTCTACCACGAACCTCATAGTAAGACCCTCATCCTATTCCATAAAATAGGAGCTGGAGTCAAGAGAACCACTGCCGGTTAAGCCCACATAGTAACTAACAGCCACAGTTAGTAAAGAGATTAAAGTTCTGAGTGATGGGAACATATACTCACTAGATTTGACCTAGACTGAGAAAACTCAGAACCTTCTGAAGAGTAGTTGCAGTAGATGCTCGCACTACTCAGGCACTTCGTCCACCCTGTTACAGACTAGTAGTGCCTAAGATCCTCCGCCCTCCCGCATGGAGGAAGTCACTGTCGCCTGGTAGACGATAGACTACATTCTCCGAAGTGAACACTAGGATACCGAGAACCACAGGATAACCCCCGCAGCCAAGAATACTTGATCAAAGTGCGATGTAGTTGCATTAAGCCTCATGACCCAGGTTCCGAAGAGATTATAGACTTAACACCAGCCTTGGTGTTAGTCTAGGGGTTATGTAGGAGCATGTGCTTTCCGCACTAGAATACACCAAAGTCTTAGATATTCATTGGACTATTAGGTGTTCCACGAATACTATCTCACGCAGAAATAGTAGAACCACCTCCCGAGATAGTCCAACACTCATCTAGTGAAACCCTATCTCCCTGAACCTGAGGGTTTCCGTTGGGAATATCTCAAGATTCATTATGCAGGTTCATTTTGCACGAGCTTGAGATAGACACTCTACAGCAAACAGATACCATAGACACACAACCCATTCGATGACCTAGAAAGCCTCTAAAAGCCAATTGACAGAAACGCGAAACCAAAGATAACCCGAGCTTCCTGAGAACCAACCTGAAGGACTACACTACCAGTATGGGAAAGAACGTTAGAAACTTCGGAATGGCGATCACACCAGTGGTGATCTTGCCATAGAAGTACACTATGTTCTAAGTGCTAAAAAGCTCTACCCTTCCGAGAGCTTAGGACAATCTGAGAATCCTCGCGGAGATTTGGTCCAACCTTCGTCAGACCATTACTACTTTCGGATATTCCACAAGTTCCACACCAGATGGATCCACTTCTTAGACTGATATGCGTTTACCCGACGTCACTCTTCGTATCCCACTCATCTTGATAGAGACCATTGAGAACCCTAACCTCGTAGATACACCAGTCAGAACGCGCTAACTACACGAGACGGAATACGCATCCCGTAGGTGAAGGTATGTTGGAATGACAAACACAGACCAGAGTTCACTTGGGAATGCGAGGACAAACAGAATAGGAAGTACCCTCCTGCCTCTACTCGGTCATTCATACCTACTACCTTTCCTAGACCTGAATTTCGGGACGAAATTCCCTCTAATGGGGGGATGATGTGACAACCCAAGTTTATTCTGTTACATTACCCAGTTACTGTTAACGGAATATTCCACTTTATAAAAGTTTCGTTAATTAGAGGTCGCCAAATAAATAAATGTTTTATTTGTTTACATTTTATGTCGTTATAGTCGTAATAAAGTAAATAAAAACACTTAAATTACATTTCCATAGTAATTTGGAAAAAGTTATATTTTATTACGACCACTAAATCGGGTGCGACCAAAAGCCGCATTTAACGGTAGTATCGGGTAGAATTCCCGCTGAGCTTCAACTCCAACCCCTATATAAGGGAGAGTAAACTCCATTTCAACCTTTTTACTCTCTCTCTAAACTCTCTCTCTACAACTTTTTCCCGAGCCAAAAATCGTCCGTTTCGAGCCCCAAACAAGTAGGTAAACTATCCTAACTTGTTATATAGCTTATCTAGCCTGCAAATTCGAGTTTAAAACATAAATTAGGGACAAAATGATGTGTTTACGGCCCAAGAACACTTTTGGACCGTAAACACCATTTAATGGGGTTTTTAAGCCCCAAAACCCCTCCAAATTGCCCCTAAGGCTTAGATACGACTTTTAGGCTTACATATTCGGACTTAGAACACCTTGGAACAAGTTTTTGGAGAGTAAAATTGAGTTTACTGCCCAAGAACTTGCTTGGTCCGTAAACTCCCCTTCATGGGGAGTAAACTCAATTCCATGTGTTAGAAATACACTAAACACCCCCTATGGCCTTGGAAAAATAGCTTGAATGCAATACCATTGTTGTAAGGGCCTTAAACTTCAATAAAAACCAAAGGGATAGGATTTCACGGCCGTGAACTCCCATAGAGGTGGTTCATGGGACGTAAACTCCCATTAAGTGCCCAAATGGTGCCCAAACTCCTTCATTCGACTTGGAAAAATACATAAGATTTATTCTCTATCACTTAAGCCCTTAAAACACCCAAGAAAGATGTCCTTGGGGGCTTATGGTCGTAAACTCCCATGGTTGGGGCCGTAAACTCCCATTTGGTCCTTTTAAAAGCCTTAAATCCATTCATACCTTTTAGATTTAGACATAGCAAAATTCCACAAACAATGCAAGGCCTTTAAACATCCTAGAACCCCTCCCCATGAGTTTACAGCCGTAAACTCATGGGGACTTGTCCCAGGTCCGTAAACACTATATGGAGAGTTTACTCTTGGAGAGTAAACTCCATTCCTAAGCCATTCACACCCTTAGATGTTACCCGGGACACCCCAAACACTTAACCAAAGTGTTTTCCGCTCTTTAGGGTGCGTATACTTGTTTAATTAGTATTATATATACTAATTGTATGTGAACATATGTTATCATATGTTAAATAGGTCACTAAGTGTGTCCAAGCCTTTACTTGACACCGAGCACCCAACCGGCACCTTCGTCGGATCCACTTACATCAGGTGAGTTCATACCCCTGAATGAACCTTTTAAATGTTTTTACATGTTTTATAGGGGGGAATACAAGTTAAACATGTCAGTTATCATATCAATCACATGTGATTGATAACCCGCATGCACAAGGATTTACCACACAGTAAACTGTTTTACCAAGTAGGATACTATAAATGTTTTCTGAAATGTTTTCACTTGTTCAAAACTCTTACTTATACTGTTTTATCAAAGTTCATTTTAAACTGGTTTATGAAAGGTTTCCAAAGAATTTCAAAAGTTTTTCAAACTTATTTTACCAAAGAACACCAAGTTGTGATTTTCTTAAGTATAAAGGTTTTTCCAAGGTTTTCATCAAAGCTCTCTTTCATGTCGTATACTCTTACTTGTTAGATACCATTGCTTCACTTTTACTTAGTTTAAACTCCTACTTGATAACGTTTCCACTTCGTGATACACATATACATGTTAACGCTTATACTTCACGATCCGGTTATTCCACACTGTTCGTTTATACATCACGATCCGGTTATTCCACACTGTTCGTTTATACATCACGATTTGGTTATTCCACACTGTACGCTTATACATCACGATTCGGTTATACTTCATGATACGTTTCCACTTGTTACACACTCAGACGTAGTTAGATGTATGCATGTGCTTGTATAGATGCATATAAATAATGATTGAAGGACTTAAGAAGGCTTGTCCGCCCTATTTCCTTTTCTTCATTGAGATGTGGTCTAGTGGGATCGGATGGCTGTCCGAAGGTCGTTGATTCATTAGTTATATATTATGTATGCAAGCATAGACATATAGGTTTACATTAGTCAGTTCAGTTATGAGTCTCTACCTCTAGTTCAACACTTATATTGGAAACCCACTACCTACTATTTGGGATGCATCTTCGGGACACGGCTTTCTCCATCTTCTATTTGGTAACCAGAGTCTCCTATAGGGAGAGCGGACATTGTGTGTATAGATCTATACGGGATTGACACCCCCGCACCCTGACTGCTAGCTACAGTCCACGACCTACCAAGCCAAGGGGTGACAAATGTCACATTTTATAGATGCTTGCAGGGCGTCAGGTACTCTAGTGTCGGTTAGTATGGTTACGAGTATCTCAGGTTACCTTATAATTCATGGCCTTAAGGTAACGGTGTTTTACACTGTATTTTACACAGTATGCTGGAAACCCACTATCAGAGTCACACTGATTTTAGACCTTGCTAGCTGTATCTTTCATTTGATACCGTCTGGGGTCTGTATCCTCTGTTTTTAGACCTTGCTAGCCGTATCTTTCATTTGATACCGTCTGGGGTCTGTATCCTCTGTTTTTAGACCTTGCTAGCCGTATCTTTCATTTGATACCGTCTGGGGTCTGTATCCTCTGTTTTTAGACCTTGCTAGCCGTATCTTTCATTTGATACCGTCTGGGGTCTGTATCCTCTGTTTTAGACCTTGCTAGCTGTATCTTTCATTTGATACTGTATGGGGTCTGTATTTTTGTTTTAGACCTTACTAGCTGTATCTTTCATTTGATACAGTCTGGGGTCTGTATCCTCTGTTTTAGACCTTACTAGCTGTATCTTTCATTTGATACTGTCTGGGGTTTGTATTCTTTTTTTAGACCTTACTAGTTGTATCTTTCATTTGATACTGTCTGGGGTACGTATTCTTGTTTTATACCTTACTGGCTGTATCTTTCATTTAATATTGTCTGGGGTCTGTATCCTCTGTTTTTAGACCTTGCTAGTCGTACCTTTCATTTGGTACCGTCTGGGGTCTGTGTCTCTTTTGTTAGACTGAGCCAGGCGTGTCGTTCGTTCGATACTCTCCTGGAGTCTATGATTCCTCTTGCCTTAGTCAGCAGTCTTAACTGCTGAGGCATATGTTATTTTCCCTGATTTCTCCTGCTTTCTTTAATAATCAAATTCTGTATTTTGATAGTGATAGCGATTAAGGGAAAACTACTTTTTACCACATAACTCCGTCCAGTCTTGGTAGAAGACTGCTTTTATTAAAGAAAATATCGGATTTTCTGGAAAAGACACTAATGTAATGGACACTCTAAAACTACCACTTTTATTAAAGTTATTTGGAAAAAATGACACTAAATGCTTATGAACTCACCAGCATTTGTAAAAATGCTGATACTCGCTTTTCAAATAACTTGTATTCTCAGGTCAGCATTAGACAGGTACATTCCCGGAGCTGTTGATGAAGATAGCTTAGTACCAAACTACACTTATATTATTACTTGTATTACTTTGATGTATTGTATGTAAACCATGTAAAACTATTACTATTAATGCAATGTTTTGTTTTACTTTGATTACTATAATGCATGTGTTGTGATACTTGATATGACGTCATCCGCCCCAGAATGTTTCTACCGTTCCGGTTTTGGGGTGTGACATATTGGCAATAAGACACAAAGATGGAAAGTCTGTGTGTACATACGTCTTAAAGATGAAGTCACACATTGACAAGATTGTTAGGTGTTGATGTTTGAAGGTTTCTATTATTAGCAATAATGGATTTCATTCTTAATTATGTTATTTGTGGAGATGTCAAGAATTTACCAAATAGGGAGAGTTTCTCATCGCCCAAATTTCAATTGGATAGAAACTTGGAATCATACAACTTGGTTGCGTGATGAATGAAAACTTTCATATTTGGAAATTAGACTAATTCTTTGATAAAGTGTCAAGTGAAGGACTAGGAGATCGAGTACACTAGGTTGTGTGTTGAGAAAATCCACCACAAAGAGAGATAAGATATTCATCATGATTTACTAAAAGGTTGGTAAATATGATTATACTTATAACATTAAGTGTAATTCTGAGTTGATTGAAAGAGTTTCAATGAATAGCAGTACGAATAAAGAAGAATCAAGTAGGCAGAAATATAAAAGTTTCTCTATTCTAAGAAGAAGGGAGAGTACCTTTTATGATAATTCTTAATGATCAAGAATCATATCTTAATTGATCCTCTAAGTGAGTCTTAGTGCATTTGTATGTCTAAGAAGAGGAATCGAGAATTGTGGAAATGGTTAAATCAAGAAGTCAATCATACTTCATTCCAAAATCAAGTCTTAGAGTCATACTCCAAGATTGTGACTTGAGTGACATAATCATAAGTAGGAATGTTCTTATACTTGCACATATTGGTAAGTTGTGATGTCTTGAATAAGACAAAGACCATCTAGTACCAAATTGCATGTAGGTTTTGTCTTGATACAGACACACTAACTCATGGATATTTGCTTTGTCAACAAATGTTTCTTGATAAGAGAATCTAATATGTCAATAGGTCAGTGGGAGTCTAAAGATCTTGAAAAAGTTCAAGAAGAAATCAAGAAGTAAACCGATTAAACACTAGCACACAACTTGAGGAATGTAACCTATCGTGTTGACAAAATTTTATTTCCATGCCAATCCAGTTGAGTGATTATGCATATGAGTTCCGTCACAATCAGGAATATTTGTGCCTTGTAACTACAATACTTAAGTCAAATTATGAATCCAAAAACATAAGAGCATGAATGATGCTTATTCTATGACAACAAAAACTGCAATCAAATACACCATACAAGCATTACAAATCGTCAACAAGCAATTGGAAACCCTAGAAGTTCTTGTTTAGGTCCATTTCGGACTAGGACTTCCTTATTGGAATTAGTGGACCAATATGCTTCCAATTTGACCATCCTGGGCTTAGAACTCATAAATGGGCTCTAATTGGACCCACTTCCGTTTATTTCAACATTTTGGGCCATATTGGGCCTAGAATGAAATGAATCAATTATATGAACAATTTTGGGCCATATTTAACCTAATGTAGCCCTAATAGGTCATAAGAATCACATTTATGGTTATTTGGACCAAGCACCACTTAACATAAACATGAAAAAGGCTTAAGCATGCAAGGCTCAAATTCTTTTTTCTCCCCCTCTAATTCTCGGCCCAAGCCCATGTAAAAAGGGAGAGTTGACTTTCATGGCCATCTCATTTTTACATATTGGGTTTCCATGCATCTTATCTCATATTTCCATGCACATATCACTTCAAGATCTATCTCTTTCTCTCTCTCTTGCTCTCGGCCGATTTCAAGCACACACACACACACACATTTCACTCATCTTTTTCTCTCAAGAAACTCTCTCATTTCTCCTCCAAAATTTCGAGATCTAAGGAGCTTTCAAGGAGACATCTCCACAAATTCTTCACCTAAGGTAAGATCAAGTTAGGATCTATGATTTTTGTACTTTGTTTTATCAAAATCTTCTTCTAATCCATGTAAAAACCTTGATCACTCTCCTAGAAACTCTCTAAGTTCGAGATCTTCCAAGGAGAGGTACTAAGGCCAAACTTTCTTCTCACTTCTTCTAAAGGCCGAAACCACACCCAAAGGTGAGCTTCATACCCCCTATTTTGCAGTTTTTATAAGTTTTGTGGAGGGGGGGGGGAATACAAGCAAATGTGTAGATCTATGAGTATATGTATGCTTTGTGTGATTTCTATGCTTGTATGTATGTTCTTATGTGATTGTGGTGTTGGATCTAGTCAAAAAGACCTTAAAACCGAGATCTACATGAAGTTGTATGAAATAAGTATAAATTATATTATTTCACACAAATCATTTCTAGAAAAATAGCCAAGTTGGTTAATATGAACATCTTTGGGCTTAAAACCCATTTTTGGACTCAAAATGCTAAAAATATGAAACTAAAGGGCCCAAAATGTCAAAATACAAATTCTGAGGGATGAGATGAGTCAAAAAAGTTTCAAAAATGTATTTCCTGGAAATTTACCCTTTGAAAGGATTAAAATGTGAATTTTTAAACATAATGCGCCAAAAATGAACTTTTCGGCCCAATAAAGCCCAAATTGCGAGATTTTCAAATTAGAGGGGCTGAAACTGCACTTTTCTGTAAAACAGGGGACTACTAGTGTACCGAGTCCATTTCAAGGGTTAAAAATGCTTTTCAAATTTGGAAGGGACCAAAGATGTAAAAAATTTCCATTTTGGGTCAAAATTGTAAAAATTGCGAGAATAGAGGTTTCAACTGAGAAAAACTCCATTTTGAGGGACTAAAACTGTTTTTCAAGTAAATTGGGGCTGAAAAATACCTTTTCAACAAGTTTTGATACTAAAGTGTCAAGAAAAATGGTTTAAGGACTAAAATGGAAATTTTTTTTATTGAAGGGGTTAAAAGTGTAAATTTATACAAGAAAAGGGCTTCAAAAAGAAAATTCTAAGGTTTTATACAATAGATACTTTACGACAAGATACTAGTACCACGATTACCGACGAAATATAATACACCTTCAACACCAAAATCGTTACCAAACGAATTGATTCGGTCTCGAATCAATAACGAATCAAAAATCTAAACACGACGATACTCCAATACACACGCAGAAATTAAGGGAAGTCAATACACACATGGGAATTCACCAGATGTCGATACACCATCTTTGGGCCCGAAAGTTTCAAATCGTGCTTGTTGGGCCTAGCTAGCCCAATAACATGATCTTTAGGCCCGAAGGAAACGCGCTTGCATGATATTGGATCTTATACGACCTAATACCGTGTAAAAGGAGTTTCAATAGCTCATGTGCTGTTGGGCCCCAAGGCTCCTTTGGCACTGCTAGCAAAGTCGAGAATTCACAACTGCGAGTCGGGCCAAGGGCCTTTCGCATTCACGATAGCCTTTAACGACCCGTGGAATTAACGAGGGCTTCGCACCCTCTTTTCTTCTTAGGTTGTGGGGCTATGAGAAGTCAGGGTGGTTGGATTAGGTGAGTAGTACAGATGACGCCTAAGGGTTCGTTTGTATAGTCGTAAGCTAGCCATTTTCATTAATGCGTAATTACAACAACTCACCGCCCTTAATTAATCCAATGTCACCTGGAATTATCAAATACACACGTCACAACGGTTTAACCAAATATAAAACGCATATTTTAAAGTATTAGGAAAACATCGGGTTTTCCTTGGGAATTCAACTCTTACACCTACGTGATGCATACCAACTATAACAATTTTTCACACTTATAGAAATAAACAAGCATACTTACGGATCTTCACGCTTTTTCTTACTACAATAATCTTTTCAGAAAATATCGGATTTTCTGGTGGTTTTTCAAAATCATACAAAACATTATGTTTCAAACATTACTTATGAACTCACCAACATTTCATATGTTGACGTTTTTCAAAATACTTGTATTCTCAGGTAACAGGTAAATTGAAGGGAAAAATGTACTCAGTGATGTCTCGTTGTTTGTTTAACTAGTATCGAACAATCTACTTTTGGGAATGTATTGTTTTGAAACAATGTATTAATGTAAACACTACCAGTTGTAATATTTCAATGCATGGTGATGAATGATGTTATGTTTCATGTATATTCACTGTGATGGTATTCAATTGAGTCACAACAGCCCTCGGACGTTTCTGCCGTCTGGTTCGGGGGTGTGACTGGTTGGTATCAGAGCTTTGTTTATAGTGAACTAGCATATCTAGCCACACATTAATATGCAACTATAAACCAAAAGAGGGACTAACACAACTCTGAACAAAACAAGTGGAACACAACAATAAAACACCCTTGCTTGCATTAGGAATAAGAACATAACGTCGAATCAAACAAGATAACGCTAGTATCCCAGTTAATTCAGGACTGTTCTTAGCAGTATCAAGGAGTGGATGTGGCATGATCAACTACATTCCCTCCAAGGTATGACTAACACATGTTCTGATGAGATCGCGATAGCTAGGGAACTTAAAAACAAACCCCTTTCTCACCAGAAGAGAAGAACGTCTGTTTAGTCTAGTGATCATAGGAGTAACGATAGTTTATACCTTCCCCCAGCCTTCATGGAGGGAGAGCAGTCGGGTATCCAGTTTCATCAAGTCCTAGTGGCTCACGGGATGCTTGAAGATGAACCAGAAGGGAATCCAGAGGAAGCACACGACGTCGGACCTGATGAATACATAGACATCGACTACGAGTTCGGGGAGACCGACGATGACATCGAGGAAGGACAAGACCCGGAAAAAGATCACGCCACATCATTCGTGGACGAGGCGCAACCAGACCACCCCGCCCCACCAATGAACCCCCCAAGGGATAACCGCTCTCCCGAAGGTGAGATCGCCGCCCTGCGGCAACAGTTGTACGCCATGGAGGCACGTGCAGTGCGAGCTAAGCACGAGAGGGATGAGGTTATTGGAGACATGACGGAGATGGCTTAGTTACTGGCTCAACACTTCGGCATATGACCCCTCCACTACGTAGGACGCACCACGGAGTGTTAGGGATAGACTTATCTTACTAGCTCATTAGGAACTATGCTATGTACCCCGACTCTATGTTTAAGTGACTACACTACTCATAGAGCCGTTATGCTGTCGAACTAGTGTCACTCATGTATGCTCTTACGAGCAAAATTTTCATGTATCAAATGCGGATAATATTAGTAAACTTTTACGTGCTTTGTTATGATATTACAAATTGCTATGTGTTGCGAATCTATGATTGTATGCTACATGATAGAAGTACTTAAGTTCGTGCCATACACCTAGTCAGTAGGATCACAACCACATGGAAGCCACGTACACGCAACATCTTTCCGTTTCATGACAGAAAGATGCCTCACCGACCTACTCGAGGAAACCCTGGACCAACCCCACCCTAAGTTGACTCAGCCGCATTCCAGGCAGCGGTCTCTGATGCGGTCACTGCAGCGATGTCACAAATTCATCAAGGGAACAATGGAGGAGTCAACGGGCAAGGGGACGGTAGTTCGAACAACAGAATGAATCAAGGACCCACCAAAACATGTACCTACAAGGACTTCACAAACGCTAAACCACGAACCTTTAACGGCACTGGAGGGGTGATCACACTGAAACGATGGATCGAGAAGGTGGAATCGGTATTTGAGATATGCGACTGTCCGGAGGAAATGAAGGTGAAGTTTGCAGCATGCACTTTCGTTGATCAAGCACTCACTTGGTGGAACGGACACGTGGAAGCCATGACACTCCCTGTAGCCAACTCCATGTCGTGGTCGGAAATGAAAGAGATGTTGATGGCTGAATACTGCTCACGAGGTGAGATTCAGAAAATGGACCAAGAGCTGTGGAACCTCATTGTGCGTAATGCGGATATCGATGCCTACATATCGAGATTTAGTGAACTATCTCTTTTATGCCCGGGTATGATCACCTCGGAAGGAAAGAAGATTGAGTGATTCATCTGGGGACTAACCTCTCCGATCCAAGGAAACGTGATAGCTGCAAATCCCAAAACTTTCGACAGTGCTAAAAGATTGGCAAAGAAGCTGTATGACCACAACAATAAGAAGGGGGAGAAGCCAACGGAGACTGAGGCCAAGAAGGAAAGTGATGGCAAGAAAGGGAAAAACAACAAAAGGAAGGGGCTTCAAGGCTCCGCGACTTCTAAGAAATAGCAGACAGTGGCGGTTAATGCTGCCACCGCGCAAGTCCCAGCTACACCGCATGCTCCAGACTTAGCTGCCCCAAATGCTCCTAGACCTTATTCTGGTAATCTTCCCAAATGCAACAAGTGCAGTTTCCATCACAACAGAGAATGCAAGGAGTTGCAGTGCTCCAGTTGCAATCGGAAGGGACACACGGCGAGGTACTGCAGGACCTACCCTCCTCAAAATCAACAACAGGGAAACAACAACAACAACAACCGCAACAACAACAACATCAATGTTGGGGGCAGCAACGCTGGTCCTAGCCACACATGTTATGGGTGCGGAAGGACAGGGCATTTTCGTCGCGATTGCCCTAACAACAACAATCCCGGAAATGGAAGAACGAGAAGTGTGTTGGCCATGGGCAGGGGGAAGCAATTCAGGATCCCGCAATTGTTACCGGTACGTTTCCCCTAAACCACACTTATGCATGCATCCTATTTGACACCGGAGCGGAGCGAAGTTTCGTAAGCAATAAGTTTAAGCATTTATTAAAACAACAACCCCAGAAGCTCAATGAAACCTTTACGGTGGAAATGGCTAATGGGAAATCCAAATCCACGGGGGAAATCTACATCGGATGTACCCTAACCCTGAACCAACACGTCTTTCGAATAGACTTAATGCATGTATCCATTAGGAGTTTCGATGTGATTATTGGCATGGACTGGCTAAGCCTCTACCATGCTGAGATTATGTGTCACGAGAAGGCCGTTCGCCTTCGCCTTCCTAATCACGAAACCCTAGTTATTTACGGAGACAAACCTAGCATGAACCTTCGCCTCATCTCGTGCATCCAGGCACAAAAGCATCTACGAAAGAAAGATTTGACATTCCTGGCTCACATAGTGGATAAAACCAAGGAAGAGACTAACATTCAAGATATTCCAGTAGTGCGTGAATTTCCAGACGTATTTCCTGAAGATCTTCCTGGAGTACCCCCAGAGAGGCAAGTTGAATTCCAAATTGACCTCGTTCCAGGAGCAACCCCTCTCGCTAAATCACCTTACCGGCTAGCTCCTGCTGAAATGCAGGAATTGTCCAGTCAACTCAGTGAACTCCTGGACAAGGGATTCACCCGACCTAGTTACTCGCCATGGGGAGCTCCGATCCTGCTTGTCAAAAAGAAGGACAGATCTTTTAGGATGTGCATCGATTACAGAGAGTTAAATAAACTCACTGTCAAAAATCGCTATCCACTCCCACGAATCGACAATCTATTTGACCAGCTCCAAGGAGCTAGTTACTTCTCTAAGATAGATCTAAGGTCCGGATACCATCAACTCAAAGTCCGGGAAGAGGATATTCCTAAAACCGCTTTCCGAACTCGTTATGGACATTATGAATTTGTCGTAATGCCCTTTAGTCTAACAAATGCCCCTGCCGCATTTATGGATCAATGTGATGAACCGAATCTGTCGACCATTCCTCGACAACTTTGTCATTGTCTTCATTGATGACATTCTCGTCTATTCCCGAAGCGAGAAAGAGCATGGTCAACATCTCCGACAAATTCTAGAAACTCTGCGATCGGAAAAGCTATACGCAAAACTCTCCAAGTGTGAGTTCTGGCTCCGTAGTGTGAACTTCCTAGGTCATGTTGTTAGCCAAGATGGAATTCATGTGGATCCCTCTAAGGTCAAGGCTGTTGAAGGATGGGCAGTCCCGACAACACCCACAGAAATTCGTCAATTCTTATGTCTAGCAGGCTACTATAGGAGGTTCATTCAAAACTTCTCTAAGATCGCCAAGCCACTTACCTCACTTACACAAAAGGGTGTACCATTCAAATGGATGGACAAACAGGAGGTTGCATTCCGAACCCTGAAGCAAGCCCTCTGTAGTGCCCCGGTATTATCTCTACCGGAGGGAACGGAAGACTTCGTGGTCTACTGTGACGCGTCAAATCAAGGCTTAGGTTGCGTTCTCATGCAGCGTGGAAGAGTGATAGCTTATGCATCCCGCCAACTAAAGACACACGAAGTGAATTATACAACCCATGATCTGGAATTGGGAGCCGTGGTCTTTGCTCTGAAGATTTGGAGGCATTACCTTTATGGTACGAAGTGCACCATCTTCACGGACCACAAAAGTCTCCAGCATATCTTGAATCAAAAAGAGCTGAATATGAGGCAACGAAGATGGGTCGAATTATTAAACGATTACGAGTGTGAAATGAAGTACCACCCGGGCAAGGCCAACGTGGTAGCTGACGCATTGAGCCGGAAGGAGTACTCTAATCGTCGTGCGAAAACTCTCTCGATAACCATCCAATCTCACCTAACCACCAAGATCGGATTAGCCCAGTCAGATGCCATGAAGATGGAAAACAGAGCAAGCGAAGCTCTATGCGGAATGGAAAAGAATCTAGAGGTGAGAGAGAACGGAGTATACTATTTCATGAACCGTATTTAGGTCCCTAAACTCGGAGGATTTAGGGAGGTAGTCATGAAGGAAGCTCACAAGACGCGATAATCCAGCCATCCCGGTTCGGACAAGATGTATTTAGATGTTAAACAATACTATTGGTGGCCTAACATGAAGGCAGAAATTGCCACCTATGTTGGTAAGTGCCTTACTTGTGCCAAGGTAAAGGTAGAGTACCAGAAGCCCTCGGGGTTATTACAGCAACCGGTGATTCCGGAGTGGAAATGGGAAGGGATTTCTATGGATTTTGTGACCAAGCTGCCCAAGACATCGGACGGATTAGACACCATATGGGTAATAGTCGACCGACTGACGAAATCCGCTCATTTTCTGCCAATAAAGGAATCCTACAAGATGGAGAAACTGACGCGATTATACATTCGAGAAATCGTGAGACTCCACGGAGTACCAGTGTCTATTATCTCAGATAGAGACAGTAGGTTCACTTCACGTTTTTGGCAATCACTCCAGAAAGCACTTGGAACCCATCTCGATATGAGCACTGCTTACCACCCACAAACGGATGGTCAAAGCGAGCGAACCATTCAAACGCTCGAAGACATGCTTCGCGCATGTGTGATAGACTTTGGGAAGTCTTGGGATACCCACTTACCTTTAGTCGAATTCTCGTATAACAACAGTTACCATTCGAGCATAAAGGTCGCCCCTTTTGAAGCACTATACGGGCGTAAGTGTAGATCACCGTTATGTTGGGCTGAGGTGGGCGACACCCAGCTTGCAAAAGCACTCACATCTGACAAGGCGCTGACGGGACTGGAGATCATTCGTGAAACCACAGAAAAGATCGTTCAAATCAGAGCTCGATTACAAGCATCACGCGGCCGAAAGCCCTTAGAATTTCAGGTCGGGGATCGAGTACTGTTAAAAGTCTCACCTTGGAAAGGATTCATTCGTTTCGGGAAACGGGGAAAACTGAACCCACGATACATTGGACCTTTCGAGATCGTCGCCCGAATAGGTCCAGTGGCGTATAAACTGCAACTACCCGTAGAGCTAAACAGTGTGCACCCCGTGTTCCATGTCTCTAATCTAAAGAAGTGTCTATCGGATGAAACACTCGTCATTCCCCTTGACAAGATTGAAATCAACGAGAGTCTCCTGTTCGTTGAAGAACCGGTCAAAATTATGGACAGGGAGGTGAAGCGTACTAAGCAAATTCGCATCCCGATCGTGAAAATACGGTGGAACGCGAAGCGTGGGCCAGAATTCACGTGGGAATGCGAAGATCAAATGAAGCAAAAGTACCCTCACCTATTCTAGCATGCTCAAATCTAGCTTTCAAAAGAATTTCGGGACGAAATTCCCTCTAACGGGGGGATGATGTCACAATCAGGAATTTTTGTGCCTTATAACTACAATACTTAAGTAAAATTATGAATCCAAAAACATAAGAGCATGAATGATGCTTATTCTATGACAACAAAAATTTCAATCAAATACACCATACAAGCATTACAAATGGTCAACAAGCAATTGGAAACCCTAGAAGTTCTTGTTTAGGTCCATTTTGGACTAGGACTTCCTTATTGGGCCCAATGGACCAATAAGCTCCCAATTTGACCATCTTGGGCTTAGAACTCATAAATGGGCTCTAATTGGACCCACTTCCATTTATTTCAACATTTTGGGCCATATTGAGCCTAGAATGAAATGAATCAATTATATGAACCATTTTGGGCCATATTTAACCTAATGTAGCCCTAATAGGTCATAAGAATCACATTTATGGTTATTTGGACCAAGCACCACTTAACATAAACATGAAAAAGGCTTAAGCACGCAAGGTCCAAATTCTATTCTCTCCCTCTCTAATTCTCGGCCCAAGCCCATGTAAAAAGGGAGAGTTGACTTTCATGGCCACCTCATTTTTACATATTGGGTTTCCATGCATCTTATCTCATATTTCCATGCACATATCACTTCAAGATCTATCTCTTTCTCTCTCTCTCTTGCTCTCGGCCGATTTCAAGCACACACACACACATTTCACTCATCTTTTTCTCTCAAGAAACTCTCTCATTTCTCCTCCAAAATTTCGAGATCTAAGGAGCTTTCAAGGAGACATCTCCACAAATTCTTCACCTAAGGTAAGATCAAGTTAGGATCTATGATTTTTGTACTTTGTTTTATCAAAATCTTCTTCTAATCCATGTAAAAACCTTGATCACTCTCCTAGAAACTCTCTAAGTTCGAGATCTTCCAAGGAGAGGTACTAAGGCCAAACTTTCTTCTCACTTCTTCTAAAGGCCGAAACCACACCCAAAGGTGAGCTTCATACCCCCTATTTTGCAGTTTTTATAAGTTTTGTGGAGGGGGGGGGGGGAATACAAGCAAATGTGTAGATCTATGAGTATATGTATGCTTTGTGTGATTTCTATGCTTGTATGTATGTTCTTATGTGATTGTGGTGTTGGATCTAGTCAAAAAGACCTTAAAACCGAGATCTACATTAAGTTGTATGAAATAAGTATAAATTATATTATTTCACACAAATCATTTCTAGAAAAATAGCCAAGTTGGTTAATATGAACATCTTTGGGCTTAAAAGCCATTTTTGGACTCAAAATGCTAAAAATATGAAACTAAAGGGCCCAAAATGTCAAAATACAAATTCTGAGGGATGAGATGAGTCAAAACACTTTCCAAAATGTATTTCCTAGAAATTTACCCTTTGAAAGGATTAAAATGTGAATTTTTAAACATAATGGGCCAAAAATGAACTTTTCGGCCCAATAAAGCCCAAATTGCGAGATTTTCAAATTAGAGGGGCTGAAACTGCACTTTTCTGTAAAACAGGGGACTACTAGTGTACCAAGTCCATTTCAAGGGTTAAAAATTCTTTTCAAATTTAGAAGGGACCAAAGATGTAAAAAATTCCATTTTGGGTCAAAATTGTAAAAATTGTGAGAATAGAGGTTTCAACCGAGAAAAACTCCATTTTGAGGGACTAAAACTGTTTTTCAAGTAAATTGGAGCTGAAAAATACCTTTTCAACAAGTTTTGATACTAAAGTGTCAAGAAAAATGGTTTAAGGACTAAAATGGAATTTTTTTTATTTAAGGGGTTAAAAGTGTAAATTTATACAAGAAAAGGGCTTCAAAAAGAAAAATTCTAAGGTTTTATACAATAGATACTTTACGACAAGATACTAGTACCACGATTACCGACAAATATAATACACCTTCAACACCAAAATCGTTACCAAACGAATTGATTCGGTCTCGAATCAATAACGAATCAAAAATCTAAACACGACGATACTCCAATACACACGTGGAAATTACGGGAAGTCAATACACACGTGGGAATTCACCAGACGTCGATACACCATCTTTGGGCCCGAAAGTTTCAAATCGTGCTTGTTGGGCCTAGCTAGCCCAATAACATGATCTTTAGGCCCGAAGGAAACACGCTTGCATGATATTGGATCTTATACGACCTAATACCGTGTAAAAGGACTTTCAATAGCTCATTTGTTGTTGGGCCCCAAGGGTCCTTTGGCACTGCTAGCAAAGTCGAGAATTCACAAATGCGAGTCGGGCCAAGGGCCTTTCGCATTCACGATAGCCTTTAACGACCCGTGGAATTAACGAGGGCTTCGCACCCTCTTTTCTTCTTAGGTTGTGGGGCTATGGGAAGTCAGGGTGGTTGGATTAGGTGAGTAGTACAGATGACGCCTAAGGGTTCGTTTGTATAGTCGTAAGCTAGCCATTTTCATTAATGCGTGATTACAACAACTCACCGCCCTTAATTAATCCAATGTCAACTGGAATTATCAAATACACACGTCACAACGGGTTAACCAAATATAAAACGCATATTTTAAAGTATTAGGAAAACATCGGGTTTTCCTTGGGAATTCAACTCTTACACCTACATGATGCATACCAACTATAACAATTTTTCACACTTATAGAAATAAACAAGCATACTTACGGATCTTCACGCTTTTTCTTACTACAATAATCTTTTCAGAAAATATCGGATTTTCTGGTGGTTTTTCAAAATCATACAAAACATTATGTTTCAAACATTACTTATGAACTCATCAACATTTCATATGTTGACGTTTTTCAAAATACTTGTATTCTCAGGTAACAGGTAAATTGAAGGGAAAAATGTACTCAGTGATGTCTCGTTGTTTGTTTAACTAGTATCGAACAATCTATTTTTGGGAATGTATTGTTTTGAAACAATGTATTAATGTAAACAGTACCAGTTGTAATATTTCAATGCATGGTGATGAATGATGTTATGTTTCATGTATATTCACTGTGATGGTATTCAATTGAGTCACAACAGCCCTCGGACGTTTCCGCCGTCTGGTTCGGGGGTGTGACAAGTTCTACGAGTTCTCAATAGGTTGCATAAGGTTAAACACCTTGTTCAATGAAAGTACATTGACTGGCATAGGTGAGCTGCTAAATAACTTGGAAGCAATGATGGGACCCTTGATGGCAAGAAATTAAGAATGAGCATGTTCTGTCCATAAGAGTTTGAATTTGTTACTAACATTATCTTGTTATAACAAATTCACATGGATAAGGGCACATACACATTAAATCTAAGTGTCATAAGGTTTCTCTTCTTCATGAAAATGATTGTGAGGAAACGCTTTCACTAAGAGAGATTTTGAAGATAGTATTATGTAATTTAGGTTTCTCAAATTCAACTATGGTTACGACATCCCTCTTCATAGTTCGAATTATGGGAAATGGCAAATGGGTCTGAACATTTTAGACTTATCGCTATAAGTTCTAGAATCGTTTGGACACACACATGAGTTATCTAAAAAAAGGTGTATGGGGTTGAGAAGCTTAGATAAAGTCTTATCGAAGCGTCTTAGTATTAGAAATATGAACTTAAGGAACTCCATAAGCATTGTTTTCTAGAAGTTCAACTATTTTCTAAATACATGTCAAAGCTAGTGGGAGCATAAGTGTTATGCTGATATGAATATAATTATGTTAGTGGGAGCATGATAATTATGGTAAGTTGCAAGTTAGCAATATTAATTATAGAAAACAAGTGTTTTAATTTGCACAGTTGCAAGGGTTGAAAAGTTGGTTTGCTATAATTAAGGGAGAGAATATTGTACTTCGTTTCGAAATCTAAGAGCTTAGATCGAGAAATTTTAATCAAATTTAGTCAAATATATGAATTGCATTCTCAAAATTCGATTATATTACGACATCCCTTTTCTTAATTCGAGTTCTGAGAACATGGCGAATAGAAATATTATTGCAAAAGACTGATAAAGTATCACGTCTTTGTGTAAGACATTATGCATCGTGTTCCATACGCTTCGAGTATAGGATAGATCACATATGTTGTAATAATTGACCGTTCTAAAATTTTCCAAATGACTAGAGCATTAAGAGGGAAAAAGGACTAGAACCGGACATGACTAAGTTTATTAAACAACTATCAAAGTACAATATAAGATTCGCCAAAGACTGGTTGCTTGTGAATAGTTAGAAGTATAGTAGTGGATGGACCATACTGACATTATTATTACAAGATTTGATGATGAGTTGTCATATGGAAAATGTGGAAATGTTTCCATATTGGGAGTTGGATGTTAAGAATCTATATGTCTAGATTAGAAACTTTTATGCAGAAGGATATTCAAAGGAATGTACCTTGAATACGAGGACTTTGTAATTTCATTGGCAATAGTCTTTGTGACTTTAGTGCAGTGACATTACGAAAGTATCGTTGCATAAAACGTTAGAATATAACATATTCTATAAGTGGCAAGAATATGATATTCTTACACTTGTGATAAGGATTGGGAGTTGTGAAATGAGTATGATTGTAAATGTGTTCATTTGATCTATTTCACAAAGTAAGGACCATAGGTAAACATTGTGTGCGTGCTAAGAGCACGGGACAATTGTATTAATAATTCAAGTAATAAGTTAATTAACCGAAACAACAAATAATGAGTAATCGATATGGTGATAAATAAAAGGTGTTTATTTATACTCAAAGGTTTAGGACCATATGGGATTAGTATTATTCTTGTGTTTCACTTTGCATGTTTTGACTTCCTGAATAATTAATTATTTCAGAATAATCAAATTATTCGAATGGTCCACAGTCGTTCATATGTTGGAAGTAGGTATGAATGAACACTGTCATGAATTGGTTTGTAGATTGTCTAAAGTGTATTAGACATAGCAAAGGTTTGATGCAATTTTCATGAGTGCTTATGAATATGATTTTAAGCATTGGATTAAACCCACGTTCACTTGGATCGCTTCATGGATTTTATCACGAGCGTTTGGTGAGACGATAATATCTTGTATTCTTGAAACTGAGATGTGCGACTTGTATCTTGCAAATCGGTTACACATTGATAATATGTAAACACACCAGTAACTTGGTGTTATAAAACATATTGTTGTGTGTGATTTGGTGAGTGGGTGCAAGAAAGCATTGAGTCGAAGTTTATCCGTTTCTTTTACCCAAAGTGGGATAAAAGCGATATTTGTGGGCCACTCGATGATTTAGTGAGGACAAACATAAATGTTCGGCCGGGCTAGGGCTAATTTGATTTGTTCAATTAGTCAGTCGTTGTAAATCGGAAATCGGGAAACAACACATAGACTGAGAGAATGATTTCAATCCATGTCTCACATCTATATGATATCTAGAATGGAGGAATATATGATCCCTTATCTAAAGGACAGGTTACTGATAAGATCAGAGTTCGACAACGTCTTTGAGAGCTACGATTGCCAATCGGGTTATACTTGCATTTATGGTTACTAGACTTATCCAAGTGGGATACTGTTGGATTAGTGTCTAAGCCTGTAACCATATTTGGTAAGTACTTGACCCGGTTGTGCATGGTCCTTTTGGGTTGCCTTCAAACCTGGCAATGGAATAAAATAATTGTTGGAGAGAGAAGAATGATTTATTAATTTATTACTTGGTTAATAAATTAATTTGAAATCAAGATAAATGATTTATTAATGTATTATGGATATAATATATTGATTAGAAATCATATTGTTTAATTAATATTTAACAGAAATTAATTTGGAATTAATTTTAGGATTAAAGGAGTTAATTGAAACTACAGGGACTAAAGGTGACAATGCTCAAGAGTTGAGCATTGAAGCATTCTAGAATCTCCCTTAGAGGTGGGGAACGAAATCTAGAGTGTCCTAGGGTTTCCTTGGGCTCTAAGGGTGCCTTGGAAGCCTTAGGGAGGAAGTTAAGGGATGAGGGTTATCTAAGAAACACCTGCCTTATCCTAAACCTTCCTTATCACCTATATAAACCCCTATAGGGTTAGATTTTGTCTAAGGCACTCCAAGAGAGGCTTAGATCCAAATTTTCCACTTCCCTTCTCTCTCCATAATAATCCTTGGTTGCTAGGTTTGTTTGTGAGCCATTAGAGGCACGACACTTGTGGCGCTTGCTTTCAAAGACAAGAAGATTCAAGATTTAAGTTGTTATTCCAATATAACAACAAGAGGTATGTATTTCATCTTTCTTTGTGAATTTCAAAATCCCTAGAAGCTTGTTAGGGTTATTCACATGTTCATAATGTTGTATAACTAATAGTGATAACATAGATCCAAATCTAGGGTTGCATGCACACATAGGATTGTTTATATAAAACCCATCAGTATTAAATACTAACAAATTCATTATTGTTTCATTTTAGCGCTATTTTGAAGTTGATGAAACTGGAAAACAATTTGTGATGAATAGGCTTGTTATCCTTCTACGAAACTTCAGAAGGAAATTACAGGCAGCTTACATGAAGCCACATCTATACAATGTGGAATCAAATTGTCATGCCAATACCTTAGGTGTCTATACCATATATTAAATTTCTTCAGGTATGTATTATTTTGCTGGCCCATATCTGAAGTACCCACTTAGTTTGATTTTCTCTTTTTTTATTAATCTTCCCACCTCTTCGAATTGTATATTTTGGATTTCTACCTCCTTGCCCTTAGACACCTTTCCCCATTTATTAATTATTAATTTGACACTTATATATATTTCCTCCCCATTCATAGGTTCTGGAGAGGGTGAGAAATCTTGCTGTCCATTAAATGCCTTTTTTTGTCTCCTGAACGGGTGATCATATGGAAGAAATCGTCTATGATCAGCATAACTTTGCTTATTCGATTATGGGAGTTTAATGTAGTGTGTTTGTTCGCCACACACAACACAACCTTGAAATCTGCTATAAGGACAACCACTTAATGTACCTAGAGCAGGATAATCATTAATAGTCCATAACACAACCGTACGTAATTAAACTGCTCTTGTACATATGCATCGTATGTTTCAACTCCAATATCAAATAATAATAGGAGATCATCAATCAAAGGTAGGGGTGTTGGTACGACTTTAGGACCACAATGGGTTTATAGTAGGTGTATGGGTCCCAGGTGGTCGGTTGGTGGTACGTATTGATCGTTACAATATCAGGTAGGGTGTTGGTACGGGTTTAGGACCACAATGGGTTTATTGTAGGTGTATGGGTCCTAGGTGGTCGGTTGGTGGTATGGGTTGATTGTTACAATGTCAGGTAGGGTGTTGGTACGGGTTTAGGACCATAATGGGTTTATAGTAGGTGTACGGGTCCCAGGTGGTCGGTTGGTGGTACGGGTTGATCATTACAATGTCAGGTAGGGGTATTGGTACGGGTTTAGGACCATAATGGGTTTATAGTAGGTGTATGGGTTATAGGTGGTCGGTTGGTGGTACAGGATGATCGTTACAATGTCAGGTAGGGTGTTGGTATGGGTTTAGGACCACAATGGGTTTATAGTAGGTGTATAGGTTCCAGGTGGCCGGTTGGTGCTACGGGTTTATCGTTACAATGTCAGGTAGGTGTGTTCTATGAGTTTAGGACTACAATGGCCTTATAGTAGGTGTATGGGTCCCAAGTGGTCGGTTAGTGTTACGGGATGATCATTACATTGTCAGGTATAGGTGTTGGTACGGGTTTAGGACCATAATGGGTTTATAGTACATGTATGGGTCCCAGGTGGTCGGTTGGTGTTACGGGATAATCGTTCCAATGTCAGGTAGGGGTGTTGGTACGCATTTAGGAGCATAACGGGCTTATAATAGTTGTATGGGTCCTAGGTGGTCGGTTGGTGGTATGGGTTGATCGTTACAATGTCAGGTAGGGGTGTTGGTACGGGTTTAGGACCGCAATGGATTTATAGTAGTTGTATGGGTCCCAGGTGGTCGGTTGGTGGTACGGGTTGATCGTTACAATGTCAGGTAGGGGTGTTGGTACGGGTTTAGGACCGCAATGGATTTATAGTAGGTGTATGGGTCCCAGGTGGTCGGTTGGTGGTACGGGTTGATCGTTACAATGTCAGGTAGGGGTGTAGGTACAGAGTTAGGACCACAATGGGTTTATAGTATGTGTATGGATTCCAGGTCGTCGGTTGATGGTACAAGTTGATCACTATAGTGTCAGGTAGGGGTGTTGGTACGGGTTTAGGACCACAATGGGTTTATAGTAGGTGTATTAGTCCCAGGTGCTCAGTTGGTGGTACGGGTTGATCGTTCTAATGTCAAGTTGGGGTGTTGGTACAATTTAGGACCACAATGGGTTTATAGTAGGTGTATGGGTTCCAGGTGGTCGGTTGGTGGTACGTGTTGAACGTTACAATGTTAGGTAGGGGCGTTGCTACAGGTTTAGGACCACAATGGGTTTATAGTAGGCGTATGGATTTTTTTCTTACATAATATAAAATAAAATAAAAAATCTTAACAAAGTGTTCACACAGAAAAATTAGTAAGCTAACTAAATCTTATTCTTATTTTCGTTTTATTATACTATTTTCCCATTGTATATACATAATTAAATGTTAAATATTTTTTATTTCCAATAGTCATATAGTTGTATCCTAACGTAAAATTGTTAATTTACAAGGACCAAATTTGTAACATTTCTATTAATATCAAGTAACTCGTAATAATGTTTCAAAAACCAAAACGTGTTTCCAAACCATAATTTATGCTTCTCATTGTGTGGGTTCACTTTCTGATCAAAATTTTGAAATTTTTTGAATTCGTCAATCAAAATTAAGCAAATATAATAAGAGGCAAACATTTTTTTTCCATTTTCTTTTTGGCTCCAAATCAAGGCGGGAATTATTCATCTATCTCACCGCCAAAACTATGACGATCAATCCATCAGATCAAGGAAATTCCGATAAATTTGGTAACAACCCTCAATTTAGGACGTACTAACAATGTAATATTTAAAAGACTTTGATTTTTTCAACCACTGTATGGTTTTTCTCTAGGCTATATCCCAGTTGGATTATAATTCAGTTCATCATTCGACAACATTCATCATGCATTTCTAATGTACGTATATTCTTTGTGTATGATGTCAATGTTATTGATTGTATTGATTAGGGATTATACATAAAAAAGAAAATTTTTGATTCTTCATATTACTTTGCTTGTTGCACACCAAACGTTCGATGAAATGTGTATGTGAAATTTTGTATGTAATATATGTTACTCATACATTTTCATTTAACATATAAATAATCAAACTTATTTCATATGTTTCATGTCAACAGAAGAATCATAGAGGTGAACAAGGAACAACATCAAGATATGCCCGCCTATGATATGGAATATGAGCAAGATGATGGAACCCAAGTTTATGAATTGGACACAGAAGATGGTCAAAATAAGGACATTGACTATAATAGCCATTCAGATTCGGAAGAAAAAAAATCCAAAGCACAGTTCCTACAAGGTCACCTACGAAGAGGGGTCTGACTCGATTGCCAAAGCTGAAGACTAAGTATGTCAATTCTGGTGGTAGAAAAAAACGTGTCAAGTTTGATGAATTCGGTAAGTTTACAGGGTAGAATAATGCTTTGTTTGTTAGTTATTTGGGAGATCTTGTCCGCGAGAAGGTGGGATTAAATGCTCTTTGCTGGAAGAAAGTAAACCGGAAGTGAAAGAAAAATTTGGGAAGAGATTACAGTAAATAATTTTTTTCACATTTTTTAACTGCGTCTCATATTTTAATTACAAATCATGTATTAAATACTAACAAATTCATTATTGTTTCATTTTAGCGCCATTTTGAAGTTGATGAAACTGGAAAAAACAATTTGTGATGAATAAGGCTTGGTATCCTTCTACGAAACTTCAGAAGGAAATTGTATGCAACTTACATCAAGCCACATCTAGGCAATTCCAAAAAACTTGGAGAAATCCCTGTTCGATATCGTGCAATAATTACTAAAAAAAGATGATTGGAACAAATTCATGACATATACGCATTCTGAACAGTTTAATGTTACAACTTTTTTTCCAAAACTTCTTCATTAATTTATCATAAAATTACCAAAAAGTGCATGACAAATCTTTTCTTTTTTTTTTGACAGGTTGTGTCACAAAAGACTATCAAAGCGCGAAAGATGTCAAAGTATGTTGATCGGATGGGACGAGGGGGGTATACTACTCTTAGGCGGAAGTTGGTAAGCTTTTTTTTAGCTATATGATCCTATTATATTACCTTCATAGCATTGTACTTAACATAATTTTACTTTATATTGTTTACAATTTAATTTTTTTTATCAAGATTGAAGAGAAAGTGATTTCAAAGGAAGAAATGCCCCCAAGGTAAATTATGTGGTGTAAAGGACATGAAAGTAAAGGAGAATTTAAGGATGAAGATGTTAAACTTATGGCGGATAAACTAGTAACTTCAATAAACTTTTTTATTACTTTTACTGTAAAGAATTTAATCAAATTTATTAGGACAATAATTATTAATATTTTGTGTGCTAGATGGAACAAGAAAATCAGATAAAAGAGGTACAAGTAAATGTTGAACCAGGCATGGATGTCATGACCTTAGTTTTTGGCAAGGAAAAGGACGGATTTTTAAAGGGTGTCGGCATAGGAGTTACTTACAACATATATTTCAATGTTCCTCGCAATAAAGGATCATCTAAGGAAGAAATCAAAGATCTTAAAGTTGCATTGCATAATGGAAAACTTGAGCTTGAGAAAAAAGATGTTGAACTCAAGGCTTTGTATACAAAGGTTAATGAACAAGATCAAACACTAAAGCTAGTTTTGGCTCATCTTAAAGCAAAAGGAGCTGACTTTCCAAATCTGTCTCATACAGTTCTAAGTAATCTTATTAACAACATCTATTGTAAATGTTACTTGTAAATTGCATTTCTTTTAGACATTTTCCATGTTTCTTTATATTTTCTAGGGTATTTCAAGTGACAATATCGTTGAAAGTAGTGAAACGACTCCTATTAGTCTCAAAACCAAGGAACCATCAAAACCTGTAACACCAGTGTGTTATCATCTTACAATATCATCGTTGATATACTTTTTTTTGGTACTAATTTTGGTTTTTTCACTTTGGACTTTAACTTATTTAGGTTATTGCAAAACCCACCAAGAAACAAGTTCAAACCAACTCTGCAACTGCAACTCCCGATACACAATTGATTTCCACGAAATCTGCAATAGTAGTATATAATAACTTTACAATTTTAAATACTTTTAATTTATCATTTATATTAAAATATAATTTTACATATATGTCTTAAATTTTTATATTAGGCAAATACAAAACCCACCAGGAAAGTTGTTGAGTCTAAAACTGCCACTATCAATCCTGAATACCAAAAATTTCACCAAATAAACCCCTTCACCTGGTCAGTTTTTTTTACATGTTGAATATACATTTATGTCTTTTTTTTCCGATTCTAATATTACTTATCATTGTAGCCAATCAAGTATAGTCTATGATATCTATATAAAAGGAACATTGTTGCTCATGGTACCGTTCACTTATCATCAAAAAGGCAATTCATTCATAGAGTTGCTCTACAAGATGATTGCTATAAAGTTTCCGTTGATGAAGTGGTAATAAAACATGCATTTCTACCCCATACAACTGGAGAATTCACACGTTGAGGATGCATATAAAAGTTTTGTTCCATGGCCAAAATACCTTGTGCAAACCGATTCAAAGGTTTGTTTAATTGTGTTCACTACTTTGTGCATTACACTTTATTTTCTTCATAAAGTAATATACTAAGTTTTTGATGAACTCATTTTTTGTTTCAATGTTGTTATAGGTACCAGAAATTATATCACATCAAGAACATCAACATCAAAACTCAAAGAAAAGGAAACCAACTTACATATCATCTGATGCCCTTCTCAAGAACATAAGGAGCAATACTAATAAGAAGAATGCCTAGTTATGTTTAGGTTTTTGTTTATGATGTGTTCGATTTTTTTACCATTATTTAAATTCTTGAAATTAGGACAATTTTTTTTTGGTATTTTAATTAGGAATTTAATGTATGGATTTGGATTTCAAATATTACTAATATCAAATAATGAATTTTGCTTTCGTTTCATATTGTTGGGCTTGGTTACTTTACTTTGAATTATTTTGATGTGTCTACAATGTAGAAAAAGTAACAATAAATATTAAATTAAAGTAGCTTTAATATAAATTTGACCATATTTTATAGGTTTTCAATGTCTCTAAAATTATACAATGGTTACTTTACATCATTTTTTAACGTGTGGCTAAATGGTTAATAATAGTCATAATATACAAGAATTATGAGTCGACAGTTGTTTTAAAATGATGTTTATTCTAAAGTTTTTGTGACTAAGTTAAACATTGACAACATGAAAAACAATTCATGTGGCAAATAAATACCATAATTGGTTGTTGTTGTGACTAAATACTAGCAAATCATCACTTACAAAAAAAACTATATGTGTCCATTTACCGAACATGGTCATGCTCACCGTAATTATATGTATCTAAAATATACCCAATAGTCTTAATACGATACCACATAGTCCTTAATTTTAACAAAATGTGTGTCTTTATAATACTTATGATTGTATTTCACTTAATTGTGTGTCTCTATACGATAGGCTATAGTCACAAAAATTGATTGTTTTTTGTGATTAATTATTAGCAAGTCGCCACATATGGAATTAATTACATGTCGCCATTTAGCAAACATGGTCATGCTCACTGTAATTAAATGTTTACAAAAGATACACAATAGTCTTAAAAAAATTTAAATTGTGTGACAATATATAAGAAAACAACTACACTAAAACATCATGAATGTTGCAAGTTTGTGATATACAGCCACCACAGATACTAAATAAATGTGTCTATTGACGGTTTAACGCTACAATATTGGATATTTAAGGAACAAAATTCCGTACACATTTGCTACACTTTTATAATATGGCCACAAGTTTTCATATCATACGAAAATTATATTTTAAAATGACCATAAGACCCATATGATGGCTTCACCTTCAGTCACACTTTCAGTGAAAAAAATAAATTGTCACTATACGCATATGGTCACACTTTTTTGGTGAGTCTGTAGGTCATTTTTGTACTGGTGTGGGGCACCCTCAAAATAAAGTCCTCAAACAATTATCTTCTTTACTTTCGTTTAATTCTAGTACTATCGACAATTGTAACTCTTTTCAAATCAATAAAAGTCATCCCTTACCCTTTCATGCCTCATCTCTCACATCTCATGCTCCATTAGGTCTTTTATCTTTTATCTTCGGATGTATGGTGCTCCCCTATCGAATTTATTGATCACTTCAAATACTATATTATCTTTGTTGATCATTTTATCAAATATATATGGTTGTATCCCATGAATAGGAAATCTGATTCACTAGTGATATTTATTCGTTTCCAATTACTGGTAGAAAATTTTTTTAACACCAAAATCAAGCAACTTTTTCTGATAATGGTGGAGAATACATAAAGATGCGAGATCGTCTTTCTGCATTTCGTATCACCTGCTTCAAATCACCAACACATACACCTAAGCATGATGGATGTGTCGACAGAAGACATAGACACATTGTCAAAACTGGACTAGCACTCATCTGTCATGCTAGCATCCCTATTACATTTTGGCCTTTTGCTTTCACTACTGCTGCCTATCTGATCAATCGCTTACCAACATCCACTCTCCACTACTTGTCTCTTTTCTAATGCGTATTCCAAAAGAACCAAAGTATGTAAAGCTAAAATGTTTTGGATGCTTATGCTATCCCTAGCTAAGACCCTACTTCTTACATAAACTTCATCCTAGATCTACTCCCTGTGTCTTTGTTGGATACTCACCAACTCAAAGTGCCTATTATACATATGATCCAAAATCTTATATACTCTACATTACCTGTCATGCCATTTTTGTTGAAGACGAGTTTCCATTTTCAAAAGTCAGCAACAACCACCCACCTCCTAATGTAATTGATCAAAATCAGTGGCTTTCTTTCTCAATTTATATTACCTCTGTTCCTGCCCCAACCAACATACTTTGCCATAACCTCCCCTGCATCCCCACCATCTCCTCTCGCTCCTTCACCTATCCAACCTCCTCCTCCCCCTCTCAACATCGAAGATACTCCTCCCCATTCTAAAATGACTACTCTGCCCAATCCCAAACCTAACCCAAAATACTCCAACTCTGATTTTCAACTATACACATCTGAACCTCCATATCCCACCGAACCAAACACTATTTCACAAGCACTCAAAAATCCTTAATGCCATTCTACCATGCAAGAAGAGTATAATGCACTTCAAAAAAAATCAAACATGGTCACTTATACCACCATCTCAAGCCCAAAATCTAATTGGTTGTAATTGGATTTACCAAACTAAATACAAACTAGATGGCTCCGTTAATAGATTAAAAGCCCGTCTTGTTGCTAAGGGTTTTCATCAACGTCCACGAATCGATTACAGAGAGACCTTTAGTCCAGTCCTTAAACCTAAAACTCTACGTCTTGTTCTTTCCTTAGCCATCTCTCAAAATTGGCCTCTTAGACAACTGGACATCAATAACATTTTTTTGCAAGGCCACCTTCATGAAAATGTATACATGACGCAACCTCCTGGTTTCGTCAAATCTAACCTTCCAACCCATGTTTGCAAACTCAATAAAGCCATCTAGAAGTTACACCAAGCTTCTCGTGCCTGGTATGTTGAACTAAAATCATATCTCACTTCTCTTGCTTTCAAACCCACCATATTTGATCCCTCACTCTTCATTCTCAAAACTGAATCATCACTTCTTCTTGTCCTCGTTTACGTGGATGACATAATTGTCACATGTCATCTCCCACTCATCTCTCAAATTTTGTCAATCATCTTTACAACAAATTCTCTTTAAAGGATCTTGGTACTCTCTCATACTTCTTAGGTGTTGAAGTAATTCCTCACTCTCATGGTGTTCTCTTTTCTCAACGTAAATATATCCTTGATATTCTCACAAAATCCAATATGAGTGATTGCAAACCAATTTCCACTCCAATAACGGCTTCTACAACTCTCACGTTAAAAGGTGGCTCACTTCACCCTTCTCCAACTGAATATCATACACTAGTTGGAGCACTGCAATACTTGTCCTTAACCAGAACCGATATCTCATTGACTATGAATCGCTTTACACAATTTTAGCATGGACAAACTTTTCTCCATTGGATAGCTATCAAAAACTTATAATGATACTTACATGGAACTCTATATCACGGAATAGTATTGCGTCGTAACTCACCACTAACACTCCATGCATTCTCTGATGTGGATTGGGTTGGAGACAAAGATAATTACAGAAGTAGCATCGGTTACATAACCTATCTTGGCTCTTATCCTATCTGATGGAGCTCAAAAGTACCAAAGTACCCTTGCAAGAAGCTCTACTGAAGTTGAATTTAGAGTTGTTTCTACGACACAAAAGTTTAATGGCTTACATATTTACTTAGTGAACTTGGTTACTCATCGGAAATCATCCCTACCATCTATTGTGATAACTTAAGTGCAACTTCATATACAGCAAACCCAGTTTTTCACTCGGTGAACAAGGCACTCTCTGTGTGGCAGATGCTTCTACCAAACCCCACAACTACAAAAAGGCTTATAGAACCCGATTATATTCATTAAATAACCCGGTTTTCAACCGGGTCCTATTGTCAGCGAGTCCTATGCGAAAAAAGAATTAAAACCCGGTTCCAAAACCGGGTTCTATCAAATTAAAAAGGATGCGGTTTTTTTAACAAACGGGACATATAAAGATATTGGAGTATACAAAACATGGGCACGCAAGGAGATTTGGACTCGGTTCTACCATACAAAACTGAGTCATATATGGAGATAAGACCCGGTTCCAATTCTCAAAACCGGGTTATATAACAATTACATCTACATCGGTTCCATTATAATAACCGGGTCATTTAAGGAAAGCTGGTTTTTTTTTAATATTTCTTTTATGAAAATAGCTAACAGGGCTTACATCAAAAAATACATTACAATTAACCACCAACACAATTAAGACTTACAGCCAAAACATATATTCAATACAAAAAAGTATGCTCCGGTTAGCAAATTATGTTAATGTAGACATGCTAAATAACCAATCATTATTGCCATTAATATAAACGTGTTTGCGTGTCACAAAAAACAACTTGATTTGATCATATCTTACTACATAAAACTTACATCAATTTTTTCAAAAAATAAATTGTTGTTGCATCGAAGTAGAATTGTCACATAATCAACTGTAGAAGGAGTCCTCCATTCTCACTGAAAAATAAACACAACAAAGAATCAATTTTTTGTCTAATATTTCAAAATGAGTTTAACAAACAATCATTCAACTAAAAGTAGGATGCTTTAATGATTAACAACTAACCTTATATGTACTTTTAGACAACATCATTCATATAGTTATTCTGAATCCCTAGTCCACGTAGCAACAATCGTAACCAACACCTTTTCCTCTAAGGGAGTTTTTCCATTACCAAGGGTACCAAATTATATAAAATATTAAATTAAACTAATAAATAACATAACATGTTTCTTGGCACAAAATAAATGAACAAAATAGTATTTAATAAGTACTTACTCTATTCGGGAATCCATATTGCCTCGTGATTACAAAATCAAACATCTATTTCATTACATAGTGCCCGCTCAGCTGACTCTCGGATACGCCAACTTGGTTTCATTAAAATTAAGATATAAAGGAAACATAATCAAGACAAATGAAGCTACAACATCTGATTGTTGGATAAGTAATAAGATAAATTACCTCAGCGAACATCCATACAATTGGAGTTGATGCGTTTTTTCATACCTAGCAAAAGCCCTAAAAATAAACAACCAATTGAGTTATGTTCAAGTTTATAGAAAGAATGTAATTTTCATGTCTACTAAGAAATTTCTTACATGTCCAAAAGTTTGAGCAAGTAGCAGGTAGCAGGTGTCGAGAGGATTTTGCTTAGGTTTCATAAGAGAATCCAAAATGTATGTGACACGACTTGAAGGGCAAATCACCAAGAGGACCCAATGTACACTAATTATGTTTAGAAATTTTAGTATAAATGAACAAAATAAACAAATAACTAATAATACAAATAGAAACTTATGATACTTTTGCAGGTACGGCGGGACAAGAAACGATGTGAGACACATAGTTGAAAACACATAAATCTTGTGAAACCAACTACAGTGTACACATTTTATCTATAATGACAAAGATAAAGACCATTTGATGAAATAATTGTACCAACTTGGATAAAATGCAAGATGTTTTGTAGAGGTACGAATATATTCCCCTTGCACACGAATTGTGGTGACATCTATTTTTGAATCTCCGATGATGTGTGGTCCTGAATAATAGAAAAAGAATACATAATACATAAAGAATACATCTTGCTAATGAATTTGAAGTTTCTCCCTAGAGTCAAAAGGGTATATATGTCCAAAAAGTTTGGTGGTTAGACAAGTAAACAACAAGATAATCTTATGGGGGTGGATTCTTGGAACCTTGAAATTTCAGTCTAAAAAATGGAGTGATTGTCATAGAAGCCCAAACTTTAGCAACAAAATAATGAAACTTGTTTTGGTATCGATCCCTTAATAGCACAAATGGATGCCATTGGCATGGCCATAAACACAAATATGGCAATAAACGATGTGATCCTGTAAAAGCATATTCCTCTAATTTTTTAGCCCAAATTGAATTTTGCACTTAAAATATAAAACACTTGGGTAGATATAAAATATTAAAATTATAAAGAAATAAAACTCATAGATATTAAGAAATTAGGATGATTATAACCTGATAATTGATATGATAATGAAGCTCCAGGTGAACCAGTTCAAACAATTTCTATTGATTTCCATCTTTTTATCCTGGATATGCCACTTATATTGATTATACAAGCCGATTAATCTTTTTTATGGTTGAAAAAGGATTGAAATGTGGAGGGGTATTTTTGTCAACTAAAGGTAACAAAGTTTAGAATACCACATGCATTAAATATAACAGGAACCTGGTTATATAATTTAAAAATGACACAAAACCATCACTGAAATATCACTTACTAGATACATTGTGCTTCCTCACCAAATCTTTACGCGGAGAGTAAAAAGTCCCTTTAAGTGCTGATATCAACAAATTTTAATTTTTCTGTCGGTATCAAGTTATGGGGGGTAAGACTTTGTATAAGTTGTAAAAATATGACAAATTTGGTTGCCATCTTTAACCTCTAACACATACACACACAAAAACATATTTTAAAAAAAAAATTTACATATTGATGTAGAGAGGGAAATATCGATACCCAAATCCATATTTGTTGCTCAACGTAGCGTGGATTGTTGTCGTCTATAATCAACACACTCGAAGCTATAATAATCAAAGGAAATAAGAAAACATAAATATACAAATTAATAAACATACAAAGTACAACAACAATAGAAATGTGGAGTCATATAGACGATTGAATACTGCTACACGAGCAATGATTTGGTGACCTAGCTAGTGAGACGAGGAATGAGATAGGGTTAATCTAGGAGAGGAGAAGTGTTTGACACACCGATGTGATGGTCGAAAAGATGAACTGAAGTCGTCGGTTGAGGCACGGGAGAAGGGTTTGAGGCGACGGTGCGGTGGTCAAATTCGTCGGTTGCTGCAGTGGACTGGAGAAGAAGAGGGATAAAGAGTATGTACTGGTGTAAGTTCTAATCGATTGGACCCCAAAATTGTTGGCGGGATATTGAATTTTCATAGCGGGATATCCAAAATTTTACCTCAAAATAAGTCATCCAAAACCACTTTATCTTTTAAATAATTTTGGCATAAATTTGAACCAATACAAATGTAAAACCATATATTTATTTACTTTTTCGTCCAACCAAATACTATGGAGGATTCCCTTATATTTTTAATTTGTATTGTTTATTTGGATCCACATTTTATTAAATACTTTTGTTATTTTTTATGTATCTACGTTTTTAAATACGGAAGAAGGCTAAAATAAAAGTGATGAGCAATTTACAATCACTTTCACATTTCATATTGAATTAACTAGTTTTACTTTCCAAAGTATGTGGGTGTGAGGTATGACATTCGGTCCCTAGGATTAGAATCCATAGGTCTTAATTCGAGAACAATGAATCTCCAAAATAGTCTTTGACTAGCTTTATTATGTTGGTGATAGATACGAAATTTGGTCCCTAGGATTAGAATCGACAGGCCTTAATTTGAGAACATGTAATCAACAAAATTGTCTTTGACTAGTTTTATTAATTGCATAAAAATAAGAATCAATGGTGCACCACGTTTATAGTGATATGCTAAACAACTTTAAACAGTATCATATAAATTAGGAATAAGTATCCTATTATGCACATATAATTAACTAAACAAACTGAATAATAATCATTATTCAGCTAAAACACTCAAAATAACTTTCATATTCTATTGCTTATCCTTTAAGCTACCCTACTTCCGGCTTTGATAGACATGGCCAAACCATACAGGCTTATCAGTGGGTTATGATATCCATAATCCTTCATCGTGATTTGACCGTAAGTAAGTGGTGCCATCAACATCATCATTTGAAGATGGCATGCCGGTAGAAAATGGTGGTAGCTCGTCAAACTTATCGTACTATTCCTCATCTACAACATCATTAACAACAAGTATATGTTGTTTGCTATGCATGATGATGTGCTTTCCAAAGTCCTTTGGGTCCTCAACATATAATACTTACGTAGCTTGTTCAGCTAGAATGAATGGTTATGATACATAACATACACTGTTATTATTTCTTTCCTTATCAATCTACTCTTCTCTTTTCTCGGTTATGATACATAACATACACTGTTATTATTTCTTTCCTTATCAATCTACTCTTCTCTTTTCTCATCTATCTGATGGATATTAGTACCCATAGCCATAACAAAGCCTGATAATATTACTATAAATAACAGTGTCCTTTTGTGTAACATCCCAAAATATCAATAAAATTTTTCATTTTAAAGCATCGAGTCATACCAACCAATTGATCCAAAACAAACAAAGTAAGATTTATTTTCAAACATCATAGTATATCAAAAGTAAAAGTGTGGAAAAAGCCATCAGGGGACATAATGCAATCAAGCTGAGCTCTTCCCTTTGGAACTAGAAGTACCTGAAAATGTTTAAACCACAAACTGTAAGCACAAAGCTAGTGAGTTCCTTAAAATACCACATAAACATACGGGTCTCGCCCAACATATAACGAGGCTCACCCACATACATAACGAGCATCGCCCACATACATAACAGGCCTCGCCCAACATGGAGACGGATCTCACCCAATGGGATTCACACATCATGCAAACGGATCTCACCAAACGGTCCTCGCCCATCATAAAAACGAGTCCCACCCAATGGGCCTCACTTAACATACATAACGGGTCTCACCCAACGTACATGCAAGAGTCACAAATACAGCTAGCATCCTACATAGTATAGTGAGAAAAATCACCTGACTCACAAAATCAGCTAATCATAGCTCAATGCCCCGCAATAGATGCTACAACACTTCTATCAAAACATACAAGGTCCAACCTTAGTCTACACACTAAATCCAACAATCTTCACTAAAACTCAACCCATATCAACAAGTCAATGGTCAAAGTCCAAATTCAACAATCAACAATATCAATCATTGATCCTCACGTCGTGACCAGCCCTTGGTCACGTTGTGAGGACACACTCAGCCCGATTCCAACTTGCCTCGCTCTAACTCAGCCAACTTGGTTGCTGACAACCCACTCAACAAGCATCGCAACATGAACCCTCCTTGGTCATGTCGTGAAAACAACATGATAATATAATCGTGAAAGCTTCATTGTCACGCCGTGACATCCTTAATGTCACATCGTGTCTACAATTTGATACAACAAATTAATGGTTCGAGTCCTTGATATGTTAAGTCTTCAACTCCCACTTTCCAGATAGCTTTAAGGGGCTCCAAAGGTTCATAAAAATGACAACTTTCTGGACATGCATGTTCCATTCATGTCCTCTATCTAATATAGATTAAAAGCCAAGAAAATGACCCAAAAGTCGTGCAAGGGTCCAATACACAACCAAATTCTAGATTTTAACCATATATCACTCAGATGGCTATAAGTATCCATAAAGTTTCCAACTTTATGGAACCCCGTCACTTTAACTTGCTTAAACTTGAAGATAAAAGGGTCAATGGTATAAATCTAACAACCTATAAGCATAAAGTTCGAGTCTTAGACACTTAAAAAGGTCCATAATGCAATATCAAATATGAGAAGATGTTTCTTGCTTGATCCTTGCATCAATTCTCCTTATACTTCCTTTAAAGAGCATCAAAACCACCAAACCCTAGATGTCTTGGAGGCTAAATAACCGGATAAGGATAATGACTGAAACCCTAAACTCACACCCATACAAAGACCCCTTGGGGCATGGGAAATCGGCTACACCTAACCCTAGATGTCTTGGAGCCGATTGTCACCTCTCCCCTCTCTCTCTTGCTTCATCCAATTGTTTTTGGTGTTTGTGATTCATTAGAGGCACAACATTTGGGGTGCTAAGGTTCTCAAAGCTTCAAGATCCTCAATCAACAATCAAGGTAATCATTTAACTTGTCTATTTGAGATTCAATTAGTTTTGTTGTATGCTAGATTAGGGTTTTGCAAGTCTTGGACAATTTGCATGTACAATTAGAAAAACTAGATACAAGCATTAGGGTTCTCATGAATACCATAGGAATGTTGTTATGCTCAAAACCCATCAAATACACCACAAAAAGGCATTCTAAGCTCAAAAACACACAAGGTGGGATTAGGGTTTGGAAGTACGGTAAGGAGGACAAGGAGGTTGATGAAATGAGGGTTTCAAGTCCATAGGGATGCTTAAATAGTGGCCAACCCCAGAAATTATGGTTTTCAAGGTTCTTAGCGTACACCCCGCGTATACTTTTGTACGCCCGACATACATCTTCGGACCCCCCCGATCATTACCCTTGCAGTACGCTACACGTACACGACATTTCCTCCATCACTACTTCAATATACACCTGATTCCAACGATCCATATATCCATAAAAAGGTGACGAGAAGCTCTATGTTTTAATCAACTCGTACCCGCCTTACTATACCCCGAACAAACATCCATTTTCCTCTAGAAGCCCAAGCTGACAAATTACCGAACTACCCTTTAACTCCAAACCACAAACCGAATACCCGGATTATCCAATACACATCATCCACCTCCAATAGAGCCCATACTAACTTCTTTAAGGATCCTAAGCCTACTAATTCCTCAATCCTCGATCATCGCCCTGAAATGGAAATGATCTTGAAACAGGATGTTATAGAATATGTGGTATATTGGGGAATTCACAAAGCTTTATGTTCATAGTTGTGGATTAAATATTTTGCAGGTTGTTCATGAGAGGAGATCGGCGAGACTGTACACTCCCATCAAAGATTTTGTTTCCGCAATTTTGTAATTCAAATCTACTAATGTTTAGATATTAAAATAAATGAATGTTACTTAACAATTTTAAGTAAACTGTTTTAATTTGTTAACTTATTTTAAATGAAAAATCTATTATGAAATTTTGGGACGTTACATGAGAAACAAACTACTTTACAGGAAAAAAAATGTACTCGTTTAAATGCTTTAATTGACTCTGTTAGGTTCCTACTCCGAAAATGATTAGTATTTTGTGGCCGAGAATGAAGACTTAAATAATAAAGGTAACTTTTTTGAACTATTAAATGGTTAGTCGATCGAGTTGATGCATTTAAGGAGGCGATTCATTTAAGGAAGACTTAAACTAGAACCATCCCTTTAATGAAGTAAACAAGAATTTACTTCCTTGCATCACTTGTTTGTGCTTGAGTGAGTCTTTCAAAGCCTTTGTTGTGATACTTGAAGGTGTTGGGGAAGGATTAATCTTGTTATATGTTCTAGTTATTATGCTTGTATGTTATCGAAGGCTAGCCATGGACAATTCATCATGGGAACCAATTCTAATGAATCGAAGTCTCTAAAGTTGTTATGCTCGTTACTTCCATCATAATTGTTTCCATCATTATACACTCGCAGAGGCGAAATTTGCTACTGATTAATTTAGGGAAAATGTGTCATATGCAATGGAGGATTTTGTAATGTTTATAAAGGGTGTTTGGAGAATGCTAGAAATACTATAGCAATCAAATGACTCAACCAATCATCGATTCAAGGGTTTCATGAACTCCAAACAGAAAAATCGATATTGTGTATATCGATCGAGAACATGGGACCTAAAGGACACATGGTTATGAAATTGCTTACTCGTATCAAGACCCAATTGGGGAAGCCTCGTCAGTGGAAGCACCATCTCTGCTATGGAGAAGTTTTGTAGGTAGAGGCATGGGTTTGGAAGACAGGTGATGAGCATGGCAAAGGCGTCGGTTGAAGAAATAAGTTTTTAAGGTATGAGGGCATAGGGTTACCTGGAAGCTCACGTGGTAATGGGTTTAAAAAAGGGAGTCGGACGTGGCATAAGGTTGTCAGGAAGCAACCGACAAAACTTGTTAAAATTGTTAACATTGAAACAAATCAGAAAATTCAGTATTGTAAGAATTAAAAAATCTTAATGATTAAACTGTAAAAAAATAATGTATTCTTAAAATCTATTTTTTTAAACGTATGTTTTCGTAAATATTACTAGGGATGAGCGTGGGACGGAACCGATACCCCGAATACCGAATTTGATCGAAAGTTAATCCCGAGTACCGAACTGAATTAACATCACCGGAACCGGTAACGAGAATGGTACTGGTACTCGGTACCCGGTACCGACAGTACCGATCGGTACGATTCGGTACCGGTTCCGGTATACTACCTTTACGTGATTGGAATGTGGTAGAAACTGATCATCCCTAAATATTACTTTCTTTTATAAATTTAACGTTTTATTTATTTTTTTAAGGCGGGATTACATCCTTTTTTTCCCGCCAAAACTAGATCTTATTCCAGCTTCTAATCTATCATTGATTGATTTGGTATATACCTTTTCCACTCCCTCTCTCTAGAATCAACTACAATTTGTTTTCTTTTATACACAAACACCCATTCCATTCAACTAGTAATACACAGAAAGGAGAGAAAGAAGGATCGTAAAAAAAAGAGAGAAAAGTGAGAGACCGATAAAGGGTAAGAAATCGAGAGGGGTTGTTGTAGGGAGAGATAAATACACATAGGAGAGATCAGGATTATAGAAAACATAAAAAGAAAGGAGAGAAAAGAAAGCAATTACACCATCTGCAATCAAAGAGATTCGTCATCTGTACTGCGTATCTCAGTTTCTCATTCAACGCTCATGATTCATGTTTACCTTACTTCAGGTCTGATCTTCTATTTTTGTTTTCTGTTCTCCCTTTTGTACCCCTCTCATACGTTTGTTCTGTATGAGATTATGAGTTCAGATTTATTAAAAAGCACAGGGTCAACAAAACTTACAATATTTCGGGATTACTTAGAGGTTAGATTGCAAGGAAATTTAGGCGGGGATGCCTATGGTTTTGGTGGCAGATTGTTGCATGTATAATTGTTTAATTTTTACTTATTTTCCATTAAATCTTAAATCTCCAACTTGCAGCTAACAGGGTCTGACTTAGAGACTATTGATTGTACTACATGCAAATCTTCTTGTTATTAGCATTTAGCAATATACTTTATTTTAATAAAAGGTATTTTTTATAGTAAATAGTTTCTTATTTTCAATTTTAATAGCAACGTACTTTATTTTAATTCATTTTTTATCATAATGGTTAACTGTTATTATTAGCCATAACCATTATGGTTAACTTGTGCTAACAGGTCCTGACCAAGTGATTTTGATTGTAGTACATGCAAATCTTCTTGTTATGCCATTTCTGACCAAGACTCAAACACACAAACAACTGTGTTACATTTTACATTAGGCAATTAGCAATGTACTTGCAATAATCCATTTGTTTACTAGTTTTAACACTTTTTTGTTTGTGCCCCTACCCAAAATATCCTAAAACCGGCCGTATGACCAAATATTCAACTAGTGTATGGAACGAAGCAGTGGTTGTTTATCTGTCTAGTGTTTTTTTCTTTAAAAAAATTTAGTTTTTTCTCTCATTGACATTTCCGAATTGATGTGTGGTTTCAATTTTTGGTTGTATCTTGAATGGATCTTTGTTTCTGGTCTTCATAGATTTACTCTCAGCTTTGATGGGTCTATTTTTGCTATGAGACTGCGGGTGAAATTCTGTTTAGACTAGTTCTTTTGGGGGTGCTCTCGTGATTAAGCTTGATGGTGTTCTTGTTATGGATGCTGGTGGCAGAAAGTTGATTTGCTGAGTTGTTTACTCCCTTTGACGTTTTTACCCCTGGATTTGTCTTGCATCTGTGAGGTGTTTTCTTGATCGGTTTCTCTTATGTGTTACGGAGCTGCGGGATTGCTTTCTTGTTTTTCTTTGGTATTGCTTGTGTTGCTGGTTGCTGTGTATTTTCAAGATAGTTGGTGGATGTTTGTTCAATTTATGACCCTTTTACCCCTGCTTGGAGTTCTTTGGATGTGGTACTTGCTGATTGAATATTTATTTTTCTTTTCTTCTCTTGGCCTTTATTCTTGCTTGCCCTGCTATCAAGGTTGCTGGTGGAATAGATTTTCGCTATCTGGACCTTCTTACCCTCGGGGGGTGGGGGGGGGGTGGGGGATCTTCTGCTTGCTTAATATTGTTCTCTGTTCTTTGGATCATTAGATTCTTTTGTTTTTGTTGTACATGGTTGTTTTGTATGATTTGTTTCCATCTTCCTGTTGGTGTTTGTTGACTATTAGCGTCTGAGCTGTTCAAAAAAAAAAAAAAACTTGTCACCTCCATGCTGCCCTCTTTCCTGTAATAAAGTATTTGGCCTTAAAATTAAAACTTATAAGCCAATGGTTAATTTCAAACTGTGATGTTACAAGTTGCATACTTTGTCTATGTTCGATGTTACATGTGTCAAGTTACAATACTATCGAGGGAAGAAATTCAATTGTTTTGGTGTGGATTTAATAATTTAGTCTTGGTTTTGGTAGTCTGTTGATTGCAACTATGGAGTGCTAATTGTATTATTAAGCTGACTTATTAATTAAGGCACATTTATATTTGGTAAAAGAAGTCAAAAAGCCCCGTTGTTTAAAAATGGGTCATATAGCTACTTGAACTTATCTCTTCTAGTAATAGTAATAGAACCCGTTTTTTTCTAGAGGCCGGGTTGCAAACCCATATAGCCAAAAGTACCGGTTTTTAAGTTGAGAAATGGGTTATTTAAGTATAACCCATTTCTTTCCGTTAAACCGGTTCTTTCCGTTAAACCGGGTCCTATAACTTTTCCCTTTATAAGTCCCGGTTTTTTCATAATATATCCCGGTTTTCCAAGAAACCGGGACCTATTTGGCGAGTCCTATAAGGTGTTTTGTAGTAGTGCCCCTACTAAGACCACGCTTTCATTATCTAATATCCAAGTTTGGTCTTCTCTCTGGATCGTCCATCTTGCGGGGGCATATCGAGATATAATCCGATATACATCAACTTATTTTATCATATTTATCACATGTATTTTTCATAGTCAAATTCTGTTGTATAATTCCTATTATCTCTCAATAGTTAGCTGAATATGTACCATAAATACCCTTGTATTTTCTTTGTATCGATAAGTAATACAATTACAACTTCTTCTCCTTCTTCACGTATTATCCGTAATTTCATAGTTTCTTCCTTCTCTTCTACCGGAGCGGGCACTCACTCGAAGAGTGCAAGTCTTGCACCTAGTTTGATCGTATCAATCGCACTAATGCTCTCCAATTGGGTTTACTGAGAAAAAGATGATTAAGAAAATTCATTCAAGTGTCACCACACACCAGGAGCATGACACATGGTTTTAAAAAATAAATTCATTTAAAATAATTAGTATCACTTTTGTATGTGTTAGGAAAGTAAGTAAAAATGGGAGTCTCCGTAAGGATGTATTATCAGTAGTACATCACAACTTTTACAGCTTAAAGTTTTCTTATGTTTAATTAGCATCCAAATATATGTGAAAGATAATATTATAAATATATATTTGACATGTGAAACAACGTTATTTATTTCCTACTTTTCTAATTTATATGTTTTATACCGTTTTTGTTTTGGAGTTTTACCACGTGATAAAATGTATCATATACATTTTGGAACTTTTTTAACATATGATATATTACAGAAGGGTAAAGTACTAAATTATAAAAGAAACCTCGTTAAAATTAGAAAAGAGTCCCAGGATAGCTCTATCCTTGGTCTGCTATTCAGTAGCTAAGAGAAATAAGCAACTGGTACTTTATTTATTCATTAATCAATTTTTTGCTTTAAAGTTGGTTTTATCATTATCTTTCAGATCTGATTGTAAGATTCAATAGAAACATTACAGTAAACAATAAGAATGTTAGCAATCGAGTTTGTAAGTTTATGTTGATAAATACAAACAACGCCTTTTCAATTTAAACTATATGCACTTAATAAAGTTCAATTTATAAATAAATGCACCAGTACAAACCCAAACAGACAAAAGAATTATGATAATTACTTAATATAGACACAGAAACCATACCCTTCAAATTTCCTGGTATTTGTATCTTTATGAAGGTCAAACCATCAAACCTTCACGGTAGTCTCAATCCTTAAATGCCTTAAATATTGAGTATTTTTACGACAATGTAAAATCGAATCATGGTCTATCATTTGACTCCAGGTAACCAACAGTAGCTACATGAGGGTGTGTATACTCTGAAATGAAAATAAGTCAAATATATAAAGCTCGTTTATTGAATAGTTCAAAGCTAAGCTTGAGATAAAATAAATTTAATGTCAACCAAAATAATTGTCCGAGTAACTCTTGAGAACGAGCGTCTAAAAAAAGAAGAATGTGGCCTAGTTGCCTTGGAAGCGTTGACAAGTGTTTTAATATACAAATTAGTGACATATTCTTTTGGTGTTACTTGCTATTTATACCTCTCAGCTTTACATCCAAAAGCATAACCTCTCTCCCTCAACCCCATCCTCTCTAACTACCGGTGAACCATGAGAGTTACCACCGGTGTCCCGTTCAGGGTCCCTTTATGGCCTATAGTCATCGCATTAACCGTCTTTGGTGTTGCGAACCTTATAGCTGTCTCGGCTGATCCTTATATCTATTCTTCACCACCACCACCATATATGTATAAGTCTCCACCACCACCTGTGCATTCACCACCACCGTCATATCTTTACAAGTCCCCACCACCACCGGTGCATTCACCACCACCACCATATCTTTACAAGTCGCCACCACCACCGGTGCATTCACCACCACCACCATATCTTTACAAGTCCCCACCACCACCGGTGCATTCACCACCACCACCATATCTTTACAAGTCCCCACCACCACCGGTGCATTCACCACCACCGCCATATTTATACAAGTCTCCACCACCGCCAGTTAAGTCACCACCACCACCACCATACTACTACAAGTCTCCACCTCCACCGGTGCATTCTCCACCACCACCTTACTACTACAAATCCCCACCGCCACCAACAAAGTCTCCCCCACACTATTACTATAGTTCTCCACCACCATCAAAATCCTACTACCCCGTACCTTACCCTCACCACAAGAAACTCATCGTAAAGGTCGTGGGCAAAGTTTACTGCTACAGCTGCTATGACTGGAAATACCCAATCCAATCACACGCCAAGCATCACCTCAAAGGTATAAACTTTAGTTTCTCGCACTACCTTAACTGTTTTATATATATGACTTGATGTGTATGCATGTTCTTTGATGGTTGACCAATGTTCTATGTTTCTGGTTTTCCACATCTCTTTTACCTAACGATACACTTAGACATATAGACAATTAATGTTCAGAAAATATGTATCTTATCTTTTGGTTTTATTCGCTTACTATCTTGCATTTTAAAATAAATAAATAAAAAACATCAAAATGAAAGATATGTATATTTCCCAGAAAATGAAACTTTAATTTTCTAAAATTTCAATTTTGAGTTAACATGTTAAGACATATAATCATATATTGATTACTTATTATCCCATTACCAAATAAATTATAATACTTCAAAAAAAATAATAATAAATAAAGATACCATGCTAAGGTTTCAATGAATATATTCATTGTATGAAAGGCTACATTATAAGTTATATATTTATGATTATTTTGTATAAGAATTAATAATATTTATTTAATTTAAGTATTTATACCCGAAATCATATCATGCATAGCATAACATGTTTTAATTTTGTAGTAACCGTTATTACAAAAGGTGGACCAAAAAATATACATGAAGTTGACTTTTTTTTATTTGTGTTGAAAAAGGTGCTGTTGTCGAAATTACTTGCAAGGCTATTGGCCAGAAAGAAATTTTTGCATATGGAAAGACTAAGATCAATGGCAAATATGCAATTACGGTTGACGGTTTAGACTATTCCAAGTATGGAGGAGCAAAAGCTTGTACCGCTAAGCTTCATATGGCACCAAAAGGAACCAAATGTAATATTCCAACAAATCTTCATGGTGGTTTGAAGGGTGCCGTGCTAAAGGTCAAATCCAAAAATGCTTATGAGGTTGTCCTTGAGGCCGAATCATTTGCATACGCTCCTAAGACTCCTTCTACGCTTTGTGAGAAGCCAAAGCCAAAACCAGAGCCCACTCCTTCTCCATATTATTACAAATCTCCACCACCGCCGCCACCCACTTACTTGTACAAGTCTCCCCCTCCACCCGTTAAGTCTCCTCCGATATATCACTACACTTCACCCCCACCCCCTAAGAAATCACCACCTCCTCCGTACCACTACACATCACCCCCACCACCCAAGAAATCACCACCTCCCCCATACCATTACACATCTCCTCCCCCACCGGTTAAATCTCCACCACCACCATACCACTACACTTCCCCTCCACCACCAGTGAAGACTCCTCCCAAGTACCACTACACATCACCCCCACCACCTAAGAAATCACCACCTTCCCCATACTACTACAAATCGCCTCCACCACCGGTTAAATCTCCACCCCCACCTTACCATTACACTTCACCACCACCACCAGTGAAATCTCCACCACCACCATACCATTACACTTCACCACCACCACCGGTGAAGTCACCACCCCCACCTTATCACTACACATCACCTCCACCACCGGTGAAGTCACCACCCCCACCTTATCACTACACATCACCTCCACCACCAGTGAAATCTCCGCCACCACCATACCATTACACATCGCCTCCACCTCCTGTTAAGTCACCACCTCCTCCATACCACTATACATCACCTCCACCACCAATGAAATCGTCTCCCCCACCATATCACTACACTTCACCACCTCCACCCGTGAAATATCCACCGCCACCATACCATTACACTTCACCTCCCCCACCAATGAAATCTCCACCCCCACCGTACCACTACAGTTCACCTCCTCCACCGGTAAAATCCCCTCCACCACCATACCACTACACATCACCCCCACCTCCCGTGAAGTCTCCACCACCCCCATACCACTACACCTCACCTCCACCACCAATTAAGTCACCACCACCACCATACCACTATACATCACCACCACCACCGGTTAAATCCCCACCACCACCTTACCATTATACATCACCTCCACCACCCATGAAATCTCCACCTCCTCCATACCATTACACCTCACCACCACCACCAGTTAAGACCCCACCACCACCATACCATTACACCTCACCTCCTCCACCAACTAAGTCCCCACCACCACCATACCACTACACATCGCCTCCTCCACCAGTTAAATCTCCACCACCACCATATCATTATTCTTCACCTCCACCACCAGTTAAGTCCCCACCACCACCGTATCACTACACATCACCTCCACCACCTGTGAAATCTCCACCACCTCCATACCACTACACCTCTCCACCACCACCAGTTAAGTCCCCACCACCACCATACCACTATACATCACCTCCACCACCAGTTAAATCCCCACCTCCACCTTACCACTATACCTCTCCCCCACCACCAGTTAAGTCCTCACCGCCACCCTACCACTACACATCACCTCCACCACCTTTGAAATCTCCACCACCTCCATACCATTACACATCACCCCCACCACCGGTTATGTCACCACCACCTCGTTACCACTACATATCTCCCCCTCCACCAGTAAAATCACCTCTTCCGCCCGTATACATCTATGGTTCTCCTCCACCCCCAACTAATTATTAGACTCCCATAACTTTGTTGTTTGCAAGATACAACCATGTAAGTATATTTTTATTTCTTTTTCGATATCATGAAACATTCCCAACACTATTACAAATCTTTAAATACATGACAAATCCATAACAACATCATATTTATTTATGTAGGTTTTTTGAGTATGAGTTTAATTAAGAAGGTTCCTCTAGGGGATGTTTGAAAAGTTGTTCATCCACAACCATTCCATTTCAATAAGTTCCTAAATGATGCACTTCACTTCATGAATCTTTTTGTTACAAATATTTCTTTTCCACATCATCCTTGTGGTTCATCCTATCCTTTAAAAAAGAGTTCGAAGGGTTATATACTGGAAACGTAAAAAAAAGTACAATTGTTTGTCGCCCGAAGAGAGTGATAAGAGCGTTGTGGCTTTAATATTTTTCTTTTCATGTTTCTTATTTCTATTGTGTAAAGGATAACTGATGGTTCTTTTTATTTTTATATATTATTGGGGTAATCTTCTCATTTTATTTTTTGGACTCTTATATTCTTGGAGATATGGCCAATACACAACATATTGGTATCCAAATTAATTACATGAGCCTATATGGGTTACCCACTTGACCCAAGATAAAAACATTGACAAATAAATTAAGACGGAATCAATTTATTATTTAATGAGTGTCTATAAATAATTGGTAGTTATTGTAATTAATTACTATTTTTTAAAATGTTAATTAATATTTAGAAATTAATTGGCGGAAACTAAATAATTATGCTTAGAAGATTTATATAAATTAGTTAAATACATAATAGTTAATTCTAAAGGATAATTACTAATGAATAAGATAATTTATCCTTGATTCAAATTTAGAAATGATAATATTCCCACTAACTATATAAAAGGAGCAAGCATAAGGGTTTCAAGGGTCTATTCAAAACCATAAAGTCATCCACCCTTTTTCCTCTCCTCATCTTTGGGCAACAACAACCTGAAGAAAACAAAACACATGTTTCTTGGTGGTCAAAATTCTCAAGTCTCCAAAGCTAGGGTTCTTGCTTGTTTGCTGGTTAAGGGTTATGATCCTATCAAAGGACTCTTGTTTGAGTTCCTCAATCTTATTCACATTTCTTAAAGGCATTTTGTAAACCTCTTTTTAGGGTTAGGGTTTCTATTGATAGAAATAATCATGATCTAATGTTTAATTATATATGGTCTTGACTTAAATGCTTATTTGTTTTCTTTTTAATTAACTATTTTCTTATGAAGAAGAAGAACACCTTATTATCCAACAATGGTATCAGATCCTTAGATTCTTGTTAATAGCACTTTGAAATAAGTTTTCAAAAACTTAATGTGTATGATCTTGTACATACTGCTTGGGAAAGTGTGTGTAAAAAACATACACATTAAGGCTGTGGGGAGTGGTCACAACCAACCCACCGAAAAAGTGGTGTCACCTCTGCTCCACGCCAACTTCACCACCAACCCACTACACGTAGGAAATGGTCACCACTTCACCATTATCTTTTTTTTTTTTATTTTTTTATTTTTTATGATTAAATTAAATAAAAACTTAATTTAAAACATATATATATATATATATATATATAAAATAAACCATATATATATATATATATATATATATATATATATATATATATAAAGAGAGAGAGAGAGAGAGAGAGAGAGAGAGCCGAAAGCTTAATTTAATTTAAAGATAAATATAAGGGTATAATGAGGAACAAAGATACATTTTTAGGGACCATATATGTAACTACAATTAAAAACAAAATAGATGAAAGCCATGTTACTGTTGTTGATTATTTTTGATTGGCTATCTTGGCCAGTCTTTGCACTCATGCCACACCAAAGCCACCAACCCTTAGGGTGGTGTTCACTAGTCTTTTGGATGCCACGTCGGCTTCCACGTGTGGGCTTTTATCCTATAACACTGTAAATTTTCAAATAAAATTTTCATTTTTAAAATCACATAATTCAATATCACATTTCCAAAAAGACCACAAAATGTATAAGTTGTCGAAACACAATTCAACAAATGTTTATTAAAATCCCAGAATCCTCAAAATCATTATCTCTAACTGGTGTGTACAATCAAGTCGGCGCCTTCCCGCAATCTTGAGAAGTACATGAAACACATATCACACAACATGGTAAGCACGAAATATAGTGAGTTCCCCAAAATACCACACAAAAATAATTAGCCTCTCATGGCTATATCTCATAAAGACCCTCTGGTTCATGTGTCTTAGTGAGGACCGTCCGGTCTCACAACTCGGGTTGGACCCTCCGGTCCTAACCACTAAATCACAAAATAATATACAACATAAATCACAAAGACAAATGCATAATATCACGTAACTCAACATAAGCATATAAGACCCTCCGGTCACACTTTATTACCAGTCAGGTAATTATAGTGAGAAGACTCACCTCGTAAGTAAAGCAAGTATGTCTCGTACTCGAACCACCAGTCTAGCCTCTACCTAACGTATATCGTAATTAACTCTAATTAATAAACTACCCCCAAAGATGTTATGCTAAATCCTCTACTGATTTTCAAAAGGATAAAAGACCATTTTAGCCTTCCATGGCCTCCAAAGTCCACAATTTGACCAAACCCTAAAAGTCAACACCACGCTTGTACGCAGTCGTCGTAAGCACGTAATTATCCGTGTTTGACAAGGATTCCTCCTCCGCAATGTTGATCTTCTGGAACATTCGTACTCACATCGTGAATCGTAAATATTCACGTCGTGAGTTGAGCTTTCTTGTGGACTTTTATTCTTTTAAGTCTTCAAGCCTCCAAAGTTCCATGCTTTGTCACTTTTAGTCCCTTTTCTTCAAAACGCCTTCTATTTGGCTGCAATATATATATTTTAACCTTATAAGTACCATTATTCAATGCAAATAACCAAAATATTAATAAAAATATAAGTAAATATTGCCTAAAAACATGTATACATATGGCAATATCACATGGCGTACAACCCCTTTACGCTGGGTGTACTACTTTATCATGCATGCATCGGGAAACTTCGACGCTAAGCTGGTCGTATCTGGGAGTACACTTAGCGTACGACCCAAACTTATTTTCCCCACTCTCCTGGTCTTAATCTGTTAAGACCTTAGATATAATCTCAGATCTGGACTCAATTAAGGCTAATACTCCATAAAGTTTTTGACTTTAAGCCTTAGCTTAGCTAAGCAAGTCTAAAACTCCTAAACTCACTCCTTACTCACAAAAGTTCTCATATATCATGTATGGGAAGATCTTGACGTCCAAGATCCCATTTTAATGAGTCCACTCAACTGGAGACACTTAAAGGGACAAGTATTATGCTCTGGACTTCAACAAACTCATAAAGATTCAGGCTTTAGAACATAAACCCTAAAATGAACCACAATATCCACAAATCAAAACAATGACAAAGCTTTGAGCTTGATACCTCCAAATGATGCACCAACCATAAGGAAACTCAGATTGAAAGCTTGTACTCCAACTCTACTCTCTTCAAAGCTCCTTCTTCACCCAAAGAATCTACAAATATCACTGAAAAGCTCCAAATGGCCACTCAAGCTAAGAAAACGGAAATTAGCGTTTTGAGGGAAGTCGAAGTCCGGGAATGGTGTCGGGAAATGAGGCCACCATGTTTCTTAAATAGGGACACACCACAAAATTAGGGTTTTCACTCTGAGCCTAGTACGCCCAGCATACTAGGTGGCCTTCGTGTCCATAATATGCACATAAGTACACTAAGTGTAGACACGCATATGCCCCACGTACTCATTTGCCACCTTTTGTCAATTAAGGGCTACATTTGACAATTCAATAAAAAGTATGGGCTATAGATACATACCTTATTTCTGGGTGTTACATATCCCATTCCGGATAGACTAAGCTTTCAAGTTACATATTGATACGACAAGAACGATTAAGTTTTGAATTCAACGTCTTTGTTTCCCTTTTATTTTGATTTTATTATAATTTTAGTTGTATGTTTTGGCATGAACTAATACAAGAATAACTAAGAAGCTTGTTTATATATTATGTCTTTAAAATAGTTTTATGTAAGATGTTAACAAAAATTGTTTTGTAAATTGTTTAATTACAATAGTTTTCAAAATAATGTTACATGTTATTATATGGATACGGTCATTTATTGAATCATTTCGGACCTGTGTTTATGATGACTTGAGTTGTTTAGTTTATTTAGATTAGTTTAATCGTGACTTGCATGATGTTTCCTTATTTATTTGTAATGTACTTTTCTTTTGTAATTATAATACAAATTATATTAGTTAGGGAAATGTTTTAGATTGGAAATTATAGATAAATAAAGACCAAAGTGAACCAAGCAAGGGCTATAGTGATTCGAGCCTTGATGGTGTTCCATTCGAGTAACGGGTGTAGATGATAGTACAACTGGAGCCGTACATTATTGTTGTTGTTTTTCCTTAGAATGAATGAAAATTTTCTTATGATGGCTCACTAGAGAAATGCATACGACTGAGACAATAGTTACCGTTACCTGAATGTGATTTGTGTTATTTAATGTTTTGTCTGGGACTATGAAACCAGGAAACTTGTTTAAATTAAAAAATATATTTGACATGAAAATGTTTTAAAAAAAATGATAATTTATAAAAAAAAATATATGAATAATTTAAAGTGCTCTAAAGATAATTTTTTCGAAATATAGTCAAAATTGTTTTATTTGAACAAAGAAAAAGCCCATTTTGAAAATATAAATCTTATGCTACCCATTTGTATTACACACTTATTATAATGTCTTCCACCATGGTTCAAATGGATGATTTATTATATTAGCTTATGATTGGTACAAAACCCGTCATAAGATAAGATAAACATAAATACGGATTAAACGTGCCAATGTTGACATAAACCTTTGAATCCCGCAGATCTAAGAGTCTCATAAACAATGGGATTGGTAAAGGGTGTTACCTACCTAAGTAACTTCTCCTTTTGATTATGTCATACATTTTTCAATTAGGACTGAAATATGGTTCTTCTCCTTTGATAACATAATATACCGGGTAATTGATTTTATAAAGAATATAATCAAATCACTTTCAAAATTTCGTATAACTTTCTATATGTACTGAAATGCAAAATCCTAAAACCCAAACTTCTCAACACTAAGTATCCTTTTAAATAATAAATTAAATGGATCAAACTATCTTGACTGACATCATAATCTGGGAAATGTTTTCATGTATGATAAGAAAGGTCAAGCTCTAAACCTCGTGTTGACAATGCAACTAGAGGTCAACTATAGGAGAATAATGGTTATGTCCTTTGAGTCTAATGGTTATTTCCTTGAGGCTACTGAGGTTACAAGCACCGTGCATGTGAACATCGTTCTAGATATTCAAAAGATTTTTGAAAATTTTAGGTCGTTTGATATCACTATGCAGCTTAACAAAATGTTTCAATTACAAGATAGGTTATAACACCCAACCTGTAACACATTAAAACACTATTTTCTTTATAAAACATTTTCTTTCAGCGGGTCCTTTTATAAAATATGGTCCCGAAGTTTGCTCATTTCATTTAAAAATACATTTGTAAAAATATTCGTTCGGGTATTACAACTGACACAATAAACCATAACAAACCTACAAGTTGCTTACGTCATGGAAGTAATGCCCATGTTCTATCCATTAGCTCTGTGATGTTTGTCTCAACTTAACATTCTAAGTTTTATCTCAAAACATGGAATACATGGCATTTAAACAAATATATAGGACAATCATAGTTTGGTGAGCTACATGGGTCTACACACAAAATTATTATTAAACCACTTGACAAAACTTTAATTTGACATGTATTTTTAAATGAAATGCAAGGCATGATATGCATGTCGTCACTCAATGCAACACTTCTCGAGCCATCCTGAGAGTCTCAACTATCTTTTGAATCTAATGTCCATAAGGACCGCCCCAATTAGGTTAGTCATATAAAGTGACTTAGAATGTTGACCAATACCGAAGAGCAGATCATCCAAGTAAGGCCCCGTAATTTGATCCCATGAGAACCCCTAGGAAACTTTGGTCCCCAGACGGACTCCTTGGGGAACATTACATTAGCCCCTATGCTGGCCACTTGGGCAACATTTCATTGGTCCCCATGCGGACACCTTGGGAAAGGCGACAAAATTTCCAATACTATGCAATTCTCTGATATAATGCATGATTACTAGTTTTCCTTAACTGACTCAATCATGCCTAAGTGATTGATGCTCATGCACATGCACATTTAATAATCACATTACATAGTAAAAGATTTAAACATAATATAACTATAAATATGGTTTGTTAAACCTTTTCAATAATTTGTATAAGAAATCATAGCTAGCTAACCATTAATCATAAAAGAGTTCGTTTATTCAAATTTCCTTTCAAAACATGTAACTTACTCTTTATATAAAGAATCCATTTACTCTCTAGCTAGTATTTATTACCATTTCAACAATAAAACATTTCTAAATCATTTTCAAACCTTTCATGAAATACATTTCTAATATGCCATGCACCCCAAATGGGAAAATCCACATGTACTCACCTGGCCATTTAGTGAAGACTAACTTCCTATTTGGCTCTAGCATCGCGCTATCTTTTAGCTCAAACCTAATCCAAGCTATATGGACAAATTCGCAGTACCTCATAACTTGTTGCAATACACGTAGGAGCTTATTTTCATATATATTATAGTGAACCTTATTGACTGATCACTAACACACCAAGGTAAGTATTTGTTACCAATTAACCAAGCTCCTCAAAACCATTATCAAACGGCTTAACTCCGAAAGTACATAGCCCAATCCTATAATTAACAATCGTATAAACTAGGGTTTACATCCCTCACTATCTAATTGCGATTTTCGCCTCATAAACTATTTTCCTATGACATTATCCGTCATCTCATAACAACATCGTGTTACGAGTTTACATACTATATCGTGTTTACTATATACCGACATTAAAATGTGATTCCAAAGGCTAGATGAAGTTTCATAAATGCTTGTAGAAATCATCGGTACAACATGTTATGGAAACACACACACACACACACACACACACATATATATATATATATATATATATATATATATATATATAGCTATGGCCGTCGTGGTCACATGTTAAGATCTGTACCCGCTACGTGACCCTCTTTATTCGGAATGTGTCTTACCGTTTGAAATATGTTTTTGATACTTAAGAGATGGCACACTACGACTTTTAAAGGGTGCTTGGTATCCTTCAGACTTTTTGCTGTATTTTTTCGAATAACTATGTACTTTTTGAATAGCCATAACTTTATCATACAAACTCCATTTTATAATAACTTTGTATCCACAAAACCTTCTGAACGTGAACTACAGTGTTCTTATCATTAATCATGCAAAGAGTAAGTTGATTCTCAAATTTTTGGGTCCTCACATTGGTAAGAGCGATGTGACATACTATGATCACTCATGGGTTATAAGCTACATGAAGGTGGAAGTGTCCTGGTATATGTGTGACAACCGAAATGTAGAAGGTTAATTGAAATATTGCCAATTTCAAGTCGACACGATGAGTTGGAGGAGCCAATTCAGTGAGTTGAAGATGATGAATCGTGAGGATTTAAGGGGTCCGCTTGATGATTTGAGGAGTCTCAACTCGGCGAGTAGAGGTTATTTTGGTCACGAGATTTATGAGCCAACTCGGCTGTTTGGAGGAGCCAACTCGACGACTTAGGTGCTGTTTAGGAAACCCTAATTTTGGGGGTTTTTCACCCTATTTAAACTCCTTAAGTTCCAGGTGATGGACTCATTTCCAACCTACATAGCCCTTAACCCTAATCTCGAAACCCTAGAGACTCCAAGAATGTGGTGGATCTATTGTGTGTGTTTTGGTGTGTGTTTGAAGCTTATACAAGGTGGAGAAGCTTAGTGCAAGGTGGTGGTTCAAGAAGGATCTCATAGATATTCATTCTCTACTCCATTTCAGGCACATCTTAGGTATAAAGTTCCAACCTTGTTTATCATTTGAGTAGATCTCTTATTTGGATAAAATTCATACTTTTAGCCATGGATGGGTGATTGTTGGTGAAATAGAGGTCCCAAGTGCTTATTCTTTCAAATATATGACCTTTATGAGCTCTTTTAGCATAAAGGTGCCAACTTTATGGTCCTAAGGGCTTCACGCATTCATTAAGTCCTTCTTTTGGTCTCTTTTAAGGTTTTGAGCTTCTTCTAAGCTTGAATAAGTGTAAAGTTGGAAACTTTACATGGCCATCTAGCTAAAAATATGGTCAGATCTACATCTTGGAGTTGTGTCCTTATGAAATAAGTGCTTAAAGATTAAGTCCTTACCCTTTTAAGCTTATGGTTTGGGTTTTGAACCTATTTTGGTGGTTCTTAGGGGTAAAGTTGGAAAGTTTACCCTTCATAAGGCCATTACATTTCAGATCTAGGTAGGAGAAGCTATTTGTTTCGAATATGTCGGCTTAATGGTTTGAGTTGCTTGGTCCCGGGCCAACTCGGTGAGTTGGATAGCCAACTCGGCGAGTTGTTTTGGTTTTCCCTGATTCTAAGTTGGTGAGGGTCAACTCGGTGAGTTGGATTAATTTCTTCCTGACTTTGCGGTTGTCAGAGGAACTCGGCGAGTTGAATGATAAATTCGGCGAGTTAGGTCAACTTAGGCCGTTGACTTTGACTTTTGACTCATGCCTTTGAAAAAGTTTGTCCCAAGGGCTGTTTGAAGCAATCTGAATTGGAAAGTGTAGGCTTAAGATAAAGCTCGTATAAGATTGGGCCCAATTTGCAAAATTGGGCCATTAGTGGGCTTTCATGGATTGTCTATTTTGAATCTTGTTGGATTTAGAGCTTGGGCCTTAGTTATGAATCTTGTTTGGACAGGGGTAAAATGGTCATTTTACCCCAAGTATGGATTATGGATCATGATTTGGGACCTAATTGCGAATTGGATGATATTTTGGTATTGTTAGCTTGAGGAGTTGTCTTGACAACAACTAAGGATTTATTGCAGTGGGATTCAACATTCGAGTTGAGCCTCCTCACTATTGTACGGGTTAAAGGCGACAATGTCGGAGCATTTGCTTTATGTATGGTAGGATGACTCGTGGGTCATCCCTTGGTACTGTATGAAAGAGCAGGAGGCGGCTCTTGGCACAATGTATGCAATACCAGAGTCTAAGCTCTGGAAAGTAATTAGTTAAGTAGTATAGTTTGTATGCTAGTTCTCTTTGTGATGCATGCATGGAAGACAAGGAGGTAGCTGTGGGCACTTGTCTGTAAGACCCAGGGTTGTGGCCCCCGGCCTGGCAAGAAAGACCACGAGGTGGCTCGTGGCATAATGGCTAGGCTATGGTTGACACATAACACTCTCGTTGATTATAATATATGATTGATATGTATGGCTCATGGTTATGTATGAAATATATGGATCATTTGACATGTATGGTATGTGGTATTCGGGGAACTCACTAAGCTTTGTGCTTACAGTTTTCAGTTTATGTTTCAGGTACTCCAATTGTAAAATGAAAGAGCTCGGGATAATCGCAGCGCATACACCCGTTTTTTCGTAATATGTGATTTTTGGGATTGAACTCTGATAATTGTGTTAACTGAAATACTTTTTAACGTTTATAACAAAGTTATAATAGTGTTTTGATTATAAGAAAAATGAAATTTTTATTTTGGATTTTTGGGTTGTTACTAGTTGGTATCAGAGCCTTGGTTTGAGGGATTCGGGCATACTCTAGGGTGTGCCTGGTCTCAAACGGAGGGTTTGGTGAAAACTTTTGTTAAATAAACATTTAATTAAAAAGGAATTTGTAATTGAAGAAAGGGATGTGATGCATGCAATCGGCCGAGCTCAAGCAAGTGGTTCCCGGAATACTAATACATGTTTATTATGATATGTGATATGATTATGAGAATTACATGCTAGATTAGGTCTAAGGATCTGCTCAGTATTATGTGACAGGAGATATGCCTTTATATGCCTGATTGTATGAGCCTTTAGATTGTGTGTTAGTATGGTTTTAAGATCAGTGGATAGAAAGGCTTGGTTAGTGAATGCCGGTTAGATTTTATGTTGCCTAAATGTTGCTTGCTTTGTGCAACTCTAGTCTAAGTCCAACCATTCTAGGGTTAAGTCTTTTACTCGAAGGATTATCTGATCTCTATTGCACGTGACTATATTTATGAGGTAGTTGGTCTACATTGCTGAATGTTCTTCAGGCTGAGGGTAGGGTGGGGTCGGTAATCTAGGAGAGCCTCGGGTATTCTTCAGTGGGTTAGTGATTCAGTTTAGTGAGTTTTGGTGCTTTGGCTTGAGGAGGTGACTTAGAGGATTTAGGAGGATTGTTGAGGAAAGTATGGATAGGTATGGAAGGTAGTATTAGGTTCGTATTACTGAAAGCACAGGATCCATACTCGAATTAGTGAGAGTCTTGGAGAATCTGAGAACCTTTAGGAAGGAGAATCATATTGATAGCTCTTGTCATTTCGGATCGGAGGTGAGTTGTGCACCATGTCTTCAGGAGAGTCAACCATATGATTGGATTGTCGCGGAGTTTTCGCGAGCCCTACGCGAGGAATTACCCGACATCATCGGGCGTGTCACAAATAGAGTGATTGCTAGGTTCGAGGGGTAGACCTCAGTTATTCAAGCGGATGATTGGGTGGTCGGGGTAAACCGGGAGTAGGAGATTGGTTTAGATAGGCAGCTGGGAAAGAGGAAGCGGACTTCTAGGCATGCTCGACGATCTGAGTAATTGGACGCTACCATAGCTGGTGCCAGAGACCTGAGGGGTCGTGGTGGTCACGCGAAGGATGAAGGAGCGCGTGAGAATGTGCGCAGCAAATCTAAGTACGATACGGGTGGATAGAAGGGTCACAACCACGAAGATTGCACATTGGAAGTGGTATGTTCAGAATTGGAAGTATTATGATGGGTCAGTTATTAATTGAGAATTGGGCATGGATTTGTTTCAGCATGAGTGGTCTGTCGGGGTGATTGACCATTATGGATTCTAGTCCTACAAAGGTGAAAGTGTTTGCAAGGGCTGAAGGGTTGGATGTTATTTTCGGGTTAAAAGTTTCGTTTTGGGTTTCGGTTGCCTTGGGAAGATTATTTTTGTGTGCAGAATTTTGTTTAAAATCTTCAGGTTGGTCGTTTTGTTATGAATGTTAATAAGGTGTGATTTCAAGGACAAAATCTAATTTAAGTGGGGGAGGGTTGTAACACCCAGAATCTAGAAGGTTAATTGTGAAAATATTGCCAATTTGAAATCGAACCAAGCGAGTTGGAGGAGCCAACTTGGCGAGTTGAAGATGATGAATGGTGAGGATTTAAGGGGTCTACTCGATGACTCGACTCGACAAGTAGAGGTTAATTTGGTAACGAGATTTATGACTCACCTCAGCGAGTTAGAGGAGCCAACTCTATAAGTAGGCCGCTGTTTAGTAAACCCTAATTTTGGGGGGTTTTGCACTGTATCTAAACATCTTAAGTTCTAGGTGTTGGCCTCATTTCCAGCCTCCATAGCCCCTAACCCTAATCTTGAAACCCTAGTGCCTCTAAGAGTGTTGTGGTTCCATTATGAGTGTTTTGGTGTGTGTTTGAAGCTCATTCAAAGAGGAGAAGCTTGGTGCAAGGTCATGGTTCAAGAAAGAGCTCATAGGTATTGATTCTCTGCTCCATTTTTCAGCACATCATGGGTATAAAGTTCTAAACTTTCTTATCATTTGAGTAGATCTCTTACTTGGATAAATTTCATGCTTTTAGCCATGGATGGGTGATTTTTGGGGAAATAGATGTCCCAAGTGCTTATTCTTTCAGATCTATGGTCTTTATGAGCTCTTTTGGCAAAAAGGTGCTAACTTTGTGGTCCTAAGGGCTTCATGCATTCATTAAGTCCTTCTTTTGGTCAATTTTAAGCTTTTAAGCTTCTTCTAAGCATGAATAAGTGTAAAGTTGGAAAACTTTACATGGCCATCTAGCCTCATATGGTCAGATCTACATCTTGGAGATGTGTCCATGTGGAATAAGTGCTAAATGATTAAGTCCTTGCCCTTTTAATCTTAGGGTTTGGATTTTGAACCTATTTTGTTGGTTCTTAAGGGTAAAGATGGAAACTTTACCCTTCTTAAGGCCATTTCAGTTAAGATATGGGTCGTAGAAGCTGTTAGTTTCAAATATATCGGCTTAATGGGGTGAGTTATTTGGTCCCGAGCAAACTCGACGAGTTGGATAGCCAACTCGGATTGTTGTTTTGGTTTTCCCTGATTCCAAGTTGGTGAGGGTCAACTCGGCGAGTTGATTAGACAACTCGGCAAGTTGGACCGGTTTCTACCTCACTTTGCGGTCGTTAGAGGAACTTGGCGTGTTGAAGGATAAAACTTGGAAACTTGGGTCAACTTAGGCCGTTGAATTTGACTTTTAAATTATGCCTTTGATCAATTTTTTTTCCAAGGGGTGTTTGAAGCAATTTAAATTGGAATGTGTGGGCATAGATAAGGCATGTATGGGATTTGGCCCAATTTGGAAAATTAGGCCATTATTGGGCTTTCATGGATTGTGTGGTTTAGGATGTTGTTGGATCTAGGGCTTGGTCCTTAGTTATGAATCTTGTTGGGCCAGGGGAAAATGGTCATTTTACCCCGAAAATGGATTATGGATCATGGTTTGGGACCCAATTCTAATTGGGTGATATTTAGTATTTTTAGCTCGAGGAGTTTTCTTGGCAGCAGCTAAGGATTTCTTGTAGTGGCCTTCAACATTCGAGGTGAGCCTCCTCAATGTTGTATGGGTCGAAGGCACCAATATCGGCCCATTTGGTTTATGTATGGTAGGAAGACCCGAGGGTTAGCCCTTGGCACTGTATGAAAGACCAGGAGGCGGCTCCTGCCATAGTGTATGCAAGACCAGAGTCTAAGCTATGGCAAGTAATTAGTTAAGCAGTGTAGCTTGTATGCTAGTTGTCTTTGTGATGCTTTCATAAAAGATCAGGATGTGGCTCTTGCCACTTGTCTGTAAGACCCAACATTGTGGCCCCCGGCCTGGCAAGAAAGACTACGAGCTGGCTTGTGGTATAATGGCAAGACTATGGTTTGCACATAACACTCTCATTGATTATGGTATATGATTGATATGTATGGCTCACGGTTATGTACGGAATGTAAGGATCGTTTGATATGGATGGTATGTGGTATTTGGTTTATATCTTCAAGAAATGTTATATGCCATTTACATACCATGAATTGTTAGTGGTTAAGTAAAGCGTTGTATCTCTTATAGCGGCTTTGGAGTGTTCTGTTTTATCTTGGAGGTAGTCGGAATCGGTTCAGGAGAATTGTGTGGAAGGTTTATGGTTAGGATTCAACGGGTTAGTTGTCCAGTATCTCCAAGATTGTGTGGATTTAGCAATGGTGCTTAGATTGGCTTTTGGAGGTATCGAGGGAAGTGGTTTGTTGCTAAGATTTTGGTAGGAGCAGACGTCCTTTGGACTTTAAGATTTGAGTAAGATATCAGGTTAAGCATCTGTGATCATCCGCTTTGTGGGGATTCGAGAAGTGTTTATTGGGTCTTCAGGGGTTGTGCGATCTTTCGAGTTGGCTAGTAAGGGATCATTAGGAATGATAAGCGTTGCTTGTCAGTGGATCAATCGTTGGAAATTAAGAAGGATTAGGAGGGGAGAATCATCCAGGGATTCAGGAGCAGTATCGGTTTCAAAACTAAAATGAGTTCCACATCCCCGTCGGGGAGGAAAGTTACCGAAGTAGCTGTTTGGATTGAGGATTGTGTGAGTTGGAAGTTTGGGAAACTTACCAACATTGATATCGCGTTCTCTTGGTGCTTGATAGCAGGCTTTTGGGAAACCAGGTTGGCTTGAGTTCAGATTGGGCATTCGGTGGAGTGTGTGCTCAACTCTGGGTGTGTTCGATTTGATAGATTAGGGGTAAGGTAGTGGGCCACAATTATGGTTAGTGTAGAAGTGTTGTAAGACTGCGGGGTGGCCCGTAGCATTCAATAGTTACCAGTTAGTGTAGAAGTGCTATAAGAATGCGGGGTAGCCCGTACCCTTCACTAGTGGTCAGTTGGTGTGCGGGTGTTGTAAGACTATGGGGTGGCCCATACCATTCACTACTGGTCAATTGGTGTGGGAGTGTTGTAAGACTGTGGGGTGGACTGTAGCATTCACTGGTCCTTGTTCAGTGGTTAGATTGTGGCAAACCTGTGGTTTACTCACGATTTTTTCGTATGGTTTAGGCCATTGTGGGTCAGTTTGCAAGGGTCTAGGAGGGCTACAATATATTTGGAATCATATTATGGTAGGTGATGGGAGACCAGGTATGAGGAAAGATTACAGTTGGTCCTTTAGCGTTCATTTTTACATCAGGTTAGTGTCGAGATGGTTTGGGTAGTAATTTCCTGTAAGGCTTTCTGTCGGAAGTCGCGAGGAGCGATTGTATGGGAGTCTTTTGCCTCAAAAACTGGGCTGGAACCCGGTATTTCAGATGAATGGCTAACAAATTAGGATGAAGGAGGTCTCGATGGATTTTGGAAAGCAGCCAGGAGGTAGTTTCATTATTTTGGGCAGTTTCAGTGTTTCAGGCAGTTTTAGTGTTTCGCTCAATATCAGTGTTCTGGGCAATATTAGTGATTTGGTTCTTGTGTGTGTGTGTGTGTGTGTGTGGAGTATCTGATTCATTGGGAAATGCTAAGTCACTCACAGTTGGATCAAATAATCTCATTGTATTTGATTTGACCCTGTTAATTATACCAAATGTGACAAATATTAGTCACATTGGAACATTAAGGCCATAGGTCACAATCAGCCACAGGTATCGATTAAGATTGTCATACATTTTTTATAAAAGACAATAGATAAACATATTGTGACATGAGGCAGTTGTATGTGTGTCTATAACCTGGAGCCTTTTTAGACACATAATAGACAACGTAGCTAAAAGGTGATACATATGGTCACACTAAATATTTGTGTGTCCATATGGCGGTTCAGTACTAGTTGTACTTAGTTAACACAAGAAAAGAAAACAAGTTAGTATTGGTTGTTTATGGTCATGTACCTTTTTTTATGTGTGTCAAAATATGATGAATTGCGTTTGAGAAGAAACAAATATTGTGAGTGTAGGTAGCATTTAGTTATGATTACAACTATTATATGCGTCTATATGTAAATATAGTTATACAAGAACAAAAATGTCTTATCGGTATAATTAGCGGTTGTTCAGTGAATATGTTGCTATACTTATCTAATATTAATTCTGGTTGTACTATTGTATTTGTAAATTTAAAGAATAGACTTCATGAAATGAAAATTTGTTGTTGTTAAACTAAAATTGTTTTCTGGTTAAGTTATTATACAATAAAATGACAATTTTAGACTTTTTGGAAGACTCATAAAGTTGACCATTTTTATCTTTGAATAAGAGCTATAAGAAAGGACCAAATTGCCCTTTTTCATCTATTCTTTTAATTGCACCAAATCATACACCATTAAAAAATGAAAATAATACAACTTTCTTTAATAGAAAAGTATGATAAATAAATGAAAAAAAAATACAACTTTGTCTAACATTGGATAACGAAAATTACAATGCTATAATATGCAGTTTATGTTATAACATGCCATCCCCCATTACAATAAAAAACTAAAAAAAACAAGTTTGTGTTATAACAATATTACACCAGAAAAGTTTGATGGTATAATATGGTAAAAAGATATTAAGGAAAGTACATCGTCATTTTTTGTAATTTTCTTATTCTGCACGTAACGCTAGGATCAAGGTTTGGCATTTCCCTTCTACTAACAAAAATAAATTAAGATCATTATATGTTAAAAGAAGGAAAAATAGTATGGCTACAAATGTAATTCATGACATTAAGAAACACATACCGTACGTATAAGAATACCACGACAATCAGTACGAAAATAATCATTTTCCTTCTGCAAGTCAAGTGTATCTACATGTTGTAACACCCCGTTCTTTAAGTGTTAATTATGAGTCCCTGAGATTTAAGAGGAAAGGTAATTTTGGTTCTTTTCAAGAAAAGAGTTTCATCCGAGAAGGTTTCGGGCAGGTATATGTGTTAGAAGTTTTGGGCTTCTCGTCGCCCTCATATGAATGTAAGTTATTTGAGAGTGGGTTTAGATTAGAGGAGTTGCGGTGCCTCGAAGTTGATCGTTGTTTATAGTCCTTTGTGGAATAAGAAGGAAATGGTCCCATGCATGCATGCTTTTGATTTTGAAGGATGGCTGGGTACGCCCAGCGTAAGCTGGATGTACGCCCAGCGTAAAGGATTGATATGTTGCGGGGGGCCGGGTGAGTACGCCCAGCGTACCAGGGAGGTACGCCCAACGTACTCTCAGAAACCCCAAACCCTATTTTTAGGGTCAGCGACTATATAAGGAACATGTTGGTTCACCCCTCAGCCTCCTTATGCTCATCTTCAACATCAGAGAAACCTAAATCTCGTATTCCCTCCATATTTGAGTGTGTTTGACCTTGGAAGCTCATGTTGGCAAAAGAAAGGCTTGAAGGAGAAAAGGGAAGTTTTCAAAGAAGAAGAAGAACGTGTGGAGCTTGTAGATCTGAAGAAATACCACCCTTTAGAGCTGGTTTAAGGTATAAAGCTTCTTGCTTGACCTCCATATTGCATAGATCTATGTATTTTGAAGCCTTGTTATCATCTTGTCCCTAAAGTCCTCATCTTGTTGCATAGTTAGATTTGGTCAAGATTCTCTATCCTTTCAGACCTTTGGAGAGGTCTTGAGTGATAAAAATAAGGTCCCAAGGGCTGTAGTTGTTCCATGTATGATTTGTATAGGTCTTAATGGATTAAGACCTTGGATTAAGAGCTTAAGGACGTCCCAAGTGATAAAGTCTGAGACTTTGTGATTTCTAATCATATTTGGCCTATGGATTTGAAGTTTGGGCTTAAGAGCTTAAGCCATTAAGATGTTTAAAGGACTTATTGGATCTCGCAGTTACGCCCCGCGTAGCGGGCCAGTGCCCCGTTTTATTTTAGTGATCATTGCTGTACGCCCAGCGTACCAAGGAGAGTACGCCCAACGTACTCCTCCTGTGGACTTTCTTTTGGGCTTTTATGTTGGGCCATTTGTGGGTTGTTGGTGTTTGGGCCAAGTCTGGAAATTATGAATAGAGTATTTTTGGGCCCAATTAATATTATGGATATAGGATCTAGGTCCATTTGGTGAGGTGGGCCCAATTTGGTAAATTGGGCAAATGTTGGACTGTATGAGAGTTTTGGACTTTGGTCTTGGCCTGATAAGTGGAAGTATGTTTGACCTAATGCTTATGCTTGTTATGATTGGTTAGTTCGGGATTTGCGGTGAGTTGGTGGTTCGAGAGTCTGCTTCTCCCGTTCAGAGTATCGACATTCGCGAGGTGAGTTATCCTCACTATATCAACGGGGTTTAAGGCACCAAGGCCGACCCTTTATCGGATGGAAATCCAGGTAGTTGTCTGTTGTTATGATATTGCTTGATATGGGCCGGAAGGCATTATGTTATGAGCCGGAAGGCATTATATGTTATGGGTCGGAAGGCATTGTGATGTGGACCGGAAGGTCATGGCCTGGAAAGGCGTATGTGCGTAATTAGTATGTTGGCTGAGACGTAGGGTGATGTTATGCTAGTGATCGGCTAGGTCGGTATCCTGGTTAGAGTGATGATATGTTATGTGATCTGTTTGATCGATTCGCTGACTGTGAACTGTTATATGATTATATGTTATGCGCACACGGTTGCTTGGACTGGAGTTTGACCCGATATGCATGGCTGTTCTATGTTCTGTTATGTTATGTATGCTATTTAGGTTATGGGCCGGAAGGCAATCTATTACGGGCCGGAAGGCAATAAGTTATGGGCCGGAAGGTGATATGTCTTGGACCGGAAGGTCGTTGCCTGGAAGGGCGTATATGTGGTTGGTATTTTGGGGGTATCTCACTAAGCTTTCGGGCTTACAGTTGTGGTTTAATGTTTTTCAGGTTCTTCAAGAGACTGTGGCAAGGCAAAGGCGTGATCGTACCGTTCCTCGCATATAGGTTTTATGAAATGGACCTGGGAATATTCTGATAAATAATGTATTGAAAACATTTTTGTAATAATGTTATTAAAATGAATTGTTTTGAAAAGTTTAAATTATGTTGAAATTTTTGGTCGTTACACATGTGGCAATATGTTATCATTATGAGGAACCAAAGTACTAAATTCTTCATCTACATCCTCATATGTATCTCTATAATTTTGGGGAGGTGTGTTGAAGATAATAGACATTTTTTGATCGAGCGGGTATCTCATGTAAAATACTTGTTGTGCTGATGAGGCCAATATGAAGGGATCACCTTTATGGCCTAATATTTTTAGTTCAACTAGTGTGTACGCCAATTTATCCTTTTTTACCCCATTTCTACTGTCAACCCAGTCACACATGAAAATTGGAATTTGTTTAAAATGATAATCTAGTACTCATATCTCTTGTAAAACACCATAATAAGTGTTTTTGGCATATGTTACAACTTGTTTACAGATGTGTGTGTCAATTCCAACGACACTAACCCCATTGTTTTGGTAAACTTTACATTCACAAGCTTTTGTATGAAAAGTACATCCATTAATAGCATATACATCGTATTTAACAATGTTCTTATTGGGTCCATGTGAAATCCATGTCGTTGTCTCTGTTATACTTTCTCTACCTGAATAGTAATTAGATTATAAATTTAAGATATAAAGAAATACATAACAAAGAACACAACATATATGAAAACAACATACCTCCTTTCATAATCAATGACCAAATGTATTATTGTGCTCTTGTGTCACACCCCCAAACCAGAACGACGGAATCGTTCGAGGGCGGATGACTTCATGTAGTATGGAAACAGTTCAATACATAGTAAAGAAAGTAATACAACCATCATATATATAATTTAAAAGTTTACATTGTTGAAAGGTACTTGTTTCAAAAACAAATTACAATATGCTGTCAAAATGAAATTAAACTAACGTCGTAGTGTCCCTTCTTCAAAAGCTGTAGTTTACCTGTATTACTGAATCCCTGAGAATTACAAGTGGTTTTGAAAAGAGTAGGTCAACATTTAAGATGGTGAGTTCATAAGTATTTAGTGACAATGTTTGTATGAAATAGAATGAAAATGGTTTGTACACGTTTAAATGTTCCTAGAAAATCCTGTATTTCATGTTATAGTAGATGGTAGTTTAATTGTTCCAAAACTGTGATGCAATAGTACTTTTCATGCCTAAAATAGTAGGTTTATGTATAACTCGTTAAGGCATTTGAAAAACCCCGTAAATCAATGTGTTTTTAATACTCCATGTGAGTCTTATAACCATACTATTTGACGAGGATGCCTATAACAACGTTCTTTAGGTGTTGGAAAGTTATGACGTTTGTCACCTCAAGCTTGCCGGCCTAGCTATAGCTAACAACTTAGGTGCGGGATTGTTAATCCCGTATAGATCTATACACATGTATCACGTTCCCTCTACAAGGGATTATGGTATATAATACAGGACTTAAAATGCATACTCGAAAGTATGTGAAATGTCTCACAAAACTTAGTATAAAACAGATTTACGTATGAAAATGTCCATTTGTTCTTGTGTATGAAAATATCTCTTTGATATAGTGTTTCTAGTATGTAAATGCTCATGATTTTCTCGTAAACTATATCTATTATAGTTTTTCAAAGTGTGTGTTTTGTTTATACAGTAAACCCTAGTGTAATGCTCACTTGTTATGTAAAGTATAACATTTAAAGTGACATAAATGATCACATATACTTAAAGTATAAATAAAGTGTTTGATTCGTATATATATATATATATATATATATATATATATATATATATATATATATATATATATATATATATGTCTTATTTCCAAAAGACAAGGTGTTATCTTGGATATATATTGCATACGAAAATTCCTATGTAGTAGTTATGAATCACATATGATTCACTTGATAAAAAGAGTATATAGTGAAACTTTATGTTACACACGATAATAACCGTGTTTTTACTTGTATTCACCCCACCCCCCCCCCCTTAAAATTGTATAAAAAGCATTGATAAAACATTTGAAAGTGTAGTTTATATGGGTATGAACTCACCTGATTGATTGGAGAAAGCGAGAAGAAAATCGAGCAGAACTTCGACTTGAAAGAGTTGATTTTCTCGGGATTCTTGGGAATCTCTGGAATCTCGGGAGTATATAATCTTCCTTCGAAACTTGAGTGTGAAAACCGGGGCTTCCGGAGCTTAACCGCAGAGTTTCAGCACGAGAGATAAAAGAATGGAGCACCTAAACCTGGCACCCCAAGAGTTCTATTTATAGGGGTGGATTTTTGGGTGCCTCGTGGTGGAAAATAGTTGGCCACATCGTGGTGGTCAAATCTTATCTCCTTCCATTGATTAGATGCCCTCAGTCACTTGTCGGGTTGCGGCAAACTGTGCCACGTCGTGGCAGACCTGACAGCCTCGGATTTTGGACCCCAACATGTAAAATCCATAAGTTTCACGTACGAGCTCCGTTTTCGACGTTCTTTATATGCACGCACAACTGAAAATATGATCTACAACTCTCGTTTAGACTTCGTCGACTAACTTTGAGTTTATTTTTAATTATTTATTTTTAATGTGCCGGGACACGAAAAGTCCGTTAAAAATCTATAACTTCTTCATCCGATGTCCGTTTTCGTCAGACTTTTCACCGTTGCGCTACTATTGTTGAGACCTTCGATTCTCATTTAGGTTGTTTCGGCCACAAGTCTCTCGATCTCTATTTCAATTTTTTAGTTATCTACTGCTATATCCGGATATTGGCAAAATCATAACTTCCTCATACAAAGTCAGATTTGGACGTTCTTTTTATGTACGCTCACGGTTTAATTATAACGCCTGTGTTTTCGGGCTCGTCATTAATATTGATATAGTAGTCCAGGTTAACCTTTGTAACCCATTTTGAAACAATAGAAGTGTATTATTTGAGTATTATGTGTTATGTGCTTAATTGTGTGTCTTAATTTAATTAAGAACAAAAATAAGTGTCAAAATGAAATGTTAGATAAAGCCGATATCTATGGATAATGTTGTAGTAGTTGAAACGAGGTTTCCGAATATATAAAGAATGCCCAAATCCGAGTTATAACGAAGAAGTTATCACTTGTCGAAGTTTCGCGACAGAACCGGCAACGCTGAATGACGTAAAAAGTGAAATTTACGTTAGTGCGATATCTATCCTTAGTGATCTAAACAAATGTTGTAGAGTTCCTTTAACCGAGAGCGTGCATCAAAAGAACGCCCAAATCTGACTTCGTATGAGGAAGTTATGATTTTTCGAAGTTTCGACTTAGCGGTATGCAGCCAGAATACTCGAAATAGAGATCGAGTGATATTTAGCCAAAAATTTCTAAATTAGAATTGAAGATCTCATTGATAGTAGTCCAACGATAAAAAGACAGACAAAAATGGTGTTCAGATGAAGGAGTTATGAATTTCGAACAGAGTTTTCCTGTCCCGTCCTACTAAAAATAATATATATGTATTATACTTATAATATATTAAAAATCAATTCACAATTTGCCAAAGGACTCTAAACGAGAGTTGTAGAGCATAATCTCACCTTCGCGTCAATATAAAGAACGTCGAAAACGGAGTTCGTATGCGAAAGTTATGAATTTCTGAAGTTTGGGGCGCGAAACCCCAAAACTGTCAGATACCACGACATGGCAAGCAGTGCCACGATGTGGCCAGTCTTCTGACACCTCCGGGAGTCCCCCAGATGCAACTTGCGATGACGCATGCAGTGACGACCAATCCCACGATGTGGAAAAATGTGCCACGACGTGGCAAGGGCCAGTTTTGCCCTATAAATAGATTTGAAGGGCCAGCCGAGTTTGGTTGCTCATTCTCTCATCTCTCACCTGTAGTGCATCGATTTACGTGCAAAGAAGTATCCCCGAAGCATCAGTATCAATCCCGAGCCCTGAAGCAAGTCCCGAAGCCCCGAAGATCCCGAGAAGTGCAATTCCCAAGTCGAAGCTCTGCTCACGAGAAGCCCGGTTTATGTGAAGATCTTCCAGATCTACTGAAGAATACTACTTCTACAAGTCGTAGTGCTGTCCGATCATCTTCTGATCAAGTGAGTGTGTCGTTACTTTCTTCTAACACGTAACTATGAAGTATTTTATGCGATATACGGGTTATGTGTATATTTTGTTGTTATATGTGTGAATGTATATTCACTTTCTTCTATCTCATAGACCTGATTTATTCGCTATGTAATACGTGTTATGTGGGTGTGCCTCATCTGTTATGTGGAATATGTATTGAATGAGAATGCTATATAGGTTTTAAACTATGTATAAAAATATATATTTTTATCTAGTAATATGTTGGGTAGAACATGGGTAGATAGTTGATGTGTGATAAACAAATGAGAGGCCTCGATATTGTTGTTGTTAATCTAGTTATTCAGCGCAATATGGATAACGACCACAGACTCTTTCTAGACAGTCATGTGGAACGCTAGCAGGTTCATAACCTGTAGGTGTTGTGAACGATGTGTTCACGGGTGTACTCTATCCCCCTCATGGTTTCCTTTAAGATATCTATTCTTGAGGAAACCCCTTAGCAGTAATGTCTGTCCCGATGAAAATCCTAGATTAGGTCCCTTGAGATAGATGTTGTTTTAGGAACATAAAGTGAGGATAATGGGAATCGGTAATCAGGTTATTGTTGGTTGGTGAAATTAAATATAATTATTTATTGTGGGTTGAAAACCCTATATGCTCACCAGGATCCCAAGCCTGACCCACTCAGTTTATTCGTATTACAAGTAGTGGCGCGAGGGCATAAGATGGTTGAATCATCAAGTTGTTTTGTTTACAAGTCTGTATATGTATATATTTGTTGAATGACTTGTAATGTTATCGTTTATGCTTTATGGTCTGTATCGGAACATGACATCCCGAGTTTTGATTATATAATGAAAATGCATCTCTTGATGAAATGCTTTGATAAATATTATTTTATCATATTTTGTTTTGGGAACAAATTCCGCAACTCTTTTAAATCAAAAGGATTTACTCTGAAATTATTTTAAAAAGCATAAATGAAATCCGTTTTTTCTGTCCGTGATTTTGGGGATGTCACATTAATGTTATCTACAACTTTCATTTAGATACTTAAGGCTAAAAACTATTGTATTCATGAAACTTCGTGTTTTTCGTTTAATCGGTGTTGCCGGTTTTGTCGGAAATCTTAGAATGGTCATAACTTCTTCATTATAACTCGGATTTTAGTGTTCTTAGTATTTCTGTAAACCTTGAAACAATAGCTAGCATAGTAGGTAATCTAATAAGAGCTTTGGTACATTTTATTTTCGAAGTTAATTTCATTATTTCAAAAGTGGTTACAATAGTTGACTTTTTAGGTCATTACATAGAGTCGAAATATCGGGTTGTCACATCATCCCCCCGTTAGATGGAATTTCGTCCCAAAATTTTATGTAAGAAAAACACTTGCGGATTAGGGAAAAAGATGTGGGTACTTGTGTTTCATCTGATCTTTGCGCTCCCAAGTATATGCAGGTCCCCACTTTGCATTCCAGCGGACCTTCACTATGGGGATGTGACTTTGTTTTGTTCTTTTAATTTCCCTATCCATGATTTCAATTGGTTCTTCTATAAAGTGGAGACTCTCGTTGATTTCGATTTCGTCTAAAGGGACGACAAGGGTCTCATCGGACAAACATTTCTTCAAGTTTGACACATGAAAGGTAGGGTGTACGTTATTGAGTTCCTGCGGTAGACGAAGTTTGTAGGCTACCGGGCCGATCCTTTCCAGGATCTCGAATGATCCGATATACCTTGGGTTTAGTTTCCCATGTTTTCTGAAATGCATTAACCCTTTCCAGGGCGAGACCTTTAATAGAACTCGGTCCCCGACCTGAAATTCCAAGGGCTTCCGTCTTTTGTCCGCATAACTCTTTTATTTGTCTCTTGAAGCCTTTAGTCGTTCCCGAATTTGTACAATCTTCTCAGTTGTTTCTCTTATGATTTTCGGGCTAGTGAGAGTGTTGTCGGGTACTTGTCCCTTGGCTAGTTGCATGTCACCTACTTCAGTCAAGCAGAGTGGTGATCCGTACTTCCGTCCGTAGAGGGCTTCAAATGGAGCAACTTTAATGCTGAAGTGATAGTTATTGTTGTACGAAAATTCAACTAGTGGTAAATGGGTATCCCATGCTTTACCAAAATCGATTACACAAGCTCTTAGCATATCTTCCAAGGTTTGTATGGTCCTCTCACTTTGACTGTCAGTTTGTGGATCGTAAGCAGTACTCATGTCGACCCTCGTTCCTATAGATTTTTGTAACAATTGCCAGAATCGCGAGGTGAATCTACTATCTCTGTCAGAGATAATGGATATTGGTACACAGTGTAGTCGTACAATCTCTCGGATGTAGGTTCGAGCTAGCTTCTCCATCTTGTCAGTTTCTTTTATTGGCAGGAAGTGTGCGGATTTTGTTAACCTATCTACGATTACCCAGATGGTGTCTAGCCTGCCTGCTGTCTTGGGTAATTTGGTTATGAAGTCCATGGTTATCCGTTCCCACTTCCATTCAGGTATTTCGGGTTGTTGAAGAAATCCCGATGGCTTTTGGTACTCTACCTTGACTTTGGCGCAAGTCAGACACTTTCTCACATAGGTAGCAATCTCTGCTTTCATGTTCGGCCACCAATACTGTTTCCTGAGGTCCAGATACATCTTGTCTTAACCTGGATGCACGGAGTACCGAGTCTTATGAGCCTCATTCATGACCACGTCTCTGAATCCACCAAAATTTGGTGTCCAGATTCGATCCATGAAGTAACGAACTCCGTCACCCTTGACTTCAAGATTCTTGTCCATTCCTCTTAGGGCTTCACCTGCCATGTTCTTTGTTTTCAAGGCTTCCCTCTGAGTTTCCTTGATTTGTGTGGATAGAAGTGAATGGATCGTTATACTTAAGGATTTCACTCGGCGACCCGAGTATTCCTTTCGACTAAGAGCATCAGCTACTACATTCGCTTTTCCTGGGTGATAACGAATTTCACATTCGTAGTCATTCAACAGTTCAACCCATCGTATTTGCCTCATGTTGAGTTCCTTTTGATTAAGGATGTGTTGAAGGCTCTTGTGAGCGGTAAAGATTGTGCATTTAGTGCCGTAGAGATAGTGTCTCGAAATCTTTAAGGTGAAAACGACTGCTCCTAGTTTGAGGTCGTGTGTAGTGTAGTTGACCTCGTGCATCTTGAGTTGTGTTGAGGCATAAGCAATGACCTTACCTCGTTGCATTAGTACGCATCCAAGACCTTGATTAAATTCATCACAGTAGACCACGAAGTCTTATGTTCCTTCTAGCAAGGACAATATCGATGCACTGCATAGTGCTTGCTTCAGTGTTTGGAATGCAGGGTCCTGTTTTCCATCCCAATTAAAAGTTACACCCTTCTGTGTCAGGGTGGTGAGTGGTTTAGCAATCTTCGAGAAGTTTTGTATAAATCTACGGTAATATCCAGTAAGGTCCAAGAATTGTCAAATTTCCGTTGGGGTTCTTGGAGCTGACTAGTTCTCAGTTGCTTTGATTTTGGAAGGGTCCACGTGTATTCCGTCTTTGCTAACCACGTGACCTAGGAAATCTACCTTCCTAATCCAAAATTTGCACTTGGAGAATTTTGCATATAGCTTCTCTTTTCTTAGCGTTTCCAAGACTTATCGGAGGTGTTGACTGTGATCCTCTTTAGTCTTTGAATAGGTGAGTATGTCATCTATGAATACGATCAAAAAGTTGTCTAGAAACGAACGACACACCCGGTTCATTAACTCCATGAACACCGCTGGTGCGTATTTTAATCCAAAGGGCATCACTACAAACTCGTACTGACCATAACGAGTTCTAAAAGCTGTTTTGAGAAATAACTCGCTCCCTGGAGTTGGTTGAATAAGTCGTCGATGCGTGGTAGTGGGTATCGGTTCTTGATAATGAGCTTGTTAAGTTCTCGGTAATCAATGCACATGCGGAAAGATCCATCCTTCTTCTTTAAGAACAAGACTGGTGCTCCCCAACGTGAGAAGCTCGGTCTGATGAACCCTTTATTATGTAGTTCTTTTAACTGGCTGGATAATTCTTGCATCTCAGCTGGCACCAGACGATACGACGACTTAGCTACTTGGGTAGCTCCGGGAATTAAATCGATCCTCAACTCGACTTGTCGTTCTGGTGGGACACCAGGAAGATCTTCAGGGAGAACATCAGGAAAATCACAGACTTCTGGGATATATTTGAGGTCTTTCCCTTGTTTTTCCTTATCTACTACGTGGGATAAGAAGGCATAGTACTCCTTACGAAGGTATTTTTGGGCTTTGACGCAAGCGATGATTTGTAAATTGGTACCCGGTTTGTCACCATAAATGACAAGAGTTTCGCCGTTTGGCAGGTTTAAGCTAACAACCCTTTCGTGACAAAGAATATCGTCAAGGTGTAGGCTTAACCAATCCATACCGATGATGACATCAAATCTCTTTATAGTGATCGACATTAGATCAATTTGAAATGAATGTTCGTTTAGAGTTAGTGTGCAACCTATGTACATATCATTTGTGCTTTCTGTTCTACCGTTTGCGATTTCTACTGTGAATATCTTATTGAGTGATTTAGGGTTCTGCTTTAGTATGTGCTTGAATTTATGACTCACAAAAGTCCTCTCTTCTTTAGTAAAGATCGTGGTATTAGCTATCGCTTCATTCTGCCATATTGTCAGCACTCGTCCCGTGCCACCCGCATTCTTTGCCTTAGGGCAGTCTCTTTTGCAATACCCAGCTTCACCGCACCCGTAATATGCTTGACCCACACCGGCTCCTTGGACTTGGGTGATCGGTTGTGCTGGTGCTCTACAGAAACGGGTTGTGTGCCCCTTCTTGTTGCAGTTGTTGCAGTACATCTCACGACAATTTCTGTTGTGATGGAAATTGCATTTGCTGCATTTCGGTAGGTTTCCAGCATATGCCTTTGCTGGTGTAGTGGTAATTGGAGCAGCGGTGGGGGTAGTAGCGGCATGGACTGCCACTATTTGTTGCCTTTTGGAAGGTTCCTGTGAAGACTGACCCATCCTCTTGTTCCAGAACTTGTTGTTGTTGTTGTTGTTGGTACTGATGTTGTTGTTGTTGTTGTTTCCTATGGTTTGCTCCGGGACAACAGTTGCGAAGATTTGACAGATTCCATGGTCAACGAGAGCTTGTACCAACTGTTTGGCGCTATCGAAAGTGACCGGTTTGGAAGCTAGTACACTTCCTCGAATCTGGGGTGACAGTCCCCAGATGTATCTTTCGATTTTCTTGCTCTCTAGAGCAACCATCCCTGGGCAAAGAATTTCCAAATCACTATACCTATTGGTATAGGTCGTGACGTCCGAGCCTACCATAGTAAGGCCCCAAAGTTCCTACTCGAGCTTTTGTAATTCGCCCCGTGGACAGTACTCTTGCAGTAATATTTGTTTTAGGTTCTCCCAGCCCATAGAGTTAGCCACTACTAGCGTTAGTGACTTGACATGGCCATTCCACCATGTCATAGCTCTCTCAGAGAAAGTACATGCAACAAACTTCACTTTGTTCCCTTCCGGACAAGAACAAATCTCGAAAACCGCTTCAGTTTTCTCTATCCACTGTGATAGAGCCATTATCCTTCCGACCCCATTAAAAGTAATGGGTTTGCTATTCATGAAATCCTTGTATGTACAATCCCCTGAACGACCTGGATGTTGGCCATTCGTAGAACTATTTACTCCCCCACCAGAACCATTGTTACTCATTTGCGCCATTGTCACTGTTACTGCAGCCGTTACAACAGCTATCAATGCGGCATTTTCCGTTGATGGAGGCGGTGGTGGTGGAGGTATCGTGCCCGGTCTGGGTCTTAGGTTTGGACGAGGAGGCATCGCACTGCCAAGAAATAAATATAAAAGATTATAAGTTTTGGTGGTCGAGAGTTGACTGATAACGAGTTAACTATCTTTAATAGTTCAAGGATTTGGTTTGACCAACACAGGGCTTTGAGTTGGATTCACCAATGGAGTTTGAATAACAATAAACAAACTCATGAACTCGAATGAAATGTACAGATTTAACACACAAAAGAGGTATGCCCTATATATATATATATATATATATATATATATATTAAACATATGGTTGCGTTACATCCGAAGTTAGAAAATTTTAACCTTTCTAAAGGTCTCTGATTACAGAAAGTTAAAGAAGGTAAGACTTTTAGCCGATGGTCCTATTCTATATCAAAATTTGGGAGTTAGGCGAGCACTACTTGCTGCGCGGATTACGCTTGGAGCTTGACTCTGTGTCTGATTGTTTGGCTCCCATGAGACGTCTGTCAAAGGTAACTTGTTGCTCTCTCAAATCTCTTATTTTGGAGAGAGCTGCAGTCATTTTCTCCTGGGGGGAGTTGGCGTGGAGTTGAGCATTCCCTTGTAGCATGTCTAGGCGATGGATATCAGTTGCGTTCTCTTCCATCCTTATGTCAACCTCGCGAATCCGGTTTGCTTGGACTCCGGATTGATAAGCCTGATTTGCAAGTTTGCCTACCACAACTGGGAGTGTTCGATCAGCTGAACTTCCCCCGCTAACATCGTAGAAGTCCCGACACATACCGTAAGGAGGACATAGTCCTTGCTGTTGGCTCCAATGGTGGATGTGGCTTCCCTAGATGGGAGTTGGTCCTTGAAATCCCATCCGGAAAGGAGGTCGAACCGATGGAGGTCGGACGGCTGGTGGATTGATTACCTCGGGCTCTGAACCTGAGCTATCTGAATCTTCCTCTTCCTCGTCTTCCATGGGTTCCTCCTCGGGGTCGCCTATAATCCATCCTTCATTACCTTGGTTGGGCTAGTAGGGGTCTCCCGGGTGATGAAATCCAGCCGTTGAGTCTATACGTGAATAGGGTTAAGAATTGACTATAAGCTAAAGCATGCAAAATTTACCCCTGAGTTTCACGGCTGACGATACCCAAATACTCCTATAGTATTTAAAGTTGTATGTTTGATACTAGTGTTTATTTTGGTACGTTTTGACTTGTCGCTTAGTACGACCATTCCTCGACATACGTTAGTTCAATCTCAGATAAATATAGTTGATCAGGCTATATTCGTCCCAAATCTGATTACATATTTTGAGGCTTACTCGTAGTGTCCAACATGTCTTAATACTTCTTGTATAGTTCTAACGATGAAAATATATTGTTGTATGCATGTATTTGTATTTTTAGGACCCAAAATAATCAAAATTAAATGAAACGAGGTTTTAGGCGTCAAAACGTTTTGTCACAGAGTTTTAGTCCCTTATGCATTTATAGTTCGTATATCTTATGTGGTTCGATATACTTAGTTCACTATAAACAATGCTCTGATACCAATCTATCACACCCCCAAACCAGAACGGCGGAATCGTTCGATGGCGGATGACCTCATCTAGTATCGAAACAGTTGAATACATAGTAAAGAAAGTAATACAACCAACATATATATAATTTAAAACTTTACATTGTTGAAAGGTACTTGTTTCAAAAACAAATTACAATATGATGTCAAAATGAAATTAAACTAACGTCGTAACATCCCTTCTTCAAAAGTTGTAGTTTACCTGTATTACTGAATCCCTGAGAAATACAAGTGGTTTTGAAAGAGTAGGTCAGTATTTAAGCTGGTGAGTTCATAAGTATTTAGTGACAATGTTTGTATGAAATAGAATGAAAATGGTTTGTACATGTTTAAATGTTCCTAGAAAATCCCATATTTTCTGCTATAGTAGATGGTAGTTTAATTGTTCCAAAATTGTGATGCAATAGTGCTTTTCATGGCTAAAACAGTAGGTTTATGTATAAATCGTTAAGGCATTTAAAAAACCCCGTAAATCAATGTGTTTTTAATACTCCATGTGAGTCTTATAACCATACTATTTGACCAGGATGCCTATAACGACGTTCTTCAGGCGTTGGAAAGTTATGACGTTTGTTGCCCTAGGCCTGCCGGCCTAGCTGTAGCTAACAACTTAGGTGCGGGATTGTCAATCCCGTATAAATCTATACACAAGTATCACGTTCCCTCTACAAGGGATTATGGTATATAATACATGACTTAAAATGCATACTCGAAAGTACGTGAAAGGTCTCACAAAACTTAGTATAAAACAGATTTACGTATGAAAATGTCCATTTGTTCTTGTGTATGAAAATATCTCTTTGATATAGTGTTTCTAGTATGTAAATGTTCATGATTTTCTCGTAAACTATACCTATTATAGTTTTTCAAAGTGTGTGTTTCGTTCATACAATAAAACCTAGTGTAATGCTCACTTGTTATGTAAACTATAACATTTAAAGTGACATAAATGATCACATATACTTAAAGTATAAATAAAGTGTTTGATTCGTATATATATAAACATGTTTTATTTCCAAAAGACAAGGTGTTACCTTGGATATATATTGCATACGAAAGTTCCTATGTAGTAGTTATGAATCGCATATGATTCACTTGATAAAAAGAGTATATAGTGAGACTTTATGTTACACACGATAATAACCGTGTGTTTACTTGTATTCCTCCCCCCCCCCTTAAAAGTGTATAAAAAGCATTGATAAAACATTTGAAGGTGTAGTTTATAGGGGTTTGAACTCACCTGATTGATTGGAGAAAGCGAGAAGAAAATCGAGCATAAGTTCGACTTGGAAGAGTTGATTTTCTCGGGATTCTCGGGAATCTTGGGAGTATAGAATCTTCCTTCGGAACTTGAGTGTGAAAACCAAGGCTTCGGGAGCTTAACCGCAAAGTTTCAGCACGAGAGATAAAAGAATGGAGCACCTAAACCTGGCACCCCAAGAGTTCTATTTATAGGGGTGGATTTTTGGGTGCCACGTCATGGCAAAGGGTTGGGCAGGTTGTGGTGGTCAAATCTTATCTCCTTCCGTTGATTAGACGCCCTCAGTCACTTTCCGGGTCGTGGCAAACTGTGCCACGTCGTGGCAGACCTGACAGTCTCGGATTTTGGACCCCGAACTTATAAAATCCATAACTCTCGCGTACGAGCTCCGTTTTCGACGTTCTTTATATGCACGCATAGCTGAAAATATGCTCTATAACTCTCTTTTTGACTTTGTCAGCTAATTTTGATCTATTTTTAATTATTTATTTTTAACGGGCCGGGACACGAAAAGTCCGTTAAAAATCCATAACTTCTTTATCCGATGTCCATTTTCGTCAGACTTTTCACTGTTGCGCTACTATTGTTGAGACCTTTGATTCTCATTTAGGTTGTTTTGGCCAAAAATCTCTCGGTCTCTATTTCGAGTTTTTAGCTGTCTGCTGCTATATTTGGATCTTAGAAAAATCATAACTTCCTCATACGAAGTCAGATTTGGACTTTCTTTTTATGTACGTTCACGGTTTATTGTTATCTACAAATTTCATTTAGATACTTAAGGCTAAAAATTATTTTATTGAAACTTTGCGTTTTTCATTTAATCAGTGTTGCCGGTTTTGTCGGAAATATTAGAATGGTCATAAATTCTTTGTTATAACTCGGATTTTAGTGTTCTTAGTATTTCTGTAAACCTTGACACAATATCTAGCATAGTAGGTAATCTAATAGAGACCTTTGGTACATTTTTTTTCGAATTTAATTTCATTATTTCAAAAGTGGTTACAATACTTGACTTTTTAGGTCATTACATAGAGTCGAAATATCGGGTTGTCACATCTTGCTCTAGCCGTGCCTTTCGTTTAGTAGGGTGTTGATGTTGCAAAAATTCAATGTGTCGTCTTTCAATACGTTAATGCTAATATTATAACAAAAAAACATACATGTAAAAAAAAGTAACTTGATATACGGGAGTACTTCATTTGTATTTTGCAATACAAAGAAATGTGCTTTGCTGAATAATTCTGCAAAGACTTCTACCGATTTAGCATCTGATAGAGGAGTACCATCTGTAATAGAGCTACTATCTACACCTTTCTGAATTCTGCATGTGTTATGATTGTCAAGTGGAATACCAACAATATCCATCTTCTTGCGGAATTCCCTACAAAACTCAATCATCTTCTACAACATTCTCTTATACAATGCATCCTTCTAGTCTACTTTGTTTTGCATGTGCCCCTTAATACCTTCATAAACCATTCGAACGGGTACATCCATCTAAAGAATATTGGACCGCATAATTTTACTTCCCTAGTGAGATGAACAGTTAAATGAATCAGCGCATCAAAAAATGATGGTGGAAAGTGTTTCTCAAGAAGGCATAAGGTTACACATAACTCGTCTTGCAACTTATCGAGCTCATCCAGTTTGATTTTTTGCTACATATTGTTTTGACAGAGAAACAAAACCTTGTAATAGCAACTCTGTTGGGCGGATGCATAATAGATCTAATTCCTATGGGCAAAAATTGTTGCATGACCATGTGATAGTCATTTGATTTTAGTCCGATCAACTTCCTATCCTTCAGACTCACCAAACTAGAAAAATTAGGACAATACCCTTGAGGAACCCTTAAGTTGTATAAGGTATCACAGAATTTGTCTTTTTCCACTTTTGTCAACGTACAACCTGCTGCGGGAAGTGTTGTGTTGTTCCCTTCTATCTTAGGATGCAGCTGTGGTTTTAAACCATAATGAACCAAATCCAATCCAGCTTTATAACCATCTTTTGTCTTCCCGCGAACGTTCAACATAGTGCCGGTTAAACTCTCGCCCATGTTCGTTTCGACATGCATAAAATCTATACAATGTGGAATCAAATTGTCATGCCAATACCTTAGCTGTCTATACCATATATTAAATTTCTTCCAGTATGTATCATTTTGTTGGCCCATATCTGAAGTATCCACTTGGTTTGATTTTCTCTTTTTTTTATTAGTCTTCCCACCTCTTCTAGTTGTATATTGTTGGATTTCTACCTCCTTGTCCTTATACACCTTTCCCCATTTATTAATTATAAATTTGACATTGTTATATATTTTTTCCCCATTCATAGGTTCTGGAGAGGGTGATAACTCTTGTTGTCCATTGAATGCCTTTTTTTGTCTTCTAAACGGGTGATCATACGGTAGAAATCGTCTGTGACTAGCATAGCTTTGCTTATTCGATTAAGGGAGTTTAATGTAGTGTGTTTGTTCGCCAGACACAACAAAACCTTGAAATCTGCTGTAAGGACAACCACTTAATGTACCTAGAGCAGGATAATCATTAATAGTCCATAACACAACTGTATGTAGATTAAACTGCTCTCTTGTACATATGCATCGTATGTTTCAGCTCCAATATCAAATAATAATTGGAGATCATCAATCGAAGGTAGTGGTGTTGGTATGGTTTTGGGACCACAATGGGTTTATAGTAGGTGTATGGCTCCCAGGTGGTTGGTTGATGGTACGTATTGATCGTTACAATGTCAGGTAGGGGTGTTGGTATGGGTTTAGGACCACAATGGGTATATAGTAGGTGTATGGGTCCCAGGCGGTCGGTTGGTGGTACGGGTTGAAGGTTGCAATGTTAGGTAGGGGTGTTGTTACAGGTTTAGGACCACAATGGGTTTATAGTAGGTGTACGGGTCCCAGGTGGTCGGGTGGTGGTACAGGTTGATCGTTACAATGTTAGGTAGGGGTGTTGGTATGGGTTTATATTAGGCGTACAGGTTCCAGGTGGTCGGTTGGTGGTACGGGTTGATCTTTACAATGTCAGGTAGGGGTGTTCGTGCGGGTTTAGGACAACAATGGGTTTATAATAGGTGTATGGGTTCCAGATGGTCGGTTGGTGGTATAGGTTGATCGTTACAATGTCAGGTAAGGGTGTTGGTATGATTTTAGGACCACAATGGGTTTATAGTAGGTGTATGGGTCCCAGGTGGTTGGATGGGGGTACATGTTGATAGTTACAATGTCAGGTAGGGGTGTTGGTACGGGTTTAGGACCACAATGGGTTTATAGTAGGTGTATGGGTCCCAGGTGGTCGGTTGGCGTTACAGGATGATCGTTACAATGTCAAGTAGGGGTGTTGGCACATGTTTAGGACCACAATGGGTTTAGAGTAGGTGTACGGGTCGTAAGTGGTCACTTGGTGGTATGGATTGATCGTTACAATGTCAGGTAGGGGTGTTGGTACTGGTTTAGGAGCATAACAGGTTTATAGTCGGTGTATGGGTTCTAGGTGGTCGGTTGATGATACGGGTTGATTGTTACAATGTTAGGTAGGGTGTTAGTATGGGTTTAGGACCAGAATGGGTTTATAGTAGGTGTATGGGTCCCAGGAGGTCGGTTAGTGGTACGGGTTGATCGTTATAATGTCAGGTAGGGGTGTTGGTACGGTTTTAGGACCACAATGAGTTTATAGAAGGTGGATGGGTCCTAGATGGTCGGTTGGTGGTACAGGTTCAACGTTACAATGTCAGGAAGGCTGTTGGTATGCGTTTAGGACCACGATGGGTTTATAGTAGGTGTGTATGTCTCAGGTGGTCGGTTGGTGTTACGGGATGATCGTTACAATGTCAGGCAGGGGTGTTGGTACGCGTTTAGGACCACAATGGGTTTATAGTAGGTGTATGGGTCCCAGGTGGTCGGTTGGTGGTACTAGTTGATCGTTACAATGTCAGGTAGGCGTGTTGGTACGCGTTTAGGACCATAATGGGTTTATAGTATGTGTATGGGTTACAGGTGGTCAGTTGGTGGTACAGGAAGATCGTTACAATGTCAGGTAGTGGTGTTGGTACGGGTTTAGGACCTCAATAGGTTTAAAGTAGGTGTAAAGGTTTCGGGTGGTCGGTTGGTGGTACGGGTTTATCGTTACAATGTCAGGTAAGGGTGTTAGTATGGGTTTAGGACTATAATGGGTTTATAGTACGTGTATGGGCCCCAGGTTGTTGGTTAGTGTTACGGGATGATCGTTACAATGTCAGTTATAGTTGTTGGTATGGATTTAGGACCACAATGGGTTTATAGTAGGTGTATGGGTCCTAGGTGGTCAGTTGGTGTTACAGTATGATCGTTCCAGTGTCAGGTAGGGGTGTTAGTACACGTTTAGGACCACAATGGGTTTATAGTAGGTGTATGGGGTCCCAGGTGGTCGGTTGGTGGTACGGGTTTATCGTTACAATGTCAGGTAGGGGTGTTGGTACAGGTTTAGGAGCACAATGGGTTTATAGTAGGTGTATGGATTCCAGGTTGTCAGTTGGTGGTACGGGTTGATCATTACAATGTCAGGTAGGGTTGTTGGTATGGTTTTAGGACCACAATGGGTTTATAATAGGTGTATGGGTCCCAGGTGGTTGGATGGTGGTACAGGTTGATCGTTACAATGTCAGGTAAGGGTGTTCGTATGGGTTTAGGACCACAATGGGTTTATAGTAGGTGTATGGGTCCCAGGTGGTCACTTGGTGTTACAAGATGATCGTTACAATGTCAGGTATGGGTGTTCGCACGTCTTTAGGACCACAATGGTTTTAGAGTAAGTGTATGGGTCCCAGGTGGTCGGTTGGTGGTACGGGTTTATCGTTTCAATGTTACGTAGGGGTGTTGGTATGGGTTTAGGACCACAATGGGTTTATAGTATGTGTATGGATTTTTTTCTTACATAATATAAAATAAAATAAAAATTCTTAACAAAGTTTTCACATGGAAAAATTAATAAGCTAAGTAAACCTTATTCTTATTTTCGTTTTATTATACTATTTTCCCATTGTATATACATAATTAAATGTTAAATATTTTTTATTTCCAACAGTCATATAGTTGTATCCTAACGTAAAATTGTTAATTTACAAGGACCAAATTTGTAACATTTGTATTAATATCAAATAACTCGTAATAATGTTTCAAAAACCAGAACGTTTTTCCAAACCACGATTTATGCTTCTCATCATGTGGGTTCACTATCTAATCAAAATTTTGAAAACTTTTGAATTCGTCAATCAAAATTAAGCAAATATAATAGGAGGAAAACATTTTTTTCCATTTTTTTGGGCTCCAAATCAAGGCGGGAATTATTCATCTATCTCACCGCCAAAACTATGAAGATCAATCCATCAGATCAAGGATATTCCGGTAAATTTAGTAACAACCCTTAATTTAGGATGTACTAACAATGTAATATTTAAAAGACTTCGATTTTTTCAACCATTGTATGGTTCTTCTCTAGGTTATATCCCAGTTGGATTATAATTCAGTTCATCATTCGACAACATTCATCACTTCTACTATAAGTATATTCTCTGTGTATGGTGTCAATGTTATTGATTGTATTGATTAGGGGATTATACATAAAACAGAAAAACTTTGATTCTTCATATTACTATGCTTGTTGCACACCAAATGTTCGATGAAATGTGTATGTGAAATTTAGTATGTAATATAAGTTAGTCATACCTTTTCATTACACATATAAATAATCAAACTTATTTCATATGTTTCATGTCAACAGAAGACTCATGGAGGTGAACAAGGAACAACATGAGGATATGCCCGCTTATGATATGGAATATCAGCAAGATGATGGAACCCAAGTTTATGAATCCGACACAAAAGATGGTGAAAATAAGGACATTGACTATAATAGCTATTCAGATTCGGAAGAATAAATCCAAAGCACAGTCCCTACAAGGTCACATAAGAAGAGGGGCCTTACTCGATTGCCAAAGTTGAAGACCGAGTATGTCAATTCTGGTGGTAGAAAAAAATGTGTCAAGTTTGATGAATTCGGTAAGTTTACAGGGCAGAATAATGCATTGTTTGTTAGTTATTTGGGAGATCTTGTCCGCGAGAAGGTGGGATTAAATGCTCTTTGCTGGAAGAAAGTAAACCGGAAGTGAATGACAAATTTGGGAAGAGATTACAATAAATATTTTTTTCACATTTTTTAACTGCATCTCATATTTTAATTACAAATCATGTATTTGTTGGATTACACTCTAAGCCCGTAACCATATTTGGTAAGTACTTGACTCGGTTGTGCATGGTCCTTTTGGGTTGCCTCCAAGCCTGGCAATGGAATAGGATAATTGTTGGAGAGAGAAGAATGATTTATTAATTTATTACTTGGTTAATAAATTAATTTGAAATCAAGATAAATGATTTATTAATGTATTATGGATATAATATATTGATTAGAAATCATATTTTTTAATTAATATTTAATCAGAAATTAATTTGGAATTAATTTTAGGATTAAAGGAATTAATTGAAACTATAGGGACTAAAGGTGACAATGTTCAAAAGTTGAGCATTGAAGCATTCTAGAAACTCCGTTAGAGGTGGGGAACAAAATCTAGAGTGTCCTACGGTTTCCTTGGGCTCTAAGGGTGCCTTGGAAGCCTTAGGGAGGAAGTTAAGGGATTAGGGTTATCTAAGATACACCTGCCTTATCCTAAACCTTCCTTATCACCTATATAAACCCCTATAGGGTTGGATTTCGTCTAAGGCACTCCAAGAGAGGCTTACATCTGAATTTTCCACTTCCCTTCTCTCTCCATAGTAATCCTTGGTTGCTAGGTTTGTTTGTGAGCCATTAGAGGCGCGACACTTGTGGCGCTTGCTTTCAAAGACAAGAAGATTCAAGATTTAAGTTGTTATTCCAATATAACAACAAGAGGTATGTATTTCATCTTTCTTTGTGAATTTCGAAATCCATAGAAGCTTGTTAGGGTTCTTCACATGTTCATAATGTTGTATAACGAATAGTGATAACATATATAAAACCCATCAATGGTATCAGAGCCATTAGTTTTTGTTTTCAATTAGCATTATAAAAATGTATGAACTTGACAAATTAGGGTTTATGGCCACTAAACCCTAGGAAGCATGAATTTTCGAAATTAGGGTTCTTGAACCCTGATTCACGAAATTTGGTTAGGGTTTCCCAAACCCTTTCCTTAGCCTCCAAGATTTTGAAATTGGTTAGGGTTTCCTAAACCCTTTCCTTAGCCTCCAACTTTTCGAATTCTAGGGTTATCCAACCCTTGAATTTCGAAATTTGCCTACATCCCCAAGATAAGATCCTATTTTTTAGGGATTTGGATAAATGCCATATCTTGTAATTATCTTTTAAGTGTTTAAATTCGGTAATTAAAGATTTTGAATTATCTCATCCCATAATTTCGAATTTTGGGGGATTTAAGGGATTAGGTTAAATTAATTGTTTAATGTAAAATATATCCTTACCAAAATAGAAGATAATTGTCAAATTCATTAGATAATCATTGCTTTATGTGATAAACTTGATTTATTTGAATTATTTGATAGATTATCTTGCAAGAAATTAAATTAGGTCATATTTAGATAAGTACTAATTAATTGGTTAATTAATATTATTTGTAATTTGATCTAGAATGTTCTTGCTTATGTTTTGAAAAGTTTCAAAAACTTGCCCTCAAATTTTGGAATTTAAATTTTGATTAAAAGTTTAATTTTAAAATGTTAAATTCTAAAACCCTAGTTTTGAAAAGTTCAAATTTCACCCTTTTGGTTTTATTAAGATAATTAAAAGTATAATTTAAAATTTTAATAAATCCATCATCATTTGGTTTATATTTGATTAAATTAAAAGTGTAATTTATAAAATTAAACCACATAGTATTTTAAAAGTGTAAAATACACCCTTATACTATGTATAACATTAAAAGTATAATATTATATATGTATAACTTAAATGCTAGTCTTGCCGTTAGTAAGCCTCATTCACGAAGCCGATCTATAAGGGGCGTATAAGGTTATGGCCAATAAAATGGTCGTTTAATGGGTTTCCACTCTCACCCACCACTTCCTTGATTGGTGGAGGGTCGTTAGCTGAACGGGTACGATATGGCAAACCCTCTCTTGTGACATCCCTAATTTCACGGCCAGAAAAGACCGATTTGTTTATGCTTGTTTTTAAAATCAGAGTAATCTTTTAAAGAAAACAGTTGCGGAATTTGTTCCCAAAATATGATAAAGATTTATCAAAGCATTTCTTTAAAGAAATATATTTTCATGATATAACAAAATCTTGGGATGTCATGTTCCGATACAGACACATAACCATAAACAGAACTTACATTATTTACACTAAAGATTTTACATCTACTTTAATCTCTCTGTGAAATATATCTTTGTATCGATACTTGTGATACAAAGGAAACTGAGTGGGTCAGGCTTGGGAGCCTGGTAAGCATATAGCGTTTTCATCCCACAATGTTATATCATATAAATATATATAGAACATCTAAAATTATATAATTTCAACATATAAAAGCAACTCTTATCCCATCCCATCAATCCTCACAACTCCACGATCTAAACTCTCGTATCTAAACTTTTCCTCTTTATCTGATCCCTACTCACGGATCTAAACTAATCTCTCCACCTGATCCATACTCTCGGACCTAAAACTAACCTCTTGGTCTAATCCATACTCCCGGATCTAAACTAATCTCTTGGTCTGATCCATAATCCCGGATCTAAAACTGTGCCCAATCCATACTCCCGGACTAGGGACAATTAACTATGTCTTAATCCATACTCCCAGATTAATAACAAGTTTACCTATTGGTCTGATCCATACTCCCGGATCTAAAACTGTGCCCAATCCATACTCCCGGACTAGGGACAATTTACTATACCTAAATCCTGTTCTCATCCATACTCCCGGATCTAAATTGTGCCCAATCCATACTCCCGGATTAATAACAAGTTTATCTCTTTTCCTATTCCATATTCTCGGATCTAAATCCAATCTCTTGATCTAATCCATACTCACGGATCTAAAACTAACATCTTGATCTGATCCATACTCAGGGATCTCATCTACCCATGTCCTACCGAACATATTCGTAGATACAATATATATATATATATATATATATATATATATATATATACAGTTTAACTCATTAAAACCTATATAGTTCATCCATTCCATACTCAACTCAAATAAACAAACAATATATAAACGCATAGCACGTATTTCATAACAAATACTTAATATTTATGTGTTAGAAGAAAGTGACCACACACTCACTTGATTAGAAGATGATCAGACAGCACTACGACTTATAGAAGTAGATATTCTTCGGTGAAACCGGGATCATTTCACACACCGGGTTTCTCGCGGGTAGAGCTTCGGCTCGGAAACTCTTTTCTTCTCGGGATCTTCGGACTTCGGGACTTGCTTCGGGTCTCGGGAATGATATCTGGGCTTTGGGGGTACTTATTTGCACGTAAATCGAGGTAATATGGGTGAGAGATGAGAGAATTAGCAACCAAGCTCGGCTGGCCCTTCAAATCTATTTATAGGGCAAAATCTGCCCTTGCCACGTCCTGGCACCTTTTTCCACGTCGTGGGCTTGGTTTTCACTGCATGCGTCATCGCAAGTTGCATCTAGGGGACTCCCAGAGGTGTCAGTAGACTTCCCACGTCATGGCACTGCTTGCCACGTCGTGGTATCTGATAGTTTGGGGGTTGCGTGCCCCGAATTTCAGAAATTCATAACTTTCGCATACGAACTCCGTTTTCAACGTTCTTTATATCGACGCGTAGGTGAGATAATGCTCTACTACTGTCGTTTAGACTCCATTGGCTAATTTTGAATTTATTTTTAATATATTATAAATATATTACTTATATATTATCTTTAGTAAGCCGGGACAGGAAACTACGTTTGAAATTCATAACTCCTTCATCTGAACTCCGTTTTCATCTGTCTTTTTATCGTTGGACTACTATCGAAGACATCTTCGACTCTCGTTTAGATCACTAAGTATAGATATCTATCTACCTTAAATTCACAATTTATGTCGCGCTGGGTCGTGCCGGTTCTGTCGCGAAACTTCGACAGGTCATAACTTGTTCGTTAAAACTCGGATTTTGGCGTTCTTTATATGCACAGAAACCTTGTGACATATACTAAATCGTGGTTAAGAGTAATCCTTCTAAATAATCTTCCATTAAAAAGTCATTTTTGATGCTTATCGTCTCTAAATTGACTAGCCCGGATCTACGGGCGTTATAATTATCTCCCCCTTAGGATGATTACGTCCCGAAATCATCAACGAAATAGGGCTTGCATAATGATTCCACACGTTATCTCTTCATCCTAGGTAATAACCGTAACTTCTATGTTTCCTCGAAAGAGTATTTAACTCTATGGCTTTCTTGACCGCAAACGATGCCCAATCTTGCATCTGCTTATCGTACTATGTTGTACTTTCAATCAAAACTTCCGAGTTACAAAATAAATCCTTATTGAGGAATCCTTCTTCTTCTTAGGATAAGTACTTTCATTCATCTATTGCAATAGATAGATGGGTCATGTTCTAATGACCTCTCATCGTATGATGCAACGCTTACACTCAAGTCTCTTAGAGTCATATTCAAGAATGGAATATACCTTCCTTCATATTTTAATGTGATATAATCACATTTTTAACTTGTAGCATGCCTAGCTACAAACTCCTTTTTTTTAACGAGCGCAATACTATCAATCGCATTGATTTCAATCTTCTGACTTGAGTCAGATGCTACCTTGAACTTGGTTCTATGAACCACGTAACAAACTCCTCGTAGTCAGACTCAATTTGATATGACCACTAGGGTCGGAATAACAACCATCTTACTAGTCACTACCGAAACAAGGGTAATGACACACTCGAACAAAACGGAATCAATTGCTAGCTTCTTGGTAACCTTGTGACTTTCCCTGATCCAAGTGTGAGTCCTGTGCTTCCGGTAGTATATGCATCTACTACCTTTCACACCTACTCATACTCATCCCAAGTATTGTCCCGCAGTCGACCAAGTCACTATACAAGAAAATCACAAAACAATTTAACACATACGGATGTGTCCAAATAATCATAAACAACTTCCCTAGACTCTACTAGGACTTCTTCATTGCTCAATCTTCAATCATCAACTCTACTTCAACTCGATTGGTGATGGAAATACCAGACGGTAAGACAACTTCAAGAATTTCATCAATCGTTCCATCATCCTGCCAATCAAAAGTATACTTCAGACGTACCGTACTCCTCTAAACGTACTGTTATTTCATAAGACATACTGTAAAGGAAAGATAGCACTCTTATGATATCTTCTGATAGGTGTCATCCACTATCATAAGCCTTCTTCATTTCCTCCATTTACTCAATTTATCTACGAGTCTTCACCATGACCTCTTGTACATCCAAGCAGAAATTTGGTGTACCAAGCGAGAATTTTTAAGATAAGAAAGTTTTTAATTACGATAAACGTATAAATCTCCTTATCACCCCGAAATGTTTACATGCTAGTTCTAATTTTGTAGTCTTACGCTTAGAATCCTAAACACATAAGATTTACAGATCCGGTCGCCAACAGACCATAGATCTGAACAAATAATAGCATCAATTTAGCTATCACACAAAACAATTAGCACATAAAAGCATTTTAAGCATCATTCCTAAAATAAACTAGTGCTTGTGTCAATTTAGGTGTACTACCTAACATATTTTAGACACACTCCTCACAATCATTACTTAGCATTTTAAGTTTATGTCTAGAAATTTCCTACAAATTCTTAGTTCACCTAAACTAATGCTCTAATACGAACTGTGACCTCCCCTATTTCACGGCCAGAAAAGACCGATTTGTTTATGCTTGTTTTTAAAATCAGAGTAATCTTTTAAAGAAAACAGTTACGTAATTTGTTCCCAAAATATGATAAAGATTTATCAAAGCATTCCTTTAAAGAAATGTATTTTCATTATATATCAAAATCTCGAAATGTCATGTTCCGATACAGACACATAAGCATAAACAGAACTTACATTATTTACACTTAAGATTTTACATCTCCTTTAATCTCTCCGTGAAATATATCTTCGTATTGATACCTGTGATACAAAGGAAACTGAGTGGTTCAGGCTTGGGAGCCTGGTGAGTATATAGGGTTTTCATCCGACAATGTTATATCATATAAATATATATAGAACATCCAAAATTATATAATTTCACCATATAAAAGCAACTCTTATCCCACCCCATCGATCCTCACAATGCCACGATCTAAACTCTCGTATCTAAACCTTTCCTCTTTATCTGATCCCTACTCACGGATTTAAACTAATCTATCCACCTGATCCATACTCTCGGACCTAAAACTAACCTCTTGGTCTAATACATACTCCAGGATCTAAACTAATATCTTGGTCTGATCCATACTCCCGGGTCTAAAACTGTGCCCAATCCATACTCTCGGACTAGGGACAGTTAACTATGTCTTAATCCATACTCCCGGATTAATAACAAGTTTACCTATTGGTCTGATCCATACTCCCGGATCTAAAACTGTGCCCAATCCATACTCTCGGACTAGGGACAATTTACTATACCTAAATCCTATTCTGATCCATACTCTCGGATCTAAATTTTGCCCAATCCATACTCCCGGATTAATAACAAGTTTATCTCTTTTCCTATTCCATATTCTCGGATCTAAATCCAATCTCTTGATCTAATCCATACTCACGGATCTAAAACTAACATCTTGATCTGATCCATACTCACGGATCTCATCTACCCATGTCCTACCCAACATATTCGTAGATACAAAATATATATACAGTTTAACTCATTAAAACCTATATAGTTCATCCATTCCATACTCATTCAAATAAACAAACAATATATAAACACATAGCACGTATTTCATAACAAATACTTAATATTTATGTGTTAGAATAAAGTAACCACACACTCACTTGATTAGAAGATGATTGGACAGCACTAGGGCTTATAGAAGTAGATATTCTTCGATGAAATCGGGATCACTTCACACACCGGGTTTCTCGCGGGCAGAGCTTTGGCTTGGAAACTCTTTTCTTCTCGGGATCTTCGGACTTCGGGACTTGCTTCGGGTCTCGGGAATGATACCGGGGCTTGGGGGGTACTTCTTCGCATGTAAATCGAGGCAATATGGGTGAGAGATGAGAGAATGAGCAACCAAACTCGGCTAGCCCTTCAAATCTATTTATAGGGCAAAATCTGCCCTTGCCACGTCGTGGCACCTTTTTCCACGTCGTGGGCGTGGTTGTTACTACATGCGTCATCGCAAGCTGCATCTGGGGGACTCCCGGAGGTTTCAGAAGACTTGCCATGTCGTGGCACTGCTTGTCACGTCGTAGTATCTGACAGTTTTGGGGTTGCGCACCCCGAACTTCAGAAATTCATAACTTTCGTATACAAACTCCGTTTTCGACGTTCTTTATATCGACGCATAGGTGAGATTATGCTCTACAACTCTCGTTTAGACTCTATTGGCTAATTTTGACTTTATTTTTAATATATTATAAATATATTACTTATATATTATCTTTAGTCAGCCGGGACAGGAAACTCCATTCGAAATTTATAACTCCTTCATCTGAACTCCTTTTTCGTCTGTCTTTTCATCGTTGGACTACTATCGAAGACATCTTTAACTCTCGTTTAGATCACTAAGGATAGATATCTATCTACCTTAAATTCACAATTTTCGTCGCGCTGGGTCGTGCCGGTTCTGTCGTGAAACTTCGACAGGTCATAACTTTTTCGTTATAACTTGGATTTTGGCGTTCTTTATATGCACGGAAACCTTGTGAAATATACTAAAACTTGATTAAGATTAATCCTTCTAAATAATCTTCCATTAAAAAGTCATTTTTGATGCTTATCATCTCTAAATTGACTAGCCCGGATCTACGGCCGTTACATCTCCTCATTAAAAGTATAATGAAAAATAAAGTAGCTAAAGGTTTTACAAGATTCCCAATCTTAGTTACTTTAGGAAAAAGTGAATTGATGAAATTCCATGAAATTACACTTTGTACCCATGCTAAGACGTGAGTGGAGCGTGTGTGGTTAACTGGCACATTAATTGGCCTCTAAGCAAAGGTGGCAAAGGGTGACTCAATGTTTGTCATAGTCTGATGGAGCGTGTATGGTTGACCAGCATATCGAATAGGTGACTGTAACATTGGGGTCACCATGTATATTTTCATGGTTATTCACACCCTGTTTTGTGATCCTCGACATCTTAGTCACAAATCAAGGGGTATATCGAGATTTAAACATGCTATTGAAATTTCCAATAAGTCTCAAAAAATCTAGGAGTTTTCAATACATTTAAACTTAAATTCTTTTTTCATTTTTCATGGTAGAAAATTAGTGTATCGTCATTCACTTACCTTCAAATGTTCTGCAAGTTGCATTACGGCATCCCTCTTCCACTTTGTAGGATGATGTGTTGGATCCTAGCCTTAATATCTCATTTGGGTGTTTTATTAAGGACTCAATCAACTAAACTTGAATTTTCTCCCGTTTCATAAATGTAAAAGTTTAACAACTATGGTCTTCCTAAATCCGTTGGAAAAGGTTTTCCACATGAAGATGATGTTCCACGATTGGATTGTGGAAATGGAAATCAACCTTCATTTCTCTACCTCCTCCAATAGTTCTCCATGGCCCACGTGTTTAAAAACTTGAAAAGTTGAAGGTCATTGAAGCCCTATTGGCAATAAGACACAAAGATGGAAAGTCTATGTGTACATACTTCTTAAAGATGAAGTCACACATTGACAAAATTGTTAGGTGTTGATGTCTCAAGGAAGTTGGCTGTTTAGTGACTTCCCGAATCACATGGTAAGTTCTTTAGAGAGTACTATATGATGGACCATGACATGACCCTTATTGATTTCAATCATTTGCTTATTGTTGTTGAATCAGAAATGATTTTGCGCACTGGTCGAGCAAATTTTGTCTGATAAATCAATATCCCAACCTTCTATGGGGTATGGCCAGATTGGAAGTCTAGAAATGTTTTCTCTACGCAAGAGAAAGGCTGAGTCTGAGATAGTCCCATGTACCATTTAAGAAGAATCCATATGTTTCTACTGCCAAAAGGAAGGGGCATTGGTTACGAAGTTGCCCTCACTACCTAAAAGATCTAAGAGATGGGAGAGTCAAGATGTATGACTCTGCTTTAGGTAAAATCCATTAACTAACTCTTTTAAGTTCCTATTATAGATTCTTAATACATGATGTGATAAGATTACATTTTGAAGTTTTGTAGGATCGAAGAAAAGAGAGGAAGCTTAAGGAAAGAATTGAGCTGAATCTAATCGTGAAGAAATGGATTTCGATCGCATTGCTTGAAGATTAGATTCTTGAGCTACTACTTGGAGTTAGAATAGATTGGTAAGAAATATGTAATAACATAGTTTTTCAATTGAATTGCATTGTAAGGACAAATTTTTCCGCAATAAAATAAATTATGATTTCATCTTATTAATTTAGCCTTGCAATGGTGTGTATGAAAAATTGATGTTTGAAGGTTTCTATTATTAGCAATAATGGATTTGATTCTTAATTATGTTATTTGTGGAGATGTCAAGAATTTACCAAATAGGGAGAGTTTCTCATTGCCCAAGTTTCAATTGGACAGAAACTTGGAATCATACAACTTGGTTGCGTGATGAATGAAAACTTTCATATTTGGAAATTAAACTAATTCTTTGATAAAGTGTCAAGTCAAGGACTAGGAGATCGAGTACACTAGGTTGTGCGTTGATCAAATCCACCACAAAGAGAGATAAGATATTCGTCATGATTTACTAAAAGGTTAGTAAATATGATTATACTTATAAGATTAAGTGTAATTCTGAGTTGATTGAAAGAGTTTCAATGAATAGCAGAACGAATAAAGAAGAATCAAGTAGGCAGAAAGATAAAAGTTTCTCTATTCTATGAAGAAGGGAGAGTACCTTTTATGATAATTCTTAATGATTAAGAATCATATCTCTATTGATCCTCTAAGTGAGTCTTAGTGCATTTGTATGTCTAAGAAGAGGAATCAAGAATTATGGAAATGGTTAAATCAAGATGTCAACCATACTTCATTCCAAAATCAAGTCTTAGAGTCATACTCCAAGATTGTGACTTGAGTGACATAATCTAAAGTAGGAATGTTCTTATACTTGCACATATTGGTAAGTTGTGATGTCTTGAATAAGACAAAGACCAACTAGTACCCAATTGCATTTAGGTTTTGTCTTGATATAGACACACTAACTCACGGATATTTGCTTTGTCAAGAAATGTTTCTTGATAAGAGAATCTAATATGTCAAGAGGTCAGTGGGAGTCTAAAGATCCTGAAAAGGTTCAAGAACAAATCAAGAAGTAAACCGATTAAACACTAGCACACAACTTGAGGAATGTAACCTATCGTGTTGACAAAATTTTATTTCCATGCCAATCCAGTTGAGTGATTATGCATATGAGTTCTACGAGTCCTCAATAGGTTGCATAAGGGCAAACACCTTGTTCAATGAAAGTACATTGACTGGCATAGGTGAGCTGCTAAATAACTTGGAAGCAATGGTGGGACCCTTAATGGCAAGAAATTAAGAATGACCATGTTCTGTACATAAGAGTTTGGATTTGTCACTAACATTATCTTGTTATAACAAATTCACATGGATAAGGGCACATACACATTAAATTTAAGTGCCATAAGGTTTCTATTCTTCATGAAAATGATTGTGAGGAAACGCTTTCACTAAGAGAGATTTTGAAGATAGTATTATGTAATTTAGGTTTCTCAAATTCAACTATGATTACGACATCCCTCTTCATAGTTCGAATTGTGGGAAATGGCAAATGGGTCTGAACATTTTAGACTTCTCGCTATAAGTTCTAGAATCGTTTAGACAGACACATGAGTTATCTGAAAAAAAAAGGTGTATGATGTTGAGAAGCTTAGATAAAGTCTTATCGAAGCGTCTTAGTATTAGAAATATGAACTTAAGGAACTCCATAAGCATTGTTTTCTAGAAGTTCAACTATTTTCTGAATACATGTCAAAGCTAGTGGGAGCATAAGTGTTATGCTGGTATGAATATAATCATGTTAGTAGGAGCATGATAATTATGGTAAGTTGCAAGTTAGCAATATTAATTATAGAAAACAAGTGTTTTAATTTGCACAGTTGCAAGGGTTGAAAAGTTGTTTTGCTATAATTAAGGGAGAGAATATTGTACTTCGTTTCGAAATCTAAGAGCTTAGCTCGAGAAATTTTAATCAAATTTAGTCTAATATATGAATTGCATTCTCAAAATTCGATTATATTACGACGTCCCTTTTCTTAATTCGAGTTTCGAGAACATGGCGAATAGAAATATTATTGCAAAAGACTGATAAAGTATCACGTGTTTGTGTAAGACATTATGCTTCGTGTTCCATACGCTTCGAGTATAGGATCGATCACATATGCTGTAATAATTTACCGTTCTAAAATTTTCCAAATGACTAGAGCATTAAGAGGGAAAAAGGACTAGAACCGGACATGACTAAGTTTATTAAACAACTATCAAAGGACAATCTAAGATTCGCCAAGGACTGGTTGCTTGTGAATAGTTGGAAGTATAGTAGTGGATGGACCATACTGACATTATTATTACAAGATTTGATGATGAGTTGTCATATGGAAAATGTGGAAATGTTTCCATATTGGGAGTTGGATGTTAAGAATCTATATGTCTAGATTAGAAACTTTTATGCAGAAGGATATTTAAAGGAATGTACCTTGAATACGAGGACTTTGTAATTTCATTGGCAATAGTCTTTGTGACTTTAGTGCAGTGACATTACGAAAGGATCATTGCATAAAACGTTAGAATATAACATATTCTATAAGTGGCAAGAATTTGATATTCTTACACTTGTGATAAGGATTGGGAGTTGTGAAATGAGTATGATTGTAAATGTGTTCATTTGATCTATTTCACAAAGTAAGGACCATAGGTAAACATTGTGTGCATGCTAAGAGAATGGGACAATTGTAGTAATAATTCAAGTAATAAGTTAATTAACCGAAACAACAAATAATGAGTAATCGATATGGTGATAGATAAAAGGTGTTTTATTTATACTCAAAGGTTTGGGACCATATGGGATTAGTATTATTCTTGTGTTTCACTTTGCATGTTTTGACTTCCTGAATAATTAATTATTTCAGAATAATCAATTTATTCGAATGGTCCATAGTCGTTCATATGTTGGAAGTAGGTATGAATGAAGACTGTCATGAATTGGTTTGTAGATTGTATAAAGTGTTTTAGATATAGCAAAGGTTTGATGCACTTTTCATGAGTGCTTATGAATATGATTTTAAGCATTGGATTAAACCCACGTTCACTTGGATCGCTACATGGTTTTATCACGAGCGTTTGGTGAGACGATAATATCTTGTATTCTTGAAACCGAGATGTGTGAGTTGTGTCTTGCGAATCGGTTACACATTGATAATATGTAAACACACTAGTAACTTGGTGTTATAAAACATATTTTTGTGTGTGATTTGGTGAGTGAGTGCAAGCAAGCATTGAGTCGAAGTTTATCCGTTCCTTACCCAAAGTGGGATAAAAGCGATATTTATGGGCCACTCGATGATTTAGTGAGGACAAACATAAATGCTCGGCCGGGCTAAGGCTAATTTGATTTCTTCAATTAGTTAGTCGTCGTAAATAAGAAATCGGGAAACAACACATAGACTGAGAGAATGATTTCAATTCCTGTCTCACATCTATACGATATCTAGAATGGAGGAATATATGATCCCTTATCTAAAGGACAGGTTATTGCTAAGATCAGAGTTCGACAGTGTCTTTGAGAGCTACGGTTGCCAATCGGTTTGTACTTGCATTTATGGTTACTAGACATATCCAAGTGGGATACTGTTGGATTAGTGTCTAAGCCCGTAACCATATTTGGTAAGTATTGACCTGGTTGTGCATGGTCCTTTTGGGTTGCCTTCAAACCTGGCAATGGAATAGCATAATTGTTGGAGAGAGAAGAATGATTTATTAATTTATTACTTGGTTAATAAATTAATTTGAAATCAAGATAAATGATTTATTAATGTATTATGGATATAATATATTGATTAGAAATCATATTGTTTAATTAATATTTAATCAGAAATTAATTTGGAATTAATTTTGGGATTAAAGGAATTAATTGAAATTGCAGGGACTAAAGGTGACAATGTTCAAAAGTTGAGCATTGAAGCATACTAGAACCTCCCTTAGAGGTGGGGAACGAAATCTAGAGTGTCCTACGGTTTCCTTGGGCTCTAAGGGTGCCTTGGAAGCCTTAAGGAGGAAGTTAAGGGATTAGTGTTATCTAAGATACACCTGCCTTATCCTAAACCTTCCTTATCACCTATATAAACCCCTATACGGTTGGATTTTGTCTAAGGCACTCCAAGAGAGGCTTAGTTCTAAATTTTCCACTTCCCTTCTCTCTCCATAATAATCCTTGGTTGCTAGGTTTGTTTGTGAGCCATTAGAGGCACGACACTTGTGGCGCTTGCTTTCAAAGACAAGAAGATTCAAGATTTATGTTGTTTTTCCAATATAACAACAAGAGGTATGTATTTCATATTTCTTTGTGAATTTCAAAATCTCTAGAAGCTTGTTAGGGTTATTCACATGTTCATAATGTTGTATAACTAATAGTGATAACATAGATCCAAATCTAGGGTTGCATGCACACACAGGATTGTGTATATAAAACCCATCAGTATTAAATACTAACAAATTCATTATTGTTTCATTTTAGCGCTATTTCGAAGTTGATGAAACTGGAAAACAATTTGTGATGAATAGGCTTGTTATCCTTCTACGAAACTTTAGAAGGAAACTGTAGGCAGCTTACATGAAGCCACATCTATACAATGTGGAATCAAATTGTCATGCCAATACCTTAGGTGTCTATACTATATATAAAATTTCTTCAGGTATGTATTATTTTGTTGGCCCACATCTGAAGTACCCACTTAGTTTGATTTTCTCTTTTTTTATTAATCTTCACACCTTTTCAAATTGTATATTTTGGATTTCTACCTCCTTGCCCTTAGACACCTTTCCCCATTTATTAATTATTAATTTAACACTTATATATATTTCCTCCCCATTCATAGGTTCTGGAGAGGGTGAGAAATTTTGTTGTCCATTAAATGCTTTTTTTGTCTTCTGAACGGGTGATCATATGGTAGAAATCGTCTATGATCAGCCTAACTTTGCTTATTCGATTAAGGGATTTTAATGTAGTGTGTTTGTTCGCCACACACAACACAACCTTGAAATCTGCTATAAGGACAACCACTTAATGTACCTAGAGCAGGATAATCATTAATAGTCCATAACACAACCATACGTAGATTAAACTGCTCTTGTACATATGCATCGTATGTTTCAACTCCAATATCAAATAATAATTGGAGATCATCAATCAAAGGTAGGGTGTTGGTACGACTTTAGGACCACAATGGGTTATACTAGGTGTATGGGTCCCAGGTGGTCGGTTGGTGGTACGTATTGATCGTTACAATGTCAGGTAGGGTTTTGGTACGGGTTTAGGACCACAATGGGTTTATTGTAGGTGTATGGGTCCCAGGTGATCGGTTGGTGCTATGGGTTGATTGTTACAATGTCAAGTAGGGGTGTTGGTACGGGTTTAGGACCATAATGAGTTTATAGTAGGTGTACGGGTCCCAGGTGGTCGGTTGGTGGTATGGGTTGATCATTACAATGTCAGGTAGGGGTGTTGGTATGGGTTTAGGACCACAATGGGTTTATAGTAGGTGTATGGGTTGTAGGTGGTCGGTTGGTGGTATGGGATGATCATTACCATGTCAGGTAGGGTGTTGGTATGGGTTTAGGACCACAATGAGTTTATAGTAGGTGTATAGGTTCCAGGTGGCCGGTTGGTGCTACAGGTTTATCGTTACAATGTCAGGTAGGTGTGTTGCTATGAGTTTAGGACTACAATGGTCTTATAGTAGGTGTATGGGTCCCAAGTGGTCGGTTAGTGTTACGGGATGATCGTTGCATTGTCAGGTATAGGTGTTGGTACGGGTTTAGGACCATAATGGGTTTATAGTACGTGTGTAGGTCCCAGGTCGTCGGTTGGTGTTACGGGATAATCGTTCCAGTGTCAGGTAGGGGTGTTGGTACGCGTTTAGGAGCATAACGGGCTTATAGTAGGTGTATGGGTCCTAGGTGGTCGGTTGGTGGTATGGGTTGATCGTTACAATGTCAGTTAGGGATGTTGGTACGGGTTTAGGACCACAATGGATTTATAGTAGGTGTATGGGTCCCAGGTGGTCGGTTGGTGGTACGAGTTGATCGCTACAGTGTCAGGTAGGGGTGTTGGTACGGGTTTAGGACCACAATCGGTTTATAGTAGGTGTATTAGTCCCAGGTGGTCGGTTGGTGGTATGGGTTGATCGTTATAATGTCAAGTTGGGGTGTTGGTACAATTTAGGACCACAATGGGTTTATAGTAGGTGTATGGGTTCCAGGTGGTCGGTTGGTGGTACGGGTTGAACGTTACAATGTCAGGTAGGGACGTTGCTATGGGTTTAGGACCACAATAGGTTTATAGTAGGCGTATGGATTTTTTTCTTACATAATATAAAATAAAATAAATAATCTTAACAAAGTGTTCACACAGAAAAATTAGTAAGCTAACTAAACCTTATTCTTATTTTCGTTTTATTATACTATTTTCCCATTGTATATACATAATTAAATGTTAAATATTTTTTATTTCCAATAGTCATATAGTTGTATCCTAACGTAAAATTGTTAATTTACAAGGACCAAATTTGTAACATTTCTATTAATATCAAATAACTCGTAATAATGTTTCAAAAACCAAAACGTGTTTCCAAACCACAATTTATGCTTCTCATTGTGTGGGTTCACTTTCTGATCAAAATTTTGAAAAGTTTTGAATTCGTCAATAAAAATTAAGCAAATATAATAAGAGGCATACATTTTTTTTCCATTTTGTTTTTGGCTCCAAATCAAGGCGGGAATTATTCATCTATCTCACCGCCAAAACTATGACGATCAATCCATCACATCAAGGAAATTCCGATAAATTTGGTAACAACCCTCAATTTAGGACGTACTAACAATGTAATATTTAAAAGACTTTGATTTTTTTAACCATTGTATGGTTTTTCTCTAGGCTATATCCCAGTTCGATTATAATTCAGTTCATCATTCGACAACATTCATCATGCATTTCTAATGTACGTATATTCTTTGTGTATGATGTCAATGTTATTGATTGTATTGATTAGAGATTATACATAAAAAAGAAAATTTTTGATTCTTCATATTACTTTGTTTGTTGCACACCAAATGTTCGATGAAATGTGTATGTGAAATTTTGTATGTAATATATGTTACTCATACCTTTTCATTAAACATATAAATAATCAAACTTATTTCATATGTTTCATGTCAACAGAAGAATCATAGAGGTGAACAAGGAACAACATCCGGATATGCCTGCCTATGATATGGAATATGAGCAAGATGATGGAACCCAAGTTTATGAATTGGACACAGAAGATGGTCAAAATAAGGACATTGACTATAATAGCCATTCAGATTCGGAAGAAAAAAAATCCAAAGCACAGTTCCTACAAGGTCACCTACGAAGAGGGGTCTGACTCGATTGCCAAAGCTGAAGACCGAGTATGTCAATTCTGGAGGTAGAAAAAAACGTGTCAAGTTTGATGAATTCGGTAAGTTTACAGGGCAGAATAATGCATTGTTTGTTAGTTATTTGGGAGATCTTGTCCGCGAGAAGGTGGGATTAAATGCTCTTTGCTGGAAGAAAGTAAACCGGAAGTGAATGACAAATTTGGGAAGGGATTACAATAAATATTTTTTTCACATTTTTTAACTGCATCTCATATTTTAATTACAAATCATGTATTAAATACTAACAAATTCATTATTGTTTCATTTTAGCGCCATTTTAAAGTTGATGAAACTGGAAAACAATTTGTGATGAATAAGGCTTGGTATCCTTCTACGAACTTCAGAAGGAAATTGTATGCAACTTACATCAAGCCACATCTAGGCAATTCCAAAAAACTTGGAGAAATCCCTGTTTGATATCGTGCAATAATTATTGAAAAAGATGATTGGAACAAATTCTTGACATATACGCATTCTGAACAGTTTAATGTTACAACTTTTTTTCCAAAACTTCTTCATTAATTTATCAAAAAATTACCAAAAAGTGCATGACAAATCTTTTTTTTTTTTTTGACAGGTTGTGTCACAAAAGACTAAAGATGTCAAAGTATGTTGATCGGATGGGACGAGGGGGGTATACTACTCTTAGGCGGAAGTTGGTAAGCTTTTTTTTAGCTATATGATCCTATTATATTACCTTCATAGCATTGTACTTAACATAATTTTACTTTATATTGTTTACAATTTAATTTTTTTTTATCAAGATTGAAGAGAAAGTGATTTCAAAGGAAGAAATGCCCACAAGGTAAATTATGTGGTGTAAAGGACATGAAAGTAAAGGAGAATTTAAGGATGAAGATGTTAAACTTATGGCGGATAAACTAGTAACTTCAATAAACTTTTTTATTACTATTACTGTAAAGATTTTAATCAATTTTATTAGGACAATAATTATTAATATTTTGTGTGCTAGATGGAACAAGAAAATCAGATAAAAGAAGTACAAGTAAATGTTGAACCAGGCATGGATGCCATGACTTTAGTTTTTGGCAAGGAAAAGGGCGGATTTTTAAAGGGTGTCGGCATAGGAGTTACTTACAACATATATTTCAATGTTCCTCGCAATAAAGGATCATCTAAGGAAGAAATCAAAGATCTTAAAGTTGCATTGCATAATGGAAAACTTGAGCTTGAGAAAAAAGATGCTGAACTCAAGGCTTTGTCTACAAAGGTTAATGAACAAGATCAAACACTAAAGCTAGTTTTGGCTCATCTTAAAGCAAAAGGAGCTGACTTTCCAAATCTGTCTCATACAGTTCTAAGTAATCTTATTAACAACATCTATTGTAAATGTTACTTGTAAATTGCATTTCTTTTAGACATTTTCCATGTTTGTTTATATTTGCTAGGGTATTTCAAGTGACAAGATCGTTGAAAGTAGTGAAACGACTCCTATTAGTCTCAAAACAAAGGAACCATCAAAACCTGTAACATCAGTATGTTATCATCTTACAATATCATCATTGATATACTTTTTTCTGTACTAATTTTTGTTTTTTCACTTTGGACTTTAACTTATTTAGGTTATTGCAAAACCCACCAAGAAACAAGTTCAAACCAACTCTGCAACTGCAACTCCCGATACACAATTGATTTCCACGAAATATGCAACAGTAGTATATAATAACTCTACAATTTTCAATACTTTTAATTTATCGTTTATATTAAAATATAATTTTACATATATGTCTTAAATTTTTATATTAGGCAAATACAAAACCCACCAGGAAAGTTGTTGAGTCTAAGACTGCCACTATCAATCCTAAATACCAAAAGTTTCACCAAATAAACCCCTTCACCTGGTCAGTTTTTTTTACATGTTGAATATACATTTATGTCTTTTTTTCGATTCTAATATTACTTATCATTGTTGCCAATCAAGTATAGTCTATGATATCTATATAAAAGGAACATTGTTGCTCGTGGTACCGTTCACTTATCATCAAAAAGACAATTCATTCATGGAGTTCCTCTACAAGATGATTGCTATAAAGTTTCCATTGATGAAGTGGTAATAAAACATGCATTTCTACCCCATACAACTGGAGAATTCACATTCGTTGAGGATGTATATAAAAGTTTTGTTCTATGGCCAAAATACCTTGTGCAAACCGAGTCAAAGGTTTGTTTAATTATGTTCATTACTTTGTGCATTACACTTTATTTTCTTCATAAAGTAACATACTAAGTCTTTGATGAACTCATTTTTTGTTTCAATGTTGTTATAGGTACCAGAAATTATATCACATCAAGAACATCAACATCAAAACTCAAGGAAAAGGAAACCAACTTACATATCATCTGATGCCCTTCTCAAGAACCCAAGGAGCAATAAAAATAAGAAGAATGTCTAGTTATGTTAAGGTTTTTATTTATGATGTGTTCGATTTTTTTACCATTATGTAAATTCTTGAAATTAGGACAATTTTCTTTTTTTTTTTATTTTGGTATTTTAATTAGGAATTTAATGTATGGATTTGGATTTCAAATATTACTAATATCAAATAATGAATTTTGCTTTTGTTTCATATTGTTGGGCTTGGTTACTTTAATTTAAATTATTTTGATGTGTCTACAATGTAGAAAAAGTAACAATAAATATTAAATTAAAGTGGCTTTAATATAAATTTGACCATGTTTTATAGGTTTTCAATGTCTCTAAAATTATACAATGGTTACTTTACATCATTTTTTAACGTGTGGCTAAATGGTTAACAATAGTCATAATATACAAGAATTATGAGTCGACAATTGTTTTAAAATGATGTTTATTCTAAAGTTTTTGTGACTAAGTTAAACATTGACAACATGAAAAATAATTCATGTGGCAAATAAATACCATAATTGGTTGTTGTTGTGACTAAATACTAGCAAATCATCACTTACAAAAAAAACTATATGTGTCCATTTACCGAACATGGTCATTCTCACCGTAATTACATGTATCTAAAATATACCCAATAGTCTTAATATGATACCACATAGTCCTTAATTTTAACAAAATGTGTGTCTTTATAATACTTATGATTGTATTTCACTTAATTGTGTGTCTCTATACGATAGGCTATAGTCACAAAAATTGATTTTTGTTGTGACTAATTATTAGCAAGTCGCCACATATGGAATTAATTACATGTCGCCATTTAGCAAACATGGTCATGCTCACCGTAATTAAATGTTTACAAAAGATACACAATAGTCTTAAAAAAATTTAAATTGTGTGACAATATATAAGAAAACAACTACACTAAAACATCATGAATGTCGCAAGTTTGTGATATACAGTCACCACAGTTACTAAATAAATGTGTCTATTAACGGTTTAATGCTACAATATTGGATATTTAAGGAACAAAATTTCGTACACATTTGCTACACTCTTATAATATGGCCACAAGTTTTCATATCATACGGAAACTATATTTTAAAATGACCATAAGACCCATATGATGGCTTCACCTTTAGTCACACTTTCAGTGAAAAAAAGAAAATGTCACTATACGCATATGGTCACACTTTTTTTGTGAGTCTGTAGGTCATTTGTGTGGGGCACCCTCAAAATAAAGTCCTTAAGTAATTATCTTCTTTACTTTCGTTTAATTCTAGTACTATCGACAATTGTAACTCTTTTCAAATCAACAAAAGTCATCCCTTATCCTTTCATGCCTCATCTCTTACATCTCATGCTCCATTAGGTCTTTTATCTTTTATCTTCGGATGTATGGTGCTCCCCTATCGAATTTATTGATCACTTCAAATACTATATTATCTTTGCTGATCATTTTATCAAATATATATGGTTGTATCCCATGAATAGGAAATCTGATTCACTAGTGATATTCATTCCTTTCCAATTATTGGTAGAAAATTTTTTTAACACCAAAATCAAGCAGCTTTTTCTGATAATGGTGGAGAATGCATAAAGATGCGAGATCATCTTTCTGCATTTGTTATCACCTGCTTCAAATCACCAACACATACTCCTAAGCATGATGGATGTGTCGACAGAAGACATAGACACATTGTCAAAACTGGACTAGCACTCCTTTGTCATGCTAGCATCCTTATTACAATTTGGCCTTTTGCTTTCACTACTGCTGCCTATCTGATCAATCGCTTACCAACATCCACTCTCCACTACTAGTCTCTTTTCTAATGCCTATTCCAAAAGAACCAAAGTATGTAAAGCTAAAATGTTTTGGATGCTTATGCTATCCCTGGCTAAGACCCTACTTCGCACATAAACTTCATCCTAGATCTAGTCCATGTGTCTTTGTTGGATACTCACCAACTCAAAGTGCCTATTATACATATTATCCAAAATCTTATATACTCTACATTGCCTGCCATGCCATTTTTGTTGAAGACGAGTTTCCATTTTCAAAACTCAGCAACAACTACCCACCTCCTAATGCAACTGATCAAAATCAGTGGCTTTCTTTCTCAATTTATATTACCTCTGGTCCTGCCCCAACCAATATACTTTGCCATAACCTCCCCTGCATCCCCACCATCTCCTCTCGCTCCTTCACCTATCCAACCTCCTCCTCCCCCTCTCAACATCGAAGATACTCCTCCCCATTCTAAAATGACTACTCTGCCCAATCCCAAACCTAACCCAAAATACTCCAACTCTGATTTTCAACTATACACATCTGAACCTCCATATCCCACCGAACCAAACACTATTTCACAAGCACTCAAAAATCCTTCATGTCGTTCTACCATGCAAGAAGAGTATAATGCACTTCAAAAAAAATCAAACATGGTCACTTATACCACCATCTCAAGCCTAAAATCTAATTGGTTGTAATCGGATTTACCGAACTAAATACAAACTAGATGGCTCCATTAATAGATTAAAAGCCCGTCTTGTTGCTAAGGGTTTTCATCAATGTCCACGAATCGATTACAGAGAGACCTTTAGTCCAGTCCTTAAACCTAAAACTCTACGTCTTGTTCTTTCCTTAGCCATCTCTCAAAATTGGCCTCTTAGACAACTGGACATCAATAACATTTTTTTGCAAGGCCACCTTCATGAAAATGTAAACATGACTCAACCTCCTGGTTTCGTCAAATCTAACTTTCCAACCCATGTTTGCAAACTCAATAAAGCCATCTAGAAGTTACGCCAAGCTTCTCGTGCCTGGTATGTTGAACTAAAATCATATCTCACTTCTCTTGCTTTCAAACCCACCATATTTGATCCCTCACTCTTCATTCTCAAAAATGAATCATCACTTCTTCTTGTCCTCGTCTACGTGGATGACATAATTGTCACATGTCATCTCGCACTCATCTCTGAAATTTTGTCAATCATCTTTACAACAAATTCTCTTTAAAGGATCTTGGTACTCTCTCATACTTCTTAGGTGTTGAAGTAATTCCTCACTCTCATGGTATTCTCTTTTCTCAACGTAAATATATCCTTGATATTCTCACAAAAGCCAATATGAGTGATTGCAAACCAATTTCCACCCCAATAACGGCTTCTACAACTCTCACGTTAAAAGGTGGCTCACTTCACCCTTCTCCAACTGAATATCGTACACTAGTTGGAGCACTACAATACTTGTCCTTAACCAGAACTGATATCTCATTGACTATGAATCGCTTTACACAATTTTAGCATGCACAAACTTTTCTCCATTGGATAGCTATCAAAAACTTATTATCATACTTACATGGCACTCTATATCACGGAATAATATTGCGTCGTAACTCACCACTAACACTCCATGCATTCCCTGATGCGGATTGGGTTGGAGACAAAGATAATTATAGAAGTAGCATCGGTTACATAGCCTATCTTGGCTCTTATCCTATTTGATGGAGCTCAAAAGTACCAAAGTACCCTTGCAAGAAGCTCTACTGAAGTTGAATTTAGAGTTGTTTCTACGACACAAATGTTTAATGGCTTACATCTTTACTCAGCGAACTTGGTTACTCATCGGAAATCATCCCTACCATCTATTGTGATAACTTAAGTGCAACTTCATATACAGCAAACCCAATTTTTCACTTGGTGAACAAGGCACTCTCCGTGTGGCAGATGCTTTTACCAAACCCCTATTAAGACCACACTTTCATTATCTAATATCCAAGTTTGGTCTTCTCTCTGGATTGTCCATCTTGCGGAGGCATATCGAGATATAATCCGATATACATCAACTTATTTTATCATATTTATCACATGTATTTTTCATAGTCAAATTCTGTTGTATAATTCTTATTATCTCTCAATAGTTAGCTGAATATGTACCATAAATACCCTTGTATGTTCTTTGTATCGATAAGTAATACAATTACAACTTCTTCTCCTTCGTCACATATTATCCGTAATTTCATAGTTTCTTCCTTCTCTTCAACCGGAGCGGGCACTCACTCGAAGAGTGCAAGTCTTGCACCTAGTTTGATCGTAACAATCGCACTAATGCTCTCCAATTGGGTTTACTGAGAAAAAGGTGATTAAGAAAATTCATTCAAGTGTCACCACACACCAGGAGCATGACACATGGTTTTAAAAAATAAATTCATTTAAAATAATTAGTATCACTTTTTGTATGTGTTAAGTAAGTAAAAATGGGAGTCTCCGTAAGGATGTATTATCAGGAGTACATCACAACTTTTACAGCTTAAAGTTTTCTTATGTTTAATTAGCATCCAAATATATGTGAAAGATAATATTATAAATATATATTTGACATGTGAAACAACGTTATTTATTTCCTACTTTTCTAATTTATATGTTTTATACCGTTTTTGTTTTGGAGTTTTACCACGTGATAAAATGTATCATATACATTTTGGAACTTTTTTAACATATGATATATTACAGAAGGGTAAAGTACTAAATTATAAAAGAAACCTCGTTAAAATTAGAAAAGAGTCCCAGGATAGCTCTATCCTTGGTCTGCTATTCAGTAGCTAAGAGAAATAAGCAACTGGTACTTTATTTATTCATTAATCAATTTTTTGCTTTAAAGTTGGTTTTATCATTATCTTTCAGATCTGATTGTAAGATTCAATAGAAACATTACAGTAAACAATAAGAATGTTAGCAATCGAGTTTGTAAGTTTATGTTGATAAATACAAACAACGCCTTTTCAATTTAAACTATATGCACTTAATAAAGTTCAATTTATAAATAAATGCACCAGTACAAACCCAAACAGACAAAAGAATTATGATAATTACTTAATATAGACACAGAAACCATACCCTTCAAATTTCCTGGTATTTGTATCTTTATGAAGGTCAAACCATCAAACCTTCACGGTAGTCTCAATCCTTAAATGCCTTAAATATTGAGTATTTTTACGACAATGTAAAATCGAATCATGGTCTATCATTTGACTCCAGGTAACCAACAGTAGCTACATGAGGGTGTGTATACTCTGAAATGAAAATAAGTCAAATATATAAAGCTCGTTTATTGAATAGTTCAAAGCTAAGCTTGAGATAAAATAAATTTAATGTCAACCAAAATAATTGTCCGAGTAACTCTTGAGAACGAGCGTCTAAAAAAAGAAGAATGTGGCCTAGTTGCCTTGGAAGCGTTGACAAGTGTTTTAATATACAAATTAGTGACATATTCTTTTGGTGTTACTTGCTATTTATACCTCTCAGCTTTACATCCAAAAGCATAACCTCTCTCCCTCAACCCCATCCTCTCTAACTACCGGTGAACCATGAGAGTTACCACCGGTGTCCCGTTCAGGGTCCCTTTATGGCCTATAGTCATCGCATTAACCGTCTTTGGTGTTGCGAACCTTATAGCTGTCTCGGCTGATCCTTATATCTATTCTTCACCACCACCACCATATATGTATAAGTCTCCACCACCACCTGTGCATTCACCACCACCGTCATATCTTTACAAGTCCCCACCACCACCGGTGCATTCACCACCACCACCATATCTTTACAAGTCGCCACCACCACCGGTGCATTCACCACCACCACCATATCTTTACAAGTCCCCACCACCACCGGTGCATTCACCACCACCACCATATCTTTACAAGTCCCCACCACCACCGGTGCATTCACCACCACCGCCATATTTATACAAGTCTCCACCACCGCCAGTTAAGTCACCACCACCACCACCATACTACTACAAGTCTCCACCTCCACCGGTGCATTCTCCACCACCACCTTACTACTACAAATCCCCACCGCCACCAACAAAGTCTCCCCCACACTATTACTATAGTTCTCCACCACCATCAAAATCCTACTACCCCGTACCTTACCCTCACCACAAGAAACTCATCGTAAAGGTCGTGGGCAAAGTTTACTGCTACAGCTGCTATGACTGGAAATACCCAATCCAATCACACGCCAAGCATCACCTCAAAGGTATAAACTTTAGTTTCTCGCACTACCTTAACTGTTTTATATATATGACTTGATGTGTATGCATGTTCTTTGATGGTTGACCAATGTTCTATGTTTCTGGTTTTCCACATCTCTTTTACCTAACGATACACTTAGACATATAGACAATTAATGTTCAGAAAATATGTATCTTATCTTTTGGTTTTATTCGCTTACTATCTTGCATTTTAAAATAAATAAATAAAAAACATCAAAATGAAAGATATGTATATTTCCCAGAAAATGAAACTTTAATTTTCTAAAATTTCAATTTTGAGTTAACATGTTAAGACATATAATCATATATTGATTACTTATTATCCCATTACCAAATAAATTATAATACTTCAAAAAAAATAATAATAAATAAAGATACCATGCTAAGGTTTCAATGAATATATTCATTGTATGAAAGGCTACATTATAAGTTATATATTTATGATTATTTTGTATAAGAATTAATAATATTTATTTAATTTAAGTATTTATACCCGAAATCATATCATGCATAGCATAACATGTTTTAATTTTGTAGTAACCGTTATTACAAAAGGTGGACCAAAAAATATACATGAAGTTGACTTTTTTTTATTTGTGTTGAAAAAGGTGCTGTTGTCGAAATTACTTGCAAGGCTATTGGCCAGAAAGAAATTTTTGCATATGGAAAGACTAAGATCAATGGCAAATATGCAATTACGGTTGACGGTTTAGACTATTCCAAGTATGGAGGAGCAAAAGCTTGTACCGCTAAGCTTCATATGGCACCAAAAGGAACCAAATGTAATATTCCAACAAATCTTCATGGTGGTTTGAAGGGTGCCGTGCTAAAGGTCAAATCCAAAAATGCTTATGAGGTTGTCCTTGAGGCCGAATCATTTGCATACGCTCCTAAGACTCCTTCTACGCTTTGTGAGAAGCCAAAGCCAAAACCAGAGCCCACTCCTTCTCCATATTATTACAAATCTCCACCACCGCCGCCACCCACTTACTTGTACAAGTCTCCCCCTCCACCCGTTAAGTCTCCTCCGATATATCACTACACTTCACCCCCACCCCCTAAGAAATCACCACCTCCTCCGTACCACTACACATCACCCCCACCACCCAAGAAATCACCACCTCCCCCATACCATTACACATCTCCTCCCCCACCGGTTAAATCTCCACCACCACCATACCACTACACTTCCCCTCCACCACCAGTGAAGACTCCTCCCAAGTACCACTACACATCACCCCCACCACCTAAGAAATCACCACCTTCCCCATACTACTACAAATCGCCTCCACCACCGGTTCAATCTCCACCCCCACCTTACCATTACACTTCACCACCACCACCAGTGAAATCTCCACCACCACCATACCATTACACTTCACCACCACCACCGGTGAAGTCACCACCCCCACCTTATCACTACACATCACCTCCACCACCGGTGAAGTCACCACCCCCACCTTATCACTACACATCACCTCCACCACCAGTGAAATCCCCGCCACCACCATACCATTACACATCGCCTCCACCTCCTGTTAAGTCACCACCTCCTCCATACCACTATACATCACCTCCACCACCAATGAAATCGTCTCCCCCACCATATCACTACACTTCACCACCTCCACCCGTGAAATATCCACCGCCACCATACCATTACACTTCACCTCCCCCACCAATGAAATCTCCACCCCCACCGTACCACTACAGTTCACCTCCTCCACCGGTAAAATCCCCTCCACCACCATACCACTACACATCACCCCCACCTCCCGTGAAGTCTCCACCACCCCCATACCACTACACCTCACCTCCACCACCAATTAAGTCACCACCACCATACCACTATACATCACCACCACCACCGGTTAAATCCCCACCACCACCTTACCATTATACATCACCTCCACCACCCATGAAATCTCCACCTCCTCCATACCATTACACCTCACCACCACCACCAGTTAAGACCCCACCACCACCATACCATTACACCTCACCTCCTCCACCAACTAAGTCCCCACCACCACCATACCACTACACATCGCCTCCTCCACCAGTTAAATCTCCACCACCACCATATCATTATTCTTCACCTCCACCACCAGTTAAGTCCCCACCACCACCGTATCACTACACATCACCTCCACCACCTGTGAAATCTCCACAACCTCCATACCACTACACCTCTCCACCACCACCAGTTAAGTCCCCACCACCACCATACCACTATACATCACCTCCACCACCAGTTAAATCCCCACCTCCACCTTACCACTATACCTCTCCCCCACCACCAGTTAAGTCCTCACCGCCACCCTACCACTACACATCACCTCCACCACCTTTGAAATCTCCACCACCTCCATACCATTACACATCACCCCCACCACCGGTTATGTCACCACCACCTCCTTACCACTACATATCTCCCCCTCCACCAGTAAAATCACCTCTTCCGCCCGTATACATCTATGGTTCTCCTCCACCCCCAACTAATTATTAGACTCCCATAACTTTGTTGTTTTCAAGATACAACCATGTAAGTATATTTTTATTTCTTTTTCGATATCATGAAACATTCCCAACACTATTACAAATCTTTAAATACATGACAAATCCATAACAACATCATATTTATTTATGTAGGTTTTTTGAGTATGAGTTTAATTAAGAAGGTTCCTCTAGGGGATGTTTGAAAAGTTGTTCATCCACAACCATTCCATTTCAATAAGTTCCTAAATGATGCACTTCACTTCATGAATCTTTTTGTTACAAATATTTCTTTTCCACATCATCCTTGTGGTTCATCCTATCCTTTAAAAAAGAGTTCGAAGGGTTATATACTGGAAACGTAAAAAAAAGTACATTTGTTTGTCGCCGAAGAGGGTGATAAGAGCGTTGTGGCTTTAATATTTTTCTTTTCATGTTTCTTATTTCTATTGTATAAAGGATAACTGATGGTTCTTTTTATTTTTAAATATTATTGGGGTAATCTTCTCATTTTACTTTTTGGACTCTTATATTCTTGGAGATATGGCCAATACACAACATATTGGTATCCAAATTAATTACATGAGCCTATATGGGTTACCCACGTGACCCAAGATAAAAACATTGACAAATAAATTAAGAGGGAATTAATTTATTATTTAATGAGTGTCTATAAATAATTGGTAGTTATTGTAATTAATTACTATTTTTTAAAATGTTAGTTAATATTTAGAAATTAATTGGTGGAAACTAAATAATTATGCTTAGAAGATTTATATAAATTAGTTGAATACATAATAGTTAATTCTAAAGGATAATTACTAATGAATAAGATAATTTATCCTTGATTCAAATTTAGAAATGATAATATTCCCACCAACTATATAAAAGGAGCAAGCATAAGGGTTTCAAGGGTCTATTCAAAACCATAAAGTCATCCACCCTTTTTCATCTCCTCATCTTTGGGCAACAACAACCTGAAGAAAAGAAAACACATGTTTCTTGGTGATCAAAATTCTCAAGTCTCCAAAGCTAGGGTTCTTGCTTGTTTGCTGGTTAAGGGTTATGATCCTATCAAAGGACTGTTGTTTGAGTTCCTCAATCTTATTCACATTTCTTAAAGGCATTTCGTAAACCTCTTTTTAGGGTTAGGGTTTCTATTAATAGAAATAATCATGATCTAATGTTTAATTATATATGTTCTTGACTTAAATGCTTATTTGTTTTCTTTTTAATTAACTATTTTCTTATGAACAAGAAGAACACCTTATTATCCAACAATGGTATCAGATCCTTAGATTCTTGTTAATAGCACTTTCAAATAAGTTTTCAAAAACTTAATGTGTATGATCTTGTACATACTGCTTGGGAAAGTGTGTGTAAAAAACATACACATTAAGGCTGTGGGGAGTGGTCACAACCAACCCACCGAAAAAGTGGTGCCACCTCTGCTCCACGTCAACTTCACCACCAACCCACTACACATAGGAAATGGTCACCACTTCACCATTATCTTTTTTTTATTTTTTTTATTTTTTATGAATAAATTAAATAAAACTTAATTTAAAACATAAATATATATATATATATATATATATATATATATATATATATATATATTTTAAAAACATAGAAAAATAAAACCACACATATATATATATATATATATATATATATATATATATATAGAGAGAGAGAGAGAGAGAGAGCCGAAAGCATAATTTAATTTAAAGATAAATATAAGGGTATAATGAGAAACAAAGATACATTTTTAGGGACCATATATATAAATACAATTAAAAAGAAAATAGATGAAAGCCATGTTACTGTTGTTGATTATTTTTGATTGGCTATCTTGGCCAGTCTTTGCACTCATGCCACACCAAAGCCACCAACCCTTAGGGTGGTGTTCACTAGTCTTTTGGCAAGGAAAAGGGCGGATTTTTAAAGGGTGTCAGCATAGGAGTTACTTACAACATATATTTCAATGTTCCTCGCAATAAAGGATCATCTAAGGAAGAAATCAAAGATCTTAAAGTTGCATTGCATAATGGAAAACTTGAGCTTGAGAAAAAAGATGCTGAACTCAAGGCTTTGTCTACAAAGGTTAATGAACAAGATCAAACACTAAAGCTAGTTTTGGCTCATCTTAAAGCAAAAGGAGCTGACTTTCCAAATCTGTCTCATACAGTTCTAAGTAATCTTATTAACAACATCTATTGTAAATGTTACTTGTAAATTGCATTTCTTTTAGACATTTTCCATGTTTGTTTATATTTGCTAGGGTATTTCAAGTGACAAGATCGTTGAAAGTAGTGAAACGACTCCTATTAGTCTCAAAACGAAGGAACCATCAAAACCTGTAACATCAGTATGTTATCATCTTACAATATCATCATTGATATACTTTTTTTTGTACTAATTTTTGTTTTTTCACTTTGGACTTTAACTTATTTAGGTTATTGCAAAACCCACCAAGAAACAAGTTCAAACCAACTCTGCAACTGCAACTCCCGATACACAATTGATTTCCACGAAATATGCAACAGTAGTATATAATAACTTTACAATTTTCAATACTTTTAATTTATCATTTATATTAAAATATAATTATACATATATTTCTTAAATTTTTATATTAGGCAAATACAAAACCCACCAGGAAAGTTGTTGAGTCTAAGACTGCCACTATCAATCCTGAATACCAAAAGTTTCACCAAATAAACCCCTTCACCGGGTCAGTTTTTTTTACATGTTGAATATACATTTACGTCTTTTTTTTCCGATTCTAATATTACTTATCATTGTAGCCAATCAAGTATAGTCTATGATGTCTATATAAAAGGAACATTGTTGTTCGTGGTACTGTTCACTTATCATCAAAAAGACAATTCATTCATGGAGTTCCTCTACAAGATGATTGCTATAAAGTTTCCGTTGATGAAGTGGTAATAAAACATGCATTTCTACCCCCATACAACTGGAGAATTCACATTCGTTGAGGATGTATATAAAAGTTTTGTTGCATGGCCAAAATACCTTGTGCAAACCGAGTCAAAGGTTTGTTTAATTATGTTCACCACTTTGTGCATTACACTTTATTTTCTTCATAAAGTAATATACTAAGTTTTTGATGAACTCATTTTTTGTTTCAATGTTGTTATAGGTACCAGAAATTATATCACATCAAGAACATCAACATCAAAACTCAAAGAAAAGGAAACCAACTTACATATCATCTGATGCCCTTCTCAAGAACAAAAGGAGCAATAAAAATAAGAAGAATGCCTAGTTATGTTTAGGTTTCTATTTATGATGTGTTCGATTTTTTTACCATTATTTAAATTCTTGAAATTAGGACAATTTTTTTTTTGGTATTTTAATTAGGAATTTAATGTATGGATTTGGATTTCAAATATTACTAATATCAAATAATGAATTTTGCTTTTGTTTCATATTGTTGGGCTTGGTTACTTTAATTTAAATTATTTTGATGTGTCTACAATGTAGAAAAAGTAACAATAAATATTAAATTAAAGTGGCTTTAATATAAATTTGACCATGTTTTATAGGTTTTCAATGTCTCTAAAATTATACAATGGTTACTTTACATCATTTTTTAACGTGTGGCTAAATGGTTAACAATAGTCATAATATACAAGAATTATGAATCGACAGTTGTTTTAAAATGATGTTTATCCTAAAGTTTTTGTGACTAAGTTAAACATTGACAACATGAAAAACAATTCATGTGGCAAATAAATACCATAATTGGCTGTTGTTGTGAGTAAATACTAGCAAATCATCACTTACAAAAAAAAAACTATATGTGTCCATTTACCGAACATGGTCATGCTCACCGTAATTATATGTATCTAAAATATACCCAATAGTCTTAATACAATACCACATAGTCCTTAATTTTAACAAAATGTGTGTCTTTATAATACTTATGATTGTATTTCACTTAATTGTATGTCTCTATACGATAGGCTATAGTCACAAAAGTTGATTGTTTTTATTGACTAATTATTAGCAAGTCGCCACATATGGAATTAATTACATGTCGCCATTTAGCAAACATGGTCATGCTCACCGTAATTAAAATGTTTAGAAAAGATACACAATAGTCTTAAAAAAATTTAAATTGTGTCACAATATATAAGAAAACAACTACACTAAAACATCATGAATGTCGCAAGTTTGTGATATAAAGTCACCACAGTTACTAAATAAATGTGTCTATTGACGGTTTAACGCTACAATATTGGATATTTAAGGAACAAAATTCCGTACACATTTGCTACACTTTTATAAGATGGACACAAGTTTTCATATCATACGGAAACTATATTTTAAAATGACCATAAGACCCGTATGATGGCTTCACCTTCAGTCACACTTTCAGTGAAAAAAATAAAATGTCACTAGACGCATATGGTCACACTTTTTTGGTGAGTCTGTAGGTCATTTTTGTACTGGTGTGGGGCACCCTCAAAATAAAGTCCTTAAGTAATTATCTTCTTTACTTTCGTTTAATTCTAGTACTATCGACAATTGTAACTCTTTTCAAATCAACAAAAGTCATCCCTTATCCTTTCATGCCTCATCTCTTACATCTCATGCTCCATTAGGTCTTTTATCTTTTATCTTCGGATGTATGGTGCTCCCCTATCGAATTTATTGATCACTTCAAATACTATATTATCTTTGCTGATCATTTTATCAAATATATATGGTTGTATCCCATGAATAGGAAATCTGATTCACTAGTGATATTCATTCCTTTCCAATTATTGGTAGAAAATTTTTTTAACACCAAAATCAAGCAGCTTTTTCTGATAATGGTGGAGAATGCATAAAGATGCGAGATCATCTTTCTGCATTTGTTATCACCTGCTTCAAATCACCAACACATACTCCTAAGCATGATGGATGTGTCGACAGAAGATATAGACACCTTGTCAAAACTGGACTAGCACTCCTTTGTCATGCTAGCATCCCTATTACATTTTGGCCTTTTGCTTTCACTACGGCTGCCTATCTGATCAATCGCTTACCAACATCCACTCTCCACTACTTGTCTCTTTTCTAATGCCTATTCCAAAAGAACCAAAGTATGTAAAGCTAAAATGTTTTGGATGCTTATGCTATCCTTGGCTAAGACCCTACTTCGCACATAAACTTCATCCTAGATCTAGTCCATGTGTCTTTGTTGGATACTCACCAACTCAAAGTGCCTATTATACATATGATCCAAAATCTTATATACTCTACATTGCCTGCCATGCCATTTTTGTTGAAGACGAGTTTCCATTTTCAAAACTCAGCAACAACTACCCACCTCCTAATGCAACTGATCAAAATCAGTGGCTTTCTTTCTCAATTTATATTACCTCTGGTCCTGCCCCAACCAATATACTTTGCCATAACCTCCCCTGCATCCCCACCATCTCCTCTCGCTCCTTCACCTATCCAACCTCCTCCTCCTCCTCTCAACATCGAAGATACTCCTCCCCATTCTAAAATGACTACTCTGCCCAATCCCAAACCTAACCCAAAATACTCCAACTCTGATTTTCAACTATACACATCTGAACCTCCATATCCCACCGAACCAAACACTATTTCACAAGCACTCAAAAATCCTTCATGTCGTTCTACCATGCAAGAAGAGTATAATGCACTTCAAAAAAAATCAAACATGGTCACTTATACCACCATCTCAAGCCTAAAATCTAATTGGTTGTAATCGGATTTACCGAACTAAATACAAACTAGATGGCTCCATTAATAGATTAAAAGCCCGTCTTGTTGCTAAGGGTTTTCATCAATGTCCACGAATCGATTACAGAGAGACCTTTAGTCCAGTCCTTAAACCTAAAACTCTACGTCTTGTTCTTTCCTTAGCCATCTCTCAAAATTGGCCTCTTAGACAACTGGACATCAATAACATTTTTTTGCAAGGCCACCTTCATGAAAATGTAAACATGACTCAACCTCCTGGTTTCGTCAAATCTAACTTTCCAACCCATGTTTGCAAACTCAATAAAGCCATCTAGAAGTTACGCCAAGCTTCTCGTGCCTGGTATGTTGAACTAAAATCATATCTCACTTCTCTTGCTTTCAAACCCACCATATTTGATCCCTCACTCTTCATTCTCAAAAATGAATCATCACTTCTTCTTGTCCTCGTCTACGTGGATGACATAATTGTCACATGTCATCTCGCACTCATCTCTGAAATTTTGTCAATCATCTTTACAACAAATTCTCTTTAAAGGATCTTGGTACTCTCTCATACTTCTTAGGTGTTGAAGTAATTCCTCACTCTCATGGTATTCTCTTTTCTCAACGTAAATATATCCTTGATATTCTCACAAAAGCCAATATGAGTGATTGCAAACCAATTTCCACCCCAATAACGGCTTCTACAACTCTCACGTTAAAAGGTGGCTCACTTCACCCTTCTCCAACTGAATATCGTACACTAGTTGGAGCACTACAATACTTGTCCTTAACCAGAACTGATATCTCATTGACTATGAATCGCTTTACACAATTTTAGCATGCACAAACTTTTCTCCATTGGATAGCTATCAAAAACTTATTATCATACTTACATGGCACTCTATATCACGGAATAATATTGCGTCGTAACTCACCACTAACACTCCATGCATTCCCTGATGCGGATTGGGTTGGAGACAAAGATAATTATAGAAGTAGCATCGGTTACATAGCCTATCTTGGCTCTTATCCTATTTGATGGAGCTCAAAAGTACCAAAGTACCCTTGCAAGAAGCTCTACTGAAGTTGAATTTAGAGTTGTTTCTACGACACAAATGTTTAATGGCTTACATCTTTACTCAGCGAACTTGGTTACTCATCGGAAATCATCCCTACCATCTATTGTGATAACTTAAGTGCAACTTCATATACAGCAAACCCAATTTTTCACTTGGTGAACAAGGCACTCTCCGTGTGGCAGATGCTTTTACCAAACCCCTATTAAGACCACACTTTCATTATCTAATATCCAAGTTTGGTCTTCTCTCTGGATTGTCCATCTTGCGGAGGCATATCGAGATATAATCCGATATACATCAACTTATTTTATCATATTTATCACATGTATTTTTCATAGTCAAATTCTGTTGTATAATTCTTATTATCTCTCAATAGTTAGCTGAATATGTACCATAAATACCCTTGTATGTTCTTTGTATCGATAAGTAATACAATTACAACTTCTTCTCCTTCGTCACATATTATCCGTAATTTCATAGTTTCTTCCTTCTCTTCAACCGGAGCGGGCACTCACTCGAAGAGTGCAAGTCTTGCACCTAGTTTGATCGTAACAATCGCACTAATGCTCTCCAATTGGGTTTACTGAGAAAAAGGTGATTAAGAAAATTCATTCAAGTGTCACCACACACCAGGAGCATGACACATGGTTTTAAAAAATAAATTCATTTAAAATAATTAGTATCACTTTTTGTATGTGTTAAGTAAGTAAAAATGGGAGTCTCCGTAAGGATGTATTATCAGGAGTACATCACAACTTTTACAGCTTAAAGTTTTCTTATGTTTAATTAGCATCCAAATATATGTGAAAGATAATATTATAAATATATATTTGACATGTGAAACAACGTTATTTATTTCCTGCTTTTCTAATTTATATGTTTTATACCGTTTTTGTTTTGGAGTTTTACCACGTGATAAAATGTATCATATACATTTTGGAACTTTTTTAACATATGATATATTACAGAAGGGTAAAGTACTAAATTATAAAAGAAACCTCGTTAAAATTAGAAAAGAGTCCCAGGATAGCTCTATCCTTGGTCTGCTATTCAGTAGCTAAGAGAAATAAGCAACTGGTACTTTATTTATTCATTAATCAATTTTTTGCTTTAAAGTTGGTTTTATCATTATCTTTCAGATCTGATTGTAAGATTCAATAGAAACATTACAGTAAACAATAAGAATGTTAGCAATCGAGTTTGTAAGTTTATGTTGATAAATACAAACAACGCCTTTTCAATTTAAACTATATGCACTTAATAAAGTTCAATTTATAAATAAATGCACCAGTACAAACCCAAACAGACAAAAGAATTATGATAATTACTTAATATAGACACAGAAACCATACCCTTCAAATTTCCTGGTATTTGTATCTTTATGAAGGTCAAACCATCAAACCTTCACGGTAGTCTCAATCCTTAAATGCCTTAAATATTGAGTATTTTTACGACAATGTAAAATCGAATCATGGTCTATCATTTGACTCCAGGTAACCAACAGTAGCTACATGAGGGTGTGTATACTCTGAAATGAAAATAAGTCAAATATATAAAGCTCGTTTATTGAATAGTTCAAAGCTAAGCTTGAGATAAAATAAATTTAATGTCAACCAAAATAATTGTCCGAGTAACTCTTGAGAACGAGCGTCTAAAAAAAGAAGAATGTGGCCTAGTTGCCTTGGAAGCGTTGACAAGTGTTTTAATATACAAATTAGTGACATATTCTTTTGGTGTTACTTGCTATTTATACCTCTCAGCTTTACATCCAAAAGCATAACCTCTCTCCCTCAACCCCATCCTCTCTAACTACCGGTGAACCATGAGAGTTACCACCGGTGTCCCGTTCAGGGTCCCTTTATGGCCTATAGTCATCGCATTAACCGTCTTTGGTGTTGCGAACCTTATAGCTGTCTCGGCTGATCCTTATATCTATTCTTCACCACCACCACCATATATGTATAAGTCTCCACCACCACCTGTGCATTCACCACCACCGTCATATCTTTACAAGTCCCCACCACCACCGGTGCATTCACCACCACCACCATATCTTTACAAGTCGCCACCACCACCGGTGCATTCACCACCACCACCATATCTTTACAAGTCCCCACCACCACCGGTGCATTCACCACCACCACCATATCTTTACAAGTCCCCACCACCACCGGTGCATTCACCACCACCGCCATATTTATACAAGTCTCCACCACCGCCAGTTAAGTCACCACCACCACCACCATACTACTACAAGTCTCCACCTCCACCGGTGCATTCTCCACCACCACCTTACTACTACAAATCCCCACCGCCACCAACAAAGTCTCCCCCACACTATTACTATAGTTCTCCACCACCATCAAAATCCTACTACCCCGTACCTTACCCTCACCACAAGAAACTCATCGTAAAGGTCGTGGGCAAAGTTTACTGCTACAGCTGCTATGACTGGAAATACCCAATCCAATCACACGCCAAGCATCACCTCAAAGGTATAAACTTTAGTTTCTCGCACTACCTTAACTGTTTTATATATATGACTTGATGTGTATGCATGTTCTTTGATGGTTGACCAATGTTCTATGTTTCTGGTTTTCCACATCTCTTTTACCTAACGATACACTTAGACATATAGACAATTAATGTTCAGAAAATATGTATCTTATCTTTTGGTTTTATTCGCTTACTATCTTGCATTTTAAAATAAATAAATAAAAAACATCAAAATGAAAGATATGTATATTTCCCAGAAAATGAAACTTTAATTTTCTAAAATTTCAATTTTGAGTTAACATGTTAAGACATATAATCATATATTGATTACTTATTATCCCATTACCAAATAAATTATAATACTTCAAAAAAAATAATAATAAATAAAGATACCATGCTAAGGTTTCAATGAATATATTCATTGTATGAAAGGCTACATTATAAGTTATATATTTATGATTATTTTGTATAAGAATTAATAATATTTATTTAATTTAAGTATTTATACCCGAAATCATATCATGCATAGCATAACATGTTTTAATTTTGTAGTAACCGTTATTACAAAAGGTGGACCAAAAAATATACATGAAGTTGACTTTTTTTTATTTGTGTTGAAAAAGGTGCTGTTGTCGAAATTACTTGCAAGGCTATTGGCCAGAAAGAAATTTTTGCATATGGAAAGACTAAGATCAATGGCAAATATGCAATTACGGTTGACGGTTTAGACTATTCCAAGTATGGAGGAGCAAAAGCTTGTACCGCTAAGCTTCATATGGCACCAAAAGGAACCAAATGTAATATTCCAACAAATCTTCATGGTGGTTTGAAGGGTGCCGTGCTAAAGGTCAAATCCAAAAATGCTTATGAGGTTGTCCTTGAGGCCGAATCATTTGCATACGCTCCTAAGACTCCTTCTACGCTTTGTGAGAAGCCAAAGCCAAAACCAGAGCCCACTCCTTCTCCATATTATTACAAATCTCCACCACCGCCGCCACCCACTTACTTGTACAAGTCTCCCCCTCCACCCGTTAAGTCTCCTCCGATATATCACTACACTTCACCCCCACCCCCTAAGAAATCACCACCTCCTCCGTACCACTACACATCACCCCCACCACCCAAGAAATCACCACCTCCCCCATACCATTACACATCTCCTCCCCCACCGGTTAAATCTCCACCACCACCATACCACTACACTTCCCCTCCACCACCAGTGAAGACTCCTCCCAAGTACCACTACACATCACCCCCACCACCTAAGAAATCACCACCTTCCCCATACTACTACAAATCGCCTCCACCACCGGTTCAATCTCCACCCCCACCTTACCATTACACTTCACCACCACCACCAGTGAAATCTCCACCACCACCATACCATTACACTTCACCACCACCACCGGTGAAGTCACCACCCCCACCTTATCACTACACATCACCTCCACCACCGGTGAAGTCACCACCCCCACCTTATCACTACACATCACCTCCACCACCAGTGAAATCCCCGCCACCACCATACCATTACACATCGCCTCCACCTCCTGTTAAGTCACCACCTCCTCCATACCACTATACATCACCTCCACCACCAATGAAATCGTCTCCCCCACCATATCACTACACTTCACCACCTCCACCCGTGAAATATCCACCGCCACCATACCATTACACTTCACCTCCCCCACCAATGAAATCTCCACCCCCACCGTACCACTACAGTTCACCTCCTCCACCGGTAAAATCCCCTCCACCACCATACCACTACACATCACCCCCACCTCCCGTGAAGTCTCCACCACCCCCATACCACTACACCTCACCTCCACCACCAATTAAGTCACCACCACCATACCACTATACATCACCACCACCACCGGTTAAATCCCCACCACCACCTTACCATTATACATCACCTCCACCACCCATGAAATCTCCACCTCCTCCATACCATTACACCTCACCACCACCACCAGTTAAGACCCCACCACCACCATACCATTACACCTCACCTCCTCCACCAACTAAGTCCCCACCACCACCATACCACTACACATCGCCTCCTCCACCAGTTAAATCTCCACCACCACCATATCATTATTCTTCACCTCCACCACCAGTTAAGTCCCCACCACCACCGTATCACTACACATCACCTCCACCACCTGTGAAATCTCCACAACCTCCATACCACTACACCTCTCCACCACCACCAGTTAAGTCCCCACCACCACCATACCACTATACATCACCTCCACCACCAGTTAAATCCCCACCTCCACCTTACCACTATACCTCTCCCCCACCACCAGTTAAGTCCTCACCGCCACCCTACCACTACACATCACCTCCACCACCTTTGAAATCTCCACCACCTCCATACCATTACACATCACCCCTACCACCGGTTATGTCACCACCACCTCCTTACCACTACATATCTCCCCCTCCACCAGTAAAATCACCTCTTCCGCCCGTATACATCTATGGTTCTCCTCCACCCCCAACTAATTATTAGACTCCCATAACTTTGTTGTTTGCAAGATACAACCATGTAAGTATATTTTTATTTCTTTTTCGATATCATGAAACATTCCTAACACTATTACAAATCTTTAAATACATGACAAATCCATAACAACATCATATTTATTTATGTAGGTTTTTTGAGTATGAGTTTAATTAAGAAGGTTCCTCTAGGGGATGTTTGAAAAGTTGTTCATCCACAACCATTCCATTTCAATAAGTTCCTAAATGATGCACTTCACTTCATGAATCTTTTTGTTACAAATATTTCTTTTCCACATCATCCTTGTGGTTCATCCTATCCTTTAAAAAAGAGTTCGAAGGGTTATATACTGGAAACGTAAAAAAAAGTACATTTGTTTGTCGCCGAAGAGGGTGATAAGAGCGTTGTGGCTTTAATATTTTTCTTTTCATGTTTCTTATTTCTATTGTATAAAGGATAACTGATGGTTCTTTTTATTTTTATATATTATTGGGGTAATCTTCTCATTTTACTTTTTGGACTCTTATATTCTTGGAGATATGGCCAATACACAACATATTGGTATCCAAATTAATTACATGAGCCTATATGGGTTACCCACTTGACCCAAGATAAAAACATTGACAAATAAATTAAGAGGGAATTAATTTATTATTTAAGGAGTGTCTATAAATAATTGGTAGTTATTGTAATTAATTACTATTTTTTAAAATGTTAGTTAATATTTAGAAATTAATTGGTGGAAACTAAATAATTATGCTTAGAAGATTTATATAAATTAGTTGAATACATAATAGTTAATTCTAAAGGATAATTACTAATGAATAAGATAATTTATCCTTGATTCAAATTTAGAAATGATAATATTCCCACCAACTATATAAAAGGAGCAAGCATAAGGGTTTCAAGGGTCTATTCAAAACCATAAAGTCATCCACCCTTTTCATCTCCTCATCTTTGGGCAACAACAACTTGAAGAAAAGAAAACACATGTTTCTTGGTGATCAAAATTCTCAAGTCTCCAAAGCTAGGGTTCTTGCTTGTTTGCTGGTTAAGGGTTATGATCCTATCAAAGGACTGTTGTTTGAGTTCCTCAATCTTATTCACATTTCTTAAAGGCATTTCGTAAACCTCTTTTTAGGGTTAGGGTTTCTATTAATAGAAATAATCATGATCTAATGTTTAATTATATATGTTCTTGACTTAAATGCTTATTTGTTTTCTTTTTAATTAACTATTTTCTTATGAACAAGAAGAACACCTTATTATCCAACAATGGTATCAGATCCTTAGATTCTTGTTAATAGCACTTTCAAATAAGTTTTCAAAAACTTAATGTGTATGATCTTGTACATACTGCTTGGGAAAGTGTGTGTAAAAAACATACACATTAAGGCTGTGGGGAGTGGTCACAACCAACCCACCGAAAAAGTGGTGCCACCTCTGCTCCACGTCAACTTCACCACCAACCCACTACACATAGGAAATGGTCACCACTTCACCATTATCTTTTTTTTATTTTTTTTATTTTTTATGAATAAATTAAATAAAACTTAATTTAAAACATAAATATATATATATATATATATATATATATATATATATATATATATATTTTAAAAACATAGAAAAATAAAACCACATATATATATATATATATATATATATATATATATATAGAGAGAGAGAGAGAGAGAGAGCCGAAAGCATAATTTAATTTAAAGATAAATATAAGGGTATAATGAGAAACAAAGATACATTTTTAGGGACCATATATATAAATACAATTAAAAAGAAAATAGATGAAAGCCATGTTACTGTTGTTGATTATTTTTTATTGGCTATCTTGGCCAGTCTTTGCACTCACGCCACACCAAAGCCACCAACCCTTAGGGTGGTGTTCACTAGTCTTTTGGATGCCACGTCGGCTTCCACATGTGGGCTTCTATCCTATAACACTGTAAATTTTCAAATAAAATTTTCATTTTTAAAATCACATAACTCAATATCACATTTCCAAAAAGACCACAAAATGTATAACTTGTCGAAACACAATTCAACAAATGTTTATTAAAATCCAAGAATCCTAAAAATCATTATCTCTAACTGGTGTGTACAATCAAGTCGGCGCCTTCCCGCAATCCTGAGAAGTACCTGAAACACATATCACACAACATGGTAAGCACGAAGCATAGTGAGTTCCCGAAAATACCACACGAAAATAATTATCCTCTCATGGCTATATCTCATAAAGACCCTCTGGTTTATGTGTCTCAGTGAGGACCGTCCGGTCTCACAACTCGAGTTGGACCCTCCGGTCCTAACCACTAAATCACAAAATAATATACAACATAAATCACAAAGAAAAATGCATAATATCACGTAACTCAACATAAGCATATAAGACCCTCCGATCACACTTTATTACCAGTCAGGTAATTATAGTGAGAAGACTCACCTCGTAAGTAAAGCAAGTATGTCTCGTACTCGAACCACCAGTCTAGCCTCTGCCTAACATATATCGTAATTAACTCTAATTAATAAACTACCCCCAAAGATGTTAGGCTAAATCCTCTACTAATTTTCAAAAGGATAAAAGACCATTTTAGCCTTCCATGGCCTCCAAAGTCCATAATTTGACCAAACCCTAAAAGTCAACACCAAGCTTGTATGCAGGCATCGTAAGCACGTAATTATCCGTGTTTGACAAGGATTCCTCCTCCGCAATGTTGATCTTCTGGAGCATTCGTACTCACATCGTGAATCCTAAATATTCACGTCGTGAGTTGAGCTTTCTTGTGGACTATTCTTCTTTTAAGTCTTCAAGCCTCCAAAGTTCCATGCTTTCTCACTTTTAGTCCCTTTTCTTCAAAATGCCTTCTATTTGGCTGCAATATATATTTTAACCTTATGAGTACCATTATTCAATGCAAACAACCAAAATATTAATAAAAATATAAGTAAATATTGCCTAAAAAAATGTATACATATGGCAATATCACATGGCGTACAACCCCTTTACGCTGGGTGTACTACTTTATCATGCATGCATCGGGAAACTTCGACGCTAAGCTGGTCGTATCTGGGAGTACACTTAGCGTACGACCCAGACTTATTTTTCCCACTCTCCTGGTCTTAATCCGTTAAGACCTTAGATATAATCTCAGATCTGGACTCAATTAAGGATAATACTCCATAAAGTTTTTGACTTTAAGCCTTAGCTTAGCTAAGCAAGTCTAAAACTCCTAAACTCACTCCTTACTCACAAAAGTTCTCATATATCATGTATGGGAAGATCTTGACGTCCAACATCCCATTTTAATGAGTCCACTCAGCTAGAGACACTTAAAGGGACAGGTATTATGCTCTGGACTTCAACAAACTCATAAAGTTTCAGGCTTTGGAACATAAACCCTAAAATGAACAACAATATGCACAAATCAAAACAATGACAAAGATTTGAGCTTGATACCTCCAAATGATGCACCAACCATAAGGAAACTCATATTCAAAGCTTGTACTCCAACTCTACTCTCTTCAAAGCTCCTTCTTCACCCAAAGAATCTACAAAGATCACTGAAAACCTCCAACTGGCCACTCAAGCTAAGAAAACGGAAATTAGCGTTTTGAGGGAAGTTGAAGACCGGAAATGGTGGCGGGAAATGAGGACACCATGTTTCTTAAATAGGGACACACCACAAAATTAGGGTTTTCACTCTGAGCCTAGTACGCCCAGCGTACTAGGTGGCCTTCGCGTCCATAATACGCACATGAGTACACTGAGCGTAGACACGCATATGCCCCACGTACTCATTTTCCACCTTTTGTCAATTAAGGGCTAGATTTGACAATTCAATAAAAAGTAAGGGCTATAGATACATACCTTATTTCGGGGTGTTACATATCCCATTCCGGATAGACTAAGCTTTCAAGTTACATATTGATACGACAAGAACGATTAAGTTTTGAATTCAACGTCTTTGTTTCCCTTTTATTTTAATTTTATTATAATTTTAGTTGTATGTTTTGGCATGAACTCATACAAGAAAAACTAAGAAGCTTGTTTATATATTATGTCTTTAAAATAGTTTTATGTAAGATGTTAACAAAAATTGGTTTGTAAATTGTTTAATTACAATAGTTTTCAAAATAATGTTACATGTTATTATATGGATACGGTCATTTATTGAATCATTTCGGACTTGTGTTTATGATGACTTGAGTTGTTTAGTTTATTTAGATTAGTTTAATCGTGACTTGCATGATGTTTCCTTATTTATTTGTAATGTACTTTTCTTTTGTAATTATAATACAAATTGTATTAGTTAGGAAAATGTTTTAGATTGGAAATTATAGATAAATAAAGACCAAAGTGAACCAAGCAAGGGCTATAGTGATTCGAGCCTTGATGGAGTTCCATTCGAGTAGCGGGTGTAGATGATAGTACAACTGGAGCCATACATTATTGTGGTTGTTTTTCCCTAGAATGAATGAAATTTTTCTTATGATGGCTCAATAGAGAAATGCATAGGACTGAGACAATAATTACCGTTACCTGAATGTGATTTGTGTTATTTAATGTTTTGTCTGGGACTGTGAAACCAGGAAACTTGTTTAAATTGAAAAATAATTTTGACTTGCAAATGTTTTGAAAAAAATGATAATTTATAAAAAAATATATATATGAATAATTTAAAGTGCTCTAAAGATAATTTTTTCGAAATATTGTCAAAATTGTTTTATCTGAACAAAGAAAAAGCCCATTTTGAAAATATAAATCTTATGCTACCCATTTGTATTACACACTTATTATAATGTCTTCCAGCATGGTTCAAATGGATGATTTATTATATTAGCTTATGATCGGTACAAAACCCGTCATAAGATAAGATAAACATAAATACGGATTAAACATGCCAATGTTGACATAAACCTTTGAATCCCGCACATCTAAAAGTCTCATAGAGAGTGGGATTGGTAAAGGGTGTTACCTACCTAAGTAACCTCTCCTTTTGATTATGTCATACATCCTTGCAATTAGGACTAGGACTGAAATATGGTTCTTCTCCTTTGATAACATAATATACCGGGTAATTGATTTTATAAAGAATATAATCAAATCACTTTTAAAATTTTATATAACTTTCTATATGTACTGAAATGCAAACTCCTAAAACCCAAACTTCTCAAGACTAAGTATCCTTTTAAATAATAAATTGAATGGATCAAACTATCTAGACTGACATCATAATCTCGGAAATGTTTTCATGTATCGTGTTGACAATGCAACTAGAGGTCAACTACAGGAGAATAATGGTTATGTCCTTTGAGTCTAATGGTTATTTCCTTGAGTCTACTGAGGTTGCATGCGCCGAGCATGTGACCATGGTTTTGGATATTCAAAAGATTTTTGAAAATTTTAGGTATTTTGATATCACTATGCAGCTTAACAAAATGTTTCAATTACAAGATAGGTTATAACACCCAATCTGTAACACATTAAAATACATTTTTTTATAAAACATTTTCTTTCAGTGGGTCCTTTTATAAAATATGGTCCCGAAGTTTTCTCATTTCATTTAAAAATACATTTGTAAAAATATTCATTCGGGTATTACAACTGAAACAATAAACCATAGTAAACCTACAAGTTGCTTACGTCATCGAAGCAATGCACATGTTTTATCCATTAGCTCTTTCCTGTTTGTCTCAACTCAACATTCTAAGTTTTAACTCAAAACATGGAATACATGGCATTTAAACAAATATATAAGACAATCATAGTTTGGTGAGCTACATGGGTTTACACACAAAATTATTATTAAACCACTTGACAAAACTTTAATTTGACATGTATTTTTAAATGAAATGCAAGGCATGATATGCATGTCGTCACTCAATGCAACACTTCTCAAGCCATCCTGAGTGTCTCAACTATCTTTTGAATCTAATGTCCATAAGGAACGCCCCAATTAGGTTAGTCATATAAAGTGACTTAGAATGTTGACCAATACTAAAGAGCAGATCATCCAAGTAAGGCCCCGTAATTTGTTACCATGAGAACCCATAGGAAACTTTGGTCCCCAGACGGACTCCTTGGCCAACATTACATTGGCCCATATGCTGACCACTTGGGCAACATTTCATTGGACCCCATGCGGACACCTTGGGAAAGGCGACAAAATTTCCAATACTTTGCAATTCTCTGATCTAATGCACGATTACTAGTTTTCCTTAACCGACTCAATCATGCCTAAGTGATTGATGCTCATGCACATGCACATTTAATAACACATTACATAGTAAAAGATTTAAACATAATATAACTATAAATATGGTTTGTTAAACCTTTTCAATAATTTGTATAAGAAATCATATCTAGCTAACCATTAATCATAAAAGATTTCGTTTATTCAAATTTCCTTTCAAAACATGTTACTCTTTATATAAATAATCCATTTACTCTCTAGCAAGTATTTATTACCTCTTCAATAATAAAACATTTCCAAATCATTTTCAAACCTTTCATGAAATACATTTCTAATATGCCATGTACCCCAAATGGGAAAATCCACATGTACTCACCTGGCCAGTTAGTGAAGACTAACTTCCTATCTGGCTTGTAGCATCGCGCTATCTTTTAGCTCAAAACTAATCCAAGCTATATGGACAAATTCCAAGCACCTCATAACTTGTTGCAATAAACATAGGAGCTTATTTTCATATCTATTATAGTGAACCTTATTGACTGATTACTAACACACTGGGGTAACTATTTGTTACCAATTCACCAGCTCCTCAAAACCATTATCAAGCGGCTTACCTCCGTAAGTACATAGCCCAATCCTATAATTAGACAATTCTATAAACTAGGGTTTACATCCCTCACTATCTAATTGCGATTTTCGCCACAAAAACTGTTTTCCTATGACATTATCCGTCATCTCATAACAACATCGTGTTACGAGTTTACATACTATATCGTGTTTTCTATATACCGACATTAAAATGTGATTCCAAAAGCTAGATGAAGTTTCATAAATGCTTGTAGAAATCGTCGGTACAACAAGTTATGGAAACACACACAAATACACACACACACACACACACACACACATATATATATATATATATATATATATATATATATATATATATATATATATATATATATATAGCTCTGGTTGTCGTGGTCACATGTTAAGATCTGTACCTGCTACATGTCCCTCTTTATTCGGAATGTGTCTTACCATTTGAAATATGTTTTTGATGCTTAAGAGATGGCACACTATGACTTTTAAGGGTGCTTGGTATACTTCAGACTTTTTGTTGTATTTTTTCGAATAACTATGTACTTTTTGAGTGGCCATAACTTTATCATACATACTCCATTTTATAATAACTTTGTATCCACGAAATCTTATGAACGTGAACTACAACGTTCTTATCATTAATCATGCAAAGAGTAAGTTGATTCTCAAATTTTTGGGTCCTCACATAGGTAGGAGCGATGTGACATACTATGATCACTCATGGGTTATAAGCTACATGAAGGTTGAAGTGTCATGGTATATGTGTGACAACCGAAATATAGAGGTTAATTGAAATATTGCCAATTTCAAGTCGACCCGACGAGTTGGAGGAGCCAATTCGGTGAGTTGAAGATGATGAATCGTGAGAATTTAAGGGGTCTACTTGACGATTTGAGGAGTCTCAACTCGGCGAGTAGAGGTTATTTTGGTCACAAGATTTATGAGCCAACTCGGCTGTTTGGAGGAGCCGACTCGACGAGTTAAGTGATGTTTAGGAAACCCTAATTTTGGGGGTTTTTCACCCTATTTAAACACCTTAAGTTCTAGGTGATGGCCTCATTTCCAACCTCCGTAGCCCTTAACCCTAATCTCGAAGCCCTAGAGACTCCAAGAATGTTGTGGATCTATTGTGTGTGTTTTGGTGTGTGTTTGAAGCTCATTCAAGGTGGAGAAGCTTGGTGCAAGGTAGTGGTTCAAAAAGGATCTCATAGATATTGATTCTTTGCTCCATTTCCAACACATCTTGGGTATAAGGTTCTAACCTTGCTTATCATTTTAGTAGATCTCTTATTTGGATAAAATTCATGCTTTTAGCCATGGACGGGTGATTGTTGGTGAAATAGAGGTCCCAAGTGCTTATTCTTTCAAATATATGACCTTTATGAGCTCTTTCAGCATAAAGGTGCCAACTTTATGGTCCTAAGGGCTTCATGCATTCATTAAGTCCTTCTTTTGGTCTCTTTTAAGCTTTTGAGCTTCTTCTAAGCTTGAATAAGTGTAAAGTTGGAAACTTTACATGGCCATCTAGCCAAAAATATGGTCAGATCTACATCTTGGAGTTGTGTCCTTGTGAAATAAGTGCTTAAAGATTAAGTCCTTACCCTTTTAAGCTTATGGTTTGGGTTTTGAACCTATTTTGGTGGTTCTTAGGGGTAAAGTTGGAAAGTTTACCCTTTTTAAGGCCATTGCAGTTCAGATCTAGGTGGGACAAGCTGTTAGTTTCGAATATGTTGGCTTAATGGGTTGAGTTGTTTGGTCCCGGGCCAACTCGATGAGTTGGATAGCCAACTTGGAGAGTTGTTTTTGTTTTCCCCGATTCTAAGTTGGTGAGGGTCAACTCGGCGAGTTGGATTAGTTTCTTCCTGACTTTGCGGTTGTCAGAGGAACTCGGCAAGTTGAATGATAAATTCGGCGAGTTGGGTCAACTTAGGCCATTGACTTTGACTTTTGACTCATGCCTTTGATAAAGTTTGTCCCAAGGGCTGTTTGAAGCAATCTGAATTGGAAAGTATAGGCTTAGGATAAAGCCTGTATAAGATTGGGCCCAACATGGATTGTGTGGTTTTGAATCTTGTTGGATTTAGGGCTTGGGCCTTAGTTATGAATCTTGTTTGGACAGGGGTAAAATGGTCATTTTACCCCAAGTATGGATTATGGATCATGGTTTGGGACCTAATTGCGAATTGGATGATATTTTGTTATTCTTAGCTCGAGGAGTTGTCTTGACAACAGCTAAGGATTTATTGCAGTGGGACTCAGCATTCGAGGTGAGCCTCCTCACTGTTATACTGGTTGGAGGCAACAATGTCGGTGCATTTGGTTTATATATGGTAGGATGAATCGAGGGTTAGCCCTTGCTACTGTATGAAAGAGAAGGAGGCGGCTCCTGGCACAACGTATGCAATACCAGAGTCTAAGCTTTGGCAAGTAATTAGTTAAGTAGTATAGTTTGTATGCTAGTTGTCTTTGTGATGCTTGCATGGAAGACAAGGAGGTGGCTGTGGGCACTTGTCTGTAAGACCCAGGGTTGTGGCCCCCGGCCTGGCAAGAAAGACCACGAGGTGGCTCGTGGGCATAATGGCAAGACTATGGTTGACACATAACACTCTCATTGATTATAATGTATGATTGATATGTATGGCTCACGGTTATGTATGACATATATGGATCGTTTGACATGTATGGTATGTGGTATTCGGGGAACTCACTAAGCTTTGTGCTTATGGTTTCCAGTTTATGTTTCAGGTACTCCAATTGTCAAATGAAAGAGCTTCGGACGATCACAGCGCATACACCTGTTTTTTTGTAATATGTGTTTTTTGGTATTGAACTCTGATAATTGTGGTAACTGGAATACTTTTTAATGTTTAGAACAAAGTTACAATAGTGTTTTGATTATAACAAAAATGAAATTTTTACCTTGGATTTTTGGGCTGTTACAAGTTGGTATTAGAGCCTTGGTTTGAGGGATTCGGGCATACTCTAGGGTGTGCCTGGTCTCAAACTGAGGGTTTGGTGAAAACTTTTGTTAAATAAACATTTGATTAAAAAGGAATTTGGAATTAAAGAAAGGGATGTGATGCATGCAATCAGCCGAGCTCAAGTAAGTGGTTCCCGAAATACCATTACATGTTTATTATGATATGTGATATGATTATGAGAATTAGATGCTAGATTAGGTCTAAGGATCTGCTCAGTATTATGTGACAGGAGATATGCCTTTATATGCCTGATTGTATGATCCTTTAGATTGCATGTTAGTAAGGTTTTAAGATCAGTGGATAGAAAGGCCTGGTTAGTGTATGCCGGTTAGATTTTATGTTGCCTAAATGCTGCTTGCTTTGTGCAACTCTCGTTTAAGTCCAACCGTTCTAGGGCTGAGTCTTTTACTCGAAGGATTATCTGATCTCTATTGCAAGTGACTATATTTATGAGGTAGTTGGTCAACATTGGTGAAAGTTCTTCTGGTTGAGGGTAGGGTGGGGTTGGTAATCTAGGAGATCCTCGGGTATTCTTCAGTGGGTTAGTGATGCAGTTTAGTGAGCTTTGGTGCTTTTGCTTGAGGAGGTGACTTAGAGGATTTAGGAGGATTGATGTGGAAAGAATGGATAGGTGTGGAAGGTAGTACTGGGCCCGTATTACTGAAAGCACATGATCCATACTCGAATCAGTGAGAGTCTTGGAGAATTTGAGAAGCTTTAGGAAAGAGAATTATATTGATAGCTCTTGTCGTTTGGGATCGGATGTGAGTTGTGCACCATGTCTTTAGGAGAGTCAACCACATGATTGGATTGCCGTGGAGTTTTAGCGAGCCCTACGCGAAGAATTACCCGACATCATCGGGCGTGTCAAAAATAGAGTGATTGCCAGGTTCGAGGGGCGAACCTTAGTTATTCAAGCGGTTGATTGGGTGGTCGGGGTAAACCGGGAGTAGGAGATGGTTTAGATAGGCAGTTGGGAAAGAGAAAGCGAACTTCTGGGCATGCTCGACGATCTGAGTAATTGGACGCTACCATAGCTGGTGCTAGAGACCTGAGGAGTCATGGTGGTTACACGAAGGATGAAGGGGCGCATAAGAATGTGCGCAGCAGATCTAAGTGCGATAGGGTGGATAGAAGGGTCACAACCACGAAGATTGCACATTGGAAGTAGATTTATGTCATCATTGCCATTAGCCTGGTCATATCAGGGTGAAACATACTTAGTGGTTGGGGCAGCTCATGTTTGTTAGCAAGTACCTCGGCTGGAAGAGGGATTCGGGGTTTCTTCAGACGTCATTGCGGGTATGTTATCTTATGCTATCTTCATGATTTTCTTAGTATTTATGTTGTTTTGGAATCTTGCATCAGTGTGTGTAAGAGTATCCCTCGTTTATTTCTCTGCTTATGTTTGGTTTATATATTCAAGAAATGTTATATGTCATTTGCATACCATGAATCGTTAGTGGTTTAGTAAAGGGTTGTATTTCTTATAGCGGGTTTGGAGTGTTCTATTTTATCTTGGAGGTAGTCGGAATCGGTTCAAGAGAATTGTGTGGAAGGTTTATGGTTAGAATTCAGCGGGTTAGTTGTCCAGTATCTCCAAGATTGTGTGGCTTTAGCAATGGTGCTTGGATTGGCTTTTGGAGGTATCGAGGGAAGTGGTTTGTTGCTAAGATTCTGTTTGGAGCAGCCTTCCTTTGGACTTCAAGATTTGAGTGAGATATCAGGTTAAGCATCTGGGATCATCTACGTTGTGGGGATTCGGGAAGTGTTTAGCGGGTCTTCAGGGGTTGTGTGGTTTTTTAGTTGGCTAGTAAGGGATCATTAGGAAGGATAAGCGCTGCTTGTCAGCGGATCAATCATTGGAAATTAAGAAGGATTGGGAGGGGAGAATCGTCCAGGGATTCAGGAGCAGCCTCGGTTTCAAAACTAGAATGGGTTCCACATCCCCGTCAGGGAGGAAATCAACCCAAGTAGGTGTTTGGATTGAGGATTGTGTGAGTTGGAAGTTCGGGAAACTTACCAACATTGATATCGCATTCTCTTGGTGCTTGATAGCAGGCTTTAGGGAAACCAGGTTGGGGTTCTAGGCATGGCTCGAGTTCAGATTGGGCATTCGGTGGAGTGTATGCTCAACTCTGTGTGGTTTCGATTTCATAGATTAAGGGTAAGGCAGTGGGCCACGATTATGGTTAGTGTAGAAGTGTTGTAAGACTGCAGGGTGGCCCGTAGCACTCAATAGTTACAAGTTAGTGTATAAGTGCTATAAGAATGCAGGGTAGCCCATACCCTTCACTAGTGGTCAGTTGGTGTGCGATTGTTGTAAGACTACGGGGTGGCCCGTACCATTCACTACTGGTCAGTTGGTGTGGGAGTGTTGTAAGACTGTGGGGTGGACTGTAGCATTCACCAGTCCTTGTTCAGTGATAAGATTGTGGCAAACCTGTGGTTTGCTAGCGGTTTTCTTCGGATGGTTTAGGCCATGGTGGGTCAGTTCGCAAGGCTGTAGGAGGGCTACAATATATTTGGAATCAGATTATGGTAGGTAATGGGAAACCAGGTATGAGGAAAGATTACAGTTGGTCCTTTAGCGTTCATTTTTGCATCAGGTTAGTGTCGAGATGGTTTGGGTAGTTATTTCCTGTAAGGCTTTCTGTTGGAAGTCGCAAGGAGCGATTGTATGGGAGTCTTTTGGCTCATAAACCGGGCTGGAACCCGGTATTTTAGGCGACTGGCTAACAAATTAGGATGGAGGAGGTCTCGATGGATTTTGGAAAGCAGCCAGGAGGTAGTTTCATTATTTTGGGCAGTTTCAGTGTTTCGGGCAGTATTAGTGTTTCGGGCAGTATTAGTGATTTGGTTCTTATGTGTGTGTGGAGTAACTCATTCTTTGGGAAACACTAAGTCACTCACAGTGGGATTAAATAATCTTAGAGTAATTTATTTGACCCTGTTGCACAGCTCTCATCTTAGTCTAACTGTTGCAAGAATGAATCTTCTACTCGAAGGATTATCTGAGCCTGTCGAGTATAAGTGTTGTGTAGTTGTTTATGCTCAGTGGCTTTGTTTCCCTTTGAAGCAGTGATGTGATCTGGGTTAGGAAGCATTTTGTTTCGTATGAAACACAATGAGGTTGGCATGGTAACAGTTTGGTGTGAGAGGTCTGACAGGGAGTCTGACCATTGAGACCTGAGATTTTGGAATTCAAGTGAGATAGGATTGGGTTTTGTCCAATGAATTGTGGTTTTGTTCTTCATCGGGCTTGAAGAACTATTCTAAGGGTGGTTTCAGTAAATTTGGATAGGTCGTGGTATGTTCAGAATTGGAAGTATTATGATGGGTCAGTTATTTATTGAGTATTGGGCATGGAGTTGTTTCAGCATGAGTGGTCTCCCGGGTTGTCAGACCATTATGGATTCTAGTCCTACAAAGGTGAAAGTGCTTGTAAGGGCTGAAGGGTTGGATGTTATTTTCGGGTTAAAAGTTTCGTTTTGGGTTTCGGTTGCCTTGGGAAGATTATTTTTGGGTGCAGAATTTTGTTTATAATCGTCAGGTTGGTCGTTTTGGTATGAGTGTTAATAAGGAGTGATTTCAAGGACGAAATCTAATTTAAGTGGGGGAGGATTGTAACACCCAGAATCTAGAAGGTTAATTGTGAAAATATTACCAATTTGAAGTCGGACTAAGCGAGTTGGAGGAGCCAACTTGGTGAGCTGAAGATGATGAATCGTGAGGATTTAAGGGGTCTACTCGATGACTCGGCTCGACAAGTAAAGGTTAATTTGGTCACGAGATATATGAGCCACCTCATCAAGTTATAGGAGCCAACTCTACAAGTTGGGCGCTGTTTAGTAATCCCTAATTTTGGGGGTCTTGCACCGTATCCAAACACATTAAGTTCTAGGTGTTGGCCTCATTTCCAGCCTCCATAGCCCATAACCCTAATCTTGAAACCCTAGAGCCTCTAAGAGTGTTGTGGGTCCATTATGTGTGTTTTGGTGTGTGTTTAAAGCTCATTCAAGGAGGAGAAGCTTGGTGCAAGGTGGCGGTTCAAGAAGGAGCTCATAGGTATTGATTCTCTGCTCCATTTTCAGCACATCTTGGGTATAAAGTTCTAAACTTTCTTATCATTTGAGTAGATCTCTTACTTGGATAAATTTCATGCTTTTATCCATGGATGGGTGATTGTTGGGGAAATAGAAGTCCCAAGTGCTTATTCTTTCAGATCTATGATCTTTATGAGCTCTTTTGGCAAAAAGGTGCCAACTTTGTGGTCCTAAGGGCTTCATGCATTCATTAAGTCCTTCTTTTGGTCTCTTTTACGCTTTTGAGCTTCTTTTAAGCATGAATAAGTGTAACGTTGGAAACTTTACATGGCCATCTAGCCTCATATGGTCTGATCTACATCTTGGAGATTTGTCCTTGTGGAATAATTACTTAATGATTAAGTCCTTACCCTTTTAATCTTAGGTTTTGGGTTTTGAACCTATTTTGGTGGTCCTTAGGGGTAAAGATGGAAACTTTACTCTTCTTAAGGCCATTTCAGTTAAGATATGGGTCATAGAAGCTCTTAGTTTCGAATATGACGGCTTAATGGGGTGAGTTATTTGGTCCCGAGCGAACTCGACGAGTTGGATAGCCAACTCAGATTGTTGTTTTTGTTTTCCCCGATTCTAAGTTGGTGAGTGTCGACTCGGCGAGTTGGACTGGTTTCTACCTCATTTTGCGGTCGTCAGAGGAACTTGGCGTGTTAAAGGATAAAACTCGGCAACTTGGGTCAACTTAGGCCGTTGAATTTGACTTTTAAATTATGCCTTTGATCAATTTTTTCCCAAGGGGTGTTTGAGGCAATCTAAATTGGAATGTGTGGGCTTAGGATAAGGCCTGTATGGGATTTGGCCCAATTTGGAAAATTAGGCCATTATTGGGCTTTCATGGATTGTGTGGTTTAGGATGTTGTTGGATTTAGGGCTTAGTCCTTAGTTATGAATCTTGTTGGGCCAGGGGAAAAATGGTCATTTACCCCGAGTATGGATTATGGATCATGGTTAGGGACCCAATTCTAATTGGGTGATATTTGGTATAGTTAGCTCGAGGAGTTGTCTTGGCAGCAACTAAGGATTTCTTGCAGTGGGCTTCAACATTCGAGGTGAGCCTCCTCATTGTTGTATGGGTCGAAGGCACCAATATCGGCCCATTTGGTCTATGTATGGTAAGAAGACCCGAGGGTTAGCCCTTGGCACTGTATGAAAGACCAGGAGGCGCCTCCTGCCATAGTGTATGCAAGACCAGAGTCTAAGCTCTGGAAAGTAATTAGTTAAGCAGTGTAGCTTTTATGCTAGTTGTCTTTGAGATGCTTTCATAAAAGATCAGGAGGTGGCTCTTGGCACTTGTCTGTAAGACCCAGCGTTATGGCCCCCGACATGGCAGGAAAGACTACGAGTTGGCTTGTGGTGTAATGGCAAGACTATGGTTGGCACATAACACTCTCATTGATTACGGTATATGATTGATATGTATTGCTCACGGTTATGTACGAAATGTTTGGATCGTTTGATATATATGGTATGTGGTATTTGGTTTATATCTTCAAGAAATGTTATATGCCATTTGCATACCATGAATCGTTAGTGGTTTAGTAAAGGGTTGTATCTCATATTGCGGGTTTGGAGTGTTTTGTTTTATCTTGGAGGTAGTCGGAATCAGTTCAAGAGAATTGTGTGGAACGTTTATGGTTAGGATTCAGCGGGTTAGTTGTCCAGTATCTCCAAGATTGTGCGGCTTTAGCAATGGTGCTTGGATTGGCTTTTGGAGGTATCGAGGGAAGTGGTTTGTTGCTAAGATTCTGGTGGGAGTAGCCGTACTTTGGACTTCAAGATTTGAGTAAGATATCAGGTTAAGCATTTGTGATCATCCGCGTTGTGGGGATTCGGGAAGTGTTTAGCGGGTCATTAGGGGTTTTGCGGACTTTTGAGTTGGCTAGTAAGGGATCATTAGGAAGGATAAGCGCTGCTTGTCTGCAGATCGATCGTTGGAAATTAAGAAGGATTACGAGGGGAGAACCATCCAGGGATTCAGGAGCAGTATTGGTTTCAAAAGTAGAATGAGTTTCACATCCCCCTCGGGGAGGAAAGCAACCCAATTAGCTGTTTGGATTGAGGATTGTGTGAGTTGGAAGTTCGGGAAACTTACCAACATTGATATCGCGTTCTCTTGGTGCTTGATAGCAGTTGTATGTATGTCTATCACCTGATGCCTTTTTGGACACATAACAGACAACATAGCTAAAAGGTGATACATATGGTCACACTAAATATTTGTGTGTCCATACGGCGGTTCAGTACTAGTTGTACTTAGTTAACACAAGAAAAGAAAACAAGTTAGTATTGGTTGTTTATGGTCATGTACCTTTTTTTATGTGTGTCAAAATATGATGAATTGGGTTTGAGAAGAAACAAATATTGTGAGTGTAGGTAACATTTAGTTATGCTTACGACTATTATATGTGTCTATATGCAAATATAGTTATAAAAGAACAATAATGTCTTATCGGTATAATTAGCGGTTGTTCATTGAATATGTTGCTATAATTATCTAATATTCATTCTGGTTGTACTATTGTATTTGTAAGTTTAAAAAATAGACTTCATAAAATGAAAATTTGTTGTTGTTAAACTAAAATTGTTTTCTGGTTAAGTTATTATACAATAAAATGACAATTTTAGACTTTTTGGAAGACTCATAATGTTGACCATTTTTATCTTTGATATCATTTGGCAGAATAAAAAATGAACAAAAAGGTCAATCATGCCATTTTAAAAAAGTACATTGCTTTTTTTGCAATTAATGGGTTGTATAAATTAATGAAAAAAATTGAATGGTAGTTTTGTAAAGTTACCTCAATAGAAACAATTTCTGAAAAAACCAAAAAAAAAGAAAAAAAAAAAAAAAAAAAAAAAAAAAAAAAAAAACAAATATCAATATAGTTGTTTTGAATAAGAGCTATAAGAAAGGACCAACTTGCCATTTTTTCATCTATTCTTTTAATTGCACCAGATCATACACCATTAAAAAATGAAAAGAATACAACTTTCTTTAACAGAAAAGTATGATAATTAAATGAAAAAAAAATACAACTTTGTCTAACATTGCATAACGAAAATTACATTGCTATAATATGCAGTTTATGTTATAACATGTCATCCCCCATTACAGTAAAAAACTAAAAAAAATAAGTTTGTGTTATAACAATATTGCACCAGAAAAGTTTGATGGTATAATATGGTAAAAAGATATTAAGGAAAGTACATCATCATTTTTTGTCATTTTCTTATTCTGCACGTAACGCTAGGATCAAGGTTTGGAATTTCCCTTCTACATACAAAAATAAATTAAGATTATTATATGTTAAAAGAAGGAAAAATAGTATCGCTACAAATGTAATTCATGACATTAAGAAACACATACCGTACGTATAAGAATACCACGACAATCAGTACGAAAATAAGCATTTTCCTTCTGCAAGTCAAGTGTGTCTACACGTGGCAATATATTATCATTATTAGGAACTAAAGTACTAAATTCTTCATCTACGTCCTCATATGTATCTCTGTAATTTTGGGGAGGTTTGTTGAAGATAATAGTCATTTTTTGATCGAGCGGGTCTGTCAATAAAATACTTGTTGTGCTGGTGAGGCCAATATGAAGGGATCACCTTTATGGCCTAATCATTTTAGTTCAACTAGTGTGTACCCCAATTTATCCTTTTTTACTCCATTTCTACTGTCAACCTAGTCACACATGAAAATTGGAATTTGTTTAAAATGATAATCTAGTACTCATATCTCTTTTAAAACACCCTAATAAGTGTTTTGGCATATGTTACAACTTCTTTACTGATGTGTGTGTCAATTCGAACGACACTAACCCCATTGTTTTGGTAAACTTAACCTTCACGAGCTTTTGTATGAAAAGTATATCCATTAATAGCATGTACATCGTATTTAATAATGTTCTTATTGGGTCCATGTGAAATCCATATCATTGTCTCTGTTATACTTTCTCTACCTGAATCGCATTTAGATTAGAAATTTAAGATATAAAGAAATACATAACAAAGAACACAACATATATGAAAACAATATACCTCCTTTCGTAATGAATGACCAAATGTATTATTGTGCTCTTGCTCTAGCCGTGCCTTTCGTTTAGTAGGGTGTTGATGTTGCAAAAATTCAATGTGTCGTCTGTCAATACGTTAATGTTAATATTATAACAAAAAAAACATACATGTAAAAAAAACTTACTTGATATACAGGAGTACTTCATTTGTATTTTGCAATACAAAGAAATGTGCTTTGTTGAATAGTTCTGCAAAGACTTCTACTGATTTAGCATCTGATAGAGGAGTACCATCTGTAATAGAACTACTATCTACACCTTTCTGAATTCCACATGTGTTATGATTGTCAGGTGGAATACCAAGAGTATCCATCTTCTTGCAGAATTCACTAAAAACTCAATCGTCTCTTCTGCAACATTCTCTTCTACACTCCATCCTTCTGGTCTATTTTTGTTTCGCATGTTCCCCTTAATACCTTCATAAACCTTTCAAACGGGTACATCCATCTAAGGAATATTGGACCGCATAATTTTACTTCCCTAGTGAGATGAACGGTTAAATGAATCATCACATCAAAAAATAATAGTGGAAAGTGTTTCTCAAGAAGGCATAAGGTTACACAAAACTCCTCTTGCAACTTATCGAGCTCATCCATTTTGATTTTTTTGCTACATATTGTTTTGAAAGAGAAGCAAAACCTTGTAATAGCAACTCTGTTGGGCGAATGCATAATAGATCGAATTGCTATGGGCAAAAATTGTTGCATGACCATGTGATAGTCATGTGATTTTAGTCCGATCAACTTCCTATCCTTTAGACTCACCAAACTAGAAAAATTAGAACAATACCCTTGAGGAACCCTTAAGTTGTATAAAGTCTAACAGAATTTGTCTTTTTCCACTTCTGTCAAAGTACAACGTGCCGCGGGAAGTGTTGTATTGTTCCTTTCTATCTTAGGATGCAGATCTGGTTTTAAACCATAATGAACCAAATCCAATCGAGCTTTATAACCATCTTTTGTCTTCCCGGGAACGTTCAACATAGTTCCGGTTAAACTCTCGCCCACATTCTTTTCGACATGCATAAAATCTATACAATGTGGAATCAAATTTTCATGCCAATACCTTAGCTGTCTATACCATATATTAAATTTCTTCCAGTATGTATCATTTTGTTGGCCCATATCTGAAGTACCCACTTGGTTTGATTTTCTCTTTTTTTATTAATCTTCCCACTTCTGCCAGTTATATATTGTTGGATTTCTACCTCCTTGCCCTTAGATACCTTTCCCCATTTATTAATTATAAATTTGACACTGTTATATATTTCGTTCCCATTCATAGGTTCTGGAGAGGGTGAGAACTCTTGTTGTCCATTGAATGCCTTTTTTTGTCTTCTGAACGGGTGATCATACGGTAGAAATCATCTATGACTAGCATAGCTTTTCTTATTCGATTAAGGGAGTTTAATGTAGTGTGTTTGTTTGCCAGACACAACACAACCTTGAAATCTGCTGTAAGGACAACCACTTAATGTACCTAGAGCATGATAATCATTAATAGTCAATAACACAACTGTATGTAGATTAAACTGCTCTCGTACATGTGCATCGTATGTTTCAACTCCAATATTAAATAATAATTGGAGATCATCAATCGAAGGTAGCGGTGTTGGTATGGGTTTAGGACCACAATGGGTTTATAGTAGGTGTATGGGTCCTAGGTGGTCGGTTGGTGGTATGTATTGATCGTTACAATGTCAGGTAGGGGTGTTGGTACGGCTTTAGTACCACAATGGGTTTATAGTAGGTGTATGGGTCCCAGGTGGTCGGTTGGTGGTACGGGTTGATCATTACAATGTTAGGTAGGGGTGTTGGTACAAGTTTAGGACCACAATGGGTTTATACTAGGTGTACAAGTCCCAAGTGGGTGGTTGGTGGTACGGGTTGATAGTTACAATGTTAGGTAGGGGTGTTCGTATGGGTTTAGGACCACACTGGTTTTATATTAGGTGTATGGGTTCCAGGTGGTCGGTTGGTGGTACGGGTTGATCTTTACAATGTCAGGTAGGGGTGTTAGTGCGGGTTTAGGACCACAATGGGTTTATAATAGGTGTATGGGTCCCATATGGTCGGTCGGTGGTATGTGTTGATCATTACCTTTAGTGGAATGCACGGTTGTTCCACTCTCGCTAATACCAGTAGCACTGAATTGAGCTAAGTCTGCCAAAACCGCCACAGTCACTGCCGCTTGGATAGCTGTTGGACTGTATTGTGGAGGAGGTGGTGGTTGAGTTGGAGTTATCGAAGGATTATTTCTCGTTACTCTACATGGAGGCATATTTCAACTAGAAGCTTACAAAGATGAAGATTATTGTAAGAATAATGAGAGTGATCCATGAACTAACTTTCCATAGTTCAACAAATAAATGAGAGTATGATTGATATAGAGATCTCACATAGAAGGATGAAAGCACTTGGATAAAGATTTCCCACAAGATTAGATGTTTGTCAATAATATTGGCATTAATGATGTAATAAGTTCAGGAACAACAACCTAGAAGTAGGTCTTACATCAAACCATAATAAGAAAATTTTGACAACATAGAAACCTAGCAACGGTACTTGCAGTACAATAATATTTACAGGGAAAAGTGTTACTTAGAGCATAGATAAGAAGGCTATTGCTTAAGCCAAAACAAAGGATGAGCAGACCATCTCCTACTGGCGACGGGCACCCCTCCAATAAACCCTTAATTCATCCAGTTGACGCTCCACATCAAGGAGGTGTCGTTCATACACTGTCTAGCATGCTCGGAGTTCGATGACTTCAGCTCGGGTTACAGCTAGCTCTTGCTGCAAAGCCTCATTGTCTCTCATAGCTCTCCCGTGAGCAACTTCCATATTGTCAATACGATCCGTATTTGCATTCGTATCCGCATCTAGCTCCACGATATGTAGAATGGCTGTCATTATAAGCTCAACATTTCGAGCCACATGGTGAACCAATATGGGAAGAATTCTGTCTACAGATCCTCCCTTGCTTATGTTGTAGAAGCTTCGGTCTCCGTTGTATGGTAAGGGTTGACCCTGCTCACGGCTCCACCTACCCAAGTTCTCATCCCATAGAGGCGTCGGGCCTTGAAAAGCCAGACAAGGGTTAGGATTTGGGATTGGAGCCATTAAGGGTAGATCATTAACTTCTAGCTCGGAGTCAGAATCCTCCTGGAAGCTCTCTGCGAAGTCATCATCCAAAGGAATTGCATGATTCTCTTCTGCCTCTTCATCGAACGATCCGCCAATACCTTGGTTGGGAAAGTACGGGTCGTTGGGGAGATAGAATCCCAACCATGTTATCTATGTAAGAACATAGGTAAAAGAAATAGTTAATAGATGCACTACTTAAGATAATTATAGGATGATCCTTACCAGTTACTTCAATACTCGCGTAGTGCATACCAGTCAAGTGTAACCAAAACAAAATAGACCTTCGAATGAGTGATCCTAACTCTAAGTCCACAACCAAACAAGGAACAGGAAGTAAAGCAAAGATCACAGGTTCTAAGTCTTTGACACCATAGTCACATATAACCTTAGCGTATCTACTCAGCAACTATTGACATACTAATAAAGACCTTTTAGTTCCCAAATAAGTAATTATAGTAACACAAAATACTCCTATCGTATTTTAAGGTTATGTTCTGTTCTAAAGTTTTCATTGTAGTAGTGTTGGTAAGTTTTTAGACTTGCTGCAACACCACAATCATTCCTAGGCACATGCTAATCATTTCTCGGAAAGATATAGTTGATAAGGCTATATCACTCCCAGAACTGATTATATGTCCCCAAGCCTACTTGTGACGTCCACCAACCGCAACACTTTTGTTTTGTTCTAGTATAACACTGATTTTAGTATGAATGCATGTATGTATACTTTGGTTAATTATTTTATTATTTAAAACTATAAACTCTTGGTCATAGTATTTTAATCCCGATGTGTTTATAGTTGTATATATTTTATGGGTTGATATACTCAATTCACTATAAACTGTAACGCCCCAAATTTCAGAAGTTCATCGAAGGGCAAAAAGTGTAAATTTAGGAAAGGGACTCGACAAGTAGGTCTGCTTACTCGTCGAGTCAAAGCGGGATTCTATCGCGGTTTAAGTGGCCAACTCGCCGAGTCAGCGGCTTAAACTCAACGAGTTGGTGCTGAAGAAAGAAAACCCTAATCCTGAGGGTCAAACCCTATTTAAAGGACTTTATGTCCTTCTCCCAGCCTCCTAATCCCCCTGAGAGTTCCAGAAACCCTAATTTTCGTGTAAGACTTCATTGTTGAGGAGATTGGAGCTTGGAAGAGGAATTTGGTGGAAAGAGCTTGAGGAATTAGAGGATAGCATCAAGCGGCTTATGTGGATATGGGATCTACATCTGTTTGGGCACATTTCAGAGGTAAGAATCCATAATCTTAAGCTAATTTCCTTTTTGGTTCATCCTTGGTGGTTGATGTGGAGTTCCTTAGCTTGTTTGAGATCTATTTCGGGTTGGAGTTTAGATCTGAGGTTACTACTCCAGATCTAGACTTATGATGGCCTAGAATGTCATAAAGTTTCAGTCATTGAGTTGTTGGTGAAGCCCCTTTGTCTAAAACCAAAGCCCTAGTGTGTTTTGGGACTATATCTCCTTGGTTTCACGTAAAGTTTGCAACTTTATGTGAGGGTTAGATTGTAGAAGGGTGGATCTATGGATTTGAGCCTCTGCATGGCTCGAAAAGCCTCTGAATGGATTGAGAACTGGAGAGACTCGGCGAGTCACATGGGTGTACTCAACGAGTTGTATAAACATATGCAAGGACTCGACGAGTTGGAAGAACAACTTGGCGAGTTTCTTGAAGATTGCCTTGGACTCGACGAGTCTGTTCTTCGACTCGGCAAGTCAGGTCGCAGAACCCTAACCTCTTTTGGTTAAAGCCTTGGATTAAGTGAGTCGGTCGGCGACTCAGTGAGTCGGTCAGGATGGGACTCAAAGATCGCTGGACTCGGTGAGTCTTGGGGCGACTCGGCGATTTAAGTTGTGTTATGAGAGTCTTCTAGGAATGGGAACTCGACGAGTCGACGGGTTAACTCGGAGAGTAGAATCAACCGGGAAGGTGGACTTTGACTGAGGACTTTGACTTTGACCAAGAGTTTACCAGTTTGACTTCCAAGGGTATTTTGGTAATTCTGGTATTTATGGAATTGGTTCTTTGGTAGTGTTCTGTGGTGAAGTTTGTGTCGGTGGTCGGAGCAGCTTGGTCTTATCTCTTCAGTCGGCAATTGCAGGTGAGTTATCCTCACTATATCGACAGGGTCTACGGCACGAAGGCCGGCCCTTTATCGGATGGAAATCTGGTTATTGTTTGTTATGTTATCGCTTTGCCAGATCTGCATCCTGGTATTTAGGATGGTGTTATGTTAGTGACTTGGTTAAGTTCGGTACCCATTATTTAGGGTAATGTTATGTTATTGACCTGGTTAAGGTCGGTACCCGGTATATAGGGTGATGTTATGCTAGTGACCGGTTAGGTCGGAATCCTGGTTAGGATGTTGATATGCTATGTGATCTGTTAGACTGTTTGTCTGGTTAAGGATATGTTATGTGATTAATTGTTTTATGTGCACATGGTTGTTTGACGGGTGTTGGGTTGAGGCGGGTCCTGATTTGTGTTGTAGGCCAACACACCTATGGCGGACCGGATATTCCGAAGGCCCAGCGAGCGGTCCGGATAGGCTGAAGGCCCCAAGAGGGCGGACCAGACGTGCTGAGGCTCGAAGAGTGGACCAGGCCGACTGAAGGCCTGGTGTGGGCGGACCAGTCATACTGTAGACTCAGAGAGTGGACCAGGTGGATTGAAGGCCCGCTGTGGGCGGAGCAATCGCACTATAGACTCGATGTACATGGCTAGACTCGGAGGATGGACCAGGTGAACTGAAGGCCCAGTGCGGGCGGACCAGTCACACAGTAGACCCGATGTGCATGGTTGTTCTATTTGTGATATGTTATGAGTATGTTTATGTTTGGTTAGTATTTTGGGGGTAACTCACTAGGCTTTCGGGCTTACAGTTCAGTGTATTGTTACAGGTACTTCAGCAGACTGTGGCAAGGCGAAGCCGTGATCGTACCGCTCCTCATGTTTTATGATTTATGTGATATGGTTCTGGGAGATACTCTGATGTTTAAACTATTTTGAAAACAAGATGTATGAACTTAATGGTTTTTGAATGAGATAAAATGTTTTAATTTGGCTCAAATTTTAAGGTCGTTACATAAACAAAGCTCTGATACCAATCTGTCACACCCCCTAACCGGAACAACGGAAACGTTCGGGGGCGGAGAACGTCATGTATAGTATTATAACAATGCACAATAGTAAACAAGCAAGAACAACATCCATTGCCATAATAATATAATTTAATATAAGTGTGTTCTGTGTATAGTTTGAAAAACACCAAAATATGAATCAAAATAAAAGAGGAGTCTTCAACACGCTCCGTCTTCTCAAAACCTGGTCCAGTGTACCTGTCTACTGATGACCTGAGAATGCAAGTCATGTTGAAAGAGTGGATCAACATTTAAGATGGTGAGTTCATAAGTATTTTAGTGTCAATGTTTGTACAAGTTTGATGAAAGTATTTGTAAATGTTTGATGTAAATCTTTGTAAGTGACCTGAGAATACAAGTCATTTTAAAAGAGTCGATCAACATTTAATTTGGTGAGTTCATAAGTATTTTAGTGTCAATGTTTGTACAAGTTTGATGAAAGTATTTGTAAGTCCCCAAAATTGCTTGTGTATCAATCAAATCCAATTGATGGTGCGGAATCCCAATCAATTGGATGATGTCAGATCAAATATAAAAGTGAAGGAGAAGAAGAATAACTTGAATCTAATGTATTGATGATATGATTGATGCTCCTTAGAATAGATTCTTTCTCACACACACTTCTTCTCTCTAACTTTCTCTCTCTTCTCTAGCCTCTTACTTTTCTTACCGTACACTCCCACATGCACTCCTCTATTTATATGGACCTCTATCCATACACATGTGTACAGCTGCACACCCTGTGAACGGCCGTACACAGGGTGTACGGCCGTACACAGGGTGTACGGCCGTACACAGGGTGTGCGGCCGTACACACGTGTACAGTTGTACACACAAACCGCAAACACACACAACATTACATAAAAATATATTTTCCTAGAAAAGAAAAGTATAAACCATATTTTTGACCCAACAATCTCCCCCTTGGTTTATAGCTTTCTTTTCTAATTGGCCCAAAAAACTCCCCCTAAAAAGTAGCTGGCTATTCTTGTTAGTCTTCATTGGGAACTTGGCTTCAACATTAATCTTCAAATTCTTCACAGCTTCAAGATGAACTTGATGAATCTTCAATGAATGACTTCAGGTTGAGCGGTTGGGCTTTTCTTCAGATTTTGGATTTTAACGCACGTCGGGAGAGGAGGCTTGATGAAAAGATTCTTGAAAGATAGCACTTCTAGCTTGAGAATATTCAGAGAGAACAACGGAGAGAAATAATCTACTGGATCACTTCAGCAGGTTTAAGATAGCAGCAGACTGATTGAGGAGGCTTCAATGCAATCTATCACATATTCTTCAAGAACAGCTTCACCTTGCTTCTGGGGTTGACAGATTGAATGTCGAAAGAATAATCTTCATTTCTTGCTCCTTCGAGTGCGAATTCTTCGATGCTCACGGATGAAGCCTTGGCTTAGAAGATCTTCAATACAGTCTCCATGAGTCTCATCTATGCCTGAAATCACTTTTCAAGACAAAACAAAACTAAAAGAAAAATTAGCACACAAAAAAAATATTTTTTTTTTTGGATTTTTTATATTTTCTGGAAAAATAAAACAGAAATAACATTTTTTTAATTTTCTATTTTTTTGTTTGATTTTTGAATTTTTCTGATTTTTGTTTAATTTTTGATTTATTTTTTTAGTTCTCCCCCTAAAATTTGTGCATAGAGAAAAACTATGAACAAATTTAATAAAATGATATCTAACTTTGAGAATGATTTGGGATCAAAGTTTTTAGACAACTTTTATCCGCTTGTCGGTACCTTTCATATTCACATCTTTGTCTGGTCGATCGTCAGTATTGTTGTCCACTTAAACATGAAAAATTGTGACAAAATTAGGACATACTATAAGTGACAAGACAATGTGATCCTGAGTTCCTAGATATTATATCTGATCCTAAATTTCTAGATACTATATCTTAAGGACCATTCAGCTGACGACGACAAGGGATATTGTTGTCCACCTAAGTTGAGCAGCGAGATCTATAGACAATCTTAGAGTGTTCAATTTTAATTGTACTGGAACATGTTTCCCGCTTCCAGATATGCCCCGGTAATCAAGGACTTCCAGAGTACTCCTTACATCGGGTGAGCAGACCATCATTAGGGGAGAAGACAGATTCAGAGTATTATCACTTATAGTGCATATGCTGTGTACCAGGTCGGATTGTTAGTCACGCAAAGGAGATAGCATATGGCTAACAGATAAGAGGAATTTCATATATGTATATGTATAATATGCAGAGAAATAGAGTTGCATATGTTACAGTCCAGGTCGGATCTCTTCCAATCACGCAGAGGAGGTAACATATGACTAACAGACATAAAGAAAGAAAATGATTTTCTACAGACCTAATTTATCGGAATTTACCAGTTGCCCCATCAATACCGGAATTAAGGACAGAATCCGCACATGGAGGAAAATTTAAACCACGGTTCCAGATACGGGTTCATTTAATGTGACGAGTAGATTCCCATATATATCTCCCTGCTCAACCTATCTAAGCGTCGTATTGTTAGGCTAAACGGATCTAACTAGGTCAAGATTTCTCAAGTCATTTGATTTCTTAAGTTCAACTCTGCCTAGTCATGTCCATTTGGAATCTTTCGTGCCTACCGACGCAACAAACCAGAGCATAGACCCTTCAACTTTGGGTATGTTACGCAGACTCACATTGCCCGTTATCACTCATTTCCCAAAACATCTCCCTCAGGCACATTCCATAACCAACATATTTTTTTGATTTTCTAATGTTTTTTTTTTATTTTAGAATTTTTGTTTTGTTTTTATTTCTCCCCCTAAATTTGTGCATAGGAGAGAAACGAAAGTAAATGCGCAAATTTAAACTATCCTAAAACAAAAATTTGTCTTTAAAGCAAATCGGCTTAAGAAAAACTCAGGAGTATAGAGAAGAAAACTCAAACCGTAAGTCACCGATTGAATTTGCATCCAGAAGGTCTGAGAACAGCACACGTAATCTCAGAACAGATCCAAAAACTCTTCATGTCATTAAGCACAAACCCCGTGAGTGATCACTTCCTTTCTTCGTTTTCCGCAAAGGACACATACTCTCAAACAAATGTCTGAATGTTGTACAGTTGAGAGATGTCCCTTATCAATTGCCAGGAACAGCCACTACCAACAAACCGAAGTCTGATGATATGCCTCCATAGCTGCTCTGACACAGAGCGGGATCAGTTGGTCATTGGAACTCAGTCCATTTTGAAACTAGGTCGACCTTTGTCATCTTTGCACGATACTCTCTCCCAGGACATGTCCTCCTTATCACAAATAGAAGATATAAAAATATTAGATTCATTAGTTGATTTGGGAGAGTGAGCCTTTGGAACCCATTTGTAGTTGGGTTTAACCCATTTCTTTTTCAATCTGATGGGTGGCTCAGCACTTGCTTTGGGACTTGATGTCGGCCGTTGAGATGACTTTGATTTTGGATTCACAGGAGCATCTCTTGGATTTGACTTCTTGGCCGACTTTCCCTTCTTGTTCTTGGGAGTTGGATTCTTGGCCTTAGGAGATTGATTCTTGGCCTTTTGCGCATTCCAATCACCATTGTCTGAACGTGACCTAGAGGGGTTTCTTTTAGAAAACCTCCCTCTTAGCACATTCTGCCAGCCTTGTGCGTAGCAGGGAATGTATGCGCGATTTGGACAATTTTTGGCAATGTGTCGAGGTGTTCCACAGTGAAAGCATGTCTTTTTCTTCACTGTGGAGTTGTTTCTTCCTACCCCTGGTGGCGTATCTTTGCCTTGTCTCTTTCTTTTCCCACACACAGTTGCAATAGGCACTCTGTTTAGCTTGAAATTGTGTCATGTATTTACCAACAGCAGGTTGATCAGAAGCAGCTGAGTTCGAAGCAATAGATTCAGAGTTTAAGGAGATGTTGGTGTGTTCAATAATGTTCTCCTTGTTTTCATCCTCTTCTACTTTACCGTATACCATAAATTCCTGAGTCAAAGGTATGGATATATAGTTATGATTGAAAGGGGGAGGAACACTATCATACCCCAAACCCTTGTTTTGATTATCTTTGAATTTCAATTGTTTTTCAAATAAGGACTCGACTGTCTTACATGACGCAGTGTAATTTTTGAAACTAACATCTGTTTTTCCACACTTTATTTTCAAAGCGTCAAGTTCTTCAGATACAGCATCAAGTTTTTTCTTAATGTGATCATAACTTTCACACTTGTTGCTGTAATCTTCTTGTAATTTCCGGAAATCCTTGATTTTGGTTTCTAATTGAGCTTTTAACGGTTTCTGTCCTTTCCTAAGAGTATAGCCTTCGTATTTGAGGTCCTCATTTTCCCCTTTTAACAAATCAATTTGATCACGAAGAAATTTAATTGTAGCTTTACAAGATGGAGTACAAGAAACTTCATTTATCGGAATTGATGTGGAACTCATTTTCTTTTTTTTTTTTATTTATTTTTATTTTTAATTTTTAATTTTTTTATATTTTTAATTGCCCTTTGACTTAAAAACCGAGAAAGTCAACCTTAAAAGTCAAACTTGAAAAATCAAACATAAAAGTCAAACCGAAAAACTAAATTTGAAAAATTAAAAGTCAAACGAGAAAGTCAAAGGTCAAATTTTAAAAGTCAAAGTCAAAATTTTAAGGTCAAAGATAAAAATAAAATCAAAAATTAATGACTAAAAAAAATTTGGGTTGAAAATAGAATTTAGAAATAAAGAAAATTGATTTTTGGGTTGAAATTGTCAATTTGCGAAATTATATGCGAAAAGGATGAGTTATATTCTAAATTTCGGATAAATGAAACAAAGAGCCTCCAAGACGAGTTGGTTAAGGCGGTTTGTTGATGTATTATAGGTTCCGTGTTCGATCCCCGGCACCTTCAATTCCGTTCCGAATTTTTTTATAAAGGTGCTGCTTGCGAAGCGAGGGTGATGACGCAATGCGAGGATGTGCGAGGCTGCTGACCGAAAACCGAACACCTAGCAGCACACTCCGAGCCGTAATCCGTGACCGCACACCGAGCCGTACACATCCGGACTGCACACGTCCGAGCCGCACACACCGAGGCTGCTGAGCCGCACACCTTCAAGTGGCCACACTCCTTCAACAGATTTGCGAAAAAAACGACGTTTTTCACCCTTTTTTGCTCCAAAACTCGATCAAAAACTCGTGTTTCTGAAAAATGCAAAGAAGTAACCCCCCTTATTTTTGCGAGATCTATCCAAAAACGCTATTCTCTTTTCAAAATAAGATCACATAAGCTCCAGATCTGACAAAATTGATTGATACAACCAAGCTCTGATACCAATTGTAAGTCCCCAAAATTGCTTGTGTATCAATCAGATCCAATTGATGGTGCGGAATCCCAATCAATTGGATGATGTCAGATAAAATATAGAAGTGAAGGAGAAGAAGAATAACTTGAATCTAATGTATTGATGATATGATTGATTCTCTTTACAATAGATTCTCTCTCACACATACTTCTTCTCTCTAACTTTCTCTCTCTTCTCTAACCTCTTACTTTTCTTACCGTACACTCCCACATGCACTCCTCTATTTATATGGACCTCTATCCATACACACGTGTACAGCCACACACCCTGTGTACGGCCGTACACAGGGTGTGCGGCCGTACACACGTTTACGGTCGTACACATAAACCGCAAACACATACAACATTACATAAAAATATATTTTCCTAGAAAAGCAAAGTATAAACCATGTTTTTGACCAAACAGTATTTGTAAATGTTTGATGTAAATTTTTGTAAGTGTTTGATGTAAATGTTTGTACCTCCTAGAAAATCCTCTATTTTCTACTTATAAATAAATGTAGTCTTCTACCAAGACCCTATTGTTTTGAATGTTTGTTCTTTTGTAAAAGTGAGTGTTTTTCCCAAGGATGACTATCATTACCACAAATATAGTTTACATTACCGTTTATGTGAGAAGATCACAATATGAATATAATGAAAAAATAAATATGTATTGTAGTATTGTATATAGTAATTACCATTGTACTAACTACCTTAAACCAATTGTTTAATTAAGGTAATATGTAATGAGATTATAACCATACTTGATTGACTAGTAAAACACGACGTTCAAAGACGTCGAAATGATATGACATTCGTCACCCATAGATCTGCATGTCCCACTGTAGCTAGCAGCAAGGTATAGGATGGTCAATCCCAGATAGATCTATACACAAATTCATGCTCTCCCTCCAGGAGACTCTGGTTACAAAACGTGACACAGCAGTATATTGCCATGCCATGAAGTAGTGCCTCACATTAATGTTATAGTATTCTTGTATTTGTGTAGTATGTTCTCTCTGTTCTAGTGTATAGTATGCTCCTCCCTGTTTCTCTTTATAGTATGTTCTTTCTTTTTCTCGTTATAGTATGTTTGAACTGACTCTTTTATGTTTCATTATTCTAGAAATAGTGAGTAGTAATCCTCTAAACTATACCTATTATAGTTTACTAGTAATGTTGTTTGAATGATTTATCATGTTTGTACACCTTTGCTACCAAAAGGTATTGAACTGATGAAAGAAGTTTTATATCTACATACATATACATAATATATATCTAAGATTCAAACGACACTCGGACAAACAACCGATACCCTAAATTCATAACCAAACAAGGAACAGGAAATAAAGAGAGTTATCAGTCCTAAGCCCTTTCAACCTTATTTATATAACTATATCTATATAGACATGATTTTGAAAATATATAAGTTTAAAAGAGTTTAGAATATAAAAGTGTTTTAACCATTTGAATGGTTATTGATGAATTGATGTCAGTTTATAAAATGTTTTGAAATAATTTATTTGATAACACAGTTTTGAAGTATAAGGAATCCACTTGTTTGATAGTTATTAATCACATGTGATTGATACAATAACTATGATGTTTTCTACTTGTATTCCCCTCCCCCCAATAAAAGCATTTAGAATCATTTAAAAGATAAGTTTACGGGTATGAACTCACCTGTAGTGAGTGATTCGAATTGAAGATCGATATAGGATGCTAAGTGTTAAGTGAAGTCTCGAGCACAAACGGATCCTATTAAGCATATAATGACACATATATGCATATAATTAGTGTATATAACAACTAATCATGGTAAGGAACAACCTTAGGGACCAGGAAACACTTGGAATGAAGTGTTACAATCACATATGATTGCATAAAAGGTGTTCACGGCCACACAAAAGTGTGTTTTACGGCCAAGATGTGTTCACATCCAATGAGTTTACGGCCAACCCATGAAATAACAAGGAGTTTACGGCCAAGACTTGAAGAAGTTCGCGGCCACACAAGGGTTTACGGCCATGAAAGGGTTTACGGTCGTAAACTCTTTATGTTCTTGCTAAAATGGTTGTTTCTAGGATGTTAATCAAGAGCTTATAATGAATACCAAGTATACAGAAAGGATACTTATGATTTGGAAGCTAAAAGGGGTGATTACGGCCCAAATAACTAGTGTGTGTTCTTGGTGTTCTTGGTTTTATTGGTGTTCTTGGTGTTCTTGAACATCTAACCCCAAAAAGAGATGAATTCACGGATGAAATTGTAGGGTTTTACTAGATCAAGAAGCATATCAAAAAATAAAGAAAGAATCACTTACAAATTTGTGGAGAAATGGAAGTGTTCTTGATGATACTTGAGAGACAAATGAGTGTTCTTGACTTGGAAGAGTGAGAAGTGAAGAAAAATGAAGGAATATCATACTTAAGGGTGGAGTTCACGGCCAAACAAGAGCTTACGGTCGTAAGCACTAGTTTACGGTCGTAAACTCCAAGTGATGGAGTTTTCCGGCTTGAATGTTGCACAATGAAACCTAGTAGATACATCCTAACACCCAATCCTTGAATGTACTAGGCTTTGAACACTCAAACAGACCCTTAATAATGCTCAAAGATAGTAAAAACAATTCTGACTTTTGATTGAATGGAATGGCTTTACAAGATACAAATTTCGGGTTGTCACATGATGATAGGATGGATATAGGGGATAATTGATGGGTTTTCATAAGACATCCTATGTGCTCATACAAACCCTAATGCTTGGATCTAGGTTTCTCTATTGTACATGCATGTTATCCAAGACTATAAACCCTAATTCTAGCATACAAGTAATCATATTAGATATTAGAATAGGTTTATAAAGTTACCTTGATTGTTATGTAGCAATAACAATCCCAAATCTCCTTGTATTGACTTTGGAAGGCTTAGAGTCACAAGTGTCACTCCTCTAATGGTTCACAAACACCATGAGCAAGAGGATGAAGAGGAGAGAAGATGGAGGCAGCCAAAACCGTGTGAAAACCCTAGCAAGAAGCTTAGCCACGTTTTTGGTCCTTAAGGGATCTATATATAGTGAGGCAATTAGGGTTATCTAACAAGGAAACCCTAATTTGGTTGCTTAAGCCCTAAGCAACCCATGGAGCCCTTTCCTTAAGGCCTTGGACGATTTCATATGGGCTTCCCCCATATAATTCGTCCACCTTATAATAAAAGGTAATCCATGGCCCAAATTGAAATTATCTTATAATTACAATTCCAGTCCCCTAAATTTAATTAATCTCTTTTAGTCACAAAACTAATTACCAATTAATTATTAACTAATATTAATTAAACAATATGATTTCTCCTTTAATATATGTCACACCCCGAAACCGAAGGCGGAAATGTCTCGGGGCGGAGGTGACATCATGTGAATCATAACCAATGTACATCGTAAGCGAAGTAAAACACAAAACATTACATTACATAGATTTCATTACATCGGTTGAAAAGTAAAGTAGTACAAGTTTCAAAAATACATAGTTTAAACAAAAGAGAGACGAATCTTCTACGCATTCCGTCTTCACCAAAAGAGACCGTCGGGTACCTGTCTAAAGTGGACCTGAGAATACAAGCGGTTTGAAAATCAGCATAAAGCTGGTGAGTTCATAAGCGGTTTGTTTTATGAAAAGAACGAGTTCCTTTAGTTTCCTGAAAAAGTGGTTAACCAAGAAAATCCCATATTGTCTTAAGAGTGAGATACCAAATCCAAATTGTAATGTAAAAGATATACAATAAAAACATGATTGTTCAAATGATTTGTAAAGTTTAGTTATTTAACTTATTACACTTATCTGGTTACAAACTACTGTTACTCAGGAAAATCCTATATTTTCCTATGTGTGAAAGTATGAACTATTACTGATTCCGATTATGTTCATTATTATTCATAGGAAAACCCCAAGTTTTCCTGAATGTGTGTGTGCTATTACCAATTCTGAGTGTGCTAACTATTACCAGTTCTGATTATATTCAATGTTATCCATAGGAAAACCCCATGTTTTCCTGAATGTGTGTATGTGTGTGCCTGTCACCCTTGAACATACATTAGATTTATTACATACATAAAGCTAGAAAATGAATCTAAAGCATTAATAATCTAGATTGCGAGTCCTTAACCATACTCATACTGGATATGACTCGAGTCGGGGTCAACATCCATTCTATGACTTTCGTCACCCTTGAACCTTTCGGTTCGGCTGTAGCTAGCAGCCAGATGTGGGATTGTCAGTCTCGTATAGATCTATACACTCAAGTCACGCTCTCCTACGATCGGAGATTCTGGTTACAGGGGTAGTCCTCCACTCTCGAGCCACGGGACGTGTTACAGAGGACGTGTCTCCAATCTTTAAGATCACTCTTTACTCTTCGACTAGGAAAGTAGTATCTACGACTAACTAAGTTCTAACATGCCTATCCTTTACACTCGGGCCTAGGTGTTATTATTAAGGACATTACAAATGTTCTACGTTTTCTAATGACGACTATCCATTTACACTCAAGCCAAGGTGCATTACTAAAGACATTACAATGTTCTATATTATCAAATGACTATTGTCCTTTACACTCGAGCCTAGGTGTATGAAGTTTTATGTGTTCTTTATGGAGTCTGACTTTTATACTCGTGCCTATGGTATTTTATTACAGACTTTAAAATGTTTTATGTTTTCTATCAATATAAGTATGAACATTCAACTGAGAAGTATACAATATGACATTATATAATAAGAATTGAAAATCGGTTTTAAACAAACAACCCTGCAAGTTAAAACAGTTCACTAAAAGGGTTTTCAATCCTTAAAAATGTACAAGTATGAAAACATTTAATTAAAATCATAAGTTTAAGTACAAGATATTCTTGTACTCTTGCTTGTATTCCCCCCCCCCCCCTGAAAACATTGAAAAACCGTTGAAAAAGGGTAGGGGTATGAACTCACCAGACGCGGGAAGTGTCGAATGGGATGCTAAACGTCGAACCAAGGCTTGAATACGAGCGAGGTTCCTATGTAATATTAAATAATACACAATATATATCTAATTAGACTTAAATAACTAATTAGATACACTAGAACATTCTAAGACGCGAAAACACTCCAAAATGAGCGTTTGAAGTGACCCTGGTGGCGTTTTAGGACATGAATGGCTAGGATTTAGAGTTTACTCTCCAATGGTAAACTCTTAGGGAGTGTTTACGGCCAAAACACCACATCCCCATGAGTTTACGGCCGTAAACTCATGGTGGGTGTTTTTATGAGCTAAAAGGCCTTAAATCAAATAATGGGTGTTCCTAGGTTTGGCTTTTGGACATTTGAAAGGGATTAAATCATTATATGGATTAATAGAAGATTTTATGGCAATAAACTAAGAGTTTACGGCCGTAAAATCTCATCCACATCCAACATAATTAATTTGAAGGCCAAGGATTAATCACAAGTGATTCTACTAATTTTTACAAGCCAATGGGTGAGTTTAGGGCTTCAAATGACCCATTTTTAGGAGTTTACGGCCTTGGAGCATATGCTCTGGCCGTAAACTCTCAATTAGAGTGTTATGATATGTTTAAGGCCCCTAAATTATTTTTGGTTGGTTCCATAATTTATTCCAAAGCCTAAGGGGTGTGTAAGTTGCATTTTAACACCCAAAAGAGGAGTTTACCACCCATTTAAATGAGTTTACGGCCCAAGCATGTTCTTGGGCAGTAAACTCATGTTTACTCCTTAAAATTGACATTCAAGGTGTTCCAAGTCCATTCCAATAATTCCTTTAGTCATATCTAAGCTCATATGGTGATTTGGAAGGGTTTTATGGCTCAAAAACCCCAATTACATGTGTTTACGGCCTAAGGCTGATTCAGGGCTGTAAACTCATGTTCATGGTCTTGTCCCATGATTTAAACACGAAAATGAAGCCTAAGGATGTTATACTAGGAGCTAGGATGTTTACCTTGGAGTTTTAAGGCTTGAAATGGTTGATTTTTGGCTTAACAATATGGATTTTAGGAGAGAGGTTAGAGAGAGAGTGAAAAAGCTTCAAATGAGTCTTAATTCACTTTAAATATGGTTTGAATTGGATACACGGTGGAATTCTACCTGATACCAACGTTAACCGATGCTTTGGGTCGCACCCGATTAAGTTGTCATTACCCGATACGGTCGAAACTATAATTTTTCTAATTATTAGTTCGGGACGTTTTTGCATGTTTCCAACATGTTTGGATACTTACCAAGTCAAAATAAAGGTTTTGACTTAATTAACCTAATTCAGGACGAAATCAGAACAATTCGTTTAAGACGAGTTTTGACGGAATGGTTACGGCGTGGAAGCAAAGTTTCGGGTTGTTACAATATATTATTCCCATAATATATTAATAAATCATATGTAATCCTTTCTCTCCATAATTCATCCTATCAAGTTGCTTCGGTGAAGGCAACCCAAAAGGACCATGCACCATCGGGTCAAGTACATACCAAAATAGTTATGGAATTAGACACAAATCCAACAGTCTCCCATTTTGATAAGTCTAACAACTATTATGCGTATGACTTCAGATCCTGATCTGCAATCGTAGCTTTCCAAAGCCGCTGTCAACTCTGATCCTATCAGATACGCGTGTCCTTAGATAAGGGATCATATATTCTTCCATTCTAGATATCATATGAGATCTGATTTCAAATCATTCTCTTTGTACTATATCTCGATTCCAATTTATGACGACTGACTAATTGAACAAATCAAATTAGTCCTAGCCCGGCTGAGCATTTATGTTTGTCATCACTAAATCATCGAGGGGCCCAAAGATATCGCTTTTATCCTACTTTGAATAAAAAGAACGGATAAACTTTGATACAATGCTTGCTTGCACTTACTCACCGAATTACACACACCAATATGTTTTATAACACCAAGTTACTAGTGCGTTTACATATTATCAATGTGCAACCGATTTGCAAGATACAACTCACACATCTCGGTTTCAAGAATATAAGATGTTATCGTCTCACCAATCAAGTGATCCAAGCGAGCGTGGGTTTAACCCATTGCTCAAATTCATATTCATAAGCACTCACGAACGTTGCAGCAAACATTTGCTTATGTCTAATACTCTTTTAGACAATCCACACACCAATTCATGACAGTCTTCATTCATACCTACTTCCAACATATGAACGACTGTGGCCCGTTCGAATAATTCGATTATTCTTAATAAATTCAATTATTCTGGAAGTCAAAACATGCAAATGTGAAACACAAGAATAATACTAATCCCATATGGCCTAAATCCTTTGAGCATAAATAAAACACCTTTTATTTATCACCATATTGATTACTCATTATTTGTCGTTTCGGTTAATCAAATTCTTACTTGAATTACAACACTTGTCCCATGCTCCTAACATGCACACAATGTTTACCTATGGTTCTTACTTTGTGAAATAGATCACGTTGAACACATTTCCAATCATTCTCATTTCACAACTCCAAATCATTTTTCCATAAGTGTAAGAATATCAAATTCTTGTTACTTATAGAATATGCTAGATTCTAACATTTTATGCAATTATTCTTTCATAATGTCACTGCACCAAAGTCACAAAGACTATTGCCAATGATATTACAAAGTCTTTTATCGGCGATTGTTACAAGACAATTCCTTAGATATGATGTCTCTCACTCAAAGTACATTCCTTTGAACATCCTTTTGCATAAAATTTTATAATCTAGTCATAGATTTTTCAATATTCAATTCCCAAGATGGATACATTTCCATATTTTCCATATGATAACTTATTCTTAATAGAATCTTATCTATTCATAAAAATGTCGATATGGTCCATCCAATATGGAAACATTTCCATATTTTCCAATACTATACTTCCAACTACTCACAAGCGTGTTCTCAAAATTCGAATTGTGAAGAGGAATTCCGTAATCATAATCAAAATTTTAAGAACACACTATGTACCTTTGACTAAATTTATTAACATTTCTCAACCTAATCCTTTAGATTTGAAATGAAGCATAATATTCTCTCCCTTAATTATAGCAAAACAACTGTACAACCCTTACAGCTTGGAAGGTATAACTCTTGTTTTCTTTAATTAATATTGCTAAGTTGCAATACGTGCCTTAATAATCATACAATCATAACATTTATGCTCCCACTATCATGATGATTATTATAAAACATAACACTTATGCTCCCACTAGCTTCGACATGTATTCATAAACATCTTAACTTCCAGAAAGACAATACCTATTGAATTTCTTAAATCCATGTTTCTAATACTTAATGCTTTAATAATCCTTTATCAAGGCTTCTTGAACTTATACACCTTTGCCTTCGATAGTTCATATGTGTGTCTAAACAATTAAGACTAAATTCCAAACCTCACAATTCAAATTATGGAAAGGGATACCGTAACCATGATTGAATTTGAGAATGCAATTTTACAATCACTATCTTCTTAAAATATTTATTTGTGAAAGCATTTCCTCACAATCATTTTCATGAAGGAGGAAATCTTATGACACTTAGATTTGAGCGGTGTATGTGTTCCTATCCATGTGAATTTGTTAAAACCAGAGTTTACGACAAATTCAAACTCATATGGACCGAACTTTCTTAATCTTGATTTCTTGCCTTATGGTAGCACAGCTGCCCACCACGTCTTCCAAGTAGTTAAGCAACTCTCCTTTTCTTATCAATGTACTTTCCATTGATCAAGGTCCTTGCCTTTTAATGTATTCAAATGAGAACTCATAGGACTCACATGCATAATTAACTCGATTGGATTGGCACCGAAACAAAATAATGTCAACACGATAGGTTGTTAACCTCAACTCGTGTGCTAGTGATGATCGATAAGGTTTATTTGATTTTTTAGTGAAACCTTTCAAGACCATTAATACTCCCACTGACTCCTTGACATATAAGATTCTCTTGTCAATAAACATTTCTTGACAAACAAATATTCAAGAGTTAGTGTAGTTTTAATCAAACACTTCATAAATTTGTCCTAGTTGGTCTTTGTCTTATCCAAGACATCACAACTTTCCTCATTTGATGAATGTTATAAACCTTTCTAATTCTTATCACTCAATGTCACAATCTTAACTCTAAGACTTGTTATCGGAACGAAGTGTGATTGTCTTCTTGATTTAACCATTTCTTCAATTCTTGATTCCTCTTCTTAGACATACAATTGTACTAAGACTCATTTAGAGGATCAATTGAGATATGGTTCTTAATCATTAAGACCTATCATAAAGCATAAAAGGTACCCTCCCATCTTCTTAGAATGGAGAAACTTTTATCTTTCTGCCTACTTGATTCTTCTTATTCGTTCTGCTATTGATCTAAACCCTTTAATCAATTCAGAATTACACTTAATCTTGTAAGTATAATCATATTTACTAAACCTTTAGTAAATAATGACGAATATCTTTGTTACTCTTATGGTGGACTTGATCAACACACAACTTTTTGTATTCGATCTCCTAGTCCTTCACTTGACACTTTGTCAACGAATTAGTCTAATTTCAAAAATATGAAATTTCTCATTCATCGTGCAACCAAGTTGCATGATTCCAAGTTTGTGTCCAATTGAAACTTGGGCGATGAGAAACTCTCCCTATTTGGTAAATTCTCGACTTTCCATAAATAACATAATAAGAACCAAATCCATTATTGCTAATAATAGAAACATTCAAACATCAATTTTTTTTCATATACGCCATTGCAAGGATAAATAAATAATATAAAAATCAAAATTTATTTTATTGCGGAAAAATTTGTCCTTACAATGCAATTCATTGAAAAACTATGCTAATACATCTTTCTTAGCAATCTAATTCTAACTCTAAGTAGTAGCTCGAGAATCTAATCTTCAATTAATGCGATCAAAATCCATTTCTTCACGGTTAGATTCTGCTCACTTCTTCCCTTAAGCTTCCTCTCTTTTCTTCGATCCTACAAAACATCAATTGTAATCTCATCACATTATGTATTAAGAATCTAGAATAGAAGCTTAAAAGAGTTAGTCAATGGATTTTACCTAAAGCAGAGCCATACGTTTTGACTCTCCCATCTCTTAGATCTCTTAGGTAAATAGGGCAACTTCGTCTCTAATGCCCCTTCTATTGGCAATAAAAGCAAATTTACTCTATCGGAACAGGACATGGAACTACTTCAGACATCGCCTTTCTCTTATGATCAAACTTTTCAATCATTGCATGTCTTTTTTTGCCATTGTCTACATCCATAGAGCTCTCGAAGGCAGATTCACCAATCAACATTGCTTTTCTATTGCGCCAAACCATTTCTGATTCAGCAGCAATAAGCATATAGGTGAGATCTATAAGGGTCACGTCGTGGTTGATCGTATAGTACTCTCTTACGAAATCACTATACGAGTTAGGAAGTGACTGAAGAACCCAATCAACAGCCACTTCCTCACAGACAACGGATCCCAACATTCTTAACCTATCAATGTGTGACTTCATCCCTAGGACGTGTGCACACACTGACTTTCCTTCTTTATGTTTACTTGCCAAAAGGGCTTGAGTGAGCTTGAACTTTTCAAGCCTTCGAACTTGTGGGTTAGGGAGAATAATTGGAGGAGGAGGAGGAAGTGAAGTATGATCTCTTGTTCCTCGATCGAATCGTGGAATATCATCTTCATGTGGAATGCTTGTTCCACGGGATTTGAGAAGACCATAGTTGTCAAACTTTGACATCTACAATACGGGAGAAAAACGAATTCAAGTTAGTTGATAGATTAAGTCCTTAGTAAATCACCTAAATGAGATACTAAGGCTAGGACCCAACACAATATTCTACAACTCGGGAGAGGGATGCCGTAACCTTAATTGCAGAATATTTGAAGGTAAGTGAATGACGATTCACTAATTTCCACCACGAAAAACGAAAAAGAAATTTAAGTTTTAAATCTATGAAAACTCCTAGATCCTTTGAGATTCATTGAACTTTCGATGGCATGTTTAAATCTCGATATGCCCCTCTTGTTTGTGACTGGGATGCCGCGGATCACAAAGCGGGTGTGAATAACCATGCAAACCGACATGGTTCCCTCTCATGTTACGGTCACCTATTCTATGTGCCGGTAAACCACACACGCTCCACCGAACTATGACAAACATTGAGTCACCCTTTTCTACCTTTGCTTATAACCATTTAGTGTGCCGGTAAACCACACACGCTCCACTAACGTCTTCGCAATGGCACAAAGTGTAATTTCATGGAGTTGCATCAATTCACTTTTGCCTAAGTAACTAAGGTTGGGAATTTTTTAAAACATTTAGTTACTCTTGTACTTTATTATACTTATAATGAAAGGTTTTGTCCTATCCTACCCGTTCGGCTAACGACCCTCCACTAGTCAAGAGTGCGGTGGGTAAGTGTGGATACCCATTCAATCGCCATTTTATAGGCAATTTCCTTAAACACCCCTTATAGACCAGCTTCGTGAATGAGGCCTACTAATGGTAAGACTGACTTTTACTCATACATATATATAATGTTAGACTTTTAATGTTATATATAGTATAGGGTGTATTTTACACTTTCAAAATACTAGGTGGTCTAATTTAACAATTATACTTTTAATTCAATTAAATTGTAAACCTAAACTTTTATGGATTTATTAAACCTCTTTTAATTATACACCTTAATTAATTAATAAAACCATAAGGGTGTGATTTGAACCTTTTCAAAACTATACTAGAGTTTTAAAATTTAACATTCCTAATTAAACTTTTAATCAACTTTTAAATTCCAAAACTTGAGGGCAAGTTTTGAAACATTTCAACACATTAGGGTTTAGAATTTAAATATACATCAAAATTAAACTATTAATCAAAATTTAAATTCCAAAACTTGAGGGCAAGTTTTGAAACCTTTTTCAAAACATTAGGGTTTCAACTATTTAAATTTCAAAACAACAAAACCTTTGGGTTCAAATTTAAACTATAAAACCTAAAGGGGAAAATATGAAACTTTTCAAAGAACAAGGATCAAATAACAAATAATCTAAATTAACATTTAATTACATAATTATCCATATTTGATTTATTTAATGATTTCTTGCAAAACAATTTACCAATTAAGTCTAAATTAACATTTAATTACATAATTATAAATATATTTGATTAGATCAAGAATATAGTCAAATATATCATAAAGTCGGATTAATATTGATCTAATGTGATAAGGCAACTTTCCATAAGCAAAAACAGCAAGAAATCGCGAAGATAGCCCCATCTGACGAGTTGATTCGTCGAGTCAAGCATGGACTCGGCGAGTTCAGCTATGGACTCGGCGAGTCCAGCCTCCAGAAACCAAAAAATCGAATTTTTTGAACATGTAATGCATCAATACAATTGAAAACAGTCTAGGCTCTGATACCACTGATGGGTTTTGGTCATAAGACATCCTATGTGCTCATACAAACCCTAATGCTTGGATCTAGGTTTCTCTATTGTACATGCATGTTATCCAAGACTATAAACCCTAATTCTAGCATACAAGTAATCATATTATATATTATAATAGGTTTATAAAGTTACCTTGATTGTTATGTAGCAATAACAATCCCAAATCTCCTTGTATTGACTTTGGAAGGCTTAGAGTCACAAGTGTCACTCCTCTAATGGTTCACAAACACCATAAGCAAGAGGATGAAGAGGAGAGAAGATGGAGGCAGCCAAAACCGTGTGAAAACCCTAGCAAGAAGCTTAGCCACGTTTTTGGTCCTTAAGGGATCTATATATAGTGAGGCAATTAGGGTTATCTAACAAGGAAACCCTAATTTGGTTGCTTAAGCCCTAAGCAACCTATGGAGCCCTTTCCTTAAGGCCTTGGACGATTTCATATGGGCTTCCCCCATAGAATTCGTCCACCTTATAATAAAAGGTAATCCATGGCCCAAATTGCAATTATCTTATAATTACAATTCCAGTCCCCTAAATTTAATTAATCTCTTTTAGTCACAAAACTAATTACCAATTAATTATTGACTATTATTAATTAAACAATATGATTTCTCCTTTAATATATTATTCCCATAATATATTAATAAATCATACTTAATCCTTTCTCTCCATAATTCATCCTATCAAGTTGCTTTGGTGAAGGCAACCCAAAAGGACCTTGCACCATCGGGTTAAGTACATACCAAAATAGTTATTGACTTAGACACTAATCCAACAATAATACCCTAGGATTTGATGATGATAGGGATGATGATGGAGCTGGAAAGGTTCAAGAAGGCAATTTATGAGATTTTGATGATTATGATGTATACCTTGATTTCGAGCCGAATTATGAAGACCTTGGTTCGTTCTTTGATAATGTCGATGATGTTGGATTTTTTCCAACGAAGACTCAGGGAGAAGAAAATATTCTCAAGCTGCCACAACAATCGCCTGATCAGATGAATGACTTTATTGCTGATTTGGATTCAACTGTGAGGATTCGGCCCCAAGCAGTTGCTACTCCAACTTTTATTCCATCAAAGAGTAATCCACAAGAGACACAAGCCTCCCAGCCTCCATTTTAAAGAAGAAGAGCAGATCCAAGGCCGGGAGTGCGCATTAGGGAACTAGCTCAGCCCGCTCAACAATCTACTACAATTGTTACCCCAAGCCAACCAACCCATTCTGACAGCCAAATGATGCATGAGGAGCCCAACATTGTTTGCCCATCTTATGAAGCTGAGAGCTTTTCAGCTCATGGTCGCTCCTCGACTCCTCAACTTGCCCATGATGTAGCCTTCGAACGGCTTGCTACGTTTTTGGCTTGTGAAGGTGAAGTCCCTGCATCTAGGGGAAAAGGAGTATTGATAGGTGCAAGGAGCCCTGATAAAGAAGATCTAACGACACTCAAGCTCAAGAAGGAGATCGAAGTCTGATATCAAAAAAATTTTGAAAAATATGTTTTGATTGGAACTCTAAATGTTAGAGTTTCAGAGCGCGAGAAACAAAATGAACATAAATCAAAACAAATCTCCGAGTTGCAGCTCAATCTTGGTGCTTTATTTCCCTATTATTTTGATTTGAAGAACAAGTTGATAATTGAATTTGGCGAAAAATTCAAAACATCGGTTGGTGAACCTAATATAGCTGAAGCTTCCCATAGTGCCCCTGCCTAAGAAACCGAAAATCCTCAAGATGCTTCGAACGGCTTGCTAGCTTTTTGGCTTGTGAAGGTGAAGTCCCTGCATCTAGGGGCAAAGGAGCATTGATAGGTGCAAGGAGCCCTGATAAAGAAGATCTAACGACGCTCAAGCTCAAGGAGGACATCAAAGTCTTATATCAAAAAATTATTGAAAAATATATTTCGATTGGAACTCTAAATGTTAGAGTTTCAGAGCTCGAGAAAGAAAATGAACATAAATCAAAACAAATCTCCGACTTGCAGCTCAATCTTGGTGCTTTATTTTCCTGTTATTTTGATTTCAAGAACAAGTTAATAATTGAATTTGGCGACAAATTCAAAACATCGGTTGGTGAACCTAATGTAGCTGAAGCTTCCCATAGTGCCCCTGCCCAAGAAACTGAAAATCCTCAAGATGCTTCTCAAACTATCAGAACGACTCGTATTGTTGATCGTTTTCAAATTGAATCTGCTCAATCTGATCCAAGTGGAATTCTAAAGAAAGCTCATAAACAAGAAAAGTCTCAAGGAAAAAGAGGATTGCTTTTCATGAAAAATTATGATCAAAACATCCATGCAGATCGTCCTCAACTAAGTGTGACTGAGCTCTGGAAAAAGCGGTTCAAGAACAAGTATGGAGATCGGTCTGGAATTTTGATGTGGGGATTTCATGATAAATTAAATATCTGGTTGGTCAAGCGGAAAAGTGGAAATGTTGAGTTCTATGAACATAGAAATGACTTTAATTCTTGGACTAAATTCGAACTTACAGAACTCGCTGAAGCTCCATTCCACAATCCATCGAATGATCCTTGCGGGTCTGATTTCAACCTCTTTTTAGAGAACCAAGTAAGGAAAAAATTCGAAGGAATGAAGATTGTCGATTCACTTGTAAAGAAATTCAGAGTTGTCCTCGATCCCAAGACTAACCAGACTGTAAAATCATTTATGTGGCCTCCCACAAAGAAAATGCATCAAAGTCTTATTGTTCAGCAGTTCCAAGATGGGTCTCTAGATAATATGGAATTTTGGGTTTATGAAGAGGCCTTAGCCACCGCAGTCATCAAATTTCCTGAAGGTGTTTTCCATCTTGTTGAAGCAAAGGATTTATGTAGTTTAGAGAGCGTGACATACATACTCTAGCACAACATCAGATCGTGGTCAAGAATGATATTCTGGAGGTTGATGCCAAGGAGTTTACTGGTATGGTCACTAAGAATATAAAAAAAAGATGTGGGCAGGCACTATGGGGAACTGAGATGTTTTGTTGATCGAGAAGGATTGAATTCATTCTAGCCTCAAACAAACGGGGAGACTGTTAGGACATGCTTTATTGGTTTGAGCTAGGCATTTATGTTTTGTAGGCTTTGTATAAGTGTTTTGTGGTTTATCGGTTGGGTGGACCAAAAATGTCCCGTTTTTAGTCCATGTGGTGTTTACGGCTGCAAACTAGTTTGTTGTTATTGCTCCTTGTAAATAGTGTCAGTAGCTTGTCAGTTGTCAATGAATGTTTGCGGTCAGGTGTGTGTAGTGTCCATTGTACCATACGTTTTCGGTTATATATAAAACGTGTGCAATATGGATCAATTCTATCTTCTACTCGTTAATATGCTTGATTATTTTAGTTTGTTTATTTGTTGATCAGTAGTTGGTTCCAGATTTAGCAACTTACCATACTTCTTTCTTCATTAAACACCACTTTATTGTCAGTGCCCACAACAAGTTGCGAAACACTTATCAACTTATGTTGAAGACCTTCGACATAAGCGACACAATTGACAGTGAATTTCCCATTTGTTACCTTACCATATCCTTTAACTTGACACTTTTGATTATTGCCAAACTTTACAACTCCTGCATTCTCCAATCTTTGAAAATCATGCAAATTTTCTTTCCTTCCAGTCATGTGACGAGAGCAACAACTATCAATATACCATTTCTCATCATATTGCTCGTCACATAAAACCTGCAATCAATGAAAAGATTTACGTACCCAAGGTTGTATGGGTCCCTTATGATTAGTTTTAAACACATTATAAATTCAAGAACCTAAGACCCAATTACGAACTTTAGATTTGACACTATCAATTAAGTCCACTTCATTTGGTAAAGGCTCAAAAATATAATATTTAGAAGGTTTAGGACTTTCACTGACTTTCACCTTTTTCTTCTCATTTTGTGGCCTTGTTGCCTTATCTTTCGAAACAGGGCGTCATGCCTTGACTGAAGATGTTGAATCTTCTGATGATGAACAGACATTCGACATTTATTTCAAATACTTCTCATAACCATTTATGATTTGTTGTTGATACAATTTTCCTATTTGATAAGATTTCCCTTTTCCTTCAAGCCAATGATCTATGTTTTGCACATTTGATTGACCCTTGATATAATAAACCTTGAAAGCTTGTTTCGCAGGAGGATTAGGAAAATTCGGTCGTTCGGGTGTGTATTTAACATTCCTTTTTGATTGAAATTGTTCAAACTTTTTGTTTTCACCTTTTGTCTCAAAACATTGTTGTGTAGGATGTCGAAATGGAAAAGACAGTGAGTTGTTTTGTGACTGATATGACTTTGAAAAACCATCATTGAAAGTCTTTTGATTTCTTTTTTGATTAGTTGAATGCAACTTTTTGAACGATTGTGATCTAGAAAACCCTTTTCCATTTAATTTTTGATTACGATTTTGGGACAAAAACTGTGTTTTGTTAATTTTGGTTTTCGAAAATCATTATGTGAAGTTGATTGAGACAAATTCTTTTTAGACAGAGCGGGATTTTTCTTATTAACTGAATTTGATGAAGATTTTGTCTTAACCTTTTCAGACACAGTCTTCTTAGTTGTGTTTTTTTTTTAAATCGTTTTGTTTCTTTCGAGACTCAACAATTTGCCAAAAAACTTTCTTTCGTTCCTATCTCTTTGAAATTTTCTTTTGAAAATTTGTTAATTTTCTCTTTAAATTCTTGTGAATTTATTTTATCATTTGAAAGTACAATTTCAATATCAACTTGTTCCTTTAAAAAAATCTGTTTTTCAACCCATCTTCTTTGTGGTTTTTTTCTTTGAAACGTATATGAATTCTTGGTAAGATTGTTTTCAACAGTGCTTTGATTAGAAAAGAAACCTACATTCGATGTTTGCTTATTATCTTCTTCGATCAATTTGTTTAATTCTGGTTTGATGTGATTGACATTCCCAGTTGTGATAAACATTTGGTTTGGAAAGATAACATTGTGTGTACATTTGAAATTTGGATAAACAACTGAATGTGTTTCTAGATAATGAGCACCTTTTTCTTTCATCACTTTGTTGAAATTTTCTGTTTCGCTATACACCTGATCAATAACAACTCTTGGGATTTCATTTGCTTTCGAAACATCATTTGTTGTGGTTGTTTCTTTTGAAATATCATCATCATCCTTTTCTTCATCATTATGGTCAGTTTGACTATCTTTGACACTTACATGATCATCATCAAAAACTTTTGAAGTTGAGGGTTAGTTAGTGTCAGTCTTTTCCAACAAATCATTATATTTTTCTTTGCCTTTAGTTAAAGATGTCACATTAATGACAGACAACTGAGAACAATAGATATATATTCTTCCTCCTCAATTTCACTAATTTCACTAATATTATCAGAATTTTCTTCAATATTAGCAAAATTAGATTGAGAGTCAAATTTCGAATTCTCATTCCTTTTCAAAATCTTTGTTTGTTCATTCTTGATTAAGGTTTCATTCACAATGTCAACTAATTCATTAGCATCCAAATATTCATCTATTTTCACAATTCCATAAGCAAAACTATTATCGGGAACTTTATCAGATATTGTCTTTTCACAATCATAGGACACATAATCAATCTTTTCGCTTCTGAAACATAAGAATGGAAATAACTTCATAAGTTGTTCTTTGCTTATGTCAGAAAAATGATGTAAAGTAGTTAATTTTGCATACAACCTTTTCGCAGAGTTACAATAAATGTTTCTCTGAGCAAGTAACATCCTAACTTCATTATTCAAATTATCTCTATTACACAAGAGATTTGTTATTTGTAATTCAAGATATTCTACTCTCATTTTCTTCGAATCCAACTGCTTCTATGTCTCTTGTAACTGCGTACTAAATTTCATAGCCTCGTTACTAGCAAAGATGACCAAATTATCAAAATATGCAACAGTGTCATTAAAAGCAGTCAATTCAAAATCATAAGCATTTAAAGGAATATTAAAATATTGAAGTATAGAACATACATTCTTGGTTATTAGTGATTTTCTCCACTTTTTTTCATAAAGAAATGACTAATTACATTCTCTTCATCTTCTTCATCAAATTTCACAAACATCATCCCATGCGTAGGATTACATATCTCTTCATCACATGAACCTGAGGACCAAATCTAATAAGTCCCATCTTCATCTCCTTCTCCTCTCGCCTCCAATGACAGACCATTCGCTTTTGCTCTCACCTTTTCCAGGTGTTCAACATAGTAAGCTTCGTCATTGATCTTATTCTTCTTTTTCTCTTTCTCTCGAAGCATACAATCATTTTCCATGTGATTTGCGCCATGAATATAATGACAGTCGACACCAGAATCACCTTTGAGCTTCTTTTCAACTTTCGAATCTTCAGACTTTGAATCTTTCTTTTCGAACTTCTTCTCCTCATTCACTTTTCCAGCTAAACTCACTTTCGCTTCTCCAGTACTTACTTTCGAACCAAATGGCTTTTTATAAAATTTCTTCAATTTGTTGTCAGATTAAAAAGCAATGGTTTCGTCAACTAAGTTAACAATCAATCCTTCGTCATCAAAACTCTCTTTTTTAGTAGCTTCTTTCTTAGATACTTTCGAAACTAAAGCAAGTGGTCCTCCCAATCTTATCATTGATTCTTCATCCATTTTGATAACTTCAGGCTCATGAGTTTTCAGCAAATTATAAAGATCATTCAGAGTTGAGGTATCGAAGCTCTGTTGAGTTTTCACCATATGACTAACATTTCACCATTCTTTTCGTAGTCCCATAATGAAAGTGAGATTAAACTCCATGGTTGTCCTGGTTATTCCATTACGAAGGCATTTGTAGATGAGTTCATTCAAGCGATCGTAATAAAGTCGATAGATTCACCTTCCTTTTGCTTGAACTCTTTCAATTCCACCAAACAATGCTTCATAGAGTTGATTTTTGTCTTTTCACTCCCTTGGAGCTTCTCTTTGAGAGTATTCTAGATTTCTTTCACAGATTTACAAATACGAACATAGTTATAAACAACAGGAGGAAGAGCATAACGAAGCTCTCTCATACATCTTTTCTCATTCTTCTTCAGCCTTGTTGATTGTTCCGAAACACTTTGAGTTGAAGCAGATGAACCTATGGCTTGAACATTCGCATGAGGAAGAACATTACCATCAATACATTCCTAAAGCTCTTCATGCAGTCCATTCAATTAGTCTTCCATGCGATCAACCCATGGATCATAATACTCTGGAATTAGTATAGGAATCTTTGTTGAAGATCCTAGCAGATGAGAAAAAGACGACATCATGTTCATATTAAAATTCGCCATTGATGTATGGAGGAATTCTTAGAAAAACTTCAGAAACGAGAGAATTAATGGATGAATTGATCAGAAAAAGCAAGCAAAACACTCGATAAAACAAGCTAGTTGCAGAATCGAATCACAACTGAAGATCCAAGATGATTTTCAGTATCAAAAGTGCAGAAACTTTTGAATCCAATACGAGACTCAAAATATGATTGACACAAGATGAAAATTAGATCATTGTAGTATGATTCCTGCTCTAATACCAAATGTAGGTGTGATTTAATCGAGTAAAGAAACGAGATCAGAAAACAAACAGAATTAAGAACACTCAGAGTAAATATAATCTTGTTTCAGCTCATATTACGCTTTCTTGATACAAGGAGAATTAGACAGAAGTGTAGCAAAAGTTCTTATCTATCTACTGTATCTTCCCCTATTTATAGGAGAATAGAAAGCACACAAAAAATACAAAGGATTAGACGTTACAATTTTGAAAACAACGATGCCTTTGTAATAACATTATACTACTTCACAAACATAACAAAACTGCGACACCTTACAACATACTTCGACTCTTACAATTGGTCATAAAAGAACTTCAGGAGGAGCTCAAATGATTAGAGATAGATTGATAAGTTAGTCCAGCAAAAAGCAAACATTAGTGCGGCTTACTCTACCGTTGAAGCTGAATATGTTGCGATATTTTAAGGATTCAAAATTAGCTCTTGGATTATGGTCTAAACTTCCCAAAAACTCCCATCAGTTGTGACAACACCAACACCATTCAGATGACACAACATCTAGTGCAGCATTCCAAGACAAAGTACATTGATATACGTCATTAAGTCACCAGGGACATTGTTCAAAAGGGAAAAATGGAGTTGCTTTACATTTCATCCACTGATCAGATGGTTGACATCTTCACTAACACATTAGATGAAAAAAGTTTGAACAAACTTACTGCCTACCCTGGGATGATTTCAGTGACTTGAATCTTTTCTAACTGTTTTGAGTTAACATTTCTTTTGCTTGCCTTCTAAAAAACATGAAAACATGTGTTGTTTTTATTATGTTTTCAAATTTTTTACTTTAATTATTTACAAGTATTTTATTTCAACCCTATCTAAGATTTATCTACATCTTCTTCCTTTAGAATATATAAGAACCGGAGCCATCCAAGAATATCTCAATGCTCTTGTTGTTGTGAAAAAGAGTTCTATCATGACCTCCAATTCTTGTAAATGCCCTCTTTCCCCTCCACTCACTGTTACGGATGCAAGGAGCAACCATAAAAAGCAATAAGTCTAATTTCATCTACTGACTCATAATCCGATAAAACCTCACATGCCCTTGCATTGATCTTGAGGACATAATGGTTTCTTGGATTTGAGCTAGTTAACTCGTTGGTTACATTGACTTATCTATAATCATTTCTCGTTCTTGATGAATATAAAGCTTGGAATCCATGATGAATGGCTACATTACTCATAGTTTATTATGAGTTGTATTGTATATTGATGTTCATACCTTTGCATGTGCTCTATTTTATAGCCAAAATTCAAGTGGTAGATATCTCGGAAAATGGAAGTGCATTTATGACCATTCAATTCTAAAGATTTGATGGAACGAGTCTTTATCAACTTTCTGAAAAAAACTACACATATTTCATTATTTAGAATATTTTCTTGTTTGAATAACTCTTTTTTTTATGTTTGTATATTATTTTTTAAAGGAATCTAATGGAGGCTATTGTAATCCTACTATGCAACTTTCACATCATCGTCCTTAGAAGCATGTTGTTGTATATGAAAAAATCTCTCTAAGTTTCTCATCAGCGAGACCATCTGCTGAGAACATTGAGTCATCCCCTCATGCTGATTGTTTAACATTGTTTAAACTTTTTAAGTGAGATTGTCTGGTCTAAATAAAAAATTAATAAAAATGCCTTGATTTTAATTCTTATTTAATTATCCTACCTGACCTTGTCCATGGAAGCATGCTTTCATGTGCATCAAGTCTCATGCTTTTCTGAAACCTTGAGCATAACCCAATGGCTTACACAGATGCCATAGTCGCCAGTGTAAGAGTTTCTTGTCTGGTTCTTAAATGAAAAAGGGTTGTTCATGTCTTTGGGCTCCTAGTTTGAGGTATGACATGGTACCATTATGCGTTAACGGTGAATCTTTGATTCTAGACTGTAAATTACTCTATGATACGAAAGTTTAAACCACTTCTTATTGATGTGTTAAAACGTTTATGATTCACGTTGATTCCACATCAGCGTGATTGAAACAATCCATTATTTGCTTGATCTTCTTCATAAAACGTGATGATTCATTGTGTTATACCACACACTAATAAAAGTTCGAAACTCTGTGTTGATGGTTAGTCTATGTAACGTATACTGTCACATGAACCAACCCATTCATGCCCTTATATTCTTCTTTAAAGTTTTATGATTCAACATAATGTACCATATGCAGATGAGAGCTTGAAAAATCTACGCATATCAATAAACTAAAACACCACGGCTTATCACATGCATCATACCACGCGTTGATGAGATCTCGCTATACTATGTCGGTGAATGGTAGTTTAAGCTCACACTATCAGGAAACATCATAAACTATCTAGACTACAAGATACAACTCAGATTGTATGATTTTATCCTCCAACTTTATTTTCTACTGATGTCAAACAGGGGGAGATCCTAGCTAGAAATGAAGCAACTCCTAGATGTCATCAATCAAAGAGGGAGTCAAGAGAATTAAAACGTGGACATCAAAACTCTCAGCTCTTTACGTGAACATATGTATGCTGACAACTCGTATATATTGCTTCAACTTCATGAAATTCATTCACTTTCGCAGGGGGAGCACTTGTTAAAAGCTTGTACATACTACGTCAACTGCTTGAAATTCATTCACCTTCTCAGGGGGACCACACCCTAAAAGTTGAAGAACTTAAAAATTCTACAACTTTCAATCATATTCTTAGGGTAGCATATGAGGAGCTTGAGCTAAAGAATTCGTTGAAGATTAGTTTTGACATCATCAGATAGGGGGAGATTGTAAGGTCACACCTTATGATCTGATGAGTCAAACACTTGTACAAGCTATCTATCAGTGCCAATGTCTTCTAAACTACCAGCACCACACATTAAGCTTACCAGCGTCAGCACATAGTATAGTTATTCTTTGTAACATTTTTTATATTAGGTAATGATATAGATAAGTATAGAATAGATAGCAAATTTGGTATCTTTGTTATGAGATTGGTTCTTAGTATAGATAAGATATAATCCCTTAAATCAGGGGATACACATGTATAGATTAGTATATAACCTACATTAGGGTAAACCCTAATGTAGAGAGTTCAACTTTGTGTCAATCGTCTTTGTGACCACCCATCTTCTTGGTGAAGACAAAAACTCTTTCTTGGTGAAAGAACAATTTGGAGAACTCTCTGTGTTATTTTCTTTCTGTTCTTTGTTTTCTTATTTTCATTGTATATACATGACGTGTATTCGATCAATACAAACCTTCACAGTTTAAATCTTTTGGGGATACCATTTTTGAAAACTAGAAGAAATAATTTAGATGTTTATGATGGTACCCTTTCCATGGTGTTTAATAGTGAAGCTATCAACTTCAATATATATGATGTCATGCATTATCCATATGATGTTTTAGCTCTTAATTTCATAGATGTAATCGAACAATTAACTATTGAATACTTTGATATTAGTAACTGACAGTCACTAGCTTTAGTACATCCATAATAATTTTCTGTTCAATGCAGCCCAAGTTATATCATAAGAAAATGTTGTTGACAAGCAAGTGTAGGTCAGATATTTTAGTTACCTGATTTTAACTCCAAACTTTTTCCTTCTGTAGTGCAAGTACACATCTTGGCCCTGAAGACTCTACCAGAATATCAGAAATATGTGTTTCTTGGAGAAGAGGAAACACTTCCAACTACTATATCAAATAAGTTGTCAGAAAAGGAATAATTTGAGCTAACCGGAACTCTGGAGTAGTACAAGAACGCGGTCAAGTGGACCACAGCCGATATAAAATCACTTAGACCATATTTGTGCATGCACAAAATCCTAATGGAAGAAGATTTTCAAACCCTTAGAAGAAGCCCAATGAAGGATCAACCCTTCGATTATGGAAGTAGATAAGAAGGAAATAATGAAACTTTTGGATACTGGAATGATATACCCGATATCTGATAGCAAATGGGTCAGTCAAATTCAGTTTGTACTGAAGAAACCTGGAGCAACAGTGGTTGAGAATAAAGAATGAGAGGTAGTACCGAACCGCGTTCAGAATGGATGGTGGGTCTGAATCGATTGTAGAAAAATAAGCGTTGCTATTTATCAATTAGATGTCGGAAAGACTTGCTGGAAAGTCACACCACAACTGTCTGGATGGATTCTCGTGCCTCTATTAGATTCCAATTGCTCCAGCAAATTTCACTGCCCTTTCAGAACTTTCGCTTATAGACACATGCTCATTGGACTCTACAACACACCTGCCACCTTCCAAAGGTATATGGTTAATATTTTTTTTCGGAGTATGTAGAAAAGATCATAGAAGTCTTTAAGGACAATTTTACTATCCATGGAGATTCCTTCGCAATGTTTAATACCGAAAAAAATCGAGAACTAGAAAAAAAAAACAAAAAATGAGATCGCATTTTATGGAAACTGCGATCGCATATTTGGGTCAAGGATCTCATAGGCCATTTTCTGCAAAGTAAATTAACTGTGGCCAAAAAATTGAAAAATGTGATCGCAGAAAAAAATGTGATCTCTGATTTTGAAAAAATGCAAACAAAATTGACTTCGAGGATTTTAATTGCAGAAAAATGGAAAAAATGAAAAATGCGATTGCAGATTTGATCGTAGTTTTCAGCAACTGGTGCTATAAACCCGACATCTGCCCCATTTCTGCATTCAACACTTGAAACCTCTCATTTTGCTATGAAAACTCGAAACTCTATCAAACTCCCTCAAATCTTAACCAAATCTTTATTTTTGGTCAGAATCAAGCATGTAAGGTAACAAACTCTTCTTTTTTACTACTCCTACAGTCGCACACTACTGGATATGCAATAACAGAATTAAAATTTTCCTAAAATATTGTGTTCTTTATTTTGTACTTCTTTACTTCTATGGTTCGTCAAAGCAGATTAGGGCATGATACTTGGATGGTTTTTTCATTCTGAAACCGAACCAAATAGAAAAGGTTCAACCGAGCAAAACTTCAAAAATGAAAAAAAAATAAAAATAAAAATCAGACGCGAAAAATACACAGCTGCTCAGCATGCAGTTAGGTATATATATATATATATATATATATATATATATATATATATATATATATATATATATATATATATATATATATATATATATATATAGTGTTATAAAACTCGCCGAGTTAGCCGAGTACTCGTCCGAGTACTCGCTACTCGGCACCTTACCGAGGCGAGTTACAAAATCCGAGTACTCCCCGATCGGCCCCTTGTTGAAGCGAACATTGTTGTAAAAATTGGCTAACTTGATGATTAATAAGTATAGTATACTTAATTATTTATTATTTAACACACATATATGTGATTATTATTACATATATATCTTAAATTTTCAATAATTATTCACGAAGTGGGACGATTGTGTGTTTTTTTAGTTTTTATGTATTCACATGTATCTAATTTTGTTATATATTTCATTCAACTTATGGTTTAAACTTATGATTTTGACATATATAATTTCCCTAAAAATATTTCTATATGAATTACCGAATCATAGTACTCCCCGAGTACTCGTTACTCGGTAGTCGGCCGAGTAGGGACCGAGTAGCGAGTTCTACAACCATGTATATATATATATATATATATATATATATATATATATATATATATATATATATATATATATCAGTGTTCCAAAAATCTCAACTAGGCCCCGATTAATCTCTGTTTAATCCCTAGGCGCTACTCGACTAATTAGAAGGCGCCTAACGATTAATCCCTGCTTACACAATAAGTGTGGCAGTAGAACCCGATAAAATTTTAACTTTTTAATGAAGTTATATCTCAATAGAAACTATTTGAGATATGATTCATGTTATATTAGTCATATTAACCTATTTTGATATCATATTAGTGATACTTTTTGAACTTTTGTAAGATATGAGTCATATTTAGTTTTTTAAAATTCGACAAATTAGCAATTAATGGTCACTGATTAATCCCCGATTAATCTCCGCCTAGCCAATTAATCCCTTAACCCTACTCAACCGACTAGCTAACGTCGAGCGATTTTTACAACCTTGATGTATATATATATATATATATATATATATATATATATATATATATATATATATATATATATATATATATATATATATCTAGGTTCATGTTAATTTGAGACCATGCTAGTTTTGTGAAAGCGTAAGACCAAATTTAAAAATAATTTTAAAATGCAAAATAAAAGGAAAAATCCAAAAATTCTTTTTTTAATTATTATTTTCGGAACCTTAATAATCTAAAAAAATAAAAAGATAAAAATAAAAAAAAACAAAATTACCATTTTTTTTAAAAATACGTGAAATATTTTAATAGAATATTACACCGTAAATATTCTAATGTGATTTTTAGAATGTTAGAATATTTTACTAGATTTGTCATATATGTAGAATATTTTAATATTCTACTACAATAAGTAAAAAAATGTATTTTATTCAAATTATTTTTTATTTTTTTGGTATTTTTTTGGAAAATATAAGTTCCGAAAAAAATATTAGAAAACAAATATTTCAAAAAATTTCGATTATTTTGCATTTTAAAAATGTTTTTTTATCTACTAAATGAGTGGCTAGGATTATGTCTCACGATCTCACAAAATTAAGTCGTCTCACATGAACCTAACCTTATATATATATATATATATATATATATATATATATATATATATATATATATATATATATATGTCTGTGTGTGTGGGGGGGGGGGGGGGGTATGGGTGTGGGTGTGGGTGTGTGTATGTGTATGTGTGTGGGCTTGTGTATCCGCTTAGGAGTACTTGGATTTGATGTAATCACATTCGTACTTGAAAAGTTTTTAACTGTCTGACAATTTCTGATGAGCCTGACCATACATCCCCGAGCTTACCTGTGATATCCAACAATCATTACTTTTGTTTTGTTCTAGAACAATGTTGACCCTAGTATGTATGCATGCATGTATACTTTTAATAAGAAACTACTTATTTCTAAAAGTATAGTTGTTTTGAAAACTTTAAATCAGAGACTCTAGTCCCAATGCATTTATAGTTTGTATATCTTATGTGGTTCGATATACTGAGTTCACTATAAACAATGCTCTGATACCAATCTGTCACACCCCCAAACCAAGGATGGCGGAAACGTCCGGGGGTGGAGGACTTCATGTAGAGTATCACAACAACGAGTATAATAGTGCTCAAAGTAAATACAACCATCATAAATATAATTGAAAAAGTTACACCAAAGTATATGTTTACATGATTCAAATCAATTACATTATGATACAAAATGAACTGTTCGACGATTTATCGTCCCATCCTCAAAACGTGGTTGATTTCCTGAGAATACAAGTAGTTTTGAAAAGTGTCAACACAAAGGTTGGTGAGTTCATAAGATTTTGACAGTAAGAGTTTGAAAACCGATCTTTGTAAAGAGATGTATGTTACCAGGAAAATCCAATATTTTCCTTACAAAAGTTATGTAGTCCTAAATACCAGGACCAAAAGTATACAATATAGTATGTAATTGTTGATATAAAAAGTGATTTTAAATCAACATAAAACCCTTTTTGTTTGATATGAAGGCGTACAATTATTTTTCCATACTTAAAGTGATTTCAGTGAGCTAATTAGACCTAACTCGCTAATTTAAGGTTAGAACCCGTAAATCTTATGATTGTTAATACCACATGTGAGCTATCGTAACCATACTTGACATTGACGGCCTCGTAATGCGACGTTCTTCAGGCGTCGCCGTTAAATGACACTTGTCACCACAGACCTGCCGGTCTAGCTGTAGCGAGCAGCTCTGGTGTGGGTTTGTCAAACCCAATATAGATCTATACACAACCATCACGTTCTCCCTACAAGAGACTCTGGTTACAATTTACAGGACTTTTTGAATTTCTTACTTTGGAAGTAACCCGAAGGGAATGACTCACAAATTTATTCATTAACAGATTTACGTGAACTAAACGGAAAACCTTTGGTAAATAAGTTTGAGAAGTAAATGATACATAAACTATACCTATTATAGTTTATCCAAAACGTTTGTAATGTATAAGAATTCTTTTATGAATGCTTTAATGCTATGAATCCATAAACTATGCTCATTATAGCTTAATATACGTGTTCTAAATAAATGAATAATCTTATTATGAATGACTATATTTCAGTTTATGATGATAAACTAACATGGAAACAAAATCAATAATTGGAACTTATCGTTATACACTTTGCTCAACATAATACAACGTGTTATGAAAGTTATAAGCTGTTAACAAATTTTCAACCTTTCTACACTGTTTTTGAAAATTCATAGAAAAACCATACGAAGCTGAAAACTAAATCCGTAAATTCTGAGAGTTCCCAAAATTTGTCTAGTTTACTCATAATTTTTATCATGATTTTTAATGACCTCTAACTTGGGTGAAAAAGTCCAAAATCACAGACTGGTCCGAATTGATGTTTGAAATGATAGGCAGTTTTGTAAAAATCACCATAAATTGTAGAAAAATCGTATGGAGATGTGCAAGTAGTCATTTTAAAGATAAGAACTGGAACTACTTACACCTAAAACAGTTTTGAAAACTAAAATGTTTAAGTGGTCCAAAACAGTCTGTGAATGGAGTTGAACTTCTCTGATGAAGGCTGTTAGAAAAGTGTAGTTATGTTCTTGGTGTTTTAACTTGTATTCCCCCCCCCCCCCCCCTAAAAACTTGAGAAAACATGAAAATATGGGGGTATGAACTCACCTTGAGTGATTTCAGTAGATGATTGTTGAAGAATGGAGGTGTTTAACTCAAGAACACTTGGAGATGCCTTGAAGATTTTTGAGAATCTAGTATCATAGTTATGGAGTTTGTATAAGGTATCAATGATTTGAGTAGAATGAAGTGTAAAAATCACAAGGAGGATGGATTACACTTACCAAGAGTGGAAGAAAACTTGATGATCAGCCTTGAGATCTTGAATTAGAGAGAAAAGTTGGAGAGAAAAAGTTGGAGTTGAATCTTTGGTGGAATGAGAGTGATTGAAGAAAATGAGGAGAGAGGTTGAGTGACCAACCCTATAACGTGGGGATGGCTTGTGAGAGGGGTAAAAAGTACAAGGAAGTGACAAGGTATGGTGGGGAGGAGTGTGGGTCAATCATGGAGTGGGTATGGGGTTGCTTGTGTCATAAAATAAGGTAAAGTCAACACTCTACCTTTGTACTTTACCTACTCTCTTTTGGATAAGGTTTTATCCTTAAAATGTGATTAAATTATTAATTTAGGGGTCTTATAAGTTAAAATAAAGTTTTGGGTGAAAACCCCGCGCTAAAACAATTAAAAATGGGCCTAAAACGCAAATTTGGTTGAAAACCGGGAGAGAAGTGCTTCCCAGCGAGACCTCTCGGTCCTAGGCCGAGGTTCGGTCCCTAGGCCGAGGCTCGGTCCATGCTGATGCTGGGTTGGAACGAAAGGCGCGAGCCATAAGCGAGAGGCGAAGGGCGAAGGCGAGGGTTCGGTCAGAAGGCTCGGTCCGAAGGCTCAGCAGGGAAGCTTCGGTTCGGAGATAAGAGGCGAGAATGGCAGAACCGAACGGACTGTAGTGAACAGTACCTTCGGTTCGGTTAGTGAACAGTACCTTCGGTTCGGTTCAGCAGCCTTCTTCATCAGGAGGGTTCGGTTCCTAAGAGGGGTTTCGGTTCCTAAGGTCCGTTTTTCGCGTAGACTTCTGTTTTTGGGCTGTTTTTGCCAAATTCGAGGGTCGGGATGCCCCGAGTGATTATAGAAAGTTGGGAGAGATTTCGAGAGAGATTTGAGAGAGATTCCACATACTAAGAGAGATTTGGGAGAGATTTGACATACTTGGGGAGATTTCACATACAAAGAGATATTTGGAAGAGATTTCACATTTTTAGAGAGTTTTGGGAGAGATTTGACATTCTTGGAGAGATTTCTCATTCAGAGAGAGATTTGGGAGAGATTTGACATTCTTGGAGAGATTTCTCATACAAAGAGAGATTTGGGAGAGATTTGACATTCTTGGAGAGATTTCACATACAGAGAGATATGTGGGAGAGATTTCACATACTTAGAGAGATTTGGGAGAGATTTGACATTCTTGGAGAGATTTCACATACAGAGAGATATGTGGGAGAGATTTTACATACTTAGAGAGATTTGGGAGAGATTTCTCGTAGAGAGAGATAAAGTGAAAACGATTGAGAGGGGTTTCATTCGTGACCTTTTTGAGTGTTCGGCTTCGCAATGCAGGGTCCGTAAACCCTGTTAAGCCTTGTTTAAGGATCTTGCATACTCCCGATGAGTATGTAACATTGTTTTATCGGTTTGGCTCTCCACGTACCACCGTTTTAGGTTAAGGAGATCTAGATGTACGCACTTTTCGATTTACGATCTCTCATTAGAATAGAGAGTTGTTTAGAAATTACATAACGTAAACTCTAGTACTCACGGCAAATTGAGTTGACCGGTTTGACTTGTTGACTTTAGTTGACTTTGACTTGACCGAAAATTGACGGTTGTCACATCATCCCCCCGTTAGAGGGAATTTCGTCCCGAAATTTGAATTTAGGCAAGGAGTTTGTAAATGACTAAGGTCGGCTCTACATTATTTTGATTCTGACTAAGAGATGAGTTATTATACATGAAAACTTAGCTTATACACATTATGATATAACCAATACTGGTCGGATAGTAAAATGTGTGATTCTACTTCAGTTTCACATCCCAACGAGGAAAAGAAACTAAGTCAGAATTCTCACATTCTATTATCTACCAGGTATTCGTTATATATAACTGGGGAATGTATAAGTGAGGAAATCATAACAAATAACTTAGTAATCCTTCTTACTACGAGGGTAGATAAGCAAGTCACTTACAACGACAACGATGAACTGATCCTAGTAAGAATGGCACATTCTATGAATACTGCGAACGGGTTAGTCCTATCCGAGGGGTATCACTATGGACTTGCAGCGTCCGCATCGAATTTAGAGGGTTGTCCTCGGACATCCTTTTTTCAATACTCGCGACTGGTGATATTCAGATCTCAGGTCCGATTCCTAAAGGGTACCTCGTTCCTTGTGGTTGGTCGGCCTATTCGTTTATGTGAGGCAGATAATAAAGGTTTCTACTGGAGATATTGTCAGGGCCTCTGAAGTTAATGGAACTATGAGCAATTTGCCTTTCAATTTGAAGAATAAGAACAGAGCTTTCCAGGGTGAGAAGCTTGGTTCTTCAATTTTATTGTTGAGTAGTTCGACAGGTTTGACCTAAGAGTTCTTGTAGCTCGGTAGGAAGCATGTGGGTTTGGTTTACACGATTAGGCCTTCTTAGATGGTAGGACATTTACTCGCCCTCCTGGGCAACCTTGGCTCGAAGTTCATGGCAGAACTTGTACTATATCTTTCCCAAGCTTCTGTGCTTGGACCTTGTCTGCTACATGCGTGACATTCCCAATGGTCTCCTGTAAGTACTTGTGATAAGGTTTCGGGAAGTATAACACTCCTCTGATGCATGTTTTGGGGTTCCATAGCAAAAGATGATCCGTAGGTTCGTGCTGGATGTTTATGAGAGATGAAGGTTTTGATGCTTGGAGGGGTTAGGTGAAAGGTCCTTTTGTAGATGTTAAATTGGGAAGATGAGGGCTATATCAATGAAAATTGGATGATGACAACAATATCTTTTTAGATAAAACGAGTTAAGCTGTATTCGCAAGAAGAGATCACTAGAGTGATTGAGTATCTTGTGTTTCTTTTCAGGGTGATTCCTTTTGTTTGATGTTATCATTATTGTAGATGATTCACACCATAGTGTCTAGTACTGGCAGTGGGTGTGTTTGGAGAATTAGTAATGATATTTGACATCATGACCCCTGACAGGTCTCCCTATGATCGAACGGTATATGAACGTCGTATGTGATCTGATGTTGGGGAATCGTCGAGTGGGTGGCCCCACTCAATTCTTACTGCTAGACACGGATTAGGAGTCGGGATGAAATTATTTGTTTCAAGACTTCAGTATTTTGATTATAATTAACCCCGATGTATGTACAAAGTCATCACATCTCACAGGTAATGATCCTAAGATCATATATGAATGTATTTGGTTCGATTTAAACGAGAGAGTATTTTAACTACTTTTAGAAAGACAGTGACTTTAGCAAGCATATAACAATTCATTACAAACATATGATACTTAAACGTTTTTGTCGTTGGGAAACATTACAAAAGTCCTAATATGGTTCCCTATTACCCTTGCTGGTTTGTTTGTTATGCTCCTCCGCTTTCCCCGTCATTCCTCTCAGTTGGGCAGTTTCTCTTGAAGTGTCCCGTTTCACCACATAGAAAGCACACTGGAATTTCTTTGGTAATGGGGGTTGGTGTGATGTACTGAGTCGGGGTCCTACAGAAACGGGCGGTATGTCCATTCCTGTAGCAGTTATCACATTGTAAAATTCGGCAAGCTCCTGTGTGATGGTAATTACACTTGTTACACTTCGGGAGTGACCCCTTATATGGTCTGGCCGACGTTTGGGTGGCAGACCCCGTGGCTAGTGTTGAGGCATGTGTCGTGACTGCTGTTGTGATGGTGGGGGTGGCCATAGGTTGTTGTCTTTTAGTGGATCTTTGAGATTGGTGGCGCTCTTTCATGTTCCAAAACTTTCTCTTCTTGCTCGTAGGTTTGTGGCCCGAGGTATTTTCGTTGGCAGGCACCTGCTGGTGCTCCTGATTGTTACCACAATCTGTATTGTCAGTACCGCTTCTATTTCTGCTGGCGTTGTTAGCATTGAACTGTGCCATGACGGCTGCCACGGCTGCCGTGACTGTCGCCTGAAAAGTAGCAGCGTCTATCTGCAGAGTTGGCGCCTTACTAGTTGGTTGGTTGCCTCTTGGTGAAGACATAGCTCTGTTTCACGATGAAAAACATCTTCGTTAGTGGAAATGATTATCTTAAGTGCATCCTTACGATTTATATTAACGCATATAAATTTTTGCACATTACTATACTATTCCTAGTGTTTCCGCTAACATTCTTGAAATGGAGTTACAGCAGTGGGTAGGGGTAGGTTTCGTACGGGCGTCAAGCTTTACCCATCTTAGAATCATGTGTGTCTAAACACGCTTGGCTGAGGAGTTTTGATGGGACCCAGTGCATTAGTGCTGGTATGATCGCCCCCTAAGTTTATGAAGAGGGAACTTCTCAACAAAATGTTTGAAGGTGAAATGATAATGATTTTCTAGAATGGCTATACGTCGCGAGTTTCCAACTAAGTTTTATCTTATATTGATTTGTAACGTAATTTGGTCGTTAAGGGCGTTCTGAAAACAATTCATAACGGGAATCTTTATATGGTAAACCCATGAATTTTTAGTAGTTCTGCATCCAAGTGGAGCCTTATAGTTGACCCAGGCTGGGTCCTTATTATGACCAATTGGAGCATGTTCTCGAAGATTTGACCTGCATCCCTATGATGCAGTCCTAATACAGAGTAGGAGTAAGTTCAGGTAGTGATCTTTTGATGTTTGTTGTTTGAAACCGGGTTCCATTGGTTGGTGAATATCATGATCCAACCTTGGAGAGAAGATCAGGAACGATTCCGGAGCTAGATTACTCTAGTCTTACAACTTGAATAGAGTGGGTTTTAGGCAGGCTCCTATGGCAGCATGATGGGAGTGTTTGAACGAAAAGGTGACACAGAATTCGGCTGATTGATACGTCATTGATGTTTAAGATGTAACAAATTAGGGAAAATTGACCTTGTAGAGGGTCTTAGATCATATCGAAGCAGGAGTGTCTTGGCCGCCTAAAGGCCTCACTAAAGGTACCTACAGTACAAGATAGTTTCATAGGGAATGCCACATAGGGCATAGATAGGAAAAACGATTCCTTTTTAACATGAAATGAAGCAAGGCATCTACTACTAGCGGCGGTCATTTTTCTTGTGATCTCTCAGTTCAGCTAGCTGCCGCTCCATATCAAGCACGTGCCTTTCGTACACCCTCTGGCGTACTCGGAGTTTTATGACATCGGTTCGTGTTTCTACCAGTGCTTGCAGCAAGGTTTCATAGTCTTCCTCAGACTTTTCACGAGTGTGCTCTAGGCGATTGATGCGGATTGTATGTATTCTTGCATTTGCATCAACCTCTGCGATACCATGGAGAGTTGTTCTGCCCTGAATCTCGTATCGGGCAACTCTACGGACCAGGATTGGAAAAATTCTATCTGCTGGGGTTCCTTCGTTTATGTTGTAGAAGCTTCGATCTCCATCGAACGACATAGGTTGGTCTTGCTCCTCGCTCCAGATTTCCAAGCACTCTACCCAAGGAGGCATCGGGCCTTGAAAAGCCGGTCGAGGATTGGGATTTGGAACACGGGTCATCGAGGATAGGTTCACCATTTCAGGTTCGGAGTCAGAACCGTCAGCAAGGCCTTCAGCTTGGTGACCATCCACAGGGATTGGGTGATCATTCTCTGGCTCCTCTCCGAGCCATTCAGTATTGTTGTGGTTAGGGTAGTACGGGTCATCGTGGGGATGAAATCCAGCCATGATATCTTCGCGAGAAATGGGGATATAAGAAATAACTAAGTAGATGTACTAATTAGATAATTATAAGATGATCTTTATCAGGTACTTCAATACATTGTTTAGTGCATACTAGTCATATGTATTTGGGACAGGATAGACCTTCGAATAAGCGACCCTAACTCTAAATCCCCAATCCAACGAGAACAGGAAGTAAAGCAAAGATCCACATATTCTAAGTCTATGACGTCCTGGATACGTATAATTTTAATGTATCCACTAAGCAATTATTGACCTATTGATAAAAATCTATTTAGTTTTCAGATAAGTAATTATAATAACACCAAATACCCCTATGGTATTTCATTGTGGTAGTGTTGGTAAGTTTTTAGACTTGTTGCCATATCACAACCATTCTTAGGCATGTGCTAATCACTCCTCGGACGAGCATAGTTGATCAGGCTATGCCACTCCCAAGACTGACCATACATCCCCGAGCTTACCTGTGATATCCAACAATCATTACTTTTGTTTTGTTCTAGAACGATGTTGACCCTAGTATGTATGCATGCTTGTATACTTTTAATAAGAAACTACTTATTTCTAAAAGTATAGTTTTTATGAAAACTGTAAATCAGAGACTCTAGTCCCAATGCATTTATAGTTTGTATATCTTATGTGGTTCGATATACTGAGTTCACTATAAACAATGCTCTGATACCAATCTGTCACACCCCCAAACCAAGGATGGCGGAAACGTCCGGGGGTGGAGGACTTCATGTAGAGTATCACAACAACGAGTATAATAGTGCTCAAAGTAAATACAACCATCATAAATATAATTGAAAAAGTTACACCAAAGTATATGTTTACATGATTCAAATCAATTACATTATGATACAAAATGAACTGTTCGACGATTTATCGTCCCATCCTCAAAACGTGGTTGATTTCCTGAGAATACAAGTAGTTTTGAAAAGTGTCAACACAAAGGTTGGTGAGTTCATAAGATTTTGACAGTAAGAGTTTGAAAATCGATCTTTGTAAAGAGATGTATGTTACCAGGAAAATCCAATATTTTCCTTACAAAAGTTATGTAGTCCTAAATACCAGGACCAAAAGTATACAATATAGTATGTAATTGTTGATATAAAAAGTGATTTTAAATCGACATAAAACCCTTTTTGTTTGATATGAAGGCGTACAAGTATTTTTCCATACTTAAAGTGATTTCAGTGAGCTAATTAGACCTAACTCGCTAATTTAAGGTTAGAACCCGTAAATCTTATGATTGTTAATACCACATGTGAGCTATCGTAACCATACTTGACATCGACGGCCTCGTAATGCGACATTCTTCAGGCGTCGCCGTTAAATGACACTTGTCACCACAGACCTGCCGGTCTAGCTGTAGCGAGCAGCTCTGGTGTGGGTTTGTCAAACCCAATATAGATCTATACACAACTATCACGTTCTCCCTACAAGAGACTCTGGTTACAATTTACAGGACTTATTGAATTTCTTACTTTGGAAGTAACCCGAAGGGAATGACTCACAAATTTATTCATTAACAGATTTACGTGAACTAAACGGAAAACCTTTGGTAAATAAGTTTGAGAAGTAAATGATACATAAACTATACCTATTATAGTTTATCCAAAACGTTTGTAATGTATAAGAATTCTTTTATGAATGCTTTAATGCTATGAATCCATAAACTATGCTCATTATAGCTTAATATACGTGTTCTAAATAAATGAATAATCTTATTATGAATGACTATATTTCAGTTTATGATGATAAACTAACATGGAAACAAAATCAATAATTGGAACTTATCGTTATACACTTTGCTCAACATAATACAACGTGTTATGAAAGTTATAAGCTGTTAACAAATTTTCAACCTTTCTACACTGTTTTTGAAAATTCATAGAAAAACCATACGAAGCTGAAAACTAAATCCGTAAATTCTGAGAGTTCCCAAAATGTGTCTAGTTTACTCATAATTTTTATCATGATTTTTAATGACCTCTAACTTGGGTGAAAAAGTCCAAAATCACAGACTGGTCCGAATTGATGTTTGAAATGATAGGCAGTTTTGTAAAAATCACCATAAATTGTAGAAAAATCGTATGGAGATGTGCAAGTAGTCATTTTAAAGCTAAGAACTGGAACTACTTACACCTAAAACAGTTTTGAAAACTAAAATGTTTAAGTGGTCCAAAACAGTTCGTGAATGGAGTTGAACTTCTCTGATGAAGGCTGTTAGAAAAGTGTAGTTATGTTCTTGGTGTTTTAACTTGTATTCCCCCCCTAAAAACTTGAGAAAACATGAAAATCTGGGGGTATGAACTCACCTTGAGTGATTTCAGTAGATGATTGTTGAAGAATGGAGGTGTTTAACTCAAGAACACTTGGAGATGCCTTGAAGATTTTTGAGAATCTAGTATCATAGTTATGGAGTTTGTATAAGGTATCAATGATTTGAGTAGAATGAAGTGTAAAAATCACAAGGAGGATGGATTACACTTACCAAGAGTGGAAGAAAACTTGATGATCAGCCTTGAGATCTTGAATTAGAGAGAAAAGTTGGAGAGAAAAAGTTGGAGTTGAATCTTTGGTGGAATGAGAGTGATTGAAGAAAATGAGGAGAGAGGTTGAGTGACCAGCCCTAGAACGTGGGGATGGCTTGTGAGAGGGGTAAAAAGTACAAGGAAGTGACAAGGTATGGTGGGGAGGAGTGTGGGTCAATCATGCAGTGGGTATGGGGTTGTTTGTGTCATAAAATAAGGTAAAGTCAACACTCTACCTTTGTACTTTACCTACTCTCTTTTGGATAAGGTTTTATCCTTAAAATGTGATTAAATTATTAACTTAGGGGTCTTATAATTTAAAATAAAGTTTTGGGTGAAAACCCCGCGCTAAAACAATTAAAAATGGGCCTAAAACGCAAATTTGGTTGAAAACCGGGAGAAAAGTGCTTCCCAGCGAGACCTCTCGGTCCTAGGCCGAGGTTCGGTCCCTAGGCCGAGGCTCGGTCCATGCTGATGCTGAGTCGGAACGAAAGGCGCGAGCCATAAGCGAGAGGCGAAGGGCGAAGGCGAGGGTTCGGTCAGAAGGCTCGGTCCGAAGGGTCAGCAGGGAAGCTTCGGTTCGGAGATAAGAGGCGAGAATGGCAGAACCGAACGGACTGTAGTGAACAGTACCTTCGGTTCGGTTAGTGAACAGTACCTTCGGTTCAGTTCAGCAGCCTTCTTCATCAGGAGGGTTCGGTTCCTAAGAGGGGTTTCGGTTCCTAAGAGGGGTTTCGGTTCCTAAGGTCCGTTTTTCGCGTAGACTTCCGTTTTTGGGCTGTTTTCGCCAAATTCGAGGGTCGGGATGCCCCGAGTGATTATAGAAAGTTGGGAGAGATTTCGAGAGAGATTTGAGAGAGATTCCACATACTAAGAGAGATTTGGGAGAGATTTGACATACTTGGGGAGATTTCACATACAAAGAGATATTTGGAAGAGATTTCACATTTTTAGAGAGTTTTGGGAGAGATTTGACATTCTTGGAGAGATTTCTCATTCAGAGAGAGATTTGGGAGAGATTTCACATACTTAGAGAGATTTGGGAGAGATTTGACATTCTTGGAGAGATTTCTCATACAAAGAGAGATTTGGGAGAGATTTGACATTCTTGGAGAGATTTCACATACAGAGAGATATGTGGGAGAGATTTCACATACTTAGAGAGATTTGGGAGAGATTTGACATTCTTGGAGAGATTTCACATACAGAGAGATATGTGGGAGAGATTTTACATACTTAGAGAGATTTGGGAGAGATTTCTCGTAGAGAGAGATAAAGTGAAAACGATGGAGAGGGCTTTCATTGGTGACCTTTTTGAGTGTTCGGCTTCGCAATGCAGGGTCCGTAAACCCCGTTAAGCCTTGTTTAAGGATCTTGCATACTCCCGATGAGTATGTAACATTGTTTTATCGGTTTGGCTCTCCACGTACCACCGTTTTAGGTTAAGGAGATCTAGATGTACGCACTTTTCGATTTACGATCTCTCATTAGAATAGAGAGTTGTTTAGAAATTACATAACGTAAACTCTAGTACTCACGGCAAATTGAGTTGACCGGTTTGACTTGTTGACTTTAGTTGACTTTGACTTGACCGAAAATTGACGGTTGTCACATCATCCCCCCGTTAGAGGGAATTTCGTCCCGAAATTTGAATTTAGGCAAGGAGTTTGTAAATGACTAAAGTCGGCTCTACATTATTTTGATTCTGACTAAGAGATGAGTTATTATACATGAAAACTTAGCTTATACACATTATGATATAACCAATACTGGTCGGATAGTAAAATGTGTGATTCTACTTCAGTTTCACATCCCAACGAGGAAAAGAAACTAAGTCAGAATTCTCACATTCTATTATCTACCAGGTATTCGTTATATATAACTGCGGAATGTATAAGTGAGGAAATCATAACAAATAACTTAGTAATCCTTCTTACTACGAGGGTAGATAAGCAAGTCACTTACAACGACAACGATGAACTGATCCTAGTAAGAATGGCACATTCTATGAATACTGCGAACGGGTTAGTCCTATCCGAGGGGTATCACTACGGACTTGCAGCGTCCGCATCGAATTTGGAGGGTTGTCCTCGGACATCCTTTTTTCAATACTCGCGACTGGTGATATTCAGATCTCAGGTCCGATTCCTAAAGGGTACCTCGTTCCTTGTGGTTGGTCGGCCTATTCGTTTATGTGAGGCAGATAGTAAAGGTTTCTACTGGAGATATTGTCAGGGCCTCTGAAGTTAATGGAACTATGAGCAATTTGCCTTTCTATTTGAAGAATGAGAACAGAGCTTTCCAGGGTGAGAAGCTTGGTTCTTCAATTTTATTCTTGAGTAGTTCGACAGGTTTGACCTAAGAGTTCTTGTAGCTCGGTAGGAAGCATGTGGGTTTGGTTTACACGATTAGGCCTTCTTAGATGGTAGGACATTTACTCGCCCTCCTGGGCAACCTTGGCTCGAAGTTCATGGCAAAACTTGTACTATATATTTCCCAAGCTTTTGTGCTTGGACCTTGTCTGCTACATGCGTGACATTCCCAATGGTCTCCTGTAAGTACTTGTGATAAGGTTTCGGGAAGTATAACACTCCTCTGATGCATGTTTTGGGGTTCCATAGCAAAAGATGATCCGTAGGTTCGTGCTGGATGTTTATGAGAGATGAAGGTTTTGATGCTTGGAGGGGTTAGGTGAAAGGTCCTTTTGTAGATGTTAAATTGGGAAGATGAGGGCTATATCAATGAAAATTGGATGATGACAGCAATATCTTTTTAGATAAAACGAGTTAAGCTGTATTCGCAAGAAGAGATCACTAGAGTGATTGAGTATCTTGTGTTTCTTTTCAGGGTGATTCCTTTTGTTTGATGTTATCATTATTGTAGATGATTCACACCATAGTGTCTAGTACTGGCAGTGGGTGTGTTTCGAGAATTAGTAATGATATTTGACATCATGACCCCTGACAGGTCTCCCTATGATCGAACGGTATATGAACGTCGTATGTGATCTGATGTTGGGGAATCGTCGAGTGGGTGGCCCCACTCAATTCTTACTGCTAGACACGGATTAGGAGTCGGGATGAAATTATTTGTTTCAAGACTTCAGTATTTTGATTATAATTAACCCCGATGTATGTACAAAGTCATCACATCTCACAGGTAATGATCCTAAGATCATATATGAATGTATTTGGTTCGATTTAAACGAGAGAGTATTTTAACTACTTTTAGAAAGACAGTGACTTTAGCAAGCATATAACAATTCATTACAAACATATGATACTTAAACGTTTTTGTCGTTGGGAAACATTACAAAAGTCCTAATATGGTTCCCTATTACCCTTGCTGGTTCGTTTGTTATGCTCCTCCGCTTTCCCCGTCATTCCTCTCAGTTGGGCAGTTTCTCTTGAAGTGTCCCGTTTCACCACATAGAAAGCACACTGGAATTTCTTTGGTAATGGGGGTTGGTGTGATGTACTGAGTCGGGGTCCTACAGAAACAGGCGGTATGTCCTTTCCTGTAGCAGTTATCACATTGTAAAATTCGGCAAGCTCCTGTGTGATGGTAATTACACTTGTTACACTTCGGGAGTGACCCCTTATATGGTCTGGCCGACGTTTGGGTGGCAGACCCCGTGGCTAGTGTTGAGGCATGTGTCGTGACTGCTGTTGTGATGGTGGGGGTGGCCATAGGTTGTTGTCTTTTAGTGGATCTTTGAGATTGGTGGCGCTCTTTCATGTTCCAAAACTTTCTCTTCTTGCTCGTAGGTTTGTGGCCCGAGGTATTTTCGTTGGCAGGCACCTGCTGGTGCTCCTGATTGTTACCACAATCTGTATTGTCAGTACCGCTTCTATTTCTGCTGGTGTTGTTAGCATTGAACTGTGCCATGACGGCTGCCACGGCTGCCGTGACTGTCGCCTGAAAAGTAGCAGCGTCTATCTGCAGAGTTGGCGCCTTACTAGTTGGTTGGTTGCCTCTTGGTGAAGACATAGCTCTGTTTCACGATGAAAAACATCTTCGTTAGTGGAAATGATTATCTTAAGTGCATCCTTACGATTTATATTAACGCATATAAATTTTTGCACATTACTATACTATTCCTAGTGTTTCCGCTAACATTCTTGAAATGGAGTTACAGCAGTGGGTAGGGGTAGGTTTCGTACGGGCGTCAAGCTTTACCCATCTTAGAATCATGTGTGTCTAAACACGCTTGGCTGAGGAGTTTTGATGGGACCCAGTGCATTAGTGCTGGTATGATCGCCCCCTAAGTTTATGAAGAGGGAACTTCTCAACAAAATGTTTGAAGGTGAAATGATAATGATTTTCTAGAATGGCTATACGTCGCGAGTTTCCAACTAAGTTTTATCTTATATTCATTTGTAACGTAATTTGGTCGTTAAGGGCGTTCTGAAAACAATTCATAACGGGAGTCTTTATATGGTAAAGCCATGAATTTTTAGTAGTTCTACATCCAAGTGGAGCCTTATAGTTGACCCAGGCTGGGTCCTTATTATGACCAATTGGAGCATGTTCTCGAAGATTTGACATGCATCCCTATGATGCAGTCCTAATACAGAGTAGGAGTAAGTTCAGGTAGTGATCTTTTGATGTTTGTTGTTTGAAACCGGGTTCCATTGGTTGGTGAATATCATGATCCAACCTTGGAGAGAAGATCAGGAACGATTCCGGAGCTAGATTACTCTAGTCTTACAACTTGAATAGAGTGGGTTTTAGGAAGGCTCCTATGGCAGCATGATGGGAGTGTTTGAACGAAAAGGTGACACAGAATTCGGCTGATTGATACGTCATTGATGTTTAAGATGTAACAAATTAGGGAAAATTGACCTTGTAGAGGGTCTTAGATCATATCGAAGCAGGAGTGTCTTGGCCGCCTAAAGGCCTCACTAAAGGTACCTACAGTACAAGATAGTTTCATAGGGAATGCCACATAGGGCATAGATAGGAAAAACGATTCCTTTTTAACATGAAATGAAGCAAGGCATCTACTACTAGCGGCGGTCATTTTTCTTGTGATCTCTCAGTTCAGCTAGCTGCCGCTCCATATCAAGCACGTGCCTTTCGTACACCCTCTGGCGTACTCGGAGTTTTATGACATCGGTTCGTGTTTCTACCAGTGCTTGCAGCAAGGTTTCATAGTCTTCCTCAGACTTTTCACGAGTGTGCTCTAGGCGATTGATGCGGATTGTATGTATTCTTGCATTTGCATCAACCTCTGCGATACCATGGAGAGTTGTTCTGCCCTGAATCTCGTATCGGGCAACTCTACGGACCAGGATTGGAAAAATTCTATCTGCTGGGGTTCCTTCGTTTATGTTGTAGAAGCTTCGATCTCCATCGAACGACATAGGTTGGTCTTGCTCCTCGCTCCAGATTTCCAAGCACTCTACCCAAGGAGGCATCGGGCCTTGAAAAGCCGGTCGAGGATTGGGATTTGGAACACGGGTCATCGAGGATAGGTTCACCATTTCAGGTTCGGAGTCAGAACCGTCAGCAAGGCCTTCAGCTTGGTGACCATCCACAGGGATTGGGTGATCATTCTCTGGCTCCTCTCCGAGCCATTCAGTATTGTTGTGGTTAGGGTAGTACGGGTCATCGTGGGGATGAAATCCAGCCATGATATCTTCGCGAGAAATGGGGATATAAGAAATAACTAAGTAGATGTACTAATTAGATAATTATAAGATGATCTTTATCAGGTACTTCAATACATTGTTTAGTGCATACTAGTCATATGTATTTGGGACAGGATAGACCTTCGAATAAGCGACCCTAACTCTAAATCCCCAATCCAACGAGAACAGGAAGTAAAGCAAAGATCCACATATTCTAAGTCTATGACGTCCTGGATACGTATAATTTTAATGTATCCACTAAGCAATTATTGACCTATTGATAAAAATCTATTTAGTTCTCAGATAAGTAATTATAATAACACCAAATACCCCTATGGTATTTCATTGTGGTAGTGTTGGTAAGTTTTTAGACTTGTTGCCATATCACAACCATTCTTAGGCATGTGCTAATCACTCCTCGGACGAGCATAGTTGATCAGGCTATGCCACTCCCAAGACTGACCATACATCCCCGAGCTTACCTGTGATATCCAACAATCATTACTTTTGTTTTGTTCTAGAACGATGTTGACCCTAGTATGTATGCATGCTTGTATACTTTTAATAAGAAACTACTTATTTCTAAAAGTATAGTTTTTATGAAAACTGTAAATCAGAGACTCTAGTCCCAATGCATTTATAGTTTGTATATCTTATGTGGTTCGATATACTGAGTTCACTATAAACAATGCTCTGATACCAATCTGTCACACCCCCAAACCAAGGATGGCGGAAACGTCCGGGGGTGGAGGACTTCATGTAGAGTATCACAACAACGAGTATAATAGTGCTCAAAGTAAATACAACCATCATAAATATAATTGAAAAAGTTACACCAAAGTATATGTTTACATGATTCAAATCAATTACATTATGATACAAAATGAACTGTTCGACGATTTATCGTCCCATCCTCAAAACGTGGTTGATTTCCTGAGAATACAAGTAGTTTTGAAAAGTGTCAACACAAAGGTTGGTGAGTTCATAAGATTTTGACAGTAAGAGTTTGAAAATCGATCTTTGTAAAGAGATGTATGTTACCAGGAAAATCCAATATTTTCCTTACAAAAGTTATGTAGTCCTAAATACCAGGACCAAAAGTATACAATATAGTATGTAATTGTTGATATAAAAAGTGATTTTAAATCGACATAAAACCCTTTTTGTTTGATATGAAGGCGTACAAGTATTTTTCCATACTTAAAGTGATTTCAGTGAGCTAATTAGACCTAACTCGCTAATTTAAGGTTAGAACCCGTAAATCTTATGATTGTTAATACCACATGTGAGCTATCGTAACCATACTTGACATCGACGGCCTCGTAATGCGACATTCTTCAGGCGTCGCCGTTAAATGACACTTGTCGCCACAGACCTGCCGGTCTAGCTGTAGCGAGCAGCTCTGGTGTGGGTTTGTCAAACCCAATATAGATCTATACACAACTATCACGTTCTCCCTACAAGAGACTCTGGTTACAATTTACAGGACTTATTGAATTTCTTACTTTGGAAGTAACCCGAAGGGAATGACTCACAAATTTATTCATTAACAGATTTACGTGAACTAAACGGAAAACCTTTGGTAAATAAGTTTGAGAAGTAAATGATACATAAACTATACCTATTATAGTTTATCCAAAACGTTTGTAATGTATAAGAATTCTTTTATGAATGCTTTAATGCTATGAATCCATAAACTATACGTGTTCTAAATAAATGAATAATCTTATTATGAATGACTATATTTCAGTTTATGATGATAAACTAACATGGAAACAAAATCAATAATTGGAACTTATCGTTATACACTTTGCTCAACATAATACAAAGTGTTATGAAAGTTATAAGCTGTTAACAAATTTTCAACCTTTCTACACTGTTTTTGAAAATTCATAGAAAAACCATACGAAGCTGAAAACTAAATCCGTAAATTCTGAGAGTTCCCAAAATGTGTCTAGTTTACTCATAATTTTTATCATGATTTTTAATGACCTCTAACATGGGTGAAAAAGTCCAAAATCACAGACTGGTCCGAATTGATGTTTGAAATGATAGGCAGTTTTGTAAAAATCACCATAAATTGTAGAAAAATCGTATGGAGATGTGCAAGTAGTCATTTTAAAGCTAAGAACTGGAACTACTTACACCTAAAACAGTTTTGAAAACTAAAATGTTTAAGTGGTCCAAAACAGTCTGTGAATGGAGTTGAACTTCTCTGATGAAGGCTGTTAGAAAAGTGTAGTTATGTTCTTGGTGTTTTAACTTGTATTCCACCCCCTAAAAACTTGAGAAAACATGAAAATCTGGGGGTATGAACTCACCTTGAGTGATTTCAGTAGATGATTGTTGAAGAATGGAGGTGTTTAACTCAAGAACACTTGGAGATGCCTTGAAGATTTTTGAGAATCTAGTATCATAGTTATGGAGTTTGTATAAGGTATCAATGATTTGAGTAGAATGAAGTGTAAAAATCACAAGGAGGATGGATTACACTTACCAAGAGTGGAAGAAAACTTGATGATCAGCCTTGAGATCTTGAATTAGAGAGAAAAGTTGGAGAGAAAAAGTTGGATTTGAATCTTTGGTGGAATGAGAGTGATTGAAGAAAATGAGGAGAGAGGTTGAGTGACCAGCCCTAGAACGTGGGGATGGCTTGTGAGAGGGGTAAAAAGTACAAGGAAGTGACAAGGTATGGTGGGGAAGAGTGTGGGTCAATCATGGAGTGGGTATGGGGTTGCTTGTGTCATAAAATAAGGTAAAGTCAACACTCTACCTTTGTACTTTACCTACTCTCTTTTGGATAAGGTTTTATCCTTAAAATGTGATTAAATTATTAATTTAGGGGTCTTATAATTTAAAATAAAGTTTTGGGTGAAAACCCCGCGCTAAAACAATTAAAAATGGGCCTAAAACGCAAATTTGGTTGAAAACCGGGAGAAAAGTGCTTCCCAGCGAGACCTCTCAGTCCTAGGCCGAGGTTCGGTCCTTAGGCCGAGGCTCGGTCCATGCTGATGCTGGGTCGGAACGAAAGGCGCGAACCATAAGCGAGAGGCGAAGAGCGAAGGCGAGGGTTCGGTCAGAAGGCTCGGTCCGAAGGGTCAGCAGGGAAGCTTCGGTTCGGAGATAAGAGGCGAGAATGGCAGAACCGAACGGACTGTAGTGAACAGTACCTTCGGTTCGGTTAGTGAACAGTACCTTCAGTTCGGTTCAGCAGCCTTCTTCATCAGGAGGGTTCGGTTCCTAAGAGGGGTTTCGGTTCCTAAGGTCCGTTTTTCGCGTAGACTTCCGTTTTTGGGCTGTTTTCGCCAAATTCGAGGGTCGGGATGCCCCGAGTGATTATAGAAAGTTGGGAGAGATTTCGAGAGAGATTTGAGAGAGATTCCACATACTAAGAGAGATTTGGGAGAGATTTGACATACTTGGGGAGATTTCACATACAAAGAGATATTTGGAAGAGATTTCACATTTTTAGAGAGTTTTGGGAGAGATATGACATTCTTGGAGAGATTTCTCATTCAGAGAGAGATTTGGGAGAGATTTCACATACTTAGAGAGATTTGGGAGAGATTTGACATTCTTGGAGAGATTTCTCATACAAAGAGAGATTTGGGAGAGATTTGACATTCTTGGAGAGATTTCACATACAGAGAGATATGTGGGAGAGATTTCACATACTTAGAGAGATTTGGGAGAGATTTGACATTCTTGGAGAGATTTCACATACAGAGAGATATGTGGGAGAGATTTTACATACTTAGACAGATTTAGGAGAGATTTCTCGTAGAGAGAGATAAAGTGAAAACGATTGAGAGGGGTTTCATTCGTGACCTTTTTGAGTGTTCGGCTTCGCAATGCAGGGTCCGTAAACCCCGTTAAGCCTTGTTTAAGGATCTTGCATACTCCCGATGAGTATGTAACATTGTTTTATCGGTTTGGCTCTCCACGTACCATCGTTTTAGGTTAAGGAGATCTAGATGTACGCACTTTTCGATTTACGATCTCTCATTAGAATAGAGAGTTGTTTAGAAATTACATAACGTAAACTCTAGTACTCACGGCAAATTGAGTTGACCGGTTTGACTTGTTGACTTTAGTTGACTTTGACTTGACCAAAAATTGACGGTTGTCACATAGTGTCAGGCACAAAAAAGCTAACATCCCAGACCAACCCAATGCCATTCAAGAGGGTGAAGTGGTGGTCAATCTAAATGCACAGGCTGCATTAGACTAGTACCACCAGCTTCTTCCTAGAGAAGTTAGTTCTCACACTTGGGCTCCCAGTGACACTGTTCATGAGGGCCTAAGCAATTATGTTGGGATTCGCGCCCTCTTTGCTAATATTGTTTGGGAGGTTCTTTTGGACCTCGATTTTCCTACATCACCTCTGTAAACAATAGAGTTTCTAGCTACCCTTAATGAAGTTAATCATGAGGGTAACTTCATGTTTCGTTGTTTCGACAACACTCACCATCTTCACGTAGACAAACTCTACGACCTCGTCAATGTGCCTGCGTCGGTTTTGCTGTAGCAACTTTTTGGAAGTCAATTACTGGTCTAGACAGCTATTACATTTCTACATCTTATCAGACCACTATCATCACCCACCTGGTCTTAAAAACCCGCTAGGAAATCGTCTGTAAAATCCTTTTTTGCACAAACCGAAATTTCTCGCCACTCCTCCCTCCATCACCTTGTTTCCCCCTCATCCACTACTGTTCATCTGGATTATGCGGATACAACTCTCCAAGCCATCCAGAACGACTTCTACGATTAGACTGACCCTATGCAGGTTGATTTTCAAAATGTGCAACACCCACCCCCATGACCTCATATTATCCTAAACACCCCTCTAACCTACCAGCATTACCTTAGCCTTCAGCGGGATACCGCTAGCCTTGGTCTCAATGTTCAACACATTGATTCCACCTTCACAAATTTTTTAGATGATTTTACCACATTTCGTGAGGAGATGTTCTAACGATACCCACCTCCACCTCCGCCTTAGTATACTTTTCACTCATCCCGTAAGCATCGAGGACAATACTTTAGATATAAGCTTGGTGAGGGGATTTGTTAAATTCTTGTACAAATTTGTATATTTTTATTTTATGCGTTAGTTGTTTTCAAAAAAAATTTAAAATTTCCAAAAATATTTTTCGTTTTTTGGCTTGGATTTTATAAAAAAACCAAAAACAAAATCAAAATAATTAAAAAACTAAAAATAATTTTATTTTGTTTGTGCTAAACCGCTGTCGTGAACGGTTTAAGCAAATAAATTATCAATGTTGGTTCCACTAATGGGTAGCAGAGGGAAGCAGGGTCGAATCATCAGGGAAACAACCTAATGGTCAATGCCTCTTTGCATAACATACATAGTAGTCATTAAAACTGAACAATATAAAAGGGGGGTTATGATTTAAACCAAACACTCAAAATTGCATTGAAATTAATTAAATTAAATTAGTAATAAAAACGAATTCGGTTCTGCGGCGACTTTCCGAATCATGCAATCAACCTAGATTTGGTTATTCAAAATGCGTTCTATCTAAGTTAGTACTGAGAAAAACAAACAAGCTCTAGTATAATCTCTTTTAACTAGTCAAATTAACTAAAACAATCTCTTCGGTTAACCTTAACTTTTTACTGTCTAATTAAAAAAGCTCTTAATAAATATTATAAAAGTTGCATTAAGATATGTGTAAAATAACCAACAATAACCAATACTTCTCACAAGGTCGGAAGCGTAAAAATATGAAGTTTTAGTTTATATCAAAGTTAAATCCAAACATGGAACCATTCTGATAGTTGTTACTTATTACTAGTTGAGAAGAATAGTTACATATTCTATTAATTGATTAATTAGAATGATTAAACCCTAGCTAGGTGATTAGACAAACAAGACATAAAACACAAACATTTATTAAGCTCAAAGCTGAAACAACTAGATAAAAGCATACAATGAAAACCAAATCTGATAACTGATCACCTAAAAGTAATAGTCTTTTGTAGAACTAAAAACTAACGGTTAGCCAGACATGGCTAAAAACGAGCATAGAATAGTAAAAAGAAAAATCAAAATACTAATCCCAACTAAACTAATTGAGAGTCATGATCCACAGTCTTCAGAAATCGCTGAAATCGGAGAGAAATTGCCTCATAAATCGTCTTTTTCCTTGTATGGAGCTGCAGAATTAACACGCTTCTAACACGCTTTGAATCTGATCAAAGGGGTAATATTTATATGTATGTCAGAAGCTTTCGGAGCAAGTTAGCCAAAAATACGATCGCATATATATATATATATATATATATATATATATATATATATATATATATATATATATATATATATGTGATCTCATTTTTTCTCAAAATCTCCAGATTTCCCATTTAATGAAGTATAATGCCATTTTTGACCTTTTTTGAACTTCAACACAAAAATGTGATTATTTATGCGATCGCATTTTTTCCCATATATTTGCATTCTTCTTTTAGACGATTTTTTGGACCCAAACAATCATCGGCCACTTTATGGAATCACAGAAGTCTAAAAATAGGATCAATTTTTTGTTTTTCGGCACGATTCAGTCATGATTCTTCCTTTTCACAAACACAAAAGTCGTCCAAAATATTATCTAGTTTCTGTCACATTTGAATCTCGTCAATCGGAGTTATGTTTCATGAGATATGGTCAAAATATTAACAATGGGTGAACGTTGCTAACAACATCCTTTAGGCTTTAGAATGTGGTAATTTATCTTTGTAGGATCAATTCGATCAAATTTTCTTGACCAAAAAAACTTCAAGCACTCCTCAAAATCATTCATAAGTTCCAAGATCCACTTAATTCCAATGCTCCATTAAATGCATCCAAAGTTGCTCCTAAAGTACTGCTCCACTCGAATTATCTGAACATGACATAAAAACGCTAGCCGTACAGGAATTCTAACGAATGACATCAGCAAAAAAAAATATTTAAACTAATAACTTGCAAATGCATAAAATATGATACTAATAGCTATTAAAAGCTACCCTAAAAAATGCAAGAAATTGCGTTGCGATCGAGCTGACTCCTTTCCATTGAAAACGAAGTACCTTAAACCAAAACTATAAACCGTAAGCATGACGCTTAGTGAGTTCCCCCATCATACCACATAATCACATACTATCAGGCATATCTGGGTGCCCGACCTACCCTATCAGCCATATCTAGTTGCCTGACCTACCCTGTCAAGCATATTTGGGTGCTCGACCTACCCTTCGGTTTATTTCAACCGGTTTTGAGGACTATTTCATCCCTACCACTATAACATACCATAACCCTACTGTCAGGTATATCTAGGTTCCAGACCTACCCTGTCAAGCATATATGGGTGCTCGACCTACCTTTCAAAACATATCTGGGTGCCCGACCTCCCCTACGAAGCATATATGGGTGCTCGACCTACCCTCCGGTTTATCTCAACCGGCTAAGGGGTCTAACCTACCCCTCCTACCACTATCACATAATTTCATAGCAGTCCAGCATATAAAGCATGACATATAGTAGCGTACCAGACAATTATCAAAAAGACAATCATCTCTACTATAAGCTGCCCCTCTTACCGGAAGGTAACTCACCTCATACTGCTAAAGTCCACCACAAGAGTTCCTTAGTTGGTGCCCTGGCAACTCCTCGAACTATCAATACCCAAAACATCACCCTATTAACAATTAGGTCTCAAACCATGATCCAAAACCCTTACTTGGGGTGAAATGACCATTTCACCCCCGACCCATCGAGGTCCGTACAATATAATCCATGAAAGCCCATTAATGGCCGAATTTTCCAAATTGGGCCCAAACCTTTACATGGGACTACCCTCTAGAATCCATTCCATACTTCATAACCCTTCAAGGGTCAACCTTGGTCAAAGTCCACATGTAAACGTTAACATGTTGGTCAAAGTCAACATCCTGGTTGACTCAACTCGCCGATTTGGTCCATCAACTCGTTAACATGTTGGTCAAAGTCAACATCCTGGTTGACTCAACTCGCGATCCAACTCGTCTAGTCACCCCCTGACTCGCCGAGTTCCCTGGCCGCTCATGGTCGCAATAAAGCGAGTCAACTCGTCTACTCCAATCAGTAACTCGTCGAGTTCTACCTTAAACTAAATCGGGACATATTCACTCAACTCGTTGAGCTCCCTTGTGGACTCGCCGAGTTCCATGAATAGTGTAAGTCCCTGATCTGCTTGTGTATCAATCATATCTGTCTGATGGTGTGGAATCCTAATCAAACGGATGATGCCAGGTCAAAATATAAGAGAAGGAGAAGAAGATGATGATGAATCTTGTATGATTTGATATGAATGGAGATCCAGATACAAGATTCACACACACTAAAGCTCATATCTTCTCTCTAACTTTCTCTCTCTACAATATGCTCTCCTTCTCTCTAGCCTTACACATATGCACTCCTCTCCCTATATATATGAGACATGAGCCGTGAAAGGTTCACGGTTGTAAACCTGTTCACGGCCGTAAACACAACCGTAAACATATATATAACTGTAAACACTGAGCTATTTACGGTCCTAGACATAAAAATACATTTTCCTAGAAAAGCAAAGTATAAACCATAATTTTAGACCCAACAATCTCCCCCTTGGTATATAGCTTTCTTTTCTAAATTGACCCAACAAGCTCCCCCTAAAAAGTAGCTGGCTTTTCTTGTTAATCTTCATTGGGAGCTTGGCTTCAGCATTAATCTTCATATTTCTTCACATCATCAAGATGAACATATGAATCTTCAATAGATGACTTCATCTTGAGCAGTTGGGATTTTCTTCAAAAATTTGACTCTAAACGCACAATGGGTGAGGAGGCTTCTTGATAAGATTCTTGAAAGATAGTGATTTCAGTTTGAGAATCTTCAGAGAGAACAGAGAGAACAAATTTTTTGGATCACTTCAGCAGGTACATAGATAGCAGCAAATTGATTGAGGAGGATTCAATGCAACTTGACACATAATCTTCAAGTCAGCTTCACCTTGCTTCTGGGGTAGAAAAATTGAATGTTGAAAGAATAGTCTTCATTTCTTGCTCCTTCGAATGAGAATTCTTTTATGACCATGGATGAAGCCTTGGCTCAGAAAATCTCGATATAGTCTCCATGAGTGTCATTTACATCTGAATTCACTTTTCAAGACAATACAAAACTAAAATAAAACTTAGCACACAATATTTTTTGGATTTTTCATATTTTCTGAAAAAAATAAAACAGAAACAAAAATATTTTTGGATTTTTTGATTTTTCTGAATAAGAAATAAAACAGAAATAACACTATTTTTAGATTTTTAATTTTTCTAATTTTTGTTTGATTTTTGAAATTTTTAATTCTCCCCCTAAAATTTGTGCATAGAGGAAAACTATGAACAAATTTAACAAAAACAAAATATTTGAGATCAAAGTTGTGAGACAGTCTTAACTTGTTTATCAGTACCTTCACCTTCATGAATAGATCTGATCAATTGCCGGTATTGTGGTCCACTTAAACACGAAGGATATTGACAAACTTTTCCAAATATACCATTTAGTTGACGACAACCACGGGTATTGTTGTCCATTTAAATTAAGCAGCAAGATCTACAGACAACCTCTAAATGGTTCAATTTTAGTTGCACTAGAACGTGTTCCCCACTTCCTGATATACCCTGGTTATCAAGAACTTCCAAAGAACTCCTTACTTTAGGTGAGCAAACAATTATTAAGGAGGAAGTCAGATTTAGAAATAGGTGCATATGTTGTGTCCCAGGTCGAATCTTTTTCAATTAGGCAGAGGGAACAACATATGACTAACAGAGATAAAGGAATTAGGAGGTAGAATGTTGCATATGTTGTGTCCCAGTTCGGATCTTCTGATCACGCAGAGGGGACAACATATGGAGAACAGATAGAAAGAATTTCATAGAAAAGGAGGTGCGTAGAAATAGAGTTGCATATGTTGCAATCCAGGTTGGATCTCTTCCAATCACGCAGAGGAAGCAACATATGATTGACAGATAGAAAGCAAGAAAATAATTTCCTACAGACCTACTTTATCACAACCCCCCAGTCGCCCTATCAGAACCAGAATTAAGGACATAAGTCCGTACATCAAGGAAAACTTAAGCCACAGTTCTAGATGTGTATTAATTTAGTGTACCATGTAGGTTCCCGTGTTTATCTCACTGCTCAATCTACCCGAGCGTCGTATGGTTATTCCAAATAATCCTATCTAAATCCACCATGTCAAATCCTTCGTGCCTACTAGCACATTGATCACAGAGTCTAGATAATTCAGATTTAGTCCTTTACACATGTTTTAGACTGCCCGTTTTCACTTTCTTGATATCACTTCCCAAAAACGCCTACTAAGGAAAGACATATAAGGAAATTAAAGAAAAATGTATTTGAAATGAAACAATGTAAGATAAACTCAGGAGTATAGAGAATAAAACTCAAACTGTAAGTCACCAATTGAATTTGCATCACCAAGCATAATCTCAGAACAAATCCAAAAATTCTTCACATCATTAAACACAAACCCCATGTGTGATCCTCTTCATCCTTCCTTTCCTGTAAAGGACACATACTCTCAAACAATGTTCTGAGTGTTGTACAGTTGAGAGATGCCCCCTATCATGTGCCTGGAACAGCCACTACCAATCAAACCGAAGTCTGATGATCTGCCTCCATAGCTGCCCCGACACAGAGCGGGATTAGTTGGTTTTTGGAATCCAGTCCATTTTGAAACTGGGTTGACCTTTGTCATCTTTGCAAGGTACTCTCTCCCATGACATATCCTGCTTATCACAAACAGAAGATGTAGAAATATTAGAATCATTAAAATATTTAGGAGATTGAACCTTTAGTACCCATCTGTCGTTGGGTATAACCCATTTCTTTTTATCGAGCGGATGGGTGCCACGGCACTTGATTTTGAACTTGAAGTTGGCCGTTGAGATGACTTTGATTTTGGCTTCACGGGAGCATCTCTTGGATTTGGCTTCTTGGCCGACACTCCCTTCTTGACCTTGGGATTTGATTTCTTGGCCTTTGAAGTTGAACTCTTGCCCTTGTTGGCATTCCAGTCACCATTTTGCGATTTTGACCTTGTAGGGCTTTTTTTAAGTTATATCCCTCTTGGTGTGTTCTGTCACCCTTGTGCATAGTAGGGAACGTATGCGCGATTTGGATAGTTTCAGGCAATGTGTCCAGGTGTTCTATAGTGAAAACATGTCTTTTTCCTCACTGGGAAGTTGTTTCTTGCTGCCCCTGGTGGCGTGCCCTTGCCTTGTTTCTAGTTGTTCCTGTTGGGTTTTGAGCAATCTAACACTTCCTAAGTGTGCATGCAACCCTAATAAACCTTGGATCTATGTTTGTCTAAATACATGCAAAATAATAATTTTTCCAAGGTTCATAACCTATCTAACATGGCATGGGGTACTTTTAAACATAAAAGAATTAGATGAGATTACATACCTTTTGATGATGAGTTCAATTCCTAAGGAGTTTGAGGGCCAAGCACCAATAGTGTGAATGCCTCAAATGGAATCACAAATCACCACAAACTCTTGGAAAACTTTGAGAGAGTATACACACTTGTATTTTCGGCCACACACAAGCACACACACACTAGTTCACTAGTTACCCCTTTTGGGCACCATTTCATGCAACATAAGCATGCTTATATAGTGTACATGATTAGGGTGAAACCCTAATAACACATGTCTTTTCCTTTCCAAGGATCCATGGGTTAAAAGATCCATGGATCATCCATGGACTTCCATATAAGCCTAGCCCATTAACAAATGAGTGTTAGCCCACACTATATAAAACCAATAGCCCACAATTTAATTAGTCTTTCTTTTAATCTCTAAATTAATTCATAATTAATTTAAGACTAAAACTAATTAAATAACATAACTTCATATTAATATATTATAACTTATAATATATTAATAAACATATCTGTATAACTCTCATAAAATTATCCATAAATAGTTTGGATGAGATGCAACCCAAATGGACCATGCCGGCCGGGTCAAGTATATACCAAATAAGTTATGGACTTAGACACCTTATCCAACAGACTCCCACTTGGATAAGTCTAATAACTATATTTGCGTATGTTACTTCAGGAACCAACCAACAATCGTAGCTCTCGAAAACTCTGTTGAACTATGAAGCGCCATTTTAGATAAGTGATCGTATAATCCTCTATTCTCATGATATCAGCCGGAAAAATACATGGAACAACGTCGTACTTATTGTCCAGCAGTTTGTTTCTCGGTTTCCGATTTGTTTGACAAAGAACTTAATCGAACACATGAATTTTAGTTCTGACCGGCCGGTACATAGGTCACAACAAAATCATCGAGGGGCCCAGATATCGCTTCTATTTCTAGAAGGAACAGATAAACTTCGGCTCATATGCTTGTTCTACTACTTGTTGAATTGTACACAAAGGCACATTTTATAACATCAAGTTACTGATGCGTTTACGTGCAATCAATGCACAACCATCTCATAGGTAACAACTCATATCTCTAGGTTTGAAGATTTATATGATATTACCATCTCACAATCACTCGAGATAAATTCCATGAAGTGATACAAGTGAGCGTGGGTTTATTCCAATACTCATAACTTATGAGCACTCATGAATGTTGTAGCAACTATTGCTATGACTAAACCCATTTAGCCATCTACAAACTCGATTCATGATAGTCTTGATTCATACATACTTCCAACATATGAACGACTGTGGAGTGTTTAAATAACTTAGTCATTCGAAAAGAATAACCTAGCTATTTTGGAAGTCAAAACATGCAAAGTGAAACACAATAATAATCGAATCCAATATGGTCTCAGAACCCTTTTGAATATAAATAGAACCACCTTTTATTTATCACCATATTGATTACACATTATTAATTGTATAATGTTTCAAACAATCAACTTAAGACTTGAATAAAAACAACAGTCGTCCCATGCTCCTAGCATGTACACTTTGTTTTTCTAAACGATAGTTATGCCATACTCCAAGTATGCACACTATGTTTGTCTATGATCCTTACATTGTGATGTAGATCAATTGAACATGATTCCATTGATACTCATTTCACAATCCCAAATCCTTATTGTAAATGTGAGAATCCCCGATTCCTATCATTTACCAAAAAAACTGTTAGATTTTAAACTTTTATGCAATGTTCCTCTTGTAATGATTATGCACAAAGTCACCAAAACCTTGTCACCAGTCATTACAGAGTATTCCAAAGAAGGTCGACTTATATGGAACGGAAGTCTCATATTCAAAGTACATTGCTTTGAACATCCTTCTTGCATTAACGTTTTCTAATCTTACATAGATTGAATAACTTCCACCTATGGAGACATTTCCATAGTCCCATTTTAACTATCACTTCCGAACAAGAGTTACTTCTTTTCAGAATATGTCAATACGGTCCTTTCCGACAACTTACATCATACTTCCAACTGTCCCTGAGCAACCAATCTTTGGCGAACCTCAGATTTGTCCTCGACAATTGCTTAATCACTTTAGTCATATCCAGTTCTAGACTTTTCCCTTCTCAATGCCTTAAGCATTTGGAAAATTTAGAAAAGATGAATTTATAGCACATGCAATCGATCCTATATCCGAAGCATATAGGACACGATTCATGATGTTTGACATAAAGACATGATACTAGACCAGTCTTTTGCTACAATATTTTTTTATTTGCCATGTTTTCAAAATTTAACTATGAAGAGGGATGTCGTAATCATAATCGAATTTTGAAAACGCAATATATATAGAATTTCTTCAAGTTGAACCATTCCAACATAAAATTCATATATATGTATATATTCTTGACTAAAGATGATTAAAATCTCAATCTAAGCTTCTAGAATTGAAATGAAGTATAATTTCCTCTCCCTTAATTATAGCAAAGCAACTTTTCAACCCCTGCAACTTCACGAATTGAAACTTAGTTTCTATAATTAACATTGCTAACTTGCAACACTAAACGTAATAATCATGCTCCCACTAACATGATGATTATCAGCATAACACTTATGCTCCTACTAGCTCTGACATATTTCCAGAAATCTGTTGGACTTCTGAAATTTAGATTCATACACCCTTTCTTAGATAGCTCACATGTGTGTCTAAACAATTTTCAGAACTATGAAAAGGGATGTCGTAATCATAGTCTCAAATGCAAATAACACAATTGCTATCTACTTAAAATCTACTTAGTGAAAGCATTTCCTCACCATCATTTTCATGAATCGGAGAGAAACCTTATGACACTTAGATTTTATAGTGTATGAGTTCCTATCCATGCGAATTTGTCAAAACTATAATCACAAGATAAGGTTAGTGACAAATTCAGCCTTACATGGATTAAATTTGTTCAATCTTAGTTTCTTTTCACCTTGGTAGCACAAGGCCCACCAATGCTTCCAAGTTGAACTCTGATAACTCACATGCAAATTCAACTTATTTGAAGTGGATACAGAAACAAGAATTATGTCAACACGATAGGTTGCAAACCTTAAGTTGTGTGCTAGTGATAAATTATAGGTTTTACTCTTGATTAAATCTTGAAACTCTTTCAGGATCTTTAAGGCTCCCACTGTCCCCTTGACATATAAGTTTCCCCAGTCAAGAACCATTCCTTGACAAAACAAATATTCAAGGGACAATGCGGATTCTTATCAAGACTAACACTTCACACAATTGGTCTTAGTTGGTCTTTGTCTCATCCAAGACATAACAACTTACCAATCTCAAATGTACAAGAGTAGAAAACATTTTACTCTTACATTTGACTAGTGTTAATAAATCTTCCTTTATATCACTCAAAGTTACAATCTTGGAGTATAACTCTAAGACTTGTTTTGGAACGAAGTATGACTCATCTTCTTGATTTTAACAAATCCAACAATTCATGACCTCTCTTCTTAGCCATAACAATGCACTAAGACGTCCTTAGAGTATGAATTTGTGATATGGTTTCATAATCATTAAGATGATCATGAAATACGATACTAAAGTACTCTCCCATCCTTTCAGATTTGAGAAACTTTTATCTTTCTGCCTAATTTGATTCTTCTCATTTGTTTTGTCATACATTGTAACCTTTCCAATGTTACAAAATTATACTTAACCTCATAAGTATAATCATATTTACTAATCTTTAGTAAATCATGACAAATCAATCTTTGTGGTGGACCTTGACTAGCGCACACCAAGTGTACCTAATTCCTTAGTCCTTCAATTGACTCACATATACATGTGATCAAAGAATTAGTCTTAATTTTCAAAGATGAAAATTCTCATTCATCATACAATACAACTTGTATGATTCCAAGTTTCTGTCCAATTGAAACTTGGGTGATGAAAAACTTTCTTCATTTGGTAAATTCAGACACTACCACAAATGAAGGAATCAAATCCACTTTCCAATATTGCTATTACTGGAAACATATAAGCAACAATTTTCCACAGATGCCATTGTAAGGATATTTTTAAAATAAATAAAATTAAAACCCATTTTTTTCTTTTATTTTAAAACTTTGCGGAAAAACTTATCCTTACAATCCACATGAAAACCTTGTTGTTATCTATTCATAAGCAATATATTATAACTTTTAAGCAACAGCTCACAATTCTGATTGCCGAACCATGCAATCGAAACCCACCTTTGCAATCAGAATCAACATATACTTACTTTAAGCTTCCTATCTTTTCTTTGATTCTTAAGAACATCAGTATGCGACCCATTCACATTATGTAATAAGAATCTCCAAATAGGAACTTAATAGAGTTAGACAGTGGACTTTACCCGAAGTAGAGTCAAACCTCTTGACTTGATCAACCTTATGATCTTTCAGGTGAATATGGCAGCTTCGCAACCATGCCCCTTCCTTTGGCAACAAAACACATGGACCCTTTGGTAATGGCACATGAGACTATCTCAGACTTAGCCTTTCTCTTTACCATTTGGTCAACCGAGTTGACTATAGCCGATCCCTTTCCATTGGGAAGAGAAATCATTTTCTAGATATCCAATGCTACCATTGTCAATGTCCATGTAGACTTGGGAAGTTGTTCTTTTAATCAAATTTGCTTTACTAGTTTTCCAAATCATTGCTGATTCCACAACACCAAGCAAATAGATAACATCATGGAGCGTCATGTCATAGTCTGTCTCATAGTAGTCCCAAAGAGACTCACTATGTTACTAAGAAAGTGATTGAACATCCAACTTTCACGAGACTTTGACACCCAACTCTCCCGGCTTGTCAATATGTGACTTTATCTCCAAGATGTGAGCACACATAGACTATGCTTGCCAATAGGGATTGAGTGACTTTAAACTTTTCAAGAACTTGTGGGTGAGGGAGAATAATTGGAGGAGGTGGAGGAAATGAAGCATGATGTTGAGGGACACAATCTTCAAGAGATTTGGGAAGATCATAGTTGTCTGAACCAGACATCTATAATGGGAGAAAATCAAGTTAGTTGATTCAAAGTCCTTAATATAACACCCAATATAAAATATTAAGGCTAGGACCCAACACAATATTTTATAATTTGGAAGAGGGATGCCGTAATCCAATCTATAAAATATTTGAAGGTAGGCGAATGACGATTCACCAATTTCCACCATGAAAAACGAAATAATTTATTAGGTTTTAATTGGATTTGAAATTCCTAGATCTTTTGAGATTCATTGAACTTTTCAATTGGATGTTTCAATCTCGAGTGTGCCCTCTCAAATTTTCTGACTGGGATGCCGAGGATCACAAAACAAGGTGTGAATAACCATACCAATTCACTTGGTACCCTTAATATTATCACCCAATCAATGTGCCGGTTAACCACACACGCTCCATTGATTTATGACAAACATTAAGTCACCCTTCGTGATCCTTACTAGTCCAAGTTAGTGTGCCGGTTAACCACACACGCTCCACCAACGACTTGGTAAGGTACAAAGTGTGAATTCCATGGGCTAGCACCAAATTCACATTTTTCCTAAAGTAACTAAGATTGGGAATTAAATAAAACATTTAGTTACTTTATAGTATTCATTATACTTTTAATGAGAATTTAAAGTCATTGTCCTACCCGTTCGGCTAACGACCCTCCACCGATCAAGCAAGCGGTGGGTGAGAGTGGATACCCATTAAGTCGCCATTTTATAGGCAACAACCTTATACCCACCTTATAGACCGGCTTCGTGAATGAGGCCTACTAACGGTAAAACGACTTGTTCTTATACATATATATAATAATTAACCATTAATGTTATAAATAGTATAAGTGTTGAATTTTAACTTTTAAAATTCTAAGTGTTGGAATTAAAGTTTATTAAAGTGTGTGAAACTTTTCCAAATTCCAAAACTTGAGGGCAAGTTTTGAAACTATTCAAAACTAATAATTCCATGATTTATGTGTTTAAAGTAGTTTTAATCCAAAAACTCTTCAAGTTCCATAACTTGAGGACAAGTTATGGAAGACTTTAAACTAATAAAAGAATTACTTTTCTTTATTTTATAACTTATGGAATTAATTAAGGTTACACTTTATTTATATATTTATTAATGAAGTGACTCTTGAACCTCCATAACTTAAGGACAAGACTCTTCATCTTTTGTAACCATCCAAAACTTTTCATTTCATAACTTATGAATTAAAGGTTCATAAAAATGAAGACTCTTCATTTTCATGTAACTTATGTGTTTAAATGTGCGTTAAAGAAAAGTGACCTTTGGATATCCATAACTTGAGGACAAATTATGGACTCCATTAAAACACATAAATGATCAAGAATTAATCCTAAAGAATTCAGCAAATAATTCCTATCATCTTCTAAATTCATAAGAACATGAACATGAATATCAAAGTTTCAAGAATTTTATGAACACATACAAAGCATGAAATTTTGATATATGCTATTGTAAATGGATTAGAACAACCATTACACCAACTAAAATAAGTTTTAAAACATCAAAACAGTTTAGGGTAAAGTTTCTAGTCCATTTCCAGCAGCAAAAGTCGAAATTCTGCATTCTAATCATTCTACTCGCCGAGTGCACGAACCTACTCACCGAGTAGGATGAATTTTGCCTTGAACTCGGCGAGTCCATCAGCCAGACAGCAACAATTTCAACTTTTTTCACTATTTTGCATCAAGTATCAAACAAGCAAGCCTAGGCTCTGATACCACTGTTGGGTTTTGAGCAATCTAACACTTCCTAAGTGTGCATGCAACCCTAATAAACCTTGGATCTATGTTTGTCTAAATACATGCAAAATAATAATTTTTCCAAGGTTCATAACCTATCTAACATGGCATGGGGTACTTTTAAACATAAAAGAATTAGATGGGATTACATACCTTTTGATGATGAATTCAATTCCTAAGGAGTTTGAGGGCCAAGCACCAATAGTGTGAATGCCTCAAATGGAATCACAAATCACCACAAACTCTTGGAAAACTTTGAGAGAGTATACACACTTGTATTTTTGGCCGCACACAAGCACACACACACTAGTTCACTAGTTACCCCTTTTGGGCACCATTTCATGCAACATAAGCATGCTTATATAGTGTACATGATTAGGGTGAACCCCTAATAACCCATGTCTTTTCCTTTCCAAGGATCCATGGGTTAAAAGATCCATGGATCATCCATGGACTTCCATATAAGCCTTGCCCATTAACAAATGAGTGTTAGCCCACACTATATAAAACCAATAGCCCACAATTTAATTAGTCTTTCTTTTAATCTCTAAATTAATTCATAATTAATTTAAGACTAAAACTAATTAAATAACATAACTTCATATTAATATATTATAACTTATAATATATTAATAAACATATGTGTATAACTCTCATAAAATTATCCATAAATAGTTTGGATGAGATGCAACCCAAATGGACCATGTCGGTCGGGTCAAGTATATTCCAAATAAGTTATGGACTTAGACACCTTATCCAACAGTTCCCACATGCACACTTGCAGCAAGCAGTCTGCGTTGCTTGTTTTGGTGGCCAGTATTTCTCAACAACAGGCTTGTTAGGAGTAACAGAATTAGAAGCAACAGAATTCGAAGCTACAGATTTAGAGTTCAAGGAGTTATTGGATTGTCCAATAGTTTTCTCCTTGTTCTCATCCTCCACTGTTTTACCTGCACAGGAAGTAGAAACATTAGTATCTTTCATCTCAACACCCTTAGTTGGCCCTGATTGTTCAGTCTTAACTGAAGCTGGAGCAGGGGTTTGCCTATACTGAGCAGGCATTTCTTCCTCATTGGTCTAAAGGGGTGGGTTATAGTTGTGATTAAAAGGAGGTGGCACACTGTCATATCCTATTCCTACTTGCTTTTGGTCTCTCCACTGAATTTGTTCTTCAATTATTTTTGCAACATTTTCACTTGACACATCGAACTTCTTAAAATTAAAATCAGCATTTTTAAAACAAATTTTCAATGTGTCAGGTTCTGCATTTATAGCAGCAAGTTTGCTTTTAGTGTGATCATAGTTTACACACTTGTTTCTGTAATCTTCTTGCAATTTCCTGAAGTCCATAGTTTTGGCCTCTGATTTTTCTCTTAATGGTTTTTGTTCTTTTCTAATAGTATATCTCTCATATTTTAGATCCTCATTTTCTCTTTTAATCAACTTAATTTTATCACACAAAAAATTGACAGTCTTAATACAAGATTGGGAACAAGCAGTTTCACTAACCTCCGATTTTGCAGGCTCTGGCGTGGTTTGAACCATGAATGCGAATTGGAGTTCCATCATTTCTGCTTCTGGGTCTGTTTCAGCTTCTCCTTCAACAACCTCATTGATTTGGGTGAGATGAGCATTTTCAGGTCTTGAAATATTCAGAGCTTGAATCTGATTCTCCCAGTCAAATAATTGACCCACCATCGCAAGATTTGCGGTCTGATTGTTGATGGTGGCTCCCCTGTTGTTATTTACCGACATCATTGTTCTTTCATTTTTCTCTCTCTATTAGGCTTGTGACATTCTCGAGCAAAATGACCTGGTTCATGGGAATTGAAACAGCGGAGTTTGCCTTTGTTGAACCCAACTTTCTTTTCTACATTCATCCCCCGGTTATTTTTGCCTGGCCTTTTGGAGAATTGTTTAGCTCTCAACACTGCCATGGCAATTTGCCATGTTATGTCCATCTCTTTAACATCTTCTGGATAGATTTGGTCTAAATCAGCAAATGACAATTGAGGGGGCAGTTCACCAGCCACAAAGGCATTATAACAGTTAACCAAACTAGTTGCAAGAGCCAGGTTTTCTTCATTTTCTTTGGAAACAGAAATTTGTGCAGAAACTGGAACACTTGTCTTTGAAGATGAAGCAACTTGGTGATAAGATTGGGGAATAGCAAATGATGATTGAGCAGCAAAATATGACTGAGGAGTAGCACAAGGTGGAACTTAAGGAATAGTAAAGGATGAGAAAGCATTGTTTGATTGACTCCCGAGATTGGAAGAAGAATATGAGTTAACATGGTTGATCTCTCTTTGTTTTTCATCCAAATCACAAGCATTAATAATGTTCGTGAGTTCAGCCAAACTAAGTAAATTGAGATTCTTGGTTTTCTTGATGACAACAACATTCACATCCCATGTCTTTGGGAGAGAATTAAGAAACTTCTTGTTGACTTCTGATCTTGGCACTGAAACCTCAACAGAACTCATTTTAGTGGTGAGTGTGATAAAGCGTTGCAATTGAGCTTCCAAAGATTCTCCAATAATGTGATTAAACATATTGAACTTCTGTCTCAGCATGTCTTGACGGCTTTGTTTCATATCCTCATTCCCTTCATATACTTCAATTAAAGCTTCCCACAGAGCCTTTGCTGAAGGGTATTCTCTGAATGCTTGTGCAATCTCAGGGGACAATGCCATTGTGAGGGTAGCTAGTTCCCTTTCTTACTCTTCAATCTTTTCGAAGTCTTCATCGGTGTAATGCTCAATCGGTATCTCAACAACTATTTCATCTTTGAGTGTTGTAGTGATACGAATTGGTCCTCTTAAAATACTTCTCCAAATTTTGAAGTCTTTCCTTTTGATATATTTCTCTATGCGGTATTTCCATTCTGGAAATCCCTTAGCAGATAATAGTATAGGAATGTGTGAGGTGGTACCCATGATAACATCTGGTTCTTGATGAGAAAATGTGGTTTGAGATTCCATTTTTTTGTTTTTGTTATTTTTAATTGAAAATGATATGAAAAATAAACTAAAAGGTCAAACACACAGTTTAAGGTCAGATGATTACGGCTGTAAACTGGAGTTTACGGTCAGGTCAGGTTTGCGGTTTGAAAGGAGTTTGAAGTTTCCGGTCAAGTTTACGGTTGCCTGATTACGGTTAATAGAGATACTTAGTTTACGGTCGTGAATGAGGTTTGCGGCCGAGAACAAAGTATTCGGTTGTTGAAAAATGCTATATTGCGGCCGTAAATAGGAGTTTACGACTGTGAACTTTTGACTGTAAATACACAATTCTTGATGAAAATGCGAGCTTTAAGCAGATTTGATTCCCTTTTGCCACGAAAACACCAAAACAAGCCTCGAACAGTGATGAAACAATGCTCCTTTGACCGAAAACGTGATTGAAAGATGATTTGACACCGGATTTGCTTTGATACCAAATGTAAGTTCCTAGAAACAAGGATCTTATCCAGTGATCAAGCAATCTAACAATCAACAATGAAAGAATGGAGTAGAAGAAGATTGAACCAAGCCTTGCACATGTTTATATCACAAAAATGTCAGGTATAACTTGGACACACTAATGGCCGTAAACAGCAATGAAAACATCAACAACTACAACAGACTCAGACACTCAATATATATAGGGGAAATGTTCTGGGCGTAAACAGGTTTACGGCCGTAAACTACCTCTGGCCGTAAACTCACCAACAACACCTCTATTACATGCTAATGACTCAATAAGACTTATACATTGATTAGCCTAGCCCAAACCATTAATTAGACTCTTCGATATATATATATATATATATATATATATATATACATATATATATATATATACATACATACATATATATATATATACATATATATATATATATATACATACATACATATATATATATATATACATATATATATATATATATATATATATATATATATATATATATATATATATATATATATATATGAAGGTTGTAAAACTCGCTCGACACTAGCTAGTCGGTGGACTGGGGTTAAGGGATTAATCGGGGACCATTAATTGCTAATTCGTTAAATTTTCAAAAATTAAATATGACTAATATCATAAAAGTTTCGTAAGTACCACTAATATCATAATAAAATAGGTTAGTATGATTAATACAATAATACCCATTCCTCAAATGGTTTCTATTGAGTAAGAATTTCTTTAGAGTATTAAAATTTCATCATTTTCTAATGCTTCACTCATATTGTAGGCAATGATTAATCATTCGACACCCTCTAATAGGTCGTGGAGCGTCTAGGGATTAATCAGTGATTAATCGGGGTCTAGTCGGGATATTTGCAACACTTGTATATATATATATATATATATATATATATATATATATATATATATATATATATATATATAGAGAGAGAGAGAGAGAGAGAGAGAGAGAGAGATGGAGATATATAGATAGAGAGATAGGTTTAATTGAGAAAATAAAAATTGTTAAGAATGGGGAATCATGCTCAGCAACTCATTTATTTTTGCCGTAAAAACCTTCATTGAATGGGAAAGGAATAAAAATGTATTTTCCAACAAAACATGTTTCCTTTAACTATTCTAATCTTTACCTTAATATATACAAAAACATAGATTTTTTTTTTTTTTTTTTATAATTTTTAAGGAGCTATTTTTATCGTAAAATAATTTTAAATATATAAAAATTCATAATTTTTTATTCTCTATAATAGACATCCATATTGATATAGTTTTAAGATAAATTAATTTTTTTTTTATGGTTTCAGTTATCGTTATTCATAAATGAATAAAAATTCATCAGATTTTTACTACAGTACATTCGTTATTCACTTATAAATAAAAAAATATGATTGATTTTTTTAGAGTTTAAGTATCATTTATACTACTTATTCATATATGAATAGGAAATTAACTGTAACAAACATCTAATAAATGTTTTATTTATATATGAATATAAAATATGACGACAACTAATACACGTTTTATTCATATATAAATATAATATATGACGAAAGATGATGTAAAAAATATATTTTAAGTAAGAAAACTTTATTACGTGCTATATTCATATATGAACGATAATCAAACTATAAAAAAAAAGTTAAGCATACGTTTTATTGATTAGTGAATAATGAATATACTGTAATAAAAATCTGATGGGTTTTTATTTACTTATGAATAACGATAGTTGAAACTATAAAAAATTAAATTTTTTATTTTATCTTAAAACTATATCAATATGAAAGTCTATTTATAGAGAATAAAAAATTATGAATTTTGATATATTTAAAATAATTTTTCGACAAAAATAGCTTTCTAAAAATAAAAAAACAAAAAACAAAAAAATATGTTTTTTGGTATTTTAAGATAATGATTAGCATAGTTTGAGGAAACATGTTTGATTGAAAACTCATATTTATCCGTTATCCATTTCTGCCGGTATGCCAAAGTATTTTGTGGCAAAATAAATGTGTGGCTAAAAATGATTCCCTAATTCTCAACCTTTTTTTTCAATTGAACCCTCATCTCTCTCTCTCTCTCTCTCTCTCTCTCTCTCTATATATATATATATATATATATATATATATATATATATATATATATATATATATATATATACAAGGAAAATTGATAAAATAAGAATAAGAATTAGTAAATATTAACTATCTAAGAATCAAATACTTTTTATAACATAATATTTTTTTTATTACGACGGGGTTACTAGTTAGCAGCTACTACATGAAAGCATATGAAAGAAGTTACAATCGCGAAACCATTAACATCTGGAATCTTCAATCTAAAAGGCAAAAACTTTTACCAAATGGGCTAGTCCACATTGATTTTAGAAGGAGCCAAGCTGGTTATTTGGGCTAAGAGAACACCAGCTTGTTTTGTAACACAATACTTAATCTTTTATATAGAAGTAGGTGTTAAACTTATACATAATATGTTGAAAAAGTATAACCAATGGACCAAATATTAACCTTTTATACAAAAATCATATATGGTATCAGAGCAAGGCTCACATACCTCTTCTCCAAGTTCTCAGTCTTCATCCCCAGTTCATCCAAAATCTCCGATCAAAATGTCAAACCACTCTTCTTTTTTGGTTAACCCATCCATGAAAAACCTTGCAGTTATAGCTTTCCCTACAACCCTAAAATTGAACTCATCCAATTTCCTAGTCCGGAAAACTCAAGTTCAGGCGCTGGTCTATGGTCTTGATGTCTTCAAATTTCTGGATGGCTCTCACCCCAAGTCGTCACCCACTGTTAATACCGACGGAAAACAAGTTCCTCACGATGACTATCCATAATGGTTCCGACAAGACAGGTTGATCTTTGGTGTTCTTGTTGGCAGTGTCTCTGAAACAATAGTCCCTATAATCCAAGGTGCTGATTCTTCTTATGATGCTTGGGAAATCATGGAGAAAACCTATGCCTCTCCATGTCATGGTCACATAAAACAGCTAAAACATCGGCTGACACAAACTACAAAACTCCCAACCCAATCTGTTTCTGACTACATGCGACAGATCAAAACTATCACTGATGAATTTGCAATCCTAGGAAAAAAGATGGAAAATGAAGCAGGGGTGACTCAACTAATTTGGGGGCTCTAAGAAAACAAAAAATTTGGAGCCCTTTAAATAAGCAAATAGTTTCGAACTTGACACCCTTAGTTTTATAAACCAGCGTTTTTACCCCAGGTCAAGCTCTATATAACAGAAAAAGCTTTAGAATTGGGGGCCCTAAGCCCTTGCTTAGTTTTGCAAAGGGTAGAGTCTTTAATGAAGACATCATTGACACCATTCTTGATGGTATCGATCAATACAAACCCCTACTTGATGTGATTCATGCTAGAGATACCTTAATATCATTCAACGAATTACATGATAAACTAATCAATCACGAGCTATCTCTGGCCCAACAAAATCAGGTCACTGAACTTCACCAACCATCGGCAAGGTTCCGGTCATCGTTCTTAGCTGCCAAAGAACCAAAACGTGTTTTTTGCCCATTACAATAGTTCTCCTTATCTGGACAAGGCATATTGCCTACTCACAATTCTAATGCCCATTCTAATGCAGGTTCAAAACCTTTCATTGGCAAGTGCCATAAAAAAGGGCATTCTCTCACACATTATCAATCGTTCAAGAAGATGCATCCCAAGATCATTCCTCCACCTTGTGAGTATAATATGTAGAAAAAAAATGCTCAAGTCAACACCATGGGCCTAGCTTCTGCTCCATATCAAGCTAGTTGGATCTTTGACAGTGGCGCATCACATCATGTCACCACCGACCTTAACAACCTCTCGTTCCACGCATGGTATAACAGAACGGAAGAGCTCGTAATAAGTAACGGATCAGGTCTTCAAATCAATCATACTGGTTGTCTTTTACTTTACACCACACACAAATCCATTATTCTTAAAAATGAATTGTGTGTTCCTACCTTAGCCAAAAATATAATCTCTATTTCACGTCTTTTCCTTAATAACACTCTTCTCATGAAATTATACTCTTTTGTTTTTGTTCTTAAGGATCGAGCAACCAAAATCAAACTTCTCCAGGGAACGACAACTAAGGGCATGTATGAGCTTCGCTCAAGACGTGTACCAGCCTCACCCACAGTCTATACCATGCATAAATCCGATTTCACTACCTGGCATCATCAGATTGGACACCCATATAATAAAGTTTTCAAGCTTTTATCTTCTCATATTTCTTTTAGTTCCAATTGTCCTCTTTATTGTAATGCATGCAATATTAATAAAAGTCATCAACTTCCTTTTGCAAATTCGTCTCTTACGTCTACTTCTCCTCTTGACTTAATATTTTCATATGTTTGGGTTCACCTTTAACATCTTTTGACAACTAAATACTATATAATATTTGTTGGTCATCACACCAAATATATATGGCTTTACTCTCTCAAAAATAATTCTGATTCCTTCAATGTCTTTATCAGATTTCAAAAACTTGTTGAAAATTTTTTCAACACTAAAATTAAACGTTTCTTCTCTGATAATGGTGGAGAATTCATCAAACTCACCTCTCATTTCAGTTCTTATGAAATTTCTCATCTCACCAGTCCATCTCACACTCCTCAACACAATGGTTATGCCGAAAGATGACATCAACATATCGTCGAAACTGGTCTTTCCTTGCTTTCTCATGCCATGCTTCCACTCACATTTTGGCCGCTAGCATTCACCACCGCTGCCTACCTTATCCACTGACTTCCTACCCCAACCTTAGATAACCAATCTCCCTATTTCACCTTATTTCAAACACATCCCAACTATCATAAACTCTGTTCTTTTGGCTGCTTATGCTACACTTGGTTACGACCATACTCTCCTCACAAACTCCATCAACGTTCCACACCTTATATTTTTGTTGGTTATTCTCCCATTCAAATTTCCTACTACTCCCTCGATCCCATTTCTTACAAAATATACACTTCTCGTCATGTTACCATCATTGAAAATATTTTCCCTTTTTTCTAAAATGGCAAACTTAACACACCAAACCGAACCTCCAAACTTAGAGGTTTGGGCCCCTTTTTCTATTTCAATTACTCCTCAATCTCACTCCTCAAACTCTCCCTCTAACTTAACCATGACCCCACCTATCTCCTCAACCTCTAATTCCACTCCCAATGATTCCACAGTGCCTATATCCTCTACTCCATCATCAAATACTTCATCTACCTCATCTACATCCACCACTCAGCCCACCACTCCACCCCCACCCAAACCAAACACATGTCAAAATCCAAAACCCAACTCTAAATATCATAATTCTTATTACCAACTTCACACTCTCTCTTTAAATCCAACTACTGAACCCCCTACCATTGCTCATGCTCTTAAACACCCTTCTTTGCATGCCGCCTTTCAACTTGAGTTCGATGCACTTCAACACAACCAAACCTGGACATTAGTTCCATCTATAAATGCTCATAATCTTGTTGGTTACAAATGGGTATATCGAACCAACTATAATCCCGACGGTTTAGTCGATCGTTTAAAAGTTGGCCTTGTTGCTAAGGGCTTCACCCAACACCCAGGCACTGACTATTATGAAACCTTCAGTCCTGTTCTCAAACTAGCAACTCTTCGTTTAATTCTCATTCTTGTTGTTTCCTAAAACTGGATTCTTCATCAACTTGATATCAACAACGCCTTCTTGCAAGGCACCCTCAATGAAGACGTGTATATGGCCCAACCACCCAGCTTCATTGACCTGCCTTCCCTTCCCACGTCTGTAAATTAAACAAGGCCATTTATGGTCTAAAACAAGCCTCTCGAGCTTGGTATGACGAGCTAAAAACTTATCTCTTATCTCATCGTTTCAAACCAAGTATTTCCGACTCCTCTCTCTTCACCCTCATGGTTGATTCTTTCCCCATCTACATATAGTCTATGTTGATGATATTATTGTCACCGATCCCTCTACTCCTTTAGTCACTCGCTTTAATAATCTCTTATCTACAAAATTTTCTCTCAAAGACCTAGGTCCTCTTTCATACTTTCTTGCCGTTGAATGCATTCTACATTCCCATGGTCTTCTTCTCTCTCAACAAAAATATATAACTGATGTTCTCAAAAAGGCACAAATGAGTGATTGTCGACCCATTTCCACCCGTATTACCTACTCTGAAAATCTCATTCTTACCGGCGCCCCTACATATCCCTCTCCCGAGCTGCAACATCCCTCACTTACTAGGCCGGATGTTGCTTTTATAGTGAATAAGATTTCTCAATTTATGCATGCTCCTACCTTTCAGCACTGGTCGGATGACAAAAACACTTATTGAAGCACCACTGGTTATATAGTTTTTCTTGGTTCTAACCCTATAGGATGGAGCTCAAAACGCCAAAGTACTTTAACCCGAAGCACAACAGAGGCTGAATTTCGAGCGGTCGCATCTGCCACAACCGAGGTTCAATGGCTTGCAAATCTTCTTCAAGAGCTCGGTTATCATCTCTCTACGGCTCCCACCATCTATTGTGATAATTTAAGTGCTACCACATACTCCACAAATCCGGTTTTTCACTCTCGAATGAAACATCTAGCTTTAGATTTTCATTTTGTACGTGAAAAAGTGGAGCTTGGTTCTGATTATACATGTTTCTATTGGAATTGGGCCTTTGGGATCTTGTGGATTCAAAACAAACACACACACTCACACAGTAAGTTATAAACGAGAAAGAGAGAATTTAGAACACAAAACTGGTTCTGGTTCTGTATTTCTTCTGCTTTTAAAACTGATTACAGGGGAGACTAAAATACTACTAGCTGCTAACAAAACTTCCGAGAAACTAGCATCAACATATGCATTAATGGGTGTGGCCACATGCCACTTAATTCTCTTAAAGACATGGTTTTTAGAGGACCATATCAGCTTTATTTAACTGAGCCTCCAACGGCTATAAACTAGAATTAACCTAACATATTTCCCCCCTTAATTTTGAGTTTAAACTATAATGCTTTCAACTCCAATCAAGTTTCTCATCTTTGCAAATGTCACACGTGGCAAAGCTTTTGTTAGAGGGTCTACCCTCTGTTCTTCTTCGCTTACATGCTTCACTTGTATCTCCTTTCTTTCAACATACCCCGTATGAAATGGAACTTGGTATCAATATGCTTACTCCTACCATGGAAATCGGGGTTCTCCATTAAGGCTATGGCCGACTTGTTATCTACAAAAAGTTTGACTGCTTCTTCCTTCCACCCTGTCAACTCTTTTATTAAACTTCTCAACCACAGTGCTTGACATGCAGCTTCTGTTGTTGCCATGAACTCAGCTTAGTATGAAGACAGTGCCACTGTTTGCTGTTTTTGTGAAGACCAGGTGACAGCTTTTCCAGACAAGAAAAAAATGGTTCCTGTTGTACCCTTCCTATCATCTAAATCCGTTCCATGGCTGTTGTCACTAAAACCCACTATCTTCTTATCTCCACCTGTCTTGTATACAAGTCCAAAGTCCTTTGTGCCTTTAACATACCTTAGTATTTTTTTTAAAGCATTAAGGTGACACAGTTTTGGAGCTTCCATGTATCTACTCATGACACCCACAAAGTAGCTAAGATTAGGTCTAGTGTGAGTTAAATACCTTAAACTTCCAATGAGTCTTCTATAGTCTGTGGCATTTACTGGTTCACCTTCTCCATCTTTCCTGAAACTCGATCTAGGTTCCATGGGATATTTGGTGGGATTACAACCCCCCATCCCTGCCATTTGTAACACCTTTTCAGCATACCCAACTTGACTGACTGTGATACATCCTTCCTTTTGTGTTACTTTGATCCCTAGATAGTAGGTCAACAAACCCAGGTCACTCATATCAAACACATTCTTCATCTGTTTCTTGAAGGTATCAATTAACCCGTTACTTGATCCTGTTACTATCAGCTCATCCACGTACACACCAACTAACAAGTTTGTACTTGCCCTCTGAATCTTGTACACGCCATACTCCAGGGGGCAATAGGAAAAACCCATATCTTTCAGAACTTTATCTAGTCGTTCATTCCATGCTCTAGGGGCTTGGCGAAGCCCATAAAGAGCTTTCTTTAGTCTATACACCATGTGTTCCTTCCCTTTTATGACAAACCCATCTGGTTGAGTCACGTACACCTCTTCATGTAATACCCCATTAATGAAAGTGGACTTTACGTCTAAATGATGAACCTTCCAGCCTTCGGTTGCTGCCAATGCTAAGATTATCCTCACCGTTTCTAATCTAGCCACCGGTGTAAAAGCCTCTTCAAAGTGAACACCTTTCTTTTACACATAACCTTTTGCAACCACCCTGGCCTTGTGCTTGACAAGCTTTCCTTTTGCATCTTTCTTTACTTTGTAAACCCATTTCAATCCGATGGGTTTGTGATCCTTGGGGAGACTAGTCAATTCCCATGTATCGTTTTTTATGATGGAATCAATCTCTTTCTTCATGGGTTCTCTCCAAACCGGATCGTTTGCGGCTTCCAGGTACGTAGTGGGTTCTTCTCCTGCAAACATAAGTTCTTCATCTTCATCTTCTAACTGAGTACATCGATTAATCACATCACTCAGTTTTCGAAAACCCCTAACTGGTGTATCATCATATGTCGATCTGCTTGGTCTTGGATCAGATGACATGGATGTTGTATTAGATCCATGGGGCGTTGGTGTGCTTGAAGTATAGTTATCTTGAGAAATGGGCGTATGTGGTGGTGTTGAGTTCAACGAGTCGTAATGAGGACTCGGGCTTCCATCTCCATCATGGGCTTCTGCATCCTGGGCTTGCACATGGTTCTCTCCGTCTTCAACATATGGGATTTCATTTGGAAACCTGACCCAATCTTAACCAAACACATGGGTTTCATCTTGATTCCCAGCCCATTTCCACTTCGTGGCTTCATCGAAAACAACATCTCTAGCTACGTACTTTCTCTTTTCACTTGGACTGTATAGTCTAAAAGCCTTACTCCCAGGTTCATTGTTGAGATACACAAGAGCAATGCTACGATCACTCAACTTGGAGAATTTATTTGTTGGTCTTTTTGCGTGGGCCACACACCCAAAAACCCTAAAGTGATCCAACGTTGGTTTCTTCCCATGCAGAGCCTCATATGGGCTTTTATTCTTCACCCCTTTCGTTGGAACCCGGTTCAAAATCTAAATAGAATGGCGCACTGCTTCTCCCCAAAACATCTCTGGTACCTCCATTGCCTTTAACAGCGACCTTATGGCTCCAAGAATGGTTTGATTACGCCGCTCCACTACTCCGTTTTGCTGAGGGGAGTATGGAGCGGTCAATTGTCGCCTTATACCTTTCTTGTTGCAATATTCCATGAATTCTTTTGACATGAATTCACCACCACGATCTGTACGTAGACCCTTTAGCTTGTACCGGGTTTCATTTTCCACTTGAACTTTGAAATTCTTGAAGGCTTCAAATGCTTCATCCTTTTGTCTTAACATAGATACCCACATATACCTGCTGTAATCATCTACTAGAAGTAGAAAGTATTTGTTACCTGCTATCGTCTGTGGTGATATTGGGCCACAAAGATCAGCATGCACAAGCTCTTATGGAGTGCTTGCTTGCCATTGAGATTCTTGTAGGAATGCCTGTCGGGTTTGCTTGCCTACAAGGAACCCTTCACAGACTTGTGCTGGGTGCTTTATTTTTGGGACTCCACATACCCTCTCTTTTTCTACCATGGATTCTAGGAGACGGAAGTTGACATGCGCTAGGCGTGCATGCCAAAGCCAAGCATTATCATCTAGTTTCGCATGAAGGCAAACGGGTTGGGTTGTGTACAACACGATCTTGTACATGCGATTATATGAACGTTGTACCTTCATCACGAGTCTATCGTATTTGTCATGCACCTTCAGAAAATTTTCTTTCATTTGGATGTCATATCCTTCTTCTGTCATCTGGCCCAAACTGAGAATGTTACTATGGAGAGCTGGAATGTAGTAAACATCTGCAATGATCAATTGTTCTTTGTTCTTGCAGTTAAGTAACATCGTCCATTTTCCTTTTATTTGGACTTTGGATCCATCTCCGAACGACACTTGACTCGTGATGTTTTCGTCTAGCTCCGCAAAGTAGCTCAGCTCCCTATCATATGGTGGCTGGCACCATTGTCTAGGTACCATGTATACCTTTCGTTTCCGTGGTTGCCCGGAAATACTTTATCTCCGTTTAAAAGTACCACTTCTTCTTCTCTTTCTCCATACATTGTTAACAAGGTTGTCTCATCTTCTTGTGCTTGAGTGAGATTCACATTCCCTTCTGTACGTTTTGGTTTAGGGCATTCTGATTTAAAATGACCAAAATCATCACAGTTAAAACACTTGATGTGTTTCTTGTCTCGATTCTTCCAACGGTCTTGGTTGTTATCTCGTGAAGGGTTGCCACCCCGGCCACCTCTGCCTCGCCAACTGCCTCTTCCTCGACCTCCATTTCTACCCCCTCGATCATTTTGGGATGAGCCTCGACCTCTTCCTCCTGAGTTCTTTCCGGGAGTTTTCTGACCATTTTGTCCCTGTGATTGGGTCAGCATCAGACTTGCTTCTGTGGTTGCATTATCAGATCGAAGCTTCAAGCGGGATTCATAAGCTTTGAGTCTTCCAATGGCCTCTTCGAACGGCATGTCGTCTACATCGGCATATTGCTCAATGGAGGCAACGAGTTGCAGGTATTTGTCTGGGACAGAATCAAGTAGTTTTCTAACCAACACTCCATTGGCTAGGCTCTCACCAAGGCTTACATAACTGGAGCTTATCCCACTTATTTTCCCTGCAAATTCATCGATCATTTCTCCTTCCTTCAATCTTAAAGAGTCAAACTGACTCTTGAGTGCATGCTTTCTTGCCTTCTGAACCCGATTGACACCCAAATAACGAGTTTTCAACGAATCCTATACTTCTTTTGCCGTCTTCTTCTGTTCAACTTGAAGAATCACATCATCAGGTAACGCTTGGAATATGAATGCTCGAGCCTTCTTACTTTTCTTTTCATCAATAGCCGCGCCAACTCGGTGCTCGATGGATTCCCATACTCCCTGGGCATCCATTATCGCCTCCATCTTTATTGCTCATGTTGAGTAGTTTGTGGGTGACAACATCGGGTAGTGGAGTGGTACACCTCCATTCCCGTTCTCTTTTGATTGTATGAGTGCCATTGGTAAAGCTCACACCAATATTGTGAACCCAAAAGCTCTGATACCAACTGTTGGAATTGGGCCTTTGGGATCTTGTGGATTCACAACAAACACACACACTCACACAGTAAGTTATAAACGAGAAAGAGAGAATTTAGAACACAAAACTGATTCTGTATTTCTTCTGCTTTTAAAACTGATTACAAGGAAGACTAAAATACTACTAGCTGCTAACAAAACTTCCGAGAAACTTGCATCAACAGATGCATTAATGGGTGTGGCCACATGCCACTTTATTCTCCTAAAGACATGGTCTTTAGAGGACCATATCAGCTCAACGGCTATAAACTAGAATGTCTTTAGAGGACCATATCAGCTCAACGGCTATAAACTAGAATGTCTTTAGAGGACCATATCAGCTCAACGGCTATAAACTAGAATTAACCTAACAGTTTCTGGGGACGATCAATTAGCGGACGTAAAACCATTAGTAAAACCTCGCTTTCAGCTGCTAAATTCCAAGATTGGTCTTGCTTCCCGCTCGTCAATCTTGCGGGGGAATGTTAAGTGATACCGTCAATTTAATTGTTGTATTTCATTTAAATTCAAATTGTTATACCGGGTCAATTAGAGTTTGTTGTAAAGCATTATTTTTCTCCTGCAATTTCTCTCATTCATTGTATATGTACGTACCATTTGTTTTAAATAGTATAATCAGATTTTACATCTAAAACTATTGATATCACAGTCTTTATATATTGGTTTAATTCTTAAGTTTTTTTCCTTTTTTTTTTTGCCAAAATAACAATACGTCTGTTAAATTTTATATAATATCTTGATATATGTGTGCATACTTACTGGGAGTAATAGACATCCATCGTAACGTGTTTGATGAAACCTAATTAGTTTCATTGCACTTTCTTTTTATTATACAAAATATTCAAATTATTACTTTCATATTATAAGATTCTATTTTATATATTTATCATTAAATAGTACTATTTTAATTAATCAAAGATATAATAAAAAATTGTATTATTTATAACAACTATATTAAAAATCTCTTAAATATGTTGGAAACAATAAAATATTAAATATGTGTTTTAATATTAATATTGAATATCAAATTCCCCAATAATACTTGACCTATTATGTTACCTCCATTATATATGTTAATTAGAAAAAAGGACTTTGTTATATTACACATTCTATATTAAAGATGCAAATTTAGGTGTTACTTTAAAGCTGTTACAAGTAACACTTTACATGAAAATATATATCGGATAGAGTCAATTATAAAAATAACTGCTACATATATCATTTTGAAAGCATTGCTGGATGTATTTTTAACGATGTGCAATATAAAGAATAAGATAATATATTATGTAAAATACAGTGGTTTTTAGACTAATTGTTTATCTGTGTATTTAGTTTGTTCGAAACACAAAACCATGTAATAACACTAATATTTAAAATATTGGTTGAAAAAACACTATTTGTCCAACAAACTAATATACACGATTGAATACACCATTTAAACCCTAAACCAAAAAACAGCAAATGATATTTGTCAATATATTATGGGTTATTTTGGAAATGACATGTTTACAGTAGAAAATTATTCACATAAATAAAATTATTCGATGAAAGGAAACGAGTCGACATTGTGAAAACGAAGCCAGTCGCCATTCAAAATTACAAATATAAAAATGGGTTATATTACTAGATAATTTGGGCTTTTGATTTTTTATTTAATTTTTGGTTGCATGTGGGTGTCATTTGACATTGGAAAAAGGCTATAGACCTTTCAAAAGGATGCTTATCACCTGGTGTGTTTCAAGAATATACAGAAGAATAAGATTAACTTTGCATTTCTATGAGTAATTTCTTGTACATACCTTTACTTAAACAAAGTTTTAAGCTAGCTTCTCCGGTTATTGGATCTATGTGATTAAATACTAATTTCTGAAAAAACTATCAGTATTCGTTGCTTGATGCGGGTAGACGGCTAATATATATATATATATATATATATATATATATATATATATATATATATATATATATATATATATATATATATATATATATATATATATATATATATAAAAAGCTCGTTTATTGAATAGTTCAAAGTTAAGCTTGAGATAAAATAAATTTAATGTCAACCCAAATAATTGTCCGAGTAACTCTTGAGAACGAGCGCTTAAAAAAAGAAGAATGTGGCCTAGTTGTCTTGGAAGCGTTGACATGTGTTTTAATATACAAATTAAAGGCATATTCTTTTGGTGTTACTTGCTATTTATACCTCGCAGGTTTACATCCAAAAACATAACCTTCCTCCCTCAACCCTATCCTCTCTAACTTACGGTGAACCATGAGAGTTACCACCGGTGTCCCGTTCAGGGTCCCTTTATGGCCTATAGTCATAGCATTAACTGTCTTTGGTGTTGCGAACCTTATAGCGGTCTCGGCTGATCCTTATATCTATTCTTCACCACCACCACCGTATATGTATAAGTCTCCACCACCACCGGTGCATTCACCACCACCGCCATATTTATACAAGTCTCCACCACCACCGGTGCATTCTCCACCACCAACATATTTGTACAAGTCTCCACCTCCACCGGTGCATTCACCACCACCACCATATCTTTACAAGTCCCCACCACCACCGGTGCATTCACCGCCACCGCCATATTTGTACAAGTCCCCACCACCACCGGTACATTCACCACCACCACCATATTTGTACAAGTCTCCACCTCCACCGGTGCATTCACCACCACCACCATATTTGTACAAGTCTCCACCTCCACCGGTGCATTCACCACCACCGCCATATTTATACAAGTCTCCACCACCGCCAGTTAAGTCACCCCCACCACCATACTACTACAAGTCTCCTCCTCCTCCGGTGCATTCTCCACCACCACCTTACTACTACAAATCCCCACCACCACCAACAAAGTCTCCCCCACACTATTACTATAGTTCTCCACCACCACCAAAATCCTACTACCCAGTACCTTACCCTCACCACAAGAAACTCATCGTAAAGGTCGTTGGCAAAGTTTACTGCTACAGCTGCTATGACTGGAAATACCCAATCCAATCACACGCCAAGCACCACCTCAAAGGTATAAACTTTAGTTTCTCGCACTACCTTAACTGTTTTTTATATGAATTGATGTGTATGCATTTGCTTTGATAGTTGACCCATGTTCTATGTTTCTGGTTATCAACATCGCTTTTACCCAACGATACATATAAACATATTGACAATTAATTTTCAGAAATATTTATCTTATCTTTTGGTTTTATTCGTCTACTATCTTGCATTTTAAAATAAATTAAAAAAAACATCAAAATGAAAGATATGTATATTTCTCAGAAAATGAAGCTTTAATTTTCTAAAATTTCATTTTTGAGTTAACTTGTTAAGACATATAATCATATATTGATTTCTTATTATACCATATAAATTATAATACTTCTAAAAAATAAAATAAAGATACCATGTACATATTCTTTTTATGAAAGGCTACATTATAAGTTATACATTTATGATTATTTTGTATAAGAGTTAATAATATTTATTTAATTTAAATATTTAAACCCAAAGTCATATCATGCATAGCATAACATGTTTTCATTTTATAGTAACCCGCGTATTACAAAAACTAGGTTGGCCAAAAAATATACATAAAGTTGATTTTTTTTTATTTGTGTTGAAAAAGGTGCTGTTGTCGAAATTACTTGCAAGGCTGTTGGCCAGAAAGAAATTTTTGCATATGGAAAGACTAAAATCAATGGCAAATATGCAATTACTGTTGAGGGTTTGGACTATTCTAAATATGGAGGAGCAAAAGCTTGTACCGCTAAGCTTCATATGGCACCAAAAGGAACCAAATGTAATATTCCAACAAATCTTCATGGTGGTTTGAAGGGTGCCGTGCTAAAGGTCAAATCCAAAAATGCTTATGAGGTTGTCCTTGAGGCTAAACCATTTGCATATGCTCCTAAGACTCCTTCTACTCTTTGTGAGAAGCCAAAACCAAAACCAGAACCCACTCCTTCTCCATATTATTACAAATCTCCACCACCACCGCCACCCACGTACTTGTACAAGTCTCCCCCTCCACCCGTTAAGTCTCATCCAGTATATCACTATACATCACCCCCACCCCCTAAGAAATCACCACCTCCTCCATACCACTACACATCACCCCCACCACCCAAGAAATCACCACCTCCCCCATACCATTACACATCTCCTCCCCCACTGGTTAAATCTCCACCACCACCATACCATTACACTTCCCCTCCACCACCAGTGAAGTCTCCTCCAAAGTACCACTATACATCACCCCCACCACCTAAGAAATCACCACCTCCCCCATACTACTATAAATCGCCTCCACCACCAGTTAAGTCTCCACCCCCACCTTACCATTACACTTCACCACCACCACCAGTGAAATCTCCACCACCGCCATACCATTACACTTCACCACCACCACCGGTGAAGTCACCACCCCCACCTTATCACTACACATCACCTCCACCACCATTAAAATCTCCGCCACCACCATACCACTACACATCACCTCCACCTCCTGTTAAGTCACCACCTCCTCCATACCACTATACATCACCTCCGCCACCAGTGAAATCTCCTCCTCCACCATATCACTACACTTCACCACCCCCACCCGTGAAATCTCCACCACCACCATACCATTACACTTCACCTCCCCCACCCGTAAAATCCCCTCCACCACCTTACCATTACTCATCACCACCACCACCGTTGAAATCTCCACCCCCACCATACCACTACAGTTCACCTCCTCCACCGGTAAAATCCCCACCACCACCATACCACTACACATCACCCCCACCCCCTATGAAATCTCCACCACCCCCATACCACTACACCTCACCTCCACCACCAATTAAGTCACCACCACCACCATACCACTATACATCACCACCACCACCAGTTAAATCTCCACCACCACCTTACCATTATACATCACCTCCACCACCTGTGAAATCTCCACCTCCTCCATACCATTACACCTCACCACCACCACCAGTTAAGTCCCCACCACCACCATACCACTACACCTCACCTCCACCACCAACTAAGTCCCCACCACCACCATACCACTACACATCGCCTCCTCCACCAGTTAAATCACCACCACCACCTTACCATTACTCTTCACCTCCACCACCATTTAAGTCCCCACCACCACCATACCATTACACATCGCCTCCTCCACCAGTTAAATCACCACCGCCACCTTACCATTACTCTTCACCTCCACCTCCAGTCAAGTCCCCACCACCACCATACCACTACACTTCACCTCCACCACCAGTTAAATCCCCACCTCCACCTTACCATTACACATCTCCCCCACCACCAGTTAAGTCCCCACCTCCACCATACCACTACACATCACCTCCACCACCCGTGAAATCTCCACCACCTCCATACCATTACACATCACCCCCACCACCAGTTAAGTCACCACCACCTCCATACCACTACATATCTCCCCCTCCACCAGTAAAATCATCTCACCCGCCCGTATACATCTATGGTTCTCCTCCACCCCCAACTAATTATTAGACTCCGATAACTTTGTTGTTTGAAAGATACAACCATGTAAGTATATTTTTTATTTCTTTTTTGATATCATGGAACATTCCAAACACTATAACCAAAATTTAAATTCTATGAAACATCCATAACAAATTCATATTTATTTATGTAGGTTTTATTATGAGTTCGGGTTTAATAAAGAAGGCTCCTCAAGGAGATGTTTGAAAAAGTTGTTCATCCACATCCATTCCATTGTAATAAGGTCTTAAACATTGCACTTCACATCATCAATCTTTTTGTTACAGCCATTTCTTTTCTACATCGTCGTTATGGGTCATCCTATCCTTCAAAAAGAGCTCGAAGGGTTACATATTGGAAATGTAAAAAAAATATAATTTGTTATCGCCGGAAGAGGGTGATAAGAGTGTTGTGGCTTTAATATTTTTCTTTTCATGTTTCTTATTTATATTGTATAAATGGATAACTGATGGTTGTTTTATATTTATATATTATTGATTTAATCTTCTCATTTCCTTTTTTTTGGAGTCTTATATTATAGGATATATGACCACTGCACAAAATATTGGTAACAAAAATTAATTACATGAGCCTATATGGGTTACCCGATTGACCCAAGATAAAAACATGGACAAATAAATAAATATGAAATTAATTTATTATTTAATGAGTGTCAATAAATAATTAGAACTTATTGCAATTAATTGTTATTTGATTAATTTTTAGTTAATATTTAAGAATTAATCGGTGGGAACTAGATAATTATGCTTAAAAGAATTATAGAACTTATTTTACTAATTAATAGATAATTCTAAAGGATAATTACTGATGAATAAAATAATATTTTCCTTTATTCAAATTTGAAAATGATAAGATTTCCACCAACTATATATAAAAGGGGCAAGCATAAGGGGTTCAAGGCTCTATTCAAAAACGTAAAGTCGGCCTCCCTTTTTCCTCTTCTCCTCTCTAGGTAAGAACGTGAAGAAAACACAGGTTTCTTAGTGGTCAAAATTCACAAGTATGCAAAGCTAGGATTCTAGCTTTCTTATTGATCAAGGGGTATGATATTGTCAAAAGCACTCTTGATTCAGTTCATCAATCTTCTTGACATTTGTTAAAGGCATTTCTTAAACCTCCTTTAAGGGTTAGAGTTTCTATTAATAGAAAGAATCATGATATCGTGTTTAATCATATATGTTCTTGATTTAAATGCTTATGTTGTTTTCTATTTAATTAACTATTTTCTTATGAAGAAAAAGAACACCTTATTATCCAATAATAGTATCAGAGCCTTTGGTTCTTATTAATAACACTTAGAAATAAGTTTTGGAAAGCTTAATGTGTATGGTCTTGTATATATATTTTGGGAAAGTGTGTGTATAAAATATACACATTGGAGTTTCAAGTTCCATGATGATATGGCAAGAAAGATTTTGCATTGAATTCAAAGTGTTTGATTCCCCTTTATTTTCATTTTCTTATAATTTGGTTGTATGTTTTAGCATGAAATCATACAACAAAACCACGAAGCATGTTTATATCTTATGTATTTAAAAGAGTTTTATTGACATTGTAACATATAAACAAAGATTGTTTTGTAAATTTAATTATTTATTTAAAATAGTTATGAAAATAATGTTATATTTCATTTTAAGGATATGGTAACTTATTGAATCATATTGGACATGTGTTTGTGACGTCTTGAGTTGTTTGGTTTATTTAAACTACTTTAATGGTGACTTATATGATGTCTCCTTATTTCTTTGTAATGTACTTTTCCTTTGGAATTGTAATAAATATTATATTAGTTAAGAAAATGGATTAGATTGTAAATTATAGATAAATAAAGACCAAAGTCATCAGAGAAAGGGATATAGTGATCGGAGTCTTATTGGATTTCCATTCAAGTATCGGGTGTAGATGACAGTGCGACTGGGAGCCATGCATCATTGTTGTTGTTTTTCCCTAGAATGACCTAGTTTTTCCTTATGGTGGCTCACTAGAAAAACGCATAGGACTAAGACAGTGGTTACCATTAGTTGCATGTGATTGTGTTATTTAATGTTTTTGTAACAACCCAAAAATCAAGACTATAAAATTTGATTTTGAAACTAATAAATCCATCATCCAAACAACATCAGAGAAATCATGGTGAATCATAGGGTATTAGTATCATCCAAGTACATCAAAGTAATATAAAAATACGGAACGATGTGGTGTGTGTACTGCAATCATCCTGGGGTCCTCCCATTTGAACCAGAAGTACGTGAAACATAAACTGAAAACCGTAAGCATAAAGCTTAGTGAGTTCCCCAAAATACCACATACCATACACATCAAACATATGATGGGCCTCGCCCGTCATCGGACCCCCGCTCGGTAAACAAATTTATCAGTCATCAAGCCCCGCCTGGCATCGGGCCCCGCTCGGTATACATATAAACAAATAAACATATAACCATATAAGCACATGCAACAATCAGAAAGATAATTAGCATACATGATCGTCATTGCGCCCCGCCCGGTGAACATATAAACACATTTCACATGTAAGAGTCACACAGATAACTAGCATCCTAAACATAACAAACCATGGGTCGGCATTGGTGCCTTTGACCCGCTAAACATAGTGAGGAAACTCACTTTAGGCTGCAGAATCACTCAGATAAAATTTCAGTCTGCTGGTCCGGAAAATCCCCGCGCTGACATCGTCAAATGAATATCCAATTAACAATTGGATCACGAACCATAATCAAAAATCTAAGCTACTTGTCCAATATCCAGGGTAAAAGACCATTTTACCCTTTTTCTTACTTGGCCCAAAACCAAAGCCCAACCCATTGCTCAAAAGGACCAAATTCCTAAATGACATCCTAAGGCCCAATAAGCCCCAACTTCCAAATTGGGCCCCAAAATCATCATGGACGTAATACAAAAAAACCCATAGCCCATCCATGACCCAAAGTTAGAAGTCCAATGGCCCAACAAGACCCAAACAATATAAGCCTAAGATATGGCCCAAACCGACAAAGTCAATCCAAAGTCAATTTGCTGAGTACGCGGGGCCTACTCAGCTCTTACGTTTAGCGTACTCCTTCCGAGGTCAGTATCCGCAGCATACCAGCTGCGTACGTCCGACATACTCCACTTATTACCTACCCAACCCATTAAGTACTTAACTGGTTAAGCCAACATGCTAAACTCCCAAATCTAGTCCTAAGTGGCGACTTAATATGTAAAGTTGGAAACTTTACACCCATGCATGGCTTAATGGGGCCCAATAATAAAAAAGAAGCTTAATAAGAACCTTAACACTTGCATGGATCAATATCTTACATAAAGATTGCATTTTTATGGACAAGGGACCTTAATGGATCTAAGATCTCACATCCATGGCTTCTGGAGTAGATCAAAAGCTCAACTTTAACTCAAAAGACCCAAAAATGCATAAACAACACCCTAAGTTGGATCTAGCACATAAAATCATCAAGATGAGAGCTTTTTACCTCAAATGTCTTGCTAAGGTGAAGATGACTCTGGATCTACAAGCTCAAGCTACTCCCAAGCAACCTCCAAGTGTTCCTTTTCTTCTTCTTCACAACAAAACACCAACAAACTCACTTTCAAGCTTAAATCTCACCAAATACACTTAAGGTTTCGATATTAGGGCATAGGGTGATGGAGGCTGGTCAATAGAGTGTCCAAGAGTGAGATAAGTTGTTTGAATAGGGTGCAAACCCTAAAAATTAGGGTTTTTCCCTGCACCACGTACGCCATGCGAACCCCACGTACGCCCCGTGTACATGGATGAAACTCACAATCTGGAACAAGCTAGTACACTAAGCGCAACAAGAATACGTCGTGCGTACTAGCTAAGGACTAAAATGTGATGATTTTTGCATTAAGGGACGAAAGGAAACATACCAAATTTTCGAGTGTTACAATTTTGTTTGGGATTGTGTGATCAGGAAACTTGTTGGCATTGATACATAATTTTGACATGCAAATGTTTTGACAAAAATGATAATCTATAAAATTCTTTTATGAATAATTTAAAGTGTTATAAAAGATAATTTTGTTGAAATATAGTCAAAATTGTTTTATTTGAAAAAAGCAAAGACCCATTTTGAAATATAAATCATATTCTACCCATTTGTAATACACACTTGTTATAAAGTCTTCAAACATGGGAAAGTACATTACTTAGTTGTTAGGAGAGTGAAGTAATGTTTGTGATACCTAAAAGCATCGAGTCGGATAAAACGTATGGTTCAAATGGATGATTTATTGTCTTAGCTTGTGATTGGTAGAAAACTCGTCATAATATAAGATAAACATAAATATAGATTAAACATGTAAATGCTTACATAAAATATTGAATCCCACAGATCTAAGAGTTCCATAGAGAGTAGAATTGGTAAAGGGTTTTACCTACTTGAGTAGCTTCTCCTTGTGATTACATCTCACATATTCACAATTAGAACTGAAATATGGTTCTTATCTTTTGATAAAATAATTTACCGGGTAATTGGTTTTATAAAGAATATAATAAAATCACTAATAAAAAATTAGATAAATTTTTATAAGTCCTCAAATGAAAACTCCTAAAACTCATACTTTTCACTACTAAGCATCCTTTTAAATGATAAATTTAATGGATCAAAAATCTTGACTGGTGTCGTAATCTAGGAAATGTTTTCATGTACGATAAGAAAGGTCAAGCATTGAACCTCCTGCTCACAATGCAAATAGAGCTCAACTAAAAGAGAATAACGATCCTTGAATCTACTGAGGTTGCATACCTCATGCATGTAGCCATGGTTTTATATATTCAACAGAGTTTCGAAAACTTTCGGGAGTATGATATCATTATGTCGGTTAAGGAAATGTTTCAAGTACAAGATAGGTAGGAGCGATGTGACGTATTAGGATCACTCACGGGTTGTAAGCTACAAGAAGGTGGAAATGTCATTATATATATATATATATATATATATATATATATATATATATATATATATATATATATATTGGAATAATATTCCGGTAATGTACGAAAACAAACAAGAAACAGGAAAAAGTTGAGGCATGTGTTTAACACATTGTCCTTAAAACATATTCGCCTGCTATCAGGTGTTTGTTTCCTAGGATATAACAACTAGAAGTGGTTCTTCTAGACCACTCGAACCCTCATTAGGCCTGGAGTTTACCTTTAACTCAGCAAGAAAACTAATAAAATGAAATGGAGAAGAAGAGAGTTTTTGTATTCTTATTGGTGTCCTCAAATGGTTGTATAATAGTAGTATTTTTACTACACATTTATAACCTCCCATTTAAACACCTCTATTAATCACAAAATTAATGTGTGTTAATATGTAATTAAATTGTAATATTAATTACAATTTCAGTTACAAAGGAAAGAAATATTTGCAAGAAAGGTCCCTAAACTTTTCTTTGCTTTCTCTCAACCATTAAACTCTTTTATTTACTTCTTCCAGCACCCTTACTTTAAGGGTTAATTTGTCATTCATATAAATCCATTTTTGGACTTGTTAAAAAAATGGAAAAAACCCATTTTTATAAATTGGTTAACACAAATTTTCCAACAATCCCTCACATGAATGAAAATTGATCAAACATTTTCAAGCTACCTAGATAAAATCCAACAGTTTAATCATGTATAGGATAGGAAGGTGTTATCCTTTGAACCTTCCCTTAAGATACATATTTATTTTACTAGTGGACCAATAGAATCGATGTCCTTGAACTGTTCTGTCGTTTGTGCAAATAATCAATATGTGTCTCACATGATTATCTCTGACCTCGTTTGGTTCTCATTGGTGTGTCCGTTATGGTCATGGACACTTGCCTGGTTATGTAAGAGCTCTTAGGAATGTGTTCATACAATTCCCTTTGAAGTGACCCCACTTATCTCTCACATAGGTGATTATATAATAATCATTAAAAGCTAAATAGTGATGATTACCATTTTAGCATCGACGGCTATAAGCTTAACCTATATCACTGTTTGTTGTAGGAGTGAGTTGGGGATTGCCCCCATAGTGATTCACAAAGTTATATGCAAGTAGGTTGTCCCATTGAACCTAGATCTTGGGATGTCCAGTCAACTAGGTTTAGTTTTCTTTCGCGATAACTTATTAATCTACCGGTTTTAGTCTCATTCCTCATAACAACCTCTCATTCCAAACATTTCGTTAGCGGATCCGCAACGTAGTATTAAAGACAATTCATCTTGAGAGTCGTTGGTGAATGATGTTATGTGTTTAACAAATATGTCTAGACTCACCATTATTTACATTATCATGTACGTATATAGGAGTTATTGGCTCATCATGGGACGTCTCCCAAGAACTTACAAAGCCTTTAGTTCATTGTCCAATCTTGGATAAACTTCTAAAATTGATCTCCTATATTTTCTAACAAATGTTGACAACTATCAATATGGTTCTTACTATACCATAGTTACCACTATCAAATAATGATATAATTATGTCAACACAATACGATAAGCATACACACTACATGTATTTGTGAATTCAAAATAGCATTGGCCAGATGTAATTATGAATATACCATACACGAGCCTTCTTGAAAATATCAATGCAATCTCTTCCTTTAACTATCTATATGTATAATTCTTAGGCATCCTATCTTAAGGATTCTACTATGTGTAAGGTCCTAAAACGGATCTTACCAGTGATCAAATACCAAGCACAATCAGTTAACAATAAAGAACAAGTACAATCGAGAATAAACAAGCTTGCACATGCTTTTCTATTAGGAATAACGTCTGGTACAACCTGTGGTTACAGCAGTCGTGAACTATGAGGTATCAACAACTGACAAAAGACCTAGCACGCCTCTATATATACTGGACCTGGGCCGGCCTTGGGTTTACGGCCGTAAACTCAATGTTGGGTCGTAAACTACATATAAACTACCAAAAACACACTATTGACTCAAAAGAACCTATTACATAGAAAGCCTAGACCAAACCACTAATTAGACCCTTCAATCTCCCCTTGGTTTGGTGATAGCTTGAAGTCAATCTTTGTCCACGATCATTACATCATCTAGCCCCATGGATCCATTCCACATCCGCTTGTTTATGATCGCAGCAACCATAGTAGTGTATTCTTTCGCGGCCGACTCAAATATCTCCTCAGCAACCTGAATCTGAAAATGGCTCAAATGATGAATGTCCCCTTTTCTAAACTGGAACAAATCCCTTCTGTCATACAGACGAATGCACCCCTACTTAAGTTTGATGACAGCAGATGTTGTGGTTTCATCAAATACCCAATAGAGCATAGAGCTTAAGGATCCATTCGGGTAATCTTGAAGCACGGGAATTTGTTTGACCTGATTTGTAGCAGGCCACATCACCACCTGGAGTGGATTACCAGTTTTGGGATCAATAACGTCAGGATGATCCATTATCACAGATTCAATAGTCTTCATAGCTGGAAAACCCTTCTTTACTTGATCTTCCAAAAAGTGCTTGAATTTAGTTGCTTGTTGATTATCCGTCGGGTTTGAGAATGGAGATTGAGATAGATCTGAAAGATCCACCCTGGTCCAAGAGTTAAAATCATGACAATCCTTGTAGAGCTCTGTATTGCCGCTCTTTCTGCGAACAATCCACATTTTTAGGGGATCATGAAAACCCCAAGATATGATACCTGACCGATCACCATACGTGTCTCTAAAGCTTACGGCTTCAAGATCTGTAACAATGATAATGGATTGATTTCGTGGTGCATTCTTATCGGAACTCCTCTTGAATAAGATCTGTCCCTTCTTGGCCGCTTTCTCTTGTCTATCTCGAATGATCTCTGAAATATGTGGAGCATGAGTAGGCTCTTCTGCAAAACGATTCACAACTCGAGAAGTTTGAGTAGTTGGCACGGCTATAAGATGAGCTTGGGAGTAAAGATCGATTCTATGCTCATTTGCGGATGTCTTGTACTTATCACCAAAATCTTCTTCAAGCTTCTTCTTGAGATTAAGTAGCTTTAGGTCAAGAGATTGAAATGATCTTGGAGCTCAGAGATTTTCTTGGACTTGATTGCTTTATCTTCTTGCAGAAACTTGAATCTTCAGATTTTCTTATTCTCACTTAAGAGATCTTCAACACAAATGCTTAGCTCAATGTTTTTCTGATCTAGCACATTTATTCTTTTCTGAAGCTCATCAACCATGGATTCATCTTCTCTTGGCTGACCTTCACTAAAAGTAATCCCTTTTCACTTAGAAGAAAGTGCAGCAGCTTGTTCTTGAGCAAGATGCTGGGCCAAGCGCATAGAAGTTGAGTCAAGATCAGTTCTTGGAGGAGAGAATCCTAGTGGAACTGAGGAGCCACCTGCTTCAAGGAATGTGCTAGGGCCTTCACGTAACGGTTTTGTGGTTACAATAGCAGGAGTGGTAGTTGGAGTAAACGGCAAGCCATGAGACACGCTAGAGTCCAGATGCCCGAACCTAGGATCTCGACGTCTTCTTTTGGACGGAGGCTGCAAAGTCTGGTCGGTTAAGAAATCACCCTGAAGTGGCTCAAATGTAGGTGAAGCAATGTCAAGGGGAGGAATCCCTGACACTGTCACCATTGGAATTGTAGAGACAGCCACTTGTTCTGTAGTAATGGGGGTTGATTCCAGAGCATCTTCCGAATCCCTACTCTTCGTTGCCATGTGAGCAACATCACTGAGATTATCTACCAGCGAGTTGAGGTTGATGTTTGACAGAAAATCATCATTAGTTCCAAAATTGGTAGGAATCTCATCTATGTCGAAACCTGTGAGATCGAGGTCTTCAGATTGATTAGGCTCAGCAGTGTTCTTAGAAGACCCTTCATTATAATCTCCTTCAACTTGGACATTTTGTAGGTCATGCTCCTCTGCAACTGACACAGCAGGAGCAGTAGTGTCTTCTCCTTCTTGATCCGATACGGTGATCACATCTCCTTCTGAGATCACCTTTTTCGATGAAGTATGCTCTGATGAAATCTTGTCTGAAGATCCATGTGACTCGGTGGCTTCGTTCGGTTCAGCAAATTGTCCAAACTTGACCAAAGGATACAACCCCTGAAAGACCACCTTCCCCTTGTGGTTTTGTTTAATGAGCCCAATGGTGTGATGGCCCAAAGACTTCATATCGAGAGTATCTCCATCCTTCACCAAGTTGGGAAATTGCTTATTGATGAAGAGCTGAACGAATCGGGGGTACATTAGGAAAGTATCCCGAATAGTGGTATTAATGTTGACCATAAACTCGTCTAGGATAAACCTAGAAAAGTTGAAGCTGATCCCCGCAACGAGAGAAATAATAGCGCCAGTGTTTCTCAGGGATATCTCATCAGCACCGGACCTTCTTCTGGAGATGCAGCTCACGAACACGTGCGCTAAAAATCTCCAATAGGGCGGCAGAAGTTTCTTCATAGTTGGTGGAGAATCACCCTCGTACCCCATCTTCCTTAGTATTCTTTGAGCATCATCAATACCAATCTCCGTGGGAAAAATCGGGAGGTTGTTGATCAACAGAGTCTCTCTCACAAAGGGCTCAATAATGACAATCTTGCATCCCTGAATGATTGCATTCACAGTGACAGCTCCATTATCGTCCCTTGTCATTTTGGCAGTCTTCCAGAATTCCCGAATGATCTTCTCGTAGACAACCGTGTTCATAGTGATGGCGGAGTCCAGACAGCATTCTTGTAGTCCATGAATCATCGACTTGAAGTCCCCATGGTTTAATGGAGGATCAGCGAGAACCATAGCCAAGTTGTGCATATCTGCAAATTTTAGAGCTATCATTTTATCTGCACTAAAACATACCAAGTAAGACAAGAGAGAAAAGTGAGCAATTAAAATTTTAGATGATTTAATTTTGACCCCAAAAATGAATTGATAATTTTAAAATTAAATTTTAGGTCAAAATCAGAGTTTGCGGTCAACGAGGGTTTACGGCCGTAATGTAACGCCTGTGTTTCCGGGCTTGCCATTTTTAGCAATGTAATAGTCTAGGTTAACCTTTGTAACCCGTTTTGAAATAATAAGAGTGTAATATTTGAGTATTATGTGATTTGTGCTTAATTGCTTAATTATGTGGTTTGATTAATTAAGAATATAAATAAGGGTCAAAATTTAAGTTTAAAATAAACTTGATATCTTTGGATAATGTTGTAGTAGTTGAAACGAGGTTTCCGAATATATATAGAACGCCCAAATCTGACTTCGTATGAGGAAGTTATGATTTATCGAAGTTTCGGCTTAGCAGTATGCAGCCTGAAATACTCGATTTGAGATCGAGCGGTTTTTAGCCGAAACAATCTAAACGAGAATCGAAGATCTCATTGTTGGTATCGAAGCGATAAAAAGTTAGGCGAGAACGGACGTCAAACGAAGAAGTTATGAATTTATAACGAAATTTTCTGTCCCGGCCTATTAAAAATAAATAATAAAAATAAATTCAAAATTAGCCGACGGAGTCTAAACGAAAGTCGTAGAGCGTAGTCTCACCTACGCGTGGATATAAAAAACGTCGAAAACGGAGTTCGTATGAAGAAGATATGAATTTCCGAAGTTTATTAAATAATTTGTATTTAAATTTAATTGGAAAATCTGGCATTATCCGAAGGGGAGTCAGCGATCCGATCCGAAGTACGCCCCGCGTACTCAAGTACACCATGTGTACTCTGAAGGTGTCGACACTCGCAGCAAGTGGCTTCGGATGACGCATGCAGTGACGAATTCGGATGCGTACGCCCCGCGTACTCCGAGGTTCCAGCCTCCTATAAATAGGATGCGAGGGTTCCGGGTTCAATTGCTAATTTCCTCTCATTTTTGTGTCGAAGCTCTACGCGAAAACCCCCGAAGCCCCGGTAATATTCCCGAGTCCCGAAGCAAGTCCCGAGATCCCGAAGATCCCGAGAAGTGCGGTTCCCGAGCCGAAGCTCTGCCCGCGAGAAGTTCGATTTTTGTAGAGATCTTCTAGATCTGCTGAGGATTACTACTTTTGCAAGTCGTAGTACTGTCCGATCATCTTCTGATCAAGTGAGTGTGTAGTTATTTTCTTCCAATACAATAATATGAAGTATTTTATATAAAATACGTGTATGTGTATATATTTTGTTGTTATATGTGTGAATGTGTATTCACTCTCTTCTATCTTATAAATCTGATTATTTCTCTATGAAATACGTGTTATGTGTGTGTGTGCCTCATCTGTTATGTGGAAAATGTATTGATCGAGCATGCTATACAGGTTTTGAAACTATGTATAAAAAATGTATATTTTTATCTACTAATATGTTGGGTAGAACATGGGTAGATAGTTGGTGTGTAATAAACAGATGAGAGGCCTCGTTGTTGTTTGGTTTAGTCATCTAGCGGAGTTTAGATGACGACCACGGACTTTTCTAGACAGTCTTGTGGAACATTAGCAGGCTCGCCACCTGTAGGTGTTAATGAACTTGGGTGTTCATTCGCTGTACTCCATCCCCCTCATGGTTGCCTTATTTGACTTATATTGTTGAGGAATCCCCGAAGCATGTGTTGTCGCCCCGATGAAATATTCTTAGACTAGGTCCCTTGTGTTAGTTATTTTAGGGACATAAAGTGAGAATAACGGGAATGGGTAATTGGGTTATTGTTGGTTGATGAGAATTAATTTAATTATTTGTTGTGGGTTGAAAACCCTATATGCTCACCAGGCTCCCAAGCCTGACCCTCTCAGTTTTATTTGTATTACAGGAAGTGGCGGAAGGGCATGAGATGGATGAACCATCAAGTTGTTTTGTTTACAAGTCTGTATATGAATATATTTGTTGAATGACTTGTAATGTTATCGTTTATGCTTATTAGTTTGTATCGGAACATGACACCCCGAGTTTTGATTATATAATGAAAATACATTTCTTTTATGAAATGCTTTGGTAAACATTGTTTTATCATGTTTTGTTTTTGGGAACAAATTCCGCAACTCTTTCAAATCAAAAGGATTTACTCTGAAATTATTTTAGAAGCATAAATGAAAATCGGTCTTTTCTGGCCGAGATTTTGGGGATGTCACAGTTGGTATCAGAGCATTAGTTTAAGCGAACTAGGAATTGTAGGGTTTCTAGACTTAAACTTAGAATGCTAAGTGGAATTTTGAGATGTGTGTCTGTTGTGTTTTAGACACGAGCACTAGTTTATTTTAGGAAAGTTGCCTAAAATGCTTTTATGTGCTAAATGTTATATGTTGCCATATATGATATTATTTGTTCGGATCTATGGTCTGTTGCCGACCGGATCTAGAAACCTTATGTGTGTAGGATTCTAAGCGTACGTCTACGATATTAGAACTAGCATGAAAACGTTTCGGAGTGACAAGGATGATTGGAATATCTATTGTGATTAAGGATCTAATTTCACCTTATTCGGTGTGTAGATCAAAAATGGTGAGAACGAGGAGTGGAGTTGGAAATGATGATGAAAACAGAAATCAACCGCCTGTAATTCAACAAATACCTGTCGTAGCAGCAGCACCTGAGCCAATAACCATGGCTGGTGTGCAAATGATGATTCTGATGATGTTGGATCGTTAGATGGATGAAACTAGACGGTTGCTTCAACAGAATCGTGAAGAACTATCAATTCGTATGGAAGAGCCTGAATTAAATGAAGGGCACTCGGAAGGTGGAAACTTCAACGGGTCTGTTGGTTAAGCCAACCCGCCGATAGTTAGGCAAGACAACCATGATGGAAGGAATGATGGAATGGGATGCAAGTACAAGGACTTTTTAACTTGCAAACCATCGACCTTCAATGGAAAGGAGGATCCGATTGGGGTTATGGATTGGATCTCCGAAATGGAGTTAGCCTTCATGACTTGTGGCTGCAGAGGTAAGTTGCAGACTATCTATGCAGTGTGTTAGTTTCGAGGTGGAGCCGTTTGTTGGTGGAACACTCTAGGGAAGACTTTAAGCCCTAATGAGCCGCTGCAATTGTCATGGGCAGAATTCTTGGTGCAGTTCAAGCGCAAGTTCTGCTCGGCTCAAAATCTGTTGGAACTAGAGAACAAGTTTCTGACATTGACGAAAGGCAGCATGTCAGTTGATGAATACACCAATAACTTTACCGATAAGATGGAGTTTGCCTTGCGTATCGTCCCAGACGAGCTGACAAAGGTGGACCGATATGCGAAGGGACTCCCATGGGAGTACGAGGTGCCAGTACGTCAGGCACATACTCTAGAGGCAGCTATCTGGGCTGCCAAGTCTGTTGAGAACATGATTAAGGGAAGAACCACCGACAAGGTTGAGGTTGGTGAGAAGAGAAACTTTGAGGGAACATCTGGTTCCGGTAAGAGAAGCAAATTTTCGAAATCTGATTCGAAAAAGTTTGGAGGAAAAGGAGGCGAAGCGAAGTGGTGTGATAAGTGTAAGAAAAAGCACTTTGGGAAATGTAGCGAGGATGTAACCTGCTACAAGTGTGGAAAGGTTGGACATTTTGCCAATGAATGTCCGAACAACAAAAGGATGTGTTTTGGTTCCAATGAAGAGGGGCATATGTTGAGAGATTGTCCGAAGAAGAAGGAGGCAGCTAGGCCCAACATTCCACCAAAGCCGAAGGCGAGAGCCTTCCAGATGACACTAGAAGCCGCTAAAGATGAAGCTGATGTCGCTTCAGGTACCTTTCTCGTAAACGAATTACCTGCTCAAATTTTGTTTGATTCTGAAGCCAACTACTCCTTTATTTCGCATGAGTTTGGTAGAAAGCTAGTTTTGCCTGTTGATAGACTAGATAATGCTTTATTAGTCAAAGTAGCTAGTGGAAAGTTTGTACCTGTTAGCCATCGTATGAAAAACATCTTAATCGACCTTAATGGGAATAAGTTTCACGAGGAATTATTGCCTATCGAACTAAATGGTTTCGACATCGTTTTGGGAATGGATTGGCTTAGCGCCAATGATGCTGAGATACTATGCAAGAAGAAGATAGTTAAAGTAAACCCGCCTGGGAAAGATTCGTTTATGGTGTATGGGGACAAACGCAGAGTGAATTCTGGAATCATTTCCCTAATGAAAGCCAGAAAATGTTTGACCAAGGGATGTACATCATATTTAGCATTCGTGATTGATGCTAAGAAGGAAAAGAAGGTGATGCAGAGTATTCCGGTGGTGTGTGATTATCCGGAAGTATTTCCCGAAGATCTTCCTGGATTACCGCCTGATAGACAAGTGGAGTTTAGAATAGACTTGTTACCAGGGACGACGCCAATAGCAAAAGCACCTTACCGATTAGCACCGACGGAGATGAAGGAGCTAATGATGAAACTTTAGGAGTTATTGGACAAAGGTTTCATTAGACCTAGTTCATCACCCTGGGGAGCTCCGGTGTTATTCGTAAAGAAGAAAGATGGAAGTATGAGAATGTGCATTGATTACAGAGAGCTAAACAAGGCAACAATAAAGAATAGATATCCGTTGCCGAGGATTGATGACCTATTTGATCAATTGCAAGGTTCGAGCTATTTCTCGAAGATCGATCTTAGGTCAGGATATTATCAGCTAAAAGTAAGAGAGCAAGATATCGAGAAGACTGCATTCAGAACTAGATATGGACACTACGAGTTCTTGGTTATGTCGTTTGGACTAACCAATGCTCCCACAGCATTCATGGATTTAATGAATAGGGTTTGTAATCCGTTCCTTGATAAATCCGTGATAGTGTTCATAGACGACATTCTGATTTACTCGAAAAGCCAGGAGGAGCATGGCAGACACTTGCGAGAAGTGTTAGAAGTCTTGAAGAAGGAGAAGCTGTATGCAAAGTTCTCCAAATGTGATTTTTGGATTCGAGAAGTCCAATTCTTGGGTCATGTGGTCAACCAAGAAGGGATAATGGTTGATCCAGCGAAGATCGAAGCGGTGATGAAGTGGGAACAACCGAAAAGTCCCACGGAGATTCGAAGCTTTTTGGGATTAGCCGGATATTACCGAAGGTTTATCCAAGGTTTTTCTTCGATCGCTACTCCATTGACAGCTTTGACCCACAAAGGAGCTACTTATGCTTGGAGTGATAAGCATAAAGAAGCATTCGAGAAGCTAAAGAAGAAGCTATGCGAGGCACCGATACTTTCTCTACCTGATGGAGTTGAAGACTTCGCTGTCTATAGCGATGCGTCTGGTGTTGGATTGGGTTGTGTTTTAACCCAAAGAGAAAAGGTGATAGCATATGCGTCTCGACAGCTGGAGGAGCATGAAAAGAATTACCCGACTCATGATTTGGAGTTGGCAGCGGTAGTTTTCGCTCTGAAAATATGGAGGCATTACCTCTATGGCACGAAGTGCAAACTTTTTACTGATCATAAGAGTCTCCAATATCTTTTCAATCAGAAAGAGTTAAATATGAGGCAACGACGCTGGCTAGAGTTACTCAAAAACTACAACTGCGTGATACTTTACCCCCCCCGGTAAAGCTAATGTTGTTGTTGATGCTCTCAGTCGGAAAGTCAATCTTGAAAAGAGAAGGCCAAGAGCGTTGAGAATTGAAGTTGTCTCGACCATTGTGGAAAGTATAAAGAAAGCTCAGAGCGAAGCTTCTGAGAAGAACGACCGAAAGGAAGAACGTTTGGGCAAAACGTTGGTGTTCGGTGTAAACAGTCATGGACTGAAGGTGTTCCAAGATCGAATTTGGATACCTAAGTCAGGAGGAGTCAGAGACCTTCTGATGGAAGAAGCTCACAAAACCATGTACTCGATTCATCCCGGTAGCACTAAAATGTATAGGGACCTGAAACCCTACTACTGGTGGCCGACGATGAAGCTTGATGTTGCAAAGTATGTGGCTGAATGTGTGACGTGTGCAAGAGTCAAGACACAACATTAGAAACTGTACGGGAGTTTAGAACCATTGCCTGTGCCTATGGGTAAGTGGGAAGACATTGCTATGGATTTTGTCACTAAACTGCCCAGAACAAAGAATGGTCACGACATGATTTGGGTGGTCGTTGATCGATTCACTAAGAGTGCGCATTTCATAGCGGCCAAGGAGAGATGGTCTATGGAAAAGCTTGCGAATTCTTATGTGAAAGAAATTGTGAGGCTTCACGGTGTTCCGTTAACGATTGTGTCGGATCGTGATAGCCGTTTCACCTCGAGGTTTTGGAAAAGTCTACAAGAGGAATTGGGTACCAAGTTGTGTTTAAGTACAGCTTACCATCCGCAGACTGATGGTCAGAGCGAAAGAACGATACAAACACTTGAAGATATGCTGAGGGCATGTACTCTGGAATTCCTAGGTAATTGGGATGAACATTTACCCTTGGTAGAATTTTCCTACAATAATAGTTTCCACTCGAGCATAAAGATGGCAGCTTACCAAGCTTTGTATGGACAGAAGTGTCGTACGCCGTCTTGTTGGCTTGAGGCTGGGGAAAAGCAGTTTATGGGACCAGAGATAGTCCATCAAACTGCTGAAAAGTTGAAAATAATTAGGGAAAGAATGTTAGCAGCTCAGGATCGTCAAAAGAGCTATGCTGACAAAAAGCAAAGATCGATGACTTTTGAGGTTGGGGATTCGGTTTTGCTTAAAGTCTCACCGTGGAAGGGACTTATAAGATTTGGTAAAAGGGGAAAATTAAGTCCAAGGTTTATTGGACCGTTTAAAGTTCTTCAGAGGATTGGGAACCAAGCTTACAAGCTCGAACTACCAGAAGAACTGAATGGAATTCATAACACTTTTCATGTGTGTTATTTGAGGAAGTTCACAGGAGAAGTTCCCGACATGATTCCACTTTCAGAGTTGAGAATCGATGAGAACAAAAGGTTGATTGAAGAACCAGAGGCAATTGTTGACCGAAACTCAACCATCTTGCGACGCAAGATGGTTGAGTTAGTGCTTGTCCGATGGAAACACACGAATGGGCCGAATCTCACCTGGGAGACGGAGAGTGACATGTTGAGTCGCTATCCGCATTTGTTTGTTGATGTGTGATTCCGGGGACGGAATCATTCTAAGGTGGAGAGAATTGTAACGCCTGCGTTTCCGGGCTTGCCATTTTTAGCAATGTAATAGTCTAGGTTAACCTTTGTAACCCGTTTTGAAATAATAAGAGTGTAATATTTGAGTATTATGTCATTTGTGCTTAATTGCTTAATTATGTGGTTTGATTAATTAAGAATATAAATAAGCATCAAAATTTAAGTTTAAAATAAACTTGATATCTTTGGATAATGTTGTAGTAGTTGAAACGAGGTTTCCGAATATATATAGAACGCCCAAATCTGACTTCGTATGAGGAAGTTATGATTTATCGAAGTTTCGGCTTAGCAGTATGCAGCCTGAAATACTCGATTTGAGATCGAGCGGTTTTTAGCCGAAACAATCTAAACGAGAATCGAAGATCTCATTGTTGGTATCGAAGCGATAAAAAGTTAGGCGAGAACGGACGTCAAACGAAGAAGTTATGAATTTATAACGAAATTTTCTGTCCCGGCCTATTAAAAATAAATAATAAAAATAAAGTCAAAATTAGCCGACGGAGTCTAAACGAAAGTCGTAGAGCATAGTCTCACCTACGCGTGGATATAAAGAACGTCGAAAACGGAGTTCGTATGAAGAAGATATGAATTTCCGAAGTTTATTAAATAATTTATATTTAAATTTAATTGGAAAATCCGGCATTATCCGAAGGGGAGTCAGCGATCCGATCCGAAGTACGCCCCGCGTACTCTGAAGGTGTCGACACTCGCAGCAAGTGGCTTTGGATGACGCATGCAGTGACGAATTCGGATGCGTACGCCCCGCGTACGCCTGTACGCCCCGCGTACTCCGAGGCTCCAGCCTCCTATAAATAGGATGCGAGGGTTCCGGGTTCAATTGCTAATTTCCACTCATTTTTGTGTCGAAGCTCTGCGTGAAAACCCCCGAAATCATTGAAAGAAATGCATATTCATGGTCGAAAATGTGATACCTTTTATACCTTGATTCCCTTTACCTGATGCTCACACAGTGTAAGGCAGAGTCCAATACAGTCCAATATTATTTTTTTAAAAATTTTAAAAACAAATCTTTTTGAGGATTAATGTTAAAACTAAAATTAAAAATAAAACAAAACAATATAAAATAAAATAAAATAAAAATTAATTCTGCAAAATTTAAAAATTAAAGATAATTATTAATTTTTAGCAGTTAATTAAATAAAATAAAATTAATTTAAAAATAAAAATAAAAATAAAGTTAAAAATAAATAGAAATAACACCAAACAAATATATAACAAAAATTTAATTACTGAGAATAAATTTGTGACGTTGGGATCAAAGTTGTTGGACAGCCTTATTCCACTTTTCGGAACCCTTATTTTCACATCTTCGTCTGATCAATCGCCAGTATTGTGGTCCACTTAAACATGAAACATTTGTGACATAATTTTGGACAATTTACCAACAACATGACATTTTTAGCCCTTATCCTTAAGTAAATTTCTTTGGAACCATTTAGCTGACGGCAACCAGGGATATTGTTGTCCACCTAAATTGAGTAGCAAGATCTACAGACAATCTGTATGTGTTCAATTTTAAGTGTACTAGAACGTGTTTTCCGCTTCCTGATACGCTCCAGCCATCAAGGACTTCCAGAATACTCCTTACACCGGGTGAACAGACAATTATTAAGAGAGAAGATAGATTTAGAATGCATATGTTGTACATCCAGGTCGGATTTCTTCCAATCACGCAAAGGATGAAACATATGACTAACTAAAGTTTTTAGAGGAATTGGGAAGAGAATGGTGCATATACTGTGTACCAAGTCGGATTTTGAGTCACGCAAAGGAGACAATATATGGCTAACAGATAGAAAGAATTGCATAGATAGAAGATGCAGAGAAATAGAATTGCATATACAGTCCTGGTCAGATCTCTCAATCACGCAAAGGAGGCAACATATGACTAACAGACAGAAAGAAAGAAAATAACTTTCTACAGACCTAATTTATCGGAATTCTCCAGTCACCTCATCAAAACCGGAATTAAGGATAAAATCCGCACATCGAGGAAAAGTGAATTCATAGTTCTAGATACGGGTTCTTTAGTGTGACCAGTAGATTCCCGTGTATATCTCCCTGCTCAACCTATCCGAGTGTCGTATTGTCAGGCTAAACGGATCAAATTTGGTCAATGTTTGTCAAGTCCTTGAATTACTTAAGTTTTAACTCTTCCTAGTCAATTACGTTTAAAATCTTTCGTGTCTACCAGCGTATCGAGCACAGAGCGTAGACAATTCAACTTAGGTATTTTATGTAGATTCAGATTGCCCGTTATCACTTGCTAATTTCATTTCCCGTCACAACACCTGCAACAAAACTTTCAGCAATATTTTTAATTTTCTGGATTTTTGTTGTTTTTGGATTTTTTAATTTTTTAATTTTTTTGGATTTTTGATTATTTCTCCCCCTAAATTTGTGCATGGGTGAGAATAAAAATAAAAGAAAATAAAATGCGCAAATTTAAATTAACCTACCTACAGAAACAACAATAAATTTAAAAATTATGAAGAATTAAGAAAAAAAATAAAATAAAAACTTAATCCTCAAAAAGAATCATTTTCAGAAATCCCACAAGCACATCGAAGCGAGCTTTGTTAAAAGGCTTAGTGAACAGATCTGCCATATTATTAGCAGTGGGAACCTATTCCAGCCGGATTAGTGAAAGTTCATAACAGTCTCTTATAAAATGAATTTTAATATCGATGTGCTTGGTTTTAGAATGTTGGACTGGACTTTTGGCTATGGATTCGCCATCTGGATCTGGAGTCAGAAGAGGTCTTACAGCCATTGGCATTGATGCAGATTTAGTGTCGTGAATCCCGAACTTCTCAAGAATATCCTCCACATACTTGGCTTGATGTAGCAGGATTCCGGTTGAATTTTGCTTGACCTGAAGCCCCAAAAACATGGTCATCTCCCCCAGGGAACTCATTTCGAACCTCTTTTTCATAATACCTTCGCATTCCTTGCAAAGTTGCAGACTGGTCGACCCAAAGATAATGTCGTCAACATAGATTTGAACCAGAATCTGATCAGTACCAACATGCTTAATAAACAAATTTTGATCAATAGTGCCACGAGAGTATCCATGCTCGAGCAAATGCTTTGTTAGATTCGCATACCACGCTCGAGGAGCTTGATGTAATCCATACAATGCCTTGTCCAACTTGTAGACATGATTAGGAAACTTTGACTCAACGAACCCAGGGGGTTGATCAACGTAGATTTCTTCCTTCACATTGCCATAAAAGAAGGCAGTCTTGACGTCCATTTGGTAAACGGTAAAGTTCATGTAAGAGGCATATGCAAGGAAGATACGAATAGCCTCCAAGCGAGCCACTAGAGTATAAACTTCAGTGTAATCAAGACCCTCGACTTGTCAAAACCCGCAAACCTCCAATTGAGCCTTATTTCACACTATAACCCCTGAATCATCCTGCTTGTTTCGATAAACCCATCATGTGTCAAGAGACTTTTTGCCCTTTGGCAACTCAACCAACTTCCAAACCCCGAGTTTATCAAATTGATGTAGTTCTTCATGCATTGCATCTACCTAGCTGGGCTCATTCAAAGCCATTTCAACATTCTTGGGCTCTATTTGAGAAATAAAGCAAGAGTAAAGACAGGTATTGACATCTCCACTCTGACTTCTGGTTTTAATGTCGTCGCCCAGCTAACCAATGATGTTGTCGATCGGATGATCACGTTGAATCCTTGAGGGTATTTCTTGGCTAATATCATTAAGTGAGACAGGAAGATTGTGAATATTGAAACCTCCTTCATTTGGTGATTGAGCCTTGCCAGACGACTCTGCCACAAACTCATTTGAAAAATCTTTAGGAAAGAGTAGCTCTATAAAAGTTGAAGTAGCAGCGGAAACATCTTTAGACATGAACTCTCTTTCTATAGGAGTGAGTGGTGTAGCTTCAGCATCAGGAGTATCATTATGAACTGGTGATTTCGGACTATCAGGATGTACAAATGACTCCCCCTCAGGTGAAGCGAAGGGCTCCCTCTCAGGCGAAGCAGGAGTCTCCCCCTCAGGATGTGAAGAGGATACCGTTGGAGGTCTGTAGACAACTTCTTCGTCTTCGTCTTCAGAAACATTCTTCGAACCAGAGACAGAGCCATATGAGCTACCAGAAAACACATTAATGGATTTGAACAGAGATGTGTGGTCAAACAACCAGTCCGGACCTACTCGAGTATCCGTCTCATTTTCTTCCAACCAGCGCATGTCATAAGATTCTACAACCTGCTTTGTCTTCTTATTGTAGACCCTATAAGCGGTGCGAACAGCATACCCTACGAAGTAGCAATCATCGGCTTTGACATTAAACTTCGGGTTGGTCTCTAAGTGAAGAAGGGTGCAAGGGCGGCCAAATACACGGAAATGACTGACTGAAGGCTTGTGACCATATAGAATCTCATACGGGGTCTTCATCTAAGCTTTGTTGATCAAAACGCGATTCTGAATGTAGCAAGCAGTGTTTATCACCTCGGCCCAAAAGAAAACTGGTAGTTTAGAGTCACACAGCATCGTCCTTGCAGCGTCTTTTAAAGTTCTATTTCTCCTCTCAGTAACACCATTTTGTTGGGGTGTGTGAACGGAGCTGTATTGACGCATAATACCCTTTTCTGTGCAAAAATGATCGAGTACAGAATTCTTGAACTCTGTTCCATTGTCGGTATGAAACGCCTTCACTCAGTTGTTAGTTTGGTTCTCAATCAATACAATGAACTTCTTAATTAGATCAACAACTCCAGCTTTGTTGGATAGAAAGAAAACCCACGTAAAACGAGAGAAATCATCAATCACTACCAGATAATAGGAATTTCTGTTAATGCTGAGAACGTTTACTAGTCCAAACAGATCCATATGTAGCAATTGAAGCACCTGACTAATTGAGTTGACCTGTTTTGGCAGGTGTGGTTTTCTATGATGCTTACCTTGGGCACATGACACACACTTCTCAAACATAATAAAGTCCTTGACAGGCAAACCACGGACCATCTCATTCTTTGCAAGACGATTCAAGTTCTTAGCGTTAGCATGACCGAGTCTTCGGTGCCACAACATTGCATTTTGTTCGGAGATCTTTGAAAAGAGGCACGTAACTTGTTCTGGAAGATTGCTATTCATATCTATGATGTAAGAATTTCCATCCCTTTTAGATTTCACAAGAATCCACTCTTCTGGGATGACAAAGCCTGGCTTGAGAATCATACATTCCTTTTCGGTGAAATGTGTAGAATAGCCTTTGTCGCATATTTGAGACACACTCAACAGACTATGCTTCAATTCGGGAGCAAAGTTGACATTCTCGAAACTTAACACCCCATTTGTGACGATTCCCCTTTGAGTGATTTTGCCACCTTCTCCACCCGCAAAAGAGATATATCTGCCATTAAAGGATTGAATGTTGTGCAGTTGGGCGATATCTCCTGTCATATGCCGGGAGCAGCCGCTGTCGTCAAAGCAGGGTCTGACGACATTCCCCCACAACTGTCCCTGCAAAATGTATGGGTTTGTTTAGATTTGGGAACCCAGGTCATTATTTCCCTAGGTTGTCCTGATGCCTTTTCAAATCTATTACCATTTAAAGAATTTTCAGAGGACACCGATGATGAATTGGAGGCTAATTTGGGCAACCATTGATAATTAGGTTTTCTAATAGTCCCGGGTGGTTTTGAAATTGAATTTTTATCAGTTTGCTTGAAGCACTTGGGTTTTCTACCAGAGTTGGTTGAAGACCCACTGCTGCTTCTAGATAAAACCGACCTTGGCTTGGCCATGCTCGGTTTTGACAAACTGTTTGGGACTTTGTTATGAAAGACCTTTTTATGCTTTTGAAAAACAACCCGTTCTCTACTCCAATCATCCTTCCAATCATCATTCTGAGAATGATTTCTAGAGGACTTTTTAGTTAAAGACCTTCCTCTGAATTCGTTCTCTCCTTTTGGTGACTCAAAATGTACAAACATACGATTAGGACAATTTCTAGCTATATGACCGCCAGTACCACAATTGAAACAAATCTGTTTGTTATTATTAGAACTTGTGCTACATTGATCAGATTTTTTTTCCATACTAACACCCTTGCTTCTCTCACATGAACAAGAACAAGAATTAGGTTGTGAGACAAGTGAGGGTGCATTAGATGGAGATACCTATGAAACTGGTGGTTTTTCATTATTATTATCATCACAAACACTAGAATTGCCAACAACATTATTCAAAACAGTATCAGACACTTTAAAACCATTCAAAATAGTATCAGAAGAACTAGAAACATCACAAAAAACATTGTCACTTGTAACATCAGAAAAACTATTGTCTTTATTTAAAACTAAAACTTCAGGTTCAGACTCAGTTTTATTTTCAGAAACAGATCCTTCAACTTCGTGCTTTGACTGATTCAAGGATTGATCTGCAGGAGAAGTAGAAATGTTAGTACTTTCAACATTAATAAATCCTCCCGAAACAAAACCAGATGGCTTGCCATAGACCATGAATGGTTCATTGGCAATCTCTTCTTTGGACAAGGGTTGAAACTGATATGTATGATTGAAAGGAGGAAGCACTTGATTATACCCTAGACCCTTTGACTGATTTCGTTTAAATTGCATGCAGTGGTCTATCATATTAGAAACTACCTCACTCGATACATGATATTTTCTAAAATCAAAATCAGTAGTTTCAAATTTGCCCTTTAATGATTCAATTTCAGCCACTAGTGCAGCATTATATTTCTTTATGTAGTCATAATTTTCGCATTTATTACTATAGTCTTCCTGAAGTCTTCTAAAGTCCTTTATTTTAGATTCTAATTGGGCCTTAAGAGGTTTTTGTCCTTTTCTAAGTTGGTAACCTTCGTACCTAAGATCCTCTACTTCCCTTTTTAGTAAGTCATTATGTTCACGTAGAATTGTAAGGATTTCTACTTCTCTACCTAGTGTCTTAATTTCCTCACGAAGAATTTTAACATAATCAATACAAGCTTGAGATCATGAGGGAAGACTTACCTCATTTTTATTTGGTTCATGGGAAGAAGATACCATCAATGCGAACTGCAGCTCCAACATCTAATCTTCAGCTGCAACAATCTCTGCCGGAGTATCATCACCAACCTGTGTCAAATGGGCATTTTCAGGTCCATATATATTTAGGGCCTGCATCTGATCCTCCCTGTCAAACGATTGCGTAACTAAGCGCCGCCTCGATTGTTCCCAACTGCAACGATTGCACGGTCATTGCTCAATCTTATATCTGGTTGCGGACAGTCACGAGCAAAATGCCCTGGCTCATGGTAGTTGAAACAATGAAGCTTTCCCTTGCTGAACACAACCTTCTTGTTAGCACTCATTCCCCAGTTGTTCTTTCCGGTCTTCTTGGCAAACTGTTTCGCCCTGAAAACTGCCATGGCGATTTGCCATGTGATATCCATCTCTTCTACGTCTTCAGGGTGAATCTGATCGAGATCGGCAAAAGACAGTTGTGGGGGAAGATCTACAGCTACAAGTGCATTGTAGCAGTTGACAAGCCATATAGCAAGAGCGAGATTTTCATCACCCTCCTTTCCTTTTGAAGAGGAAGCCACATTGGAGGAAGAAGCAGCTTGAGCAGCCACGAATGATTGGTTCTGAGAGGGAGGCATGGCTGATGCAGTAGGAAGAGAAGAAGCTGATGGAGTGGAAAAGGACTGAACCTGAGCTTGCTGAGCAGCAAATGGTTGACCTGCAGAAGAAAAGGTGAGAGATGAAAGAGCATTGTTAGAAGAGATCCCAAGGTTTGCAGCTAAGTATGAGTTTACATGATTTATCTCTCGCTGCTTGTCATCAATATCACAAGCCTTGATGACTGCCATCACTTCAGCAAGAGAGGCTGGCTAAGATCCTTAGTCTTCTTTATAACAACTATATTCATGTCCCAAGACTTTGGGAGAGCATGTGAACCGCTGCAGATGTGCTTCAAGAGTTTCTCCAGGAACGTAGTTAAACATATTGAACCGTTGTCGCAGCATATCTTGGCGACTCTCTTTCATATCTTCATTCCCTTCATAAACCTCGATTAGGGCTTCCCACAAAGCCTTAGCAGAGGTGTACTCCTTAAAAACTTAAGCAATGTATGGAAATAGAGCCATGGTCAGAGTGGCCAAAGCCCTTTCTTGCTCTTCAATCTTCTCGAAGTCTTCATCTGTGTAATTCTCAATCTTCTTGTCAACCACTTGCCCTGCAATAGTGGTGGTTATTCTGACCAGATCTTTTATGATGCTTCTCCAGATTTTGAAGTCCTTCATTTTGATGTACTTTTCAATCCTATACTTCCATTCTGGGAAACCTTCAGCGGATAGCAGTCTAGGAATTCTGTTGGTTGTGCCCATTACAGAGTCCAACTCGTGGTGGTGTGTTTGACTTTGAGAATCCATTGATATTAAATTAATATTAAATAGAAATTAAATTATTTAAGAATAAATTAAGTTTCTGGTCAAACACAAGCTCACAGTCAAATTAGGTTTGCGACCATAAACTATGACCACGGTCAGAGAGGAGTTTGCGGCCGTAAACTCTGTTCACGGTCTGGAGTTTACGGTCGAAAGGTGTTTCCGGTCAACGTTCACGGTCCAAGAATCCAAGTTTCCGGTTTATGAACAATCCTTATTCATGGCCCAAGAACCAAGTTCACGGTTCAAGAACAGATGGGAGTTTGCGGCCGTAATCAAAGTTTACGGCTGTAAGCTAGGGTCGTAATCTCCTAGAAACTCGAGAAAAATGCAGTTTTTGAATGAGGCTTGAAACCCTTTCACAGCAAACACCAACTTCAGTCGCAAACAAATAAGAACACGATCAAAAATCGATTGTAGGATGCCTTTGACGCTGGTTTTGCTCTGATACCAATTGTAAGGTCCTGAAACGGATCTTACCAGTGATCAAATAGGAAACACAATCAGTTAACAATAAAGAACAAGTAGAATCGAAAATAAACAAGCTTGCACACGCTTTTCTATTAGGAATAACGTCTGGTAAAACTTGTGGTTACAGCAGCCGTGAACTCTGAGGTATCAACAACTAACAAAAGACCTAGCACACCTCTATATATACTGGACCAGGGCCGGCCTTGGGTTTACGTCCGTAAACAGGCTTACGGCCGTAAACTCAATGTTGGGCCGTAAACAACATATAAACTACCAAAAACATACTATTGACTCAAAAGAACCTATTACATAGAAAGCCTAGACCAAACCACTAATTAGACCCTTCACTATGTCACAAAATGGAATAACACTTTGAAGTGTCATTAAATGAATCTATTTCATCACATACATCCATGTTAAATAACATATCAAAAATTTTAATACTATTGTTTCAAAACTTGATTTAAGTAATATAACGTCTTTATAATTTACACATTTTGTTGCTTACCGTCGAGTAAATTAACTACTAGGCAGTTTCATGTAGATTATACTTCTAAATGTATCTTTAGATGTTTTAGTATCATATCAAGATGATATACTTCCAAATTTCGAGAAGTTACAACCACATATAATTATAAGATCAAACAAATGAAATTAATCAAAGCATTCTTATGTTTGTAATCCAAACATATATTTCAAATATGTCATCAGACCTTACTTCTCATTTGAAAATCCACAAAATCGCAGTGATTTCTCAAACTCAGTAGTTCAAATGATAGAACAATTATTAGTTCTTGCAACTTAATCCAATATAAACTTCTAAGAAATGATCATATGATTCCAAATTTAGAATACTCATATTTCCACTCATAGTCCTTTCACCTTCATATTGAATATCTTAATATTCACCAAAACCTTTATCTTCTTTTGATGAATTCCATCCAATATTATTGGATTTAATGGAAATAGCTTCTTGGAGTATAGAAGTATCAAAGTGATTCTAAATTTTCAAAGAAAAAATCGGTGCGTATTTCTATTGAAATCATAGTCCATTATGTTCTAATTAATTCTCATCTTCTTTGTATCTATCTACTTTCATTTTCCTCTTGAAAATCCATTTATAGCCTAGTGGTTTATGATGGGTTTTAGGCATAAGAACAATCCTATGTGCTCATACAAACCCTAATGCTTGGATCTAGGTTTCTCTATTGTACATGCTTTGAATCCAAGACTAATAAACTTAGATCTAACATATTATAAACTGAATTAGGGTTTATAGAATTACCTTTGATTGTTATATAGCAATAACAATCAATTCCTTGCTTGGATTGGCCTTAGAAAGCTTAGTGCCTCAAGTGCTGCACCTCTAATGGAGTCACAAACACCATATACAACTTGGATGAAGAGGAGAAGAAAGGAGGCTGCCCAAAAATGACTAGAAACCCTAGAGAATCAGTTGTCCACGTTTTTGGAGCCTAAGGGGTCCTTTATATACTTGTGTGGGCTGCTAGGGTTTCAGTCAAAACCCTAATGGACAGCTTAAACTCTAAGCAGCCCATGGAACCTTCTGGATAAGGCCTTGGACGAAAATATGATGGGCTTCCATCATAATTTCGTTCACCCCTTGATCCTTTAGCATTCCTTAGCCCAATAACTCAATTATCCAATAATTGTAGTCCAGTCCCCTGAATTTAATTAATCTCTTTTAGCCACAAAATTAATTATCAATTAATTCTTGACTAATATTAATTAAAAAATATGATTTCTCCTTTAATATATTATTCTCATAATATATTAATAAATCATATTTAAACCCTTTTTCTCCTTAAATCATCCTACATATTGCTATGGCGAAGGCCACCCAAAAGGACCATGCTCATAATCGGGTCAAGTACATACCAAAATAGTTATGGACTTAGACACTAATCCAACAGTCTCCCACTTGGATAAGTCTAATAACTATTTTCCGTATGACTTCAGAACCTGATCAGCAATCGTAGCTTTTAAAAGCCGCTGTCAACTCTGATCTTATCAGATAGCGTGTCCTCTAGACAAGGGATTATATATTCCTCCATTCTCAAGATATCGTATAGACATAAGACATGAATTTTAATCATTCTCTCTATACTGTTTCCTGACTTCCGATTTATGACGACTGATAACAGACTATAATTGAACACATCAACTTAGTCCCGGCTTGGCCAAGCGCTTAGGTGTCATCATTAAATCATCGAGAGGCCCAATGATATCGCTTTTATCCCACTTTGGGTAAAAGGAATGGATAAACTTTGACTCAAATCTTCGCTTGCATTAACTGATCGAATCACACACAACAATAAGTTTTATAACACCAAGTTACTGGTGCGTTTACTTATTATCAATGTATAACCGACCAACAAATAACAACTCACACGTCTTGGTTTCAAGAATATACAATATTATCGTCTCACTAATCACTTGTGATAAAACCATGAAGTGATCCAAGTGAGCGTGGGTTTAATCCAATACTCTAATCTTATCAAAGCACTCATGAACTCTGCAGCAAACTTGTGCCATGTCTAAACACTTCAGACAATCTACAGACAGATTCATGACAGTCTTTATTCATACCTACTCCCAACGTATGACTGACTGTGGATGTTTGAATAACCTAGTTATTCTGGAGTCAAAACATGCAAACTGAAACATGACAATAATACTTAATCCTATATGGCCCCAAACTTGTGAGAGTAAATAAAACACTTCTATTTATCCACCATATTGATCACTCATTATTTATCATTTAATGTTTCGGATAATCAACTCATTACTTGAATTACAACAACAATTGTCCCATGCTCTAAGCATGCACACTTTGTTTCCTATGGTCCATGCTTTCTGAAATAGAACAATTGAAAACTTTTCCAATGATTCTCATTTCACAATTCCTCAATCCCCATTATTAGTGTAAGAACACAAGGTTCTTTGCTACTATTAGAATATGCTAGATTCTAACATCTTATGCAACGATCCTTTCATAAATTCATAGCACAAAAGTCACCAAGACTTGGCTAATGAAATTACAAAGTACTTTCTTAGAAATTGTTACAAGACAATTCCATAGACGTGAAGTCTCACATTCAAAGTACATTCCTTTGAACATCCTTCTTGCATAAAGTTTTCTAATCTAGACACAGAATCTCAATATCCAACTCCCAATATGGAAACATTTCCACATTTGCCATTTGAAAAATTTTAGAATGGTAAATATTATAGCATTTGCAATCGATCCTATACCCGAAGCGTATGGGACACGATACATAATGTCTTACATAAAGATATGATACTTTACCAATCTTTTGCCATAATATTTTATGTGTCATGTTCTCACAATTCGAACTATCAAGAGGGATGCCGTAATCATAATCGAATTTTAAGAACACACAATGTATCCTTTCACTGAAAATGTTAAAATTTCTCAATCTAAGCTTTAGATTTTGAAATGAAGTATAATATTTTCTCCCTTAATTATATTAAAACAACTTTTCAACCCATGCAACTTTGCAACTTGAATCTTTGTTTTTCTATAATTAATATTGCTAACTTGCAATACTCGCCATAATAATCATACAAGCATAACACTTATGCTCCCACTATCATGATGATTATTATTATATAAGTATAACACTTATGCTCCCACTAGCTTTGCCTTAGATAGCTCATATGTGTGCTTAAACAATTCAGAACTTATGTTACTAAGTTCCAAATGTTCAAACTAACTGCCAAATCTCACAATTCGAACTATGGAAAGGGATGCCGTAACCATAATCGAATTTGAGAATACAATTTTCACAATTGCTATCTTCTTAAGATCTCTCTTAGTGAAAGCATTTCCTCACAGTCATTTTCATGAAGGAGGGAATCTTATGACACTTAGATCTTACGGTGTATGAATTCCTATCCATGTGAATTAGCCAAAACCAAGGTTTGCGACAAATCCAAACTCATATGGACTGAACTTTTTTAATCTTGATTTCTTGCCTTACGGTAACATGAGTGCCCACCATGTCTTCCAAGTAGTTTAGTAACTTGTCCTTACATATCAATGTATTTTTCATCGACTAAGGCTCTAGTATGAAATCAAATGAGAACTCATAGATCTCACATACACAATTAACTCAATTGGAATGGCAAAGAAACAAAATAATGTCAGCACGACAGGTTGTAAACCTCAAGTCGTGTGCTAGTGATGATATATAAGGTTTATTCTTGATTTGTTCTTGAAACCTTTCAAGAACATTAAGACTCCCACTGACTCCTTGATATATAAGATTCTCTTGTCAAGAAACATTTCTTGACAAAACAAATACTCAAGAGTTAGTGTAGTTCTTATCAAGACAAAACACTTCACATAATTGGTCCTTGGTCTTTGTCTTATCCAAGACAGCAAAACTTATCAATTTCAAATGTGCAAGAATAAGAAAACTTTTCTAAATTCCACATTTGATGAGAGTCATAAACCTACTTAAGACTTTTCACTCAATGTCACAATCTTGGAGTATGACTCTAAGACTTGATATTGGAACGAAGTATGATTGACTCTTTGATTTAACCATTTCTACAATTCTCGATTCCTCTTCTTAGACATGCAAATGCACTAAGACTCACTTAGAGGATCAATTGAGATATGGTTCTTAATCATTAAGACTTCATCATAAAACACAATAAAAGGTATTCTCCCTTCTTCTTAGAATGGAGAAACTTTTATCTTTCTGCCTTCTTGATTCTTCTTATTCGTTCTGCTATTGATTGAAACTATTTCAGTTAACTCAGAATTATACTCAATCTTATAAGTATAACCATATTTACTAAACTTTAGTAAATCATGACGAATATCTTTGTCACTCTTGCGGTAGACTTGATCAATGTACGACCTAGTGTACTCGATCTCCTAGTCCTTTAATTGACACTTTGTCAAAGAATTAGTCTAAATTTCCCAAATGTGAAAGTTTTTCATTCATCATACAATACGCATTGCATGATTTCAAGTTTTTGTCCAATTGAAACTTGGGCGATGAGAAACTCTCCCTATTTGGTAAACTTTTGACATTTCCACAAATAACATAATTAAGAATCAAATCCATTATTGCTAATAATAGAAACATTCAAACATCAATTTTTCATACATGCCATTGCAAGGATAAATAAATAAGATAAAATCAAAATTCATTTTATTGCGGAAAAAAATATTTTTTTTGTCCTTACAATGCAATTCAATTGAAAAACTATGTTATTACATATTTCTTAACAATCTATTCTAACTCCAAGTAGTAGCTCAAGAATCCATTCTTCAAGTAATGCGATCGAAATCCATTTCTTCATGATTAGATTCAGCTCACTTCTTCCCTCAAGCTTCCTCTCTTTTCTTCGATCCTACAAAACATCAAAATGTAATCTTATGACATCATGTATTAAGAATCTAGAATAGGAACTTAAAAGAGTTAGATAATGGATTTTACCTGAAGTAGAGCCATACGTCTTGACTCTCCCATCTCTTAGATCTCTCAGGTAGTTAGGGAAGCTTTGTCTCCAATGCCCCTTCTCTTGGCAATAAAAGCAAATGGACTCCTTTGGCACAGCACATCGGACAATCACAGACTTAGTTCTTTCTGCACTTCCAATGTTGCCAGTGTCCATTGAAGTTTGGGAGTTTGATTCACCAGACAAGTTTGCTTGACCAACACGCCAAATCATTGCTGATTCAGCAGCTATAAGCAAATAGGTGAGATTAATGAGGGTCACGTCGTGATCCATCATATAGTACTCTCTAACGAACTCACTATATGAATCAGGAAGTGACTGAAGAACCCAGTCAGTAGCCAACTCGCTTGAAATCTCGACACCCAACATGCTTAACCTATCAATGTGTGACTTCATCTCTAAGACATGTGCACACACAGGTTTCCCATCTTCGTTTTTACTTGCCAAAAGGGCTTGGGTGAGCTTGAACTTTTCAAGCCTTTGAACTTGTGGGTCAGGGAGAACGATTGGAGGAGGTGGAGGAAGTGAAGCATGACTCTCATTTCCTTGATCGTATCTCGGAACGTCATCTTCATTTGGAAAGCTTGTTCCAAAGGGTTTGGAAGACCATTGTAAGATTCAGACATCTACAAAACGGGAGAAAATTCAAGTTATGTTGATTAGAATTCTTGATGTAACACCCAAATGAAACATCAAGCTAGGATCCAACACAATATTCTACAACCTAGAAAAGGGATGCCGTAATCTAGTTGCAAAATATTTGAAGGTAGGTAAATGACGATTTACCAATTTCCACCATGAAAAACGAAAAGGAAGATTAAGTTTTAAATTAATTGAAACTCCTAGATCTTTTGAGATTCATTGAACTTTTCAATGGCATGTTTAATCTCGATTATGCCCTACTATTTGTGACTGGGATGCCGAGGATCACAAACAAGGTGTGAATAACCATACGAATCACGTGGTGCACCCAATGCTACTATCACCTAATCAATGTGTCGGTTAGCCACACATGCTCCATTGATCTATGACAAACATCGAGTCACCCTTCACTACCAATGTCATCCCCAAATTAGTGTGCCGGTTAACCACACACGCTCCACTAACGTTTGACAGGGGTACGAAGTGTAATTCTATGGATTAGCATACAATTTCACATTTTTCCTAAAGTAACTATGATTTGGGAATTTGAAAAAGCATTTAGTTACTTTGTACTTCATTATATTTATAATGGAAGGTTTCTGTCCTATCCTACCCGTTCGGCTAACGACCCTCCAATAGTAAAGAGTGCGGTGGGTAAGAGTGGATACCCATTCAATCGCCATTTTATAGGCAATTTCCTTAAACACCCCTTATAGACCAGCTTCGTGAATGAGGCCTACTAACGGTAAGACTGACTGATTACTCATACATATATAATATTAGACTTTTAATGTTATATATATAGTATAGGGTGTATTTTACACTTTTAAAATACTAGGTGGTTTAACTTAGTAAATTATACTTTTAATTTAATTAAATGTAAACCAAAAAATTTATGGGATTATTAAATCACTTTTAATTATACACTTTAATTAATTAATAAAACCATAAGGGTGTGATTTGAACTTTTCAAATTACTAGGGTTTTAGAATTTAACATTTCAAAATTAAACTTTTAATCAAATTTAAAATTCCAAAACTTGAGGGCAAGTTTTGAAACATTTCAAAAATTAGGGTTTAACTTATTTAAATTTCATAAACAAAACTTTGAAATTCAAATTTAAACTATAAAACCTAAAGGGTGCAATTGAAACTTTTTCACATCACAAAGGATCAAATAACAAATAATATAAGGTGCCTTAAGCTCATGTTTAATACCATGACTTGTAAAAAATTCCTCAAATGGTGATGCATATTCACCTCCACAATCACTCTTTTTGTTGAGATGATCCTCAATCTCACTTTTGTACAATTTAAACTTTTATATAGCCTCATCTTTACTTTTAACTAAATTAACATAACAAAGTTTAATGCAATCGTCAATAAAAAGTGATAAAGTACTTATATTAGTGTCATATGGATTCGACTTCATATCACACACATTTGTGTGAATCAATCCAAAGGGTTTAGTTATCCTTTCAATGGACTTGAATGCTTGGTGTACTAACTTTGATTCAACACATGTGTTGCATCAATATTTTGACTTATATGAAAGTGAGGTATGTGTTCAAGTTTGATTAATCATCTAAATGTGTCAAAATCAACATGTCTAAGTCCAACATGTCACACATTAGAGGACATAAGCAAGTAAGCGGAAGAGTTATTCAATTCACTGAAATTAGGCTCATTAGTCATTACCTGGAATTTAAACATTCCACCATCCGCATAACACTTGCCTATAAACATACCATTTAAAGTTAGTAAAAACTTATCGGAATAAAACACCAAACAAAATCCATTTTTTTTCAACAACCATCCAAACACTAAGTTCTGTTGGAATGGTGTCCAAGGTAATTAACTATTGGTAATATTTCTAATAATAGCAGGGTCCTTTTGGGTTGCCCTCAAGACCCAAATTGAGTAGAATAAATAAATGAGAAACTAGTTTATTAATTATTATGGTTAATAATTAATTAGAAACTAATTGGAAATATATTTTGGAAATATATTTGGGGAATTAATTAACAATTTAATTAATTAAAGGGTTGAATGTTCATTAATTGATAGTTGGTTAATCAGGAATGTTACAGAACCTTATGGAATTAGGGTTTGATGAAAATCACTCCATCCCACATGGGAAAGGAGTTAAATTTCATGGTTAGGCCTCCATCCCACATGGGAAGGAGTACTAAACCCTAGGAGGCATCCAAGGCTATAAATAGGGCCTTAAGGATTTCATTCCTCCTTGCACCTTGGCTTGAAGTATTCGCCAACCCTTCATCCTCCCCCTCTTAGGGAAGATTTCTAAACCCTTTGGGTTTGTGAAATTGACCCTTCTCCTAGTTATTTTTATTCCACTCGTTGGTGTCATTGGGTGTGATACCATTAAATGGATTCTGGTTTGGATCCTTCCATCCAAGCAACTTCATGGAGGTTCAAGATCTCAAGCATGGAGATCAAGGGCTACATAAGAGGTATGTTTTCTTACTTATGTTTTAGTTTTCTAGGGCTGGTGTAATTAGCATGAAGCCATAGATCCATAGGATGCATGTACACTTAGGTATATTGTTGTTTCGATTTTTCTGATACCTAGTTTTAGAGTGTATTTGATGCATAGAAAATCCAACAGTGGTATCAAAGCCAGGTTCATGGTTACTTTCACCCTAGATCCATGTTTTCGATAAAAACTTGTTTGAAACTAAATGGAAGAAGAATAAATGAAAATTTTGTAATGTGTTAAAACCTTAGTCGCAGGTCATGACGTGAACTAGGAGTTCACGACGTGAGCTCAGCAGAATTTAGGGTTTCAGATTTTTTGCCATTTTTCGAATATGTAGCTTTGATAAACATGGATAAATACCTAAATTTAAATTGTTTTTGAATCTGAAAAATGGAAAAATATTATTTAAATATGTTTATTTGAATTTGAATATTTATTTGATAATTGATAAATATTATTTAAATGTGTTTATTTGAATTTGAATATTTATTTATGTATAAGTAGTGAATTTAAATATTTTATTATTATTTGTAATAGAGATTTATAAATTTGAATGTTACCCCTCATGATTTATTAATTGTTACATTGCGTCCTCGTAATTAATTAGAATTAATAATAGACAAGTAAATTTAAAGAGTTTTAAATTTACCCCTTGTATTTAAATATATTAGAATTGTGTCTATTATATGTATAAGAAAGTTACAAACTGCGCCCTCACGTGTTTAAATATTGACATTGTCAATCTTACCTCGACTAGGCTCACCCATTCTAATGTAAGGGTTTAAGGAGGTCTTTATGATTCCTAATGAGGTCGGTTTTTTATATACTTCGTGCTTACCACCCTCACCGCCCTATTGCATTTTGAGAATGGAGTTACCGAAAGGGTTTGATAGTGATAATGGTCAATCTAAAAGTATTCTAAATACAAGTATAAAACAAAATCTCATTTTATTAATAGAATGTGAGTTTATATTATCCATGAAAATTTCACATTATCTTTATATAATGTTGGTGGAGCTCGTGTGGATAACCAGCACATAAATCTAGAATATAGTTTAGAATGATATGGCACTCGCGAATCTCAAGCGTAACTTGAGTCGGGGACCATGTGATTTTGCAAGGTTAATTCTCAATCTATTTAATGTGAATCTTATGTTATCCATAAAAATTGCACATTCTCTTTATAACTTGTTGATGGAGCTCGCGTGGTTAACCGGCACGTCAATTTGAGAGTATAGGTAGAGAATGATCTGGAACTCGCGGATCTCAAGCGTAACTTGAGCCGGGGACGACGCGATTTTGTATGGTCGATTCACCATCTTTTCAGTGATCTACGGCGACCCCGTCATTGAATTTGAGATGAACATAATCCGACATTAACATGCCATTGATAGTCAATGAATCTCAAAGATCTAGGAGTTTTGTAGTGATCGAAATTGCAAAGGGCTTTGCCTACCTAAATAACTTTATGGTGTGTTTACGACATTCCTTTACACATCATGGAGCCAAATATGGATCCTAGCCTTCTCAACTAATTTAGGGTGATTATTTTCTAAGGATAAGTAAAACACACTATAATGAAATTTTATTGAATGATGTCGAAAACCTTATCCACTAAAATCTACTGCTATAAAACCTTTGAAAGGATTAGCTATGAGGATGATCAATCTTGTCAATTTCGTAGTTTGGGAATAGTTCTCATAAACGAAAGGAAAGATCACAACTATGTTAAAGCTCTTCGTAGGTTACTTCAAACATTTCATTCTAAATTGTTAGAAAGAGCAATTATCAAATGTACGTTGTAAATTGACATATTGAAGTAAAATGGAATTTCCTTGAGTTAGGAGTTAACTATGGTTAGTCAACTAGCTAAGATATACATATGATCAGTTCATTCAAATTTTGATATGAACAACTTCGAATGTCCATTAAGGATTTGTGTAGCTTGTTGCGGTTTCCTTTTGGAACTAGCATGGCCAATCATAGAAACTCATACTTCAAAACACTCCCATATTTTACTATCATGAATAGAAGTGTCAAGAAGAACAAAGCTAATTGCACATGGTTTAAAAGGAGATTAGTGTGGGTATACCTAATCTAGTCCCTAATATCTAGGACAAAGGAAGGCTTATTATAAGACATGTTTTGATAGCTGCTTGTTTCCATAACAAGAAAAGGACTAAGAAATCAAACTTGCCCAAATGTATATTTGAGGTGAAAGGATTGGAACATGAATAAGTTAAATTTGATCATGAATGATGAGCCCGTGCTACTTTCCATTGGATCAAAAGATAACTAGTTCACCCATGTTTGGTGTTCAATAAAATATATGGATTTATAATGCCATCAAAACATTAGTTTTAAACCTTGAGTGTTTTGCTAAGGATTAGTGCTGACATTTGCAAGAATGTGCAGTCACTAAAATGAAGTAAGAAGACTAAAGCATGGAGAAGATAAGTTGATCATGAATGCCAAGCCCTTGCTACATTCATAGGATCAAAAGACAGCTTTTTTCAAAATCTTTAGTCTATGGTATTATAACTGAAATAGTTTATACTATGATTCATGAGATAGTTCTAACTTATTTAAATGTGGATCATTCTAACATGTTAAAAGAAAGTCATGAAATCTACGAGGCTAGTATAGTAGCAATAGTTCAAAATTGATTCGAACATTTGAATAAGGTGTATTATTGTGAATATCTGTTGATGTTAGTTCAACTAATGAATCGTTCAGATTGACCATAATAGGTACTTATTCAAATACATCCAAATGCTTGGGTGAAATCTATTTGTGGAATCATAATATTGGATACATAAATGAGAAGTGCATTACCAAGTATCCATTTGGATCAGATTTTGGATATCATATGACCTCGAGTTACAAGATGAGTCGCACTGTGTTTGCTAAAAATTCGTGGATTGTAACCATGAATAGTGTTACAAGAAGTCCTTTAGCCTTGTGCCAAATAAGTATGTTCCTGAAACACTCTATGATATGTGAAGTGGGATTCTATCCTCACTGCCATATATGTAAGTCTACGATTATGAGGCTTATGCTTGTCGTGAAGCGCTCGACAATCTAGGACTTTGATTAAAGATGTGTTATCTCGTTGGAGAGCCCATCAAGCATTTTGGATAATTGTTTAACAACCTTCTGAGAACAAAGTGTATGTTGCTCGAAGTGCATTCTTCCAAGAGAGGTAGTTGATTTCCAAAAGGGCTAGTGGGAGCCACATTGATCTTGATAAGATTCAAGAGTCAACGAACGAAGAGCCTGAAGTTGGACATAGCATTCAATTTGGAATTGAAAGAGCTATTACGGAAACTGACATATTTCCATTTTTCCTTATAGATCTGATAGAAGACGTCATGGACCTTGTTATACAAGAGTTTATATTGCTAAGGTATTTGAGTCACTAATAGATAGAAATCAGAGTGTACCAGCTATCGGAAGCTATGGTAGGCCCTAAAGGCAACAACATAAAAAGAGGAATTGGAAAGCAATATTCAATCCATTTATGTTGTTATTTTGTAGACCTAACACTTGACCTTAACCCTTAGGTGCAAGTGGATCTTCAAGTAGAGACAATCAAGGATAGGAACAAACACATACTTAAACCAAGACAGGTTTTGAAGGATGTGTAAGCTTAATAAGTTCATTTATGGACTGAAATAAGCATCACACAAGTGGGATCATTATTTCAATGAGAAAGTTCAAGGAGTTTGAATTTTGAAAAATAAAGATAAGCCATATATATGTCAAAGCTATTGGGAGTAATTGGAATCTTTGTTTCAATGAGAAAAGTTCAAGGAATTTGAATTTTGAGAAACATAGATAAGCCATATATATGTCAGTGCTGGTGGGAGCACTGTAGTCACCCTTGTATTGTACATAGATAATGTGCGATTTATAGGAAGTTGTATTCTAACTTGGCAGGTGTAAAAGCTTGGCTTGGTATGAGAATTGTTTCTCTATGATACACATGGGAGATACAAGACACGTTCATAATAAGGATCTATGGAGATAGATCAAAGTGATTCATTGGATTAAGCCAAAGTACATGGAATGTTGAGGAAACTCGAAAAGGAGTTTAGGCTTATTACAATATGGCAGGACATTGAGCAATGCTAATGTCCTGGTTCTAATATTGAGCTAAAGCAAATGATTTGTTTCCCACATGCTTCTGCTATGGGATCGATCATATATACCATAACATGTACCAAATATGATGACTCGTATGCATTGTGCATGACAAGTTGGATTAGATCAATTTGGTGAGAATCAACTAATCAAGATCAAGAACATTCTTAAGTGTCCTTGGAGGACAGAAGAAATGATATTGATAATATGGAAGGGATCAATGTACGAGTTACATTGATGCTAAGTTCCATACTGATAAAGGCAATTCCGTTTGTAGTCGGAATTCGTGCTTTTACTGAATGGTGATATATTAGCTTGGAAGAGTACCAGATAATACACCAAAGTGGATTTAACATACTTAGAGTATGTTGCAGTTGGTTAAATTGCAAAGAAGACAATGTGGCTGAAAGAGATTCATTAGTGACATCTTTGTTGAAATTCAATAATTGATGGTCCTTATGAAATCTATTTGTGACTTTAAGGGTGACCTTACCTCAAGTATGGATCCCAAGTCATACAAGCTCACATGACATATACTCAGTATGTACCATCATGTTTGATAGTGATTCAAATGTGAATACGTCATAGTCAATATGTCATATCGAAAGATAATCTTGTCGATCCATTCCCTAAGCCGATGTCATTGACCAAGTCTGACAGTCAGACATAGTCAAGAGACATTAGATTTGCAAATGAATTGGCTTAAACACTCTTAGTTTGGTTTGTTTTAAAACCCGAGAACTTTAAGTAGTATAAGTTTTAATTTGATTTGGCGATTATTAAGTGGTGATCTTAATATATGATGGATTTTGGTCATTTCAATTAGCCTATCACTGCGTTCTCACTTTTGCATGTTTGGAACCCACTTCCTGAGTATTGATTTACTCAAACGTCCACATTCGGTCATACTAATGGAAGTAAGTAGTGATTCAAGACAGTCATGAGTATTAGTGGATTGTCCATATTGATTAGACATAGTAAAGAGATTGCGCTAACACTCATGAGTGCTTAATAGAGATTTAAGTATTAGACTAACCCATGCTTAGATATTACTTCATGAATTCAGTCACGAGTAATTCTAAGACGATAATATCTTCTATTCTTCAAACCTAGATACATGTGGGGTTTTGCTCTATGATTCTGTTATGCATTGGACTACTCCAACGCTAACCGTAACTGTTAGTTATAAAGGGTATGTCCATGTGTGACATGATGAAATAGACAGAAACTATATAGTCAAAGTTTATTCGTTCCTTCTGCCTTAATGGGAGAAGAGATATCTAAGGGCCCCTCGATGATTTGGTGTTGACATCTAAAGTGTTTGGCCGAGCCCTAACTGGAATTGATGTGTTCAATTTAATAGTCAGATGCAGTCGTCACAAATCTATATCGGGAAACATAATCTTGAATTCTTGAGATTGACCATTATCCATGTCTCGAATTCATACAGATATCATAGAACAAAGGGATAGTTGATCACTTATTTATGGGTTGAATCTTGATTAGATCAAGAGTTCGGTAGTTGTATTGGATGGCTAACTCTCTGTTGATTGTTGGAGAAATATTAGTCCTCGTATAGTTGATGAGTTGTCTAAGTGGGAGACTGTTGGAATAGTGTCCAAGGTCATTAACTATTGGTAATATTTCTAATAATAGCATGGTCCTTTTGGGTTGCCCTCAAGACCCAAATTGAGTAGAATAAATAAAGGAGAAATTAGTTTATTAATTATTATGGTGAATAATTAATTAGAAACTAATTGGAAATATATTTTGGGAATTAATTAATGTTTAATTAATTAAAGGGTTGAATTTTCATTAATCGATAGTTGGTTAATCAGGAATGTTAAAGAACCTTATGGAATTAGGGTTGGATGAAAATCACTCCATCCCACATGGGAAAGGAGTGAAATTTCGTGGTTAGGCCTCCATCCCACATGGGAAGGAGTACTAAACCCTAGGAGGCATCCAAGGCTATAAATAGGGCCTTAGGGATTTCATTCCTCCTTGCACCTTGGCTTGAAGTATTCGCCAACCCTTCTTCCTCCCCCTATTAGGGATGATTTCTAACCCCTTTGGGTTTGTGAAATTGACCCTTCTCATAGTTATTTTTATTCCACTCTTTGGTGTCATTGGGTGTGATACCATTAAATGGATTCTGGTTTGGATCCTTTCATCCAAGCAACTTCATGGAGGTTCAAGATCTCAAGCATGGAGATCGACGGCTACATAAGAGGTATGTTTTCTTACTTATGTTTTAGTTTTCTAGGGTTGATGTAATTAGCATGAAGCCATAGATCCATAGGATGCATGTACACTTAGGTATATCGTTGTTTCAATTTTTCTGCTGCCTAGTTTTAGAGTGTATTTGATGCATAGAAAATCGAACAAGTTCTTCCTAATCAATGGAACATACAACACATCATTAAGTGTTAGCTCTTTTCTATGTGATACCCTTTCTTGAATATTCTAAACACCAAATTTAAGTGTTTAGAATCACACTTTCAAGAATAAATTTATGCCTCACCTTGGACAACCTTATAATTCTTGAGTCACTCCCTCTTTGAGCACACATGTTGTGTAACACCCATATCAATCCATGATCACTTAACGGAGTTAGCATCCATAGAGTTTACTTTGGAAATCATTCCACTTTGGATGGTGAAATTTGTGAAATTATTTATACAAAAAATATATAAATGTTTAGAATTCTAATTTCCATAAAATATGTTTGCCTCTTGCTTGGACAGAACTCAACATAACTAAAAATCTATATTTGAAACAACTAGGAAACTTGATTTCTGAAGCAAAAATTCTAAAATTTGCTTTCTCATGCAGAAAAATGATGCATAAATTATGATATCAAAAAATATGATGTTTTCTTTCAACAAAACTATTTAAAATGTGATTTTTTAAGCAAAATCATGTTGTTTTCTGATTTCCAAAGTTGTTGTCGTTTTTGACTAAACAAAGCCTTTTTGTTTTTAACAAAACAATGCAGTCTGTTCAAGACTTCTTTAGCCCCACTTAAACTTGTCAAAATTAAATCTAAGTTCATAATCAAGTAGTCATGTCTCTTAGCTTTCCAGGGACTACTTTCACAAGTTCATACGATTTTTCTACAATTTATTATGAAATTTACAAAACTGTGTATCATAGCTGTTAAAATCTAACCAGTCAGTGAAAATCGTATTTTTCAACCTAGTTAGAATTGTTTACAGCTTTCGGCCAGAATTTATGAAACGAAGTAGACTCATATACAAAACTTTGAGAATTGGTTTCAACCAAAAATGAGCATCCATGATTAAGTTATGATTTTTCAAATATTAGGACAAATTAAAGCATTTCACTGCAACATGTATAATGTGTTTTTGAGTTAAGCTAGCTTCTTAAACCATTAGTTACTTAATAGAATCAATACCGAAGCTGAAAAATCTGATACTTAAAACCAAATACATGTCTTAAGGACTTAATGACAAAAGGTGCTTAAAAATCACAAAAAAAAAAACAAAATTTTCTTATAAAAATCGTAGAATATCAAAATAATGTAAGTAAAATTGTTTCTGATTTCTAGTTCGATTCGTACAAACGAATTTTGTTTACAATTGTAGGAATAATATTCCAGTAATGTACGAAAACAAACAAGAAATACGAAAATTTTGAGGCATCTGTTTAACACATTGTCCTTTAAAAAAATGCATCCGCTATCGGGTGTTTGTTTCCCAAGATACAACAACTAGAAGTGGTTCTTCTAGACCACCCGAACCCTCATTAGGCCTGGATTTTACCTTTAATTTAGCAAGAAAACAAATAAAATGAAATGGAGAAGAAGAGAATTTTTATATTCTTATTGGTGTCCTCAAATGGTTGTATAATAATAGTATTTTTACTATTTTATAACCTCCCATTTAAACACCTCTATTAATAACAAAACTAATGTGTGTTAATATGTAATTAAATTGTCATATTAATTACAATTTCAGTTACAAAGGAAAGAAATATTTGCAAGAAAGGTCCCTGAACTTTTCTTTGCTTTCTCCCAAACATTAAACTCTTTTATTTACTTCTTCTAATACCCTTCCTTTAAGGATTAATTTCTCATTCATATAAATTCATTTTTGGACGTGTTAAAAAAAAGGAAAAACCCCATTTTTATAAATTGGTTAACACCATTTTTCCAACAACACACACACCCACCCCCACCCCCCCCCCACATATATATATATATATATATATATATATATATATATTCTTAAATAGAAAACATACATTAAGAGATGGAGAATTGGGTTTCCCGATTAGACAGGAGTTAGCAACACATATAATTTTGAACAGGTTGCCCGATTCATATAGCCAGTTCGTCTTAAAATTTAATATGAATAATATGGAAAGGGACACTAGAGAGTTGCATGATACTTAAGATCGTCGAGTCTAACATGGCTAGGAATAAGAAGACCAACTTATATGTTCTTGTTCTAGTAGTAAGGGAGGGACGTACCAAGAGAAAGAGGGTAAGTCATTGGAAAATAAAAGGGAAAAGCACGTCTGGTTACATGGAATCTGACCTTAAGCATCGACCGTGTAAGGTCGAGCATGAGGTACCTCCAAAATAAAAATTCTCTTAAATTTGTATTGTTTTACTGCCAAAAGACTGGAAATTAGAAGTAAAGTTGTGCAGAATACCTATAGGAGCTTCTAAAGCTAAATTGGAAGGAGTCTAACAGCTCATGTATTTACATGATTAAAGTTCATACTACTTTTAGTTCTAACTCATACGTACTATACATTGGTTATGGTACTTATATATGTATGTATTTTTGGGTACTAACATGAAGTAGAAAGTTTAAGGATGGAGAGGTAGATTTCATCATGGGAAATATGAAACATCCCAAAAATATAGACCAAAAATTTCATTTTAAAATAATTTATGAAAAACCATAATCCATCCATATCATAGTAAAACCACAAGTCATGTATCTCAAAACACATCAAATTTGTCAATGTATCAAAATCACATATCATAAATCAAAGTGAATCCTCCCATGCTAAAAACAATGGTGTGTGCCATGCAGTTATCCCAAGCTCTTCCCTTTGCTAGAGGAAGTACCTGAAACCAAAACTGAAAACGGTAAGCACGAAGCTTAGCGAGTCTCCCCAACTACCACATACCATGCACATATCACATAACATATCTTAGGCCCCGCCCCTACTACATCGATTCAAGCTCGGCATCAACTTTTCCGGCATCAGACCCCGCCCAGCATCGAACCCTACTCAACATCGGTCCTCGCCCGTCATCGAGCAAATCTAGGTAAACATATAAACATATCAATACATAACATAAGCACATAAAAATAACGTGTAAACATTCCTCGGGCCCCGCCCGACATCGGACCGTGATCCGGAAACATACTAACATTCCTTGGTAACCGCCCCGACATCGGACCAGAGTCCGGAATTTACTATTATAACATATTAAGTAGACATTCCTCGGGCTGGCCCTGACATCGTTCTTAAGCCCAAAACACATAAGACATAACAAACACATGTAAGAATCACAAAGACATCAAGCATACAAACATACAAGTATTCCTTGGGACCACCCCGACATCAGATCGAAATCTGGAAAACATATAAACCTAATTCGGGCCCGCCCGACATCATACCGTGATCCGAAACCATTAATATCTAAACGGGCCGGCCTTGGTGCCTTAGACCCGTTCCTGTAGGAGAAAGCTCACCTTGCAAGGCTGTTTGCAGAATCTCGCGGTGAGGAATATTTGATAGCTGCTCCAACGACTCCCCGGCTACCAATATCACAATAATACTTACTCAAAAAAATCTGATAATCCTTCTCAAGGTAAAATGACCATTTTACCCTTGGTCAAAGTCAAAGTCAAGGTCAACTCTCAGTCAACCCTAACTCGCCGAGTCATCTACCAACTCGGCGAGTTCATGTACTACTCAGACTCGTGGTCAATCGAGTCAACTCGTCGAGTCCCTTCCCAAACTTGTCGAGTTCTTCCTGTCATAAAATCGGGACACAATGAGTTGAACTCGTTGACTCCCTCCTTGGACTCATCAAGTTCTTCTGTTTCTGAGTCCTAATCTTACCGAAAACACTAATTCATCGCCTAGACTCAATGGTTTCACTCAAAACCAGAAAAGCGTTAGGGGTCCACGACTCGACTCGCCAAGTCGCAAGAACAACTCGCCGATTTCCCCAAAGCCAAAACCATACAGTCGATTCTAATCTATTCCAATGCTTCCAACTCGCCGAGTGCCCAGATCTGGAGTCCTTACATCCCCACGAGTTCAAATCTCGGAAATAACCTTAAAAATGGCCTAAAAGTGACAATATACAAGCTCAAAAAGTGATCTAAGTGATTAGAAGCCAAGGTATGAGCTTTATACCTCAATCAAAATAGAAATGAGTCCTTAGCTTTGGATCTTCAGCTTTCCCCTCGTAATCTCCAAGTCCTTTCTTCCTTCTTCTAGCTTTCAATAACAAGCATGGCAAGAAATAGCTTAAGATCACTCAAGGTTGAATAAGGTTTCGAGATTAGGGTTTAGAGGTTATAGAGGTTGGGGTGGAGACCAGATATGATGCTTAAATAGGGTGCAAGCCCTAAAGATTAGGGTTTTCATCCAGGTTGTCCTACTCTTCGAGTCAAGACTCCGACTCGTCGAGTAGTTCACTTAAAACCCTGCATATTATGCCTTCTACTCAACGAGTTAGGGCCACCAACTCATCAAGTCGCCCTTCCAAAATGAATAAATAATTAAGTTAAATGCATACCAGGAACCAGACATTACAATTCTCCCCCGCTTGTCTTAGACTTCGTCCTGAAGTCTGTTGTGCCTGAAAACAACTCTGGGTAGTTCTCCCTCATCTCCTCCTCGGGCTCCCAAGTCCACTCCGAGCCCTTGTGGTGCTGCCATTGCACCTTTACCAGCTCCACCCTCTTGCTCCTCAAATCCTTCAACTTCCTGTCAAGGATAGCTACTGGTCGCTCAATGTAGTTCAAGCTGCCATCAACATGAATATCCTCGAGAGGTACCACTGCCGAATCATCCACTAAGCACTTTCGTAACTGAAAAACATGAAAGGTGCTATGGATCTAGCTGAGCTCTGCTGGAAGATCTAACCGGTAAGCAACCTGGACCACCCGGGCCAAAACCCTAAACAGACCTATTAACTTGGGGCCCAACTTGCCCCATTTCCGAAACCGAATGACATCCTTCCAGGGTGACACCTTCAGGAGGACCATGTCACCCACCTGAAACTATAAATCTGAATGCCTCTTATCGGGATAGCTCTTCTGTCGACTCTGAGCAGTCTGAAGCCTGCTCCGGACCTGCTGGATCTGCTCTATAGTCTTGAGTACTAGTTCCATACTCCCCATAACTCTCTGACCGACCTCACCCCAACAGATTGGGGTCCTGCACTTCCTCCCATAAAGCATCTCGAAGGGAGGTCGGTCTATGCTAGCATGGTAACTGTTGTTATATGAAAATTCTGCTAACGAAAGATACGTATCCCAACTGCTACTGAAATCCAAAACACATGCGCGTAGCATGTCCTCGAGAGTATGTATCGTCCTCTCGCTTTGTTCGTCTGTCTGAGGGTGGAAAGCAGTGCTGAAGTGGAGACAAGTACCCATCTCGTCATGAAACCGCTTCCAAAATCTGGAATTAAAACGGACATCTCGATATGACACCACTGAGATAGGCACTCCATGCCATGCCACTACCTCTCGCACATAAATTCCGGCCAGCTTCTCGGCTGATATGCTCTCCTGGATCGGGATAATGTGAGCGCTCTTGGTCAACCAATCCACAATGACCCATAACGAATCGACTCCATGTGCTGTCCTAGGAAGCTTAGTGATAAAATCCATAGTAATATCTTCCCACTTCTACATGGGGATGTCTAACAGTTGCATCTTGCCATGACTCCTCTGCTGCTCTGATTTGACCTTCCCGTAGGTCAGACACCTCTCTCTGTACCATGCTACATCCCGCTTCATGCAGGGCCACCAGTAGTCAAGGCGAAGATCCCGGTACATCTTCGTCGCCCCAGGATGGATGGAGAACCTAGACTTATGAGCCTCATTCATCAGAATCTGTCGTACTCCGCCCAGTACGGTACATAGACCCTCCCATACATAGTCAACAACCCTCGGCTATCATAATCAAACGAGGCCACCCAACCTACGATCCTCTCACACTTTTGGCGCTCTTCTTTCAAGCCCTCACCCTGCGCCTCTCTAATCTACTCCAACAGTGGAGTGACCATTGTCATCCTCAAACATAAATCTCTGATCGGAGCCGCTACCTCCTTGTGGCTCAGGGTGTCAGCCACCATATTAGCCTTGCCCGGGAGGTAAAGGATCTCACAGTCATAATCCTTTACCACATCTAACCACCGACGCTGCCTCATGTTCAGATTCGGTGGATCCATGAGATACCTCAAACTCTTGTGGTCTGTGTAAATGGTACAACAGTCCCCGTAGAGGTAATGTTGCAAATCTTGAGGGCGAACACCACATCCCCTAGCTCTAAATCATGTGTCGGATAGTTAGCCTCGTGAGGCTTCAATTGCCTTGACGCATAAGCTATCACATGACCCCTCCGCATCAGAACTGCACCCATGCCCGAAATCGACGCGTCACAATAAACCATGAAGTCATCAACTCCCTCGGGCAGAGTCAAAATCGACGCCTCGCATAATCGCTGTCTAAGAGTCTCGAAGGCTGCTTGTAGCTCTGGCCCCCAGTGGAATGTCACCGACTTCTTAGTCAATTGGGTCAAGGGAACGACGATCTTGGAGAAATCCTGGATGAATCTCCTGTAATAACCCGCTAGACCCAGAAAACTCCAAATCTCAGATGGAGACCTCGGAATCTCCCACTGCATCACGGCCTCTATCTTGGTCGGATCGACCAGAATACCCTTTTGGTTGACAAGGTGCCTAAGGAACTGCACCTCGCGCAACCAGAACTCACACTTGGAGAACTTTGTGAAAATTATCACCCTCCTCAATGTCTCTAGCACCTCCTTTAGGCGCTCCGCATGCTGCTCCTAGGTCTTGGAATAGACCAAGATATCATCAATGAAAACAATCACAGGCCGATCCATCATCGGTCTGCACACTCGGTTTATAAGGTCCATGAACGCGGCCGGAGCATTGGTGAGCCCAAACGGCATCACCACGAACTCATAATGCCCATAGCGAGTCCTAAAAGCTGTCTTCTGGACATCCTCGTCCCTGACTCGCATATGGTGATAACCTGACCATAGATGAATCTTGGAAAACCAAGATGCTCCCTGAAGCTGGTCAAACAAATCATCTATCCTTGGTAGTGGGTAACGGTTCTTCACCATCACCATGTTCAGCTCCCGATAGTCTATACACATGCGATGTGACCCGTCCTTCTTCTTCACAAACAGGATCGGGGATCCCCATGGCAAACCACTCGGTCTGATGAATCCCTTGTCTAGTAGCTCCTGCAGCTGTGTAGACAACCCCTGGATCTCGATAGGAGCCAACCGATATGGTGCCTTGGCTATCGGAGCCGCACCAAGCGCTAGATCAATCCTGAACTCGACCTGTCTCTCCGGAGGTACCCCAGGCAGATCCTCCGGGAATATGCCTGGGTACTCTCGCACTACCGGTGCATCATCCACTGTCGCCTTACCCTTATCCTGGGTATCCATAACATAGGCGATATAACCTCTGCACCCTACTGAAGGTAGCGCCTAGATCTCGCTGTTGAACATGGAGTCAACCCATACTGCGGCTTCTCACCCTAAATCACTAACCCTCCCCCACTAGGAGTCTGAACCCTCACGAGCTGTTGATCGCAGTCGATCACTGCCCCATTAGGGCTCAACCAGTCCATACCAATTATAACCTTATTCCCTCTTAGGGGAATAGGGACTAGATCCACTAAAAACTACTCATCAAATAGTTGTAGCGTATATTCGCGGTAAACCCTCGCGACCCGTACTGTCCTATCATCTACTATCTCGACGTCCAATGGACACTCAAGCTCCCCTGGAGCTCTAACGAATTGTTTACTAAGTGTGAGCGACACAAAAGATCGGTTAGCCCCGAATCAAACAATACCAGAGCAGATATGCCGTTCACCAAGAACGATCCAGTCACATCATCGGGAGCCGCATGTTCCTTCTCTGCAGTCAACTGAAAAGCCCTGCTCCTCGCTGTCGGCGCCTTTGCCCGGCCCTGACGACCATCTGTAATCCTCAATATGGCGGGAGCGGGTGTCGCCACCTATCCTGCTGCTTCCAAACTCAGACTTTGGGCCTTCTTGTGGCCCCTCTGATTGCACTGAAAGCAAATTAGATCTGAAATTGTTGTGGTGGTGGTGGTTGTACAGTCTCTACTCATATGACCAGTTCGGCCGCACTTGAAACAGCCCGAACTCCCCGCCCTACACGCCCCCTAGTGTATCTCGCCACACCAATTGTGGCCCTGCTGGCTCCTCAATCTGTGATCTGATACCTTGGGCTTCTTGCTCGCACTTGCTGTCTTTACCCCCTTGGGTTTCCTTTTCCTCTCCATTTCCAAGTCTAGCTCCCTTTCCCGAGCTCTCGCAATCATATCTTCCAGCATCTTGCAACTGGAACGTCTCACAAACTGTCGTATGTCGCTCCTCAACATCTCAAGATATCGGGCCTTAATCTCCTCATCCGTCACGTACTGCGGAGCAAGAAAGGCCCTCTCCATAAACTTGGCGGTGATCAAGTTCGACAGTTAATTTGGCTAACTTGACATGTCAAATTTCTTAAAGTTAAAATCAACATCCTTAAACCTAGCTTTTAACACATGAAGTTCGACAATTAATTTGGTGTTTTCCTCTATAGCATAACGATGATGAACACATTTGGTGCTATATTCCTCCTAATCCTAATTAAATCTTTATCTTGAGCATCTAGTTTATCTTTAAGAGACTTATTGACTTTCTTAATTTCAAAATTTTCATTTTTAAGGTCAAAAACCTCTCTAACTAATAACTCATTTTAGTCACGATATTTGATATGTTCAAAAATATACCTATCTAGCTTTAAATTTATAACCTAACTACTTATCTACTAATAGACCTATAGGCAGTGTACCTAGTTAGTATATAGTATAGTAAAGTAAGTTGGGTGTCGAAGACATGGAATGGATTTAGCATACTAACCTAATTACTAAAAAATAATCTAAAATTAAACAAAGTTAAGTTGGTTTTTATCTGATTTTGCAAGCTCAGACAAACTTAATCACTCAACAATAACAGTTGTAATCAACATATTAAAACACTTTCGTTTAGTTTCGAATCAACCTTTTTCTTATGGTTAGCTCTTATTTATGGATTAAAAAAGTTGGTTACCAATTTATATGTAATTAACAATTTGGTTAAATCTACTAATATTTTTACCAATTCATGAACTACTACGTAAGGTCTTACATTAGCAAACACGAAATTAGTTATTAATGATAATTGGGCTATGTAAGATATATCTAGATAATCATATATGTTAAAGACAATAAATCAAACACAATTACGGTCACAATTATGTTCTCTAAGACCACTAAAGATGTTACCTTTATTACTTAACTAAGATGTGGTCAATCCTAGCTCTAGCAATTTAATAGTCACTAAACTACTAGGTAAACAAGTTCATGCAATTTAATGGTCACTAAACTACACTTAACTGGAATTAAAGCAACAAAGATGCATACTTTCACATGTTAGGTAATGATAATCAAACAGATGCATAAACTAAATTCATATAATCCATAAAATAAGAAAACTAGCACATAGTATTAAGGATTCATCTAACTAATCGAAAGTCTACTAATTTAGCTACTCATATATGAATGTAAACACACAAGTTTATAAGAATTTGACACAATTAAATTAACGCAAACCGAATGTAGTGTTTTAATCTTCAAATTATTGATCTTCAAACAATCTCTCCTTCCAAAGCATGTTTTTCGCACTTTTCTGACCTCCAAACTCAATAATAACTCCAGGAAATCATATCCACCCCCCCCCCCCAAGTCAATATGCTAAGGGATATTTATAGTTTCCAAAAATCGTGTCTCACGTCGTGAGAATTAGTGTCTCACGTCGTGAGATCAGTAGAATTCGTGTTTGGCAAGGAAATTGCATTTCACATTGCTATCTTCTAGAATAATCAATCTCACGTCGTGAGATTATACTCCTCACATTGTGAGAACTGGGAATCAGCATTTGGCTCAAAAGCGAAAGTCGTCCAAAATTTTGTCTAGTTTTCAGATCATTTTGAATGTCGTCAATTGGAGTTACGAGTCATGAGATATGGTCAAAATATTGACGAGGGATCAAGTTGTCTAGCAACATCCTTTTTGTATATTTTTCAGCTCCAGTCCTCCAAGTATCCAGCTTTTGTCGGTTTCATTCATTTTCTTCGAAAATGTCCACTTTTGGCTGCAAAATATAACTTAAACATTATAAGTACCAAATATCTTTGCAATTAACTAAAGTATAGCTTAAAATGTATTAAAATATTGCCTAGATATGTGTATAAATATGACACTATCAAAATACCCCACACTTATCCTTTACTTGCCCTCAAGCAAAACTATTTACTTTTAATTTAAACCTTCATCACTAGCATCACATAGAACAATCCATTTTGAACTCAGCCATTATACCAAGACCTCAATGCGCATATTTGTGTCTAACTCCTAATAACTTCCCAATCCTAAATACTCACATTCCTTATGAAACTTCACCCCTTATCTTATATGAAACTAATTTCTACAACCCTCCAAATCAATCCTCATAAATCTTTCTTAACCTCAAGGTATTTTTGGTTAAGCTACCCAATAATACATAATCTAGAAATTACAATTTTAGATAGCACAATGGAGCTCTTGGAATTCTTCACTTCTTTGATATTTGATCTTTGAGTTCTTTAAATTCACCACCTTTTTGATTTTTGGTATCTTTAATTTTTGATTCTTTGGAATTTTGATCTTTTGATCTTCATACTTAATAGCTCCAAAATTCTTCAACTTTTTGGTAATTTCTCTCTCTTTATATATATATATATATATATATATATATATATATATATATATATATATATATATAACTCACTTTTTTCTCTCAAAACCTACATGCTTAAGCAAGGGAACTTAACTTCAATCTTTATTGGTTAGAGACATTAGTCTAAGTGCAATGACTACATAAGCTTTCCTGGATAGATTTTAGGTACAGGCTGCAAAACTTATTATGTGATATAAACTACCAAATTACCTTTCATATCTCATGGCTTTTCACCAGGAATGTGAAGCCACAAATACACTATAACATATGTTAGCTCAGCTAAACATTTGAGCTCGCACTAGATCATCCCACGCAACACTAGCAATTTAAGTTCAAACTATTATTACTAGATTTAATTTTAGCTTATTTTTAAAAATCTATTTCTAAATTTCCTAAATTTTAAACTTTTCTAGCAATTTACGTTTTCGACCCCCTACCCCACACTTGTGAAATACAAAGCCCCCATTGTATGAATAAAATAATATAAAGCAATAAAAGGAAGAAAAAGGAACAGACACCCCGAGGGTAGTGGTGGCGAGATCGAATTCTGAAAGTGTGGAAAACTTGAACACCTTGAATATGTAACTGGAACTTGGAAATCCTTGATATGTGTGAATGTGACGGCAAAAATGTGAATTGGAAACTTGCATCTTCAAAAAGTGTGGTGCATAAGATCTTTAAAGCATAGCATCTCAATGTGGGAAAGCATACGCCACATTGTAAGATTAGAATAGTAGAATAAAAATGCCAATTTTAATGGTCACGACATGGTAAGAATGGGCACGACGTGGTGTCGAGCTAAATTGAATTCTGAATCTTGATGGCATCGAGCTCACGACGTGAGGAGTGAAGGCTCACGTCGTGAGAACTGGGTCTTCACAGATTGCAATTATACGATAATTCTCCTATCCAAGTTAAATGCAATTGAACTTCTTAACGGATAGACTCTTCTAAAACCTTTATTTTTTTGGACCCTCTCTTTCTCTAATCTCACTACTAGAAAAACAGCCTTTTACGATGCGCAATGGGCGTCATAAAACGCTCAGATGGCGCGCAAATGCACGTCAAGGAAGGCCCTGTCATAACGAGAGACGACGCGCATTTACGACGCGCTCTTACAACACGCAATGCGTGTCAAGGAAGGCCCTGTCATAAAGAAGACGACACACATTTGCGTGTCGTAACCTTACGACGCTCATTTACGATGTGCATTGCGTATCATTAAAGCCCCCTGTCATAAAAAATGACGACACAAATTTTTGTGTGTCATAAAGTTAAATGTTTTAAAAATTATATATTTTGATACATTTACTAATTTTCAAATAAAATAACACATTAAAAATCTCATAATACAAAATAAAATACCATAAATAACAAAGATAATTCATTTCACTAATATGTCAAATACAAATAATATTCTAATAGTGAGTAAATGTTATAAAAAAATGAACTCAAGAGAAGCAGAATTTATATACAATTGCATTATCTAGCTTACTATGTGCCTACAACTCTTTGTATGTTTGCTTTTGCTTGAGTCTCGTTTCCTCCAAAGCTTCTAGCCATGCCAAAGTATGATATCTTAGGGTTCATGTCCAAATCAAGTAAAACATTGCTAGCTTAAATTCACCAAGTCCTTGGCGTGAAGTCTTAGATAGAAGCTCAACTGCAATCTCCAATCCTTCTGGCAGACCCTAAAGATCATTATGGGCCATGTAGCAGGATCAACTTTCCAAAATTGGATAAGTGAAGAATATGCAAAACGATTGGTGAAAAGACATAAATGCCCCTACCTTGTATTCAACAGTAGCAATGTTTTGCAGGAACTGGAATTAAAGAAGAATTGGAATTTGTCACGCATTTGGTTGGCAAAAGATCTAACTACAAAATTTGATGATAACCAACATACTACAATGTTAATAATGGGGCTTACATTATCTATGCTTGTATATTTGTAGAAATTGGAATTAAAATAATATGAATTAAAAGAATCACTGGTAGGATTTTGTGAATCAAATGGAATTCAATTCCATTTCCTGAGGAATCCAACCACCTCAAAAGGTAAGGTATATACAAGAAAACCAAAGGTAAAAATATAACAACATACCTCCTCATATTGCCCATGCGCGTACAAGAGTGGTCTCCACTTAAATTAATAACCAAAAATATATGCCCAAACTCAAATGCATTACTTTTTTAAAAAAAATGGATTAACTAAGAGCTTTCAACCAAAATATAAACAACACCAGTTTGCACATATTACAGTACATCATATTTTCATCATCTCATTTTGCTATGCAGTATGCATGTATGGATGGATGGATGGATGTACCTCACGAAATGTCATAAGGCTTGGCTTGTCTCCAACAGGTGGCATTTGATTGTACACCATATGGGAAATTGGTAACCTAACAAAGTTTTTGTCATCTGATAGTACGCGAATTCTTGCAACAACTTCATCAATCCATGCACCACCTCTTTTCACATCTGAGTGAGAGTATGTGTCAAAGTAAAAATAGGAAATGGGTTTGCCTCATAAATCCTCGATACGATAAAATCTGACATTATCATTCCAAACCTATACATTTAGAAGAAAAAAATACATAAGAAAGAAACGAAATCCCAGATGACAAAAGAAATAGATAATTTAGAATTTAGATTATATCTTACTGGTGCTAAACCATCAACATCACCTAAATGTCATGTAATTTCGTGTAATTTATGTGGGGCATCCAGCCTGACACTGACATTGGTGGCACGACGGTCTTCTGAGCCTCTCAAAGCAACGGCCTGAGAATGCAGGTGTTAGCATCAACTTTTTTAACAGTAATTATATATATATATATATATATATATATATATATATATATAAGGAAAAGGAAAAGGAAGGGGGTTTTAATCACTTACAGCCTTCTGCACGGATTCGTTTGTGACTCTTGGGGAGGACTTCCTTGAAACCTGAGCAGCAGCATTGGCTAAGAAGAATGTTTTGTCTTTGTGACTAGCTAGAGAACCAGCAAGAACAACTCCAGCAAAAAGGTATTTCCCTGATGGGAAGCTGCTCTTGATCAAGTCAAGAGTCTTTTCACCACGGATCAAATCAAAAGTGAAACCAGCAACTCCAGGCAATGAAGTTAGGATTTGGAATGCTTCAGCTGGAATATTAACAAAGTAGGTGGCAACAATAACATTAAGACCAGAGCAGGCTGATTTTAGCTTAGAGTAGGCCTTGCTGAAAGCTTCCGATTGGTACCCCTCAAGATCCTTCACAAGGGTAGCCTCGTCAACCCCGATCCATGTAGCACCGACTTCCTTTAACTCAACAATCATTTCCCTGCAGGGGTAATTCTTGTTGTAATGAAATTGGGATTCTAATTTATTGTAAAGATCATGAAAATGATTAGGAAAAGGAAGCATAATTGTAGATTGGAAGGATTTTATCAAGAAGAGACAGAAGATCAAAGGTTTTCTCGACACCCTTGGCAGGTTTTAACAGCCATAAGTAGCTGACTTAGCCATAAAAGACCGGGACAGTTTCAACTCCAAGCTGCATTACAAACAACCAACCAGCATATTAACAAAAAAATGATTACTAAATCCTATTTAAAAGAATCCTGAAAAAGCATATCAAGAACACATACAACCTTAGCATCCTTGTATTAGGTCACAGCCTTGTGAGAAGTATAAGAGAACTGCACATCCAAAAGCCTTGTATTCGGTCACAGCCTTAGCCTTGTGAGAAGCATTAGTATTAGAATTTGGTTACGACTCAAACTAACAACATCCAAAAACCTATGGGGGGGGGGGGGCAATATGAAACTAACTAGTTAGTGTCAAACGACTTGGTCATTTCCATAGCAGGGACATAGGCATTTCCTCTGGCCATCGCGAAGTAAGTGTCGAAACCAATCTCACCACCATTCCAGTTGTATCTTGAGGGGACAACACCAAGCATGGCAGTGGTGTCAAGGACCTGATCATAGTAAGAGAAGGTGTTGCTGGGAATGTACTTGATGCATAAACTTCTATGTTTTTCCTTCTCTACATAAACATTTATCCCACACTCAGTGTAGTTTTAAACATCAGGTTTAAAAAATCAAGTTTGTGAATCTCTTTTGCAGCACATCAGATGTGCTTTTTCCTTGAAATTATGATGCTACTTCAGATACTATAGAAAGGAAATGTGATTTGGACATAAAAGAAAGAGAGAGAGAGAGAGAGAGAGAGAGAGAGAGAGAGAGAAATAAGATATGAATAAAATATTTACTTACACATAAATGTTGACTAGCATTATAATATATACGAATGCAATACTCCATGAGGGATTCCAAAAATACCCCTAGAAACTTGTCGATGTTGAACTCCTTGGTCAATCCAGAAAGAACCCTCGAAAGATCCCTTTACCACAAAAACAAAAAGAAATGTATACATTAAAGATGCGTATACATATATACATATTGTATACTTGCCATTTTATATATATGTAGTATATGTAGAACTGAAAATACCAATATATATTTTGTTGTTGTAAGCATAAAAAAACTAATCACAATACCTCAACAATGTAAGCATCAAATGTAAGAAAGGGCATTGATGTCCAGAGAAGCTTCCATCTTCATGACAACAAACACATTTCAACAACAAATTTCATGTCAAAACCATACATGATCTTATGAATAAGCTCATCTGGCAATGTGCCCAGTCTATCTTGTTCTACAACTCGCCTAACATTATCGTGATCAAAAAAAGCCAATCAATAACAAATAAAAAATCATTTATCTATATAGGTATCTAGCAAAAAAAACTCAAAAGCAAATATCTAATCCTTAGTGTAGTTTATACTATGTAGTGATTGTGTGCGACAGATCAAAGCAAAAAGAAAACGTAAAGTACTCTAATAAGAGAACGAAGAAGATACAGAACAAGATAAGAACAAATGTGATGTGGACTTACAAGTAAGGCTGTAGAGGGGTGAATAGGAGGTTGAGATCGATCCTGAGCGATGACAGAAGTTCAGCTACCCAGGAAGATGCTAAGACCGAAGAAGAACTCTTTTATGAAGTTCAACATCACGAGCGATTATAAGAAAGGTGCAGTTGTTTAAACCCTTTAGGGTTTATGAGATGGCGCGAGTGTTTAAGCCCTTTAGGGTTTATGTTTTCCTGTTTGTACCAACGATTTTGCAAGAAAGGCGAGGTGAGTGACCGAAATCCTCAACCTCTGTGCACACAACAGGTTCATCTGACTCCAGTGTATTAGCGACCGATTGTTATTACGATTTAAGTGAGATATGCGAAGCCATGGGAGATCTTTATGAAATCTCAGGTTGGGTTTTAGGTTAGAGAGAGAAAGGAAGACGAAGACCCTAGGCTTCTTTCTTGATAATTGGAAGCAGAGGGGGTTTTAATTTTTCACGGCGCGGTTTTAGTTTTTGGGATTTCATTTCCCGCTTAAAACACGTGTTTTGTTAAAAAAAAATATATAAAGCGACAGTGTTACATGACGTACATTTTATGATGGGCGTCCTCCGTATTTCTTTTTTTTCTTTTCTGACACTAATTTCAGGGGACGTATAAATGCATATCCTCTATCCTTCAAATTTTAGAAGAGATGACGTTATTTTTAGGGCACACGCTTTTTCATATTATAAATCACTGCATGTCATTGTTTGTGCATCATTAAAGGGCTGTTTTCTAGTAGTTTCTCTTTTTGCTCAAGAAATTCACCCACACTTATCAAAAATTATGGGCTTCGATTCTTATCTCTAACACTCACGACTTCTTTCTCTCGACATTCTAATAATTATTCAAACAAAACAAACCGGTTGTAACAAGAAAACAAACATCTATCATCCGGTTACATGTCTTTAAAAACAAGATAAAAAATAAAAATAAACACACAAGTTAAACACACCAAAAAAACTAAGAAAATAAAAATAAAAATAAAAGGATATAAATTCTTCAAACATCAAGTTGCCTCCCAATAAGCGCTTCTTTTTATGCGAGTCTTGAGCTGGACTCCCAACTTAATAAACTGTCAATCCGCTCGTTATTAAACCATTCGTTTCATCGAATACTCTCTTCATACCAGCTTATAAAATTTGACCTCTTGTTTTAGTTTGTGGCCAAACAAGCGAGCATCTATTTAGTCCTAGGAAATTAAAAATGGTGGGGACTGGTTGGTCGCTTGTTAGAAAATGATCGTTCTTCAGAACCTTCTTTGAGGATAGATTTTTCACTCCATGCATTGAAACACAAACCAAACTATCATGAGCTCGCGTCATGGTAATGATCATATCATGATGTTGTTCTTGAATTTCTGGTTGTTTTTGTTCCTCGTCCAAGCATTCTGCTAGCAAACTTTCCAGCTCCTCCAAATTTCTCTTTGGATGAAATTTGTCATCTTCTATCTCTGGCTTAGCTTGTTCTGGTTTGTCAGGAAGGATGTCATCCATCCATTTTTTAGCTCCCATAAACCTTCGTCTGCGTCATATCCCTCATCTTCTAACGCTAATTCTTGTTCCACTTCCACAAGAAAGGCGTCAAAATCATCGAGATTTGGAAAATACATAAAAAACAAACTAAAAACAAAATAAATAATAACTGAAAACTACTAACTCACGTTGTGAAAACTAAACAAACAGAAAAATAAAAACTTTGCAAAAAATTAACTTTATGCGGTTTTTACCCCACAAAAAGGATCGATTAACCTAAAGCAATTAAATTAACAACTAAGATAGTCGTTCCCCAGAAACGGCGCCAAAAACTTGATATTTGCAAAAATATACCTATCTAGCTTTAAATTTATAACCTAGCTACTTATCTACTAATACACCTATAGGCAGTGTATCTAGTCAGTATATATATAGTATAGTAAAGTAAGTTGGGTGTCGAATACAGGGAATGGATTTAGCATACTAACCTAATTAATAAAAATTAATCTAAAATCAAACAAAAGTTAAATTGGTTTTTTATCTGATTTTGAAAGTTCAGACAAATTTAAACACTCAACAATAACAGTTGTAATCAATATATTAAAAACAATTTTGTTTAGTTTCGAATCAACCTTTTTCCTGTTGTTAGCTCTTATTTATGGATGAATAAAGTTTGTTATCAATTTATATGTAATTAACAATTTGGTCAAATCTACTAATATTTTTACCAATTCATGAACTATTACGTAAGGTCTTACATTAGCAAACACAAAATTAGTTATTAATGATAATTGGGCTATGTAAGATATATATAGATAATCATATATGGTAAAGACAATAATCATATATGGTAAAGACAATTAATCAAACATAATTATGGTCACAATTATGTTCTAACACAACTAAAGATGTTACCTTTATTACTTAACTAAGATGTGGTCAATCCTAGCTCTAGCAATTTAATGGTCACTAAACTACTAGGTAAACAAGTTCATGCAATTTAATGGTCATTAAACTACACTTAACTAAAATTAAAGAAACAAAGATGCATACTATAACATGTTAGGTAATGATAATCAAACAGATGCATAAACCAAATTCATATAATCCATAAGATATGAAAACTAGCACATGGTATTAAGGTTTCATCTAACTAATCGAAAGTCTACTAATTTATCTACTCATATATGAAAGTAAACAAACAAGTTCATAAAAATTTGACATGATTAAATTAACGCAACCCAAATGTAGTGTTTTAATCTTCAAATTCTCGATCTTCAAACAATCCCTCCTTCCAAAGCGTGTTTTTCATACTTTTCTGACCTCCAAACTCAATTATAACTCTAGGAAATCATATCCAGCCCCCACCCCCCAAAGTCGATATTCTAAGGGATATTTATAGTTTCCAAAAATCGTGTCTCACATTGTGAGAATTAGTTTCTCACGTCGTGAGATCAGTAAAATTCGTGTTCGGCAAGGAAACTGCATTTCGCGTTGCTATCTTCAAGAATAATCAATCTCACGTTGCAATATTACACTCTTCACGTCGTGAGAACTAGGAATCAGCATTTGGCATAAAATCAAAAGTCGTCCAAAAATTTGTCTAGTTTCCAGATCATTTTGAATCTCATTAATCGGAGTTACGAGTCATGAGATATGGTCAGAATACTGACGAGGGGTCAAGCTGTCTAGCATCATCCTTTTTGTATCTTTTTCAGCTCCAGTCCTCCAAGTATCCAGCTTTTTTCAGTTTCAATCATTTTCTTCGAGAATGTCCACTTTTGGCTGCAAAATATAATTTAAACATTATAAGTACCAAATATCTTTGCAATTAACTTAAGTATAGCTTAAAATGTATTAAAATATTGCCTATATATGTGTATAAATATGACACTATCAATATTTATTGATTTTATCTACGCAAGATTGAGAGCACGAGGTTTCACTAACCTCCCAGGTACTAATGTATGAACTCATTATTTACCAACAAAAAGAATCTGATTGTGTAATTTGATAGACCGAAAACAAAAATAAATGCCCTTTGACCAAAAACACCAATAGTAAACACCCAGTTAACCGAGAACCTTGAAGGTCAACCTTTTTGTCCAAAAAATTGACCGATAATGAGGTTTCTTGATCGAGAACCTTAGCTGAAATCTCAACAACTGAGAAGTCGAACCAAAGATGCGGAGCCAAATGTGCAGACCGAAGACTCATAGAGTACCGAGAAGTGAAGCTGACCTAGCTGTCGAGAACTCCGAAGCTGAGACCGAGAGCTCCGAAACTGAGACCGAGAAGATAGCCGAGTGAATGTGAATTCAAACCCTAATCGAAAATTTTAATTTTGCCGCCGAGAACTCTGAGGCTTGACCGAAAACACCCATAAACACGAAATTGGTAATTTATTAGGACCAATTTCGATCGAAATCTCTAATGAAGTGAAGAACACGAAGAACAGTAGAATTTTTTTTATCAAAAAGAACTTAAAAACACCAAAAACACCAATAAAAATTCCAAGAAACATTTAATATCCTGCCAATTTGATTGATACCAATCCTTGCTCTGATACCAATTGTAAAACCCCTCTGATACCAATTGTAAAACCCCTCTGATACCAATTGGTGCGGAATCCCAATCTAATGATTAACCGAAAAACAGTTAATATGAATAAAGAACACAATTATCATTCTTCAGTGCACACTATATTGATAATAGTCTAGTACATAAGATTCTGAATTGCTCTCATTTCTCTCTTTTTCTCTAAATTCGATCTCAGATTCTTAGAATGAAAAAACACACTTTTACACGGCTGAAATAACACTATAAATACCTAGATCTAATTACAAAGGCCCATCCCAAAAACCCAACCAAAATCATCAATAAGCCCACCGAAATCACATGGTGATTTCGGTCCAAACACCACCAAAAAGATGGTGTTTTCATTCCTAGACTAAGAACTCTAAAAGTTATCAAAAGTAAAGTATAAACCACAAATCACGTCCTAACAAGTTGACCCAACTAGTCAAGAGTAGCAAGAGTTTGGTCTTCCACTTAACCCGCACGATACGCCTTACTTTACTACTCCTTGTGGATTAAGTTGTACAAATCACCAAAGTAGTAGACTAAACAAGTCAAGAATTCTCTAATCGCTTGCAATCTAAAAACCCATGCAAAAAGTAAAAACTAAGCAATGCGTATGATCACAAATTCCTGCAAATAACAACAAAAAACCTTCCCAAGCAAGGGTGTCGAACACAAGGGGAATGGTAGTGAATTAATTTAAAATGCTTGATTATAGGTTACACGAAGCACATAAAAGCAGTGAAGAAATGTTTTATGGAATTAAATCTCAAACAAATGAATAAATAGCAAATTTCGATAAGCTGACCAAAGACAAATCTCTTTAGGTACTTTGGTTTAGACAAATTACATCTTAAAATCATAGATAATTGCACATACAGGTTTATTTATTCATGTTCACCGATTTATAAAATGATTAGGTTCATGTTCACTATTACTAATCCTTTAGCAAACAAGTCAATTCAAACAGCGATCCGTTGATTAAACTAATAGGTTTCCTAGTGTTCAGTTCATATCAAGCGAGATTGGTAATAATAGTTAATCAAATTTGTTAATTTAATTAACTCATGTGTGACTGGTCATTACACATGCTCACACATTAACTTACTTATTTTCTAGTTAACCCTAGGTTCATGTTCACTAATATTGGGCATACAATCATGTTTTCACAAAACTATATGATTCAAGCAATTAAGAAGGTGTTCATACAACTCAATAAATTTCATTATTAACATAAAATAATTATCATTAACACATTAGGATCTTTTAACAAGCTCAATAAGATAAATTAAACACGAATAAAACAATCTAAATAGCAATTAATCCATAAATCAAGGTTTCATCTAATCATAAACACGAAGCAAAGGGCTTTAACACCCAAATCAGAAAGTAATTGCATATAGAATCATAATGGAATGCTGAAAATGTTCACGTTAACAGACTACATGATTACTAACACGAATTTGCTCTCCAATCCTTAGATCTTCGCTCCTATCAACTCAACGGTCTTCCAACCGCCTTCTAGACCCGCAAAACGGCTTCTTGGGGTTTATAATCGCAGGAATCAATCTAGGGTGTAAGATATATCATTAGGGCTAATTTTTTACTCTATTTATAGTTTACAATGTCAAGTCGATGAGTTTGGACACCAGCTCGGCGATTTTTTCATTAAAATCCCGTATTCCCCAAGTCAACGTCAAGAATCACGAAGCTTTTGATCAACTCGTCGAGTTGGAAGACCTAACTTGCTGAGTTCGTTTGGAATCAATGTTTTCTCAGAACATGAAAGTCGTCCAAAATTCTGTCCAGTTTTCAGAACATTTTGTATCGTGTCAATCAGAATTACGAGTCATGAGATATGGTCAAAACACTAACTACGGGTCAACCTGTCCAGCAACACCCTTTTTGCGTCTTTTTAGCTCCTTTTTCCTCATTTTGTATTCCAGCTCTCATTTTAACTGTAATTTAACATTTCTAAGCGTATTAAGTATCGTTTAGTTCTAAATAGCAAAAAACAATAATAATAATAATAATAATAATAATAATAATAATAATAATAATAAAACGTCATAAATATATGCATAAAATAGACATTATCAAATATATATATATATATATATATATATATATATATATAGATATATATATATATATATATATATATATCTTTTTTTAAACATTTAACCACCAACACCACCATCGGAAATGTGAACCACCACCGGAAACCTCTCTTGACCGCCACTACTGGAAACCTCTCTTGACTACCACCTTTTTTCTCTTCCTCTATTCATAAAACCCTAAAAAATGTATTATCGAAACAATCTTAGAAAATCTTAAATCTATCTGTGAACTAAAAAATTACATCAAATAAATCTTAAAAATTCTAAATATTTCTATAAACCCATACAATTTTGAGATTCAAGGTAGGTACAAAAATTGAAAAACAATGGGATTTTAAACTGATTTTGTCATCATCACCACTAAAATCATTTTGTAGAAGAAGATGAACACTACCTTCATCCCTAACAATACTCTGTCACGTATACTAAAAAAAGAACGATTGTAAAAAGTGCCTTTCTGAATGGAGAACTGAAAGAGGAAGTTTACCTACAACAACTTCTAGGATTTGAAAGTTTAGAATTTCCAAACCACTGCTACAAGTTGTAGAAAGTAGTATATGGTCTTAAGCAGGTACCTAGAGCGTGGTATGAGACTCTTTCTGATTTTCTTGTCACCTCAGGATACAAAAGAGGTGTGATTGATCCCACTTTATTTAGACGAGCAAATGATAATCACTTGATGCTTGTTCAAGTATATGTGGATGATATCATTTTTGAATCTACGGATCAAGGTATGGTGGATGATTTTGCAAAGCTCATGACAAGCAGGTTTCAAATGAGCATAAATAGAGAGATCAACATCTTTCTAGGACTTCAGGTTAAACAGGTCCCTCTAGGGATATTCATTCATCAAGAAAAGTGTACCACTGATTAGTTGAAGAAATTTTTGATCGATAATTGCTCCTCAACTAAGGTCCCGATGGCCTTTGGATATAAGATCTCAACTGACCTACTAGAGAGTTAGTTGACCACAAAACCTACCAAGGAATGATTGGGTCATTGATGTACCTCACTGTCAGCCGACTGGATATTGTATTTGCAACGGGTTTATGTGCTCGGTACCAAGTTGACCCTAAAGTATCTCACTTGACCGCAGTCAAGCAAATCCTCTTATATCTAGATGGAAGTAAAGCAATGGGCCTCTGGTACCCTACGGGCAACGACTTCAGCCTTCAAGTGTTCAAAGATGCAGATCATGTAGGGTGCAGATTAGATCGCAAAAGCACTTCGGGTGGATTCTAGTTCTTAGGAGGAAGATTAGTTAGTTGGTCTTCATGGAAAAAAACTGTGTTTCTTTGTCTACCGTAGAGGCGGAATATGTGTCCGCAACTAGATGTTGTTCCCAATTCCTTTGGATGAAGACTTAACTTATGGACTACTGTTACATGATGTTACGGGTGCCCATTTACTGTCATTCAAAGAGTGCATTAGCAATTTCTCATAATCCTATTCATCACTCGAAGACGAAACACATTGAACTACGGTACCACTTCATCAAAGACCACATCCTCAAAGGTAACATCGAACTCATTTTTGTGCCCACTCATGAAGAAATAGTTGATGTTTTTACTAAGGCACTCGATGCAACAAAGCTAAATGGATTTTTGGAAATGCTAGGAATGATGAACCCAGACCCACAATCCTTTTTGAATAAATAAGTACTGCAGACCGCTTCAGGTCTCCAAGGGTGAATGAACTGCTTCTTTTCATTTCTTTTCAAAAAAAAAAATCTTGAAGCAGTTCCTTCACTGTGGTATTTCTCAATAGAATAACATATTCTTCATATTTATTTTTCAGTATACTTTGTATACTGAAATCATATATGATCAATATATTCTTCGAGTATTTTATTTCTTTTATTTCTAACCTTCATGATCATGTTTGTTTTTAGCTACTCCTACCACTGTCACTTTGCATTCTACCGTAGTTGCATTGAATGAACCTGTAGTCATCACTTCATAAATGTCTTAAATAATATTGTGTGCTACTTAATGTACTTTAATAAAAACATTCTTCAAACATTCGTTTTGTCACACATGATATTTCAATCCTTTTCAAATGACTTTCCTCAGTCAGGTTCCTTTTTCGGATAAAAAATAAATGAATCATTTTTCCATAAACGCAATCTTTTAAGAAATCTTTTTCCTTAACCAGTCACGTCACACAGCCGTTTGATGCCTAATCTGTTTCTAGTTCCCCATTTTTCATAACGGATAAACCACCCTCACCCCACAATCAGTCGGCGTATGATCATGGTTCTGCAACGTATTAAATTTTCCTCTTTTCCCGGAACAATTTAATTTTGATTTTTTTAATTCTACCTGATAATGGTAAAAACCAAAGGGTTTTTAACTTTAACAGCTTTAATTAAAGTGATATCAATAATTTTTGAAATCTGGAGGTATAAAAAATCCCTAATTCTTCCCAATATAGCCTTTACGTTATTGGAACTCTCTCGAAGAACTTTGTATTCTTCATCCTCTTGATAAAGCCTTTTCCTGCAAGTTCTCAAAGCTTTTCTTTAACAATGGTGAAGTCTGGTATCTCAAAGAAACAATCAAAAGCGTCTGGCTCAGCCCGTCCCACCGGTTCGAATCCACCATGAAGGATCAAACACATCAATCGCTTCAAGCATTTTCAAAGCAAACTTCAAAGATCATCCTTCTTACAAAGAAGTTTTACTCCCCAAGCTCAAATGATGTGTTCTCTACCCTTTATCAAATGGGGTACCAAAAAAAGCTCAAACGTGTTGGTGAATTCAAGAAGAATCAATTACCAGCTGTCTGGCAATTCGTATGCCATTTCGTGATTAAGAGTCTCTCAGGAAGGACTGGAGGGACTAAAAAAATGGGAATCAAGCTCTTGGAGATCATCTGGAGTATCTATATCGGCAATGCAGTCAATTATGGCATAATATTATGGGATGATTTCCTACAATATATCTCCAAAGATGCTCCAAAAGAAGGTTTGAAAGAGCTTACCTTTGCTTGATTTTGGTCTTTGTTCATCTTCAATCTTCACAAGGAGGCTCAGCTAAGCATGGGTAGCGACACCAATCTATTTTCAATTCGCGATCTCAAAAGGTATACTGCTTCCAAGGATCAAATATTTTCAGTCCTATTCGTAGACTGCTCATGTATATCTTAGAGTTCATTGGACTTACTAAGGTAGAATTGGCTGACCATATCATGGCTACAAATGATATTGCCCCATATCACTCTTCCCTGCCTAGACCCAGTCAGCCCACCACAACACAGGACCCCCAGACTACCGCATACCAAGATACTTAACCAAAACCCAAAAGAGTCAAATCTCTTGTTGTCAAAAGGAAAACTCCCATGAACATTGTACAAAATGGAGTTTTTCCCTCTAAGAAACAAAAGACCAAGACCGCAGACTCTTCTTCTATGGCTCATCAATCTCCTTCCAAGGCTATTGATCCTTCGGTGAATGTCACTAATTACAGTCATCCTGAGCCTTCGGCATCAGGAGATGTATTCAGGAGAAAGAAACTCAAGCTAACCCCCATTCATGACCATATGTGAATCATGACACATACCGAAGTCTCTCAACAGATATAGAGATTGTATTTGTTTCATCTCACAATTGAGACATGCTTATAGTTGGAACCCAAGTGGATCATATTGTGATGAGTCGCCCTAAGGTATCCAGGGCATCAAGGTTACACATATTTAACCCTAAGGAGTTGAACTCCATTCTGCTTCATGTCATACAAACACTTCATACACCAGTTACACCACATGGCTCTTCTTTGTCATCCCTTACCAGAACTGAGCCAAGGCCATACTTGAATTCATAAGTCACCTTAAAGAAGTTAGATCTACAATATGAAGTAATGGATGAGCGGATTAAGTGCTTAATAGAGTTGTTAAGGAACCTAGGGAGTATGTTGGGCGTACCTAGCTAGTACATTGCACGTACTGACCCTGTAGTGGGTACGCTAAGCATACCAGCTGAGTATGCCTTGCGTACTTAATAGATGGGCCAAATGGACTTAACATTCTCGGTTTGGTCCATGGAGGAAATTTATCCAGTTGGGCCTTGTTGGACCATTATACCTTTGTTTTGGGTCTTTGGCAATTACTATGGGGTTCCTTTGGTTATGGTTCGATAATGGTCTTTGGGCCCAATTTGGAAAATTGGGCCATATTTGGGCTTTAGATGAATAATTTGGAAATTGAGCCTTTTGGACATCTGAATTGGGCTTTGGCCTTGGGCCAATTTAGGAATGAGTATAAGGTATTCTACCTTACATTTTGACTCATTTTGTGAGTTAGGATCCAATTATTAATTGGATATTATTTGTGATTATAACACGGGGATTATTTTTAGCGGGCCAGCAGCCAGAGATTTATCTGTGAGATTCAGCAGTGTAAGGTGAGTTTCTTCACTATGTTTTAGCAGGTCAAAGGCACCAATGCCGACCCATGGTTTATTATGTTAGGATGCTAGATGTTTGCGTGAATCTTGCATATGTTGTGTGATGGTATGATTTTCGGGCAGGGCCTAATGTAGGGTAAGGCCTGATGACCATTATATATGCTAGTTATCTTTGTGTTTATTGCATGTGATATGTGTTTCTCTGTTATATGTTATATATATACCGGGCGGGTCCCGATGACTAAAAAGATCTATATAGCGAGCGGGGCTCGATGTCGGGCGGGGCCCATTATGTGTTTATGTTTATATTTATGGTATGTGTTGTTTTGGGGAAGTCATTAAGCTTTGTGCTTAGGGTTTTCAGTTTTATGTTTTAGGTACTTCTTGTGCAAAAGGGAAGAGCTCGAGGTGATTACAATGCACACATGTTTTGTTCCGCATTTGATGTTTACTCTGATCTTGTGATGTTTTGATAAAATTGTTACATTTGGGGTCTTTTGATGATGTCTTAAACATTGTTTTACTAAATCAAAAATGAAATTTTTGGGTCTTATTTTTGGGATGTTAAATTTACACTCATTATGGTTGTCATTCTCTTAATCTTACATCATGTGATATGGCTAATAGTTATGTTAAAGGAATGAGCTTTTCTGGACTCATCCAATGCATTTATACTATCTTTGAAAATTTTACGAAGAAGTGGGAGATTTTGAAAGAAAATGTTAAAGCTTTGAGTCTTAAGTCATTATGTCAAACTCATTGGGAATGTCATGTTAATAATGTAAAGTGTAACACCCATTTTCTAGGATGAATCGCATTAGGATTTCAAGAAGCTAAAAGGTTGTATGTTAGAAGAAAAGAAGCGTCACGATGTGAGATATAGAGGCTCACGACGTGAGATGGGTTGTATGAAAACTTTTATTCGGGACTGGTCTCATGATGTGAGACATAGAGGCTCACGACGTTAGAGTTGCTGCAGACCAAGCCCGTGATATTTTAAGGTTTCCTTCATATTGAAGCATCTCTAAACCCATTTTAGTGTTTCTTATCAGACCCAAAACCCACTTTCACCTTAGAAAAACCCTATTCTGTGGAAGAAGGAGAAAGGAAGAAGAATGTGATCTTTTGAAGAAGCTTGCAAGGAATCATCATCCTCACATTGTTGTTGGACGTTTGTAAGTGTCAAAGCTTCCTCCTTTATTTTTATATGTGGCTAGATTTAAGTTTTGTCCCACTTTTCTTTTTGGCTGTGCAAGTTTTATGGATGGAAACCATAAAGTTGGCAACTTTTTGAGTTATTAGGGTCTTAAAAGTGATATGGAGTTCAGATCTAGTGAATGGCTGAGTTTTGGAACCTTGCATGAAAGTTGGATGTCTTTTCTTCAACTTTTGACCCAAATGAGATCTAGACATGTATTAGACATATATGTCTTAAAAGCATTCACTTTCCAGTGCATTATGGAGTTATAAGACCTTCTGGAAGACTTAATGGATTAAGGGCTTAAAAGTTTGACTTTTGGCTTCAGACTGTTCTCACAACGTGAGACATGGGGTCTCACAACGTGATGGTTGAATGACCCCGTTTTCATATTAGCTACTTGGAGCTCATGACATGAGAGGAGGCTTCTCATGATGCGAGGTCAGTTCTGGTGACTTTTCATGTCTGAGTTAACTGAGTTGAGTCGGGATGAGTTGGAATCGGACCGAGTGAGATCTCACGACGTAACCAAGGACTGGTCTCAACGTGAGGATGGATAAGTTAACATTGGGTTGTTGACTTTGACTTTGACTTTGACCGTTGATTTTTGGTAAAATTCTGGTGTTAGAAGGTAGACTTAGCGTTTACCTTGTGAGGATTGACATGAGGTGTTAACACCCATTATTTGACAAGAGAGCAGTTAGCAGTGGTCAACACGGTTTTGAGCTGAGTGTTAGTCGGCTTTGTGATTCAGGTGAGTTTGCTCACTATACTGTAGGACACTAGGATTGTATGTGCTTGTAGTCTTTATGACTCCTATTGTATGTATGTATGCCTATGTGCCTATTTGCTATATGTATATGTGGTGAAATAGATACCAGGGTGAAATAGACCCGGTACAGCCTTGTGCTGACATATGAGTTGAAATAGACTCGGGTGTAAAATAGACCCGGGGGTGAATAGACTAGGTGCGGCCTTGGGCCGACACATGAGTTGAAATAGACTCGGGGGTAAAATATACCCGACACAACCTTGAGTTGTCAAATATATATGGTATGCGGTATTTTGAGGAACTCACTAAGCTTCGGGCTTATAGTTTATGTTTAAAATGTTTTCTGGTACTCCCGATTCGAGAGGGAAGGGTTCGGCTTGATCGCAATGCATCCATCCATGTTTCCGCACTATATGATTTTTGGAAATTGTACTCTGATAATTATTTTTATTGTTATACTTTTGAATGATTGAAATGATTAAATGGTGTTTATGGTTTGAACTAAAAATGGAAATTTTATCTTATAATTTTTAGGACATTACAAATTGGTATCAAAGCCTTGGTTTGAGGGACTCTGTTATACTCTTGGGTGTGTCTGAACACAAACTGAGGGCTTGGTAAATTTTTCATAAAATAAATATTTTATTAAAGGACTTTAGGGCTTTCTAATAAAAGAAAGGGGTGTGGTGCGTGCAATCAGTCGAGCTCGAGTAAGTGATTCCTAGAATACTCATACATATTTGTTATGTTATATGTTATGATAATTGCATGCTAGATTAGGGCTAGGGATCTGCTCAGGATTTTATGCTAGGAGAGATGTCTTTATATACCTTAATGGTTGAGCTTTTGAGTTGCATGCTAGTATAGATTTTCAAATGATTGGATGGATTGGCCTATTATGTGATGCCTTGTAGCCTAAGTGGATTGAATGATATGTTAGAATTGGAATATGTATTCATAGAAGTAATTGCTATGTGTATGCTTTGAAAATTGTATACGATTAGGATCATATAGCCCTAGAATGACAGATTTTGCCTTATTTCCTATTTCGCGTTGTTTGTGGTCCTGGGGTAGAGTCTTTTATTCGACAATCTAATTGATCTTGTATTGTGTATAATATGCATGCATAAGGCAACCAATGGTGAGAATGGAAGTTCCTAGCATGGGTTGTAGTAAGTGAACTTTGAATGTTCTTTGTTTTTCATGTGGCTTGGAGTGTTACTGTATGAATGTTGCTTGCTTTGTGCTTTGTGGAAGTCTTAGTGATCCGAGTTAACTATTAAGTGAATATGTTGAGTCACATGTTACAAAGGTTAAATAATCTCAGAGTGATGGATTTGACTCTATTGCGTAGCTTTCATTTGAGTCTAACTGTTGTAGGGCTGAGTATTTTACTCGAATGATTATCTAAGCTTTGTTGCATGTGATTGTATTCATGAAGTAGTTAATTGACATTATTGGGAGTTCTTCAACAACTGGTGGCAGGGTGAAGTTGGGAGCCTAGGAAAGTCTAGGAAGTGCTTTAGTGGGTTGGTTGTGCTACTTAGCGGGTATTTGGAGTATCACTTTGAGAAGGTGACTTGGAGGATTAGAGATGATTCTTGAGGAAAGTATGCATAGGGGTGAAAGGTAGTATTGGGCCCGTACTACTGAAAAAACAAGATCAAAACTCGACTTGAGGAGAGTCATGGAGAATCTAGGACGTCGGTGGGATGAGGATTATTTAGGTATGTTTTGATCATGTGTATGATTGCTTTTCAGAATGGTGATGAGCATCCATAGAGAAGGTTCGGGTTTTAGTTCAGGATCAGGTGTAGGGTCTAGTGATGAGCCAATTGGTGAAGGGAAGTATGAATCCTTCACGTCATCCGCTGATATAGCTGTATATCAACTCTTAGGCATTATGGGAGGACTGTCATGGTTCAGAGTTCGCGTTGGATTGAGGAGATGGAGGGTGTCTTCCACACTAGTCCCTATCCCATAGGAGCCAAGGTTCGGTTTTACTTGGATCTCTTGCATCATGCGACAAGGAGTTGTTGGGAATAGATTGCACAATCTATTATGCTTACTGAGTTACAGGCTATGCCTTGGGAAGAGTTTGTGACCCGGTTTAGGGCGAAAGTTGCGCTAGCTATCATAGTGCAACCATTAGCAAGGGAGTTTGTGAGCATGTCAGGGTGCAAGACCCTGAATGATTTGATTGCTAGAGTCCGTGAGCGGGAGATTGATTTGGAGCACCTCAGGAAGAGGAGGCAGAGCAGATTCAGACCGTAGTAGGCCAGGTGAAGAGGCATAAGACTCAGGATTCACATTTTGGAGGCCAGTAGGGTCAGGGCCATTGTGCCAAGTGTAGGAGGACCTATGTGGGAGGTTTTTAGGACACATGGGAGAGGATGTTTCAGTTGCGGATAGATGGGTCATTTCAGTAAGGATTGCCCTCAAGAGTCAGTTTCGATATGTTTTCACTATATCCAAGTGGGAGACAAGAAGGCCAACTGTCCAAAATTGATGGGGGGAGCAGTGAAGGCACCTGCTCTAGCCTCTTTGTAGAGTACTGATGGTTGCAAGGTCAGAGTGGAGGTTCCTATGGTGAGGAGCGGAGCCTTGCAGTCCTAAGCCAAGGATATCCGAGTTCCACTAGTTGACGTTGCAAGTATGAGTCGTATTCCTTCCTACATGCTCTTATAAAATGTGTTTATGATTATATGTTTGTGTGTGAAATTCTATGGGAGTTCTATCTAAGTCTCCACCTAGAAATTGATTTTTCTTCAAGATGGTCTTGAGAATCTTCTTATGTTATTTTGCATATTGTGGGCCATGTTTAGAAAAAGATTGAGTATCCCACATAGGAGACCAGCAGCCAGTCTGATCTTTAGTGGTATCAACAAGAATTCAAGGGCTCCATAAGGTAGGCATGTCATGTTTGAATGAAGAATATGTAAAGGTTCTTCATGGTTTCGAGGCAATGAGGAATGGGTTTGATCATGGGTATAACATCAGTAGTCGTCAAGTTTATAGTAATATTGAAACTCTAGCTGGTGAAAATCTATCACGATTGATAGGTATAAAGGATTGTTCAGAACGTAAGTGTTGGATGAATATCTGCCAACTCGTGTCTTAAGGTTGTGAGATGGATTGAGAATCCATCAACTTTTGGTGGATTGGGAGAGTGCAGTCGAATCCAAGTGGGGGATAATTGTTTGGTCTAAAGGTTGTACAAGAATGGATATTCAGGTTTCATTGAGCATCAATAATGACGCATGGTAGGTGTGTGTATGGATCGAGGTTGAGGGTGATGTTAGAGCCTCTCTGCCTGTTCATGTTTGATGAAGGCTTTGGGGTTCCAAGCATAACATGAACACCTGATTGAGTTATAGTCGAATGCGGGTTCGACTCATGATGGTTATGGTTGGTATATTAGATGGTCGGTAAGATCATGGGTGGGTCCATGGTATGATGGAAGTGTTGTAAGACTACATGGTAGCCATAGCATTCACTAGGTTGATAGGCAATTGTGGAAGTGTTGTAAGTCTGCAACGGGATCGTAACATTCACCAGCAATATGAGGTAGGCCATTGTGTGAGTGGCCGGTTGGACTGAGGAAAAATCAGCGCACGCCTGGGTCGAGGCAAATAGTATGAATAGAGGACCACTCCTTGAGTAGTATGAAGAATGATGGATTTGAGGCAATATGGGGCCCATTCGATTGTGTAGTGTGGGTGAGATCCGGTGGGGTTGGCATGAACAACATATCGAGTTGCGTTTAGAGTGAGATTATTCTGGGGTCATTGGTTGGTATCAGTAAAGTGGGCAGGCTTGAGTAGCCCTTATTAGTTGGACCCTTATTCAGAGTCTTGCAGAGGGACCATATGTGATTTTGTCAACCTTTGCGGTGGGTTGAGGATTTTACATTTCAGTTCAGTGAAAGGTTGCCCTAGAATCAGAGGATTTCGGATAGAATGCAAGTGTAAATCTTAGGATTTTGGGATGGAGTCATGTTCCCAGTTGATGCAAGGGAGTTGAGACTTGCATTGGGAGTCACACTTAATCTCAATCAAAGAATTCAACAATGATGAATGGTTGGTTATGTTATCCTTCGTTGGAACAGGAGGGTTGTTGGAGCCATTACAGCAGGCGAGCTAGGACAACTCTTGCCAGATAAACACTCGTTTACGAGTCACATGGTGCGACTCTGTGAGGCTATCAACCTCAGTAACCAGTTGGAATTCCGTTATATTGGTTAATTGGTAGGTAAGTACGAGACCGGGGAGGTCTCAGTTTCATCAGAATTATAAATAGGGGACAACAAGATGAGCCCGAGATGGTACTAGCATTGGAGACTCATGCAGGGAGTCGCCTGGTTATCAAGCGAAGGGTTTTTGGTGGTAATGAATGGCCAGGGATTCTATTTCCCAGTGGAAACAACCAGGTATTCTAGGGTTGGAAGGGTTTATGCCAAGTTTGGATTGCATAGTGGAGATGAATTGGCAGTGATTCAGAATGGTCTGTCTGTCGGGGAGTCAGACAAGGTTTTAGGATTTTGGATTTCGGGCAGAGTAGTAATGGTTATTCTTCAGTGGTTAACTCTATTGGGGTAAGGATCCGTTTGTCATCACAATTTGAGAGCCCTGCTAAGGTTGGTTTCAGTTATATTTTTGGAAGATCATTGTATATATGAGTAGACTTCTTAGTCTGTATCGAGGTTGTGAAAGTATCTCCTAGGTTGTATGGCGTATCTGAAAGGTAGTAAGGAGTGATTTCGAGGACGAAATCTAATTTAAGTGGGGGAGAGTTGTAACACCCATTTTACAGGATGAATCAAATTAGGCTTTTAAGGAGTCAAAATGTTGGATGTTGGAAGAAAAAAAGCATCACGACGTGAGATAGGTTGTATGAAAACTTTTTTTCAGGATTAGTCTCACGATGTGAGACATAGAGGATCACAACGTGAGAGCTGTTGCAGCCCAAGCCCATGATCTTTTAGGTTTTCCTTAGTATTTAAGAATCTCTAAACCCATTTTAACGTTTCTTATCAACCCCAAAACCCTTCATCACTTCAGAAAAACCCTAGTATTCATCTTTTTTTGATCTTTGGTCATTTTGGAGCTTTTCTGTAACACCCAATTCCTGGTACGTAGTTAATTCAAGCATCCTTGTGTTTTTCTCTGGGACTTGACGAGTTGGAGGCCCAACTCGTCGAGTAGAGTCGAGATCTGCAGACAGTTTAAGTGACTTACTCGGCGAGTCGGAAGACTGTCTCAGCGAGTAGGTGCTGTTTGGGTAAAACCCTAAATTGAGGGTTTGCACCCTATCTAAACACCTTATCTTAGCCTCCATCGTCCCATATACTCCTAGAAGACATCATATCGAAACCCTAGCCGTTTTTGTGTGTTCTAAGGCCATTTTGGTGCTTTTTGGTGGATTGTGAAGTTTGAGGAGAGGAAAGGAGCTTGTGAGACCAAGGGGAAACAAGAAGATCTAGAGTTTGGAGCTCCTTTTCAGCTTATTGGAGGTATGAAGCTGAACCTTTGTCTATAGATCTTGATTTTTGGGCCTTTTCCTTCATCTTTCTAATCCCTAGAGAGGTTTTATTCGGGATTTAGTGTTGGAAGTCAGTGTATGCTTTAGATCCAGGTCTATTGGGGGGGGGGGGGGAGGGTTAGGGCACAAGGTGCCCATTTTGTTGCCATGAACACCCCATGCACCTTGGAGGCCATCTTTTATGGCTTTTTGGGCCAAAGACCCCTTGCATGCGTACCAAGTTTGGAACTTTACGTGTAAAATGGACATTAGGAGGCCAGATCTATGGTTTTGGTGTGTTAAGTCCCACTGAATTCGACTGTATAGTTTTGGACAAGGAGGGACTCGGCGAGTCACTTAGGTGACTCGGCGAGTCGAGATGTTTTTTCCCCAAAAACGTCTTCTGGAATGGTTTTGGTTGAGTAAGAGGAACACTCAAACTGCTAGGGGTTTGCCTTCGACCTGGGACTCGACGAGTGCTAGAAAAGACTTGTGGAGTCCAAGGCAATCTCCCAATCTTTGAAGATGGACTCAACGAGTTGTTCATACAACTCGGCAAGTCGAATGAAGATGGTCCCGATGGTTTGAATGGAGGAGAACCCGTTGAGTTCTTGCTAGACTCGACGAGTGAAGTCGGCGTTGGATCGGGTTAATGGAGTATGGACTCGACGAGTTGGTAGCCCAACTCGGCGAGTCAGGTCAACTGGGTGTTGACTCTGCCTGGTTTTGGCATTGACCCGGGTTAGGGTTGTGTATTCTGTTTGATGACTTGAGGGTTGTCGTATAGCGATTGAGGAGTCGAGGAGAGCCGACCTTCACACCAAGGACAGTTCAGACACTACACGACATCGAGATGAGTTACCTTCCAGTAGAAGTGGGTCTAAGTCACCAAGGCCGGCCCCGGCCCACTACTAATTGTTAGTTGGGACGATTATCTTTGTGATAGTTGTCTGGTGTGTTATTGTTGGATATGTGAGTATGCTAGTTTGCTAGTTGCTATGTTATGTGAGATAGTATCATTAGAAGGGGGACTAGTCCCTGATTCGGTCGCTAGGACCAATGGGTAGGTCGGACACCCCAGATATGTCTGAAAACATGATTATGATATGATATTATGTGTTAGTAGTAGGGGTGAAATAGTCCCCGTGTACGGTTAAGATAGACCGGAGGGTAGGTCGGCACCCCAGAATGGCTTGACCTGGGTAGGACGATCGCCCCATAATTGCCTGTCAGTATGTATGCTATGTGATTGTATGGTATGTGGTATAATAGGGGAACTCACTAAGCTCCGGGCTTACAGTTTTAGTTTCTGGTTTCAGGTACTTATTTGTCTAAGGGGAAGGAGCCGGCGGTGTAGCAGCGCATCAAACACATGATTTCCGCTTAGAGTTTTCTGGGATTGTACTCTAATATTTTGTTACTTCAAGATGATTTGGTTTGAAACATGATATTATGGTTTTATGTATTGACATGATCTTGGCAATGTTTTGATAAACAAATTTATAAATCACTTAATAAAAAAATGAATTTTTGGCCTCAAATTTTGGGATGTTACAAGTTGGTATCAGAGCCCTGGTTTCAGGGATTTGGACACACCCTCAGGGGTGTCTGGACTCAAACCAAGGGACTAAGAGCTTTTTCACAAAGAAAACAGTTTCTAAAATTATAAGTTAAATAATTTTGAGGAAGGACAAGGTGTGTGATACGTGAAATCGGCCAAGCTCAAGTAAGTTTTCCCCAAGATACCCGTACTTGTTATGTTATGTGTATGATTCTGAGAACTGCATGCTAGATTAGGGCTAAGGATCTAGGAGGATGCCTTGCATGCCTGATATATGATTCTGAGAACTGCATGCTAGATTAGGGCTAAGGATCTAGGAGGATGCCTTGATTTCTTGTTGTATGAGTTGTATGTTAGGGTTGCTTAGTCAGCAGTAGGATAGCATGATTAGGTTATGCCAGATGTGGTTACTCAATGAACAAATGTTGCTTGCTTTGTGCTAAAGGGGTCCCGGCTAACCTTAACTAACTAGTGGGTGGATATGTAATAGTTTTCGTGAGCTAGTTAGGGAAGGAAGGTAGGGACTCCTAGTGCAGCTGATGGCGGAGAGTAGGTCGAAGGGTGCCCTAGGAAAGCCTAGGATGAGATCAGTCGGAAAGGAATATTGGTAAGGGGACTTGGTGAAGTTGAGGCAATCCTTGAGGAAAGTACGGATAGATGTGGAAGGTAGTATAGTCCCGTACTACTGAAAGCAAAGGATCCATACTCGAGTCAAGGAGGGTCGAGATGGAACCAGGAAATCAGGGGGGTGTGTGAGACCTCTCGAGAGTACGTATGGTCCTAACATGTACGTGTTTATTTTCAATATGGTGGTCACACGACATGGAGCAGGAGGCTCAAAATCTGGGTCAGGATCAGGATCAGGCTCGGGGGCAGGATCTGAGCAGGTGGATGACGGGCTACACGATTTCATCGCGTCTGAGATCACGAGAGGTATCCTTGAGTCGACCCCGGTTATTTTCAGTTCGATCAAGGAGGGGATTATCGAGCTGATGGAGGATCGCCTCCGAGCATTCAGGAGTGATTTGGGGTCTGGCCAGGCGGGTACGCGCACACTGTCCTTCAAGGACTTCAGAAGGAGTGGTGCGCCGGATTTTCACAGGGTGAAGGACCCCATTGCTGCCAGGAGATGGATCGCAGACATTGAGTCTGCGCAGTTGAAGAGCTTCTAACCGGAAGGGTCAAAGGTCCACTTTATTGCAGGATGTCTGAGGGATAGAGCTAGAGACTGGTGGGAGTCAGTTGGCAACTCGTTGGGAGCCCCAGACGTCGAGGCTATGATGTGGTCAAATTTCATGACCAGATTCAAGGTTTAGTTTGCGCCGGCTGTGGAGCTTCAGCAGCTGGCCAGGGAGTTTCTAGATATGAGGCAAACGACTGAGACAGTGGCGGAGATCACCGCCAAGTTCAGGGAGAGGGCCCTATTGGTACCCCAGTATGTAGGGGATGATGAGATGCGGAAGACCCACTATCATGATATGTTGAGGGTTGATATTCAGGAGCATGTCAGCTATTCAGCCTGCCCGACCCTGGAGTCCATGATTGCCAGGGCACGGGAGAGGGAGCTCGATTTGGAGCACGTCCGGAAGAGGAAAGTAGAGACTGAGTAGGTGACAGGGGTTTCGGGGAAGAAACCCAAGGGATCCGACGTTAGGTCGAAGCGCCAGCCGGGCCAGAGCCGTTGTAGGAAATGTGGCAAGCCGCATGAGGGAGCTTGTAGAACAGGATCGTCGGGCTGCTACAAGTGCGGCAAGACGGGGCACTTTGGCAGGGATTGTACTGCCCCCTCCCCCATAGTGTAGATGTCAGACCTGATTTGCTTCCATTACAATCAAAGGGGCCATAAGAAGGCCAACTACCCTAGATTGACAGCAGCGATAGTAGTAGCGCTAGTGGCGGCGCCGACCCCAGCGCCAGCATGGGTCATGGATGGCCGGAAGGCCAAGGTAGAGGCTCCAATGGTGCAAAGCCGAGCATTTCAGTTGACAGCCGAGGAGGCACGCGGTGCACCCGATGTGGTGACGGGTATGATTTCTTTCTTATGCTTTTATGTTATGTTGTTATGATTTTGATATGATATGTATGTGCTCTATTTAGGATCGTTCCATGTGAACGGTATCCCAGTTCAGGTATTGTTTGATTCGGGTGCTACCTGATCGTTTGTCTCTCTTGCACTTCGCAAGAAGTTTCTTGAGTCTTCGGGCATGTTGGATTTCCCTCTAGAGGTCAAGATAGCAGACGACCGGTTAGTGCGAGCATCAAAGGTCTACCGAGATTGTATTTTGAGGCTGTTCGAGGAGCGTTATCTGGTAGATCTAGTTCCCATACCTTTATAGGGGAACAAGGTTATTATGGGTATGGATTGGCTAAGCCCTAATGGGGGAGTGATTGACTGCGTGCAGAAGTTGGTGCGGATTAGGACCCCAAGTGGGGGAGAGCTGGCGATTCAGGGCGAGAGGCCACAGCAGGGACCAGCTTTATGTTCACCAGCGAGAGCTAGGCACTACCTTTAGTAGGGTTGCGCAGGATTTGTCGCCTATGTTATGGATACCCAGGAGGCGGGTAAGGCGACAGTGGGCGATGTGCCCGTTGTGCAAGAGTTTGCAAATGTTTTCCCTGAGGAGTTGCCTGTGATACCTCCGGAGAGGCAAGTAGAGTTCAAGATCGGCCTAGTCCCTGGTGCAGCTCTGATAGCCATGGCACCGTATCGGTTGGCTCCTCCTGAGATGCAGGAATTGTCTACACAATTACAGGAGCTGTTAGACAACGGATTCATTAGACCGAGCAGTTCACCATGGGGAACCCTGATTCTGTTTGTGAAGAAGAAGGACAGGTCGCATCGGATGTGTATAGACTACCAGGAGCTGAATAAGGTAACGGTGAAGAACCCTTACCCACTCCAGAGGATTAATGACCTCTTTGACCAGCTACAGGGAGCGTCTTGGCTCTCCAAGATTGATCTGCATTCAGGATATCATCAAATGAGGTTTAGAGAGGAGGATGTGCAGAAGACTGCGTTTCAGACGCGTTATGGCCGCTATGAGTTCGTGGTGATGCCTTTCGGGCTCACCAATGCTCCTACCGCATTCATGGATCTCATGAACAGCATGTGCAGACCGATGTTGGATTGGTCTGTGATAGTTTTCATCGATGACATCTTGGTTTATTCCAAGACGCGAGAGCAGCATGAGGAGCACTTGCGGGAGGTTTTGGATACTTTGAGGAGGGAGAGCTTGTATGCTAAGTTCTCCAAGTGTAAGTTCTGGTTGCGCAAGGTGCAGTTTCTTGGGCACCTTGTCAACCAGGATGGGATTTCAGTTGACCCGGCCAAGGTGGAGGCCGTGATGAGGTGGGAGGTTCCGAGGTCTCCATCTGAGATTCAGGGCTTCCTAGGACTGGCAGGCTACTATCGGAGATTCATTCAGCACTTCTCCAAGATAGTCGTTCCCCTGACCCGGTTGACGAGGAAAGTCGTGGTCTTTCGTTGGGGGCCTGAGCAGTAGGTTGTGTTTGAGACATTGAGACAGAAATTGTGTGAGGCGCCAATCTTAGCCCTGCCGAAGGGCATGGAGGATTTTGGTGTATACTGTGATGCGTCTATCTCGGGTTTAGGTGCAGTATTGATGCAGAGGGGGCATGTTATAGCTTACGCTTCGAGGCAGCTGAAGCCCCACGAGGCGAATTATCTGACGCATGATTTGGAGCTGGGGGCTGTTGTTTTCACCCTCAAGATTTAGTGTCATTACCTCTATGGGCTTCTTTGTACCGTTTACACGGGCCACAAAAGCCTGAGGTATCTCATGGACCAGCCGAATCTGAATATGAGACTACGTCGGTGGCTTGATGTGGTAAATGATTACGATTGCGAGATCCTCTACCACCTGGGGAAGGCCAATGTCATGGCCTATGCGCTTAGCCGTAAGGCAGCACCGATCAGGGACATCTGTCTGAGGATGATAGTTGTGACTCCATTGTTGGAGCAGATTCGACTGACCCAGCAAGAGGCCATGAAGGAGGAACATTGGAAGAGCGAGCAAATTGTGGGTCAGGTTTCCTCCTTTGACTATGATAGCCGAGGATTGTTGACACTTCACCTTAGGGTGTGGGTCCCTTGTCATGGGGGTGTGCGCCAGGTATTGATCGCAGAGGCGTACAAATCCAGGTTCTCTATCCATCCCAGGGGGAAAAAGATGTACATGGATCTTCGTCTTGATTATTGGTGGCCCTATATGAAGAGGGATGTAGCTTGGTTCGTGGAGAGCTGTCTGGCCTATAGGAAGGTCTAGGCTGAGCACCAGAGATGTCACGCCAAGGTCTAGTCGTTGGATATACTATTGTGGAAGTGGGAGGATATTACTATGGACTTCATTACGAAGCTTCCGAGCACCGCGCGAGGAGTGGATTAGATTTGGGTCATCATTGATCGATCGACCAAGAGCGCCCATTTTATTCCGATTCAGGAGAGTATTTCGGCCGAAAAGTTGGCCGACATCTATATCCGGGAGGTAGTGGCGCAGAACGGGGTGCCAGTTTCAGTGATTTCAGATAGGGATGTGCGGTTCACTTCCAGGTTTTGGAAGAAGTTTCATGACGATCTGGGTACTCGACTGCATTTTAGCACCGCCTTTCACCCGCAGATGGATGGTCAGAGCAAGCGAACCATCCAGACTCTGAAGGATATGCTGCGGGTGTGTGTTTTAGACTTTTGAGGTAGTTGGGATATTTACCTTCCGTTGGTTGAGTTCTCATATAACAATAGTTATCATGCGAGTATCGACTGTCCTCCTTTCGAGATGTTGTATGGGAGGAAGTGTAGGACCCCGATATGCTGGGGGAGAGGTTGGGCAGAGAGTCATGGGGAGTACCAAAGTCGTACTCAAGACTACGGAAAGGATCCAACAGGTTCGGAGCAGGCTTCAAACTGCTCAAAGTCGGTAGAAAAGTCATGCTGACAAGCGTCGGTCGGACTTGGAGTTCTAGGTCGGGGATATGGTACTCCTGAAAGTGTCGCCTTGGAAGGGCATTATTCGATTCAGAAAGTGGGGCAAGTTGGGCCCCAGGTATATTGGACCCTTCATGGTAATAGCCTGGGTGGGAAAGGTGGCATATAGGCTGGATCTGCCAGCCGAACTCAGTCAGATTCATAGCACTTTTCACGTCTCCCAGTTGCGGAACTGTCTGGTGGACGATTCGGCAGTGGTGCCTTTGGAGGATATTCAGGTTGATGACAGCCTGAACTACATCGAGCGGCCAGTGGCAATCCTTGATAGGAAGTCTGTTGGGTTGAAGATTCATTTGAAGATTGCGTCATTTGGGCTCGGTTGTTAGTCCATTTAATTTTGTATTCCGGTTTTGGGCCTGTCCATACCGTGAGTTTGCTAGGTTACTATATAAGTATATGCTTGCATGCATATTAGGTTAATGATTTAACGATTGATCTAGACGATTACGATAGCATTCCAGATTTCTTTATCGTTCTTGTAAACCTCCAACCCTCTACAGTTGATGTTCTTGATCGAGCTCTTCTGAGGGTTTATTTTATAATCATTCGACTTGTTTGATTCATCGTTGAGTTGTTCTTTATTTCGCATTCGTTCTTACTGTCTAAATATTTATTCACCTGTTTAAGATCTAATTGATCTTCAAGATTAAGTTTTAATCTCATCAATTGGTATCAGAGCAGGAGGCTGTGTAATCGATACACATCTTTTCTGTGAAAATGTTTTAATTAGGGTTTTTCCGCAATTACTAATATTTATTGAGCCGTCATCTCATTATTGACGTATCTTAATATTTATTGTTTTGCCCTAATCTGAGTTATTACAAGTCTGATCTTTTAACAGGTTTTTTCGATCAGAATGGACGAATCGCAATCAAATCCTATCAATATTTCCAACAGCATCGGTTCGACGACGAAGATTCCAATCCTATATACCCATGATTATGAAGTCTGGGCGCATCACTTCGAAGACTATGTTATAGGATCTGAGGATAATGGATACCTCATATGGGAAGCAATCATCAATGGACCTTTTTCTCATTCTGCAACGTCAAGAATTGTTAAAACTCAAAAGGAGTATAACGATCTGCTGAAGGATGTCAAAGATATTGCACAAGATGAAAAGGATAAATTCCAATGTAATATCAAGGCGTTAAGATTGATAAGATTCGCCCTTCAGTCCGACACCTTCAGGTTGGTCAGCTCATGCACGACGGCAAAGGAAGTTTGGGATAGACTTCGCGAACTGTACTCTATAGACGAGGATCTTGAACATTCTATCCAAACCTTGCTCTTATCTGAGTTTGGAGAATTCAGGCAAGGAGCCAAAGAAACCGTGACCCAGACGTTCGATCGCTTCAATCATCTTCTCAGCAGGATGATCAAACATGATATCGAAAGGAAGCTTATCGAGCAGAAGTTTACGTTCTTGAATGGTCTAAGGTCAGAATGGAGAGCAGTGGTGTCAACAGTCAAAGCCCATGAGCAGTTTAAATCATATTCTTTGGCGAAACTGGTGGGTATTCTCAAGTCTCAGGAGAAGATTGTGCTGCAGGAAAAGAACGTTGTTTCAAGCCTAGGTTCTCTGGCCCTCCTGTCAAAAAGTAAAGCTGTGATGGAGGATGAAGACTTCAACTTGGAGGAGTATGACCTCACATCTGAGGATTATGCTATGATGGTGTCTAACCCCAAGAGGTTCATAAAGAAGAGATTCCCCAGCAACAAAAACCGAAACTGGCAAGGGAGTTACAGTTCAGAAAAGGTTAATAATGAACCGAAGGTTGAAGAGCCCAAGAAGGAACCGAAAGCAGATGGTGATTCAGGAGTAAGTTGTTACTACTGTGGAGGGAAAAATCACTATGCTAAGGATTGTGTCCTCAAAAAGATGGCTGAAAAAGATGAGGAAAAGGATGAGGAAGCTTTGCTACAGAAAAAGCTTGATGAGATGAGGAAGAAGAAATCTACCGCTAACCCTTCCATGAATGCTCTTATTGTGCAGGGTTCGGTTGCTGATGACGAGTTCGGTGGAGTTGAAGTTTGGTCAACCGACTCAGAAGACGATGAAGTGAGGAAGCCTTTGCATGGAAAGGCTTGTGTGGCAAAAGAGGAAAGCAGTGGAGGACGGTGCTTGATGGTATCCGATGTATCTCAGATGAGGGGATACAACATTGATGGAGGAAGTGATGAACCGAAGGAGCAGCAGGACATGTGCTTTACGGCCAAACCGCTCAGCATGCAGTTCAACGAGCTCGATGAACTGATCAAGAAGGTACAATCAGTTTTCGTTTCATTTAAAGTACCACAATCCTCATATGAGAAAGAACTAAAAAATGTTAATACAAGAATTTCTCATCTAGATAGCAGTTTAACTCAAACTCGAGTCACCAATTCTAACCTAACTGATCAATTAAGCAGGGTGTCGTCGAAGAGTGAGGAGCGGCGCATGTGGATCGAGTTGAAGGAGTCTGAATTAGTTAAAATAAAAGACGAAAACATTTATTTACAAAGAGACAATTTAAAGTTGTTAAAACAGCGGAATGTTTTTTGTTTAATTGCAAAACGTCTTTATTCTAATATTACTCAGCTTCACTTGGACTGTGAAATAGGCCAAAAGATCCATCGCATGATTTTGCCCTTCCTTGAGTTTAAGGAGGATGAAATCGATGCAGAAGCTTATAATTGTGAGAGTGTGATATCATCTGATGACGTCAATCCGACCTACATGTATGGACTGGACAAAATAGAATCTTTCATTAAATCCAAGGACCACAAGAACATGCTTAAAAATCTTTTGGATGAAAATGATAGACTTAAACTGAGAACCGAAACCATACAAAAATTTGACTCTTTAAACGCCAACTTGAGCTCAGAAAACAAAATTGATGTTGAAAATGCATCTGAGCTTAATGAGGACGACAACATGAATGAAATTTCTGTAGAGGACACGGTTGACTGCTCAGAATTTGTAAAAAACGAACCTGAAAACCACAAGAATCTAATTTCTAAAAATTCAGTGGAGTTCGCTCGATTGTCCCAACAAAAGTCCCCGATCTTAGTAGAGAAAGCGGTTGTATATCAAAAGGTCCAGACCACTCCAAATCAAGTGTACAAGGTCACTGGAGTAACCGAACATCAGACTGCTGAACTCACAGCTATTGTAAACGAAGACAATGCTGGTGGATGTGATGAGTTCTTCTGGTCAGCACCAATCGATAATGCAGATGAAACGGTAGGCTTGTCAGAAAGGACTTCATGGATTAGTAAAGGTATATACATACCAGAACCTCTGAACAAGCCAGATAATTTCGATGTGCCAAGTACTAGTGGTACGAAAGACATTCCTCAAGAGAATGGAAGTTCGGCAAAAGAAGACATTCCTTCTAGTTCCTCAGTTCAAAGTGAAACTCCCACAGCTCAAAGTGAACCTGCTAAGGAGAAACCGAAAAGGAAAGCCAATAATCATCATCAACCGAAGCAGATGAGGAATCTGAAACGTGAAAGGAACCAGAGATACAGGAAGAATCTCTCTGAAAGGAAACAATTCTGGCAATCCCAGAATACATATTTCTCACATCAAGACAAGAATCTGAAGTTTGAGAACAATCCTGTCAAAAAGCATGAGAGCCACAACAACCAGCCAAGGTTCGGTTCAGAAGAAAATACCAACCGAAAGCAAAGGTTCGGTTCTGAGAATGACTCCAACCGAAAGCATAGGTTCGGTTCACAGAACGACTTCAACTGAAAGCAAAGGTTCGGTTCTGAAGTCAAAAGAGATCAAAACTCTAAGGTCAGTCCCACCAATGATCAAAAGCAAAAGGGTCACCTAGAGTCTCCAGCCAAGAAGTCATCTCAATCTAAGCCCACTCCTTCTCATTCATCTACTTCTTCTAATTCTTCCAATTCATCTCCATCTAGATCTAAAGCTCATTCTGTTAGTTCTCAAAAATCTCATTCGACAGCTGAACAAAAAGGCAAACAGAAGGTTGATGCATCCAAACCAGAGTCTAAACCGAACACACCTAATCTTAACAAAATCAAAGTTTTTACCATTAAAAAGAAAGATGAAACAACACTTATAAAACGAACATATCTTGTTGACAACTCTCTTACTATTCCTATTCCCATGAAAAGATCACGAGGACCCAAGAAACTTTGGGTTCCTAAATCTGCTTAACTTTTGCAGGTTATAAGTGACGAGCAGTTCGACGAAGAATGGTACATCGACAGTGGTTGCTCGCGTCACATGACAGGGAGGAAAGAGGAGCTCAGGGAATACGGATCTCTTTCAAATGGTGGCAACGTCAAGTTTGGAAACAATTCTTTCGGCACCATAAAGGGATACGGAATGATAACTAATGGTGATTTTACAATAAGGAAGGTGGCATATGTTGAAGGACTCCAACACAACCTCATCAGTGTATCTCAGCTTGTTGGAGGTACAGGTCTCAAAGTCTCATTCGACGATGAAGGTTCTGAAATCATTGAGAAGAAGACAAAGAAAGTAATTCTCAAGTCGGAACGCAAGGGTGAAATGTTTCCTCTAAATCTTAAACCCATCAAAGGAAACCCAGCTATATGCCTGTTATCAAAAGCTCAATCTGAAGAAAGCTGGTTGTGGCACCGAAGACTCTCTCATCTCAACTTCAAAGATATTAACAAACTTGTCACTGGAGGTCATGTTCGAGGCCTTCCACTGCTCAAGTTTGACAGAGATCATTTGTGTGCTGCATGCGAAATGGGGAAGCAGAGTCGTCAAAGTCATCCATCCATAATTAACACAAAAGTTGTTGAACCACTCGAATTACTTCATATTGATTTGTGTGGTCCATCATCTATCGAAAGCATCGGTGGTAGCAAGTATATTCTTGTTATTGTTGATGACTTTTCACGATTTACATGGGTGTTCTTTCTAAAGCTCAAATCTGAAGCGACTTATAAGTTGAAATTGTTCATCAAGCAGATTGAAGTACAGCCTAAGAAGGTCGTTCGCAACATCCGGAGCGACAACGGTCTGGAATTCAAGAACAGGGAATTTGAAGAATTTCTAGCAGAAAAGGGAATAAGTCACAACTTCTCAGCTCCCTACACACCTCAACAGAACGGAATTGTCGAAAGACGAAACCGATCTTTGTGTGAAGCTGCCCGAACTATGCTAAGTTTCTCTTCCTTACCTCTTTATTTTTGGGCTGATGCTATTTCTGCTGCTTGTTTTACACAGAACAGGTCCTATCTCAACAAGCGATTCACGCTCACACCTTATGAGATTCTCAACAACAGGAAGCCCAATGTGAAATTTTTCCATGTGTTCGGCTCACGGTGTTTCATCTTTAACTCTAAAGAGCACCGCAACAAGTTTGATGTCAAAGCTGACGAAGGAATCTTTCTGGGCTACTCTCTCACATCCAAAGCATATAGAGTCCTCAACAAGCGTTCGAGAAAAATCGAAGAAACATACTACGTGACCTTTGACGATAGCTATGTCAAAAAGCTACAGGCCAAAGAAGACACCGCTGGGGAAATCTTTCCTCAAACTGGCCAGGTCACAGTCTCGATCGCCAATCTATTCGAGAAGTTTATGGAGCTATTTGGCGAACCAGAGAAAGCTACTCTCTCAGAAGCAGGAGCAGCAGACAACAAGGTAGACCATATGAAGCATATTGTCGAAGAAGCTTCCAGGAGAATGAATGAAGGAGGATCGAATTCTGATGAACCTCCATCCAACGATGCTTCAGTTGAGGGGGAGCCAAGCTCATATGCTGAGGGGGAGCCATGCTCTACAACTGCAACCGAAAGTGCTTCTTCAACCAAAAGTGCTCTACCAACTGAAGGTGCATCAACACCTGAATACCAAGCACCACAAGAAACCTCTGGACCTCAAGTTTCTCCAATCATTCCAGAAAGCTCATCTATCGAGGGGGAGCAAGCTGATATGACCCTCGACTATGAAAGCCAATCCGAGCCAGAAGAAATGATCAACGCTAAACTAGACCCCACCTTTGATCCAAACTACCCTCCTCTTGTCAAATGGACCAGAGATCATCCTATCTCTCAAGTGGTTGGTGATGTCTCTGAAAAGGTCCTGACCCGATCACAACTCAAGGCAAAGCAGACATCCTTATTTTCAAAGGTTGAGTTTTGTATGTTTAACTCATTCGTATCAAAAGTTGAACCGAAGACAGTTAACACTGCTCTCGATCACTCCGATTGGGTTCAAGCAATGCAAGATGAACTGAATGAATTTGAAAGGAACAAAGTCTGGCGCCTGATTCCAACTCCTCCAGATGCCTCGGTTGTTGGTCTCAAATGGGTCTTTAGAAATAAAATGGACAAGGAAGGGAATGTTATAAGGAACAAGGCTCGTCTAGTGGTAAAGGGATATTGTCAGGAGGAAGGCATCGATTATGAAGAGACTTTCGCTCCTGTTGCTAGGCTAGAATCTGTAAGAATCTTTCTTGCTTACGCTGCCCACAAAAACTTTGAAGTTTTCCAAATGGACGTCAAGTGTGCATTTCTTAATGGAGAACTCGAAGAAACCGTGTATGTGGAGCAACCTCCGGGGTTCGTGAACGAAAAATATCCAAATCATTGCTACATTCTGGATAAAGCTGTGTATGGCCTCAAACAAGCTCCGAGAGCCTGGTATGAAACGCTAACGAAATTCTTAAAGATGTCTAAATTCAAACAAGGTTCGGTTGACCCAACCTTCTTTCGCAAAAAGGAAGGTAACCACCTTATGATAGTTCAAATTTATGTCGATGACATCATCTTTGGCTCAACGAATCCTAGCCTAACAGCTGAATTCAGAAAGCTGATGGAGACTAAATTTGAAATGAGCTCAATGGGTCCTATTAACTTTTTCCTTGGTTTAAATATTAGACAGGGACCCGAAGGCATCTTTATCAATTAGGAAGCTTACACGAAGACTCTCCTAGCAAAGTTTGGTATGATGGGAGACTCCAAAGTCAAAGTCCCAATGGCATTCGGCACCAAGCTAACTCCATCCCTAGACAAACCGGCCGTTGATATCACGCTCTATCGACAAATGATAGGCTCACTAATGTATCTTACTGCTAGCAGGCCTGACATCATGTTCTCTATATGTTATTGTGCTCGATTTCAGGCAAACCCACGCGAACCACACATGCTTGCAGTGAAGAACATTCTACGCTATCTGAAGCGCACTGCCTCCTTAGTTCTATGGTATCCTTCCAACTCAGGCTTTTTCGTTCAAGCCTATTCAGATGCAGACCTTGGAGGATGTGGACTCGACAGAAAAAGCACCACTGGCGGCTGTCAATTCCTTGACGGGAAGTTGGTTAGCTGGCAATCCAAGAAACAAACGTGCGTGTCGTTGTCTACTGCCGAAGCGGAATACATAGCCGCTGCATCCTGCACCTCTCAAGTGATTTGGATCCAGAGTCAACTTCGAGACTATGGACTCAATATGAAGAAGATCCCACTATATTGTGACTCTGAAAGTGCAATTAGGATCTGTCATAACCCAGTGCAACACTCTAAAACCAAACACACAACACTGAGGTATCACTTCATCAAAGATCACGTGGAAGATGGAAACGTCGAAGTTCATTTCGTAAGAACCACTGATCAACTGGCTGACGTCTTTACCAAAGCTCTTCCTAAAGCCTCATTCAACAGAATATTGCAAGGGCTAGGTATGATGGAATCAGAGTCAGTACCTCAAACTACCTCTCAACCTCAAACGTAATAAGCAAATTTGACCGAACGATCAGGTTCGGTTACATCATCTGCCTTGCTCATCACCACAAAGGTAGTTTTCTTGGTTGTATATTTCTTGTACACAGTTGTTTATCTTATTATTAAAAGTGTTTTCTGATTACATGTCTAAATTCCTCGGTTTCTCAAAATTTTCCAAAACCGAAACCTACCGAAGGTTCGGGTTCGGTTTTTCAAAATTTTCTTGAACCGAAACCAACCGAACGCTCGGGTTCGGTTTTTCAAAATTTTCTTGAACCGAAACCACCCGAACGCTCGGGTTCGGTTTTTCAAATTTTTCTTGAACCGAAACCAACCGAACGCTCGGGTTCGGTTTTTCAAAATTCTCTTAAACCGAAACCAACCGAACGCTCGGGTTCGGTTTTTCAAACTTTTCCCAACCAACACCAACCGAACGCTCGGGTTCGGTTACCAAATTTTTCAAAAGTTTTTTTTTAAGTCTATTTTTTCTTGCTTATTTTTTTTAATTTTTTTTATTTTATCTATCTCAAAAACTCCAAAAATAATTTTTTTTCTCTCTTTTAATTTTGTTTGTGTGATTGTTCGTTAATGGGGATATAATTGTTGGATTACTTAAGTGTCCCTAGAAGCATGCTGCTGTATGTGTCTCAAGCCTCAAAAGATTCTGAATAAAAGCCTTCATGACCTGGTATTAACAAACCTTGTCTTCCCAATAAGGCTACTACATTTATTCTAATCGTGAGCTACCTCACTCTCTTCTCACATGAGTTAAGAGTTTTTCTGCTTGGTCCTTATTTTCGTAGCAGAGGTACTTTAATTTCTTACACCATCTCCATTACATTTCTCCATTACATTCGTTTCATCAACGTAACCCTTAAGACTCTCAGAAATTACCACTGAGGTTTATGGTTACACAACATCTGTGTTTGTGATCTTAGTTTCATCTCACTACGAGCTGAGTGAAACCCAAAATTCAACACCTAACGAATTGACGGTGAACAATTAATTTGTTCAAGTTTTCACCAACGAATTGACGGATGTATCCTACTGAAATCTCAATTTTTTTTTTGTGTGTGATTCCTATGAAATTGTTAAAAACCATAACATTTCTTCCCTTGGGATCCAGTTTTTAATTTTTTTTGAGATTTTATCTTTTCCAAGCCATTTAAAATTAATTCCTACCTACTTGTTCAACAGACTACACCGGTCTCACAAGTACTTTGTTCACTTTCTTTCTTATTTCAAGATTAGAATTGCTGAATCAAAGCGAAAGCCACCTTTACTTAGCCTAATTAAAAGAAGCCTTTCAACATTTATTCATAAATGTTTGATCGTAATTCAACGGGAATCCACATAAACACTTTAAGGTCTCTCTTGATCTTGAAGGAAGAGATTCGTGCCCGGGATCACTTGTTTCGTGTCTTTATTGACATCACATTTATTCCTTAAAAGAGTTGCTTTATTCCTTTTTTTACACTCTTAGCACGAAAATCTTTGATTTTCCAAAATTCCGTTACTAATTATTACAGGCTGTATTATTGTTTTGGTGGTTAATTATGAAGCTGTGGTCAAAAATAATCCACGTGGGTATTTAATTCAAAAGATGTCATTTAAAAGATAAGACGAAAGGTTGTTGACTCGGCGGGAGTTAAAAGGATTGAATTTCAAACGACGGTAAAAATGGGGCGCGTGTGGATTTGAAACGCCCATACTTTTACTGACATCATGGACGCGTGTGCGAATTTCAAGGGATTTCTCTTTGGCACTTAAAGGCGCGTGAGGATTTGAAACGGTTTTCTTCTGAAACGGCGCTTGTTGGGTGGCGTGATCCTAGGAATCTGACACTCTCTCTCCTACGTGATCATCTCGAAGAAGATTTGAAACGATTTTTCTCTCTCCATTAACCCACTATAAAAGGCTGTCTATACTCTCATTTACCTTTTTACTGCTTCCGGATTTTCTAGAGAGCAAAAACTCCCAAACGCTTCATTGTTCATCTTCTTCTTCTTTCAAACTTCAACAATGGCGGAATCATCCTCAGTCCATGCTACCTCCCAAATACTACCTATTCGTCCTCAACAATGCTTGGTGATCGATCTCAACCCTCTGACGTACGACTCCTACATGTCGCCGATCATCGAGTGCCTGAAGTACTCCCAAATCGCTACGGCTCTCTCCAGGATTGAGTCTGTGCCCATGGCGACTCTCTCGCAGGTTTATGCGACTGCCTATTATGACAAAGCAGTCGAGCGGGTGTTCTTCGAGGTTGCTGATCACAAGACCTCCATTTCTCGACAGCGTTTCTGCACACTGCTAGGGTTGGCTGCTGACCCATCGAGAATAAATCCGGAAACGATTCCGGTTGGGCATCTGTATAGCATGTTTTACAATATGGGGTACACGGAGGTCCTCACCTCCGTCGCAAAGTTCAAGAAATCTTGCTTGCCACCACAGTGGAACGGCATGTTCACAGTCCTCTTCAAGGGCTTATCAGAACGGAGCTCAGGATCCGATGGTGCTAGTCGACTGTTCTTGTCGATCATGTATGCAGTTTACAACGGGGTCAACTTAGATTTTGGGATGGTCCTCTGGCAACAGCTCATCCAGAGCCTTTCTTCTTCATCACGACATTCTGAGGTGTCGTATGCCCGGTTCTGGACTTTAATCACAAAGTGGGCAATGGATAAGTTCGACGTTCCCACTGCTGCTGATGCATCGATGTCTTCAATCGGTACGTTTCATACCAAGAAGATCATCGTCTCGGATGCATCTAAATTCTCGTTCATTGGCTCTATTCCGGAGACAATGTATGGCGACGTTCCCTCTGACAGTAGGCTAATCCGGACGATCAAAGAGTTCAGGGCAACTGGACCTAGGGAACTAACACCGGAAATGCTCAAGTCCATCCACGATGCTGACAAACCGGTGAACAGGGGCAAAAAGGCGGACAAAGGGAAGCAAGTGACCAAAGCTGCTAAAGGTCCTTCTCCCAGGAAGAGGAAACAAACGAAACCTGCCCAGTCACCGCAGCCGAAGAGAAGGAAGACTCAACCGAAGCGAAAACTTCTTATCCCTTCCTCTTCGAGTGACTCAGAAAACGAGAGTTCGGGTTCGAACAGCTCTCAAGGAGTCGAAACCCCTCAAAGAGGCAACACACCCCCCCGCTCACCTACCCCAGAGATGGAACTTCATAATTCACCAGTTCCTTCACCTCCTCAAACCATCCCTACTTCCATTCCGACCATAATCCCCACTACCACTATTCCTCCAACCTCTTTCCCTATACCACCACCCATTTTCATAGACACCACCACAACCACTACCAAGGTTCCAACCAACGTATCTGATACGGGGGTTCATACCACTACAACCGAAACACCACCCGTAACCGAACCACCTCAAACCGAAACCCAGCATACAACCGAACCTACTTATACTCAACCACCACCCGAAACTAACCCCAAACCCACTCAACCTGAACCTACCAAAACCACCACACCCCCAGCTTCACCACCCCCACCATCTCCAAATCATGCCTCTGATGGAGATAACCCGTTTCTTGGCGGTGAAAACGTGACCTTCGATTCGGTCTATTTTAGTCCGTTTCAGGTTCAAAGTGACGAAGAGGATGATGCTCCAGTGACAAAGAAACATCTGAAGGAGCTAAACGAGAAGGTTGATCTGCTTCTTGCGTCATCCACAAACGCTCAATCATCTCTCTCTAAAGCCGCTCTTCAGAAGATTGTTGATGCCTTCTCCAGGGCTCAGCATGATTCGGTAGCTTCAGCCACTGCCGCCATAGACGCCTCCACAAAAGCATGTGAGGCAGTGACCGAAAAAGTCGATAAACTATTCTCAGACGCTTCTTCCCTGTTGAAGTCCCTACAGGAGAGCGCTGATGCCACTAAGACAACTTTGGAACCAATCGTTCAGCAGTTGGCCAAGTTCGTCTCAACGGAGTTACAGTCATTCGCTTCACTTCGCCAATCTATTAGCGATGACAACTCGGCCCTTCGTGCCTCCATTGTTGAGCACCTCGCTAAGCTTCAGGAGGATCTCGCAGCTGAAAACTCATTAATGGACGTTCTGGCAAGCAAAACCACCGCCCTTAAGGTCAAGAGCACACAGCTTTCAAACTCACAACAACAACTTGAAGCTCTTCGATCCGAACGGGAGGTAATAAAAACATGTGTTTCGGATGTACACGCTGCACTATCAAACATCCTAGAAGCACACGATCCAATACTCAATCATTCGGTGAGGCGAACCCTTGCTGAAAAACTTGCTCCTGCCATGGACCTTCTCAGCAAAATCGAAGGCTTACCTAGTTTCGTGTCCCATCCGAAACAAGGGGGAGAAGTAAAGTCCGGATCGAAACCACCTCCTTCCTCCAAAGCTACTCACACAACTGAACCACCTCCGACTGGTCAAGCTTCGGGTTCAGGTGTGAAGGATAAAGGGAAAATATAGTTGAGGAAGAAGATGAAGATGAAGATGAAGATGATGCAACCATTGCGGACATGTTGAAACGCAAAAACAGTCGCAATGTGGATGATGATGTCAATCGTGTGGCGCGAGAGGCTGAAGAAGCCGAACGCAAGCAGAAGGAAGACCACGATCTCCTCGAGAGCAGGAAGACTCTCTTCCCTGCCTGGACTCTGGAGCGCATGATTAAAGAGGCCATAGATACTCCTAGCATCTTATGGCTCGAGCCGGTTATCTCGTTCGACTGCTATAATTCTGTCGATTCGCAGTTCGACATGCCGTTGACTCGAAAGGCGTTTATCTTCCATGCCTTCTCAAATATTTTTGAAGTCCCTCATCCGAACCCTGAGGTGGATAGGGAGTTGATCGAATTCTATCTGAAGGCTGCTCGTCCTCAGTATCAAACATGGAGCGCCTAGAAGATAGTGAACGTTCGGGTCTTAAAGCCTTACACCGAAGGAAGATTCATCAACGTTCGGTTCAAGGTGGTTCGAGGGTCTGCGAGAACTGAACATCTGATATCCTTGGCAGATCTACCAAACTTAAATCCTCATGACTGGATTGTATTGCATAATATCCTTTTGACTGATGAAGCCGAATATGGTCCCATTATAGACCATATCAAAAGGATGTTAGTCTGCTACATCATGGAGGTTGCCCTAATGGATCAGGAGGTTGCCACAGTTTTCAAGAAGAAACCGAAGATAGCTCCTGTGGGATCGGCCAGTGATCTCAATCAAATGCAAATGGGCAACATTGATCCGAGACGTAATTCGGTTTTGTTCACTAGAGCTGAAGGACAGAAATGTCTCTTCGCTTTAGCTGACAAACATCTTTACACCACTGCTTGTCTAGAGCATGTGTTATCGATCATTCGAAGGTGTAAAGAGAATGCAGCGGATGATGTCAAGTACTTCAACGACATGATCCAGTGGTACATCAGGTTTAGACAGACAATACTTGCTCTCACCAAGCGTTTGTTTAACACTGTGAAGAAGAAGGTACCTGCTTCAGCTGCTGGCCCAAGTAACAAGTAAAGATCTCGCTCCAATTGACGCAAAGGGGGAGATTGTTGGGTTGAAGATTCATTTGAAGATTGCGTCATTTGGGCTCGGCTGTTAGTCCATTTAATTTTGTATTCCGGTTTTGGGCCTGTCCATACCGTGAGTTTGCTAGGTTACTATATAAGTATATGCTTGCATGCATATTAGGTTAATGATTTAACGATTGATCTAGACGATTACGATAGCATTCCAGATTTCTTTATCGTTCTTGTAAACCTCCAACCCTCTACAGTTGATGTTCTTGATCGAGTTCTTCTGAGGGTTTATTTTATAATCATTCGACTTGTTTGATTCATCGTTGAGTTGTTCTTTATTTCGCATTCGTTCTTACTGTCTAAATATTTATTCAACTGTTTAAGATCTAATCGATCTTCAAGATTAAGTTTTAATCTCATCAAAGTCAAAGGATCTGAGGAACAAGAGAGTGGAGCTGGTAAAGGTGCAATGGCAGCACCGAAAGGGCTCGGAATGGACCTGGTAGCCGGACGACGAGATGAGGGAACATTACCCCGATCTTTTTCAGGATCGAGCAGCAGACTTTGAGGATGAAGTCTAAGATAAGTGGGGAAGATTTGTAACACCCGATTCCCGGTACGCAGTTAATTCAAGCATCCTTGTGTTTTTCTCTGGGACTTGACGAGTTGGAGGCCCAACTCAACGAGTAGAGTCGAGATCCGCAGACAGTTTAAGTGACCTACTCGACGAGTCGGAAGACTGTCTCAGCGAGTAGGTGTTGTTTGGGTAAAACCCTAAATTGAGGGTTTGCACCCTATCTAAACACCTTATCTCATCCTCCATCATCCCATATACTCCCAGAAGACATCATATCGAAACCCTAGCCGTTTTTGTGTGTTCTAAGGCCATTTTAGTGCTTTTTGGTGGATTGTGAAGCTTGAGAAGAGGAAATGAACTTGTGAGACCAAGGGGAAACAAGAAGATCCAGAGTTTGGAGCTCCTTTTCAACTTATTGGAGGTATGAAGCTCAACCTTTGTCTATAGATCTTGATTTTTGGGCCTTTTCCTTCATCTTTCTAAGGCCTAGAGAGGTTGTATTCGAGATTTAGTGTTGGAAGTCAGTGTATTCTTTAGATCCCGGTCTATTGGGGGGTTTATGGCACAAACGTGCCCATTTTGTTTCCATGAACACCCCATGCACCTTGCAGGCCATCTTTTATGGCTTTTTGGGCCAAAGACCCCTTGCACACGTACCAAGTTTGGAACTTTACGTGTAAAATGGACATTAGGAGGCTAGATCTATGGTTTTGGTGTATCAAGTCCCACTGAAATCGACGGTTTAGTTTTGGACAAGGAGGAACTCGGCGAGTCACTTGGGTGACTCGGCGAGTCGAGACGCTTTTTCCCCAAAAACTTCTTCTGGAATGGTTTTGGTTGAGTAAGAGGAACACTCAGCCTGCTAGGGGTTTGCCTTGGACCTGGAAATCATGGGACTCGACGAGTGATAGAACAGACTCGACGAGTCCAAGGCAATCTCCCAATCTTTGAAGATGGACTCGACGAATTGTTCATACAACTCGGTGAGTCAAATGAAGATGGTCCTGATGGTTTGAATGGAGGAGAACCTGTTGAGTTCTTGCTAGACTCGACGAGTGAAGTCGGGGTAGGATCGGGTTAATAGAGTATGGACTCGATGAGTTGGTAGACCAACTCGGCGAGTCAGGTCAACTGGGTGTTGAATTTGACCGATGTTGACTTTGCCTGTGATGCGACCAGGTCCCGAACCACCAGCTATGTGGAAGAGCTCCTTCACAGCGGAACCTGAGAGGTCACACAAGAGAAAAGGATGTCAGTTTTTGATATTTGCATATTTAGCCTCATAATAAGTATAGATTTTTATCATTTATTAGCTAATTTATCGCATATCATGGACAAAAGGTACTTAATAATGCTTGAATTGTGTTTTCAGTCCAAAAGTGAAGCTCGGAATCAAAAGGAAGCAGGAGAAGCGGTTGCGAGCTCGGGAATTGAACAAAGAAGAAAGCCACCAAAAACAACACCTACTCGGCGAGTAGGGTCGACTACTCGGCGATTCCGATCGAAGAATCGAGAAGATAAAGACTCCGTGACTTATCATGTATGGGAATGAAGGGATGGACTCGGCGAGTCGGCAATGGACTCGACGAGTCGTTTCGCATCTATAAAAATAGTTGCCCAGATCGCCATTCGATATTCTGGAACCCTTGGGGAGAAGCAAGCTGCAAATCAGAGCCAGGAGACATCTGAAGAACGAAGATACAACCTAGAATTCAATTCCAAAGAAGATTTGAGGCAAATTCTCATCATTCTACTTAATCTATTGTTTTTCAATTATGGTTAGACAATTAGAATTCATTTTATTGCTGTTAATTACCTTAATCATGAGCTAAAACTCTTAAACTTCTATTTGGGGATACGAAATTGAGACTATGGTTTGATTTATGGTCGGATTAATTCAATGTTGGTGATTTTGTTGATTTTATCTTGTTAAAGAACTTTGTGTGTGAATAATAACTATTTTTCTGTTAATAGGAAGATAATTAAATAGTATGAACATCTTTTAATTGTCAACCTCATATGCTTATGTGACCACTTCATCATATGACTAGGATTAATGAACATGAAACTAGAATTAATAAGAAAAATGGGTAAATTCATGTATGAGCTTGTGTGATGACCATCAACAAGAATTTAACTAAAGGACCAAATTAGTTAGCTATTACAAGTCTAAATTAACCCGAATAAATAATCTAGTGAATTAAATTAAATTAGACAACTGATCACTATTTGAGTTTGTTTGTTCTCTACGGATTACTGCAGCGAACGTGAATCTAATCACTTGAATCGGTAACCAATAGAAGAATTAATCCATTGCACTATTACCATAATATCAACCATAGGATCAATTGAGTTGAACTAAACAGAAGACCTTCCCATTATTGAATTTAGTTAAATCTTTGCTTTTCTAGTTTTTAGTTTAAGTGATAGTTAGTAAGTTTCTAGTCTTGTAAAACTAGAGAAAACCCCTACTTATTAATTAATTTAGATAAAATTAGTCTTTAGTTTTAATTTACCTTTCCTGTGTTCGATACCCTACTTACTTAGCTATACCACAATTGATAGGTCCACTGCCTTTGTGTGTTCATTTTCTAATTAAAAAGTAGGTTTAAAACTAAGTGAGTTTACACACACATCAAGTTTTTGGTGCCGTTGTCGGGGAACGGTTCTAAATTAGCATTAAATTCTATTTTTATCGATCCTTTGTGTAAGATTTTTCTTACACAAAGTTAATTCATAGGTAATTTAGTAATTAGTATAATTTTTAATAAAAATCCGTTTTAATAAGTAATTAAAAAGTTTTTCTGTTTATACCGTGAACTTGCCGAGTGCACTCGTGACAACTCAGCGAGTCCATCGCTGTTCACAGTTTTATTTTTTATTTTATTTTTGTTCTTTTTACGCGTTTTTCTTGTTTTATTTACAGTTGTTCCATGACCCGAGGATCTGATACACCTCTGATCCCTCCTCTCGAAGACCCGGAATCCGCACTAAGGAGGAGCAAAGGAAAAGCCGTTGGAGAATCCGTTTCTTCAAAGAATTCTCCACTAAAGAACCTCAAGTCCGTTTTCAGCAAGAAGAAGAGCAGCAAATCAAGAGCATCCAACGCTTCTTTGACAATCGAAGACCCGATTAAAGAAGACACCGAGTACGAGACCGAGGAAGAAGAATAACTTACATACGAGCACGAATCCAATTTTGAAGACTATTTAGCTATCACTATGGCTAATATTGATGAAGTCCCCATGGGGGAATGGAAGAAGAGGATGCACGATGACAATGGCCCGGGACTTGTGCAACCCACAAATCCCGCTACTGCTATTTTCGAGCTTAAGGGTCATATCCTCGCTCAACTCAAGGAGATTCCCTTCTATGGAAAACACCACGAAGATGCCTACAAGCACTTGGATGAAGTAAATGATGAGGCTGACTACTTCAATGTACCAAATGTGCCACGCGAGACCCAGCTACTTCATATGCTTCCAGTCACATTCAAGGGTGCTGCAAAGGATTGGCTCAAGTCACTTCCTCCCGATTTGGTCACCACATGGGCTAAAATGAAAAAAGAGTTCATAGACCATTTTTGTCCGCCTTCCAAAATAGCCAAGTTAAAGAAAGCCATTGCCAACTTCGAGCAACAACCCGGAGAGTCTCTTTATGAGGCGTGGGAAAGGTACAAAGTTCTTCTCAGAAATTGCCCACACCATGACCTTAATAGCCAACAAGAGGTCTCCATCTTCTATGATGGAGTCAGTGTCACCACAAGGCAATTTCTCGACTCGCAAGGCCCACTCACAAAGAAGGCACCCCCAGTAATCAAGGAATTAATTGAAGAATTCTATAAGCATTCTAAAGAATACCACAACCCAAGAAATGAAGTAAGTCGGGGGGTAGTGAACTCAGCCAATGATGGCATGGCGGCGATGATGGCTAAGCTCGATAGTTTAGATAGAAGGATGAAAAAAATTGATCAAACAATCCATGCTATTCGAGTTGGATGCGAGAACTGTAGAGGGCCTCATCTCACGAAGGATTGTGACTTGGATGAAAATGGAAACAAGAAGGCGCAAGTGTTCTACTCAAGCGGCGATCGATACGATGAGAATTGGCGGAAACCGAAGAAGGAATGGCTCCCGTATGAAGAATACAAAAAGGCGAAGGAGGAGAAATACAAGCAGAAGGAGAGGGGTTTTTATCAAAAGGAATAACCGGTTATGGAAAAGAAGGCCGATTTAGAAGAAATGTTCACTAGCTTTATAGCCGCGTCCGAGAAAAGACACAATGATCATGATGCAGCAATACAAGAGACCATAAATATGCTAAGGAATCAGCAAGCATCTATTCTCAACATTGAGAAGCAGCGAGGACAACTTGCACATCAAGTGAACGAGAGAAGACCGGGTCAACTTCCAAGTAAAACCGAGAATGGAGAATGTGAATACTGTGACCTCCAGTTGTGGAGAAATTTTCACCCCTGCACAGAAGATCTCCAAGGTGCATGCAGAAAAGACAAAAGAGTCGGGTCCAGCTAAACCCGACCAGACTCGCCGAGTCCCTCTAATGGACTTGACGAGTCCATGCTCTGATGACAAATCTGTTGTTTCATTAAGGCCTTACAACCCTCCTCTGCCATTCCCGATCAGAGCCATACCTGCTGAAAAGGTTAAAGCATACAGAGCTTTCATGGAGCATGTTAGATCCCTTCAAGTCAACGTTCCATTTGTGGAAACAATGCTTCAAACACCCAAGTCTGGTCGTCGAGTCGAGTCCATTAGAGGAGGAAAGGTTATGCTCTAATGGACTCGACATGAAGATTTTCCCTAATTCTACAGAAGATCAAGCAGTAGAAGGAGGAAAGGATGATGATTTTCAACACGTTCATGTAGCATGCCTCGATACAATAATGCAAGATGATGAAGACAATCCACTTGAAGAGGAGGCAAGCTTTGGAGAAGAGGAAAATGCAAGGGTTAGGAGAGATGATGTTGATCACCCATTCATTACCAAACCTCAAGCCCGAGTTTTCACCAACTATGAAGTAATGAAGTTTAAAGTAGGAGGGGTGAAAAAGATAGTGCAAGAGAATGGGGTAAAAAAGAAGAAGATGAGGAAAAGGGAAATTCATGCAACGGAAGATGATGCTATAAGGAAAAAGAGAGAAGAATTAAGACGGGCTTACAAGAAGAAGATACACGCTTACAAGACAAAGTATAAACAGCAAAAGATTAGGCGTGCATTCCCGAGGCAGGAAAATGAAGAAACGTAGATGGGAAGGAGTCCAGCTAACGACTCCTTAAAAAGAAGCGCTTGGCGGGAGGCAACCCGTTATTAGAGGTTGCTTTCTTTTATCTTTCTTGTTTTAGTTTTGTTTGATTTTCGTTTTTAGGATTTTATTCTAGTCTTCTAAATCATCAGGCATGACTGCCTGAGAGTGCGTATGGACTAAGTGTGGGGTGGAATGAATTTTTGTGACAAAATGATATAATTTTTGAATTTTTGCAATTAACTCACCGAGTCTATCCCTGACTCGACGAGTCTCTTCAGATCCCAGATAAGTTTACATTCGCAACCAGACTCGCCGAGTCTGACCTTGACTCGACGAGTCGGTTTTATTTACAGAAAAAAAAAATTTACATCTGGTAAAACTAGGGTTTTTAACCCTAATGAGATCATATTCCCCCCCCCCCCTTACTCGGCCTGCGCCTCCCTTGTTTTCACTCTCAAGCATTCATCAAGTTCTACACTCTTTCTTCAAAATTCTTGAATTCTATCAACAAAGGTACTTCATTTCTTCCATAATTCTGTTAAAGTCATGATTTTTAGATGATTTAGGGTGTCAATTTCATAGAATAACCGATTTTGAAGTTTAGTGAATTTTTAGGGTTTTGATTTAGTATTAATTGTGTTGTTTTGGATTGTTATTCTTACTCTAATACTGTTGGATTAATGTCTAAGTCCATAACTATAATTGGTAAGACTTGACCCGACCTGGCATGGTCCATTTGGGTTGCATGGCATCATGCACTTGGATAGACTAAATGAGAGAAACAAGACACTTATGGTTATTAATATATTATAAGTTCTAGTATATTAATAATAAGAATAATAATATTTAATTAGTATTGATCAAGAATTAGTTTAGAATTAATTATGTGATCAAAAGAAGACTAATTAAATATATGGGTTGATTGTGCAAATCATCCATAACTTATATAGTGGGCCAAAGCTCCATGGATAATCAAGTTGGGTTAAACCCATAGGATACTTCATGGATGATCCATGGAGGTTACATAACCCATGAGTCATGGAAATGAAAGGTCATGACAATTAGGGTTTACATGGTGTAACCCTAATTGTAACACACTATATAAGCATCATATTATTCACCAAAATCGGCCACTAGGGTGTGTAAAAGAAGGTCTAGCTGATTTCATGAGTTGTGGATTTCTTTCAAGTCATTCCAAGTGTATTTGGTGTTGTGTGAACCATTTGAGGTGTCACACTTGAGGCACTAGGCACTCAAGCTTCTTGAAGACATCCTACATCAAAGAGGTATGTATTCTATCTTGTTACATTCATTGTTTTGTATGCTAAATTAGGATAATACCTTGGAAGTTCATATTTTCATGTATAACAGAGAAAACATAGATCCAAGGCATTTAGGGTTGCATGTACACTTAGGAGTGTTAGAATGCTCAAAACCCAACAGTGGTATCAGAGCCTAGGCTTGTTTTCAATTATACTTGATGCAAATTGCTGAAAAATGCTGAAAAACTCGATTTTCTGGCTTTCTGGGCACTAGACTCGCCGAGTCCACTGATGAACTCGCCGAGTCCATGAGTAAAATCATCCTACTCGTCGAGTAGGTTCATGCACTCGGCGAGTAGGAGCCCTAGACAGCATATATTCGACTTTTTTGGCTGGAATTGGACTAGGAACATTACCCTAAGATGTTTTTGGACTTATAAACTTGTTTTTGATGTGGTAATGTTCATGCTAATCCAATTTCAAAGATAATTGTCAATAGATTCATGGTTTGTATTAGTTTAAGGTTTAGACTGATTACATGAAAAAGTTTGATTTAAGTTATCTTGTTCTTATGAGTTGCTTAGATTAATAGGAAGTTATGTGAAATTGTTGTTTTCAATCGATTTTAATCTAAGAGTTGATTCTAAAATGTGTTTTTGTAACTTGTCCTCAAGTTATATGAAAATTCACATTTAACTTTCATAAAACTCATACAAGTTGGCAATGGTTACAAAAAATGAAGAGTCTTGTCCTCATGTTATGGAGGTTCAAGAGTCACTTCATTAAGTAATAAAATATGTAACCTTAATTAATTAAATAAGTTACAAAATAAAGAAAAAGTTACATTCTTTAATAATTTAAAGTCTTCCATAACTTGTCCTCAAGTTATGGAACTTGAAGAGTTCTTTTTAATTAAAACTACTTTAAATACATAAGTTATGGAATTAATTAGTTTTGAATAGTTTCAAAACTTGCCCTCAAGTTTTGGAATTTGAAGAGTTTTCTCTTATGAATACTTTAATTCCTAGTTAGCCCTTAGAATTTTAAAAGTTAAAATTCAATCCTTATACTTTATAATATTATAAGTTAATAATATTTATATATATATGTATAAGAGTAAAGTCAGTCTTACCATTAGTAGGCCTCATTCATGAAGTCGGTCTATAAGGGGGGTATAAGGTTACTGCCTATAAAATGGCAAGTTTAATGGGTGTCCACTCTCACCCACCGCTTCCTTGACCGGTGGAGGGTCGTTAGCCGAACGGGTAGGACAAGGACTAGAATTCTCCCTTCATTAAAAGTATTAATGATAAATACTAAGTAGCTAAACCTTTTATAAATACCCAATCTTAGTTACTTAGGAAAATGTGAATAAGGTGCTAATCCATGAAATTACACTTTGCACTTTGTTTAAGTCGGTTAGTGGAGCGTGTGTGGTTAACTGGCACACTAACTCGTATTTAACAAGGTAGGCAAAGGGTAACTTAATCTTTATCATAGTATCGATGGAGCGTGCGTGGTTAACCGGCACATCGATTGAGGGGTAAACACTTAAGGGTACCAAGTAATTTTCATGGTTACTTCACACCTTGTTTTGTGATCCTCGGCATCCCAGTCACAAAACCTGAAGGGCACACTCGAGATTGAAACATGCCATTGAACAGTTCAATGAATCTCAAAGATCTAGGAGTTTCAAATCCAATTAAAACCTAATAACACATTTCGTTTATCTTGGTGGAAATTGGTGAATCATCATTCACCTACCTTCAAATATTTTATAGCTTGGATTACGGCATCCCTCTTCTAAGTTATAAAATATTTTGTTGGGTCCTAGCCTTAATATTTCATATTGGGTGTCATATTAAGGACTTTAAATCAACTATCTTAATTATCTCCCAAAAGATGTTTGGTTTAGACATTTATGATCTTCCCAAATCTCTTGAAACAAGCTTTCCTAAATGAAGATGATGTCCCGTGGAAATTATACTTCTTTCACCTCCTCCAATTATTCTCCCTAACCCACAAGTTCATGGTCACTCAAGCCCTATTGGCAAGGCAAGGTCTAGGTGTGACACATCTAGGAGATGTAGTCACATATTGACAAGCCGGGAGAGTTGGGTGTCAAAGTCTTGAGAAAGTTGGTGGCTCGACTACTTTCTAAGTCACATACTGAGTTCTTTTGGGGATTCCTATGAAACAGACTATGACAAGACCCTTAATGATCTTATCTACTTGCTAAGATCAACTTCCTAAAACTTTATGGACATTGACAATGATGACATTGGTTATCTAGTAAAGCTCTCTCTTCCTAATGGAAAGGGATCGGCCATAGTCAACTTGGTTGACCAAATGGTAAAGAGAGAGGCTATGTTTGAGATAGTCCCATTATCAAGGGTCCATTGCCAAAGGAAGGGGCATTAGTTGCGAAGCTGCCAAATTTTACCTAAGGATGTTAAAGTCAATAAGTTTGACTCTACTTCAGGTAAAGTCCACTATCTAACTCTGCTAAGTTTCTATTTTGAGATTCTTGATACATGATGTGACTGGGTCACATGTTGATGTTTTAAGAATCAAAGAAAAGTAAAGAAACTTAAAGAAAGAATATGTTGAATCTGATCGCGTAGATGGATTTCTATCGCATAGTTTGAAGATTGGATTCTTGAGATACTTCTTAGGAGTTATGAGATATTGCTTAGGAATAGATAACAACAAGTTTTAATATGGATTGTAAGGATAAGTTCTTCCGCAAAGTTTTTTAAAATAAAAGGAAAAATTCTGATTTTATTTATTTTAAAATATCCTTACAATGGCATCTGTGAAAATTTTGTTGCTTATAAAATTCCATTAATAGCAAGAGTGGAAATATGAAATTGATTCTTTCATTTGTGATAGTGTCTAAATTTACCAAATAAGGAAAGATTCTCGTCACCCAAGTTTCAGTTGGATAGAAACTTGGAATCATGCAAGTTGTATAGCATGATGAATGAGAACTTTCAAGCATTGGAAAAATTAAGACTAACTACTTGTTCACATGGATGTGTGAGTCAAGTAACGGACTAAGGGATCGAGTACACTTTCTTGTGCACTGATTAAGTCCACCACAAAAGATCGATAAGACTATTCGTCATGATTTACTTAAGTTTAGTAAATATGGTTATACTTACAAGTTTAAGTATAATTCTGAAACATTGGAAAAGGTTCCAATGTATGGCAGAACGAATAAGAAGAATCAGCTTAGGCAGAAAGATAAAAGTTTCTCAAATCTGAAAAGATGGGAGCGTACTTTAGTATCAGTTTGGTGATCGTCTTAATGATTAAGAAACCATATCAAAATTAGTTCTCTAAGGAAATCTTAGTGCATTCTTATGACTAAGAAGAGGAACTTGAATTGTTGAAATGGTTAAATCAAGAAGATGAGTCATACTTTGTTCCAATACAAGTCTTAGAGTCACACTCCAAGATTGTAATTTGAGTGACATGTCTTAAAGAAGGTTTAAAACACTTGTCAAATGTAAGAGTAAAAGTTTTCTACTCTTGTACATTTGAAATTGGTAAGTTGTGATATTTTGGATAAAACAAATACCAATTAAGGCCAATTGTGTGAAGTGTTTGTCTTGATTAGAATCCACACTATCTCTTGAATATCTGAAAAGAGAGTCTTATATGTCAAGAGGACAGTGGGAGTCTTAAAGGTCTTGAAAGTCTCAAGAACTAATCAAGAATAAAACCTGAAGTTCTTCACTAGCACACGACTTGAGGTTGATAACCTATCGTGTTAACATATTCTGTGCCCATTCCAGTTAAAGTTTGCTTTACATATTAGTTCTTAGAGTTCTCAATTGGTTGCACAACAACTTGGAAGCAATGGCAGGCCCTTGAGCTGTCAGGTGGCAAGAAATTAAGATTGAGTTCAGTCCATATGAGCTTGGATTTGTCATTATCCTTGTCTTGTGACTATGGTTTGACAACTCACATGGATAAGAACACATAAACCATTAAATCTAAGTGTCATAAGGTTTCTCTCCGATTCATGAAAATGATGGTGAGGAGACACTTTCACTAAGTAGATTTTAGCTAGATAGCAATTGTGATATTTGCATTCTCAAAGTCGTTATTGGAGCGTGTGTGGTTAACCGGCACATTAACATGGACTTGTGAGAAGTGGCAAAGGTCTAAACAATCAAGACTATGATTACGGCATCCCTATTCATAGTTCTTAAAATTGTTTAGACACACCTGTGAGCTATCTAAGATAAGGTGTATGATTATGATAAAGTTTTATCAAAGAAATCTAGTATCAGAAATCTGAACTTTGGTAAAGTCAATAAAGTATTGATTTCTAAAAGTCCAGCTGATTTCTGAGTACATGTCAAAGCTAGTGGGAGCATAATTGTTATGCTAATAATCATCATGTTAGTGGGAGCATGATAATTATGATAAAGGTTGCAAGTTAGCAATGTTAATTATAGAAAACAAAAGTTTCAATTGGGAAAGAGTTGTTTTGCTATAATTAGGGGAGAGAAAATTGTACTTCATCTCAAATCTAAAAGCTTAGATTGAGGTTTTAATCATATTTAGTCAAGGATATATATATATATATATATATATATATATATATGAATTTCATGTTTGAATGGATCAACATAAGGAAATTTTGTATATGGCTCCATTATTTGCGTTCTAAAATTCGATTATGATTACAGCATCCCTTTTCATAATCTGAATTATGAGAACTTGGCCAATAGAAATGGAAATGTTATAGCAAAAGACTGGTTAGTCTTTATGTGAGACATCATGAATCGTGTTCGATATGTTTCGGATATAGGATAGATTACATGTGCTATATTCATCCTTTCTAAAATTTTCCAAATGCCTGGGGCATTAAGAAGGGAAACGGTTTAGAACTGGATATGACTAAAAGGATTAAACAATTGTCGAGGACAATCTAAGGTTTACCAAAGATTGGTTGCTCAAGGACAGTTGGAAGTATAGTGATAATTCTGGAAGGACCATATTGACATAATCTGTAAGGAGGCAACTCTTGTTCAGAAGTGATAGTCAAAATGGAATAAGAAATTATTCAATCTGTGTAAGATTAGGAAACTTAATGCAAGAAGGATGTTTCCAAGGAGTTGATCTCCTTTGGAATGCTTTGTAATGGTTGTTGTCAAGTCTTTCTGACTTTGTGCATAATCGTTACAAGAGGATCAATGCATATAAGTTTAGAATCTAACAGATTTCAGTAAATGGCATGAATTTGGAATTCTTGCATTTGCAGTAAGGATTTGGGACTGTGAAAGAGGATCATTGGAGTTGTGTTCAATTGATATAATTCACAAAGTAAAGATCATAGACAAACATAGTATGCATACTTGGTGTGTGGCATGACTAGTGTTTAGAAAACATAGTGTACATGCTTGGAACATGGGACAACTCTTGTTTTAATTCAAGAATAAAGTTGATAGCTAAAACAGTATACAATGAATAATGTGTAATCATATGGTGATAAATAAAAGGTGTTTTATTTATATTCATAAGTTCTAAGACCATATTGAATTCGATTATTAATGTGTTTCACTTTGCATGTTTTGACTTCCTGAATTACTAGGTCATTGTTCTGGATGACTAAGTTATTCAAACTATCCACAATCAGTCATATGTTGGAAGTAGATATGAATCAAGACTGTCATGGGTTGGCTTGTAGAGGTCTAAGATGGTGGACAAAGGGCTACAACACTCATGAGTGCTCATAAGTTCTGAGTATTGGATTCAACCCGCGCTCATTAGAATCACTTCATGGATTTTATCATGAGTGATCATGAGAAGATAATATCTTATATTCTTCAAACCTAGAGATATGAGTTGTTACTATGAGTTGGTTGTACATTGATTGCACGAAAACACATTCGGTAACTCGGTGTTATAAAACGTGCCTTTGTGTATGATTCAACAAGTAGTTGAACAAGCCATATGAGTCAAAGTTTATCCATTCCTTTTACCTTCGGGATAAAAGCGATATCTATGGGCCCCTCGATGATTTGATGATGACAAATGGAAGTGCTCGGCCGGGCCAGGACTGATTTGATTTGTTCAATTAGTCAGTCGACATAAATCGGAAATCGGGAAACAACAAATGGACAGAGAGAATGATCATAATCCATGTCTCAGTCCATATGATATCTAGAATGGAGGAATATATGATCCCTTATCTAATGGACAAGTCATTGACAAAGGTCAGAGTTCATCTACAAGGTCAGAGTTCGACAGAAGCTTTTGAGAGCTACGATTGCCAGTCGGTTCTTGAAGTCATACGCAATAATAGTTTTAGACTTATCCAAGTGGGAGACTATTGGATTAATGTCTAAGTCCATAACTATAATTGGTAAGACATGACCCGACTCGGCATGGTCCATTTGGGTTGCATGGCATCATGCACTTGGATAGACTAAATGAGAGAAATAAGACACTTGTGGTTATTAATATATTATAAGTTCTAGTATATTAATAATAAGAATAATAATATTTAACTAGTATTGATCAAGAATTAATTATGTGATCAAAAGAAGACTAATTAAATATATGGGTTTATTGTCCAAATCATCCATAACTTATATAGTGGGCCAAAGCTCCATGGATAATCAAGTTGGGTTAAACCCATAGGATGCTTCATGGATGATCCATGGAGGTTACATAACCCATTGGTCATGGAAATGAAAGGTCATGACAATTAGGGTTTACATGGTGTAACCCTAATTGTAACACACTATATAAGCATCATATTATTCACCAAAATCGGCCACTAGGGTGTGTAAAAGAAGGGCTAGCCGATTTCATGAGTTGTGGATTTCTTTCAAGTCATTCCAAGTGTAATTGGTGTTGTGTGAACCATTTGAGGTGTCACACTTTAGGCACTAGGCACTCAAGCTTCATGAAGACATTCTACATCAAAGAGGTATGTATTCTATCTTGTTACATTCATTGTTTTGTATGCTAGATTAGGATAATACCTTGGAAGTTCATATTTGCATGTATAATAGAGAAAACATAGATCCAAGGTATTTAGGGTTGCATGTACACTTAGGAGTGTTAGAATGCTCAAAACCCAACAAATACATCTTAGGAACATCCATGGACAAAACCCTTGAAATTTTTTTTCAAGTTTTATGGTCGAATTTCGATCGACCCGTCGACCTCGCGCAGTTTATACGACTCGCCGAATCGTTCCTGGACCCGACGAGTCCAGTCGGGGACCCAGATGGAATCTGTTTTGATGATTTTCTGTGTTTTCTGGGTTGTTTGTTCTTTGTTTTGCAGGGACCATGTTTTCAAGAGGGAATAACTCAAGTGGACACCAAGGAGATTTTCCTTGGTTGAATTTCCCTCTGATTGAATCTGCTTCAACAATGACAAGATGCAAGAAGAAGCTGGATGAGGTCAGGAAGAAGGAGGTTTATGTACCTAATAGGGTTGACTGGGATTGGTTGAAGAATGTCCGGTATAAAGAAGAGTTGCGCCTTACCTTTGAAGGCATTTACTTACGATGGGGAGATGATTATTTGTGATGGATGGAGCCAGGTTTTCAGAATTCAAGAGCCGGTTTATCGAGAACTCTGCTGGGAATTTTTCTCCACGGTGTCTTTCCGAGGACGAGATGATTGCTACCACCCCGCGAGTTTTAGTTTTTGTCTTGGGGGCAAATTCCATCAATGTTCTGTCATTGAGCTTGCATGTCGATTGGGGATTTATGACCGACCATTGGTCACTACTGCTATCTTTCGTGCCTTCTTGGAACAATCTCATAAGGTGTTCCCTGACGGTGTTACAAGTACGGGTTGGTGGAACACAATCGCCACCAAATTATATATTCCGAAGTCGGCCCAAGAAGGGAGCATTAGGTCACCCACACACCGTCTCATACACCTCCTTATCTCCACTACTATCAATCAAAGGAAGGACGACGACAAGGTTTCTAACCTTGACGTATTTTATCTTTGGAGTATCATCACGCCCGACACATTTTGCAACATTCCATGGTGTTTGGCCTCTTATTTGTCGGAGGGTGCGGTCAAGGATCGGAAAACCTCCAAAATTAATGGTGGCATGTTCGTGACCCGCCTAGCCAACTCATATGGCTTAATGACCCGCGGTGCATGGAATTTGATGACAATGATTCCTGCCCCTCCCTTTAATCCCATTCTTTTTCGGAGGGCAAGAATTATTGAATATTATGGCGGTGGTCATTATGATATCTCACATGATGATCCGGTGGTCGGTCCCGAGGCGCCGGGAAGGAGGGTTAGATCGAGACAAGAGCGGGAAGTGGAGGAGGAACCGTCGGTGATTCCGGTGGACAATGATGAAGTACCAATGGATTGGTACAATGTTGAGATGAGGCGGTTACAAGACCAAACGGCGAGGGGTATCAAATTTAGCAATGAATCCCATGTGCGGCTTTTTGACCATTTCCATATTCCACACATCGATGGGGGTAACTTCCCTTATATACCATCTTGGGATGAGATCATTAATGCAAGGCGGAGTGGAGCTGGTGGAAGCGGTGCTGCGCATGGTCATGATGAGGAAGAAGATGATTAGTTTTTTTTATGTTTAATGGCACAATTTTCAATTTATTTTTGTTTTGTTTGGTGTGTTTGAATTTTTAGTTAAGACTTTTATTTTTATGCTTGATGTTTTATTTGCATTGATGACTTTCAGATTTTGGATTAGGAGTGCTTGCATAAAGGGTTAGAGTTTGAGAGAGAAAGGAAAAAGAAAGAAAAAAAAAGAGTGGAAAAGAATCAAGGAAGGGAGGAATTTAGAGTTAAGGTGTCGAGTCCGGTCCTAAGGGACATGAGTGAATAATTCTAGAGGTTATGGGAAGTTTTTGAGATTTATCAAAAGCTGGGACAAGTGAAGAACGTGAATTTTTCCACCCAGCGGTCGACTCGCCGAGTGCAATTAACGGACTCGACGAGTCGCTTTATATTTTCACACTTTCGAAGCTTTCCGCGACTATACTCGATGAGTAATTTATATAACTCGACGAGTTACTTATTGTTATACCGAGAAGACTGTTGATTCGATGCTGTTGTACATACCACTTGACTACTTGTTCTTCCTGATCAATTCCTGAAGATTTTACACTATTTTTCCTACATATTTGGAGTTGCCCACATGTGATTTGATGCCCTAGACGTGGATGATCTGTTTCTATGTCTAAAGTCAATTGAAGATGGAGTTGAAGAAAAAGAGATATCGACCTAGCGACTGCTATCCCAGGGGAGTTTGTTCTAATTCTCTCTACATTTCCTGTTTGTTTTTCATGCATAACATGCAATGAGGACATTGCATAAATTAAGTGTGGGGTAGGGGTTAATGTCGTCTTAGTAAATGTAGAGTTCTAATGTCTTAATTTAGGTTAATTTTTAAAAAATTTTGCATACCAAAAATATGACTTAGGAATTAATTTAGAAATTTTGGTAAAAAGTAATTAGGATTCCATATTAGAGTTATGTTGATGATTGCATGAAGACCCAAATGTTTAGTTGAGCCTATATACGTTCTAGTGCATTTGTGGCTTCCTTATTCCAGTGAAATCATGGGACAAAAACACGACCTCGCTTAGCCCGAAGGATGCAATATGTTTAGCATCGTGTACCAGAAATGTATCCAGGAAAATTATTATCGTTAGCCAATAAAGGTTGAAGTTGAGCGCCCCTGCTTAAGCATGTAGGGTTTTGAGTGAAAAAAGTGAGGTACATGTTGAAAAAAAGAGAGAATTGCAAGAAAAGTTGTAAGAATTTTGGAGCAGTTAAAGTGAAGATCAAAAGATCAAAATTCCAAGAGTTCAAAACTTGAAGATACCAAAAATCAAACAAGGTGGTGAATTCACAAGAATCAAAGATCAAATTATCAAGAAAGTGAAGAATTCCAAAGAGCTCCATAGTTGTATCATAAATTGTAATTCTAGATTATGTATGCTTGGGTTGCTCAACCAAAAACACCTTGAGGTTAAGAGGTTTTCTGCGGATGGATTCGGAGGGATGCATAAAATGAGCATTGTTCGGGATAAGTGGGTGAATGTTTATGAGGATTGTGAGTATTTGGAGTATGGGGGTCCTTAGGAAAAATTTTAGACACAAATGCATGCGTTGCAGTCTTGGCATAATGGTTGGGTTAGATTGGAATTGTCATATGTGATTCTAATGTGTTCAAATTCAGTTTTGCTTGGGGGCAAGCAAAAGTCAAGCGTGGGGTATTTTGATATTTGCATATTTAGCCCCATAATAAGTATAGATTTTTATCATTTATTAGCTAATTTATCGCATATCATGGACAAAAGGTACTTAATAATGCTTGAATTGTGTTTTCAGTCCAAAAGTGAAGCTCGGAAGCAAAAGGAAGCAGGAGAAGCGGTTGGGAGCTCGGGAATTGAACAAAGAAGACAACCACCAAAAACAACACCTACTCAGCGAGTAGGGTCGACTACTCGGCGAGTCCGATCGAAGAATCGAGAAGATAAAAACTCTGTGACTTATCATGTATGGGAATGAAGGGATGGGCTCGGCGAGTCGGCAATGGACTCAACGAGTCGTTTCGCATCTATAAAAATAGCTGCCCAGATCGCCATTCGATATTCTGGAACCCTTGGGGAGAAGCAACCTGGAAATAAGAGCCAGGAGAGATCTGAAGAACGAAGATACAACCTAGAATTCAATTCCGAAGAAGATTTGAGGAAAATTCTCATCATTCTACTTAATCTATTGTTTTTCAATTATGGTTAGACAATTAGAATTCGTTTTATTGCTATTAATTACCTTAATCATGAGCTAAAACTCTTAAACTTCTGTTTGGGGATACGAAATTGAGACTATGGTTTGATTTATGGTCGGATTAATTCAATGTTGGTGATTTTGTTGATTTTAGCATGTTAAAGAACCTTGTTTGTGAATAATAACTATTTTTCTGTTAATAGGAAGATAATTAAATAGTATGAACATCTTTTAATTGTCAACCTCATATGCTTATGTGACCACTTCATCATATGACTAGGATTAATGAACATGAAACTATAATTAATAAGAAAAATGGGTAAATTCATGTATGAGCTTGTGTGATGACCATCAACAAGAAGTTAACTAAAGGACCAAATTAGTTAGCTATTACAAGTCTAAATTAACCCGAATAAATAATCTAGTGAATTAAATTAAATTAGACAACTGATCACTGTTTGAGTTAGTTTGTTCTCTAAGGATTAGTGCAGTGAATGTGAATCTAATCACTTGAATCGGTAACCAATAGAAGAATTAATCCATTGCACTATTACCATAATATCAACCATAGGATCAATTGAGTTGAACTAAACAAAAGTCCTTCCCATTATTGAATTTAGTTAAATCTTTGCTTTTCTAGTTTTTAGTTTAAGTGATAGTTAGTAAGTTTCTAGTCTTGTAAAACTAGAGAAAACCCCTACTTATTAATTAATTTAGATAAAATTAGTCTTTAGTTTTGATTTACCGTTCCCTGTGTTCGATACCCTACTTACTTAGCTATACCACAATTGATAGGTCCACTGCCTTTGTGTGTTCATTTTCTAATTAAAAAGTAGGTTTAAAACTAAGTGAGTTTACACACACATCAGCCATCGCCTAGGAGGTGCCCCCGGAAAGATGCTCCAATGGTCAAGTTAGTCTAGAGAGTATGGGAGAATATGGTAATACGTGACTGGAGTTGGGTTCACTTACCTTGGCTGAACCGAGTGCTGGTCCTTTTATAGTGAGGATCCTCCTCGGTCCATATGGGGACAGGGAATGTGATCCCAATAGGATCTGTCGTCCTCATTGGAGGCTCTGCTCCACGTTCGTGTCCCAACCTCCAATTGGTTTAGGCGATTGTGCTCTGTTTGGATGCGTTGTCGCCTAAAGTCATTGTCTTTGGACTGTAGCTAAAAGACAATTCTTGGCGAGGGCGATCTTTTTACGCGATCGCTACGCGGGGCTTGGAGCTACCCAGGTCACTGGGTCGACTCCTTCACCAGAGGCGCTATGCCGTGACTCGCTTCTTTCTGGCCCACTCTGAGGGGCGTGTCATCAACTCCCCCAGTCCAGTAGTCATAGCGTATGCTAGCTAGCTATGATGTTCTGGACTTAGCAACTGACACGCGTCGTGCTCTTAATCGGTTAATGCTTCATTTTCGACGACGTGACATTTTGACGTGTGTGCATCAGTTACGTCAGCGGCGTCAGGGATTTTCGCAGATCCCGCCTTTTTTCCCTTTTTATTACCCTGAACGGTTTCTCCTTTTAGCTTTTTTTCTCGCCTTTTCGTTCTCCTTGTTCTTCTCACTTTTTGTTTTGCAATGGCTTCTACTCCAAGCTTGATCCCTACTACTACCGAATTCGACACTCTACTGGAGGCTTATGGTCTCACCCCTGCTGATGGAGTGGAATTTCCTATTCCACGTTCCTTGATCACCCGTCCTCCTTTTGGGAAGGTGGGTGTTTATCTGAAAACCTTCGACGCTGGTCTCCGTCTCCCATTGACCGACTTTCAAGAATAAATACTATGACACTGTGGGGTAGCGTGCAGATGTTAACTCCCGACGCCGTTCACAAAGTAGTCGCTTTTGAGATGCTATGTCGTGCTAACGGCATCATCCCCGATTACTTTTTTTTAAGTATTTTTTCTAGTTTGTTGCCACTAATGACAAGTATACCTTCTCCGCTCTCCGCGGTGGGCATAACCTTGTTCTTGATAACAAGCCTCCAAAAAACTGGCAGGAAAAATGGTTGTGGGTTAACCGTGTGGTGCCATTGTACAAAACTCTTCCCCCCTGTTGCTTGGTTGTTGCTACTCCGGTACCTCCACAACCCGCAGGGAGTTCCACCGCATCGGGGAGTCGACCGAGCTCCCGTACTATCGTGACTCTTGTGATCGTGTCTGCTGCTTTTGCTGGGTCGACTGTTGATAGTCCTTTGGACAGCAAGGTTGGGGTTTTGGCTAGTGCTCGTCGGGCTGCTGAGAAGAGGAAAGTTGTGCAAGCAATGAGTGGTCCAACACCTGAGGGTAGCTCGAGACATATTGGGCGGCGTATGATGCAGCGTCGTGGCCTCATGCGCTTGTTATCAGCTACTCCATCCGATCAAGGGGATGTGTTGGTGATACCCGATGATGACATGCAATAGTCGGAGGGTGTTAAGGGGGCGTTTCATCAGCCCATTGTTGTTGTTTCTTCAGATGTTAATTCTAGTTCTCCGACTTCAGGGGGTAGTCCTACTGCTATGATGCTTGTGTTTATGCTAGGATGGAGTCTGGGGCCGGACTCTCGCCTGTCTGTGCGGACTGTGGCATTGGATTTCACGCGCCATGATCTTCCTCCGGCCACCGTGAATGACATGGAAGCTATGAGTTACGTTGTTCTGGCTCATAATCTTACATATTCCGCTGCACAGACCATGACATATCTGGCCATTAGATCTCGTCGCGTGCAGCAGTTTGATGAATTAGAGCGTCTTTATTCATCCCTTATTGATATTAAGGTTGATTTGAAAGGTAAAGTGTCAGATTTGAGTGCTACTGGTAGTCGGTTGGAATGCGAGAACGAGCCTGTGGTGTCAGGGAAAATGATATTGGAGGATGTGCGTGGTGTTTTGGAGGGGTAGGTAGAGTCTCTAACTCAGGCCAATGAAGGCCTGATGATTCAGAATGAGAGTTTGGAGCGGGATCTCACTGATCGTGAATGGGAATTGGAGGTGTTGAGGGGAGATCGTAGTTGGCTCCTTCAAGTTGGTTTTGTGCGCATAATGGATAGGATTCTTGAGCACCCCAAATTTACAGGTGACATCGGTCGAATCCACCATGTTGCCTTTGTCGCTAGGGAGGAGTCTGGTTGGTCGAATTTGAAGGCTCAAGTTAATGCTGGGACGTATGATCCTTCGGCCAGTGATTCCCAGTCTAGTCATTCTTCAGCATTGGAAGACACTTTATTAGCTTTCGCAACTCTCGACTTTGCAGGTTTGCTTGGGCTCAGTCAGTTGGGTATGGATTAAGTAAGGGCGTTGTGTGCTTTTGATGAGGATGAAGAGGTTGCAGGTGTGTTGGGTGTGGGGGCAGGCAGTGTTGTTGAAGGCAGTACTGGCGGTGGTGGTGTTGGTGGTGGTGATGCTGACGTTGGCAGTGCTGGTGGCGGTGGCGGTTCTGGTGGTGGTGACGTTGGCGGTGGTGGTGCTGGTGGTGATGGTGTTGGCGGTGTCGTGTAAGGTTGTTTGTATCTGCTCCTCTGGAGCATGAAAAGTGTTATTAAGACGTTTGTTTCAGTTGTATTATGGCCTTTAGGGCTCCTGTGTTGTTTTATGGCCTTTGAGGCTTTTGGTGTACCGAACAATGTGACTTGTGTTGGGATGCTTTTGTGTTAATGCTTTTATGTCGATTATTGCAAACCAGCTATGTAGGTTGACTTTCTTTTTCTTTTTCATATATATGTCTGTGCATGCGTGTATATTGTGCGTTTTGGATTCATTAAGTATCCTCTATGCTATGCATTTCATACTAAAGACAATGCGTGTTTTCATATATTTGCAACTTTAATACATAGTTGTTTCTTATAGCGATTCCCTATTGGACTACTCTAAGGGTCCATCTGTTGACCAGGGTGATCAGCCTGGCCACAAGATATCTTTCACTTCCTCCTTGGTATTTAGGGTGCTTCGAGTTTGCTCGTGGTGTGCCTCTGTCTTCCCTTCTGCATAGGGATTCTTTCTTTCTTTAGATGCGAAACTTCCTCAAATTTCTTGCGTTCCACGTCCTGGGAATATGCCTTCCTTATGTAGTTTCGAGGGATTATGATCCGTTGTGGTGTGCTTCGATTATTTTGTATGGGCCTTCCCATGTTTGGCCTAATTTCCCCCCGGGTTGCGCATGGCTAACTTCGTTCCTTCGCAGGATGTAATCAACTCGAAACGCCTTATTTTTCACGTGCTGGTTGTAATATCTCTCTTTCGCCTTTTTGTAGGCGGCCTGGCGTATGCTCGACCGCTCGCGCCGCTCTTCTAAGAGATCCAAAATTTCCCTTAGTCCTTCGCTATTTTCTTGTTCCTGGCAGCACTCCGTCCGTATTGATCCTATCATCATTTCTGTCGGTAGCATTGCTTCTGCTCCGTAAGCCAAGCAGAATGACATCTCTTTTGTACTAGTCCTTGGTGTGGTTCGGTATGACCAGAGGAATTTCATCAATTCATCTACCCAATTGCCTTTCGTTGTGCCCAACCGTTTTTTAATTCCCTGGCGCAAGGTTCTATTGGATACTTTCATTTGTCCATTGGCCTGGGGGTGTGCCATAGATGTGAATCTCTACTCTATTCCCCTTTCTTGGCACCAATCCTTAAGGGGATTCTCTGCAAACTGTAAGCTGTTATCGCTAATTAGGAACCTAGGCGTCCGGAATCTCGTTAAGATGTTCTTCCAGACAAACTTGATTATCTGCCTCCCTGTGATACAAGCCAACGGTTCTGCTTCTATCCACTTGGTGAAGTAGTCGACTGCCACGACTAGAAATTTTACTTTCCCTGGTGCTTCTGGGAATGGCCCACTATGTTGATTCCCTATTAATAGAAAGGCCAAGGGTTGAGTATGCTAGTCATCTTGGATGGTGGCGCCTCTTGTGTTGGTGTGAAGGTCTGGCACTCTACACAGGTTTGTGTTAACTCGATGGCATCTTAGTGTATTCCTGGCCAGTAAAGGCTCATTCGTAGTACTTTGCCTATGAGTGTCTGCGCTCCTTCGTGAGCTCCAGCCGACCCTACATGGGCTTCCTTCAGCGCTAGTTTCCCCATTGTTCCGTCGATGCATTTGATCCATGGGGTTGTGTAGCCTTTCATATACAACGTTCCCTTGGGCATCGCGTATTGGGGGGCTCGCACCCTTGTCTTCTGTGCTTCTCCATGGTCATCCGGGAGTATGTCGTGCTGGAGATAGTCTATAATGGGTGTCATCCAACTTGGTTGGGCCATTGATAGGGAATAAACTTTCCGCTCGTCAATGCTCCTCTCTTTTAGCACTTCCACCAGCACCTCCTTTGATAGGTGCCCAAAGCATGTTGACGCTAACTTGTTGAGAGCGTCTGCTCGCCTATTGTTTCCTCTTGACATTTGCTTTATCGTGAAGCTTTTTAAGGTACCGGTGATCTGTTGTACTGCTTTGACATACCTCTCTATTCTTTTGTCTTTTGCTTCAAATTCTCCTGATACTTGGTTGGCTGCTAGGCGCGAGTCGGTCAAGGCCACAACTCTTTATGCTCCCATCTTTACTGCTAGCCTGAGACCGGCCACAGAACTTCATATTCTGCCTCATTGTTGGATGTGTAGAAGTCGAAATGCAAGGCATATGTGACTTCCTCTCCTGTGGGGCCGGTTAATATTAATCCGGCGCCCGACCCCTCTTTTCTAGAGGACCCGTCCGTATAGAGAGTCCATTGTTGGTCGGGCGCTCCTCCTGAGTGTTCCTGCCTGCCCGAGTCAGCCTTTTCTCGCTAAAGTTCTCCCGGGATTTCGAGTAAGAAATCCTCTAAGGCTTGTCCTTTAGTGCTTACCCTAGGTTGGTATGTGATATCGTGTTCTCCTAGCTCTATGGCCCATTTCACGAGTCCCCCCGACGTCTTCGGCTTTAGGAGTACTTATTTGATCGGGCAGTTGGTCAAGACTTGTATTTGTTGGGCCTGGAAGTATCGGCGAAGCCTTCGCGCTGCGTATACTAGGGCGAGTACCAGTTCTTCAATGGTAGGGTAATTCATCTCTGGACCCTGCAGGGCCTGACTCACAAAGTAGACTGGTAGTTGGCGCCCTTCTCTGTCGACTACTAGTGCTGACGAGATTGCGTCTCTTGACGTGGACAAATACACCTGCAGCACTTCCCCGTGTATCAGGCTAGCTAGGGTTGGTAATGTATGGAGTACCTTTTTTATTCTTTGTAGCGCCTCCTCGGCCTCTATCATCCATCTGATGTTGTTTTTCTGTATGCAGCCTTTGAACGTGTTGAACAACGACATGGCTTTTTCGGTTGACTTGGAAATGAATCGACTGAGTGTTGTTAGCTTCCCGTTTAGACCATGTGCGTCTCTCATTGTGTAGGGCGAGGGTGTTTCTTCGAGCTCATTTACCTTCGTTGGGCTTGGTTGGATGCCTTCCTTCGTGACATAGTACCCCAAAAACTAGCCTTCTTCGACCCCAAAAGTGCATTTGGCGGGGTTCAATTTCATTCTGGCCTTTTCCAATGTTCGTAGTGTTTCCTCGATATCTCGCAGCAGCATATTCTCGTCTGGGCTTTTTATAACCATGTCGTCAACACAAACCTCGATATTTTGTCCGATTTGATCGGAAAATAGGGAATCGACAAGCCGCTGGTAGGTTGCCCCAGCGTTCTTCAATCCGAATGGCATTTTGGTGTAACAAAAGGTGCCATGGTCCGTGTAAAAGGCTATTTTCTCCACGTCGTTGGCACTCATCAGGATCTGGTGATATCCTTTGTATGCGTCAAGGAAGCACTTCCACCGGAATCCTTGCAGGGATTCTACTTTCTGATCTATTTCGGGTAGTAGATAACAATCTTTTGGGCATGCCTTATTTAGGTCTGAGTAGTCGATGCACATTCGCCAACTACCTTCGTGTTTCCCCACCATTATCGGGTTGGCGATCCATGTTGGGAAAATCGCTTCTCTAAGGATTCCAGCGCCGATCAGTTTCGCTACATCCGCATTGATCACTTTGTTTCGATCCCCACCTTGGACTCGCTTCTTCTGCTTTATTTCCTTGGTCCCTGGCTTTATCATCATCTTGTGGTCTATGATCTCTCTATCGACCCCTACCATGTATGTGGGTCTCCATGCGAACACGTGCTTCTATTTTCGTAGTAGTTGGACTAGTGCCTCCCTTGTTTTTGCAGGGAGGGCCACTCCTACCATCACTCGCTGGTTTGGATGCTCCGTGTTGATCACCTCCCCTCCGTCTAACGGGTCTGGCTTTGGTCTTTTGGCTTTGGCTGAGATCTCTCTTGGTTGCATAATCTCGTAACATTTAAGGTCCTTCAGGGGTGTGGCCAAGATCATTACTGGTCCTTGGCTGGTGCTAAACTTAACAACCCCATGGATTGTTGATGGGACTGCTCCAAACCTTAATAGGGCCGGTCATCCCAGTATGATATTGTGTTCCGATGGGTGTCGTACAACTACAAAATCTACAAGGGAGGTTCGTTTCCTAGTTTTGTCCTGGATGACTAGTGTGAATGGTAAATGGATCATACCTAATGGTCATAGGCTGTGCCCCGTGAACCCTGTGAGTTGGCATGTGGCAGGTTTCAGTCTTTCTTTCCACTCGCTCTACATGCGTCGAAAACAGTGTTCATAAATGATGTCTGCCGAACTCCCGGTGTCAATGTATACCCGGTGAACTATGACGTTCCGGATAGACCCTTGAATGACGAAGGGGTTGTCCCCGTTCCACCCGGCTGGGATTGGGTCGTTCCCGGAGAATGTTAATCCTTGTGCCGTTTCTGCGATGTCGTACGTTTGTTCCCCGTGCTCCGCTCTCCCCCTTTTGTGGTGGATTGCCAATATCTCTAACTTGGGTTTTGGTTTCCTGGCAGCTCTTTGGGGTTATCTGCGTCGAACTTAGCTCTCAAGCTTTTGACAATCTCTATTACGTTTCCTTTTAACTGTTTCTCTTCGATTTCCTGTTTTAAGACCGCGCAATTGATCGTATCGTGTGTCCTACTCTTGTGGTACTCACAGTATCATGTTTTAGTACCTTTCGTTGTTGGCTTCTTGTCGACTGCGTAGACTTTTGTCTGTCTCCCTCACCTATCGTCTCTAGTGAAGGGTCTGAAGCGTCCTTTCGGTCGTCTGTCTCGTCCCATAAACCTATTGTTTCCCCGAAAATCGTGGTGGGTTGTGCTGTAGTTATTCCGCCTCCCCGCGGAGGCTGTCATGGCGTTGAGGTACGCCTGCTTCGATGCTTCACCTTCCTCCTGGCATAAGAAGCGCTCCACCCTTTCTTTAAACTCAACTCTTGTCTTGGGTTGCTTACCCATGAGTTTTTGGGACAACGATCCTAGTAGCAGTCCCCATGTGAATGCCCCTGCGGTTAGGCCTTCGTCGTTCCCTGGAACATCTAGTGTTGCCTTTGTGAACCTAGTGAAGTAATCTTTAACTGTCTCTCATTCTCGTTGTTTGCACCCAATGATTGTGTGGCAGTTACCTTTGTATTTTCGAAGTTGCATGAAGTTTGTTAGGAATAGGTATTTCAACTGGATGAAATTGTTGATGCTACCCGGTTTCAACATTTTGAACCATGTTCCTGCGTTACCGTCTAAGGTAGTGGGAAAATATGTGCACCAAAATCGTTCATCTAGTTTCAGGGACGTCATCGTCCATTCATACGTGTCGATATGGTTGTCCGGGTCGGTAGTTCCATTGTATGTCTTGAGGTGATGTAATTTAGCAGTGTTAGGGATTTCATACTCTAGGAGTTCTTTGACAAACGGTGACGTGACACTTCATGATGAGTAGTCTTGGGTTGGGATATGTTGGCTAAGGTAGTATCCTGGTTGTTGTGCCGTCAGAAATGGTTGTACCAGCATGTTGTTGTAGGCGGTTAGATCTGCTATTGGTATGTCGTAAGGGTTGGCCGGTTGGGTTATAGCAGGGGAATTGTATGGCGTGGGGTGAATGGTTGGGACATAATAGGGGGTGTACGGAGTAGGTGTTAGTTGTTGAGCCGGGGGGTTCTGTTGGTGGGCTATGGTTGGCAGTTGGTAGAACAAGAATGGTGGAGCTGGTATGGCACCTGCCATCGACAGCGGGTGGTTCTGTAGCTGTGATACGGTGCCTGCGCTGATCATAGTGTCGTTGAGATGTGCATTGCTTGCGAGGGTGTGATAGTTGTCGTTTGGGTATTACGAGGATTAACGACAGCGGGGAGAAGAGGTATTGTGGGGTATATTGGTCGGTTCTGGGATGGGGTTAAGTGTGTCACAATTGGTATTGGTCGGGGTTGAGACAGTGCGGTTTGCACAGCTGTGGTGATGGGATTTAATAGCGAGTCTGTTGGTACAATCATCGGAGCTTGCGGCAGCAGACCACTTGGGGCTGGTGTTGCGTTGAAATTTGGCCTCGGATTCCCGATTAACGGTGGTGCACCGGAGATTGGTGTTTGGTTGTCGGGAAATGGGGTTGCCGGAGTGTCTTCCGTCCCAAAAGGTCCCATCGAGCGTATGGGGCTGTGCGGTTGTTCCGACGGCTCGCCCGTCGCTTTCTCCGCCATACGTGGTTGTGGAAGGTAGTAAAATGGAAAGGGTTTGCGTATCTGTTGTCACACAAACAGATGGCGCCAAATGATGTGACTAGGTCCCGAACCACCAACTATGTGTAAGAGCTCCTTCACAGCGGAACCTGAGAGGTCACACAAGAGAAAAGGATGTCAGCCTTCGTCTGGGAAGAGCTCCCGGAAAGATGCTCTGACGGTCAAGTTAGTCTAGAGAGTATAGGAGAATATGGTAATACGTGACTGGAGTTAGGTTCACTTACCTTGGTTGAACCGAGTGTCAGTCCTTTTATAGTGAGGATCCTCCTTGGTACGTACGGGGACAAGGACTATGATCCCGACATGATTCATCGTCCTCATTGGAGGATCTGCTCCACATTCGTGTCCTGATCTCCAATTGGTTCAGGCGATTGTGCTCTGTTTGGATGCTTTGTCGCCTGAAGCCGTTGTCTTTGGACTGTAGCTAAAAGACAATTATTGGAGAGGGCCAGCTTTCTACGCGATCGCTACGCGGGGCTTGGAGCTACCCAGGTCACTGGGTCGACTCCTTCACCAGAGGCGCTCTGCCGTGACTTGCTTGTTTCTGGCTCGCTCTGAGGGGCACGTCATCAGCCTGGTTTTGGCATTGACCCTGGTTAGGGTTGTGTATTTTGTTTAATGACTTGAGGGTTGTCGTATAGGGATTGAGGAGTCGAGGAGAGCCGACCTTCACGCCGAGGACAGTTCAGATACTACACGACATCGAGGTGAGTTACCTTCCAGTAGAAGTGGGTCTAAGGCACCAAGGTCGACCCACTAGTAATTGTTATTTGGGACGATTATCTTTGTGATAACTGTCTGGTCTGTTATTGTTGGATATGTGAGTATGCTAAATTGCTAGATATGTGAGTATGCTAGTTTGCTAGTTGCTATGTTATGTGAGATAGTATCAGTATAAGGGGGACTAGTCCCCGATTCGGTCACTAGGACCAGTGGGTAGGCCGGACACCCCAGATATGCCTGACAGCATGATTATCATATGATATTATGTGTTAGTAGTAGGGGTGAAATAGTCCCCGTGTACGGTTGAGATATACCGGAGGGTAGGTTGGCACCCCAATGGCTTGACATGGGTAGGTCAGCACCCCATAATCGCTTGACATGGGTAGGTCAGCACCCCAGAATGGCTTGACATGGGTACGTCAGCACCCCATAATGGCTTGACATGGGTAGGACGGGCGCCCCAGAATTGTCCGGCAGTATGTATGCTATGTGATTGTATAGTATATGGTATGATGGGGGAACTCGCTAAGTTTCGTGCTTACAGTTTTAGTTTCTAGTTTCAAGTACTTCTTCCTCTAAGGGGAAGGAGCCGGTGGTGTAGCAGCGCATCACACACATGATTTCCGCTTAGAGTTTTCTGGGATTGTACTCTGATATTTTGTTACTTCAAGATGATTTGGTTTGAAACATGATATTATGGTTTTATGTATTGACATGTTCTTGGCAATGTTTTGATAAACAAATTTATAAATCACTTAATAAAAAAAACGAAATTTTGGCCTCAAACTTTGGGATGTTACATTTTTGTTAGGTGCATTTCATGTACCCATTTTGTAGCTTTATTTCATAAAAGTACATTGCATTTAGGCTTAAACTCATGCATTTTGCATGTTTTTCGGGATTTTTCATGAGGCAACTTCATTCAAATACTTTTGTGATATTTCAGGGAATTTTGGAGGTAGGATATTGTTGGAGGAGGTAAATAAGAGTTACGGACAAAATTTCGGGACTTGCGGAGCACCGAGGAGCAATATATCAAAGAAACGAAGATTTTGGCTTTACAGACGTTTACACGGCCGTGTAAATGGAAGCCTTGCGTTTACGCGGGCCGTGTAAACGTAGATTTCTGTGCAGTATATTTTTGCGTTTACGCGGGCCGTGTAAATGACAGTGTTAATTTACACGGGCCGTGTAAACGTAAATGCGGGTTTTAAAGCATTTTTTCACCATTCTTAAAGGGGGGAACCGACTTTTTACTAAGGGGTCGACTTTTGGAGCAGAGAAGGCGAATTTCTTGAGGATTTTGAAGTTGATTAACACTTGGGAACATTTGATTTCATTTTGTAAGAACTTTAATTTCATTTTCTAGATTTGTGATCTTGTTCTAGTCATGAGTGGCTAGAACCCTAGATTCTCCAACTTTATGTCTTGACTTCTAGTTGTGATTTCAATCATATGACTTGATGTTTGCTTTCAATTTTCTATCTAGTGAATTTGATTTTGTCTCGATCGAATGTTTGATTCTAATTGTGATTCTTATTGGCCATTTGAATTAGGGTTAGATCATTCAAGTTATCTAATTGTAAAATCCGTAATTGTTTTGTAAATTAGACTAGGTAACAAGCACTAATCTGATTTCTATTGAATGAAATTAGTGTAAATCTTTTCACACATTCTTACGCTCCCGAGCTTGTGAGGAGTATTGAGTGTTGTTGGGAACGTTCACATAAAGCTTAAAGCAACCTTTCAATCCAATTCAAAGAGCTTGTTTAGATTAGGTTAGTAAGGTTAGGATTAATCAAAGAGCTTGTTTTGGTTAATCAATGTGGTGAATGGGAAGTGTTAGAGCTTGTTAACACTTTCAAGTACCAACTTAGATAGAATTAAACAAATATCTTGTCATCCATGAAATCACATTGCTAATTTGTCTTGCATAGAGTTGGAGTTCTCACAAATCCTGAATTTGTTACATTTAATTGATCATTTACTTATTGCTTTATTCTTTTGTTTAAATCATTGCATACCAACCCCCCATTTATGTGACCATTATTGTACCTTCCGCAAAAAGGTATAAACATTTGTTCCGTGTCTCTGTGGATCGACCCTACTTACCTTGCATTACATTTCTAGTACAAAGTAGTAGTGTTTAAGGAGTTATTTTACCCCTTTATTTGTTGGGCTTGACACGCCTAACAAATTGGCGCCGTTGCCGGGGATACGGTGTTACTAATTGTTTATGCCTAGATTTTTGTGAGCAGGTGCTTTCAAAAAAAAAAGTCAGGTAGAAGATAAGTTTTCAATTAAAGGAAGTAGTGAGAAGGTTAATGTGTTGTAAAGGCCTACCTACTTAAAACAAAGCACATTTAGGGGCCAAGTCGAGCCAACGACTTAAAACAAGGGCAGCTAACCGGGAGGCAACCCGGGGTTATTTTTGTCCTTTCTTTAAAACTTTTTAGTGTTTGGTAATTTTTTTTTAATGTCCCAAATGGTTTTAACTTATTTTTTATGCCTAGAAAATGAATCTCCGACTCCAAAAATACTTCACGGGTAGCTTGAGGAGGATGAAGAGGAGGTTCACACCACAATTGCGAGGCTCCAAGAACGATTCGGTAAATTCTTTCCATATCTTTAATCGTTCATATTTTACTTAAAATTCAATTGGTGTGCATTTGTAACTGTGTTGAACTCATTCTCAACCCAACTACCATCCTCCACCATCCTACTCTCAATAGGCCGACTATACCTCTCTCCAAGCATCGAGGACGATGCTTATTTTAAGCTTGGGGAGGGGCATCCATCCATGCATAAATCCCGTTGCATGTAGTTTTGTACATATTGCATTAATTTTCATTTCATTTTCTTTTTCATTTTTTTTCTGCATGGAAAATTTTTCAAAAACCAAAAAGATTTTCTTTCTATTCTAATTTTTATTATTTTCTTTGCAATTTGTTTGCATCTAAATTTCTGCATTGCATTCATTGCATAAAAAAACGATCCAATCCTAAGCAACCAAATCTTTTCAAAACAGTTGAGCTGGTAAATGAGTCATGTGCCTTGAAATTGGCTTGCTCTTTTTATTGAAAAATCTAAAAGCAAGTTAATCACACACGAACACACCTCCCGAAGCTACTTGTGCAAAACAGAAAATGAGAAGATTGTCAACATTGGAGCATAACAACATGTATGAGTCGATTCTTTGGGACATATGACCGGTCTTATGAGTAGTAATGCTCAATTGAACTTAAAATGTCAAATTCAAAAGTTCATAAAAAGAATGCAAAATCTCAATGTCCCGCCTTCCAGCGCTCTTAAAAGTCCTTTCTACTCATTCCCTTTTATATACCCTGCTTGAGGACATAGCTTTCAACTATACTTACGGGTTTTTGCATGTTAACATTTAGTCCCCCGAAAAATGTCTAGAAGTCCCTCACGGTAATAGACCGTGAGATGTCCCATAACAGAAAAGTCAAGGACGAAAATATAAAGAAATCGGCCAAATAAATAAATTAAGTATTATGTGTTAACTTAGTTATTTGTATTTATATAATAATAATAATGGATCTTAGAAAAAAAAAAAAAAAAAAAAAAAAAAAAAAAAAAAAAAAAAACTATTATTAAGTTAATCTGTGACCTTTGGGATTCGAACAAGTAAACTCTGAGGGGTGTTCTACACTTAATCACCTAAAGCTAAATTGTTTGGGATTGATTGGTTGAAAGTTCGCTACACGGGTTCCATAGAAAGTCATGAACTTAATAATAGCAAATAAAGCTAATCTGTGGCCTTTGAGGTTCGGGCAAGTAAACCCGAGGGATCACTTCAAATCTAGCACACTAAGGTCATTTGATTTGGATGTGTTGGTTGGAAGCCCGTTACACGGATTTCAAAGAAAGCCATGAGCTTTATTTGTAAAAAAAATGTAATTAGGAAGTTTGTATATAGTTGTGTTTATATTTTAATTAGATATTGTGTTTAGGAAAAATACTTGGCTGTCAAAAGATTCCCTTGGACTTGGATTTGAATTTATGACATTGGACTGAATGTTAATTACTTCGACTGGTGTAAGTGGTTTGAAGTTTGTAACCAATCTGGATAAATATTAGGGAATTTTTAGAAAATATTTTTCAGAAAAAGATTGTTGTTAACCAACAAATAGCTGGAATCGGACATTATTATATTTTATGAAACAAAGATGGTTGAGCATGTTTTGTCACATATAATTTCACAAGAGTAAGACCATAATTTGTTCCAAGAATTGACTTGATGATATCGAAAAGGAATAAGTGTTGTGATCTTTGATTCTGTTGAGTTGTACTAAGGAGTGGCCAAAGTCTTGTCTCTATTATCATATAATATTTTGAGATTAAAGCCAAGTTAACTCAAGGTATGACAGGTACATTCTCAACTATGGTACAAAACAGGGTAATTGGGTTGGATCTTTTCATGTTTGTTTTGATTTCATGCATTAAGTTTCAAATAGTTTTAACTTTAATTTTCTTTTCTTCTATTCTATTTTATTTTCTCTAGTTTAAATTTTCTTGTTCTTTCTTGAGGACAAGAAAGGTTTAAGCTTGGGGAGATTTGTTAGGTGCATTTCATGTACCCATTTTGTAGCTTTATTTCATAAAAGTACATTGCATTTAGGCTTAAACTCATGCATTTTGCATGTTTTTCGGGATTTTTCATGAGGCAACTTCATTCAAATACTTTTGTGATATTTCAGGGAATTTTGGAGGTAGGATATTGTTGGAGGAGGTAAATAAGAGTTACGGACAAAATTTCGGGACTTGCGGAGCACCGAGGAGCAATATATCAAAGAAACGAAGATTTTGGCTTTACAGACGTTTACACGGCCGTGTAAATGGAAGCCTTGCGTTTACGCGGGCCGTGTAAACGTAGATTTCTGCGCAGTATATTTTTGCGTTTACGCGGGCCGTGTAAATGACAGTGTTAATTTACACGGGCCGTGTAAACGTAAATGCGAGTTTTAAAGCAGTTTTTCACCATTCTTAAAGGGGGGAACCGACTTTTTACTAAGGGGTCGACTTTTGGAGCAGAGAAGGCGAATTTCTTGAGGATTTTGAAGTTGATTAACACTTGGGAACATTTGATTTCATTTTGTAAGAACTTTAATTTCATTTTCTAGATTTGTGATCTTGTTCTAGTCATGAGTGGCTAGAACCCTAGATTCTCCAACTTTATGTCTTGACTTCTAGTTGTGATTTCAATCATATGACTTGATGTTTGCTTTCAATTTTCTATCTAGTGAATTTGATTTTGTCTCGATCGAATGTTTGATTCTAATTGTGATTCTTATTGGCCATTTGAATTAGGGTTAGATCATTCAAGTTATCTAATTGTAAAATCCGTAATTGTTTTGTAAATTAGACTAGGTAACAAGCACTAATCTGATTTCTATTGAATGAAATTAGTGTAAATCTTTTCACACATTCTTACGCTCCCGAGCTTGTGAGGAGTATTGAGTGTTGTTGGGAACGTTCACATAAAGCTTAAAGCAACCTTTCAATCCAATTCAAAGAGCTTGTTTAGATTAGGTTAGTAAGGTTAGGATTAATCAAAGAGCTTGTTTTGGTTAATCAATGTGGTGAATGGGAAGTGTTAGAGCTTGTTAACACTTTCAAGTACCAACTTAGATAGAATTAAACAAATATCTTGTCATCCATGAAATCACATTGCTAATTTGTCTTGCATAGAGTTGGAGTTCTCACAAATCCTGAATTTGTTACATTTAATTGATCATTTACTTATTGCTTTATTCTTTTGTTTAAATCATTGCATACCAACCCCCCATTTATGTGACCATTATTGTACCTTTCGCAAAAAAGTATAAACATTTGTTCTGTGTCTCTGTGGATCGACCCTACTTACCTTGCATTACATTTCTAGTACAAAGTAGTAGTGTTTAAGGAGTTATTTTACCCCTTTATTTGTTGGGCTTGACACGCCTAACAATTTTCTTTGTTTGAAAAACCCTAGTCTTCCTCCTTTATTGTTATATGTGGCTAGATTTAAGTTTTGTCCCACTTTTCTTCTTGGTTGTGCAAGTTTTATGAATGGAAACCATAAAGTTGGAAACTTTATGAGTTATTAGGGTCTTCAGAGTGATATGGAGTTCAGATCTAGTGAATGGTTGAGTTTTGGAACCTTGCATGAAAGTTAGATGTCTTTTCTTCAACTTTTGACCCAAATTAGATCTAGACATGTATTGGACATATATGTCATAAAAGCATCAACTTTCCAGTGCATTATGAGTTATAAGATCTTCTGGAAAGTTAGAGCTCAAGCCTTAATGGACTAAGGACTTAAAAGTTGGACTTTTGGCTTCAGATTGTTCTCACGACGTGAGACATGGAGTTTCACGATGTGAGGATCTGAATGACCCCTTTTTCATATTAGCTTCTTGGAGCTCACGACGTGAGAGGAGGCTTCTCATGACGTGAGGTCAACTCCGATGACTTTTCATTTTTTAGTTCACTAAGTTAAGTCGGGATGAGATAGAATCGAACAGAGTGAGATCTCACAGCGTTACCAAGGATCGGTCACGACGTGAGGATGGATAAGTTGACATTGGGTTGCTGAGTTTGACTTTGACCATTAACTTTTGGCCTGGATTGAATTTTGATTAAATTCTGGTTTTAGAAGGTAGACTTAGGGTTTACCTTATGTGGATCGATAGGAGGTTTTAAGCACCCATCATTTGACAGGAGAGCAGTTAGCAGTTAGAAGTGGTCGACACGGTTGGAGCTCAATCCTTAATGGACTAAGGACTTAAAAGTTGGACTTTTGGCTTCAGACTGTTCTCACGACGTGAGACATAGAGTTTCATAATGTGAGGGTTGAATGACCCCGTTTTCATATTAGCTTCTTGGAGCTCACGACGTGAGAGGAGGCTTCTCACGATGTGAGGTCAACTCCAATGACTTTTCATTTTTGAGTTCACTAAGTTGAGTCGGGATGAGATAGAAACAAACCAAGTGAGATCTCACAACTTTACCAAGGACTGGTCACGATGTGAGGATGGATAAGTTGACATTAGGCTACTGACTTTGACTTTGATCGTTAACTTTTGGCCTGGGTTGACTTTTGATTAAATTTTGGTTTTAGAAGGTAGACTTAGGGTTTACCTTGTGTGGATCGATAGGAGGTGTTAAGCACCCATCATTTGACAAGAGAGCATTTAGCAGTGGTCGACACGATTTTAAGCTGAGTGTTAGCCGACTTTGTGATTCCGGTGAGTTTGCTCACTATACTGTAGGACACTTGGATTGTATATTCTTGTAGTCTTTGTGGCTCCTTTTGTATGTATGTATGCCTATGTGTATGTTTGTTATATGTATGTGGAGTGAAATAGACCCGGGGGTGAAATAGACATGGTATAGCCTTGTGCTGATATATGAGTTGAAATAGACTCGGGGGTGAAATAGACCCGATATGGCCTTGGGCCGACACATGAGTTGAAATAGACTCGGGGGTGAAATAGACACAGCCTTGAGCTTGCAGATATGTATGGTATGCAGTATTTTGGGGAACTCACTAAGCTTCATACTTATAGTTTATGTTTAAAATGTTTTTAGGTACTCCCGGTTCGAGAGGGAAGGGTCCGAATTGATCGCAACGCATCGACCCATGTTTCCACACTATAGGATTTTGGGAAATTGTACTCTGATAACTACTTTTACTTTGTTTTACTTTTGAATGATTGAAATGATTAAATGGTGTTTATAGTTTGAACTAAAAGTGAAATTTTTACCTTATAATTTTTGGGACATTACATAAAGGCTATTAAACTGCATCTTGTCGATGTACGAGAAACTTTACTTCAAGTTGGAGAAAATGATAATGATGTTGCAATTGCAAGTGAAGCAAGCTCACTAGCAAAAAAAGAACTTGGTGACTTTGAATTTTTGGTATCAACTGTTATATGGTATAAAATATTAAACCATGTGAATATTGTCAGTAAAAAGTTACAATAAAAGGATATGTATATTGATAATGCTATTACATAAATAAACATATTGATTGAGTACTTCAAGGATTATATAGAAATTGGTTTTTCAAAAGCGATTGATGATGCTAAGGAGATTGCTATTGAAATTGGTAGTGATCCAATATTTCCACAAAAACGTTTGATTTAAAAGAAAAAAAAAAGTTTGATGAGAGTTTGAGTAGGAAATAATTTTCATTTACAACTGAAGATAATTTTAAAGTCATTTATTTTTTTTTATATATTGTTGATCAAGCTAGTGTTTCTCTTGAGACAAGATTTGAACAATTCATAAAGTATGACAAATTATTTGGTTTTTTTATTCCACATAATTTGAGAGGAATTAAAGATAAAGATCTTAAGTCGTCTTGTCATCTTCTTAAAAAAAAACACTCAAGTTTGAAGAACGAATATTGATGTCGGGGAATTTTATATGGAGTTGAATTCATTTGAGACATTGAAACCAGTTAATTTAGCAAACCTATAGATGTTTGAAGTATTTGAAAGAATTTGATTATGTCTTAAATGCAAGCATTGCATACAAAATATTGTTAACTATTCCAATAGCGGCGGCATTTGCAGAAAGAAGTTTTTCGAAATTGAAGTTTTTGAAATCTTACTTACGCTCCACACTGACCCAAAAAAGATTTAGCTGTTTGACGATGATATTTATCAAGAAAGAAATCTTAGAGAGTATAGACTACAAAGAGTTATCAACCAATTTGCTATCAAGAATGTTAGAAGAGTTTCATCGGTCGTCGGTTAACTATTACGATATGACATTACTCATTAAAATACTATGATGTTGCTATGTTTATTGCTTTAAAGTTTATCATCGTTTTAGAAAAACTTTAACTTATATAATTTAATTTGTTACACGTTAGGGCCTAAGACAATATTTAAAATGAATCCTTTGAACCAACCATGGAGATGTTCGCATAGCAACCGGTAAAACCTTTTATCAACGGTCATTAATAATTTAAAAAGTTCATTAATAAATCAATCATACAAAATAATTGATTAATTAAATTAAATGTGTACAAATACAAAAGTCAATTACCATTTCAAATCGTTATCCAATAGCATCAAAACACACGGCATTTCAAAAGTGTAAAATGGCAAAAGCACTAAAAATGGAGTAACAATGAAACGAAGTTAGAAAAGTGTTGTTTGACGACAAAGAAATGCTCCAAAAAGTCACCACCCCTCCTTTCGCTCTCTTTCTTCACTTTTAGGCTGTTTCTCCCTTTTCATTTGGAGAGAGAAAGAATGCTAACGAATCGAACTACTCTGAGAACAGATAGGGAACTGTAGGGGAGACCAATTTAAACTCTCTCTCTCTCTCTCTCTCTCTCTCTCTCTCTCTCTCTCTCTTCGTCTTTCGTGCTTATCTGTGTTTCCTAATATTCAATCACCGGAAAACATAATCAACACAAAACCCTAAATCGAGGAAGCCAACGACACAGTTCAAGCCCACAGAAACGACAGGTAATCTTGCAATTTGTGATCTTTTGAATTCTCCACATCGGTCTGTCGATGGCAGCATAGTGTCTTGTGATTTTGTGATCAATTCTTCCACCATCTTGATCGAAAGAGGATCGTCTTTTTTGATTTTTACTATAAAGATTGAATCTTTGGATTGATCTCCCATTTGGGGTGTCTTGGTTGAATGTTTGTCTGTTTTTAACACTTTTGATTTTCCGATTTACGTATTCTAACCTGATTCGTGGACTTGTGGTTCCAATATCACATTGCTGAAGAAACTTGAAATCCAATTTCGTTTTGTTAGTGTTAGTGGATTCGCTTAATGTAAGATCACACTTCTTATTTGATAGATAATCTACAATTCCTCATTAATATATAACATGTTCAATGTTATAAACATCTACCATTGATGTCCCATGTTTCTGTTTTTAGTGAAGTTTCTTTTCAACTCAAGTAACTACGCTTTCCCTAAAAATGGAGACTTTGTGGATATTTCTTTAAAAAAATGGTCTTTTTCTGCAAATAGGCCACGTCAGCATATTGATAAGTGTGTGGAAAGTCAATTTTAAGGAAGAAAAATAGGATGCGGAGGTGGTTGTGTTGCACTTGTCAAGTTGAAGAGTCTTATTCATCAAATCACAATGATCCCATAAAGAATCCCACTGATTACACAGAAGGTATGTAATAAGTTGTCATGATTTTTATTTGGTATTTCCATTAGAAAGAAAAACAATTGTTGGAAATGTAAATGACAATTTTTATTCGAATCATTTGTGTATGATCTTTATAATGTTATTTATATATACCATGTAATATAGGGCATCAAAAGGGTCAAAAAGAATCTCCTATAAAACCTGAAGTGCAAAAAACAGCTCCACCAATAGAAGTTCCTGAACTTTCATTAGAAGAACTTAAAGAAAAAACCGATGATTTTGGATCAAAGGCATTAATTGGTGAAGGTTCATATGGAAGAGTTTATTTTGCAACTTTAAATAATGGAAAAACTGTTGCTGTTAAAAAACTTGATGTTTCTACTGAGGCTGAATCAAATAACGAGTTTTTGTCTCAGGTATGCCAACGATACTACAAATTATTGCATCAAAATGGTTATTTTTTTTGAGTATTTATTTAATAATCTTGTTATGTTTTTTTCTTTAATTTCAAGGTTTCCATGTTCTCAATGTTGAAGCATGAGAATCTTATCGAGTTGCTCGGTTATTGTGTTGAAGGAAATGTGCGTGTTTTGGCTTATGAATTTGCAACCATGGGATCTTTACATGACATTTTGCATGGTATGTAAACAACTTTGGTTCATGGAATTGGAATTTGAGATTCCATTCCGTGGTTTTTTTGGTTAGTTTTGTCAAAATCCATGGATTTCAACAATCCTAAGGAGGGTGGAAGGAATTCAATTTCATTCTTCCATTTTTATTAAAGAACTATAATATATGCAAGAAATAATTAAGTCTCAAAAACCGGTAATTGTAATTCATTTTGACCCTTTTACCCAGTCAAATCATCCCACTTTCAAAAGCTTAGATTTTAAATTTCATTACAAATTTGGTCTGGAATTTACACTTTTGGCCTAGATTTCAAAATTTTGTTACGACTTCATCCTAAATTTAGTTTTTTTTACATCTTTTTTTTTCAAAATTTTGTTTCGATTATGTTTTTGTTGCTTTATAAAATCATATATATACAAAAAAAACATATTTTAACATAAAAAACCTTCTTTTTTCTATATACAAAAAAACGCATGACATATAATGATTCCTTCAAATTCCAATTCCTCCGACTAATTAGTAATTCCATTTCTCCCAAAAACATTCAAAAAACCAAAAAAACACCCTTGTGATCTAATTACGGGATAATGACATAAAAACCCTTAAGTTTGCAGGTTTTTGTCAGTTCTACCCTTTTGCGGATTTTAGTTTCATCAAAACTTGATATTTCCACCTTTCTTTTTCAATTTTCCCCTCTGGTTTACCAAAGCCCTTACGTTTGGCATAAATGTTTGCTTTTACCGTTTTACCCTTTTTCTACTTCATAAAACCCCTTAAGTTTCGTTTTCTAGCTCATCAAAGTCCTTAACTTTGTCAAAAAAAAAAATTAATTTCACCAGATAAATTTGCAAAAAGGGTAAAAATCAAAAAAAAAAAAAAGTTGCAAATTTGAGAGATCAATGAACCTAAACTTACAAGCCTAACGTTTTTTATACCATTTCCCCTCTCTAATCATCTAAGTCAATAACTTATGAAAAATATAGTCATATAGTGGCAATTTTGTAAATATATAAATGTTGAAAATGACAATATGACGTGAAGGTAGGAAAGGGGTGCAAGGAGCACAACCAGGGCCAGTGATTGATTGGATGCAACGGGTAAAGATTGCAGTTGATGCAGCAAAAGGGCTTGAATATTTACATGAAAAGGCTCAACCTTGTATAATTCATAGAGATATAAGGTCAAGCAATGTGCTTTTATTTGAAGATTTAAAAGCCAAAATTGCAGACTTTAATCTTTCAAATCAATCACCAGACATGGCTGCTCGATTGCATTCTACTCGTGTATTGGGCACCTTTGGCTATCATGCACCAGAGTAATTAATTAATTAATCACTTTTAACTTTTCTTTATTATTATTATTATTATTATTATTATTATTATTATTATTATTTTGTTATTTTGAAATAGTGTTTTTGTGTGAAACAAAGTATTTTTAGTTTCTTCAAGTTTGCAAGAAACCAGTTTTACTGATATAAAATGGAAACAAACTTAGTATGGCATGTTGTTTTATGATTTTACATTTTTGGCCCAGGGTTTGGATTTTGTTGCGATTTTGGTCCAAACTTTTGTTTTTACAAATTCGCCCGAAATTAGTTTTTGGGTTATCTCAATAAAGACGTTTTTTTTGGATTAAACGTCAAATATATTTTTTGCTATTTTTTTCATTTTTTCCGATATGGCCCTTTTAGTCATTTGTAAAATGTGAGGGTTTTTTCAAGAAAAACTAAAAAAGTTGAGGGTTTATTTGGAAGCATTTAGAAGATTGAGGGTTTTTTCGGGAAAAAAATACAAAGTTGAGGGCTTTTTTTGGAACAAATGAAACAATACAAGGTCTTTTTCAAATAAAAAATAAATTTGAGGGTTAATCCAGAAAAAACACAAAATATTAAGGTCTTTTGAGATTCGCCCTTAGTTTTTCTTTACAATTTACTTTTTGTACAACTCATTTATAAAAAAGAAATTTACAACATTTTTGCATAAAATTTCAAATTTTTTGTTACAACTTTTTTTGCAACTTTTTATGACATTTATATCTTTTTGCACAACCTTTTTTTACATTTGCATATAAAAATTCAAAAAAAAAGTTGTAAAAGAAAGTCTTAAAAAAGGTAATTTCTAAAGAAAAACTAATTTTGGGGCGGATTTGTACAAAAAAGGGTTGATCCATAACCGTAACAACATTCAGAATTTGGGCCAAAAGTGTAAAATTGCAAAAAAAAATAAAAATAAAAATAAAAAAAAAAAAACATTCTGTACCTGATATAGCAAGTAAAAACCAAAAAAAAAAAAAAGTTTGTTTCCATTTTATTTAATAAAATCAGTTTGTTGGCAACTTGAAGACACTGAACTGTTATTTTTTTTTTTATTTATTGATTTAGCCACAGAACAAGTCCTATAATATTCATTAAGAAAGTAACAGTTTTGTGGTTAAATACTTAATTTGATAAAATGTTAAAACTACATTGTGCTTTTCTGTATTTTAATCTTTTTAAAAACCATATAAGTGGGAAAATTAGTTTTTCAAACGGTCTAAAAACTATAATGCTTTAAATTTAATCACTACAAAAATCAGTTATAGTGGCTAAATCAATAAAATCATGAAAGCATGTTGTGTTTTTCTTTATTTTTCCCTTTTTTCACTTCAATTACATACAAGTAAATGAAAAAAAAAAAACTTAATGTTGTAACACTTATTGGTAAATTGAAAGAACCCAAAAAGATATATTCCTCAATGCATATATATATTTTATCTTTTAGTAAATAGTTATTTTTCAACTTAATGTTTTAAAATTAAAATTAAATACTTGTGTAGATACGCGATGACTGGGCAATTAACACAAAAGAGTGATGTGTATAGCTTTGGTGTTGTTCTTCTTGAGCTTTTAACTGGCCGGAAGCCTGTTGATCACACAATGCCACGTGGACAACAAAGCCTTGTCACTTGGGTGGGTTTTTGTTTAATTCCTATTTTGCCCCTCAAGTTGGCAAACAATGTCTTACACTACTAGTGATATATGTGATCATTTATTACTTTCTTCTTAAATAGGCTACTCCAAGGCTAAGCGAAGACAAGGTTAAACAATGTGTAGATCCAAAGCTCAAGGGAGAATATCCTCCAAAGGCAGTTGCAAAGGTCTCTCTCTCTGTCTCTCTCTCTCTTCAAATATATATATATATATATATATATATATATATATATATATATATATTTGAGAATCATGGATATTTTGTGAATGTAAAGTTGTATTTGGCGCGCCACAGTTAGCTGATAAGCTAGCTTATTTTTCGAGTTTTTTTAAATTGTCATGTTTGAGAAGCAAAAGTAGCTGATAAGCTAGCTTTTGAAAAATCTACTTAGGCTATGTTTGACGTACTAGCTGAAAAGCTAGCTGCTAGTTGAAAAATAAAAAGCTAGCTGATAGGTGAAAAACTACCTGATAAAAATGATGTTTGGTAAAACTAACTGAAAGATATAAAATGATGACATTTAAAATAATGTGGTTTTATAGTTAATTAAGGGGTATATTTGGAAAATTTTAAAAAAGCTCATAAAAAGCTAGCTTATAAGCTACTTTTTGGTATTGCCAAAAATGATAACTTAAAAAAAAATCAAAAAATAAGCTAGCTGTGGCGCGCCAAACACTGCCTTAGATTAGCTTATTAGCTGGCAGCTAGCTTTTTAGCTACCAGCTAGTTTTTCAGCTACCAGCTAGCTTTTCAGCTAGTCGCCAAACATAGCCTAAGAACGAATCTGATGTTCCAAAATTGTTTTTACATTCACACATTACTTATCATTCTCATATGAAGTTAGTTATGTATGTATGTATGTATGCATGTATTGATACATACACATCATGTAATGTGACTAAGTCAACGGTTTTATTTATTTTGATGATGCAGTTGGCAGCTGTGGCTGCATTATGTGTGCAATATGAATCCGAGTTTAGGCCAAACATGAGCATTGTTGTGAAGGCTCTTCAACCACTTTTAAAGGCTTCTCCACCAACAGCACCTGAGATTTTAACAACAGAATGAAAATCTTGATTCATTGTTCATGAAAAATTCTCAACTTCAATGGGAAAACAAACATTGGTTGGTGGTGTGTTCATCTGTAGATTCTGCCTTTTGCCACCTTTTTATATATACACATATACATACATAACATATATATACGTATAGGGTTTTATCCGTTTGATTCTTGCATTTGAGAAGTATTGTTGAGCTGTTTTTTTTGTTTGATGGAATTTTATGAATAACGTGAGAGTTTTGAATTTGGTTTTGTTGTGATTTGTTATATTACTTGAGGTTTTCTGCTTGTTTTGTGTGATCTTGTATTGATTTTGGTTTTGTTTATTGTTATGAGATGAAAGAGTTGGTGTTTCCCTTTTAGTTGGGTTTCTGGCAATGTAGCGCAACAAAGTATGACGCATTTATACATTTAGTCATTCAAGTTTTTTTGTGCACAATAGACCATCAAAGTTAAGTTTTACCTGTTAAATAGAGTAACCATCCAATATAATTCCGGTTTCACCGGTAAAACATAGTACACGTTTTTTTTTTTTTTTTTTTTATTACAAAATTAGAAATCAAAACTTCATCCACGTGACTTTTATTTTTCCATTTCATGTTTTATGTTTGAGGTCTCTCTCTCTCTTAGGGATCCATCAACATTATCTTCTCCTGTATTCATTTTCCTCATTTCTGCAGGCCATCTTCACCCTTCAAAATAATCTCTCCCCTTGTACGTATTTTCCTCTCAAAATTCTAGGGCTCCAACAAAACATGAATCATAACAAGGAAGGATTTGAGTTCTTTTTAGACCCATCGATTTAAACCTACAATCGATTGAAGAAAGAGGAATGAAAACACAAAAACACGAGCAACCAATCAAGGCCATAACCTTGTTCATCTTCAGTTTCATATTTATGACTACTCACTCTTGTATCTCTATGAAAAAATCCAACAATAGTCCCCCTCCATCCCACTCGATCTTCACGAAGACCATTGCTACTATTTCCATCAAGACGGCTACTATGGTTTCAGTGAGAAATACTTCAAATCCATGGAATACCCTAAATTAAATCGATCAATTTTCAGGTTAGAACTGTGGCTTCCATGGCTGTTTTCTAGTATATGAAATCAATTCGGAAGAAATCTACAAACTGAGCTCGATTTTTGGAAGAAATCAATTTCGGTTTTTCCTTGAAACACATGAACACATAAACACACCTTGTTCATATTCTGAACTAGTAGGAAGGAGGATGAGAGGCATCAATTTTTGAAATTGATTCCATTTAGTTGTAAAAGGTCTGATTTTGAAGGTCAACGATAGTGATAGGTGCGAGATAGTGATAGGTGCGATAGGCTGAAGAACAGAACCAGACATGAACGATGGTGTGTTTTCCAGATTTTTTAAAGGTGTGTTTCTTGGCTTTGATAGATGATTTTTTTCTCAGTGTACTTGTCGTTGGGATATTTTTCTACTGAGGGATTTAAGAATCATGAACACCTTTAGTAGGCAGATTGGGGAGTTTTTGATGGTAAAATTACTAGTAGAATAAAACGATTACAGATATAAATTTCTAGGTTTAAAACATTGATTAGAACCTGATTTATATGAGGAGGTGAAGAAGATGTGGACATGAACAACAAGGATAAGGATGTAATAGATGGTGAAGAAGATGAGAGTGTGAACAACGAATGTTTCGCAATTGATTTGTTCTATAACAAAACTGATATAAAAAAAATGCCACATCATAAAAAAGATATAAAAAAGTATAATTTAAAATGTCACGTCATAAAAGTAACCGGCTTCTTCTTTATCAGGTTATATAATGATGTATTTAATAGGTAAAATTTAACTTTAATGGTCTTTTGCGTAAAAAAAAAACTTAAATGACTAAATGTGTAAATGCATCAAACTTTGTTTGCTACGGTGTCAAAAACTCTTTTTAGTTTATCTATGTTTTTAGCCTTTTTTTGGTTCATCAAGACACAATTTGACAATTTGCACTCTTTCCCATGAATATTACATGGTTGTATCTCTTTGATTCGTCAAATGTGAAAATAGTCAATTATTCTAATGATTGGTGACAAGAAAATGTTAAAATTTTTATTTGGACGATATTTAGAACGGAATGTTCAAGAATGGAATTTTTTTTTGTGGGTGTCATGATAAACTGCAAATATTTTTACATTTGGGCCGCTTGTGTAACTTTTTTATTTCTCTCGGGTTCAAGAAAAGTGGTTGACTGAGAAAATGATATTTGTCTTTTGTCACTTTTTTAGATTAGAAAACTATTGAAAATAAATGATTATTATTTTCTATAGTAAATTACAATCGTATGCATATGTTAAAACACAAGTTCATATTTTCAAAGATTAATTTGGATTAACTGTTGATCTCTTGACATAAAAAATCTTTTGTCCTTAATAAATTATTTTTTAATTTTCTTTTATTCATTGATCATTTTAAATTAAAAAAAAAAAACAAAAAAACAAAAAAAAATGAAGAATACTCCACCAAAATCACCCCCTTTCCTTTTCCAAAATTCATTTCTTCTTTTCTCAGCACCTCCTACAACTATCACTAGTCATCACTCAAACCTAATACGAACCATAAACCTGTAAATCAGAGAAGATGGGGGATTCAGATCCGAGAAGCAAGTTTAAATCGTACCCAAATCTTCTCCATCAAAAAAGGAGACAAAGAGAGGATTGCATTTGAGGCGGTGTTTGAGATGGTTTTTAGGGATGATTTGTGGCAGTTTTAGGCGGTTTTGGTGAATGTAAGGTTCACAAATGGTTGTTAGTATTCAACACCAGGTTTGATGGTTAGGTGCTCGCATTTGAAGGCAATGATTTTCGAGGGTGGTTGCAAAAACAATTACTGTTTTTGGTGGTGTAGAGGTTGGGTTCGATGATGGGCGGCCGATGCTCCTGTGGTTCACATAGAAGGCGGCGATGTTCAGGAAAAAGAAATGGTTGATGATTCTGTATGAATGTGTGAATACACGAGGCTACAAAAAGAAAAGTGACCGAAATTTGACGTTAAGAGGTGTGCTCGAGTGGCGATTGACCGAAAATGGTGGATCAGTGGTTTTTCAAGAGTTAACAAAAGAGGGAGTAAGAAAAATTAGTAAAAGGAAGGTGTTATGGGGATGTTGGGGTTTTTTTCTTTTATTTTTAAATTAATACTCCCTCTATCCCATACTAATAGTATATGTTTCATTTTTTATTTGTCCCAAAATAATAGTTTATTTTTAAAAATAAACATTTTTTTTTACCAAAATACACCTCTTTATTAGTTAACCTACCATGAAATTAAATGCAACAAAATGGTACGATTATGATTTCATTTATTAAAGTTAATGGTAATTAATGTTTCCTTAATCTGTGTGTTTTTTATCTGTGGACAATAATTTTGGGATGGAAGAAGTAATAATTATATCATATAAATTAACTGGAAAAGAAATACAAAATAACATAAGGGTGTTTGGGATTACTTTTTAATGTTAAAAGTCTTTTTTGTAAAATGACTTTTTGACCAATGACTTTTTCCAGAAGTGAACCTTAAAAATGTGTTTGTATTTGCTTTTAGGGTAAAAGTCATCTTTTTATGTTAAAAAGTCCCAAAAGTCAAAAAAAGATATGATTTTGTGACTTTTGAAACACTAACTTTTCTTTTTACATAAAAAGTAATTTTAAAAAATCTTTTTCTTTACCCAAACATCTTTTGGCTATTTTTTAACTTTTTGAAAAAATTTAGAAGGCAAAAGTTGTTTTAACTTTTAAAAGAAATCCCAAACATGCTCATAATAGTCATTTTATGTCTCGTAAGAGATAGAGTGTACAAATTTACACTAATGAGGTATATGAAGCCACGGTTGTCAAAATCGCAATCCTGATCGTAGTTACGTACGATCCCAGGTATAAAAAATGAGTCGGATCATCAACAAGTTGTATTTGGGGTAGGATCGTAGGTAGGATCCTAAGATTGGGATCCGATCCGATCATACCTTCCCTTTTTTTTAGGAAAATGATTTTTTACCATTTTATGTCTTTTATCTTTTACCAATTTATCGTTTAACATTTTGTGTTGCGACTTATGATTAATATTTTGAAGTTTTTATAACTTTTGAACAAAAAAAATGAATGTTTGGAATATTTTTCATGTTTTAAAATTATAAATTTAAATAATGTTTTATTTTGTGGAATCTTAGAATCTCAATCCCGATCTTGCAAACCCAAAAAACGATCCTACCTAGGATCCCAATCTTAACAACCTTGGATGAAGCATGTAATTTTAACCAAACAAGGACGGTCCGAGTTAATTTTTGAAAATAGAAACTAAACATGCATTTTGACATATGCACGAGGGACGGTTGGTATAAAAAGTCTAAAAAGATTAACAATCTTATTTGATATCTATCAATTTTAACATGAAAAAAATTTGTTGGAACAAGAAAGAATAACTAATAGGTAAATGATTAGTGTCTTAATACATTCGAACCATCATAGTTTTTTACTCAACACATTAAGTCATTATATCGAAATTTATTTTTAGCCATAAATAATTATGAATATTAACATTGGTTCCAATACGTGCAATTATTGCTTGACAGAGGAAGAAGAAATCAATCATATTTTGTTAAAATGTCCATTCGCGAACACTGTTTTGGAGTGGGTACTTAAATGGTGTCGGTTGTCATTTCTATATCCAGACTCTATGGAGAACTTAATCGATTATGTTACCAAATGGGAGAACGGTAGAAAGAAAAGGAAAATACCGACGAGTATTTGTTACAGTTTATGGAGTATATAGAAGGCCCGGAATGAAAGATTGTACAAAAATCGTATTACCAACCCAACGAAGGTGGCAAATAGTATCAAATCAAACGGTGTTTACTTGGATCAAATACATGAGATTGAATTGTCCATTCAAATGGATAGATTGGAGTATTTGTCCGTTTTTGTGTATTTGAGATGATTAAAAAAATTTGTATTTGTATTTATCTTTTGCTGTGTAGTTTCTTGCTAGGCTTGGCTTTTATTTTTAATATCATTTGTCCTTTCAAAAAAAAAATCAATGATTTTAATTTTAAAGACCATTTTTTTTCTTTTATGAGAAAATGACCTCTTTGTTTGGAATGGCTCATTCCGGACATTTAAGATTAACTTTATGTCGCATTAAAAGTATTTTTTCAGACAAAAAAATATAATTTATGTTCTAAATAGATATACATTCCACAATTAAAGAATATATACTAAATCTGAAGAAAGTTTTTGTAATTTTGATAAAATAATTTTTTATTGAAATCTAAAAAATTTAAAGCAACATAGCAAATTGGAAGTAGGCAAACATGGGCTTAAAATATGATTTTTGATTGAAAAGCTAGTGATCCAAATTATCATTTCCGACAAAAGAGCTTTTTGAAAGTATTTGATGCAAATTAGAATAAAATCAGGACTCGGAGATCATTTAGGTAAAATGCAAAAAAAGTGGATTAAAAACAAAAGGTTTAACGAAAAAAATTGTCTTTTTGATATCCCTTTAAACAAATATATAAAGGGTACCCATATATAAAATCAAAAGTCGTCTTCATTCTCGACAATGTGGATTAACAAAATCAATGTCTTCTCCCTCATCCTCCTCAAGGTCAAACATGGATATGGTTATGTGCAGGTGTTCTTTGCGAGCTTCATTGTACACCTCATGGGTAAATGAAGATTCAGGAAGGAGATTTCATGGATGCCGTAATTTCAAGGTAAATTTTTTTTTCCCGATTTATACTTGTAGTGTAATCGATGTATTTGATGACAAAACAAGTTTTTTTTTAGGAAAATGGATGTGGGTTCTTCAGGTGGTTGGACCCACCATTCTGTCCAAGAGCTCGTGAAGTGATTTATTATTTAAAAGATGACTTCAAGAACAGCAAGGATCAAATTCAGGAACTGAAATATAAGATTCTTAAAAAAGAGTTGGAAACGAAGTCAAAAGAGGCAAAAGAACTAAGAAATGAGCTACAAAAGAGGAAGAAAGGAGGTTTATTTTTGGATTTTGTTGTTATTGTACTAATTATTTTGGCAATTAAGTTGTTGAATTTATTCTGACAATTTGTGGATCACGCTTTCATGAAATTGGCGTTGACTCATCTTGCACAAACTACATCAATATGCTTGTATTTGTTAATAGATGATACTTTAAGTATGTTTGTTTCTCCATTTTGATTAGAAAATAATATCAAAATTATATTATTGAGGTTAATATCACTAATTCGTAAAGAGGTTAGCTAAATAAAATGTTAATGTCATAAAAACCCTCAAGTTTTAAAGGTCTTATGGATTTTGCCCAAAGTTGAATTTTATATCCCGTTTTTACCTTCACATTTTCCAAAAAATGTTAGTTTTAACTCTTACCGGTGATAACAGATTTCCAGGTTACCATTATATTAACTTCGCAAAAAAACTCTTAAATTTATAGGTTTTTTTTACCCTTAAGTTTATAATTATTTACACTTTTATCCTAACAATATTTTTTCATATTATAAATATCCATTCAGAAAAATTGTATTTATACATTAAAAAAAAGTTTAATTAAATCTTGTATTTACATTTTTTTAATGTTATTTCTTGATATATATATATATATATATATATATATATATATATATATATATACCATTTAAAACGTAAAAAATATTTTTAGAATTATGGATACGTATTTTATAGATATAGTTTTTAGAAGCGTAAATACATATTATTATATTTTTAGAAATAGTAATATGTATCTATACTTCTAAAAATATATTTATAATTCAAAAAATATAAAAATACATATTTATACTTCTAAAAATATATGTATAAACTTATAAAACATAAAAATAAATATTTGTACTTCTAAAATACATATTAAATTTTTTGGAAACTATAAAAATGTGTTTGTGTGTGTATATAAACGTGTTTATATATATATATATATATATATATATATATATATATATATATATATATATATATATCAAGGTTGTAAAAATCGTTTGACGGTAACTTGACGGTTGACTGGTGTTAAGGGATTAATCGGGCTTGGCGGGGATTAATCGAGGATTATTCGGAAACAATAGATTATTAATAAAATATTAAAATTAATTAAATATTAATATATCTTAAGAAAAACAAGTAGTTTAAAATTAGAAAATAAAAAAATTGTAATTTGGAAATACGAAAATATGAACATTTTGGTATAATATTTGAAATTTTGAAAATTTTGGGGTAAAAAAAAATTGGTTTTTTGAATTTTTAAAATTATTTTTAGAACTTTTTCAATTTTTTTGACCTTTTTTTCGACCTTTTTGACTTTTGTTGACTTTTGTTGACCGATTAATCCCGCCAAGGTCGATTAATCCCGCCAAACCCAATTAATCCTAAATTTCCGATTAATGCCCTAATCCTCAGCGGTTGGAGAACGCCAAGCGATTAATCCATGAATAATCGCCAATTAATCTTGATTTCTGCAACCATGATATATATATATATATATATATATATATATATATATATATATATATATATATATGTGTGTGTGTGTGTGTGTGTGTGTGTGTGTGTTTAGGTCATTTTTGGTCACTTAACTCTTTTTAAGTTTTAAAAAAGTCATCAAACTTTTGACTTTATGCTCATTTAATCACTTAACTTTTGGTTTGGTCACATTTAGTCAACCAACTTTTCAAATTGTGCTCATTTAGTCACTAAACTTTTAAATTTTTTCAAAAGTTTAGTGATTACATGAGCACAATTTTAAAAGTTAGGTGACTAAATGAGCACAAATCTAAAAGTTAAGTGTCCAAACCAAAAGTTAAGTTACTAAATGAAAACAAAGTCAAAAGTTTGATGAAATTTTAAAACTTAAAAAGAGTTAAGTAACCAAATGAGCACAAAACCAAAAGTTAAGTGACCAAAAATTACCTTACCCTATATATATATATATATATATATATATATATATATATATATATATATATATATATATATATATATGGTTAGGTTATAATGTGGATGACATATATTGTGTGGATGTAGGGATGAATATGGACCAATGGTTTTGGTTATTTTAAGAAATTGATTACCAATATTATTAATTTCAAGAAAATAGCATATATGTCATTTAATTAAAAAAAAGGGTAATATTGTACATTTGCATTTTCTTCAATTTAGGAAACATAAGATTAATTAATGAAATTTTCGGAATTTAAGGGATATTTGATACTTTTTATTTTGAATTCTTGATTTTTTTAATTAATTCAATTTTAATCCTAACGTTATTTTTAATTTTACCCAATTTTTTATTCTGTCAGAATGACTTTCTAATAGAATGATATTATGTGAGAATGCTAGAATACAAATGTTGCACTATAACATTGCATTTGAATAACATAGCATTTGAAAGGTTAAAATGTTAATGCAAAAGATATATTCTTGTAAAATCGTTACACTTTTATACGAATGAAAATACAAATACAATTATAAAGTGCAATAGATCAAATGAATAAAAAATCTTTAAAAAAAATCTTGCAATTCTTGAAGAATCCTCATCTGCTCTAAGTTTGTTTCCAGTATCTATGTAATGTAACATGTAAAAACGATTCATCTTTTAAATAATATTGTGTTATTGGAAGCAGAAGAATAGGCATGCTGTGAGAATCTAGGAATTACATAAAACACGTGTTCTTAATATCATATTCTGTTAGAATGTAAAGCAAATTCTCGGTGAAATCCAAAAGATGTTAAATGTTTAAAGAAAAAATACTATAAAATGTCATTGACCACGTTTTGCATTTGTTTTTATTATTTAAGAATAAATCACGTAACTTGTTGCTAATATTGTATGCTTAGGCTTGAGTCGGCTGCTTCAATCCTAAAATCATTCTGAATTGAATGAGATTCTAAGTTCCATTAAGTACAGACTAATAAAGTAAGTGGAAACTAGAAGCAAGATAATTTGGTGAAAGACCACTAAACATAAGGTCATGAACCTATGGAAAAAGGAGATATTGATGCAGATTACCCCCATGAGAGTTCATCATTACATTCCTAAAGAATATTAAGTGTAACATCACTGAAATAGAAAAATGAAATTTACAGCCCATTATGTCTTGTAAGTTGTTAAATAAGAGCGTCTTTTTTTTTTCTTCAGAACTGTCATTGGTAAATTGGTAAAGGTAATAACAATAACTCAATAAGGCTTTTACAATTACAAATATTTACAGTGGGTATCATCTAAATTTATAGGGAAATGCCAAATAGTGTTGTTAAAGTTCTTGGGCAAAAGAGGGAATATAATTCTACAGGAGATAAAGAGAACTGAAGGTTTAATGTGTTTGACAAGCAATGAAATTGATAAGAGAACATTGGTGCCTGCTTCTTCAAGGATCTGATGAATGTAGTAAAGAAATACAATGACGACAGAGAAGTAAACAAGAAATTGACAAAATAGTTTGGATTTAATTCTAAAACCTTACAAGGTGAAAACTAGGGATATAAGATTGATTTTGTTACTTGTTGAAGTAATTGATGATCGACTCCAACAAAAAATGTATTGTTGACTCTTGATTAAAAAATAGCATACCAGTTTGCACCTTTGGTTATAGCTTTAGTCGGGTGAAGCATCAAGCATGGTCGATCTGAATAAGTTATGGTCCATAAGGTATTTAGGGTATAGTGTAGCCTGGCTCACTAGGGCAGCGGCCTGAAAGGACTCAATAGTTGTCGGCGTATCAGCACCTATAATTGACGTTACATTACAATCTGTAATTTCTTTGAAAACCCGAAGATGAAACCCACAAGAACAAACATTCAAAGGGAGGAGAAAAGAATCGAGCCCTAGAATCACATCATGATCTCGCAAAACGACAAGGGAAGAGTGAACAAATGGAGATGGTGGAGAAGATCGGAGACGATTGCATAATGGAGGCGGCGGTGTAGACGTCACTCTTCAGTGATCGCCACAATTGAACAAATTATGATTTCTGCTGTCGACATAGGAAGAAAAGGGGGAAAGAAATCAAGAACATAAAAAAACCCCTAGTATTCTATGAGGATTAGGTATGAATCATGTAATTTAAAGTCTCAATTTAAATCTGATTTTTGAAAAATAAATAATATTTGTGGAAAATATCTTATCTTTAAATAAAATTACCAAACTAACCTTTTTTTATTTAATTAATAGTTTAAGTTTTTCTAAATTCTAATTGGTCCTTACGTCCACACAATAAACGTTTATCCACATATAAACCTACCTACCTCTCTCTCTCTCTCTCTCTCTCTCTATATATATATATATATATATATATATATATATATATATATAT